>NC_137085.1:27938655-29224388 GCF_951640355.1 Cnephaeus nilssonii
ATTGATTTCAAAGAGAGGAAGGGAGAAGGAGAGAGATAGAAACATCGATGATGAGAGAGAATTATTGAACAGCTGCCTCCTGCAAGCCTCCTATTGGGGATCGAGCCTACAACCTGGACATGTGCCCTGACTGGGAATCGAACTGTGACTTCTTGGTTCATAGGTTTACATTCAACCATTGAGCTACAGGTACATCAGTGGGCCAGAAAATTCATATTCTTCATTATAGCAAAAATATGAATACAACTCATCAGTTTTCATTATAAATTCTCTATGCACATATAACTGGTACTCTGGCATTGCAGAGAGGTCTGAGGTGTGGCTACAAGGATATATACAGTAAAAATGGAAGTTTCTTTTTTTAAATTTATTTTTATTTTTTAAATTTCTTTATTGATTAAGGTATTACATATGTGTCAAAATGGGAGTTTCTTGATCTCCTTAATTTATAGGAGGTTAGGGCATCTATAGTTATCCAGGGCTTCAGAAATCCTCTGTGAATTAGCAGAAAATCCAGAAGGAGAGAAGATGAAAATGACAAAGGGTGGAGGACAGTATCGTCAGAGGTTGTGAACCTTAAATAAATCAAAGATATCTCGAGTAATGCCATAGCTGGCTTGGCTCAGTGGATAGAGCATCAGCCTGAGAACTGAAGGGTTCTGGGTTTGATTTCGGTCAAGGGCACATGCCTGGGTTGCGGGCTCAATCCCCAGGAGGCAGCTGATCCATGATTCTCTCTCATCATTGATGTTTCTCTCTCTCTCCCCCTTCCTCTCTGAAATATATACATGTATTATATATATATGTATTATATATATGCATATATATACATATACGTACATACATACATACATATATATATATATATATATATATATACATATATATATATATATATATATAGAGAGAGAGAGAGAGAGAGAGAGAGAGAGAGAGAGGAGTAATGATTCAGAAGCAGCCATGGCAAGTGAGAAAGAGGTTGATCCTGATCAATCAATCTAATTAGAGGTATGTGAGTCAAGAAAGAGTGAGCAGCAAGCATTTGAGAGGGTTGCAGGAGAATATTTTCTGTGGAATGCCAGGTGTTTCAAGACATTCAAAGCATGGATGGGACTGGCTAAATAGTTCTAGGAACCTGCGTCCAGAATGACTTCGCTTCTAAGTAAATCTTCATGAAGAGCTTCCGGGACAGTGGAAAGACTCTAAGCTTCTTCAGAAGGAGTCAGTGGGACCCAGGTTTGAATCGGCCCCAAGGGAATGCTATATCAGTTGGGCACACTGGGAAAAGATCAATTAGTGTCCGGAACCTTCAGCATGTAATTACCAAAAAAACATGACAGTCGGTCTTAGGAAACTTAGGGGAAAGGATGCTGTCATCTCTGAAGTTGGCCACAGCCTAACACTATTGTAAAAACTTATATTCACTGGGGTTATTAATCCTCAAGGCCATTTTAGATAAAGAGTTTAACATACAATAGAGGCCAAAATTAAGACGTTAAGCAGAATGGGCTATAGATTTAATTCTCAGCTGATTATACAACCTTTTACAAATCATTCTTAACTGGTCTGTACTAAAATACTTAGTAAAAAAACAACAACAATGCTCATGATAATATCAGAGCCTGTTCTGTTACAACAGGCAAATAAAATCATATTTGTAAGAACTCTTTGGAAGAAAAGAATAAAAAAAAATATGCTATTAAACGTAACTGCCAAACAGGAAAATCTTGCTAAGAAAATTATATTTGGCATCTGAATGCAGAGAACAATAGTATAAAACAACAACAAATTAGGATTTACTATTTTAAGACTTAGTAAATATTGGAAAAAAATGTTTAAACTACTTTGAAATGAAATGACAACTTTTTTTATTTTTTATTTTAATTTCTTGATTGATTAAGGTATCACATATTTGTCCTCATCCCCCCATTCCCATCCCACACCCCTCCCCACGCTGAAATGACAACTTTTATCTTTATGTTCTATATATTCTCTAGTCTTGAGAATCATATTCAACATCACTAGTGGCCTAAGAAACACAAATTAAAACAACACACCGTTTTCTCCACATCTGATTTGGCCATCAAAGCTGAGTGAAGGCACTGGGACACGCTTAATCCATTTTACAGACCAGGAAACTGAGGCCAATTGCAGTTGGCTGTGGAACTTGACTCAGCACACAGGAAGCCCTCAGAGCCATGCTCTTTGCGCTTCCTAAGGGGCAGCGGCCCAGCAAACAGAACAAACCTTCCAGTCAGGCTTCCGAGCCTCTTTCTCAAGCACCTCTTCATTGCGGAGGCTCCACATTCTTTCCTCTCCCCCCATTCTTTACTGCCCCCCGTTCTCCGAAGCAGGTGGAAGGCTTCCCACTCACTGCCTAGGCATGCTCTGCTATGGGGCAGGGTGTAGCGAGCTTGCTTTTGGGTCAAGGCAGGAGCAGGAGTCACTGCCTCTGAAGTGTGAAGGCCGCCTGAGCAAGGCCCATTAGCACTGGGAGCTTCTCTGAATCACATCAGTCAGTCCAGTACCCTGCAGTGCAGCACCCCTCCACTGAGGTGGCACCACCCCTCAACCCCCGCCTCAGGGGTGAGGGTCCTGGCCCTCTGCCAGGAGTCCTTCCATGCCCCTTGATCCCTGGCTGGGCCCACCCACGTCTTGGGGGCACTGCAGAACCTCTGTCTCTCTGCAGATGAGGCAGATCCCTGCCCTAGGTCTCCGCAAAGCTATGAATCTGTGGCCAGAGGCCTGGTCTGGGTCTCACATGCCTGCAATGTTCCCAGGGACCCTGGGAGCGGCTGGGCGAGTCCCGCCTCACCTCCCCGGGGTGCCGATCTCCCCAGGGACCCCCCTGAGAGGCTGGATGGGCCCGGCCACGCCCCCCCAGGTTGCCGATCGCCCCCGGACCCCTGGGAGCGGTGGGATGGGCCCGGCCACGCCCCCCCAGGTTGCCGATCGCCCCCCGGGACCCCGGGAGGGGCGCGATGGGCCCGGCCACACCCCCCCAGGTTGCCGATCACCCCCCGGGACCCCGGGACGGGCGCGATGGGCCCAGCCACGCCCCCCCAGGTTGCCGATCGCCCCCCGGGACCCCGGGACCCCCCGGAGGGGCGCGATGGGCCCAGCCACGCCCCCCCAGGTTGCCGATCGCCCACGGGACCCCCAGGACAGGCCCGGCCACGCCCCCCCAGTTGGCCGATCTCCCCATACCCTCTTGAGCGTCTGGGCAGCCATGTCTCACCTCCCCAGGGCAGCGATCTCCCCAGGGACCCCCGAACTAAGAGGACTGGGCTGCCGCCATCTTGATCTTCTCAACGGCCGGATAGGCCACCCGAGTCCCGCCCCCCAGCCTCCTGCTGGCCCAATTGTGGGCGTAGTGGAGGTGCGGTCAATTTGCATGTTTCTCTATTATAAGGTAGGATTTTAAAGAAAGGAAGGAAGGAAGAAAGGAATGAAGGAAGGACGAAAACTAAACAATCAATTAATGGCTTGTCCTTCTTGCAATAAGCAGCATCAAACCAGATTTCAAATGGACCCCTGTACACAACTGCTAAGTGTGTATATATTTTCATCCACCTAACCATGACTAGGTACATAAATTTGACATATTATTTATTACACACCTCTTTAATTTCAAGTTTTATTTAGCAAGCACATTAAGCAAAAGGGGCTAGCAGGGTTTTACATACTTGTTGATTCTGCCTTCTGATGAACCATTCCATAGCATCCCTATCCTGATACATTAGAGCACTGCTTTACATTATTAGAGGCCAAAGGGCCATGACTATCATTATATATAGTACAGAGTAAACATTCTTTTAGGTAGGCTGACAGATAGTCACAAATTGGCACACTGTCCCCAAAGCCTGACAAATTAGTTATATGCAGGATACTTACATCAGCATAGTGGCCTAGCATATCACATCGGTCACATCGTTTTTTCCAGGAAGGTCTTCCATGACATCTGTGAGTAGAAGACATAGGCAAAGAACAGTCTAAGCAAAAGCGGGCTGGACAGGCATACTGGAGGTGTCCTCTCTCGGAGCAGAGGCAGCAGGCACGGAGTTTCTATGTGGCAGACAAACAGAAAATGTCTTTAGTAAAATACTCAGTCTTAAACAGCAGATTAATTTTTCTTTATCTGTATAATTCCAAAACAGTAACTTTTTTTTTATTGAGGTATTATATGTGTACATATCTTACCATTTGCCCCCCCCCCCCCAAAAAAAAGTAACTTCTAATTTGAGACCTCAATGAAGGTAAAATCTGGAGCCTAATTATAAAGTAAAACAAAATGGCTGAAATCAGAACTTTAACACAAGCTATCTGTATCCTCTGGTTGCCAAAAAGGCATATTAATCTGCATGTAGTATCAGGTGGCATCTATTTCTTATGCCTTGTCTTGTAGGAACATTGGCAAAGTAGAATGTGTCTGAAAGGAAAAGTAGGAAGCTGAGGACCTGGAACCTAAGTCCTCGAAGGAACAGAAAGAGATAGCTTTGCCTAGAGAAGCAAAGACAAAGAAGAAGCATGAGAGCTGTCTCAAAAATTTGAAAGACAATCATTTGGAAGAGGGAGTAGGTAATAGAAATGGTTGTTAAAGGCTTAGTATGTGTCAGGGAACATCTAAGATCTTTAATTCTGTGTTGTTCCAAAGGTTGATGTATCTGTTTAATATAATTTACATCAGTAAACATCTATCAATGCCTAAAATTATGATTTTCTAACAAGGAAAATTCTCTAATGATGAAATAGCTGTCTCAAAGTAGAAGGTTTAGAAGTGAAAAGGGTCTCAGGAATCATCTGATTCAATCTTCTTGTTTTACAGATAAGAAAACAGAGGCACAGAGAATTAAAGAATTTGCCTAAAGTTGTCCAACTACTGATGGGAAGCTGAAATGGAGTCCAGATTTTTCTGACTAAATTTATTGTTCTTTCTCTACTACTACTCTAGGCTATTGCCTGCATAATAATATTAACAAGAAATTTAACACATATATTACTTAAGATTTGAATTCTAAGGTTATAGGGTTTCAATCCTAAGATTTTGATTTTAATAAGGTAGAAAGAAACATTACATATTTCACATACTTGTGGAAAGGGGCAATTTTTTGACAAATGGCCACATTTGTCACAATTTCTACAGGTGACGTTTTTGTTTGCTGTATAATATCGGTGGGTCCATCTTCCAGATGATCTATTATTACATATCTGGGCCTAAGGGGAGGAGGGAAAATAAAGAATTAAAAAACATTATTTCATACTGTTCAAGAGAGTTAATAGTCATTGTAGGTAGAATAGTCAGTTCAATTTAGAACCCAGCAACATGGAACACTGTGTTCTTAAAAGGAGTTAGAAAAACCTAAAAGGTGTGCTGGAAAGACAACTCTACTTTTTGTCTGCCCCTTCCCTCCATTCTTTTACATTCTCCAAATGGTTCCATTTCTTCTGTATCTTTCTCTGCTTACAGTTCGGGCCTAGCAAGGGCACTGATGTGCATCAGACATGCTGGTGGCATTCGGAGTCAAAGATATTGCTGACTTCTATATCTGAATATATACCACATTTTTCTGAATGCGAAGCTTGCTTAAGTTTTTAGTTAGGGAATGGTGTTTTTTTAAAATGAATTTCTCTTTTATAAAGTTATAAAACTATATAGCTAATGAATACATTCCTTCTAATGAATAGCCTAGGGTTACTGCCTATAAACTGAATTATAATTTTTAAGAGAGAATGATATTAATTTCCTCCCACCAGAGTCCTTTTAAAAATTCATTCTACCTACAATGACCCAATGCTAGCTAGCTGTCCCATATTCTAGCCAAAAGCTAGTATCTTGCAAGAAAATATTAGCAAAGCACATCATATGGATATCTAGAGAGGAATATGTAAATACCAACTATGCTTTTATCTTGTTTGGTAGAATTCCATCTTTGAAAAAATTTTTATCTTTTACTTGTTATTTTGCTGAATTGGCCAAGTAGACTCCAAGATGTCATAATCTAATTATCTCTTAAAACTTCTCTTTTACCAACTTGTAAAATTATTCTCTTTTCTAGCCATCTGCCACAATTAAGACTAATAAACACCTGCCACATCCTAAATATAGCCTAACCATTTCCTTACACTGAAGAAGCAGTTATTTCCGGTGTTGATTTTTAATGGTACCAGGCAATATGAGTTGAGAGGGACTAACCACCACAGAGAAGAAACAGAAAGGAATGGGAACTAACTCATTACGGTAATTAAGTGACTGACAAAAATCAAGGCTGAACCATGCCTCCCAAAATTCAATTACCCATAAACTGAAATAAAACTTTTTCTTACAAGATACTCAGGTTGTTTCTATTTTTAAAAGATTTATTAAGTTATCATAATGAAGTGAAAGAAAATTAGGAATAAAAAACTATTAATCTATTATTTATAAGATCAAAAACAATTTTACCTCAACATCTTTGTCACTGATGAACCAGTTTACACCATCTTCTCCTACAAAATAAATAAAATGTTACTTAATCTTTGACATCTTTAAAAGCACTTATAGATTGACAATAAATTATTTAATTTTTTAGAACTGAAATTGAACTTCAAAGGTATAGTGAGAGATGTGAATACCTTAACCTTGTACCTTGGATCATTATTACTTGGTGACTCTGAACAAAATACTTAACCTCTCTTAACCTCAGCTTTCTTACCCATAAAATGGGAATAATAGTATTTGCCCTGTCTACCTAAAAACAGAATCCTATGAGATATGTGAAAATGCTTTGAAAACTATGAAACTATAAACAAATATAAGAAAACTAGAGGCCCAATACACAAAAATTCATGTAAGAGTAGGCCTCCGTAGGCCTCCCTTCCCCCTGGCTGCCGGCACCAGCTTCCCTCCGGCACCCGGGCTGCCGGCACTGGCTTCCCTCCAGCACCCAGGACTCGGGCTGGCTTCCCCCGGGCCACCCGCAGACACCTGGGACCCGGCTGGCTTCCCTCCAGCCCAGCTTCATCAGGAAGGACGTCTGGAAGACGTCTGGTCTAATTAGCATATTACCCTTTTATTATTATAGATCAGTGAAGAGACCAAAAACCTAAAACAAAAGCAGAAAGAGATTTTTACCTGAACTTCCCTTATCTGACTATAGCAGAGCTTTGAGAGTCAGCGACCCCCCACCACCACTGCAGGTGTCCTGTTAGGGAAGTCACTGACCTTGGGTAACAGGGACATTCCAAAAAAACTGTATAAACAAGCATCATCAAACTTTCCATATTCTGTTTATATATTCTTTATTGATTAAAAAAAACATTTTTATTGATTTTTAGAGATAGAGGAAGGAAAAGGGAGAAACAGAAGCATCCAAGAGAGAACAGAACATCCATCAGCCTCCTCCTGCACGCCCCCTACTGGGGAATCCAACCAGCAACCCTTTGGAGCATGCGAGGCGGTCCAACCAACTGAGCCACACTGGCCAGGGTAAAACCTACCTTCTGAAGCCCTAAATCCTCCCCTTTGTTAAGCTGGTATACAAACCTTGACCTTTGCCTGTTCAGTGAGTTACTCATTACTGAGTGCTCCCACATTTTGTTTTTTCTCTTACTAAGCTCTTCATTGTCAGTTAACTCACAGCCTTTTCCCTTCCCCCCACCATTTTGGATCCAAGTAGTTACGGAATTTTTTCATTCCAAAATCAGGATTAACTGTGTCCACTAGCTTCCCACTGTAGTTGACTTTCATTTTACCATTTAAAAAATTTGGATTTTGAACACTATCTCATGATTAGGGCTAAGAATTCAGTACTGTTTTTTTTTTTTTTTTTTTTAACTAGCATCAAAAATAGTAAAGTACAAAAGCAAGAGGAGACCAAATATCCTGAAACCATTGGTCGATCTAAAAATAAAACAAAAAACCCGGGGTGGGGGTGGGGAGCCCTACATTTTTCTTTATCTGCTATTTTCTTCTCTTTGCACTGCTCCTTTACAAAACAGCACATGGTTGTTATTCCTTTGGTCCACCTATGCCCAGGAGGAAGGGACATATGACTAATGCAGAAGCTAAGGAGTCAACAAAGGACTGAAAGACTTTTTTCTCCCCTAAAGCAAAGTTAAGATTTCCTCTTTCCTCCTATCTACTCTTCTTCTCTATCTCAAAAACACAAATTGAGCTTGACTCTTTTCTCTGAAAGGAGTTTTGAAGAGACATGAAGTAATCTACATTTTCTCAGGCCTACCAGGAGTAAGTGTTTAGAGATATATATTTTAAAATAAAATACTTTTACTGAGAAAACCCAAGAGGCTGCTTTACAAAAAGACCAATCCACAGGAGAGCAGAGATGCTGTGCTGATGATTATTTCCTTTGTAAAATTTGGAGGCTGCATCCATATATTGAGAGTGGAGAATACATTAAATAGCAGCAGTTCCCATTTCTTCATCATCACCGTCCATGCTATTATTCTTTCATTCAAAGGATTCATCTAAGGAGCAAGCTTTGCTGTAGCTTTCAAAGCTGCCTTTTGTAACTCAATGTCCTTCATCATTAAAATTCAAAATGACCGCTTAAACTCACTTTAATTATAAAACTGCCTTCATATTGTCCTTAAAAAATGAAATTCAAAACCAGTGAAATGCAAAATAGCAACTGTTGCCACCCTCTATCCACAATAAATTTACACACAACAGGGAACAGTGAAAAAAGGAAGGTTTGAGAGAGGGAGATCCACTCCACTTAGAATTCATCAATGTTCTGGGTATGCACTAAGTTCTCTTCAACAAACTACAGTATATACAAACTTTGGAAAATCTATCCACAAGTACACAAAATAGGTTTCAACTGGAGATTAAATCAGACTTCTTAGTGGAAAATGAACAAGAACATAATCAAGAACATATAAATCAACTCTTCCCCCTACCCATGGTTCCATCTTGGAAATGACAGCTGACTCCTGCCCTTGGTTTTTTATCTATCCTGTTTGCTTAACTCCAAGTACCAACCTAATGAGAGCTTTTGAATATGGGGCAACTCATTAGAATTTCCACAGGCAGCTAGTTCTCCACTGTGCAAAATATCGGGTATGGGAACTCGGTAGAAACCTAGGTTCCAGTTTTAACCTTTTGCACTCGGATGTCGAGTGTGACTCGACACGGTTAGCATTAGAATAAAGGAATCGAGAAGAAAGCAAGCGAGTGCAAAGGGTTAACCCTATCATTTGCTGTGTGGCTCTGGGCAGGTATTTATCCTCTCTGGGTCTGTATAATAAGGGATTTTATTAATGGTACCCATGGTAACTTTTAGCACAACATTTATGTGATTTAACCAGAATTTCATTCATTCTGAAATAAAAAACATTGTCATTTAATCTAGTTACCTACATCCTCCGGGGCTTTGCAACTGGCACACGGTGCCTTGCTTTAAAGCCAACTTCCCACAGGGCTCAGTTGTACTCATCTTCCATCTTCCACCCGGTGCAATGAGTATAAAATGGGATTGCCCTAAAGATGCCTAATATAAATTCTTAGCTGACTTATAGTCTTGTTTTGCTAATATCTAGGCCTGTGATTCTTTTCAGACTTCAGAACTGTAATAGCAATAGCCGATAACTCTTTCTTTGCATTAAAACAACTCAGTTTAACAAACATACTGAAAGGTTACAAGGAGCAAGGTGAAATAGTGTAAACAAAGATGAATAAGAGTGTATAGCCCAGTAAAACACAAGGAGATAAATGAACAAAGAATACAAAAATACTATGATAAATTTAGAGATGTCTAAATTTAAGGGAGAAGGGGGAAAAAAGTCAGAGAAGGCTGTGCCATAAAGGAAATGCTACTGAGGTGTAATTTACGTATTATAAAATATACCCATGTAAAAAATACAGTATGATGAATTTTGACAAATGTAAAATCTATGTATCCACCACAGAAATCAAATGTATAAGATTTCCATCATCCAAATATGCCAGGTGTTACCTTGTGCACATTTGCAGTCAATCCCCTACCCTAGGCAACCACTGATTTGCTTTCTGTCATGATAGATTATTTTGCTGGTTCTAGGACCACATACAGGGTGGAGCAAAAGTAGGTTTACAGTTGTGTGTGAAACACAGTTTATTTTTGTATTATTACTTATTAATTACTAGAGGCCTGGTGCACGAAATTCATGCACGGGTGTGGGGGGTGTCTCTCAGCCCGACCTGCACCCTCTCGCAATCCGGGACCCATCGGGGGCAGTCGGATATCCCTCTCACAACCCAGGACTGCTGGCTCCTAACTGCTCGCCTGCCTGATTGCCCTTAACCTCTCTGCCTGCCTGCCTGATGGCCCCTAACCTCTCTGCCTGCCTGCCTGCCTGCCTGATCGCCCCTAACTGCCTCTGCCTTGGCCCCCACTGCCGCAGCTTTGTCGGGAAGGATGTCTGGAATGATGTCTGGAAGGTTGTTTGGCTGTCCGGTCTAATTAGCATATTACCCTTTTATTATTATAGATTGTATTATTTTCCATATGAGCAACTGTAAACCTCCTTTTGCCTTACCCTGTATAAACAGTATCATCTTACCTTATAAAACAGTAATATGCAAATTGACCGCACCTTCGCTACACCCAAAGCCACGCCCACCAGCCAAAGCCACGCCCACCAGCCAATCAGGGCGAGTATGCAAATTACCCAACAAAGATGGCGGTTAATTTGCATATGCGGAGGGAGGGAGGAGTGAAGCCTGAAGACAACTTAGAAGGAAGGAGGAAAAGCAGAAAGCAAGGTGGCTGCCAGAGGGAAAGCACGGGCGGGGCGCGGTGGGGCGGAGCGCGGCGGGGCGGAGTGCGGCGGGCGGCAGCGGCGCGGGTGCAGGTGTGGTGGCCACAACGGCTGCGGCAGCGGCAGTGCACGCGGCCGAAGCGGCCGCTTGCAGGATTGAATCCTGCAAATGGGCTACTAGTATATCATATACAACTTTGTGTCTGGCTTCTTTTACTTCTGAATTATTTATGAGATTCATCCATGTTGTTGGGTAGCAGTCTGTTCCTTTCTAATAGCTGAGCAGTATTCTAGTGTCTGGATATAATAGTTTAGCTGCTCATCTCCTGATGAACATTTAGGTTGTTTCCAATTTGGGGCAGTTATGAATTAAGCAATAAACATTCTGCAAAAGTCTTCCTTTTAATTGACATAAGTTTTCATTTCTCTTGGAAAAATACCTAGAAGTAGTTACTAAACATGGTAAGTATATCTTTACCTTTATACGGAACTGGCAAATTTTCCCAAAGAGGTTATGCCATAGTAATTACCATCAGCAATGTCTGAGAGTTCAAGTAGTTTCATAATCTTGTCAAAACCTGGAATTGTCAGTCTTTTATTTTATTTTCACCTGATGTTATTTTATGCATTTTTATTTTTATTTTTAGAGAGAGAACAAGAGAGAAACATCAATCGGTTGTCTTCAGTACATGGAATCCAACTGGGGATTGAACCTGCAACCTACTTATGTGCCCTGACTGGAAATCGAACCTGCCATTTTTTGGTAAATGGGATGATGCTGAACAACTGAGCCACCTGGCCAAGGCTGAAATGGTCAGTCTTTTAAATTTTAGCCTTAAAATGGGTGTGAAGTAGTAGTGCATTAGGATTTTAATGGACATTACTCTGATGACTAATGATGTTGAGCATATTTTATACATTTATTTGCCATTCATATGTCTTCTTTCAAAAACTGTTCAAATTTCTGGCCTGTTTTTAAACTGGGTTATTTTTATCGGATGGCTGGCTGTTGTTTTTTTTTTTGTTAAATCACAAAAGTTCTTTATATATTACTAGAGACCCGGTACATGAATTCATGCACAGGTGGGGTCCCTTGGCTTAGCTGGTGAACGGGGCCGATCGGGGTTGTCTCACCCAGTCCTGATCGAGGCAAATCGGGGCTGGATGGCTGGGGGAGGGACCGTGGGAGGTTGGCCTGCTGCGGGAGGTTGGCTGTGGAAGCGCACTAACCACCAGGGGGCAGCTCCTGCGTTGAGCGTCTGCCCCCTGGTGGTCAGTGCACATCATAGCTACTGGCCAGTTGTCCGGTCACTTAGGCTGATATATATATATATACTAGAGGCCCGGTGCACGAAATTCATGTATGGGTAGGGTCCCTATGCCTGGCCGGCGATCAAGACCGATCAGGGCCTTCCAGCTGCCATCCGGGGCCTTCCTTCGTTCCGCGCCGCCCCCCGGTGGTCAGCACACGTCATAGCGAGCGATCAAACCCCCGTTCTCCTGGTCGAACTCCTGAGGGGATAATTTGCATATTAGGCATATATATATATATATATATATATATATATATATATATATACACACACACACACATACACACACACATACATACACACACACACACACACACACACACACACACACACACACACACTAGTGGCCCGGTGCACGAAATTCATGCACATTAAAAGGGATTAATTAGAGGAAATATTTTAATATTGCTATTTGCCCTTTCTCTATAATAGAAGTACCAGAGATGAAAGAAAATTAGTAAAATGTATATGAAAATCTCCCTCCTGTCCGAGTCTGGGGCACGCCGTGGGACCTACAGTCAAGTCCCCGCCCACCACCCACACGCGCTTCAAAAACGCAGGAGACCCAGACCCGGCCAGCCCCATGCCCATTGTGTGAGACCCAGACCCAGCCAGCCCCACCCCCGTCAAGCTCCTCCAAGTGGGGGGCACAGCCTCAGGTCCCTCGTCAAGCCCCGCCAGGTGGGGGTGTGTGTGGCCTGAGGTACCCCAGCCCAGCACTGGGGTGGGGGGCACGACCTGAGGTGCCCCATCAAGCCCCACCGGGTGGGGGGCGCGGCCTGTGGTCCCCGTCAAGCCCTGCAGGGCGGGGGGCTGCAGCCTGAGGTCCCTCGCACCAGCCAGGCGCCATGCAGCTTCAGGTCCCTGCTGTTTGGTCGTGATGTTACGGTGTCCTGGCTAATTTGCATATTCCTCTATTATTAGATAGATATACAGATAATACCAGTCCTTTATTTTTTATTTTTTTATTATTTTAAAAAAATCTTTATTGTTCAGATTATTACAGTTGTTCCTCTTTTTCCCCCCATAACTCCCACCACCCAGTTCCCACCCCCCCCATGCCTTTACCCGCCCCCACTGTCCTGATCCATAGGTGTATGATTTTTGTCCAGTCTCTTCCCACACCCCCCATTCCCCTTTCCCCCCGAGGATTGTCAGTCCACTCCCTTTCTATGCCACTGATTCTATTATATTCACCAGTTTATTCTGTTCATCAGATTTTTTATTCACTTGATTTTAGATTCATTTGTTGGTAGATATGTATTTATTGTTCATAATTTTTATCTTTACCTTTTTCTTCTTCTTCCTCTTCTTAAAGAATACCTTTCAGCATTTCATATACCATACTTTTCGGCGTATAAGACGACTGGGCGTATAAGATTTTCCTGGGTTAAAAAGTCGTTTTATACACCGGAAAATACGGTATATTGGACTATATTGATGGGATTAGATATAATGGGTTAGATATATTGGACTACCATATTTTCCGGCGAATAAAACGACTTTTTAACCCAGGAAAATCTTATACGCCCAGTCGTCTTATACGCCGAAAAATACGGTAATACTGGTTTGGCGGTGATGAACTCCTTTTGCTTTTTCTTATCTGTGAAGCTCTTTATCTGACCTTCAATTCTGAATGATAGCTTTGCTGGGTAGAGTAATCTTGGTTGTAGGTTCTTGCTATTCATCACTTTGAATATTTCTTGCCACTCCCATCTGGCCTGCATAGTTTCTGTTGAGAAATCAGCTGACAATCGTATGGGTGTTCCCTTGTAGGTAACTAACTGTTTTTCTCTTGCTGCTTTTAAGATTCTCTCTTTGTCTTTTGCTCTTGCCATTTTAATTATGATGTGTCTTGGTGTGGTCCTTTGGATTCCTTTTGTTTGGGGTTCTGTGCGCTTCCTGGACTTGTAAGTCTATTTCTTTCACCAGGTGGGGGAAGTTTTCTGTCATTATTTCTTCAAATAGGTTTTCAATGTCTTGCTCTCTCTCTTCTTTTGGCACCCCCATAATTTGGATGTTGGTATGCTTGAAGTTGTCCCAGAGGCTCCTTACACTATCTTCATATTTTTGGATTCTTTTTGCTTTTCTGGTTGGGTGTTTTTTTGCTTCTTTGTATTTCTAATCTTTGACTTGATTCTTGCGATCCTCTAGTCTGCTGTTAGATCTCTGTATATTATTTTTTATTTCAGTCAGTGTATGCTTAATTTCTAGTTGGTCCTTTTTCATATCCTCGAGGTCTCTCTAAATTTATCGGCCTTTTCTAGAAAATTCTTGAAAAACCTTATAACTGTGGTTTTGAACTCTATATCCAGTCGTTTGCTTTCCTCCATTTCTTTCATTTGTGACCTGTTTCTTTGTCTCTGCATTTTGGCTGCTTCCCTGAGTTGATAGAGTAGCTTTGTGTGCTAGGTGTCCTATAGGGCCCAGTGGCTCAGCCTCCTCAGCTACCTGAGGTGGACACTCTTGGTGCACCCCTTTGTGGGCTGTGTGCACAGTCTTGTTGTAGTTAAGCCTTGATTGTTGTTGGTATCACTGGGAGGAATTGACCTCCAGTCCAATTGGCTGTGAGGATCAGCTGTGTCTACGATGAGAGAACGTCTGTGCTGGAGACACTCTTATGAGGCAAGACTTGCTTCAGTGGGGCTTTGGTGCTCACTGAGTCTGCCCCCTGAGTGTGTCCCTTATGGATCTGAGGAGTTGTAATCTGGATGGTCGTACTCTGACCCCTGGGTACATTGGCTCTTGGATCTCCAAGGAGGTGCTAATTTACCCTCTGCCTGAGGCCACCCAGCAGGAGCTATGGAGAGATCTGCAGATTCCTCTTCTTTGTTTGGGTTTTGGAGGTGCCCAGATGAGGCCCAGCTGTGAAGCAATGCAAGCTGCTGTGGGGCCTTGGGCCTTCTTTTGGATGTTCTGGGTCTCTCTGACTCAGCTGCAGTCTGTGAGGTAAGTTTAGATTTCAAAGGACCAGGCCATTCTTATGCAAAAGCCTCTGCGCACACTTGGGTGGAAAGGGTCTCAGGGCAGAGCAAACAGCAATGGCTTCCCATCATCCATGCCCTAAGAGGCCCCCGGGTCTCAGTGTCCCTTGGTAATCGCTGCAAGCACCTCTGAGAGAAAGCTGCCCTCGAGTTCCGCCTGCTGCCAGACAATCCAGTTTCTCCCCGTATGAGTCTGGGTCCCCAGAGTCTCGCCCGGAAATGGAGTTCAGAGCAGTCGGGAGATTGTGTCTCCCTGTGGATTAAAAAAGCCAGCTGCGTACTCAGTTGCCAGCCCTCTCTGCGCGCACGCCTCCGACCCTCTGCCTTTACTTCCGCACCTCCTCTGAGTCTCAGTGTGCTCTTCTCTTCCCTTCTAGTTGTAGAATTTCCATTCAGCCAGTCTTCCTGTGGTTCTGGATGATGTCCGTTTTGTCTTTTAGTTGTAGTTTTGAAGTGGTTGTGCTAGGCGGCAAGTTCAGGTGTTTACCTATGCCGCCATCTTGGTTTCTCCTTGATAATACCAGTCTTTTATCAGACATGAGATCTGCAAATATTTTTTCCCAGTGTGGCTTGCTCTTTCATTTATTTTTTAAACAGTGTTATTAGGAAAAGAAAAGTTGTATAAACTTGACAAATTTTCCCTTGACAATTAATGTTTTCTGTGCCCAAAGAAATTTGCCTATGCAAGGTTACAAACACATTCTGTGTTTTCTTCTAAAGTTCTATAGTTTTAGCTTTTTATGTTTAGTTATTACCCATTTTCCCCACATACGAATATCCAGTTGTTCTACCATCATTTCTTGGAAAGATTATCCTTTCTCTTCATTGAATTACCTTAGCAACTTTGTTGAAAGTCAATTGACTATATACATGTGGGTCAAATTCTGGGAGTTCTATTATGTTACACTGAGCTATATGTCTATCTTATACTGTACTACAGTCTATATTACTAAAACTTTATTTAAAAAAATCTTGAAATCACACAGAGTAAGCCTTTCAACTTTTTTTTGTTCTTTTACAAGACTGCGTTGGCTATTCTAGACCCTTTTGATTTCTGTATAATTTTTAGAATAAATGTCAATTTCTACAAAAAAGCCTGTTGGAATTTTGATTGATACTGTGCTACATCTATAGATCAGCTTGGGAAGGTATTTTAACAGTATCAAGTCTTCCAAAACATAAATATGGTGTATTTCTTCATCTATTTTGTGTGTGTGTTTTTAAATATTTCTAAGCAGTTTTATAGGTTTCAGTGAACAAGCCTCGCATATATTTTATTAAATTTATCCCTGGGTATTTCATGTTTCTTTATTATTGCAAATGGCTTATTTTTAATTCCATTTTTATAAACTTGTAACCAAATGTTTGGTTACAAGTTTATAAAAATACAATTGATTTTTGTTTGCTCACCTTGCATCCTGCAAATGTCTTTCATTTTCTGTTAATATGTTGAATTACAGTGATATTAAACCAACCTTGTATTCTAGGATTAACACATTTGGTTATGATGTACTATTCTTTATAATATACTAGAGGCCCAGTGCACAAAATTCGTGCATGCGTAGGGTCCCTAGGCCTGCCCAGTGATCAGGGCCTTCCGGCTGCTGACCGGGGCCTCCCTTCCCTGACTGCCAGGTGCTGGCCGGGGCCTCCCTTTGTTCTGTGCAGCCCTCTGGTGGTCAGCGCATGTCACAGAGATCAATCAAACTCCTGGTCTCCCAGTTGAACTCCCGAGGGGACACTTAGCATATTAGCCTTTTATATATATAGATTGTAGAATTCAATTTGTTAGTATTTTATTAATAATTTTTACATCTGAGTTCATGACGGATATTGCTTTATACTCTTCTAATAATGTTTGTCCAGTTTGGTATTGGGGTAAAACTGGCCTCATAAGAGTTGGAAAGTGTTGGGAAGAGTTTGTGTAGGACTGGTGATTTCTTATGTATCTGATGGAATTCATCAGTAAAGTCATTTAGATTAGGGTTTTTCTTGTTTGTGGGTCAGGAATTTTACTTGTAGAAAGGATTTAAAATAGAAATTCTATTTCTTTAATAAATATGGAGCTATTTATATTTTCTATTTCTTCTTGGGCCAGTTTTGATAATTTGTGACTTTCAAAGAATTTGTCTATTACATCTAAATTGTCAAAATTATTAGCATAACATTGTCCATAATAGACTCTTATACTTCCTTTTATTCCTCTAATTTGTACTTAAGCCCATACAGTAGTAAATTTTTTATTTCAAATATTATATATTTCAGTTCTAGAAGTTCCATTTGCTTCTTTTTTTTATATCTTCCATTTCTCTCCTTATCTCCTTATTTATCTTTTCCTTCAAACCTCTGTGTATATTTATAACAGCTGTGTTTTGGATATTTTTTCCCTTGGTTTTTTAGAGAGAGTGGAAGGGAAGGGGAAAAGAGAGAAACATCAATGTGAGAGAGACACTCGCCCTGATCGGAATGGGAGATGGAACCTGCAATCCAGGTACGTGTTCTTGATCAGGAATAGAACCTTCAACCCTTTGATGTATAAGCCAGCACTCTAAACACTGAGCCAAACTGGCCAGAGCAATAACAACTGTTTTAATTTTAAAGCCCTTGTCTGTGAATTTCCTTATCTCTTCTCAGGAGGGCAAGTATGGAATAAGTTAACATAATATGGCTGGAAGCAGAAGTCTTGTATAGGATTTTAATAGAAAAGATGAAGGGAGACACTAGTAAAAACAAAAGGCACATGCAACATAATGGGGGAGGTAAAAGAATATAGCAAACAGTATAGTTTGATTGGAAATAAGGGTGTAATAATTCTTTTACTAGGAATTTCCACAGACCTCTGTATATACTATAAAGAATACTGAGAATTAAAAATTACTTATAAGAAGCTTTTTACCTGAAGCATGTATGATTAATATCAAAGCTATTCTTCCATTTAAAAAGTTTTGCATGTCCCCTTTCAGGTGAACTTAAAAAGTCTTGACTTCCTCCTTTGAGAGCTCTCCAAGGAACTCTTTCTATCAGAGTAGTAATGATGAAGGCAGAGATAGCAAAACAATAATATAGGGTGCTCTGTTTACACCAAGCAACTACCAGAATATTTCATCTCTCCTGAAGTAAACCTTCAAAAGAAAAAAGTGAACCTAAAAGAAAAAGTGAACCCATAAACTTGCACATTTCCTTCCCACATTTTCACCTACTTGTGGAACTATTCTGCTATTTCTCTCTCTCTTTCTTACTGCATGGTAATATCTTTCACATTTATATGGTGATTCAGAGTCTATAAATTGTCTTAAATATATATTTTATCCTCAGAACAATCCTGCACGTTATGGTTACACAAATGTTCACTTTTCTATGTGTACTATCTACAAAAAGTGGCAACTGGTGCTTTCTGTGGAATGTAGTACTAATGGAGCTATTTACCCATAAAGCTGCATTCAGTTTTCAAAGTACCTAAAGAAAATAGTTTGGACTAGATTTCTTAGGATCAAAACCTCTTCATAATCCGCTTCAGTTATTCTTAGTCTGCCTGGTGGGCGGGAATAGCTGAAGATCATTCCTTTGCCAAGAGAGCAGCCATAGACAATTAGAGAGCTAGTTCTCTCTACCTTTGGGATAATATGACAGGAAATAGGAGTTAGTAAAATGTTTTCTCAAAGATCACCAATGATTACAGACGGACTTAGTTGAGCACACCCAGCTGGTCATTTGCTGATCAGGTGCCAGGAACTAAGAATAATCTTTTCTTGAGCCTAATACCCTATAGCTCCTTCTTCTAAGGAAGCCACAGATGCCTTACATTTTCTAAATATCCTAATTTGTTATATCTAAAATTGTAAATCTCAATACATTTAGTGAGAAGGTATATATTTATGATTTTCTCAGCATACAATGGGCTATAATTTAATATTCAGCAAATCAGATATAAAAACTTATTTTGCCACCATTCATTATTTAAGAATGTAAATGCCACTTTCCTTAAGTTGTAAAAAGTTTTTACTTAATGTGGTGTCAAGTTAATTTTCAACAAATATTTACTGAATATCTCTCATGTAAAAGACAGTGTAAGAGACAGAAAGATGACCAGACATAGTGCTTGCCATAGAGTAATCTGTGCTATCATTGGGTTAAAGATTCTAAAAAGCATTACTGTGTTAACTAAATAACCATGATAATTTTATTTTTAAAGCAGAATAATGATTTAATTAACAAAGTTCTAAAAAAGACAAAATGTCCACTATTATTTGGAAAAACAGGCTATTTAACAAAAACACTGAATGTAATCTACCAATGAGCAATTAACTTATCATGAAGACTATATTGCCTAAACAGTCTTCCTTATAATATGTAAGTCCTTTAGCAACTGTTTTCTTCCCAAATAATCTGTGAGGCTATCAATCGGCAGCTTACAGTTGGGAATTGGGAAAAAAACACACACTGGTTGGTATATGCACGCAATCACTAAGGCACAAGATTGTGGGCCTTCTCAATTTCTAGTCATTCAGTTGCTGACCCAAACTGACTCATATGAGATGGCACTCTTTCACTCCTCTAAAACACAGTGAAATCGTCAAGAAATCATAAACAAGATAAAAGTAGAGAAGACGGTAAATAACCCTCCCACCAGACAACTTGAGGTTAAATAATTTGGCAGTTATAGCATAAAAGACA
Organism: Cnephaeus nilssonii; assembly: GCF_951640355.1. Classification (NCBI taxonomy): domain Eukaryota; kingdom Metazoa; phylum Chordata; class Mammalia; order Chiroptera; family Vespertilionidae; genus Cnephaeus; species Cnephaeus nilssonii. Next base: position 27,958,364 of record NC_137085.1, read on the forward strand.
AATGAACAATATTACATTTCTAAGTTAATGCTCCCACTCCCTTTTAATATACTTAATATTTTAAACTGAAATGTCCTACTCGTTGTAATTTAACACTCTCAGTGCTTCTCCATCTCCGAACATCAGCTCACTGTATTCCCTTAATCTCCAACATTGTCTTCCTCTTTGCCCAATTTTCCACCTAACCCATCCAATTTCCCTGATTACAAATTCTGAATATCCTTTAATGCTCAATTTCTCATAGGCAATGCAAATAGATAATAGTCAGTACTTTTCTCACTTGACCTCGTTGAGCATTAATAATTGTCTTAGCTGATATAACAAACCACTTTCCTACTTCTTGTCTCCCTTCGTGGCTTCCTTTTCTTCCATTGGTTACTAGCAAGTAACCAATGTTCTACTCTTTGTCTTCCTTCTCCTCATTCTATATTCTTTGTCCCAGGTTATGTCATACATGCCCACAGAGGAAACCAAATCTATATCTCTAGGTCAAATCTTTTATAGAGTTCCTGATTTATGGGACATCTGTATTAGACATAGGTAATTCAAATTCATAATCACTAAAAATGAATTCATTTTCTCTCCTTTCCTTGCATTTCTCTCTTGAAAACAAACAACCCTACCTCTCCTCCTTGGATCTTAGTCTATTTTCATATAGAAAACCTCAACTCTTCCCTCTCACTTTTCATGCAATTATCACATCCTAAAAATTCTGTCTCCTAACAACCTCAATGCTATTATGTTGGCCCAGAGACATTTAATTTCTCACCTAGATTATAAAAATAAGTTCTATCTCTAACACCACAACCCCTTTTCCATTCCACTGTTACTGAAGTAATGTTTCTAAAATGGAAATATGAATACATTCTGCCCTCTATACCTATAGAATAAATGTGAAACTCTGTATGAGATGTAACACCTTCTGTACTTTGGCCCTTATCTATTTCTCTAGTTTCATTTTCCTGGTCCCAATACTACAGGTATGCCTAATAATGTCCCCAACGTGTATTGCTGTTCTCTGCAACTCAGTCTATGCATATATTCCCTGGAATACAAACCTACTTTCAACCACATGGAAATTAGGTTTGGGTCTTCCAAGTACCTAATCATGTGTCACCTCTTCCTCTGAAGTCTTCCCTGATAACCCTTCAAAAGCAGAGATGATCACTCTCACCTCTATAACCTCCTGGACTTTAACCATGTCATTTCTATCGTTGTATCTTCCAAACAAACACCAAAGCACAATTGCTTGCTATCATAGGTACTGATGTTTAGTGAAAGAATTACTTAAATAACTTTTTAAAAAATTTCTCTCTGGTAGAAGTATTTTCTACCTCACTCATATTCCAAAAGCATGTTATTTTGTATGCCTTAGACTAGCAAAAATTTCTAAACCATGTATAAAGAAATATATTAATAAATATTTTATTTCCTTCACTACATCTCTATGGACTGAGATCCATCTGTTTTGTATATCTATCCAGTTATTAGCACATCTTGCATAGTTCAAATTACATTAGAAAAAAATTAAAAAGAAAAAAGGGAAACATCCATATGTATACTTGTGTGAATAAATACTGTTCTAAACTTGGGTACATAGCCAATTAGATAATTTAATGGACTATCATTGTGTATATAAAAGTTCAGTAAGACTTTGAAAACTTGAACTTTTAGTTTTAAGACTTAAAACTTGGAATTTCTGTAATAAGCAACTCAAGGAACTAAAAAAACTTAAAATATCAGTTATTGAATAATATCACTTGGCAAACACAGGATGCACACAAAATATAAGATAACTAAATATATATAGATAATCATGCCTGTAACTAGCCAGTGTTTATGGTTTAAAGATCACAAAGATGAAGCTGTCATATTTTTTATGTCATATCCTTTCCTGAGCCTACTTCTACTATACCAGATTTCCTCCTGGGATCTTCTCACTTCTAATAAGCAACCGAGCCAGCCACAAATGAAGTTACTATTCCCAATTTCATCAGCAGCATCTGTTATTTCAACGGAAACTTTTGAAATACACACAATGCCACATGCAAATCCCCTGTGGGTTGAGCCACTTTATTCAACTTGCATTCTTCTCAAACTGCTCTTTATTTGTCTCTAATTTATACATTTCCATTAACACTGGTCACAAAACCATTTTAGTCATTAAAATTTTGTACTGGCAATAATTTAAATAAAGCAAATCTTAATAGAAGAATTTGCAAGTTAGGTATCAAATTGTTCACTTATTTTAAATCACATTAAATTTACCAGAAACAATTTATATTTTTAAATGTATGTAAACAATAAATGGGGATTTAGCTTTTCTTTTTTTAGAGGTAGAGGAGGAAGAAGAAAGAGGAAATAAACACAGGTGCTTGGCACAGGGTTATAGAGAGCTCTTGCAAAGATATCAGTCCCATAGAGGCTTTTGTGTGTCACCAGACAAGACAGTCAGCCACAGACATACACAGTTCTCTACCATCCCTTATTCCCTCTGCCCCAAGGATGTAGTCAGTAAACCACCTGACTAATGTTTAGTTAGAAATAAGACTCTAAATATGTGTTTAGAAATAAAAGGCTTCTCAAATGAAAATAAATAACAAGAATAGAAAGGAAAAAATTATGAACAAAAATAATCAATTCTGTTTATGGGAGTTGTTTTTTCTCCTTTTCCTTTTTTTTTAGTCAGTTTTTAAGAAGCAAAGAGACGTCACAAAACTTTTTGCATCCCATCTGGAAGAATAGGTCTTGCTAAATATACAATATCAAAGGTGTTACTTAAAAACAGTTATTAGAAAAGGGAAAACAATACAAACACTTTTAGTTATGGGTGAATTTATTTAATCTCAAAGTCAGAATGAGCTTTATGTTGGCAGATTTTTTACTTTAGAGGAAGGCCCAATACATATTTGCTTTATGTTAAAATTTTTGAAATTAAGATACAATTCATATACCATAAAACTCACCCCTTTACCATGTATAATTCAATGTTAATTACTCCCCATTCTCCAGTCCTTGGGAATTATTAATCTACTTTCTGTCTCTATGGATTTGCTTATTCTGGACATTTTGTATCAATGAAACAAACAATATGTAGCCCTCTGTGACTGGCTTCTTTCACTTAGCATAATGTGTCTAGTATATCATCCCTTTAATATGGGCAAATAATATTCTATTATGCTGATATACCACAATGAAATTTTATTTTATCTGTCCATTCATCATTTGGTGACTATTTGCATTGTTTCCACTTTTTGATTATTAGCAATAATGTTGCAATGAACACTTCTTTACAAATTCTTGTTTAGATGTATATTTTCACTTCTTAGGTGTGTATCTGGAAGTGGATTTGCTGGATGATATGGTAATTCTGTGTTTAGTTTTTGTTGAACTGCCAAACTGTTTTCCAAAGTGGCTGCACCATGTTTTTTCCTCTTTTAAAGGTATCTACCTATGGTGCCTGGTCCCCATCTGCACCCCACCTCAAAAGGCAAAAAGTAAAATATACCATACAGACAACTTGAAATATTTGTAAGATGACAACCACATATAAAACACATTTAAACTTTATAATCAAGAAGTTACTTTAAAATATACATTATAAGTTTCTAGAGATGATTCAAAGGCTATATAAAAGTTGGTATCTACCTGCTGGTAAAAATATCAAACTGGAAGCTATATTCTATCAGTCACCCTTCTATTTAACACTTCTTTACCCCTTCCTGAATCTTTTATCTTTTTCTGTACCTATCATGAACTTTGTGTGTAAATGCATGTATTTTCTTCAATGTCTCCTTCTCTGTTCACCTCTCTTAGGGAAACAAGTCACTCCAAACACTTTGCTTTTATTATCATTTATTTTGGTCAATTTTTTCTTTAAATCACTCTCCAGATCTTAAGACCAAATATGTCCAGTCTCATATTTATAGGATATATCACAAATGTCTATATTACAGCTACTGCAAACATAACATTCAAAGCAAAACTCATCTTTACGATCCCACTTGAAAGTAGCTCAAACACTTTCTTCCCTGTTAGTTTTTTTTTTAATTTAAATTTTATTTATTTATTGTATTGAGGTATAATTGGCATATAACATATATTAGTTTCAGATGTACAACATAATGATTAGATATATGTATACACTGTGAAATTATCACCAAAATAAGTCTAGTTAATATCCATCACCATACATAGGTACAAATTTTTTGTGTGTGTGATGAGGACTTTTAAGATCTATTCTCATAGCAACATTCAAATATGCAATACAGTATTATTAACTACTAGAGGCCTGGTGCATGAAAATTCATGCACTGGAGGGGGTTCCCTCAGCCCGGCCTGCCCCCTCTCACAGTCTGGGAGCCCTCAGGGGTGGGAGGCGACCCGGCGAACAGGGGAAGGCAACGCCCCCATCACACCTCTGCTGCTGCCACTGCCGGCAGCACAAGCCTTGGCCAGCCCTGGTTACCTGAGCCTCGGGCAGCCCTGGGCAGCCACCATCCAAGGCTTGCCTGCACCTCGGGTGGCCCTGGGTGGCTGGGCAGCTGCCATCCGAGACTTGCCTACACCTTGGGCCAGCCCTGGGCGGCTGGGGGGCTGAGGGGACTGGGGGACTCCGGAGGCAGACACCCCGGCGGGGCTAAGGGCGCTGCCATCTTTGAGGGCATGACAGTCAATTAGCATATTCCCTCCTTATTGGCTGTGGGCACCACCATCTTTGAGGGTGGGGCAATTAACTAGCATATTCCCTATTTATTGGCTGTGGGCACTGCCATCTTTGAGGGTGTGACAGTCAATTAACATATTCCCTCCTTATTGGCTGTGGGCACCGCCATCTTTGAGGGTGGGGCAGCCAATTAGCATATTCCCTCCTTATTGTCTGTGGGCACTGCCATCTTTGAGTGTGTGCAGTCAATTAGCATATTCCCTCCTTATTGGTTGTGGGCGCCACCATCTTTGAGGGTGGAGCAGTCAATTAGCATATTCCCTCCTTATTGGCTGTGGGCACCGCCATCCTTGAGGGTGGGGCAGTCAATTAGCACATTCTCTCCTTATTGGCTGTGGGCATCGCCATCTTTGAGGGTAGAGCAGTCAATTAGCATATTCCCTCCTTATTGGCTGTGGGCACCGCCATCTTTGCAATGGCATGAGGGTCAATTAGCATATTCCCTCTTTATTAGATAGGATAGTCACTATGCTACATATTACATCCTCATGGTTAATTATTTTATTTTTATAAGTGCAAGTTAGTACATTTTGACCCACTTTACTCATTTCACCCACCCACCAATCTGCCTCTGAAAACCATCAATCTGTTCTCTATCTATGAGTTCGATTTTTATTGTTTTTAAATTTTACATGCAAATGGAATCATATGGTATATGTCTTTCTCTGATTTATTTTACTTAGCATAATGCCCTCAAGGTTCATCCATGTTGTTATAAATGGCAAGATTTCATTCTTTTTTATAACTGAATATATAGGGAATGGCAAAAGTAGGTTTATAGTTGTGAGTATGCAAAACATTGTTTATTCTTTTTTTTTTAATTATGTCTTTGTTGATTTTTTTTTTTAGGCATGGTGAAACTTTATTAAGACAGTCTACATATATAGTCAAATCTCATGAAGACACTGTATTATGCTAAGTGAAATAAGCCAGTCAGAGAAAGATAAATATCACATGATCTCACTCATTTATGGAAAAATAATGAACAACATAAATTGATGATCAAAAACAGATCCAGAGACAGAGAAGAATCTTTTAGACCATCAAACCTCAGAGGGAAGATAGGGGAGGGTGGGGGTAAAGGGGAGAGATCAACCAAAGGACTTGTATGCATGCATATAAGCATAACCAATGGACACAGACAACAGGGGTGTGTGGGCATGAGTGGGGGGGGAGGGTTGGGGGACAATGGGGAGATAAGAACACATATGTAATACCTTAATCGATAATAATAATAAAAAAAGATCAAAGCATTATAGTAATAGCATTCTTGAGTATTATTCTTGAATTTTCCTAAGAACAAAATAACGGTGTTTTTAAGAGAAAATACAATGTTTTCCCTGTTGTTAGTTATTAATGGCTCAGACTGTATGTTTACTTTCACTTAACCAAATGCTTCACTCCCTTTATCTAATCAGGCCAGGTCTTACAATTACACAGTATATTCCTTTGAAATGTCTTTCCAAGCCAATACTTGGGTTTCCTTCCAGTCACCACCATTTGATCATCACCTTGGACCTAGAATTGTTGCAGTGTCCCTGTGCCTTCAACTTCATTTGATACATATCGACTAGATTTTCTCTTATATTCATAATTTTATATTTTATCAAAGTAATAATGCACATGGTTTTAAAAACTCTTAAATAATACTAAAAATGTGTATAAGAAATAAACAGCAGTTATTTCCTTCCTACTCCAGCTCCCAGTTTCTAGAGGCAAACACTTTCAACACTTTAGCTATTTCTTCAGCTATTTTGTTATTTATCTGCATACATCTAAATAATGTTCATTCAGCTATTTAAACATTAATAATTTCCTAATAAAAGTAAAGTGGATTTAGTTTTCTTATAACATCCTATCTGAATTTCTCCCCCCCCTCAGGTTAATATTCAATTTATGACTATGCAGTATACATGGTTTCCCTTCTTACACAACTTGTTAATTTTCCTGTATTTAATACCAATCTAGTTGTTTCATTTACTTGGCTTGAAAAGTCTACCTACTACCATGCCAGCCACTAGCACCTCATCTCTCTAAAAGGCTAAGTTTTAGTCATCTTCATATCTCCAGTATTAGGGCAGTGCTTATTCATTATACATTATTATACTAGGAAAAATAGTTATCAGTAATCATTTGGGTCTAGTGGATCCTTTTAATAATCTAAGTCATTTCACAAATAATTTATAGAGGAATAAGAGATAATACTTATCTCAGATTTCAAATACATTTCTTCTTTGCTCTACAGTTCCAAATATTTTCACTTTTAGATTTATAAACACCAATTAGAATGATGAGTCCATTAATTTTTTCACTTCTATATCATCTATTTCCTTCTAATCACCCCTGCATAAACATCTGCCTTCAGCATTTGTCCACTGGAAACAAACTATGTCAAGTAAAGTCTGGTACACAAATATCATAAAATATGAAAGAATACAGTCACACTTCCTTTTATCAAGCAGGATGGTCCAGATTCTTATAATAAAATATACAGTAAAGAATTTCCTGTTGAATGACTAACCAGATGAGAATAGCTTATTTTCTTTTTGTAGTTAAAAATATGTTGTTCACTCATTAATTCCTGAGTTTGAGAAAATTCATCTATGATATCCTCTGAAAAATCACAGTCTGAGATTTCGCCTAAGCGAAATTTCAACTATAGCTTCTAGTTGCAGTAAACTCCTAGGTTTACTGCAACTAGAAGCTATAGATGAACAGATTTTTGGGGAAAAGATCAATTTAGTTTTGGATAATGGATTTGTTGACATCTTAGTAAATGATTAGGTTCATCACATCATTAAAATCTAGGTACTACTATCTGTCTTTTGCATTCATGTTCTGATTCATCTAATAATTAGAAAATGGCTTTCTCTATCAATTTTCTTCTATTTGCTATTTTGGGCAGAAAATGTAAAATTTCGAATTCTCAACTTTGTTTAATGAAAGCTAAAAAAGATGGTGCCTCCAGACTTCTTTTATACATTCTTGAAAGACAATGCAATATTTTGGTTAAAAAATAAGAATACTAAAGGATGATGCAATAGTGATGAGTTATTTCACCATTACATCCTCCTCCTAGGCAATTCCATCATTCCTCTATTTTCTTATTAGTTTAGTCTTTTTTTAGGAATAATTGGTGAGAAATTATAAAATTATTCTTACAATGATGAAATAGTAAAATATTTCAAAATATGGCAAAAATAAGGTCACTAGGATCCCATGATGTATCTGAGATTTATAAAATGATTTAATGGACCCATACAGTAATTCTGAGTCAGAATGAATATTATTCTACTAAGAAAAGTATATTTTCTCTCTGGTCTTTTGGAGACCTCTAAAAAAGAATAAAAGCCATGAAATATAAATTCTTAGAAATAGTTGAAAATGCTTAAAAAAGAAACTCAAACTAAAATTGGGTCTAATGAACTGGATAGTATACCAAGGGTTAAACTCAACACAATCATAATTACTCTCAACTCTTACCATTCATTCAGTCAACAAATATGTACTGAGCTACTGCCATATCAGTGAACAAAATAGAGAGTGCTATCCTTATAGAATTTATATTTTAGTGGGAGAAAGAGATAACAAATATAATAAGTAAATGATGTGTGTTAGATAGTGATAACTTCGAATAAAGAAAAAATAGAGCAGGGATGCAAACTGGGAATGTTGGATATGAGTTACAATTTTACATAGGATAGACCTCATTGACATTTAAACAAAAACTTAAAGGAGATCAGGGAATTAGACAAGCACTTCTGGGGTAGGAGTAGGAACAACCAAAGCAAAGTGTTTAAGGCAGGAATATTCCTGGTGTATTTGATGAATAGCAGGGGGACCAGTATGGTAAGAACAGAGTGAATGAGGGGGAGGTGAAGTCTAAGAAGTTCAGGGGTACCAGTCTATGAAGGTTGCTGACGAACATTATAATAATTCTCTCTTTTATTCTGAGTGAAATAGAAAGTCAATGAAGGGTTTTGAGCAGACGGGTGATATGATGACTAACGATATAAAGAATCACACTGTTGAGAATAAAAAATGGAGGTTAGGAGCAAGTACAGAAGCACGGAGTCCAGTAGGGGGTTACTGCAATAATTCAGTCAACAAACAATGGTACCTCTGTCCAGGATGGAAGCAGCAGATGTGTTGAGATGTGGAGAAATTCTGAATATATCCTAAAGGTAGATCCAACAAGATTTCCTGATGAATTGGATATGAATGTAAGAGAAAAGAGTAAAGGATGACTCCTAGGTTTACTGCAACTAGAAGCTATAGATGAACAGATTTTGGGGGAAAAGATCAATTTAGTTTTGGATAATGGATTTGTTGACATCTTAGTAGACATCCAAATGAAGATGATGAGTAGGCTATTGGATATATTAGTCTTAAGTTTAGAAGACAGATTTGAACTGAAAATATAAAGAAGAGGTGTTCTCAATTATGGGAAATGCCACTGTTATGTCAGGGTAAGATAAAAGCTGCGAACTGACTCTTGGATTTATTAGCAAAGTCACTGGTGATCCTGATAAGAGGAGTTTGGATGAAGTGGTAAGGCAAACACTTGACTGAACTTAAAGAAGTGGAGGACAGAATCTGGAGGCAGTAAATATAGACATTTGAGTAGTCTAACCACAAAATACTTACCATCTATACTTTGGCATCCAATACCTTAAAACTTCTAATATGGCACCAGATGACTCAGTATATGGGGGAGAATGTGGATATTATAGGGAAACTAGAAGCCCAGTGCACAAAATTTATGCACTGGGGTGGGGAGTCCCTCAGCCCGGCCTGCGCCCTCTTATAGTCTGGGACCCCTTGGGGGATGGCCGCCTGTCGTAAACCAGCAGTCAGACATTCCTCTCGCAGTCCAGGGCTCTTGCAGTCCAGGACCCCTCACTCCTTACACCCACCTGCAGCAGAGACGGGAGAGGCTCCTGCCACTGCTGCTGCGCTCGCCAGCTGTGAACCCAGCTTCTGCCTGAGCAGCACTGACCACCAGGGGGCAGCTCCTGCATTGAGCATTTGCCCCCTGGTGGTCAGTATGCGTTATAGTGACTGGTCGTTCTTCAGGTCATTCCGCTGTTTGGTCGATTTGCATATTAGGGTTTTATATAGGATTAGGACCTATAAACTAATCAGTTTTTGATTGAGCTCCAGAAAGATTACTGACAAAATTGTCTTTAATTCCAAAATACAAAAATTTACCAATGTAACCATTACTCAAAGTTGAGATTGCCAGAGAATAAGCAAGAAGTTATGAGGGATCAGAAATTATTACATAAAAAATTGTGTTCAAAGGAAAACAACAATTTAAAAACCCAGCCTAGTTGATGGTATATTTTTATACAAATGTTCACCTTAATTTTTGAGGAAATTAACTTAAGTGTATAATATTTTCAGACAGAGAATATGCATAATACAAAGACTGTTCCTTTTCAAATCCCCACTAACAGACTCTTCCAGAAGAAAATCAAGACTGGTTTTAAAGAATATAGAATGTAAGAACAGCTCATATATATAAAGAGCTTCTTCTATGCTAAGTTCTATATCAAGCATTTTACCTACTTTTCTAATTTAACCCTCACAACAATGCTACAGAGGCAAACATTATTACTTTTATTTTGATGGGGAAAGGTGTGTTCTATATGAATTCTAAAGTATTTTGCTTAATGCCACAAAGCTATAAGTGGCAGGCTGGAGGCACACTTCCAAACCATCCTCTTAAGTCAATATGCTATATTACCTTTCTAAATTATTTTTAGCAGTAGTCTTCTGGTTTTGTCGAATAAAAATATTGCTTTTCATCTCTACAATATTATCATTTTATCATGTAGCACATGGCAATTACTAAGGTGAAAAAAACTTGTTGAATTTCACTTTTAATATAAGAGTCTTTGAGAATCATGAACCTTAGATTTATTAAAACAATGTTCCAACTTTCTAGTTGTGGTTAACTCTAGTCAATAAAGGGCAGGAACCATTTCCATGCTACTCTCCAATGTATATCACCTTGCATGGTGTTTGGCACATAGTAGATGCTCAATAAATATGACTTAATGAATGGATTTGGAAGAACCAAGTGATTTCCTAAAAGCTATGTCAATTGTTTTTATTGATCTTTAAAAATCAATTGCATCTATCCATGGCACTGGTTAGCTCTTCTGTTTACCTAAGTAACAACTAAAGAGTATTTAATCTAGTCATAGCTTGCTCAACTAGCAGGGTAACTGCAATTTTTTTTTTTAAATAACATCCAATAGAACAATGTAGCCTTTTATAGGCCATATGGAATATTTGGACAGATCCACTCCCCTAAATCCTGCTCTTAATTTTCAATGCTACAACCTATTTACAATAGGATCAATATAGAAAAATAAGAGAGGAAGGAGAAAAGAAAAGAAACACAAAAGAATGAGTGACAAGAAACAGTCAGGAAATAATAGAAGAAAAAGAGAAAGAGAGAAATAATTGAGGTATAATCTCTATATATAAAAGCCTAAGTGACCATTACAACTGAACAACCAGTTGACCAGTCACTATGATGTGCACTGACCACCAGGGGGCAGATGCTCAATATAGGAGCTGCCCCCTGGTGGTCAGTGTGCTCCCACAGCCAACCTCCTGTGGCCCTCCCCGCTGCCAACCAATCTCCCGGGGTCCCTCCCCCCTGGCCGAATGGCACCCACCCGTGCACGAATTTGTGCACCGGGCCTCTAGTTGATAAATAGGACAGAAATTATTTTTTTTAATCCTCACCTAAGGATATGTTTTTATTTTATTTTTCTTAGAGAGAGGGTTGGAGAGAGAGAGAGAGAGAGAGAGAGAGAGAGAGAGAGAGAGAAAGAGAGATACATGAATCAGTTACCTCCCGTACATGCACTGACTGGAGATCAAACTCAACCTAGTTATGTGCACTGACCAGTAATTAAATCCACACCTTTTGGTGTATGGGATGATGCTCTAACTAACAGTCACCTGGCCAGGGCAAGAGAGAAATAATTTTTAAAAAGACCATCCCAGATAAAAAAGAGGCAGTAAACACCAGATATAAATTGAGACCTAGGTTCTTCTAAAATATACTGAGTAATTTTATACTAATATAATCTCTTTGAACTTCAACTTCTCATTTGTAAGCATGAATCTAGCCCCTCCATGATCTCTAAGATAAATTCCTATTTTTTACCTCAGGAGCCAACTCAAATGATTCTTGGTTTTTAAAAATCTCCAGACAGCCCAGCCAGCATGGCTCAATGGTTGAGCATCAACCTATGAACCAGGAGGTCATGGTTCGATTCCTAATCAGGGCATATGCCTGGGTTGTGGGCTTGATCCCCAGTGTAGGGCGAGCAGGAGGCAGCCGATCAATGATTCTCTCTCATCATTGATGTTTCTATCTCTCTCTCCCTCTCCCTTCCTCTCTGGAATCAATAAAAATATATTTTAAAAAATAAAAATAAAAATCCCCAGACAGAGATCAATCACTCTGTATTATTTTCTTTATCAATTCTAATGTCTTAGAAAATCTCTCTAAGTTCCTGGCCACACTACAGAGGATACACGTAGGAAAATTTTGATAACAAAAGCTTCAAATAACAATGGTTAAAAAAAAGTCCTAATCTTTTGAACAGTAATATGAATTATTAACATATGTGAAATATTTATTAGAAATGTAAACAGTTCATGCCCCCTGGGAATATACACTAACCTCCACCTCAGAAAACGACTGTTTATAATCTCTATGCAGTGCTCACTATTGAGGCCTACGAGGCAGGGTTAAAGCTGGATTTTCAACAAGGCTCACAAGTCCTGAGGTTAAATACAAATGAATTAAGGATGTTTAATCCAACTCAAGATACCATCTTTTCATATTTAAAGCAGCTTCCCTTAAACAGGAAAAATACAAAATACATGAGCTGCCCTGACAGTAAAGCTCCTGCAGAGGTAACATAAAGGCCCATCTTTTTAACTATTTAAACTCCAACTGTGTTTACTCTCATTTCCAATACATACAATATATCCTGCAAGAACCAGAATATTTTATGGAGCAAAAAAGCTGTATAAAAACAAAAAATTGAACAAATTAAAAAAAACCTAACAAGCATATTGATTAAATATAATTAGGACTAGCTACATAAAATGAGAAAAAGGTATAGGTTTTTCGGGTATGTGTGTAAACACACATAAATCTGTATACACATAGAGAAATAAAACAGTTAAACAGTTTCTACCTGTTTTTGTGTATTCCCTTTCAGATATTGTTCCCCTAGAGTCTTGGCCTCTGTTGCTGCCTAACATGAATTCACAAAACTCAATGGCTCGTGGTTTTCAAAGCTTAGGGCTACGTTTGCAGAACAAAGTCGCTTTCTCTCTCTCTCTCTTTTTTTGGTGGGTACAAGTATGGGGACCACAGGAACAGTTAAATGCATGGCATGGCTGGTCTACCACACAGTCGGGGGAATTCTTTAAATAGAGCCTGTCACTCTCTTGGCCCATCAATGGGATTTCCTTCTCAAACTGCTGATTCGTTCAGGTACACAACAGAGGAAATTTCAGTTAACCTTTGTTTCACCCCAGGGAAAAATCTGTCTGAAAGTATAAAATGAATAGATTAAAAAAAAAAAAAAGCAGCTCAGCTACAGGGCCATTCTCCCAGTATTCACTGCAGCTTAAGTTAAACAGTAAAAAGGGACAGTGGAATGTTTCATTCCCGATGGAAAATTCAAGCACAATATAGAACTTTGGAATCTAGTAGGTCACAGTTTATTTCGACGACTAAACCAAACCAACTGTCCTTTCTGTTTAAAAATCTCCCTTCCGATAATTTTGTAAGAGTCAGAATTGTTTTTGTCTAACATCACCATTACTACTATGGTGTGACTGAGGTGTTTATAACAAAATTGGATCCTCAAATCTTGTTTAAAAATAGTAAAACAAATATTTTTTAAAAAGCAAAATATTAAATGAAAGTAGTAATGGGGAGAGGGGAAAAGAGGATAGAATAAATCAAAGGCCTGTTAATTTCTCTCTGTTATTCATCTTAAATATAAAAATTCATGTGGGGAGAGACAAAAGAAGGAGCTCACTTTCCCTTATAGAGTTCTCTGTTTTCCAACAAGGGGACTATTTGGAGAGGCTATAGTTGGATCTGGACATGTGATGTCTTGGTACGAGGAACAAAATTAAGAAAAACAATTTAAAATTTGTTTCCCTTGAAATTAGGGAAATTTAGAATATATGTAAAATTAAAATATATGTATATATAATCTAAATTTCCCTAATTTCATATATTTAAAGAAAGGTGATTATAAATTTTAGGATACAGTAGATAAAAGTTTGGCTACCTTTTCTTTACTTTCCCCAACTGATTTCTGCATCCCATGGAACAGAAAAAGCACTGCACCATCAGTACTTTATATATATATTATTATATTACAAGTCCTATATATTGACTGCAAGCAGGACAGCTCTTACAATCAGCAGCAAGATGCATTTGGCTGCCCTAGCTGGTTTGGCTCAGTGGATAGAGCATCAGTCTGTGGACTGAAGGGTCCCAGGTTCGATTCTGGTCAAGGGCACATGCCTGCGTTGCGGGCTTGATCTCCATTAGGGGACCTGCAGGAGGCAGCCAATCAATGATTCTCTCTCATCATTGATGTTTCTATCTCTCTTTCCCTCTCCCTTCCTTTCAGAAATCAATAAAGATATATTTTTTTAAAAAAGAAAGAAACGGGTTTCCCATTACTCTTAAAAAATAAAAATAAAAATAAGAAATTGGTCCCCATTTTTCTTCTGGGACCAATGTCATTTTTATAAAAGAAAAAAATTATTCAAAGCCCTCTTTCTTAAATTTTCTTACCAACCTTTTAAAAACTTTTTTTTTGTGGTATAGTACACATCCTATATAATAAAAGCCTAATATGCAAATCGACCAAACTGGTGGAACGACTGGTCGGCGGGGGGCAGGGTGTGGGGCTGGCAAGTGGGTGGTGCCAGGCCAGCCAAGGCGGGTGCCAGTGGGCAGAGGGAGGGGACGGCAATCGGAGGGCAGTGGTGACTGCTGGTCGCCTCCCACAGAGGGAGGCCACTGGCGCCTTCCCTCTATCGGCCTGCTGGTGGGGAGATGGGGGGTGGGGCCAGAGCTGCCCCCTGGTGATCAGTGTGCAGGCCGGGCTGAGGAACCCACCATCCTGAGTGCATGAATTTTCATGCAGTGGGCTTCTAGTAATATAATATTTACCATTATAACGATTCCTAACAGTTCAGTGGCATCCTATCTAATAAAAGGGTAATATGCAAACTAAACATTACTCTGTCACAAAGATGGCGATGCCTATAGCGGCTGGGGCGCTGGCGGCGTTGCCCCGGCGATGAGCCCCAGCATCCAGCGTGCCCCGACCCGTGGAGCGAGGGCAGGTGGGCCTCTGGCCAGAGGCCAGCCAGCGTGCGGGACACTGGTGTCGTTGCAGGCCAGGCTGAGGGGACCCCCCCCCCACCTGCCATGCATGCTTTTCGTGCACCAGGCCTCTAGTTAATTCATATTGTTGTGTAACCAGAACCATTATCCATCTCCAGAACTTTTTTCATCTTGCAAAACTGAAACTCTATACCTATTAAACAATATTTTACCAACTTTTGATGCAGAACTTGGAAGGTATGTTCTTGTTCTGACAAGGTCTCAACGTCCTGACAGTGCAGCTGATGCTGGCAATATCACATTTTATTATAAAAACACTAGAAATGAGATGCTTATTACACAGCTTGCTCAAGAGGCTTATGACAGAGAAGAAAGGTTTGAAGGTGGAAGTTGGAACCCTGTGACAGTAAGAACCATATACTAAAGTAGGGATAAAGTGCATGTCATTATTAAAAAGCAAGATTTTAAATGCAGAATAATGACCCATATATGCATATTTTAATAACCAATGGAGATCATAATTCAGCTCTTTTGTGACAAAGTTCTCTGGACATCCTTACCCCAAGAAATGGAACCTGTCAGGTAAGTAGGTTGGTTACTGGGACCTGAGGATATTAAATTATTAAATATATACATGCTGAAGTTAGTGCGTATATTCAAGCTTGCATTATTTCCTTCTCTTGGCAAATTCTAGTCCTCAAAAATCATTTCCATACTGAAAAATCCCATACTAAAGAGTGTAAAAAGAAGAATGGCTATCAAAATGAGACTCATTAAGTCCAATTATAAGTGGTAAAAGATGTATTTAATATATTTTATTGATTTTTTACAGAGTGGAAGAGAGAGGGATAGAGAGTTAGAAACATCGATGAGAGAGAAACATCGATCAGCTGCCTCCTGCACACCCCCTACTGGGGATGTGCCCGCAACCAAGGTACGTGCCCTTGACCGGAATCGAACCTGGGACCCTTGAGTCCGCAGGCCGACGCTCTATCCACTGAGCCAAACCGGTTTCGGCATAAGTGATAAAAGATGTATTTAAAGACCTGAGGAATATTTCCCAAAAATCTGTTTTCTGTACAAGCTTGAATCTATACACAAAATAGAGATAGCCCCTTCATCCCCCTTATATTTAACTGATTCTAGTTACTGTCATCTACAGAAACAAAAATGTAAGTCTGCTCTGTTTCTTGTTTTTAGGATAGGATTTCTAATGGGAATTCCTGTAAAATGAACCCATCAAAATACTGAAAACAGATAACATGGAAAAATTATTATAATAAACAGCAACATTAAAAAAAATATATGGGTTAAAAAGGTCATGGGTTGGATTCCTGGTCAGGGCACATACCCAGGTTGCGGGTTTGATCCCTGGGAGGTGGGGTGGGGTGAGGAAGGGGATGGTACGGGAGGCAACTGATTGATGTTTCTCTCTCACATAGATGCTTCTATCTCTCTCCCTTTCTCTCAAAAAAATCAATAAAAACATAACCTCTGGTAGGATCAAAAAGAAAAAAAGGTGGCACAGGCTAAGGTGTAGGTCATGTCAAAGGAGCAACAGTATCACATTCTTGAGGAATTACAGTAGTACTCTCCTTATCTAAAGGGGGTATGTTCCAAGACCCCCAGTGGGTGCCTTAAACTGTGGATAGTATCAATCCTATATATACTATGTTTTTTCCTATATGTACATACCTATGATAAAGTTTAATTTATAAATTAGGTATAATAAGAGATTAATAACAACAACTAATAATAAAATATAACAATTATAATATGCTGGAATAAAAGTTATGTGAATGCGGTTATTTTTTTAAAATTATTTATTAATTGATTTTTAGAGGGAGAGTGAGAGAGGAAGAGAGGGGCAGGAAAAGAGGGGGGAGAGCAAGAGAGAGACAGACAGACAGACAGACAGACATCGACTTGTTGTTCCACTTATTTATGCATTCTTTGGTTGATTGTTGTATGTGTCCTGACTGGGGATTGAGCCCACAATCTTGGTATATTGGGAGGAAGCTCCAACCAACTAAACTACCTGACCAGGGCTGGTTTCTCTCTCTGATAACCAGAGACAGCTACTGCGTGATTAATGGGCAGGCCGCATATACAATGTAGATACAATGGACAAAGGGATGATTCATGTCCTAGGTGGAACAAAGTGGGATAGCACTACTCAGAATGATGTGCAATTTAAAATTGTTTATTTCTGGAATTTTCCATTTACTATTTTCAGACCCTGGATGATCAGAGGTAACTGAAACTGCAGAAAACAAAACATGGACAAGGGGTGGTGGGGTGGTGATTACTGTACTACTCTTTGTCTCAAAGTCTATTTATCTGTTATGATCACTCTAGTTTTCACATGCTTACTCTTAGCATGTTATATTTTTTCCAACCTTTTATTTACAAAATTTTTCTCATCTTTGGTTTTCATTAATTTGACTATATCTCTTGAATATGCACAATTATATCTTTCACTAAATTTGAAAAGGTATTGTCCATATTATTTTAAAAATATATTTTCTTTCTCCTCTCCTCTAGAATGCTAATGATACATACTAGGTCTTTTAATTTTGTTCAATGGGTTACTGTGGCTCTGCTCTTTTAACCCTTTGCACTCGCTTGCTTTTTTCTCAATTCCTTTATTCTAATGCTAACCGTGTCAAGTCACACTCGACATCCGAGTGCAAAAGGTTAAATTTATTTTTCGGATATTTTTTCTGTTTTTCAGAATGGGTAATTTTGATCTTCAAGCTCACTGATGTTTTTAATCTGCTATTAAGCTCATTCAGTTAATTTTCATTTCAGATAATGTATTTTTCAGTTCTAGAATTTCCATTTAGTTCTTTTATAGTTTTATTTCTCTACTGAGATTTCATGTGTATTATTTTATTACTAGAGGCCCGGTGCATGAAATTCGTGCATGGGAGGAGGGTGGGAGGGTGTCACTCAGCCCAGCCTGCACCCTCTCCAATCTGGGACCCTCAAGGGATGTCCAACTGCCCGTTTAGGCCCGATCCCACTTCTCCCTGCCAGCCTGATCACCTTCTAACCACTCCCCTGCCTAACTGCTCCCCTGCTGGCCTGATTGCCCCTAACTGCCCTCCCTTGCCGGCCGGGTCACCCCTAACTGCCCTCCCCTGCCAGCCTGGTTGCCCCTAACTGCCCTCCCCTACCGGCCTGGTCACCCTTAACTGCCCTCCCCTGCCAGGCTGGCCACCCCCAACTGTCCTCCCCTGCAGGCCTGGTCGCTCCCAACTGCCCTCCCCTGCCAGCCTGGTCACCGCTAACTGCCCTCTCTTGCCAGCCTGGTCGCCCCTAACTGCCCTCCCATGCCGGCCTGGTCGCCCCCAACTGCCCTTCCCTGTAGGCCTGGTCCCCCTCAACTGCCCTCACCTGCAGGCCTGGTCGCCCCCAACTGCCCTCCCCTGTAGGCCTTGTCCCTCCCAACTGCCTTCCCTTGCAGGCCTGGTCCCCCCAATTGTCCTCCTCTGCAGGCCTGGTCCCCCCCCAACTGCCCTCCCCTACAGGCCTGGTTCTCCCCAATTGCCCTCCCATGCTGGCCTGGGTCCCCCCCAACTGTCCTCCCCTGCCAGCCCGGTCACCCCTAACTGCACTCCCCTGCAGGCCTGATTGCCCCCAACTGCCCTCCCCTGCTGGTCATCTTGTGGCAGCCATCTTGCAAATAGCTCATGAATACTACATTTGCAAATAGCTCATGAATACTACCGTAGTACAGTAAAAAAACCCCAATCATGAATTTTATTATTCAAAGACCCTATATTAAGTATAATCCTTTTCATCAAAGAAAATGTTATATTTTAGTTCTCTGGGTAAATTAATTATGATTTACTATTTCAGTCCACCTTCTAAATTCCTGGGATAATTATATAAGATTCTAATTTCCAAACATTCATTTGCAAATAGCTCATGAATACTACCCAATTTCCCAAAAGACAGTATGAAAATGAGCACCCTAAATGGTGGGGAAGGCTATTAACATCTACTGAGGGACTGCTAGGTGAAAAGCTCTAAAAAAAATACTTTATCTCACTTAATACTTTATCTCACTAGCACACATGGGGGCAGCAATCTTTGACCACATGGCCATCTTGTGTGTTGGAGTGATGGTCAATTTGCATGTTACTTCTTTATTATATAGGACTAGAGGCCCGATGCATGAAGATTCGTGCAAGAATGGGCCTTCCTTCCCCTGGCTGCCGGCACTGCCTTTGCTCTGGCCTGGAGCCGCCTTTCTGCCTTCCCATGCTGCCCAGAGGCCTGGAGTGGCTAGGGCAGTGCCTGCATATGCAAATTAACCCACCATCTTTGTTGGGTTAATTTGTATACTCACTCTTGATTGGCTGGTGGGCGTCTTGAAGGTACGGTCAATTTGCATCTTACTCTTTTATTAGTGTAGATATGCATGAACATAGTCAAATTAACTACTTTAACATTCTTGTCTAATTCCAACATCTGGGTCATCCCAGAGTGTGTCCATTGATCACCTTTTCTTGAGTATGCATCAAAATTTCCAGTTTCTTTACATGTGTGGTAATCTTTTATTGTATCCTGAACCTTGTGAATGATACTTTGTAAATTATAGATTCTGTTATGTTCCTTTAAAGAGTGATTTTGTTAAAAAAATCTAAACTTTGGCAAATACTTATATGCATAATAGAGGCTTCCTCCTCTGTGAATTCCCTCTTTACTTTCCAGCTGTGGTAGTAGACTCTTTTCTGATTTCCAAAGTCTGTAAGATTGAAAATTTCTGAGTTCTAGCTATCCCCATGCTGTATCAATCAGTGACTGTCCTCAGGCAAATAGCTATAAAAACAGGAAACTCATTCAATGATGTTCCTTTATTCCAAGTGTTGACTCACTATGTTTCTACCAGCTTTTGGTTGGCCTCTACTACCTTCAGATGTTGTTTTATGTTTTTAAGTATTAGAGTAAGCTTTAAAGTTATATATGTGTGTACATTTATAGTATAGTATTCTGTCCAGAATATAATTATCTGTGGGAAGGTTGGTTCATTATGAACATTTCTGCCATTACTAACAGCAGAACTCTGAGACTGCTTTTTTTTTTTTTACCATGGCATCATAACCTTTTAAAAAAATCTTTCCGAGGTCTGTTAAAGCAAATATTGAGTCTATATTCTTCACTGCTATGTCCCTTTCTCGTAGCATAGGGCTTGATACATAAGAGGTATTCTACAAATAATTCTTGATTAATGAATGATGAAAAAGGGCAAAATGAAAATCATCAGAAAGCTTTAAGGAGGGGAAGGTACTTTGAACTGGGATGATTAGCAATTTCTCCTTTAAGAAATCATGCTTTGCCCTGGCCGGACACTAGCTCAGGTGGTTAGTGTCCCAACGCACCTAGGCTGCAGGTTCAATCCCTGGTCAGGGCACATACAAGAATCAACCAATGAATGCATAAATAAGTGGAACAACAAATCAATGTTTCTCTCTTTCTCCCTCTCTCTCTAAAATAAAAAAATAAAAAGATAAGAAAAAAGAAAAGAAACCTTGCTTTCTTCTTAGAGGCAAAGATATTTACCCTTAGTTTCAAAATATGATGCATTATGTTTAGGAATTAGATTGTTTTTAACTATAGCTTCTCATTTTCTGGATAAGAAATCCCAATCATGAGTTTTATTATTCAAAGGCCCTATATTAAGTATAATACTTTTCATCAAAGAAAATGTTATATTTTAGTTCTCTGGGTAAATTAATTATGATTTACTATTTTAGTCCACCTTCTAAATTCCTGGGATAATTATATAAGATTCTAATTTCCAAAACATTCATTTGCAAATAGCTCATGAATACTACCCAATTTCCCAGAAGACAGTATGAAAATGAGCACCCTAAATGATGGGGAAGGCTATTAACATCTACTGAGGGACTGCTAGGTGAAAAGCTCTATAAAAAATACTTTATCTCAATCTTTTCAATTACCCTATGACATGGATATTATTAGCAATTATTTACAGATAAGTAAACGAAAGCTCAAAGCTGGCCAAGGTCACACAGTAGGTAAGTGATGGAGCAATTTAAATTTGGTAACTTTTGACTACATTGAAATCAAGCACCTCTGTTCATCAAAACAAAAGAAAACACCCTATTAAATAGAGAGTTAAAAAGGTGAAAACCACGGAGTAGAAGGAGATATTTTCCCAACATAAAAAGGATTCATGTCCAGAAGATATAACCCTCTACAAGTTATAAGACAAATAGAAAAACTAGCAAAAGACTTAAAATAGACCCTTCATAAAAAAGGATATTTAAATGACCAATAAACATGAAACATGAAAAGTACTTGACGTCATTTCGTTATCAGGTAAATACATATTACAGCCACAATAAAATACTACTATTCACCTACCATAATAGATAGAATTAAGAATACTTAATTGTTGGTACGAATGTGGACAATGGGAACTCTCACACACAGTTGTTAGAATGTATACTGTGTATAACAACTTTGGAAAAAGAGTTTGTCATTAACTAGTAAAGTGCAGGATATGTATACCATAGAACAAAGCAATTCCAGTCCTAGGTATATACTTGAAAGAAATGCAAAACATAACATTAGGAACAACACTATTAGCAATATTCAAAATAGCCATTTATAGTAAAACTAGAGGCCTGGTGCACAAAATTCGTGCACAGGGGGGGGGGGTCCCCTCAGCCCAGCCTGCACCCTCTCCAATCTGGGACCCCTCGAGGGATGTCCCTCTCACAATCCAGGACTGCTGGCTCCCAACTGCTCGCCTGCCTGCCTTCCTAATTGCCCCTAACCGCTTCTGCCTGCCAGTCTGATCACCCCCTAACCACTCCCCTGCCAGCCTGATTGATGCCTAGCTGCTCCCCTGCCAGCCTGACTGCCTCTAACTGCCCTCCCCTGCCGACCTGGTCACCCCTAACTGCCCTCCCTTGCAGGCACGGTCACCCCTAATTGCCCTCCCCTGCAGGCTTGATCTCCTCCAACTGCCCTCCCTTGCAGGCCTGGTCTCCCCCAACTGCTCTCCCCTCCTGGCCTGATTGCCCATCACTGCCCTCTCTTGCAGGCCTGGCCCCTCCCATCTGCCCTCCCCTGCTGGCCATCTTGTGTTCACATGGGGGCAGGATCTTTGACCACATGGGGGCAGCCATCTTGTGTGTTGGAGTGACAGTCAATTTGCATATTACTCTTTTTATTAGATAGGATGAATAAACTCTGGTATAGTCATACAATAGAATATCTTACATCAAATAAAAAATAAACAATCAACAAAGCAATATATGTTATAAAAAAGAAGGCAGACATATATAAAAATATATATCCTATACAAGTCCATGAATATAAACCTCAAAAACAGGCAAATCTAGACAATAGTTAGGGCATATGTCAGTGAGAAAAATATAAAGAAAATCAAGGAAAGTATTATGACAAAAGTCAGGCCAACTCTTGAAAGATGGTAAAGGTTATGTCCAGGGAGGGGCATACTAAGGGCTTCATTGTGCTGGTAATATCCTATATCTTCACTAGGTGATGATTATGTGAGTTGTTTGCTGTATAATCATTCATCAAAGTAGATGTTAAATTTGAGGAGACTATGCTGAAGAGTCTCTATTCTCTCTCTCTTTCTTCCTCTCTCTCGAAAATCAATAAAAAAATTTAGGGATTAAAGGCACGAAGTATGTAACTTAATCTCAAGTGGTTCAAAACTGTATATTTGCATATATACATAGATAGAGAGAGAGGTTGTGCGCTAGCACACAAATGAATAATAAAGCAAATAAAGTAAAATGTAAATAAGTGAATCTGGATAAAGGGTATACAGGTATTCTTTGTACTATTTTTATTTTTTATAAATCTGAAATTATTTCCAAATGAAAAGGTTTTTAAAAAGACATCATTAAGAAAAATTAAAAGCTAAGCCACAGACTGGGAGGAAATATTGTTAATACATATGACCAACTGAGGGTTCATATCCAGAAGATATAAAATAGTCCCAAAAATCATTAAGGGGAAAAAAAGACAAATAGCAAATAGGGAAAACGGGCAAAAGATATAAGTAGGCAATTAATGGAAAAAGATGGAAGAATGATCCAAGATCTAATAAACTTATGAAATGATGTTTAGTCTCACAAGTAATCAGAGAAACAGCAATGTAAACAATGAGATTCAAATGCAAAACAGGAAATTTTGACAATAACAAATACTGCCTAGGAGGTAGATGAATAAGAACTTATAAAATCATGCCTGCAGGATGCTTTGCAAAATCTAGTAAAGTTGGAGATTACCCTACTACCTAGTAATTCTATTCCTAGATCACGGGTCAGTGAACTTTTTCTTAAAAGGCCAGATTGTAAATATTTTAGGCTTGTGGGTCATAAGGTCTCTCAATTAATCAACTCTACCACTGTAGGCTGAAAACAGCCACAGACAATACATACACCAATGGGCATGGCTGCTTCATTGAAGCTTTATTTACAAAAAGTTTGCCAAGCCCTGCTCTAAAGAAATTCTCATTATGTGCACCAAGAGACATGCATAATAATATCCATAGCAGCCTTTTTTTGACCTCCATACTTGGTTGGGGTCTCCATTATACATTCTCAAAGCATTGTTTTATTTTTCAAAGCAGGTGGGTTCATTTTGTATTCTAATATTAGCAGACAGTAAGTAGTACTTAATACATTTGTTGAAATACCAAATGAATAGAGTACCCAACGTGATGCCAACATTAACAGAGTTCCATGGTTCCATGGTTAAGAGAACAGGATCAACCCTCTGAAAGATCAGAAATTGTATTAATTTTTTGATGTGATGAGGACAGAAGTTTAGGAAGGCATTCATGATTTTTGAAGTTTACTACTTTCTGTTTCTTTCTTTTAACTGAATTTACTGGGGTGACATTGGTTAATAAAATGATATAGGTTTAAGGTATACAATTCTATAATACATCATCTGTATATTGTATTATGCTCACTACCCAAAGTCAAGTCTCCTCCATCATTACTTATGCCCCTGTTACCCTCTTCTACCCCTATACCCTTTCCCTCTGGTAATCAACATACTGCTGCCTGTGTCTATAAGGTTTCTGTTGTTGTTTTTTTAAACCCTTCACCTTCTTCACCCAGTCCCACAACCCCTCTCCCCTCTAACAGCTGTCAGTCTGTTTTCTGTATCTATGAGTCTACTTTGTTTATTTTGTTAATTAGATTCCACATATAAGTGAAATCATATGTTATTTGTCTTTCTCTGACTGGCTTATTTCACTTAGCATAATACTCTCCAAGTCTATCCATACTGTTGCAAAAGTTAAGATTTCCTTCTTTTTTATGGCCGAGTAGTATTCCACTGTATAAAGGTACTACAGCTTTTTTACACACTCATCTACTAGGCACTTGGGCTGTTTCCAAATCCTGGCTATTGTAAATAACAGAGCAATGAACATAGGGATGCATATATCCTTTTGAATCAGTGTTTCAGGTTTCTTTGGATATATTACCAGAAATGGAATAGCTGGGTTATTAAGACAGTTCCAGTTTTAATATTTTGAGGAAACTCCATACTGTTTTCCACAGTGGCTGCACCAATCTGCCTTCCCACCAACAGTGCACGAGAGTTCCCTTTTCTCCACATCCTTGCTGACACCTATTGTTTGCCAATTTACTGGTGATAGCCATTCTGACAGGTGTGAGGTGATATCTCATCTTGGTTTCAATTTGCATTTCTCTGATGATTAATGACATTGAGTATCTTTTCATATGTCTGTTGGCCATCTATATGTCCTCTTTGGAGATGTATCTATTCAGGATCTTTGCCCATTTTTAATTGGATTGTTTTTTTGGTGTTGAGTTGTGTAAGTTCTTTATAAATTTTGGATATTAACCTCTTATCAGATGAATCATTGGTGAATATGTTCTCCCATTCACTTGGTTGTCTTTTCATTATGTTGATGGTTTTCTTTGCTGTGCAAAACCTTTTTAGTTTGATGTAGTCCCATTTGCTTATTTTTTTGTTTCCCTTGCCCTACTTTCTGTTTCTTTGCAATACGTGATAGATTTGGAACTTATGTATATCTTTTTTACCAGGTAGATAAAGATGGTTAGTTAGTCTCTTTATTTTATAATAGTTTATTTGTCTTAAGAGCATTTTAGAGATACCAAGGGCTTTTACAAAACCCTCCTGAAGAGTTTCCTAAGTATTAGTCTCTGTGCTAGGCACTATATGGGAATAAAAAGTCTAAAAGCACAGTTCTTGCTCTGAGGAATTTACAATTAAGTTAGGGTACAAAAAAAGAATAAGGACAAAGCCAGCACATGGAAAAAGTGAAATAAATGGTATTACCCTACAACAAATGTTACTGATTTCTTTAGAGGGGGATTTGAATCTCTTATTTGCCTAGACTAATAAATATAAGCATTTCTAATCCTAAATAGAAAAAGTTTTAATGTGTTGCACACCCACCAAAAGCCCTCAATTTCCTAAAATGTAACTACAACATAGTAAAATGCTTGTATCTATTTCACTTCAGGAAATAAAATGCAAAAATGAGCATCCTTATCATAAAGCATTTAATATACTTGTTAACAAATGGCACATATAATTTGCTTGCCATAGCATAAGACAGCAGATAACAGCAATAAATAAATTTGTTAGAAAAAAGTGAACATTAAAGTTTACCATGAAAAAACAAGGGAACTTTCTGTAATGAATTTTCACTCCATAAGGGAGGTGGCACTTGAGCAAAGTTAAGGAAAGGAGAACTGTTGAATTAGCCAGCTTCACTTGCTGAAAGAAATTATGGTATAGTCAAAATGTGCAAAGGGGAAAACTATTTCAGAAAAACTATGAAACACAGACAAGCTAACAGTACAACTGACTTCTGAATAGGAAGATTTTGATAAATCATTGGGAGGGAGATAGTGTTTTAGGGTAAGAATTGCAAAATGGAATTTTACCTTCTTGTTGTTACTTTTGTGAATCTCTTTTATGGTGTTCTTGATGTTCAATCAGTTATATATGGAAGGTTACTTGAGACTTTTACTGAGAAATAATTTTGAAATTATCTATATGAACATATTAAGACACAGAATATGTTTCATGGGATATACCTGTATATTTAATTTATCCATTTAGGAAGTTTGGAAAGGCTTTAAAAAATAGGTCACCAGGTTCATTAAAATAATCTATATTTCTTAGCTAAGATAATTAGTATTACATCTAAGCAGTCTGTGATTTTGATGACCTGTGTTAATCCTTAGAGACAGAGTTCTGATTAAGGTGAAATGAATCTTCCTAGTTTATTATTGTCATGTTACTAGCCAAACTGATGTACTCACCCCTAGAACAAACCTTATTCTTCTATTTTCTACTCCTTGTATTTAGCATTTCCTCTTGAATTGTTTATTTCTGGGATTTTCCATCTAATATTTTCGGACCACAGCTGACTATTAAACGAAAAGCATAAAAAGCAAAACCACAGATAAAGGGGGGAGGGAACAACCGTAATAGGAAAGATAATCTAGCCATATCATATTTAAAGTTTTCTAATTCTATTATTTGGAATCCACAAATTCTGTAAGGTGGTAAATTTAACTTAATATTAATCATAATTCTGGGAATATAAATTTCTAATATGTGCTCTACCTAACAATTGTCAATCTGTGGATTTGTACTTTTTCTGTCAATCTAAAATTAAATCATAGGAAAACACTGATTTTATTATAATAAAGGTGTATTCTGACATAACCCCCCAAGTTCTTCTTAAATATGGTAATAAAACTTTACATATTAGGCATTTGCATTTTGGGAAGGTCACTGCCTACTTTCTTAGGTGAACTGTAGTAAGTTAGATTTAGTAAAAAAGAAAAGAAAAAAGTGTTATTTTTACCATGTTGCTATAGAAAGTACAGTTTCTACTATCTTCTTCCAGTCTGACCTTAAGAAGTAAATGTGGCATGGCAGGATCTTGAGGAAGAGGTAGGATTGCAACATGCAGGGATCCAGAGAGGAGATGAAGGAAGAGAACGGTAGACACCCCAGAAAGAGCCTGATTTGAGAAGGGGAAAGAGGCATCAAGTGTGGAACACTGAATCATTCAGTATGGCATACAGGCTGGAAAAACAGACGAGGACCAGATCACTGAAGGGTTTAAATTCTAGGCTATACAGGCTATGCTTAATTTTATAGGCAATGGGGAGCTACTAAAGATCTTTAAAACAGGAAAATCCATGATGAGGTCTCTATTTTAGGAAGACCAGTCCAACAGCAATATGGAAGGAACTAAAGGAAAGAGAGCCAAGGGACAAAGTGACAGTTTATTATTATAATAGTCTGGGTAGAGTAAAGACATAAAGGTTTTAACCACTATAGTTACATGGGGAAGAGAAAAGATGAAGGGCATTACCTAAGTAGAATCAAGAATATTTGTCCTTTTCCAGAAAACCATACATAAGACTTGGATAATACCATTTCAATCAAAACAACCCAAAATTTGAAGATGGTAAAAAACAAACAAATAAGCAAACCACATCTAGAAACAACTGACTGAATTGAATTGGGGATGGGGAGATGAGCAACTTTCTAATGCGTTCTATGCACTGATCCAAGGAAGTCAAGATTTTAGTCCTGTAAGGCAGTCATGTGATTCAAAGAGGGCAAATGTAAAAAGATTCAGTCCCACACTGTAAAAAGTGAGTTGTGTGCTTCTTGATCCAGCCTGCTGAAAGACTCCTTTCTCGAGTATTATCTAGGGAAGAGATTCATAATTGCTAAATGGATAGCCGCAGTTCTTCACCAGGAGGAAGAACATCTGTTTTCTCTCCTGATGGGATACAGGTTTCCTAGGCTACCAAATTTATCCTATATCCTACACTGTCACACACACACATAGATTCAGAAATACAAACTCAAATGCAAGAATAAGCAGATCAAAGCTGTTTTGTTACAAGTTAACTACCAAACATTAGGAGAGCCCTGGTCTTGTATTTCAAACATAAGGCTTTTAATGTCTCTTTTCTTAAGCAATTTCTTTTTTGATGAGAGTTCAAGTCTAACTGTCACGAAGAGGTCTACAGAAAGAGCATATTGAAAGGTTTCTAAGCAATAAAAAGTGAGACAAAGGTCTAGTTGCTGCTTGAAATTTGTGGTGCTAGCTCTGCATCTTTATGAGGAAATACATCCAAAAACTATCATTTGAATCTCAAGTAAAAAATTCATAAAATAAAGACTGATATATGAAATGTCTACTTTCCTAGTCCTTGATAGTCTGGAGGTAAGATTTAATGAGGAAAAAAATATTTAAATATGTAAATCTTGTTTTCTATTATGCTACACACAATAGAAAATGCAGTGAGTTGCATTAAAATGATACAATTCACTGCCCTCCCCCAACAAACAAATAAGTTAAAAATCTTTAACAGTGTACAAGTTTGACACAGAAATGTAATTAAGTAATTATGAGAAGAAAAATTAAGTCTTCCATTAAGTCAGTTTAGCATGGTCTATAATACCATTTTTCCCTTTGGTAATGTGGATTAAATTTTGCATGTGCATTTTTATTTTATAAGTAATACCACTTTACATTTGGGCATCATTTAATAGTTTACCAAACATTCTTAACTCTCTTTTTATCTTCACAAGCTTCCATTATGGAAATGAATACTTCCATTTTATAAAGGAGGAAGCTAGGCAATTTTGTCATACAAATAGTGACATAGCAGGGGCTCAAATTCAGGGGTTAAATCTTTAAATAATATCATCAATGACAAGCAGAGAGGCTTGATAAATTTTAAGATTTTGTAAGAGTAAGGCATATATAGAATTAAAGAATCCTGTTCACTTTTGGTCACCAAATTCAGGTCAGGTCTTAGCTATCCATAAATCTTTACTAAGACACTATAGACTGGGTAGGGGATAAAGTGGCACATGATCTGCTCTTGTTGTGAATAATTACTTCCCACAATTTTGACTTTATTTTCAATATTTACTCTTTAAACATAATTTTAAAATATTGATTAGGGCTTTAAAATATTTCAGATCTGAACTAATCGGCTGGCTTTTTTTGTTCTTGAAAATGAAAAGAAATTCTAGCTAATTCTGAGAGGAATCTTCAACTATCCAAATTAGTTTTTGCAACTATAATCTTCTCCAAATGTAATTTTTATATTACATAATGAAATTGGCCAAGTAAAAAAAAAATGACATGAAATTATCTGAAAAGTAAAATGACTAATAAATGAAAGGTTTAAAGATTTCCATCTCTAGTCTTTTGATTTCAACTG
The DNA here is from genome assembly GCF_951640355.1 of Cnephaeus nilssonii. NCBI lineage: Eukaryota > Metazoa > Chordata > Mammalia > Chiroptera > Vespertilionidae > Cnephaeus > Cnephaeus nilssonii. The sequence continues at coordinate 27,987,804 of NC_137085.1, forward strand.
TAGGAAATATATGATATTAGTATCTTTCCTTAGTAAACAATGACATATATTGAGTTATTAAAATAACATCATGAAAAGCCTTATATGTATCTTTAATAGATATATCAACTAGTAACAAGCTACAAATTTAGCTGGGAAATATAATAAAAACCAGAGGGTTTTTTTCCCCTTTCCACTTTTAAAATAGAAGGGTACATAGAAAGATCACCTGGTAAATCAAGAAAAAAAAAAAAAAAAGGCAGGTATAAACTGCTATGTTTCAACAAGGAAGTGAAATTCTTTTCAGTATTCTGGTTTTATAGTTCTGGTTAGTACCAAAGTTGATGCTAATCCCACAGGTCTACAGGCCAGAGTGTAAAATAAATAAGAATGGGCTTATAAGAAATAAGACACAAAGAAGTTAGAATGGAAAACTAAAAACAGAAATGTCTAATGGTTTTCATAATTATCATTAGTAAACTCATCTCCAGCATAACATTACTTAACTAGAGCGGGACAATTTGATGCCCATTCTTAAGAAAATATATAGGAAATAGCTTCCATGAAAAGAACATCTTGGTTAATCCACTTATTTAAGTAGTTTTGAAAATCATTTTTCCCAGGGAGGGATGATCATACACTAAGAAACATCTTTAAAGTAAATCATAAGAGTTTAGTAAACAAAGGGATAGCACAGATTGTACTCATTAAGACTTAAGTAATGGACAAAAATCTCAGGTGGGAAGAATGCCTACATGTGTGAGAGAGAAGATGGCCCCATCATTTCTGTCAACAATGTCTTTGTAGAAAAAATGAAACGTAAGAAGCTAGAACAGAGCTTTACATTGCACATTCACAGACTAGGGTAATGCTGGTATCAAAGACACAATTAAAACATCTATTTATTTGGCAGAAAGTGATTTTCCTAAGGACCCACTGGGAGTTCTAGATGGCGCAGATGACCAGGAGAGGGCAGCTCACCACTGCAGCTGTGAGTAAAGACGTGAATTCCTTTATTTGCCATCAAGGGGAGACTCTACCTTACTTATAATTGCCATACTCAAATAATAAAGAAGTAAAGATACTGCCCTTGAAAACTCTAGACAGATAAAGTATAATAGTCCTTACAACAAGTATCCAGTAAAAAAGATTTCTGAGACACAAATTGGAGTTCATAAGCTAGGATGAGGCTCAAGTTCCTGACCCTCTCAGATGAGCAGAATACATAGAGCTGGCAATTATAGTCATTATTACTACTAATGTAGATTTACTGTTTTTTAATACACCAATGCACTTTTCATATCTGAACTTTATTAGGATAAAGCTAAAATAACCAACAATTTATATTATATACACCAATGCACTTTTTTAAATAGCTACTTTCTTACAATTTATCTAAATTTTCAGATACCCAAACTTTTACCAAAATAATTAACAAAAACACAATGAACATAATCAAATGTAATGTCACACACATCAATCACTTGAAAACAAATACCTCCTTGTACTTTCTCTTGGATTACATGCATTTTTTAAAAATATATTTATTAATTAAATTGATTGGGGTGACATTGGTCAACATAAACATATAGGTTTCAGGTGTGGGTTTCTCTGTTACAAGATCTGTATATCACACTATGTGCCACCACCCAAAGTCATCTTATATTAGGACCAGGGTGGGAGAGAAACGGGTACACCCATCTTTGAAATAGTTTCTGTTTATAATCTGCTTGTTACTAACTAAACTTGAAGATTTGTATTGTCAAAAAAGAAAAGGACCACAATGATCATTTAGACCTGCCTTGTTTTCAATCAAAAGTATGATAAACAGTTGAAACTTTTCTAATGTTAGAAGACTGTATAAACTGGCATGGTTCTATTCAGAGAGTATGAGGATGCAACAATCTGAGCACAGAGAGCATGGTAATTTCTTTATCAAGAGTTATAGCCAACATAACATAACATAACATAACATAACATAACATAACATAACATAACATACATAACATGCATAACATAACATAACATAACATACATAACATAACATACATAACATGCATAACATAACATAACAATTGGAAGAAAATAGACTATAAGTCTTATTTTTAATCCTCACCTGAGGACAGGCTTTTATTGATTTTAGAGAGAAAGGAAGAAAGAGGGAGAATCATCGATGTGAGAGTGAAACAGAAATCAGTTGCCTCCCTTACACACCCCAACCGGGGATCGAACCTGGATATGTGCCCTACAGGGAATCAAATCCACAACCTTTTGGTGTACAGGACGATACTCCAACCAACTGAGCTGCACCTGGCAGGGTGACTATAAATCTTTTAATATTTATTTTTATAAATACATTAGTTGCTACTGTTTACCTTAAATAAAACTAGGAGATATAATGAAAAAGAACAAAGACATATTGAGTACATAAATAGTTAAGAAGTAGTTGTTTAAATACAGAATTTTATTTCCTTGCGAGTTTCTTATTTGAGGTTTAAAGGCAGTATTTCCAAGCCTTTTTCGTGTCATGTTTATACAGCACATTAGGGTAAATAGATGAGGGCATTTTAAGTCAGAGACAGTCTGCCCCCAAAATCTGAATATCCCAGGTCCTGCCAGGCCACCTTCTGTATCACTTTGAGAAGAGAGGAACTCAATATGTCGCTCACCTGTAACTTATTCCTGTCATAGCAATGGCTGTGGCCCCTTATTAGTAATTAGAAAGTTAGAATATTAGTATTTTTGGCCAAATATAAGGGAATAAAAGGAGGAACAAGCAGTAGCTGCAATCCTAGTTCACTGAAGAATCCGTTTTACATGATAGAAAAGTGTATTATGGGAAGCAAAGAAGCAGCAGAGTATAAATTGGGGTCTGTGTGTTGACTTTGACTTCTTTACCTTTCATATACACTGATGATTTCAACTCCTGTCCATCTTAATAAAAATTTTTAAAAGCATTTAGTTAGAGAAACTTCCTCTAAAAACACTATTGCAGTTTTAAAGAAGAAGAAAAAAATGGGGCTATAGGGCACATTTTTCTTAATTTTCTTCTTTAACCTTTTGCACTCGACACGGTTAGCATCGGTAGCAGGAATCGAGAAAAAAGCAAGCGAGTGCAAAGGGTTAAAAATCTCTCTCAGATGCGTACAAGATTAAGGGGGAAGACTAGTGACAGCAAATGCCAAAACTGTGGTTTCTAGCACTGAGGACCAATAGGCTATGTATGAACACATAATTTATCAAGTCACTAGGGGTCAGATGTAAATAATAATCCATAGCCCCCTTCCCTTTAACCAAAAAAGAAAGATCAACAATAATAAAATTCAAATGATATTAAAAGAAAGGTAAATAATAAAACATAGCAAACTAAAGGATGGTATAATTAGTCTGAGCTCCATTGCAAAGGCCTGCCTCTTAGAATCCCAGCTTGATTCATAGTCACAGTTCTGGCTGCTAGGGAGTTTAGCTTCCAGAAGGTCCCTAGAGAAGCAAACAAAGTCAGCCAACACATGCATGGAAACTACCATACCTCTGTCCCTCAAGACTGTAAAGGCCCCAAATAGTTCATCTTAGGGAAGTACTGAACAGCTCAATTTAGAGGCAGTTTGGCAGCAAACTTTTTCATAAAACTAGACAGGGACAGTTTATTGGGTATGCAACCTGACATTTGCACAAGGGGCTTGATTTAATACTCTACTGTTGCCATTTTGAAACTCTTTATTTTTGAACTTGCAGTGAGTGAAGGCCAATGTGAAAATGAAACACCAGTAAAGGAAATATGCCAAGGGTCAGCATATGCACCAAGCAGTTGGCATTGGCTGCCCAACTGAAATGTGCACAACTGGGGCAGTCTGGGGTACCATAAAGCACTCAAGGGTCAGCCAGGACTGAGCCCACATAGGTACTGGCAATAGTGGCAGTGGTCACAGGAAAAAGGAGGGCTCTCTGAATGGGAATATCTATCTGTCCCTGGAACCTGTCCCAGTAGCATATACACAAATATTACCGCTTCAGCCTGAGAGCCAGGACAGGCTGTGCCAGTGCTCAGACAGTAAACTTGGTCAGCAAATTATTACAAAGTAAAAGCATAACATGGCATTAGCATGTTAAGGAGTTACTAGAATTTTTAAAAGAATTTAGAACCTTAAGTTTGAAAACTAATGTAACATTGCAAAGCAATACCCACAGGCTTAGAAAAAGAATTAAAGATTGTGACATTTGATGAAAAAGAACACTATTTTCATATGAAGCTTTGGATGAACCAATTATTAATGAGGAAGACAATTTTTAAATTAATATTTCTTTATAATTGAAGATGTAGCGATAGAACGCATAACCAGGCATTTTGAATTATATACCAGTCATAAAGCCACTTTGGCTTCCTGTACATTCTCCACAAGTTATAAGAAATGGCAGAGAAAATATTTAAATGCCATTGTTTAAAACTGCACTTAAAATTAAATCCACATAAAACTGATTCATATAAAGTTATATATTTTTAGAAAAACTGTTCTATAAGTCATCAGCTCTAGATGTTCCCAAGTTTATATTCGAAAATAATTTCAGAAATGTATCCTAATGTTATCAAAGCTTAGCCTATAAAAAGTTCTTAACAGCTCCAGTTACAACTGCATCATCAGAAAGACCCTTCTTAAAGTTAAATATTGTCAAAAAAATTATTTACAATCTGGCATTTGCCAAGACTGACTAACATTATTTGCAATTACATCCATTAAAAATTAAGTTGCTAGTCCTGGCCAGTGTGACTTGGTTGGGCATTGTCCCTTGAACTGAAAGGATGCCGGTTCGATTTCCAGAGTACATGCCCGATTTGGGGGCTTGATCTCTAGCAGGGGGCGTGCAGGAGGCAGCCAATTGCTGTCTTGCTCTCACATCGATGTTTCTCTCTCTCCTTTCCTCTCTCTCTATAAATCAATAAAAAATCTTTAAAAACAAATGAAGTTGTTAGAAGTATAAATTTTGACCTAAGAAATGACAGAAAAGCAGATGAGAAAAAACAAATGATAAATCAAGATGTCACACTGATAAAGTATTATAATTTCTAGTTTTATATAAAATCATAACCCCCAAATATTATTTTTTATAATTTGTAGCTTTATGTTGTTACTCGTGCATTGCTATTACCTCTATTATGTTTTATAAGAACATATTTTTAAATAAAAAAATTATTAAAGGTTAGTACCTTTAACTGCACTTTCTTCCTGCTTTTTAAAGAGGACCCTGCATTTTCATTTTGTACTGAGTCCCACAAAATAGGTAACCAGCCCTACCTTAGGGAGGCTAATCCAATAGTTCTCAATGCATGGCTGTTGTTTTGCAAACCTCTCCTGCTTCTGGAGGGCAACTTTAACAGATATCTATGCCCCTCCCTACCAGTTTTGTCCTGACTATATCTCTGGCCACCTTGCTCTAGTCTACCTTCTATGCTGTGATTCCCAAACCTGTAATCTTGATCTCAAAGGCCAGGATTTTACCTATTTTACATTTTCTCCCCTATCCCTCCAATTTGTTGAACAACATCCTTTTATTCCCTAAATTCAATCAGTCATTACATAAGTCTTATCAGATCTCCTTTGTTTCGACTCTCAATTCTGTAACTTAATCCCATATTCACTGTGATCATCCTAAACCAGTGGTCGGCAAACTGCGGCTCGAGAGCCACACGCGGCTCTTTGGCCCCTTGAGTTTTTAGCAAAGGCCAGCTTAGGAGTACCCTAATTAAGTTAATAACAATGTACCTACCTATATAGTTCAAATTTAAAAAATTTGGCTCTCAAAAGAAATTTCAATCGTTGTGCTGTTGATATTTGGCTCTGTTGACTAATGAGTTTGCTGACCACTGTCCTAAACAAAGCCCTTCCTCCTAACATACTGGGGAGAGAAATCTTACCTCATACAGTATCTTTATCATCTGAAACTCATAAGCTCTTGAAAAACCAGTAGAGGAGATTCTGATGTAAAAAATCATCCTATTTTGCAACTAAAGAAATTGAGGAACAGAGAAGTAAAGCACACTGGTCATAATCACAATGAAAACAAACTGCTCAAGTTATCGAGAGGGGGTCTGATTGCATAACATCCTCCATTATATCATTCTGTCTAGTCTTATGAGTATTCCAATTTGCAATAAAATTTTCAACAGATCAATTTCTCATCTAAGACCTTTTATATCTACTGCCTAAAAGATAAATAAAGCTCCTAAGCTTAAAATTTTAGGACCACCAACCCAACCTCCTCAAATTAGGTTTTAATCTGTACTTGAAACCGTTATCTCCTACTATTCCAACACTGCTCTATACTTCAGTCTTTCATCTGCTTGCTAACCTAACAAATTTCTGTCCATTGCATAAGGTGGAACTCAGCCAAATGACACCTCCCTTGAGGTCTTACTTGATTTTTTCCGTCAAGAAATAGTCTTTTATTACTTTGACTTTCTACTGAAGTTTATATTTATGTACACGCAACATACTTTCCTTGAAGGGAGGTTCCATAAAGACTCGTTTCTATAGCACCATGAGATTTAGCAATGAATCAATATCTCGTTTAGCCTTGAGGACACAGCTAGTCTCACCATTCATCCAAACATTTATTAGCCACCATGTGCTGGTACCATACTAAATTTTGTGGATGCTTATATATGAAGTCTAAGGACACCAGATAAAGATGCAGGACTAACACATGCATGTATTGCTGCTCCTTCCCCAACTCTACTAATAATGACAGTTAAAGGGGTTTAAAGAGTCAAATGTCCTCCAAATTCCTCTTCCTACTCTTTGCAATTATCTTATCTGTACCTCAGCAAATGACTACAAGTTTACTTTCTGGAGGTAATAAGTAAAAAAGGTTTCTGAATTGTTGTGGGAATAACAAACGGAAACACAAAGATTAAGTGAACATATACTCAACGGATTCTGAGAACCACCCCATCACTCTTCCCCAACTTGGCACTTAGAACACTGTCAAACTCCTGAGGCAGATGATCTAATACTTTTTCTCTTTTCCAAGAATTTTAACTAACCTAGAAGTAAGTCCTAAATATGTTCACATAGGGGTTTTCCCAGAGAAGAAAATCAGCTAAATTTCCCTAAGTGAAGTAATAAACATCCAAAACATGCTCTGGGTATTCAATCTGTTAAGTTTCCCACTTTTAATCATAAGCAAACGACTAAGAATTATCAAATATTTGATAAACACCTGAAATGAAAGCAAAGGCCAACTGAAACAACAACAACAATAAAAAAACACAGAAAAGGCAACTTGGATGAAACACACTATTTAGAAATAAGGAAATTAAAATGAAATTATAAAGAATATTCTCCAATAGAAAATACTAGTATTGCATCCATAAGTTATAAGTCCTCCAAGTTGCTGGTTTTTTTAAACTTAGTTTTCTATATACTTCTCACTAAATTAACCCAAAATATTTTTCATTAAATTTTCTCCTAACACACAGACACAAAAACACACACATATTTTAAAGAACAGTCAGATAACAGAGAGAAAGACAAGCAGGCACATAAACATAACCACTCATCCTTGGAAAATAAAAAACACAACAGCAAAAAGGAAAAATTCAATAGATGTATGGGAAAATAAAGTTGAGGAACCCTCCCACAAAGCAGAGCAAAGTAAAAAAAAAAATTAGAGCACCAATTCAGGAGGTCCAATATATAAAAAACAGATTCTAGAAAGAGAGAACAAAGAAAAAGAAGGGGAGAACATCATGAAAAGAAACTAGTTAGGGCCCTGGCTGGTGTGACTCATCACCTGCACCAAAGCATGGCAAGTTTGATTCCCAGTCAGAGCACATGCCTGGGTTTTGGGCTTAATCCCTGGTAGGGGGCATGAAGGAGGCAGCTGATCAATGTCTGACTCTCACTTTGACCTCCCTCCCTCCCTCCCCCTCCCTCCCTCCCTCCCTCCCTCCCTCCCTCCTTCCCTCCCTCCTTCCCTTCCTCCCTCAAAAAAAAAAAAAAAGAGTCTTAAAAAAACACAGAATTAGAAACCATTTTCCAGAAAGGAAAGACATGTATTTCCAGGTTGAAAGGGTCTAGCCAGCACCCTACATGAAAAGAAATCCAAAGAGAATCTTATATACTTCCAGAGATTTAAAAAGAAAAAGCATGTCACATTCAAAGGATCAGAAATCAGAATAACTTAAGACATCTCATCAAGACTGGAAATTAGCAAGCAATGGAGTAATGCCCTCATTTTCAACATAAGAGTTCTACCTTTATGCATCCTTTCTCAGGACATTATTGGAGATAAACGCTTTCAAGATGAGTACGAAAACCAAGGAAGAAGATGAAATGGGATATGGGAACAGAAGCTCCACCACAGGATAAAAGCAAAAGGAATTCCTAGGATGATAGTAAAGAGACATCCTAGAATGACAGTGGGCACCAGCTGGTATATAGGGCAACCAGACCAGGATGAAGCAGTTAGACTTTCTCCCCAAAAAGATAAAAATCTGACAAAAACCTCCAAGTGTTTGAGCACCCTGGGAGAAGATTTAGATAGTTTAAAAAGAATTTTGAGTTGATTTAGGGATAAGCACATGGAAAACTAAGTAAACAACAACAAAAACAAGGCAAAAATGTGGGGTGGGGTAAGGTAGGAACAATACATGATTTTACCTAATGATTCAGCTATTCAATAACATTTATGTAGTCACAATAATGTGAAACACTGACTCTAATCTAATTATATTGGGAAGATGGGAAGAGTGCCTGCATGGAGTGAGAACAGAACGAGGTAGAGAGAAATCCCATCTTCTATAAGGAGACGTCTATAGACATTTCTAAAACTGAAAAGTCAAGAATTACAAGAATGTAACTAAGAGGAACAGAGGTAAAAAAAAAACAACACAAAAAGAATCAGCTAAAATAGTTGATCATATTGACTTTGGGCAAAGATGAAATGACAGTGGTGGTAGGTGATGACAGAATACTGTCTTTCACAACAAAATCTGGAAACGAATGACTTTTTGAAGCTATATGAAAGTATAACTTGATAATCATTAAAAAATACTCAAGCCACCCTGGCCAGTGTGGCTCCGTTGGTTGAGCATTGGCCCATGCACCCATGGAGAGGTCATCAGTTAAGTTCCGGTCAGGACACATGCCCAGGTTTCAGGTTCAATCCTTGGTTGTGGTGCATATGTGAGGCAATCAATCAATATGTTTTCTCTCACATTGATGTTTCTCTCTCTAACATAAATTTTAAAAAAATAATAATTAAGCCATTGAAGGCTTAAACAATAGTGGGAGAGATTCACATATAAACTGATAATTATAAGAGGGTTTAACAGAAAATGGCTGGATTCTCATATATAGTCCTATATTCAGTCTGTTGTGATATGCTGTTTTGGTTGAAGAAAATGAAGATAGTCTGGCCTCACACAGATATGCAGTTGGAAAGGGAACTGAATTTCAACAATTATTTAAGATAACTGTGGCTACTGTTCTTTAATACTACACCAAACTTAACAAGTAGTAGATTCTTAAAAATTAGTTACAATGTGAAATCTGAAATTGATCTATCTTGCACCTTGAATGGATTTTTTATCCATGTATGATTTTATAACATCATGTATTGGTCATGTGGAAAATATTGGTTCACCGAGTTAAACTTTGTGTGCACTTCCCATTTCATCATACAGAATATTTAAAAGACATGTACTGAAGCATTCAGATTTAATAAAATTAATTCTTTTTATTCACTCATCAAGAACATTCTTAAGTGAAACTAGCCTTTAAAATAAAATCTATGGGTATGCAGAAATGAAGAATATAATATCATTATGGTTTGGTGCAATTGCCTTGATTTGTGCTAAGGAGCCAGCAATTTTACTCATCATTGCTTTTACACCATCAGTGCAAATGTCAACATAGTAAAAAATGCAAATAACTTCTTAGTATTATTATGAAGATAGATTTCACCTCAAAGACCCTCTGAAAGGACTCAGTGACTCCCAGAGGTACACAACCCACACTTTGAGAACAACTACTGTAGATCATTGGCTAATATAAAGAAAGAGGTATATAAAGCCAATAGGTACTTGATGTTTTTTAAATTTGGGAAGAAAAACAAAGACCTATAACCTACAATAATTTGTAAATTCTGCTGATTCATGAATCTGAATGGCATGTTCAACAAGGCTGCTGTTTGGAAGCAAGTGAGTAAACTTAATTAGTATTGGCATGTCATCATGGTTTCATCATGTAAATGATAAAAGTATTGTTTCTTTGTAAAAACAAAACAAAACAAACAAAACAAAAATAAACACACTGCCCTTACTAAAAAGTCACCTGCTAGAGTCTATCTGAACTTTACGTAAATTAAAATTATTTGTTGGAAGAAAATATGTGTTATATGGAATAAAATAAGAAAATGTAAGGAAATATATGGTACAGTGATGTATATTAATTTACAATTTTACAAAGATCTCAGGATCTTTCCCACATCACTGTTAAGAATATTTAGCTAAGCTAAGAAGCTCACTCATTTAGTCTTACATTACTTGCATTATAAAACCTACCGTGTGTCATCTAATCCCACTTAAAATGAATCAAGTCCAAGAGCTAAATACACCTATGTAACCAATATGGATTCCCAGAGAGCAGAGCAGAGCACTACCATGCTCATCCATTAATATCTATTTAATTATTTATAATTTTGTTTTCCTGATGTGGCTGAATTCAAATGCCCAATGTTGGCAAATACAAAACTATAAACATACCAGCAAACATTAGTTACAGGGCAGCAGCAGTAGCAACAATGCAGGCAGTCTTGGTGATTATTAGACCCATCATTCATTTGTATACTACTGTTTAGAAGTACTTTCAAGTTCTTTATCTAATTTCAAGTATATAATAATTCCTTTTTAGATATATTTTATTTACTGATTGATTTTAGAGAGGGGGGAGGGGAGAGAGAGAGAGAGAAACAGTGATTTGTTGTTCCACTTATTTATGCATTCATTGGTTGATTCTTATATGCACCCTCACTAGGGATCAAACCCACAACCTCGGCACATAGGGATGATACTTTAACCAACTGAGCTGCCCAGCCAAGACTCAAGTATATAATTCTTTAGATAGAGATATTACCATCTTTTATGCATAAGCAGTAAACGCACATATTAGTGGACTTAAACCCAAACCTTTGGCTCCTTTAAGTGCTTTTTCATAGAGTCTATCATTTAAAACTCTCTAGTCATGATCATTCCTTCTTTCCTCCCCCCTTTTAAAAAAACAATTGATATTCATAATAATGAACCTAGGATCCTCAAAATTCCAGTATTCTGAATTTCCCCCAGAAAATATTAAAACAAAAAAAAGGTTAATAGCATTTTAAAATTTCACTATTCTTTGTAACTGGACCACAAAAGCAGTAATTGCCCATTAAGGACAACTCTTTTTCTACTCCCATATATCTAAAATACAGAGACAGACCTTCTATCAACACCACCATTATTAATGGTTTCTGCTATATATTCCAATCATTAATAACACTCATATACAGGGTGGGGCAAAAGGAGGTCTACAATTGTTCATATGGAAAATAATACAATTTATGTATATAAAAGCCTAAGCAAGTGTTCGACCAGTCGACCGGTCGCTATGACGCGCACTGACCAACAGGGGGCAGACGCTCAACGCAGGAGCTGCCCCCTGGTGGTCAGTGTGCTTCCACAGTGGAAGCGCCGCTCTGCTGACCAAAGGGCGCCAGAGGCAGGGCTCACAGCTGGCTGCCACAACCCGGAGACCACAGCGGAAGAGCAGTGAGCCTACCGAGCGGTGGCAGCAGGTGCAGCGGGGCTGGGATGAGCAGGAGCAGCAGGCGGTGCTGGACTGCTGGTTTTGGCCCTATTCCTGCAGGCCACACCCAGGGACCCTACTGGTGCACGAATCCGTGCACCGGGCCCCTAGTAATTAATAATAATACAAAAATAAATTCTGTTTTACATACTCACAACTATAAACCTACTTTTGACCCAACCTGTATTACTATTACTAACAAAATAAAGGAATAAAAAAGAGGCTTTGACTAACATTTTAGCAACATTTTAAAAATCTAAATTAGTTTTCTGGCTCCTGATTTCCTGTAAAAAAAAATATAAATGGACATATAATAACAACTCAATTTACACTTTTTAAAATGTTTGTTGATAGAACAGTTTAACTTCATAAACAGTTTGCTTTTAAAAAGACAACTTTAAGCTATATCAAGGAAGTAAGAGATTTATAGCTATACCTGTGAATCTTAAAAGCAATTTTGTTTTTAATCTTTGCTGAGATGATTACTGATAGTTATTTTATATTTTCTTTCATATTCATGTCACCTGCCATGATTTAAAGACCAAAGTGATAAGAAATCTCTGTTGGAGTTTAATGTAAATCTTTGATGTCAATCCCCCTGGTCCCACTATATAGATGTTCACATTACATGATCAATTTAAATGAAAATACATGTAATGTAAATTTAAAATTCATTCTCTTTTATTCTTCAAGCTCATTCAATTCACCTCAGTTAGACAAATTTATGTCATGTATATAAAGAAGAAAAAATTGATCAACAGAATAAAAATAATGAACAGCCATAAACTGCAATAACATTAATGTCTTTGAGTCACCAAGGTTCATTAAAGAAGCAATGTACTAGTAATTAAATTTTCTTCAACGCTGCCATCTTTATTCATAAATCCTGGAAAACCAGCCTCTACTAAAGGTGACACAAACTAAGAGACATTTTTTTTTTTCAATAGACTCATTTAAAAAAAGAACTATGATAATAAAAAGATAGCACAAACTAGTTGTTAATCTTTATTTGTTTTTCAGGAAATAAAGAGAAATCACATTACCTGTTGATTTTTAAGAATATAAAAGTTGAAATTACCAATAAAGTGCTTTGTCACCCATCTGTAGACTTCCTGGAATACTATTACATGGACAACGGCATGCTTGTTCTAAATTTCACCATATTCACTCATTTTTTGTGTGAGAAATGCTTTTACATAATTATGGAAGTGACTATAAATTGTCACAAAATGACTCCGCCATATTTTAAGATGAAAAAGCCCACACTAATACTAATGATTTTTCTGTAAGTCTGACTTCACTTGTAACAGACTAATTAAAAACAATGTTACCTTTTATACATAATAATTCTATTGATGACTATTAGCTCTCAAACATTGTAATATGTTCATATTACAATATGATATTAGGTTTGTGTTCACTCAATGTTACACCAACAGGTAGGCAGAGTTTTTAAGCCAAAACCAGCTCTGGCTAAAATAAGGCCAACTTAACTTGGGTTGATTAGTAATCTAAGTTAAAACAATTATTTGCAAGACTATATTTCCACTTCATCTTGAATTTTAGGTACACTTCAAATTTCACTAAATATAAATAAATCTCTATGCATTTTCCTCTAGTGAATGCAGAAGACTACTGCATTATTTATAGTTACTTTTATGTAACTATAAGTAAATTCTTTAAAATATTCAGATGACAAGGGTACAATTTTAAAAATTCTAAAATTGGCTATTAAAATCATATTCAGAGTATATTAAATTAAGACCAATGATTGTTATGCTACTTCGCTCTGGCTCATTTGGGATGCATATTTTAACTTTTGCCTTTGGCAAAAAATTAAAGATAGGTTTCATAAATATTTGGGAACTCTTGGTTACAACTTTTCACTCAAGGTCATATGGCTCCTGTTTTCAGATAAATACTTCAACATATTCTTTTATAAGTTACTTAACACCACATAGAGAAAAGAAAAAAATAGCACCTATCCATCTTGGATATAGTGGGGCAGTTTGAGAGCAATGGAAAATCAACTTAAAGCTCTTCAAATGAGAAATATTAGATCCTATTTCCATAAATCCAATTTACTTGCAAAAATTTAAACTATTTGGTATAGTTTATACCAAATTATAATATACATATTATTAAATACCATATGCTTTTACAAGCAGATTTGTTGAAATCTACATTTTATGCACTAAAAAAGGCAAGACAAGAACAAAGGGAGAAAGAAAAATTAAATTACAAACACTAATGTAAGCTAATACTGCTTACATATGAACATCAAGATGCCAAGGGACCCAATACAATCCTCAGTCTAAGATTTTCAATGGCACAGACTAGTGATCACACGATACTGGTGATACTCTCTAGTTACCCCTGGCAACCTTTCTCAACTGTAACGATGCTACCCTACAATAGCTTTCACTGGGCAGCTTTCTCTTCACTTAGCTGAATGCTCTGGGACCATCTGCGTCGGCAAGCATAAAAGGCCAGCCTGCCTGTGGGCCCGTCACTCTGAACACCACCTCTCTGACCCTGATTAAATACAACTTTCAATCCTTTTTGTCCTCCCTGTTGACTTCTCCTATTAAGGGAGCCCTTGGACAAAGAAAGCGGAAGAGTGGACTAACTGCCCCCAAGAAAGGTGATGTCTGATACTGCTCAACACAAGGATTAGCAAGCCAATACATAACAAAAGCAAGTTTGGGGGGAGGGGAGAGGTAAAGAAAAAAAATGGTTTTAGCTAGAGCTTTGACTAATTCAGTAGGTACACAATTCAACAAATAGCTATACAAGAGGCCTTCTTTGAAAGAAGTAACTATAGCAGAACAATAATTTGGAGAGATACCTTTCAACATCTTGACATAAGGCCATGACATTGACAAAAACACCAGATATTTGTTTTCTATTTGATTTTTTTTTTAATTAAAAAAGAAAACTTAAGAGTTGAAGACAGGGAAGATGGAGCAAAAATTAGAAACAAAGAAGAAATGTAAACAAATCAATTATAATTTGTCTCATTAGAAAACAAGGTAGCTTCGCTTACTAAATGCATTAAACTGACATTAGAAGTTACTCAAATATTTAAATACACATTTAAATAAAGGTGAAAAATTACAATAGTCTACAAAGAATCATTTCGTAAATTGTATCTAAACTGAGAGATCTCGAATCTAAAAAAACTGGTTTTACATGATAAAATATTTTAATATCAAGATCTCATTCTAAAGTTTCTAGGCTTGTGAATATGATCTATAGTTCCTTAAAGTAGTCAGAACCCATCCATAGGGGTAAAGATCAAAATCATCACTTTCAATCTTTACTGAGTACCTCATAAGGCTCCCTACCCAAGATTAGGTCAACCAATAAATGAAGGGTCTGGTTGGCTCAATCAACAAAGCAACTAAATAATACAACCCCATAATATCATGAAACAAACAAACATATACAACCTAAGGAACTTTATTCAGATCCATTTTAAAGTCTAATCTATAAAGTAAAACTTGACCATACTTCAAAGGACATGTGGGACTTTCATTGCTAAAAGTGGGAAAGTCCTGGACAAACAGGGACAAGTTGGTCACCCTCGGGAAGCCACATATACTGGGGAACAATTATGTACGAAGCACTATGCCAGATTCTTTCACAGAATTAATTTATTTAATCTCACAATAACCCTATGAGAAAAGATTTTTTTAAATGAAGAATCTAGATAACTATGAGGATAAGTAATCTCAACAAGGCTGCACTGTTGGAAGAGTAGAAATTTGAATTTGTCTACTTGTCTCCAGGAGTTAAGTAGAAGGTTGAGTGGAACTATTATTTTCATTTAGAAGGCACAGAACTTGGCAAACCCAGCAAGTCCATATTCTACATATCCTTGACTATATTGCAGTCCAAGAGAGCTACAAAAAAACAAAAAACAAAAAACCCAATGTCTGATTAATCATATGAATAAAGGGTGGCATATAAGCTGATAATCAAAGTGCTAAACATTTTCTTTTTATTACTACTACTACTACTACTACTACTACTACTACTACTACTACTACTAGAGGCCTGATGCACGAAATTCATGCAAGAGTAGGCCTTCCTTACCCTGGCTGCCAGCACCAGATTCCCTCTGGCACCCAGGACCCAGGCTTCCCTTGCAGCCCCGGCTTCGTCTGGAAGGACGTTCAGTCTAATTAGCATATTATGCTTTTATTATTATAGATTATTGCCAGCATTTGGTGTTATCACTGTTTTATTTTTTTTCACTTTTTAAAAATGTATCTTTATTGTTGAAAGTATTACAATGTCCCCCTTTACCCCCTCATTGACTCCCTCTACCCCACTCTGTTCCCTCCCCAGGTGTTCCCTGAACTATTGTCTGTTCATTGGTTACTCTCTTCCTGCCCCCACTTCCTCAGAAATACATCAGTCTATTGCATGCTTCAAGGGAAGTATTATGCTAAGTGAAATAAGCCAGGCAGAGAAAGACAAGTATCACATGATCTCACTTATATGTGCAATCTAATGAACAGAATGAATTGATGGGAAGAAAAAAAAAGATTCAGAGACAGTGAAGCATGCAAAAGTGCGGAACATTTTAGAAAACCTATAGACAAAAACATTCTTACTGTGCTGGGACAACTGCTTATTGCTAGACTTTCTGGTTTACTGGGCCTGGGAATTGGTTCCTATTGCGAACATGGTAAATTGTATGCTTGGTACAGAGGGTAGGATCATGGGTAGAGAATGATCAGCAATGTGCTCCAGAGTAGGATTCAGATATAATACTGAAAAGGAGGGTACCACTCTCCCTTTCTAAGGTTCTTTCATGTCCCCAATAGTTTCCACTACCAAGATACCCAATATACCATCACTATAATCAATGGCATCCTAGTACCAACTTGACTGAAAGGTCCACAGATTGCTCTCCTCTCCAAGAAGCCACCCTATCAAATATGGTAAGGTAAGTCTTCTGGTAATGAGAAGAAGAAAGCCAAGCTACTCAAAAAGTCCAATATCTAGGTCAAGTTGCAAGTGTTCAGATAGACAAAAGAAAACAAATCTACCATCCTTCTCCTCCTCTTTATTGCTATTGGTTCTTAATGAGCACATGTCTTCTACGTACCATGTAACAAGCCCTGGAGTGATAAAGTAAAATATGGTTCTATCTTTGAAGCTTTATACTATAGAAGGAGCATTAGGTTTCAGAAACATAAAAAGTGAGAGCAATAAAGGACATACTATAACATAACAAAAGTTACATGAACTCAGCGAACAGAAAAATTGGGAGTGGGGGTGAGGGTGTTCAATAGAACTTGAAAGAAGAATAGGACTCAGGTAACTAGAGAAAGAATGTGAGGGATTAAATCAAAGCTAACATTTATTCTTTAGGCAATAGTGAGTCACTGTAGGTTTTTAGAGTAGGGGAAAATGTATACAGGCAATGTTTTAAAAGATTAACTTGGTTATGATAAATATAGAAACAGAACAATAGTAAATCTATCTATATATATATAAAAGGCTAATATGCAAAGTGTCCCCACGGGAGTTCGACCGGGAGACTGGGAGTTCTATCGCTTGCTATGATGTGCGCTGACCACCACGGGGCAGCACAGAATGAAGGAAGGCCCCAATTGGCCCTGATCACCGGCCAGGCCTAGGGACCCTACCCATGCATGAATTTCGTGCACTGGGCCTCTAGTATAAATATAACAGACTATGTACTTACGAAGTTATTTATCAAAAAATCTTTAACAAAAATTTCTTTTTGAATCTCTGATTCTCATATTCTATCCAAAACACACATAGAATTAATCCAGGTAAATGTGAAGTTAAAATTCTCCACTACTCATTAGCTCTATCATCCAACGTTCAGAAAATCCTTTGCATCAAATAGTAAGAACCTTGCAATAATTCCAATATAAGTCTGACCAAAAAAAATGGGGGAGGAGGGTATGTCATGGAACACTCAACAGTAACAAAAGCCCATAAGAAGCAGAAATTCTGTTGGTGTAACAAACTCCCTGCTTCTACCCCAACGCTTCTCCCTGCCCCAGAAAAAGTAGATTTATAGGAGACTGGGGGTAGGAACTTAAGTGGAAGGAACCGATCAAGAGACCTAAGGGAAAGGATAATATACCAAGTTCTGGGTAGGCTATGTTCTATAACAAAGAAACCAAAGAGGGTAAGATATACACACAGAAAACTAAACTAATAAAGTTACAAGTGTCATCTGCATTAAGAATATTACAAACTGCTATAAAAATTTAGATCATTATTAGTTGAAGTAGAGAAAGCTTTACAAAGGAAGTATCAGTTGAGCTGGCTTTGAAGGCTGGTTGAATGCTGGCAGATTGAAATGAGACAAAATTCCAGACAGAGAAATATGAACCAAAGCCAAAAGCAGTAATACTTGGAAAGTATTCAGTACACAGCTATACATAACAGCAAGTGTTTACCTGAATTATGACAAGCCTGTTGATTCCATCCTGGTGGCTTGATGGAATCACCTGACAGTATATAACTATTATGCAGCAGGTTTCCAATAAAGGGTGTTTCCTTCCTTTCATTGAACATTCTCTCCATATGGTTTCTAAGCCCTTAAAAAGGTTCTGCCAACCAGAGAGCCCTAGCTCCTTGACATTGTTATTGGGCAGGAAATCTGGATTAACTGCAGTTGCAAAGTCTATCTAAAAGAGTATAAAAATACATTTGGTTTAACTTCCCAAATAATACAGAAATCTCTACTGAAACATCCCAGGTAGGAAAATAAAAAAGCTGCAGTGACATTATTTTAATTTTAAATTATTTTAATTTGTATAGACTGCACATCTACAGACAGTGTGGTATGACAGGAAAAACTCTAGATCTGAAACTTCACCTTCTGGAACCTATTTCCTCAAACATAAAATTGGGAACACCTATTCTAATACCTCCTCTAAGAACTGTGAGTATTATATGAAAAACTATGTGGAAGTACTTTAATATTAAGGTTTAAAACTGTACAGATATATTCTACTAACATTTATGTTAGCTTATGTACATTGGAACCCTAAAGACTAATTTTTAGTAGATTCATACCTAGAGAAGAGTTGAGAAAGAAGTTTTTGTTCTCTCATAAAACTGAAGTATTCTATTGTCAAGTGAAGTAATGAAGAAAATATAAAATGTCTTGTATCCATTATTTTGGGGTGGTGGTGGTTAAGGTTTATTGAAGTTGAAGTAAACACAACTGTTTGTCCCGGCAACATGAGCTCACCCCTTTTGTTCTCATGTGTTCTCTCTCCATAGCAGCCATGGGATCCACAGTTTACTACACTAGTTTTATAACCAACATCATGGCAATGTATTTAGTAAATGTACTCTCCATTACAGTAAATAATATTCTGCATTTGTATAGCATGGTAAATATTTCATCACATATTCACATCTGTCTTATGGCCTCAGAAATGCAATAAATTGGGCAAGAAACATTATATGTTGATGCCAAAGATGAAGCAACTAGGCACTGAGGGAGTAAATGATTTGCCCTACGTTATCATATGGCCCATCAGCAATAGAGCCAATGTAACATTTTACGTCTCCTGATTCTATATGAAGCACAATTTCTACCACTGTACTTTTATTCTTCCCTTTCTCAAACTTGATCCTCCTCTAGTACTATTTAGAAGAATGTTATCATTACCTCTCACCTAGTCTCAAAAGCAACCAGTTTCTTTACAGCTGATCTTATTGTCACCTGCCCAACCCTCTGTTATTCTCCACTCTTCTGCCAAATGGACTTTCCTCATGGCAAACTGGACCATGTCACCATCTTACAAAAATCCCTTCTAGAAATACTTGAGTTTTCTGACTATACTTATAAGGCCCTTCATAATCTAGTCCTAATTTACTACTCTAGATGAGTCACTCACTATTTTCCATCATCTTCACAACCTATGTTCCAGCCAAACCTAATTAAAGATAAATCTTTGGCAAACTAATAGCAGTTGGGCTATATACTTACTATTCCCTAAACCTGCTCTCTCCCCATTCCATGACCACCTCTATTTAGCTTACTTTTTATTTATTCGTCAGATCTTGCTTCAGTTTTCTTATTTCATCTCCCCAAACTGAAATAGGAATTCTTCCTATGTGCCCCCATGGTGTTCTGTATGTACATCTATTGAGGCACTATTGTGAATACCCATTTATGTGTTAGCTGCTTGAAGGCAATGTCACAGCTTAACAGTGTCAACTGCACTGGCAGATGCTCAACAATAATTTGTTCAATTGAATTTGACCTTCCAAGAAATTATGTTTATTTAATAATTTAGCACTATATTTAAAATTATAGTTTCAACTATTTACATGTCAAATTCTCTTTTGCTTATTTCAACCTGCTAATTTCTAAATATAGCTATTTACCCAAAATATTAGAATGCAGAATATTGAACATAAAAGAAGAGCTTATGTATTCTAATAGAGCATTTCAAGGAGAGGATGAGAATCTGAAAACCAGACTTATTTAACTGTGCTGCTTATATTTATATTTAAATTAGTGTGCCAAATATAAAACAAACTTTTCTACCTTGCATTCATAATCTGTCTTATTACTATTATGCCAGGAAGTGATTCTCTTCTTCTTACAAAGATCGTAAATTTGATTTTTTGTCTTAAAAACCAATTTGTCTTCTGGAACAATGCTTCCTTTATTTATACTGTAAAATAATTGAGAAAACAGGGTTTGATATACTAAGGATTTGATATATCTATCTGATGTATCAAAATAGGATTTGATTCACTTTATAGACAACTTTTTTCTAAGCAAGATATATCTATCATGTTTTGTTGAGTTCTTACAAGGAAATTAGCTATTATAAATTATTCAATGGAACAAATGTTTTACCCCCATTCTTCACTATTCACTAAAAGAAAAACAGAAAAATCCTACTGTGGATTCTATTCTGCAGTGAATATATATGAAAAAAACAGTGACCCTCACTGATCAATCATGGCAGAACCCTCATGACAGTCACAGCTAACAAGCAGAGCAAAACTTCCGCCACCCCTTTTTTTCAAAGAAAGTGAAAATGCTAAGATTAGTTAGGCTTTGGAAAGGAAAAAAAAATCTTGGCAAAACAAATTCACTATCATTCATTACATATTAAATACATGAAGATTAAATGTCTCCTTCACTTTTCTATAAGTATATTAAGAATTACCTTTTAAAGAAGACATGGATAAGCTTTTGAAAAAGTAATCTTTTTATTAAATACTCATTTACAAATTGAGTTATTTTTTTAAAAAGCACTCTGCCTAAAGTAAAATGGGTGTTCTAAATAAGAAGTGCATCTATTGAAAAATTCTGGGCTGGGGTCGTTTTTCTACGAAGACATTCCAGCACAATGGAAGTTTGCTTCCTTACAGTTCACTCCACAAGTACTTGACCTGTACTACAAAGAAGTTCAGGCTATCTTTGCAAAATGGCTAGCATAAGAAGCAAAAAGACTAAGATTGTAAGTTAAACTAAGTGGCAAACATATGGCACTTTTCTACAAAGCACCACTGGGAGACAATAGGCATACCTAAAAATGCTTAATTTAAGGTAAATCCTTTTTGGTTGATAGATTACAAAGTGAATACAATGAGAATCAAGATGTGCAGGACAGAAAGTTTGGAGACACAAGACGAACTCTATCGTCACGTCCTTACATCAGACAATTTTATGGCAAGCATTCATACTAGGAGAAAATCCAGTCTATTGTCCGATTCTCTGTGAATTAACTAATGAAAACACTGGAAGCCTAGCTAGACTTGTTAATGTTTCCTTTTGAACTTTGATCAACACTTTGCTGATACAGCTGTGCAGTAAAGACTGGAAAACATTTCAGTAGCCAGTCTGGACAATTTTGTTGTTGTTGTTGTTTTCCAATCAACCATGTCTGCAAAAAAGCAAGGCACAGTCTACAGTGCAGTCTGAATAATTGCTCCATGGCTTTAAAAGGATGTAGAATGTGTGTATATAAACTCAGTTTTAAGCCTGAAAGCATGGTTCTTGAACACTTCACAGTGCTTTCTATAGCACTTATAATATACGTACCAATGAAACTACAAAATGGTACAGTTTTAAAAACTTATCAAAGGAGGAAGCAATGTTGATGTACCCTCTAAAATAAGCTCTTTTAAAACTGCAAGTGATACTTTGCCAAAAAAAAAAAGTATTAGCTGGATTAAAGAGTTTCAAAAGCACTTGTAGCCAGCAATACAAAATGCTGAAATAATTTCATAGGGTGAGAATGGTCAGATGATCTCCCAATCTTACACAAAGGGTTAGAATTTTCTAAGAAAGGCCTTACTAAAATCTTAAAATCTGTTTTCATAATATGCTTAAATTTTATATGGTAGAGCTATGACATCAAGATGAAGACAAATATATAAAAATTTCAAATGGAGTACTCATTAATTCCTTTAAAAGCTGTATTATTTGTATGTAATGAACTTCACTTAGAAGGCATTCTAAAATTCCCACAATAATTCTTCCCCTATGTTTTGGCTAAAAAGCTTAAATGTTAAATCATAATAATTTGAGCATTTTAGCTCTCTAAAGTAAAAGAAATACGCTCTTTATACTATATATATATAAATATATATATATATGACTCCCATGATTGCTTTTCCTTCATGGTATTTTCAAGTGTGAGGGCCAAACTTGTCACTGAATCTGGCTTTCTTTAATGCAAAACCATTTAGTGTACAGGCACAATGAATTGGTTTCTGGAGTTCAAATCTAATTTCATGCTTTTGTTTAAGCATATGTAAATCTTTTAATTTGAAAGCAATTCTTAATAGATAAAATTAATATGTAAATGTAAACTATAAATATAAAATACACAATTTGAAATAACTTGAGGCTGCAAGCTCCAGATTTCCATTAATATCTCTGCAACAATTAGGACATGTTTTTAATAAGAGCCTCACTATGTCATCTTGTCATTTTGGCTTTATTGTATTAATACAAGAGAATGTGCTATGAGGAAGAAGTTTAAAAGCACTGTCTATATAGAATATAAAATTTCATGTACGTACTTTGTATCACAGAGCATTAACAGACCAAATAGCCGGAGAAATATGTATTGTGCCCATGAAAAAATAAGCATAGATTTTCTCTTTTGAGAGCTCTGTCAAGTACAGTGGGAAGCAAGAAAATGCCCCCAATATATACAGTATAGAAATTACATACCTGAAACATAATGGATCTATTTATAATTCTCTAGTAAAAAGTAAAATATCACATACACATTTCCACTTACCATAGATGCTAAATAAAAACTCAATTTACTTTTAGCATCATTTGGCAGAAATCCAACCAATACAGAATTGGATCTTAGTTTGGAAATTTTAATGGATTTTATGTACATTACACTAGAACATATTTTTAAAATGCACTTTGTCTAATACTAATTTAAACAAATAAGCAGTTCATGCTTTCCTTATTTTGGCTGCCAAATATTTAGAATGCAGTTTAATACCCTATACACTTACCCTGTAACAAAAGCAAGTTCATTATTATTTATTCAGATTTTAAGTATATCTTGATACATGGAAGAAAAAATACTAATGGAAAAATCTGAGAAAATATCCGAATCAGAAAGCTAATAATCCAACATCTATTTTAACAGGGGAAAAAAAAATACCAGTGCAGTGTTTTAAAAACTGGAATTAATTATATATTCAGAATGTTCCTAAACTGATGAGCCAGAGGCTTAGGGGAGACTCTATTGATATTAACCACCTTCATTAGGTAGTCAGCATCTTATTTATCTAACCCTGGGGTTAAACATTTTATTGCAGTAGTCAATTTGGAAGTTATAAAATTCTTCTGTTGGGGTTGTTATTTGGGCGGTGGGAGGAGGGATGTAGCTAAGAAAATCAGTGAAATCTCCAGAATGAACAGCCTGGCACTTTAGTATCTCCCTGGGCACCCAGGAAAGCAATACTATAGAAAGCAGGTTACAGTTTATGATAGTTGTATTTTCTGTGTTATCTAGAGAAAAACAGGTTCATCCATGCAAAATGGACTGTTTTAGAAGATATTGCTGCTAAAATGAAAGACTTTTCAAAAGGAAAAAGTGATTATTCCAGATGAAATGAGAAGCTCCAATGTCAACCTAACTTCCTGAATCAGCAAAAAATCAAAGCTTTACTCAGAATAGGAAATTGGAGATTTTCTTTTAATTTACATATCTTTTTTGCTGAGTATGTTTTAGCTGAAATATGAGAGAACTTCTAAGAGGCAGCACTTCTCATTTCCAACCATGCTTTTGCTATGGCATTATAAAATACCACTACTTGGAAATAAGAATACATCAATTTTACTAGTACTAATGTAGAAGAATCAAGAGTTTAAGTCAGAAATAGCTTTCCATTTATAGCATTTTGTTATATGCTCATTAGCCAGGCCAATACCATACCAAACATACAGTTATGCCATAAAAAATTTAGCTATCATTGGGACATATCTAAATAGCTAAATGTTTGGCATATTTAGAAGCAAAATTCCTAAAGGAGCCTTAAAATAAAAAACATCTTTAATCCAGACACCTTATTGCCATGTATATATAATTATTATATGTATAAATTCTTTAATAAAATGAATGAGAAGTCCAAATGTAATGAGAAGTCCAAGTGTGTTAAGAAGGTTAAATTTTGGAAATTATTCAGGTAAATATAGTTTTTATAATGTGAAATGTTATCCAACACTTTATAACTAATATTTCTATAATAGTATCAATATTAATAATCCAAAAATATATCTAAATTTTTGACAAATATATATCTCTTGGCGATCTTCTTTGCATCAACATTTCACTTTATATTAAATGTGCTTAATCCTAGTTCGACTGCTTTTTCTTAAAAATAATTAAAAAATGAGAGTTTGTTAGTGAGAAGAACAAATTTTGTTCTATTCCATCTAAATTAGAAGAAATTATGTTGTCTGCCCATCCCAATCCCTACCTTTTCTACTAGTACAGCTTCTTGTCTTTTATTTTAGGAGTTGTGAGTTGGAATGTGTTTTCTTTTTCCCCTGTGTAAAGTTTGTTTTAAATGAATTTATTCAGTGAATGTAAAAAAATTATCCTTTGATTTATTCTTAAGTGACATAAAAATAGTTTAAAAGATTTCTTATTCACAAACTTTTTAAAATATCAACACTTTATTTTGTCTGAACTTTACATAACACTTTAAAAGAATTTTGCTGTAAACCATTATTAGTAAATATAAATTCAAGTTTATATTTCTGCCACCTAACACAGCTAACACAAAAATCAGGCTAGCATAGTTAGAATTTGGGTAATTACCCAAATTTAACCTGTATGAAACAAATTCCCTAACAGTACTTACATGTCACATAAACCTTTAAATATAGAAATATAATAATTCTTGGAAATTAGATTGAATTTGTAACAATCTGAAGCAAAAAAAATATATATACTGAATTATTTTATTATAGGAAAGCAAACAGAAACTGAACTAGCCTTCAAAAAACAAACTCCAATAATGGAAAGGTAGGTAAGAAGAGTTTTTAAAGATTTTTTCTATATTTGTTCTCTTTACATAATGAGTCACTTAATACAAGTAACATTCACAGACTCACATATATACCGCAAGATATATTAATAATCTTTAGACACCAAAACCTCATCAGCAAACTTATTGTCTTTGAACGGTACAAAAATTAAAACACTGGGATAATGGTCTACATTATCCTAATAATTGGCTTTCAATATATCGTTTTGCTACTTAAATATCTGGACAGCTTATATTTCTAAGCAATTATTAGTTTAAACCTGCTAGTTCCTGCAATTTTAAATAGAACTGAAAAGCTCACTACTACCATTCCACAATGCCAGTAATGTACTTAAATATGGTGTACACCTCTACTCTGATACCCAAGGGAATGATTAAACATTTTCCTCTTTATTTTAAAGTCTACTGATCATATCTTAATAGTTCTCATACATTTTTCTTCAATATTGATATTAAAAGAAAAACAACAGTAAAAGTAAAAAGTCTTTGCTTAAAAGCCTTATGAATAAATCTCACCCTGAACTAAAATGTACAGATGAAGCACAATTCAGTTAAAATGCAGGCTACCCCCATTATGGTTATATGACGTAGAAAACCAACTTCCCCCAACTTTAAAGGGTTCAAACAGGCCAATTCTGTCAAAGCTTCCTGTGATGAAATACAACTTTTTCAACAGTGTACAGAGGCTAAGACATGGATAATAATAAAAATGATGGTGCAGTGGCCTAGCATTACAGTAGCTGGTTTTCACAGGCCGAGCTGAAATATATTTGCTGTTTTCTATGGCAGTATCCCATGCTTAAAACCCTCCCTTCCTGCCTTTGTTCAGCTCTTTTGCTAGCAACCAAGGGCTTTCTTTTGATTCAGCCTAGTAAAAAGCCAAAGGGCTAGAACATGAGGGTCATCAAGGTCTACAAGGTAGATGAACAAACCAACAAAGCAACATCACAGGGCAAGGAGCAACCACATTACAATAAGGATCTAATTACAACAAAAAGAAAAGTCTCTATAAAATAATTACAAAAAATAATAAACACTGGGATTGCCAAGAGGAGCTGCTTTGCTTTATGTAAATACTCAGACAATTTTCTTTTCTAATAAGAATAAAACCCAGGACATTAAATAATTATTTTTAAATTCAAGTGAAATAAGTCCTGCAGCGCACACAATAACACAATGATCTATTAACCAGGAAACATTATGCTTAAATCTGTGTGTGAGCGAGGGTGGACTCGTAAGTCCTTTGGCTTTTTCGAATAATGAATTTCTTTTAATCTATGCAGAACACTGACTTCTCCAATTTGTTGTTGTTCCTAAAGTTTAAAAGCAAAATTACCACAACTATAAAGAATCCTGCGTCATAATAGAGACAATGGAAAATAAACAATGAATGTGCTTACTTTTCAAGGAACAAATAAAAATAATTTTATAATTAGTTATAAAAAGCAGCTTTCCTGCTTGTTTCTCCAACTACCACTTCCTATTAATAATATAACTATGGACAAAAAAGAAAAAAAAGCTAGTAGATATTAATGAAGCAGCTATTTCCTTTTAAGTCTTCATTGAGATCATAATGTTAATTGCTGCCATCACATTCATTCTTATGCCAACCCTGCAGTGGGGCAAATGGGATTTTGATGATTTGAAACATTGAGTGAAACAGTTGGAATGATCAATCAGGTGAGACATAGGCTTCTGAATAATAGCAAAAGAATGAAATTTGATTTGGGCAAAATCAAAACCAAATTTTGCCTTTAATAAAGACCATTTTAAAAACAGGTAGATATCAGATGGATGGGGGGGGGGGGGTCTATCATTAATTTTCCGGTAACACAAAACCTTATTTTATTAAACTAATGTTTCTTCTTCCATTTTCTTTATTTCTTAAAGACTATGTGAACACAAAGAAAAAGGGAGCCAAACAGTTAAAATATACTTCTGTGAAGAGACAGAGTTATTTATCAAGGTATAGCACAGTCGAAATGTTTTACATTATCTTAGCAGGTATGTTGTGCAGCAACACCTCACAGAAACATGTACAGATAAGAAATATACAGAAAATTCAAGAATGCTTCAAATTAACAGGCAAAAGTTCCTACTTCATCCCCCCCTCTCCCCATCTCTTTTTGACAAAAGTAATGTTAGAATACTATTTCAAGAAGGTCACCGACAAATCTGGTCAAGCAGACAGACTCAGTACTGACTTTTCAGTGCAGACGCTAGAACCAGAAATTACCCCTTGCTTCTAGAGTGCTAATTCAAGGACAAAATACCATGGCAGAGGAAGTCAAGAATGATAATGCTATTTTCTGATCATCAAGGCAATCAGAAAATAAAATAAATAGGTTAAATAGGTAAGATCTGTACATTAGTAATAAATATAATATCTATAGACTCATAGGTTTATAAAGCACAAATGAGAAATGAATGTGAAAAAGCTTTGCCAACCACCAAGAATTATATACAATGGGTGATGATCACTGTTTTTCCCTTGAAATGACTCTTCTAGAATGCTATAATCCAGAAATTCGATGATTAAATTAAAATAGCCCCATAATCTGATGGTGGCTCAAGTACCAACTCCTTCATGAAGCCTGCCCTGATTTCCTGAGGAAAAACTGATTGCTCATGACCTATTGATTCTTTTATATTAAACTGATACGCATATCCTATCTCTTCTATAAGGTCAAAAAGTTCCCTGAAGCCAGGAACTATGCTTATTTATCTTCGTGTCTGCCACGATACCTAGATGCTAAAAATTTATGAATTATTTTACTAAGTACCATCTTCCCAAATAATAATTACTTGACATTTGTGTGAAAATACAAAATAAATACAGGGCATAGAGTTTACAGTATGGTCAAGGAGATGGAACTTTGAATATGTCCAAATAACACATTTCTGAGAATTATTATTATGTAAAGCCAAAAGTATAATCTCATTCCAGGGGGTCCATTCATTCACATTCAAGACATGAAAGCAGGGCATGCGAATTTCATTTTGAAGGACTAAAGTGTATCTTGGGCATTCTTATTGGTTTTGTTGTTGCGTCTTCTTTTTAAGGAACTTCAGTTGGGTGCTCAATCTTCAAAGCTGCGTGCGGTATGGCTTGACTAGTACCGGTTTCCTATTAGAAGTGCCTTTGGTAAAAGAACTTGCTTCAACAAGCTAGGTGGGAGGAGCTGAAATAACAGCTATAAACAGGCCCTAGAGGCAACTTCTGGAGATAGGCACCCCTCTTGAAGAAGTTCAAATTGAAGGCATTTGAGTAAAAGCATGTCTATGAAACAACCTCAAAGGCAAGAGATTATGAGACTCAGGAGATGAAGGATGTTTCTGAAGCAAAAATGTAACAACTAAGTGGAACCGATAAATGATTTTTCAACTTAGCTTTTCATCCTTCCAAGGTAGATAAATTGAGTAGCTGCACTGTGCTATGCATGGGTCTTCCAGATGAGGCTTACTGTATGCTTTGCGTAGACATTAAAAACCCCATAGCACATTAGATAAATAAAAGGTAAGGAGATGGCCTGTGATCCTTGGTTAAAATATATTTTAAAATGTAACTTGGTGTTCCTTGGCTTGCATAAATATTTTAGCCTGGTTAGTTGACACACTGAGATAAAATAGGAGAAAGAAAACACTTTAAAGTTGTCTTGAAATCTAGTTCTATACAAAGAAGTTATTTTAAAAATTATACATAACCTTTGAAAAGATTAAATGATACTGCAGGTAAACAGTGTAACAGATATCCAATAAATAACTGTTGAAAGAAATGCTAAAATATTTCCATATAGTTAACCTAAGAATCTTAAATGTCAGATACAAGAGTCCTGAAAAAAAAATCTCTGAAGTTTTAAAAAAGACTACTTAAGCATGTTTCATTAAAAAATTATTGAGTGTACAATGCGTATAGAATTCTGCATTAGATGCCACATGTGCTAGATTCTGGCCTTGTAATAGCTAATTATTTTACCTCTTTAGAACCATTCCCTTTCTCTGGTAACAGAACAGTGTTTCTTATTGGAAAATCATTCTGTACAGTTTGGATGGTGATGAGTGATAACCACTCCTCTCCACTTCACCCCTCTTCACACTCCCGTTAGAGAGATGAGTACATGATTCAACCTGACCAATTCAAACCTGACCAACCCAAGCATCAGATCCCACTGATTAGATCAGAAATAATCCAAGCTGAGCCAATGAAAGAACTCTGCAGAGCTTTTACCAGACTTAATCAGAAAAGAAGCAGTCTCTGTATTGGACATAGGTATTAAGGACCATGTAAGTCTGAAGCTGTCAAAAGCCATTTTTCTCCAACCAGAGTTGCCTAAGAACGAAGCCAGCACAGAGGAAAGTAGAAATAAAAAAAATGGGGGAGACTGTTGATACTTGGGTCTTTAGAATAGATCTAGAAAAATCCAGCTATGCTAAGGCCAGATAAATGCCTAGATTTGTCTTACCCTTCTCTCCTCCTCTTCTCCTTCTTCCCAGTCCTTCCTTTCCTTTATTTTCTTCCTTCCCTTTGGATTTGATTTGTTATTTGTAACCAAGAGCCCAGGTTACTAAAGCCTCTGTCACCTACTTTTGATCTTGTCAGTTTCATGTCATTCCTTATATAGTATCACTCTCTGCTACTCCCAGTAATTCCCTGCCTCCACTGCAGTACTGAAAGATGGTGGATGAATGCCTAAATTGGGAATGTATTTATTTTATCGTTACTTGACCTGGCCACTAAACAAGGTAAATAATGCAGGATGTATGGACAGACTATAGAACAGTCCTTAAGGAGAACTTAACCTCCACAAATCCAAACAGAGTTGTCATTTCCCACTTAATACTTGTCTATAATTAAGAAAAACAACATTTGCAGAAAGTCCCCTTAGTAAGAAGCCCAATCATCTAATATATAAAAGGCCAGGGTTGTAACGACCGATCACGACCGAAGGCTGACCAACCTGGAAGTCCTTCAGTCAGCGCTGGGTTGTCAGGGCTTTTCTTTCTCTCCCAGCCTCCATGGGGGGTGGGGAGGGGGGAAGCCTGCTGTTAAGACCCACCTCTCTGATCAGGCCCAGAGAGAGGCCTGGAGATGCTGACTACCATAGGAACCGACCAATCAAAACCAAATGTGGGTGCTGTGAAGAACCAATGGCTGTCTAGGAGGCAGAGCTTTTGACTCTGACTGGCATAGGAACCAACCAATCAGAACCAAATTGGCCAGCAGAGGAGGGCAGTTGGGGACGAGATCAGGCCGGCAGGGCAGGGCAGTTGGGGGCGATCAGGCCAGCAGGCAGGTGAGCATTTAGGAGCCAGATTGCGAGAGGGATGTCCGACTGCCGGTTTAAACCAGTTGGACATCCCCCAAGGGGTCCCCAATTGGAGAGGGTGCAGGCTGAGCTGAGGGAACCCGCCCCCTCCGTGCATGAATTTCGTGCACCGGGCCTCTAGTAATTAATAAAAACAAACAACCTTTATAAGCATATTATTACCACTAAATCCAATAAGAAATCCAAAAGCCAAAAAAAGGAGAAAGTACTGGTAGAGTCTACATTTATCCCAGATCATCTGCTTAAAATTTGCTGAGGAAAATGACAGCACTCAACAGTATTTTAATTCCTATCCTTAGAGGTTAGAGTAAAATGAGATAATCTAAACAAAAACACAAACAAACTCAAAGAGCTTTTGGGGTTGCATTAGGGGAAATCTAGCATTTGGAATAAATAACATAAATAAGTGCAAATACATGTATCCTTAAAAGAGGGAAACTGAAGGAGATTTGAGACAGAAGAGAAGACAAGAACAGAGAGAGATTGGACAATGCTGCTCTTGAAGACTGGGGTGATACGATAAAAAGCCAAGGAATATCGGCAGCCACTAGAATTTAAAGAGGCAAGGAATGGATTCTCCCCTAAAGTGTCCAGGAGTCAGCCCTGCTAACACCTTGATTTTTGCCCAGTAATACTAATTTTGAACTTCTGGCC
Source organism: Cnephaeus nilssonii (assembly GCF_951640355.1). Taxonomy (NCBI): domain Eukaryota; kingdom Metazoa; phylum Chordata; class Mammalia; order Chiroptera; family Vespertilionidae; genus Cnephaeus; species Cnephaeus nilssonii. Next base: position 28,019,170 of record NC_137085.1, read on the forward strand.
TCCAGAACTATGACAGAATAAATTTCTGTTGTTTTAGACCACCAGTTTGTGGTCATTTGTTACAGCAGCAACAGGAAACTAGTACAAATACCATGTTATAGATATTCTTAATTTTAAAAGTATTTGATTGTTATATTTACACAGAGTATTTTTTTAAAAAGAAATCCTTAAAAATTGTCCATGTAAAATTTGGTGAATTAAACCACAACAGCAGAACTGATTTGGGCACAAATCATAAATGGAGTTAAAACCGCTAGGTTAAAGTTATTTGGAAAACAGGATATTCACATCATTTCAGATACTTTGAAATGGTATGAATATCCTGTTTTCCATAGACTGCTTACAAAGGGAAAAAAATGTACCCTTATTGTGAAGAAATCTGGTTAAACCATCTTACTTAAATGATCAAAGTTAACACCAATAACAGGACAAACTGAGACATGAACTCCCTGATGTGATGCAATGAAAGCATATTATCACTTACATCAAGCATGTCAAACTCAAAGGCTTACATGGGCCAAATAAACAAGGTTTAAGTTTCTGTGTAGTGCAAAAAAACCAAAGCTTCAATTTTCATAGAAATGTAGGTTTAGAGACATGCTGAATACAAAGGGCTGAAATAAATGAGTAATCGTTAACATAAAATAATAGAGCATTTTCATAAAAATTAATATTTTCTTGAACATTAGCTTACCAGACACTGAATAACTGCACAAATTAATAAGTGTAACGTAAATAAACCTATTTTTCTTGTTCTCTGAAAGCAAAATATTTCCTGTTGCTCACATCAAACAAGTCAGTACAAGACTAATGACGTGGCTATCGGCTGCTAAAATATTTGCTGCTAGTATTAGTGGAGAGAAATGGTGCGCCTGCACGTAAGGCGCATAAGGGAAATGAATGCAATAGGATTATAGTAATCAGTCATTAGCGAACATTGTAGTTCATTATTAATAATATGTATAACAGGATATTGTAAAAATTAAGTTACAAAATTTTTATTAAAACACTAGAGGCCTGGTGCACGGGATTCGTGCACTGATGGGGGGCGTGGGCTGCAGGGATCGGCCCGCTGTGGGAGCACTGCTCATCCCGTTCAACAGCTCATCCCGTTCAGCCGAGCAGCTGTGAACCTGCTCCCGCTGCGGTAGCAGCTGTTCATCCCGGTCATTCGAGTGGCGCTCCCACTGTAGGAGTGCACTGACCTGTGTTGAGCGTCTGCCCCCTGGTGGTCAGTGTGCGTCATAGCGACTGGTCGACCAGTCCTTCTGGTCGTTCCGCCATTCAGTTGCTGGGCTTTTATTATATAAGATTTTTTACATACCGTTATATTGGCTGGGCCGCAAAAATATTCATGGGCCACATGCGGCCTGCGGGCCACGAGTTTGACATGCTTGACTTACATAGTATTCCTGCCGAAAATTATATATCCTGAATCTACTTATGAAAAGCCCCAGTTAAAGGACATTCTACAAAACAGCTTACCATTAAAATGTCAACAGCATCAGTAACATGAAAAACAAACACTAACAAACTGTTCAAGTTTAAAAGAGACTCAAGAAACAACTAAATGTAATATCTGATCCTGGAATAGATCATGGTTTGAAGGGAGGCAGAGGCTGGGAACAGACTGTAGTAAAAGATACTACTGGTAAAATTTTAATTTGAACTCTACATTAGATAAAATAATTTTATCAATATTAAATTTCTTGAATTTCCTAACTATATGGTGGCTATGTAAGATAGTTAGAATATAAATTATGAAATACTTAGGGATAAAAAGACATGATCTTTGCAAGTTATTTTCAAGTACTTAATCCCCAATATGTAATAATAATAATAAGTGTGTGTGTGTGTGTGTGTGTGTGTGTGTGTACAGGAGGAGGGGAAGAAAGAGAGGGGAAGGAGAGGGATGTTAAGAGAGGAAGTAACTGTGGCGAAAATGTTAACAATTATTAAATAAGTAACTGAAGGGTATAATGGAATCCACTATATTATTCCTATAAGTTTCTACAGATTTAAAATATTTCATAATAAAACATTTAAAAAAAACCTAGGTGGATTGGACATTTGATCTTATGGGGGACCAACGTATAGAATAATCTACCTTCAGATGTAATGTAAGTGTTGTATGCCATTAATACTACATATTCAGTAATGGTCAAACAATGTCACTTCTCAATGGGGGAAAAAGAGGACATATGTAACACTTGCAACAATAAAGAATTTTAAAAAGGGAAAAAAAAGAAAATGCCATTTCTAAACACTGCTTGGACTACCTATAACAGAGAGTAGATATAATTTATTTTTATATACCTTTTTTTTCAATTTAGTTGACAACATAGGAATATGTTAGTATTTTTATTTTTTAAATATATTTTTATTGATTTAAGAGAGGAAGAAAGAAGAAGAGAGAGATAGAAACATCAATGATGAGAGAAACTCATTGATCAGCTATCTCCTGCATGTCCCCCACTGGAGATCAAGCCACAACCTACGCTTGTGACCTTGACTGGAATCGAACCCAGGACCCTCCAGTCCGTAGACCGATGCTTTATCCACTGAGCCAAACTGGCTAGGACTATGTTAGTAATTTTAATAATAAAAATGAATTCATTTAAAATTTATTGTCTAAAACATTAAATATATTAATTATATATTTACATATTATTCTATTTATAAACTTGTAGTTTACAATAAAACAACTTTTAAAAAATCCCACTAAGATATTTTCTAGGAGTTATGATTCACTCTCTTCCTATTCATTTCCTATATTCAATTAATTAACAAATCCTATTATTTTCTTTCACTTTTTCTTGAATTTACTCTCTCTGTTCTACTCTCATGTGAATCTAGTTACTTATCATTATCTCTATTCACAGAAACCATATTTTTCAGAAGTATGCACTCTAGTTGATCTACCAACACATTCATATAGTTTTTAATATTTTTATGAAGGGGCCAACCTGTGATCCAAGAAAGTCATAATGCAACCCTGTGTATGCATTTATGAACACCCATCAAACTGTACATTTAACATGTATGCATTCTACTATATTTAAATTTTACCAATAACAAAAATTAAGTTTAAAAAAGAAAAAGAATATTAAAAGTATGGCTAAATAAATAGTTCCAAAGCTGTAAACAACAACCCCCCACCAAAAAAAATTGTGTACTCACCAATGACTCACTTCAAAATTAGTTTCCATGTTCTCTGTAGAATCCAATATTGACTACCTTTGCCTTAAAATGGCCCATACTTTGTCTTTATTATCCTTTCCTGTTTATATATGCTTTGCTATTTTCTCTCCTTCCAGTATTCTAAATGGTTTTCCTTAGCCATTCCTTATTCACATACTTGACTTTGGTGATCTCTCGTTCATAATCATAACTGCCACATTATAGATGATCTCTCTATCAAAATCTGATTCCTGTTCTTTCCCTTTCTATTCTAACTACTACCATCCTTGCTCAGGACCGTAAATCTCTAGTACTACAATTTCCGCCCCACCCCCACCCCCAGGTTTCTCCCACTCTATCCTGCAGCCAGTAGGTTAATTGCATTGTCAACATTCAAAAACTTTAAACAGCTTGGCAAGGCTTAAAATAATACTTTTCAAACTTAGTTGCAAAGAGCAATAAGAGTTCCACTGAAGTACCTCTATGGCACTTTGGTAGGACTTGGTAAGTGAGGCTCCACGTTCTTCAACACCTGAGTCAATCAAGGCTACTCTGCTTTAATCTCTTTTACACATTGATGTTATTGTGTAGGGAGAAAAGCTTGAAAGAGATTCAGAGGGCAAAAATCTAACTTGTTCAGTTTGCATGCACAGTCTTCACAAAACTATGCCCAGAATTCCTTATTTTTCCAACTTTATTATTCTTATACTCAAATTTCAACTTAGATTTCTCTCCTTATTGTTCTTAATATAAAACAATGTTTATCTTTTCCTTCTCTCTCTCAACAATACCCTTCACTCTAACTATATGAAATCTACCTACCAAGTACTCCTTACCCTTTAAGGCCCAGCACAAATGCTACCTGTACAACTTTTCAGGGCTGTAATTCTCCCCTTCTTCAAACTCCCATACTGCTCGGTAACTCACACCGGACACAACCATGTGATATCCTTCCCCAATAGAGGATTGATCATCTATCCAGAACATAAGTTCCTTAAAAATATGTGATCACATTGTAAATCCTACAGTTTCTGAAGCACTTAGCATAGGACTGATCAATAGCTGCCTAACTGGTCTCACTGATTACTTTTACATATAATGATTTCATCACTTCCTTACTTAGGAACATAATATGATTTAAAAGGGTCTACCACACCCATCTGCCATCTAGCAATTTATCTTTTCCTTCCTTGCTAACATAGCCTCATTTCCACTGCTCCAATGTATATCTTTGATAGCTTTTCTTCCCTCTAAAACTCTGTACAATCCAATTTGTTTAAAACCCTTATTTATGTAGATGAAAACACCAACTCATAGAGGGGGAGAGAATTTATGAATGATCACAAAGAATGCTAGAGCTAGCCCTAAAATTAAAATCAAGATTTCGACTCTTCATTGTATGCCATTAAACCATGATAGTTAACTTGGGGAGTCAAGTAGCAATAAAGTGGGAAAGTAAAGCACATTATTAAGATTTGTGACTTCTAATAGAGCCTTATTATTCTGATTGTATTTGAGTGTTTAAATCCACAGTGATTTGTTTTTTGCCCTGTAGAGACTGCTGGATCTGTTACCTATCACAAACAGATCCAAACAAAATTCCAGAATTCTGAATGAGGTGTAACAGTAACTAGCTTGTGATTTTTGCTAGGAAACCATGATCATGGCCCTAAAATTTTGCCCCTTTCCATATGATTTTCACGGGTCACCACTACACTATAATATCAAAATCTGTCAGAAAAAAACTAGAAGAGGGTTAAATCTAAAGACTTGCTTTACAGAACAGAATTTTCAAAGAGCACATGAAAGGAATAAATGTTGTGAGCCCATAAGTAGAGATTTTCGGATGCAAAAACATGCATATTTAGAAAAATGGTATTTTTATTTCCATATAGGATTACTTCTAACTCTAAAATATAACCCTGATAATTCCTTACATTTTTCCTTTGTTGCATGTAAATGTCTTTAGAATGAATTCATCTTTACTGAAGAAGGCTAGGAAAGAGATAAGTGTTGGAAACTTTTAAAATATAGCAATATTTGAGAAAAAATGAGATAGGAGCATAAAAATAGTATTATTAATGCCCTAAAATATTTCCATGTATATTATTATAATAATTACATTTTTCTTATTTAAGCATAAGAACCACATAGAGAATACACACTACATATATTCTAAATATCCATTTTAATCAATTAAAATTTGTAAAATAAAAGTTTTACAATGGCCCTAACCGGTTTGGCTCTGTGGATAGAGTGTCGGCCTGCGGACTCAAGGGTCCCAGGTTCGATTCTGGTCAAGGGCATGTACCTTGGTTGTGGGCACATCCCCAGTAGGGGGTGTGCAGGAGGCAGCTGATCGATGTTTCTCTCTCATTGATGTTTCTAACTCTCTATCCCTCTCCCTTCCTCTCTGTAAAAAATCAATAAAATAAAATAAAAGAGAAAAGTTAGTTTGTAAGAATCCCCTTACAAAAAAAAAAAAGTTTTACAATGTACCAAAATACTGCAGTACCTGTCTTTATATTACTGTGATGTATAGTTATATGCTTAAGTAAAGGTTGACTGAATTCCTAAAAATTTTTATGTTTTTTAAATGATTTGACATAGAGTAAATCAGGAAACCTTCAAATAATCACTATGAAATAATACACAGGTTTATAACACACACTGCTTGCCAAATAAAAAAATAGTTTTAGAGAATTCAAATGATGAATTGCTGAAATTTCTCTCATATGTAACAAATATACTTATTTCTTTTCACTCTTGCAAATAGTTTTTAAGAATCATAAATAAGATGCTTTGTAAGAAAAGTATTTCAATATTAGAAATACAATTATTTTTGTTTTCACAGAAGGATTATCTCTGTCTAGAAATAACTTTCAGAATTTTTATCAGTTTATCTCCTACGGTCACTATAAGATGGATACACCTATAGCAAATAAAGAATAAAGAAAGCCTGGTAGGAATATGTTGGAAATTTCAAATAAACATAATAATTAAATACTAATATTAAGACAGTTAGATAAAGGTTTTGACACAAAGTATATTTTTTAGTACCTTTCCTGAGTTTTTAGCCAATAAGACTGATTTTAGATTCAATAATTAAAAATTATTTTGTTAGAAATTACCCTAACCTACAGAGTCAAAACTATTTACCAGTAAAAATAACTCTTTACAATATAAAGAGGAGGATGCCCTAACTAGTTTGGCTTGGTGGATAGAGCATTGGCCTGCGGACTGAAAGGTCCCAGGTTCGATTCCGGTCAAGAGCATGTACCTTGGTTGCAGGCACATCCCCAGTGGAAGCTGTGTAGGAGGCAGCTGATCGTTGCTTCTCTCCCATCGATGTTTCTAACTCTCTATCCCTCTCTCTTCCTCTCTGTAAAAAAATCAATGAAATATATTTTAAAAAATAAAATAAAATATAAAGAGGAAGCTTTTAGAACAAAAATCAAAAGTAGCCCTAGCCGGTTTGGCTCAGTGGATAGAGCACCGGTCTATGGACTGAAGGGTCCCGGGTTCGATTCCAGTCAAGAGCACATGCCCAGGTGGCAGTTTCGATCCCCAGTAGCGGGTGTACAGGAGGCAGCCATTGATGATTCTCTCTCATCATTGATGTCTCTATCTCTCTTTCCCTCTCCCTTTCTCTCTGAAATCAATAAAGAAAATATTTTTAAAAAGTATACTGCATATGGACACATGTAATACCTTAATCAACAACAACAAAAATTGAAAAAGTATACTGCAATTATAATTAGATGGAATTCCTTTCTTGACTTTTCTAAAGAAATATCTTTACAGAAAATTTCATGTGAAAATAATGCTGTGGTCTATAAGTACACTGTTGTCCCTATAAGATAAAACATGTCTTCTATTTCAAGCAGATAAAATTGAAAAGGAGTAAAACAATATCTCACAATAATATACTCAAAATTCTCTCTGGTACAAGAAACACACTTATTTCCTTTCATGATCACAAATATTTTTTTGTGGCTCAGAAATATGATCTATATATAGGCAAATTATGTATTATCTAAGAGACAAGAATGAAAATTATAGAAAATGCTATGTGCCCTTATGAGTAAAGAAATAATAGTTATATTACCTACAGCAAAAGACAGGAGTATAGGATGTCAGGAACAGTTTAAAGCCTCTATGATCAAGTAATATTGTCTGAGTCCTACTTTGTTACTTGTGTGGGAGTGTAGCAAAAGGATTATTGCTAATCCTTTAACTGTGAATAATGATTTATTGAACAATTCCTACATAAATTCCAACTGTGACCACAAAATCACACCCTCACAGGCCAAGATATTTTCCTCTCACTTATCTAAGTGAGACATTTGTTTAAACATTTTAAACAAAATTAAAATGTTTAAAAATATACATATGTACTTATACACATGTGTGCAACTAAATCAGTTTACAAATTGATTTATATGTATTTAGTAAAGGCTTTGTGCATTTACAGCTTTCATTTTTATTCTAATCTTAAATTAAACAAGTCCAAGTGTGGTCCTTCCACTTAGGTATTAATTAAGAGAGGCAATAAATTTGAAAATACTTTCTCAAATAGTTGAGTTTCATTCAGAGAAATAAAAAAGCAAGATATTAGAATGAGGTTAAGTGCATCTTTTGTCAGTAACGTATGTTGCTCCCTCTGGCCTCATAAACAAGCTGCTCCTTTTTGAATTCAGCAGACCTTCAATTTAAATTTATGGAAAGACTAAAGCAGGAGAGCCTGCACTCAAACAATTTTAATAACCTATTAAGTTGCGACTTCAGATTCATTTTATAACCATGCTCCTCAGGGAGCTATGCTATCTGGATAAAGATAAAATTTTTTTCCTTTAAAGATAAATAGCATCATTAATCTGCAACATTTCTTTTCTATTATCTTTCGAAATGAGGAGTTATTTTGTTCTGATCTTGAGGTAATTAGCCTTCATTCACTAGCCTGAAAATGCCTGTGTTCTGAAAATTAAAAATGTGTCATTAAGTGGAATTTACCATAATGTCATTTATCTTTATATAGTTCATCAGTGACAGCAATGGGCCTGGGAATCCATCAGCTTTTACCAAGGAAGCATTAAAACAAATTGAAAAACAGAATAATCCCAGGCACTCTTTAACACAGTCAAAGCCATTTGGGTAATTAAATAGTGGTATTTAAAGTTTTAATTTAGATTTTTCTCTCTGTTCATCAGTAGTCAAATGAGATGTTCATATTCATAACTGTTTGTAATAAAAGGTTTCATAAAGTAAGCAGAATATCAATGTTATTAAAATTTAATATAACATAGGGAGAACTTTAATCTACAAAATAAAGCCTTTATTTTCCTGCACCATATTTTCTAAGATTACATCAGAAATAAACTCTTTCTTGAACTGCCTAGGTTGCTATATTAGCTTTACAAAGACTTTGATGATTCAAACCCCCAAATAACTGCAAGAGAGCATATGACATGAAATTCAACTTCATTATTGCTAATGTTGGAGAATAATAGTATCTTCACCACCTTATATTTATTTTCACTAACTACATCCCTCCAGCAATTACCATATAGAATTATCAGACATAATTATGAAAATAAATGTTGGCTTGAAAAGCTAATGCCTAAAAACAAAATAAAAAACAAAACAAACAGCTAACACCAGAAGTTAATAAAGAATCTTATGGCAGTAGAGGAACATAAGGGCATTCTGCAACCAGATCATTAATTCCATTCATATGTTTATCAGGGAAATAGCACATGACTCAGAAGTACAGCTCAAAAATTGTATTCTCTTAACCAAGACATTAGAAATACTTTGGACAGACTTAGAATAGATACAGCATAATGAAATCAGTTGGAAGGCTAAACTGACATAAAAATGTTTCATACATATAGTCGTTTCAAAATGCACAACTCATTCAACATAAAATATTCACTATTTCCCTATGTATCTCAAAACAGTATCTTCTTTGAAAACGTGTTCTTAACATAAGAACAATCTGACAATATAAATATTAACTTAATGCAGCATTGCTCACTACTAGATAATTCATATTCTGAACTTTGTGTACTCAAATGTGTTAATTAAGTGTTTCAGTATGATCTTTCTGTTAGACTACTGGATAATTTAAGTTTAGAGCTTTACCACTTAGATATGCTATTAAAAGGAAAAGTCAAGCTCTGTATTGATGAACCAAGGAATGTTATATAGTTAAAGTAAAAAAATTATGTCTCAGAGAAGTATGTAAAAACAATGACCCAAACAACTATGTGGTGTGTTTAAATGTTCTTTATAGAGCATGGAGAAAGGTATAAAAGAATACAGAAGCAGTTAACACTAATACAGTGTTAGTATAAAAATACAGAAACTATTAACACCATGTTTTAGGGACAAAGTGGTAAGGAGAAAGCAAAAATTATTAAAATTTTCTTTATTAATCCTAAGGGGAAAGTAATTCCTCCAATAAAGTGACCTGATCTAGTCTGTTAGATGGGGACCCTAAAGTAAGGGTGAGCTACCTTAAGCTGACAGCTAGTCCTTAGAGTTCCATTGTTGGCAGGAATATTGACTACAGGTCTCTAATTTTCATTTTATCCCAATGACACCAATAGCCAACTTTTAAAAAGGGGTGGGGAGAAGAAACAAAAGACAGCTAGTTCACAATTATACCTTTCTTTTAGGAAAAAAGCAGTTTTTTTTAAAGATCTGCTCTTTTCTAAAGTAAGATGTACTAACCATTTTTAAGGTAATGGCCGACTAAATCTGTATACCTGTACAGAAAGACAAAAACTTTATCTTTAGCTCGGGGCTTCTCGTTCTTGGTACTATTGACAAATTGAGCTAGAAAATTATTTGTTGTAGGAGGCTGTTTTGTGCACTTTAGAATATTTAGCAATATGCTTGGCCTCAACCTCCTAGATGCCAACAATGTCTTCCTTCAGTTGTGACAATCAAAAATGCTATTACCAAAATGACTTCTGGGGGCAAAAGCACCTCCACTTGTGAATCACTGCTTTAGCTACAGGTTTTCTGGGAGAAATGATTTTGAATGTTTTACACTAGCAACAACTATCCTTTACATTCTACAGTGAAAATATTAAATACTAGTATAAAACAATTAATATCACATCATTAACATCATATTTCCAAGACATAAAAACTGAAGTTTTAAAAGTATGTGGAAATGAAAGAACTCCCATTGCATAATATACTTCTTACCTGATAGGTAAATGCAAAGAAAATACCTCTACTGTGAATTAAAGCAGCTTTAGAGAACTCAGTGTTTTATGACTAAGATGGAAGAAAAATACTATGTATTTTTAAAAACTGTATATAAGACCAAAAGTTTTCAGTAATTGTTAAGAAAAGGAAAGTCTAAGTCACCATTTCATCAAGGAGTTAAGGATGAAGGGCTAGGATTGCAAAAAAGCATTTGAATTAAAAAACACACACAAAGACAAACTGCTCTTAGAATAAAACCAGAAAAAGTATTTTTTTAAGAAATGTAATCTGTCTTCGCTTTATATAGAGGGTGCATTAAAACAACAAAATCTACAGGTAAAACAACCATATGTATGCCAAAATCACACTCTCACACTAAACTTTATCAATATATATATTTTTCCTTTTTATTGAATTTATTGGGGTGACACTGGTTAACAAAATTATACAGGTTTCAGGTGCCCAATTCCACAACACATCATTTGTACACTGTATTGTGTGTTCACTACCCCAAGTCAAGTCTCCTTCTACCACCATTTATCAATATTTTAGACACATTTATGAAAAAAATTTGGCCCAAACTCAAGACTCAGTATTTCTAACATTTAGGAGAAATACCTGTCTTTGTCCACCATGCATACAATGCCATGAGTTAATAAAACATACATTAATCCTTAGGATTTTGATCATGTTAGTAGTTAATTCCCAGTTGTCTGGAAGTTCTTTGAACTAAAATGCTTAAAATTGTGATACTGCTCCAAGTAACCAGCAAAACTCACTATGTAAATGATGAAACATTAGCATTCCAGGCAGAGGGAACTACAAAAGAAGAGGAAAGGCATAACAAAGTGTGAGTATAGGACTTTGAGGTGTGTGTGTGTGTGTGTGTGTGTGTGTGTGTGTGTGTGTGTGTGTGTGTGTGACTGAGACTATCAGACACACAGATTAATAAATGGAGTGATTTTCAAACATTCTTTTAATTACAGAACTATTTTAAAGTCAAATGTACAAAAAAGATGAAATCGCAAAGGCTCTGGTCAAAGAATGGAGACAATCCTGCCAACTTGACCCCTACCTGTCTAAGGGAATCCTTTAAAAGCAGTAAAGAATTCTTTGAAAACCAGTGGACTAGGCAGCGGTCGCCAACCGGTGGTCTGCGGACCACTGGTGGTATGTGAGGTCCGAAAGGTTGGCGACCGCTGGACTAGAATATAGGCAAATATAAGAATGAGTTAAGAAATTTAAGAAGGTAGAATAGGAAGCATATTATTAATTGCCTTAAATACTGGTTTTATGAACTATATTTCAGTGACCATTATGAACCCACTCCAAGTGTCAAAACAGAGGAGGGAGATAAATAATGTGATGTACAGAATAAATGAATGAAATAATATATCTAATTCATTATTAGGCACCAGTCTTCAAAACTCCTGGTGTTCTCTTATTTATCCCATAGAAAAGATCTATGATATAAGACTAAAATGGACAGTATAAGGGGAAAATATAAGTTTATAGAAAATACACATTTTAATATAATAATTATTAAATGTTTGTAAATATGGTTATTTCTACTTGATAAAGTACAGCCTCTTACATTGAGTCTCTTGGAGGCCCACAGCTGCAAATGCAGACTTTTAGGTGTCGCTCTCCCTGTCAAGTGGCAACCAGTAGTCACCCCATCTGTCAGTTTGACAAGTACTCTCTAAGCATTCAGGGATAAAGTGCACATATAAAATGCTCTCCCTGACAAAAAAAGAAGCCAGGGAGATGAGGACCAGCCACTAGAGGGAAGACAAGCTGGCAAGAAAGGCCGAGAAATTGGCCACAATAAGAAACCAGAAAGCCAGGAAAGGGTAAAAGAAAGCTTACTCATGCTGTAAGAAAAAATCACCCCCTGCCAACAACAACACACATGTACTCACATGCACACACATACACACACTAAAGAGTTACTTATACAGCATGGGTTTAAATAGGCAAATGGAAAGAAACTTTATCCTCGGTAGACCAGAGATTGACAATTCAGAAAGCCTTCTGATTTCATGTATTACTATCTGCCTAAGTAATCAGCCCAACTAAACAATCTTCAATATAAACATGTCCACTCCAATCCCTTCTTTCCTGAAGCCATTCCTACCTAACGATTCTCCACACCTCTAAAGAGTTCTAAGTGCTGTTTGCTATATGCTCATTGGTTTCCCTTACAAACCCACATAGTTTCTTGTCCATACCATCTGTTATATTCAATCATGCATTCAAAGAAATATTTGAGTGTCTTTTAGGCCCTAGGGATAAAGTAATGAATCATAAGGTTTCTGCTTTAGCAGGTAGGATAAAACTACTAAATACATACACAGATACATATATAATACATACATTCATACATATGCATATAAAATTGCATATGTATGAATATACAATTGCAAATAAAATAGGAAAAGGGGGTAGAGAATTATGTGGTAAAGATAAGATGCTATCTATATATATAAAAGCATAATATGCAAATTGACTAACTGTGGAACAACCAGTTGCTATGATGCACACTGACCACCAGGGGGAATACACTCAATGCAGGAGCTGCCCCCAGCCCACAGGCCCAGATCCCCCAATGGAGAACGGGGAACCGGGGGTGGGTGGCAGCAGACACAGGCAGTGCCAAGCCAAGGCCCCCGCCCCGCCGGTCGCCCCACACAGAGGGCGACTGGCAGCAGGGGGCAGGGCCGGCAAGCAGGCAGTAACAGGCAATCTCTTGGTCCCTACCCCCAGCCGGCAGAATACAATCACCCGATGGGAACGGGGAACTAGGGGTGGGAGGTGGCGGGGGGCAGGGCCAGCTGTCAGCAGCCGGGTAAAATGGCCCTGATCGCAGGCTAGGCCTAGGGACCATACCCATGCATGAATTTTGTGTGCTGGGCCTCTAGTTTTATATAAGACAAAGAAATCCTTTCTGATGACGTTTGCCCAGAAATCTAAAAGAAGTGAGGGAAACAGCCATGCAAATAATGAGGAAAAAGCATAGCCAGGAGAAGGCATATTAAGTGCAAAAGCCCTAAGGCAGGATGTATTTGGCACTTTCAAGAAACAGTAGTCAGTGTGGCTGAAAGATAGTAACAATAGGTGATAGTGATAGGAGGTAAGATCAGAGAGGTAAGAGAGAACCAGATCATATATGGCCTTTCATAACATGGAATGGATATTATTCTCAGTATAACACAGAATCACTGAAGAGTTTTGTGCAAAGGAATGACATCATCTGACTTATGTTTAAAAGGATCACTCTTTCTGCTGCGTAGAGAAAGGTAGAGGAGAAAGAATACCTTAACTCTGTAGAAAATATAAAAACAATTACACTTGAGTCTTGTTATTCACAGCAGTTATGTATTATAAAGCTGCCACGAACAATGAATTAGCAAATACTGAATCACTGCTCCTAAGGGGGATATACACACACACACACACACACACACACACACACACAGACACACACACACACCACATAGATTATAATCTTACTAGAGGCTCAGTGCATGAAATTCATGCCCTGGGGGAGGGGTGTGTCTCTCAGCCCAGCCTGTGCCCCGGGACCCCTCAGGGGATGTCTGCCTGCCGGCTTAGGCCTGCTCCCCACGGGGATTGGGCCTAAGCCAGCAGTCGGACATCCCTCTCACAGTCCGGGACCCCTCGCTCTTTATTGCCTACCTGCTCGCTGCTCCTTAGCGCTGCCGCGGAGGCGGGAAAGGCTCCTGCCACCGCCGCTGTGCTTGCCAGCCATCAGCCCGGCTTCTGGCTGAGCGGTGCTCCCCCTGTGGGAGCGCACTGACCACCAGGGGGCAGCTGCTATGTTGAGCATCTGCCCCCTGGTGGTCAGTGCGCATCATAGCGACTGGTCGTTCTGGTCGTTCCACCATAATGATCGCTTAGGCTTTTATTATATAGATTGACTTGCCTGAGGGCATCCCACTAAGAGGTGCCAAAATTGGGTTTTAAATTCTGTTCAACTGGCCCCAGAGCTGAAACTTCTGCACTGTCCCCCACCATTTTCAACCTCTGGCCACCTCTGTATGAAAGCTGAAACAAAAAGGCAGAGCATAGCCTGTATTTTTTACCTCATCTGGGAGCATGTGTCATACCCCAAAATTCTATATATAAAGTCTGCCCAAATATATGACTAACCACTGACGTATGCATATATGGAACACACGCCAAATAGCCCAACTAAGGCAAAAAGGACTGAAGAAATGCCATCTGCGGTCAACTGTAAGAAAAATAAAGTGTGAAGTTTAAATACAGTCAAGGTAGTTATCTCTGAGAAACATTTTTTAAATGAGAGAAAAAAGAAAAAAACACTCTTCCGAGAAATACAACAGAATCCAAAGTCTCTAACAACGTATCATTCACAATGTCAAACAAAACAGTCCCAAAAAACCAGACATTTGAAAAACAGAAAATGTTAACTATACTCAAGAGAAAGGACAGTCAATGGAGACTAATCCTGGATGACCAAGATGTTGGAATTAGGACTCCACTCGCAGTACCCAGTGGGGAAGAGGACACCAAAACACGACTGCAGACATCTAGTTTCTGGTCCTGCATGTAAGGAGCTTAAAAATCATCCTAACAACATGTAAAAAGCTGAACAAACAAATAAATCCACAATTCTCCCAAGATCCATCAAAGAAGTAAAGGGCACTGACCCAAATGGGGCCGGAAGATGTTTGAGGGTGATAGAAATTTTCTTCATCTTGATTGTAGTGAGACAAACCAGTAAGCCACGACAAGTGGAACAGGGGAGCTGAAACAGAGACTTTCATACCCCAACATAGGCAGGAACCAAAGCCCTTATCAGCGGGAAGCAGTTACAGAAGACAGACGAGCCTCCCTCATCACCCCTAAAAGATTTTAGAGATGGAAAGCCAGTACGACAGGACACGTGGCATAGGGAAACTAAGACAGACAGCTGAACAAACTGACAGAGCAATTTACAGCAGATACAAAAGGTCACCTCCCTAGAGATAACATCTAGGTCTTAGTTGTATTTTAGCTGCAGACCCAAAAAAGCAGCAAAACCAGGTGGGCGGCACCAGGACCAGCTGTGATGACTGACAACATCCTGACACTGACCAATTGGTAGAGACCACAGAGCACACCTAGAAAACTGATTAATATTCTGCTGAAACCCTTCCCTAAGATTCCTGCCTGTGAGAAGGAGATAAAGCCTCGACAAAGACCCAGCTTGCAAGCTCTCCCTCTGGGGAACACCTCCTCCCACCATTCCCTTTCCCCTCTCCTTCCCCTCTGGGCATGCATCTCCTAAACCCTAAGGTACCCCGCAAGACTTGCAACCTGTGGAGCAATGGGCAACAGCAGCTCATCACAGGCTAGTCCCCTGAACCTGTTCCCAAGGCCATCTTTTCTCTGGACTTCCCAGAAAGCTAGGGCAGCCCAGCCTAGACTCTCCTGTTGCTTCTTCTATGCTAAACCCTTTCTTGTTTTACATCCTCAGCTTTAATAAATGTTCCCTCATAGTCATCTGGATTTGTGTTGTAAAATTTTTTCTGCACGAAGTCAAGAACCTACACACTACTGGCTGGCCCTAGGCAGACCCGCCAAGGGCCAGGTCCCCTTTCTGGTAACAGTAGTAGTGACTATAAAAGACTATATACTACATTTGTCAATACTCATCAAGCTTTCTACCTAAAAGAGTGAATTTTACAGTATATAAATTGTACCTCAAAACACATATCCTCACCAAAAAAAGATGGACACAAGATAAAGACCTTTTCAGATAAATAAAAACTAAGAATTCATCACAAGCAGATCTGCACTTTGAGAACGATTAAAAAAAAAAAAAGTTCATAAGGCTGGAGGGAAATGATACCAACTGGATACTTCATATTTTTAAGAAGCGATGAAAAGCAATAAATATAATAAATAAAAAGGTATTTAGAAATATATATTTTTCTTCCTAAGTTTTAAAAAATATATGACTATTTAAAGTAAAAAATTCATTATTTTATTGTCGGATTTGTAGTGAAAATGTTACAGGAGAAATTGGGGTGTCCTCTTCCCCACTGGGTGCTGGGAGGGGAGTCCTAATGATCCCTGGAGAAAAAAAATTTTCTGAGACTCGCCTGGGAGAATGAGTGATTTTTATTTGCATGGAATTTCATCTCTGTGTTTCCAAAATCCCATTTCCCTTAATCCAGTCCTGGAAGAAGTATAGCTGGAGTTTCAGTAAAGTGAGAAGCTACCTTCATTTAATCAACCCAATTCCTTTGAGAACAGTATTAACAGCCCTATTTTACGAATTAAGAAACTAAAGCTCAGCAATGTTATACAGTTTGTCAAAGGTCACAGAGCCCAACAGAGTAGATCTGGGACTAGACCTGGTTCCATCTGACTCTGAAGTTGATTTGTGCCAGAGACCACCCTGACGCTCCCTCTTATCTCTTGTGTTGGGGTTGGGGAAGGGTTTCAATAAAAGCAAGGGCTATATGAAGAATTGTTCTGCATACTTTATAAAACCATGGCTGATAGTTGTCTAAAATTTATATTACTCAGTGTTTCTTTCATAAGAATTCAAATGACAAATTTTCTCTTAGATTTCAGTGCCAAAAAAAGAAGTACTTTCTTCAAAAGAAATCATATTTAACTACTTGTTCACTCATACTAAACACTATCATGAGTAGAAACATGGATCCATACAGTCCCTACTCTGAAGGAGTTTGTAAACATAATACAATGTGTACATAAATAACTATGAAGTAAATAATGTGCTTCCCTTTAATTAAACATAAAACCATATAACTCATTATATTTCCCTTTGCTTTGGCTGTCAAGGCTGAGAGCTAAATTTAATATTTAAGTGCAGTACTCATTTCATTTCAGTTTCCTAAAAAAGAAAAATTTATCTTATCTTTTATTCGATGACTTTATATTTAACTGTCCTAGTGTATATGCATCTTATCTCAATCTATCTCAAATCCTTTTGTGGAAGCAGGAAGAAAATATAATATAAAAACAAACAAGTAAATAAGTCTGGATTAATAATAAACAGAAAACCTTTCTTCATCTTTACACAGTACATCAGAAACATTCTGGGTTGGTTGGAAGATGAAATGAGACAGTCTGTTAAAAGTACTCTGGACTTCCCAGAGAGTTAGGGCAGCCCAGCCTAGAAACACTAATGAATAGAAGTACTAGTTTTCCATAGTTATACAAGTTCTTAAAACCCATACTGGATTTATATTTAGAATGTGTAAGGTGGGATAAGAACAAATGAAAATGAGGTATGGCTGAGTAAATGGTATTTTCAAAGGCCAGTGCAATGCAAATAATGTGAGTTTTGCATAGCTTCTCTGTTTCTATAGCTTTAGGGGGAGGTAGTAAAGAGCACTATACTGACAAAAGTGGTGGCTTAGAAGGACTACCATTACTCTGCCCTTTCCACATCCTGTGCATGGTATTTACTATTGCTTCTGCAATGATATCTGTCAAATCTTTAAATGCCCTATGATGCACGTCACTGGTACCTGCTTATCCTCTATAATAAAAGCGTAATATGCTAAGTGTCCAACTGATCAGTTGACGGTTTGGTTGACAGCTCAATCAGTCGCTATGACAAGCACTGACCACCAGGGGGCAGACGCTCCAACCAGTAGGTTAGCTTGCTGCTGGGATCCGGCCAATTGGGACTGGGCGAGAGGGCTGGACATGCCCTGGAGCCCACCCGCGGGCCCCATCGGCCCCAATCGGGACTGAGGGAAATAGCCCTGATTGCCAGCCAGGCCAAGGGACCCCACCCATGCACGAATTCGTGCACTAGGCCTCTAGTTTGTACATATTCTATTTTATCAAGTAATGCTGGACCACTTGATTCTCCAGTCAGTTTTGGCTTCCCTCTCATTCAGAATTTCTAGACAAAAAGTGCCCTTATTATCTCAGAAGTTGTGGGGGGGTTTTGTTTTGTTTTAATCCTCACCTGAGGATATTTTTTCCATTGATTTTTAGAAAGAGTGAAAGGGAGGGAGAAAGGAGAGAGCAAGGGAAGAAGGGAGAGGGAGAGAGAGAGAGACAGACATCAACCCAAGAGAGACACATCAGTTGGCTGCCTCCCACACAAGCCTTGACCAGCCGGGGATGGAACCTGCAACTGAGGTACGTATCCTTGACCAGAAATCGAACCCTCAGCTCTTTGGTCCATGGCTGACGCTCTAACCACTGAGAAAACCAGCCATGGTAGAAGTTGTTTTTGATTAACATAAACAGTAGAGAAAGACTTTTAAGTACACTTATTAGCATTTCTCTTTAATAAAGATCTAACATTTGTGTTTGTTTTCTTCCATTGGCAATAAAATAGTTCCTTAGTTATTCAAGTGGGATCTGTTCCGCAAATATGGAAATCCAGAATATTATAATGTGCTGATAATAAAGGGAGGAAGTGGTAGAGCACATTTATATATACCTTTTGTCTCTTTTAGCTTTAATCCTGTTCCTCCCACTTCAAGTCAAGGAATGTCTAGGAATCCAATGTAGCATAAAAATATAATGATGCTATAATAAGAACAACATATAGAATTGTTTTCTTTCCATCAGGAGTTAGAAGACCTACACAAGTCAACCTCTCTCCGGAATGTTTTGTTTTATTTAACCTATAAAATAAATTAAGCTAGAGCTTCAGTAATAACCCTACAGTTTAAAAATGCAATGAATTAAGAACAAAAGTTACAAAAGAATGCAGTGATACGTCCCCCATAGTCCTTTCTAATACCCACTAGAGCTTGCCGTCCTTCCACTGGCCTTCCTGCACTCTCAATAAAATTAACTTCCTGTTCATAATCTGATTAGGAGTAATTCACACAAGATCTAAATGAGACTTAATATCATAAGATATTTGCATTTTTAAAAAGACCAGTTAAATGCATTTATAATTACCAGAACTTGGTAGTAGGTACAGTCAGAGGGGAAGAAAAGATATATATACACTGAGTGGCCAGATTATTATCATCTCTGAACGCATAACAATCTGGCCACTCAGTGTGTGTGTGTGTGTGTGTGTGTGTGTGTGTGTGTGTGTGTGTGTGTTAGAGGCCCGGTGCATGAATTCGTGCATGGGTGGGGTTTGGCCAGCCTGGCCAGGGGGAAGGGACATGGGTGGTTGGCTGGCCTGCCTGCTGGTTGAACTCCTGGTCATGGGGACAATTTGCATATTAGCCTTTTTTATATAGGATATACACCGAGTGGCCAGATTATTATGCGTTCAGAGATCATAATAATCTGGCCACTCAGTATATACCTTTGAGCAGAGAATCTCCCAGTGGTCTACTTTTGGTCAACTTATCCTACCTTTTTGCTCCTCAATTACATTACCAACTCCATTTTCCACAAAGCATAATTCATAAAAACAGCTATAAATGCCCTCCAATTTCTTGACTCTTTATTTTCTCCATTTGATTTGGCTCCTGCTTCTACCTTCACCACTAAGGCTTCTAAGAAGTAAAATAGCCAGTATTGCAGGACTCAGTATTGTAGCTGCACATTAGCCATACCTTCCTCATCTTAGGGCCTGCACACACACACACACACACACACACACACACACACACACACACCACCACTGGGGGAAATAATGGAGAGGGAGCACATGATAAAGAACAGCCAAAATTATTGCTTTATAAGATTTATTATGGGGAAAAATATGGAAAACAGAAAGTAATAAATGAAGGGAAAGGGTGGAGTTAGTCATTTCTAATTAAAGCAATAGGGAATATGAAAATAAAATAAAAAATGAGGCCTGGATATAGTTGGGAAGTTATAGGTGTTGAGGTTTGTTTGGGGTGTTAGTTTACTTTATAAAAATGACATACAGTGAAGAATGTAAAAAGGAATAGAGTTGAGGATAATAAAGGCAGAAGTGGAAATGGAGAAGAAAACAGAGAGAAAAGATGATGGACAGACATGGAATTAGAAACACAGAAAACAGAGAAAAAGAGAGGATTCGGAATGGGAAGCAAGAATAAGAGAATGTACGATCCAAGTTGTAGTTACAGAATAATCATAGGGACATAAAATACAGCATAGGGAATATAGTCAATAATATTGTAATAACTATGTATGGTGTCAGATGGGTACTAGATTTATCGGAGTGAACATGTAGTAAATTATATGAAGTCCAATTACTGGGTTATAAACCTAAAACAAATATAATATTGTATGTCAACTGTAATTAGAAAAAAAAAGAGAATGTACAATTCATCCAGAGAGAGGGACTATAAAGGATTTTATAATGGTGGCGCACAAATGGGAAAGCAGATATGGGAGCACAGTGAAGTAACAAAAAGAAACAGTAGAAACCAAGAATGAGAGAGAACAGCAAAGATAAGGATAAGAGAAATCAGAGCCAGCTGGGTTACAATCCAGCAGCATGTATCTTTTTGTTTTGCTTTTTATTTGTTCATTTAAATAGGAACACAAAATGGCAAGAGATCATAATAAAGAACAGCATCATTTGGGGCATGTTTTCATAGGCCTTTTAATGTACTGCAGAAAACAGAACCCCCAAAAGAGAATGTGGGTGGAAAGAGGGGAGTGAGCCAAATGTGACAGCAATAGGAAGCAATAGAAAATGAGCTCAGTGGGTTGACCATGATACAGGTGGTAAAGCAGGACATTTCAGACTACTCTGGCTGAAGATGGCAAAAGAATTTTATACAGCAAGGAAAATATGACAAACACACCAAGGGCTGATCATCAATTAATTCAATATAAAAACTTGACATGGATCTTTGATGCCTCTTCCTTCACCCTATTACTTGACCTATCTAATAAACCTTCTGAGAGGTCCAGAGTGGCTAGCGAACAGAATATTTAGGGGAAAGAAATATAAGACTTGAAAGATAGGCTAAAGCTATATTCTGAGGGACATTATAGTTTCTCATTTGATTACAAATTTTATAATTTTCAGAGAAAAATTATACCCTACACAGTCATATCATCAAATGATGGCTGAGTCAACATTATTCATGTTGACATCCTGTTCACATATTTAATGAGACACTGCCTCGAGTTGATAAAGTCTCTACAACCCCACTTCAGAATATTTTATTGTTATGCTAAAGAAACAACCATTTCTACTTGTCACAGACCCAGATCTCACAGATAAGATTCCTGGGCTTTTTTTTTTTTTTTTAAACAAAACAGTAAATCCAGAATAGTGGAATCGTTATTTTGATTTTCCAAACAAAGAGGTCTAGTGGGTGGTAAATAAAAGTCAGAACATTCACTTATAGGATGAATTGTTTTAAATTGTGAGAGCAAATCACATAACATAACAGTGAATTCTTTTGGGTATTGCACACTTAATGACAACTCTACATCTCTGAATTCATGATATTGGAAAGGTGGGATTTTTGTTTTACAAAAATGTTCACTGTGTCTTTCCATCCAAACCACACTCCATCACTCATAACAAGTGAGCATCAAGTGCTTTCAATAACAACACTTTCAATAATATGAACTCTGTTCTTGCTGTACTTTACTATAACTTCCTGTGTTTTTGACATATTCAAGAAGTGAAACTCATGCATAGCATGTTTATATTATTCCCTCCTTAGCAAAAGCTCACAGACAATGTCAGGTCTGGAGAGATAAGAGCTGCTTCCAGGACATGAATTCTCATGAGGATTAGGCAACCACCATCTGGGGCTATAGAGTTTATCTGTAGCAGCTGCCTTCAAAGTATCACACTAGAAAGGGGGAGGGGGAGTCTAATTCTAAAGTGTTTAACAACTTGCTCCACCCTGGCTTTGATTATTGTTCTGGATTGCTTTTTTTCCTGCCTATAAGAATAAAATACAACAAAGTGACCTCTTAATAAAACACAACCAATTTAAAAGTGTTATGTATTCAGATAACAACCACATCATGCACTGAAATTTTCTTAACATGTTACAGTATATAATACGATTTTAATAGTCATTTTAATAATTACTCAACCTGATATAATTAATAAAAGCTTAATCCTTAAAAAAAAAGTGGATACTACAAATTTTAAAATTTCCACTTAGACAAAAAAGCTACAGATTTTGTTTTAACCATTTAACATTATCCCAGATTATTTTGGGAGAATTTTTAATGTCCTCAAATGACATTAAAATAATCATTACACTGAATTTTATTAAGCAGAAAGCAAATATATAAATAAAATATTTATGTAAAAGAACAGGGAACTCAAAAATAAACACACTAGGGGAGAAGTTAATTTAAAATACTCAGTAAACAATAACGTACTAAAACTGATTAATATAGTTAATTTTTATAATGCTAAAATTGATCATAATGAAATAAAGAGCTATTAAAGAAAACAACAGAAATTGAAACAAAATGCCTTCTATAAGGTATGAGTTCTACTCTAATAAAAGTCTCAAAATCATTGCACTACTAAAAATATGCCTACTTCTTAAAATTGGATCTCCTTTCAAACAAATATTCTTTTCCTGCTATAGGATCCTAAGTTACATTTGTTCATTTCAATATCCTTTGACAAAGGGCTTGTTAAATTAAGTAGACAATATTGTTAGTCCCATCAGATATCTGGCAAAGTGGATGCAACTATAGATAAAATTCCACTCTAATAAATTACTTGGTAAGGAAGAATGATTCATTCTTTTACTGTTAATTCAAAATACATAACAAATATATTTCTGTAGTGGACAGTGTGACCCAGAGACATGAAAGGCAGGAGGTTTGGCCAAGGCCAGGTGAGTCAGCGGGTTGGAGCGTTGTCCCATAAACCAAAATGGTTGCGGGTTCGATTCCAGGTCAGGGCACATACCTAGGTTACAGGTTTGATCCTCAGATGGGGTGCATACAGGAGGCAACTAATCAATGTTTCTCTCTCACACTGATGTTTCTCTCTTTTTCTCTTTCTCCCTTTTTTTCTCTCTACAATCAATCAAACATATCCTCGGGTGAGGATAATAAAAAAAGGCAGAAGATGTGGGTGTGCCAAAATCATAAAATTGGTGGATTATATGATTTCTGAGATAACATCCACATCCAAAAATCTACATATACTTATATCACTACAAACATTCTAGTCCTGTTTTTTCGAAATGCCTGCATAATTTCTTCACTTGAATCAAAGACAGATAACTCAAATACAACACATCTAAAACTAAACTCACGACATTACCTCTAAACTGTTTTTTTTCCTCCCAATGTCCCTATTTCTGTCAGTAGCACATTTTAAAAAAACCCAACCTTGCAATCTCCAAACTCTTACTCCTCTCATCATCGTTATATGTCATCAAGCCCTGTTGACTTTCATCTCAAAATTATTTTGGCAATATTTCATTTACTTCAATACTACCATTGCCAACCTAGTATAAGTTACCCCTCCTCAAGCTCTGGGCTAAACTAACAGTTTTGTATGTAGTGGCTCTCCTATCTACTTGCAGTACTCATCACCACCACTTCTCCTGGTTTTAAATGCCTTTTCCTTTTCTACCCATAGTTGAAGTTTGAATCTCCAGGAGTCATCTTCCCCCTTGAACTCTACATTACACACAAAACACACTGGTTTGCATGGTTGCATCACAAACATTACTTCTTGGAGGTATTTTTCATATGTCTGAAGAAGATGGGAAGAGAATAAAAAAACTTTATTATACATTTTTTCTGCAGTGTCTACACGGCTTATAAAGTAAAAGCTATATGCTGACTGAATTTTTCAACAAAATCATTTAGGCATTTAGGTGTGCAATGCAATATGCTTTATAAGGCCTTTACCTTTATAAGAGACTAGAGGCCCGGTGCACGAAATTCATGCACGGGTGTGTGTGTGTGTGTGTGTGTGTGTGTGTGTGTGTGTGTCCCTCAGCCCAGCCTGCACCCTCTCCAATCTGGGACCCCTCGAGGAATGTCCGACTGCCCATTTAGGCCCGATCCTACCGGGCAGTCGGACATCCCTCTCATAATCCAGGACTGCTGGCTCCCAACTACTCGCCTGTCTGCCTTCCTGATTGCCCCTAACCGCTTCTGCCTGCAAGCCTGATCACCCCCTAACAACTCCACTGCCAGCCTGATTGATGATACCTAACTGCTCCCCTGCCAGCCTGATTACCCCTAACTGCCCTCCCCTGCAGGCCTGGTCACCCCAACTTCCCTCCTCTGCCAGCCTGGTCACCCCTAACTGCCCTCCCCTGCAGGCCTGGTCCCTCCCAACTCCCCTCCACTGTTGGCCATCTTGTGGCGGCCATCTTGTCCACATGGGGACAGCCATCTTGTGTGTTGGAGTGATGGTCAATTTGCATATTACTCTTTTATTAGATAGGATAGAGGCTTGGTGCACGGGTGGGGGCCGGCTGGTTTGCCCTGAAGGGTGTCCCGGATCAGGGTGGGGGTTCCCTTGGGGCATGGAGCAGCCTGGGTGAGGGGCCTGTGGTGGTTTGCAGGCTGGCCACACCCCCCGGTGACCCAAACGGAGGCCCTGGTATCTGGGATTTATTTATCTTCTATAGTTGAAACTTTGTAGCCTTGAGCGGAGGCCAGGGCCGGCCAGGAAGCTTGGCTTCCTCCATCACCAGGGAAACCCAAGCCTCCTGCTCGCTCCATGGCTGCAGCCATCTTGGTTGGGTTAATTTGCATACTCGCTCCTGATTGGCTTGTGGGTGTGGCTTGTGGGCGTAGTGGAGGTGCGGTCAATTTTCATGTTTCTCTTTTATTAGTGTAGATAACAGAATCCAAGAAATCTGGGTTGTAGTTCTGCAATGACTAAGTGAGAGTAAGCAGTGACAATGACTCAATGACATACAAAGATGTCTTTTGGATACAGAACCTTTATTTATAATAACCGCTTATAATATAATCTTAGACATTCTTTTATAAGTGGGATCTTTCTCTTAAATTCCTTGTATTTGTTAGAGATTCAATTTGTTACTCAAGTTGTGGACTTATGGGATTTACATCCTTAAAACCAATTCCAGTATAATTTCACACAGAAACCTTCTTAAAGCTAACCAGGACAACACCCAAAATAAATATTCCCTTTGAGAAGAATAAATGCTCCATGAAAATAATGAATACATCATTTAAGCTTCAAGCATGATGTGCAAACCCAAATTCTACCTAAATCTTCCACATGTCTCTAGAGTCTGTATTAATCTAACTTCACATATTCTCTATATTACTTATTCAGTTGTGTTTCCTGAGTATCACTACTCCAAATTCCCTATACGAAATTCCCAATTTTCACTCTATTTGCTTCTCTACTTGTATGACCTATGATTCTTGTTCTTGAGTTGCCAGGCTCTATTTAACTCTACCCTACCCACTTACTAAGTAGGCTCCAAAGTCTCTCATAGGACCTCTGTATCATCTCGTAAATCACAATCTGGATTCATATCATTATCCAATTTTCTATTAAAAATACGAACCCAATAAAACAAGAATAATATTCCTCTATGTATTCAAACTAGAGGCCCGGTGCATGAAATTCATGCACGGGGGGGGGGTAGGGGAGGGTCCCCTCAGCCAGGACTGTGCCCTCGGGGGATGTCCGACTGCTGGTTTAGGCTCTTGCAAACTGAAATGCTGCATGCTTTCCATACAGGTGAAAGGCATCTTGCTGTTGTATGGGCAGCCACATTTTTTTGCCCTGATTATAAAAAGTAGTACATAACATGATCCTTCTGAGGTAGTAGTACCATTTCCACCATCTTATGGGTGAAAAACTGAAGCAGAGAGAAGTTAATTGATTTTGTCACACAAAAATAATATTCCTCCAACCACAAGTGTCAGAATCTGGGCTGACCACAAAATGTGCAAGCCAGAGTCCATGTATGTTATCACTGCATCATCCTGTTTTTTCAGTTTTAGAGTAGCCTTGCCAGGTTTTAAATCTAAGAGACTGTTCCCAATATATAGGGTAGGGTCCCTAGGCCTGGCCGGTGATCAGGGCTGATCTGTGGGGCAACCAGTGGGCGGGGCGATCAGGGGGGCACCCGCCTTGGTTGGCAGCCTGGCGCTGCCCAGCCCCACCCTTCCGCCAGGTGTCTCCCTCTCGGGGGACAGACGCTCAATGCAGGAGCTGCCCCCAACCAAGGGCAGCTCCTGCATTGAGCATCTGCCCCCTGCTGGTCAGTGGGCATCATAGCGACCAGTCGTTTCGCTGGTCATTCCGCCATTCGGTCAGTTTGCTTATTAGGGTTTTATTATATAGGATGCCTCTATGGCATAAGTGATAAATACAGAAAGAATAGTATTTGTCCAATTTTTACAGCCTATCCACAATATGTCCACATTCATATGAAAACTTAATACCAAGTACAAGGTCAATCAGGGTACTTAATTGTGTAGTATAGGTAAGTACGTGCCAGAAGACTTCAAAGAGCAGTATCGATATTTGAGTCTGATTCCAAAAATCATAATGAAGAAAATTGAATTCTTGCATCTTAAAGATGAGGAAAATGAGGTCACAAAGTCACATAGGAAAAGCTTTAATAAAAATGAGATTTCTTTTCTTTTAAAAAAAATATTTTTATTGATTTCAGAGAGGAAGGAAGAGGGAGAAAAACATCAATGATGAGAGTCATTGATCAGATGCTTCCTGCATGTCCCACAATGGGGATCAAGCCTGCAACCCAGGCATGTGCCCTGAGCGGGAATCAAGTCGGGTCCTCCTATGAGTACATTGGTCAACACTCAATCACTGACATATGCATAATCAAATTATGTAACTATCACAAAATTTAATACAACAATATTACTCAAGTGTTAAAGATTTATACAAAAATAATTATTTGATGGGTAGGATTGGACATTATCTTACAAAGGCGATACATTTGAGCCATGCTTTGAAACATAAACACAATTTCCTTAGGGAGAGACAGAAAGATGGTCAGAAAAGTAACTAAAGCCTGATTTGGAGTGACCTAGTGAGATCGGAAGGGAGGAAACAGACACTAAACTAATAGTATATTATTAATTCTAAAAGAGATAAAATGAATAAAAGCCAGCAATTCCACTCTTAGGAATACACTCAATAGAATTAAAAAGATGCTTCCATGGAAAACTTGTACACAGATTACACAGATGCTCATAGCAACATTATTTCTAGTGGCCAAAACTAAAAACAACAAATGATGAGTAAATAAAAGGTAATAAATCTATACAATGGAATTTTATTCAATCATAAAAAGGCATTAAGTTTGGTACATGCTATAAGCAAGGATGAACCTTGAAAATATTATAAGTGAAAGAACTGAGTTACAAGAACCACATAGTATATGTGTAAATTAAATGGTATGTGAATTATATCTCACTAAAGCATTTATTAGAAAAGAAAACTCTAGGCCCAGGCCGGATAGATCAGTTGGTTAGAGCATCATCCCAATGCACAATGGTTGCTAGTTTGATCCCTAGTCAAGGCACATACAAGAGGCAACCATCAAATGCATGAATAGTTGGAACAACAAATCAATGTTTCTCACTCACTCGCTCGATCTCTCAACTCAATAATCCTATCTAATAAAGAGGGAATATGCTAATTTACCATCATGCCCTCATAAGATGACAGCGCCCACAGCCAATAAAGAGGGAATATGCTAATTGACTGCCACACTCTCACAAAATGGCAGCGCCCACAATCACAAGATGGTGGCGCCCAGTCCCCTCAACCTCACCTCATCCAGCCTGTCCCCCAGTCCTCTCAGCCCCACCTCATCCAGCCTCAGTCCCCCAGTCCCTCAGCCACTCAGGAGAAGGCAGTTGGGGGCAATCAGGCCGGTAGGGGAGGACAGTTGGGGACGATCGGGCCAGCAGGGGAGCAGACAGGCATCAATCAGGCCGGCAGGGGAGCAGTTAGGGGGCTATCAGGCTGGCAGGCAGAGTGGTTAGGGGCAATCAGGCAGGCAGACAGGCGAGTAGTTAGGAGCTAGCAGTCCCAGATTGTGAGAGGGATGTCCGACTGCCAGTTTAGGCCTGATTCCACCTAAACTGGCAGTTGGACATCCCCCAAGGGGTCCCAGATTGGAGAGGGTGCAGCCTGGGCTGAGGGACACCCCCCCCCATGCACGAATTTTGTGCACCAGGCCTCTAGAATTTTTTTTTTAAAGAAAACTACTGCAGAGTATAAAAAGTCCAGAAGTGCTGCCCTCCCCACCCCCCACCACACACACACACACACACACACAATGCTAAATCTTTGTGTTTGGAGGTGAGCTAAAAAGCCTCAACTTTCTGCTTTGAAGATCTGGGCTGAAACTAGAACTTGTTTCTTCTTCTGTCTTATTATGTATCCATCCATCTCAGTTCAGTTAAACTCTGTACTAGGCAGATAGTGAATGCTTAATAAATACTTGTTAATTGGTAATGCATGTAAAATGTAATATGAAATAAGGGAAAATCCAACAGCATAAACAGACTACAATAAGCACAAAGTTTTTTGGTGTGTTTTTTTAAGTTATTTGATTTTTCTTCAGGCTGCATATCTTGGCAGACTACAGTACAGTACACATATGCAGGCAAGCTTATATCAGTCGGGAAATTTCCTTTTACCCAATCATTTAAACTAACAATTTAAGAAAATGTTTTACATAACATATGGAACAATTATTATTCTGAGATGAAAATATAACTTTCTAAAAACCTCTTTTTGACCTGTTAGATATTAAAAAAAATCAGTAAATTCTTCTAGTTTAAAAGAATAATTACAGTTGATACAAGTGGTTTTATTAGAATACCTGAATGACACAAAAGTATAGTAGTAACCATCAGAAAATTTTGAAGTTACAGGTCTTTTTCAAGCTATCCCAATTATTACTTATTAAACCATTCTCTGTTAAAATGTTCTTTACTGGCTCAGACATCCTGACTTCTTTTTTTATTTGGGCAATACAAAGATATAGCTTTCAATTCATGGTTAAACATAAAATAAGAACTGCAAACTGAAAAACAATTACACTTTCACTGAAAACAATTCAATGGCTCATTATTCAAAAGCATATGTTCATCAATACAAATAAACTTTCATTCCTATAAGTTTCTATTTGAGGCTAAAAATCTTAAAATAGCGCTTAAGTTGCACCACAATTCAGCTGCTATGGAAAAGCTAAGTAATGCTTCCCATGACTAAATGGATTAATTCTTTAACCCAAACACAATTACTGTTCTCCACACTGTTCCATTGAACATCTAAATAAGCATCCCAAAGCTTATTTCATTCAAAGAAAAGATCCGGACCAAAGAATAATCCCAATGTATGAAGTTTACATTTTGTGTAAAGTTTTTTAAAAAAAGGAAAAATCTATAAGTGGTAATCAGGAAAAGAAATGAGTCCTTTTAGACAGGTGTAGGGTATGACATCTATTGACTAATAGATATCTTTGTTGAAGGAGTGCTGTGCAGATTCCAGTAGATGTTTTTTTCTCAAAACAACTCATTTTTCGTGCTCAGTTTCTGAATGTAGTTTTCCATAGTTGGCACTCACATTAGCAGTGAAAAAAGAAAAGTATTTGAGAAATAGCCTATTGCACAGAAAGAAATATACATTTCAACTAATTGTTCTTATTCTTGCTTCAAATATTTCAAAGTCAACAATGTATGAAGAATGCTCTAACCGCCATGCTTATTAAACATCTTATTCTCCAATATATTTTTAAATTTCAAAAATAGACACCTGATCTAGTTGTGGGATCTAGTAGAGAGTGGGGAAAATAGGCAAACATGTAGCTGTAATCAAATAACGATCTATGACTCAAGAGATAAAATGAAAGAAAACAGCTATTAATTTCAGGTCAGGATTCTCTGACACTGACATGTCTTCTGAATCCAAGATGGTCTATCTTTTTAATACTTGCTGTTACAGAGACTAGTGACTGTGTCTACCGTGTTGGAGAGAGAAAGAGCACCTATATGAGGGGGTCTAAACTAGATAACCTGTAGGGTTTCTCCTGACTCCTAAGACTGGTCATTCAATTTCCACTCCTCTTTATCGAAAGTTTTAAAATTATAGCTGTTTTTCTCCCTGCTTAATGTCCTTTGGGAGACTTCTATTGTCAAACTACTGCTACAACATCAGTGGCTAAGAGAATTTTTAGCTCTTTATAACACTTTGCCTTTAACTAAAGGATTATTTACTGTTAGGAGGTTTTCTACAGCTCTGCCCCAAAGGACTTTCACAAACAATGCAAAAGTATTTTCACAAGGTCAAGCTATTTAGCTTTTGTCTCCTAATGAAGGCTGAATTAATGGCAGAGCTTCCTTGCACTGTTGGAAACTAGACTGCTGCAAGTGAGCAGGTGGGGTGGTCTATATAATCTTTATGTCATGCAGTTTTTAGGTTTTCTTCCATAGGGCAGAACTGAAAAGAAAATGTTAAAATTCCCATCAAGTTTTGACTGTTGTTTAAGTTCGTCAATATGGGACTAAACAGCCTGAACCTCAGCTTTTATCTACTATAGGTATAACTGGATTAATTTAAAATGGTTATTAATGCCCTTTAGAATTCTAATTAGCCAAGGGGGCTGCTGAGGCAGACAGCATTTGGGGGATGAGAGGATGATTCTTTTCCCAGTCAGAGTTTAAACTCTCAGGGAAGCACTACTATATTATTCCTATCTCCCCCCTTTTAGCAGTAAGATGAAGGAGGGAGGAGCCTGAATAAATACAATGAAAAAACATAAAGGACCGAAAAGAAACGATAGATTAAGAAGAAACAGACAAAATAAGGAAGAGAGAAGAGAAAAAATATGAGAAAGAAAATTTCCAATATACTTTTAAAAATGCACTGGTGATAAAAAAGCAAAACCTAATGCACTTCTAATAAGCCAACAAACAAAAAGGAAACCTGCTAGAAAATAGTTTTTAGGTATCTGGACTGAAATCTTAGGTCAAATTAGGAAGACATAAAAATAAAATTATTTTTTACATAGGAAAAGATTTATCATGCTTCTTTGAAAAAGCAAAACTCCCAATGGCTTCCAGTGCCCAAAATATATTCCTAAATTTGCAATACCTAGAGTTATAATTGCATCACTTGTTCTATATTTTTTGATGATCTCAAAAATATATTAGGAGTTCCAGCCTCAGATCATATGGAATAAGTACACTCTACCCTGTCTTTCCCACTGAATGCAGGTATAAAACCTGGACCGAATGATTAAAGCATCTATTTAAGGGCTCTGAAGAGTAAACATTAGCAGGCAAATTGGGGAAGATCGGCATTCTAATTATCACCAAACTGATGGTGAATTTACTATTTTCTCCCCTTTGGTATCCTCTGGCCTAGACTCAACACAGCTGAAACTTACAAGTGGGCACATGGGCAGAGAGAGGGAACTGCAGGAACAAGCCTTCTAGTTGTAGCTTGAAAACCAGGAAAGGAATCTCCTAAGGCTCAGAGTCAATTCCTCAGGTTTGTGTTCTTCTCAACATTCTTTTGTACCTCAGACCCCAAGCAATCTTGTGATGCAGTAGAGGAGGCATGGACAACAGCAGTAGCAATGGGTTCTGTTTTCTAAACTCTGAGAGAGGAAACCTTTTTCAAGAGGATGGCATGAACTCCTGTTGCTTAACTTTTTCTCTCCATCTACTTGCTATTTCACCCCACATGTAGGCACAGTTGTGAGAAGTATGCAGACCTGGCTGGGTAGCTCCATTGGTTAGAATGTTGTCCCAATATGCCAAGGTTGCAGGTTCAATCCCGGGTCAGGGCACATGTAAGAATCAACCAGTGAATGCATAAATAAATAGAATAACAAATCAATGCTTCTCTCTCTCTCTCAAAAATCAGTAAATAAAAAATTGTTTTTTAAAAAAGAAGCATGTAGCAGAGAGGGGGTAACTAAAGCCCCAACTCTATGGTTGGAGGACCAAAAAAGGCAGGTCCAAGTAACCAAAAAGTACCAGGGAGGTTATAAACAGCCAGGAAGAAGTTCAGGAAAGCAATCCCATTAAGTTGTTTATCTAAGCTGTGCATGCATGGAGCTGATGCTTAAATAGCATACCACAGACTTTAAGAAGTAAACTATGGGACAACCACCCAATTTTTAGATTGGCCACTATTTAACACACATGCAGGTCACATTCAAATTGTATTGCAAAGGTTTTGTAAAAGGAACTGATGTTAGAAACACAACCCACAGGAGCCTGGGTAGAACTTGCAACCTACAACCAACCAGTCTGATTGCCAGCCAAAACAAACATATCAACATTTATCATAGGATTTAAACAAGACAACAGCAGACTGTAATACTTAAATTGTCCAGGATATAGTCTAAAATAATTTGATCACATGAGGAACCAGGAAAACCTCAACTTATAAAAAAAGACAATTAACAGATGCCAACACTAAATTAACACAAAGGATGAATTTGACGATATCTGACAAAGACTTTCAAAAGAAGCTAATATAAAAATGTTCCATAAGAGCAAACACTCATAGAATGAATGGAAAGATGGCAAATTGCTTCAAAGAAATAAAAGATAGAAAGAGGAACCAAAAGGAAAATTTAGAAGCTGAAAAATAAAATAACCAAAAGGAAAATCCAGTTGGACAGGCTCAATAGCCAAATGAAAATGATAGAGAAACCAGCCAGTAACCTTGAAGATAGATTAAAGAATACCTATTTTGAACAGAGAGAGAGAAAAATATATATTTTTAAAACCAACCCTCAGGAACTTTGTGGGAAAATAATAAAATATCTAATTTGTTTCATTGGAATCCAAGCAGGAAAGGAGAGAGTGTGGTATAGAAAGAAGTTTTTGAGGAAATAATGACTGAAAACCCAAATTCTCAACTTTACTTGCATTACTTCTAGGGCAACAAAACTGAGATTACTGGGCGTTTCTCATCAGATACCAGAGGCCAGAAAGAAGCAGAATGATATTTTTAAATGCTAACAGAAAAGAACTGTTAACCAGAATCCTATATTCAAGAAAAATATCCTTCAGGAATTAAGGTGAAATAAAGATATTTTCAGATGAAGAAAATTTACTGTCAGTAGATCTGCTCTTAAAGAACTACTAAAGGGACGTTCTTTAGAGAGAAGAAATATGACATGAGAATGAAACTTAAATATTAGGAATGAGAGGAGCAACAGAAATAGTAAAAGTCCTTCTTCTATTAAGATCTTTAAAATATGTCTGAAAACAGAAAGCAAATGGAATAACAATGTCTGATGGGGTTTTTAATGTATCTAGATATAATACACTAGACAAATATATCAATCAGCCCCTAACTCAAAATTGGGCAAAATTAGTAAAACTACTTCCATGGATCTTTAACAGCACGGCCATTTTCCTCATTTCTTTCTACTGATCCTCTCTTTTTCCAAAGTAGAAACAATAACATCAAATAGCTTGTAAGTACCTACTTGTGCATGATATTGTCAAACCCACAAGCTGAATAGATTCTTTGTCCTTGTAGAAGCTTAAAATCTAAATTATTTAAATCCAATGTAAAAGAAATAATAAACAACTGAAATAAAACAAACAAAAAACAAACATCGAGCAATGATTTAAAGATTCAAGTAAAATACATGTTGTATGCCGGTAAAATTTCAATGTATTTTTGTACACAAAGAAAAGAAAATACTGAGGAAGGTTCAGTGGGCCACTATTTTGCTTGTTTCATATTTTAGAGTGGTAAGCTATTCCTGACAGAAAAATACACTTACCTTTTGTAAATCAGAGCTCCTTTTGAGTGCCAAATTGGAGAGAAGAGATTGTTCCATTTTATAAATCCCAATTAGTTTAATGAGAAGGGGCAAATTCAGATACACAGAAACAAATACTTTTGAAGACATGCCATAACCTTCCCCCATACCGTAATTAAAGCCTAATCTTAGAAATAAATCATTTCATCTTTAACTCATCTTGTTATTTCCTAAAGACTTTATTTTAGGCCTGCAGAAGAAGATTCTTTGAATCTGTAAACAGTCCGAGTACAAATTTTGCTTAGGGGTAAGTAAATCTCATATTATGTAATACTAATACATTCTTTTTTTAAAAAAATATATTTTATTGATTTTTACAGAGAGGAAGGGAGAGGGACAGAGAGTTAGAAACATCGATGAGAGAGAAACATCGATCAGCCGCCTCCTGCACACCCCCCACCGGAGATGTGCCCTCAACCAAGGTACATGCCCTTAACCGGAATCGAACCTGGGACCTTCCAGTCCACAGGACGACGCTCTATCCACTGAGCCAAACCGGTTTCGGCTATGTAATACTAATACATTCTTAAAATTCAAGCAAACTTTAGTTACTGCCAACTGTCCTTGATGTGTTAGTAACACCCTAAAGATTAAACAGTATAATGTCATAAATCCTATTACAGTATATAATCTCTAAAAAACATTCAAGGGGATAAATATATACAGCATATAATGATCTTTACATTTTCATAACACTCTTTATACTAAATGTGTGAATCTAGTTACTTTGGATAAAAGTCTATGAAAATCCATCTCTCATAGTTATTAAATAAAATAATATTCTTCTCATTCTTGGAATTAGGTATTTTGAATATTATGTCAGCCTTAGAAGTGGATTAACCTTTCCACTTCTTCTGCCCCAAATACCAACATTTATTTATATGCTCTCCACAAAAGACAGGAGAGGAAGAGAAAGTAAAAGGAGTAAACATCTAAAAATAAACAACACTAAACAAAGCATATATAGCATACAATATGTTTAGAACACATTTTTAATACCCCCCCAAAATGACAGCAAAGTGGGTTTAAAAAAAAAAAAGTTTCTTCCCACCCAAAAATCCCACCATGAAAGTTTATTTTTCTAAGTAATGGGGTGTGGGGGGGGGGGGGGAGGGAGGAGGATATTGAGTAATACAACCACCAAAATATTATCTGTCAGAAAAAAACATGCAACAGATTTACTTCATGAAATGTTAGCCAAATTGACTGAAATTATGAAAAGTAAGATACAGCCTGACTGGCATGGCTCAGTGGTTGAATGTCGACCTATGATCCAGGAAATCATGGTTTGATTCCTGGTCAAGGCACATGCCCAGGTTGTGGGCTCGATTCCCAGTGTGGGGTGTGCAGGAGGCAACCAATCAATGATTCCCATCATTGATGTTTCTCTTTCTCTCTCTCTCCCTCTCCCTCCTTCCCTCCCTCTCTGAAATCAATAAAAATGTATTTTTTAAAAAAAGAAAGAAAAGTGAGATACACAAATGGACACTTATTTCTTGTAGTGCACTACTAGTAAATGGTGTCTCCTCCAAAAATGCTATGTACACGTTCTAACTTCCAGTACCTGTGAATATGATCTTATTTAAAAACACCCAATCTAAAGAACACACCCACTTACCCAATCAGTGTAAAACTCTTTATGTGGACTCAGGGTCTGGAGAAATGGAAGGTACCACCCAGAGGCGCAGAAAGTGGGCAACCGGGTATTAGATTCATGAAGCTGCTAGAAGCCTCTGGACCTGAGCATGTAATACCGATAATGCCACTATTTTGCTAAGTTGATTTGGGAAGAAATTATTCCTCTGAGCCTGTTTCCCCATCTAATCAATACAGTATTTGGTGGGAGCTATTCTGAGTATGAATTAAAATGATTCAGGTACTTAATAAATGTTTCTTAAATCTGAAAGCAACAACAACCTCTTTATGCATACTTAAGTTTTACTTCGATTTTCACCAAGTTTATCACCTTTATATTACTTCACCTCTTAGATACATCATGATGGAAATTTTTTTCTAGATATATTTATTCATAAGTCCTTTCTCTATTTTTAAAATAAAAGATTTATTTAGCTATATGTAATAAAAATATCTAGTGACAACAGTAAACAATAATAAAATCAGCTCTAAATTTATATATGACTAGAGGCCCAGTGCATGATTAAATCATGCACGTGTAGGGTCCCCTAGGCCTAACCTGCCATCCAGGCCATATCCACTGCCCCGCAAAGCATAGCACGCTCCGCGGACACTGCTGGCAGCCTGCTCCCCGCTTTTGATGGCAGGGGGTCCGCTGGTGCCAGAGCGGACACACAGCTCCCCACTTTCAATCGCGGGGGAGCTGGGTGTCTGCTGGTGCACCAGGCCTTTCAAAAGCCTCCGGCGGACACTCCGGCTGGTGCCAGAGCGGACACCCAGCTCCCCGCTTTTGATGGTCGGCGGCGGGATGTGGGCTCGCTGCCCCAGAGGCCCCTTCTGTGCCGCAGCACAGCCATGGCGCAGATGCTGAGCTCAGCGTCCCACCGGCCCAATCAGCCACCCCGGCCACCCCGAGTCCCACCCCCCCCCCCCCCGCGCCTCCTGGCCAAGCGTGGGCATAGCGAAGGTACAGTCAATTTGCATATTACTCTATTATTAGGTAGGATGGTTGCTTCCTTATGGCTCTGGAATACCAAAAATAACATGAGAATTTCCCTCCCCAGCCATTACTACTTGAATGAAACTCTAATATAAAACTGCTGATAATCTAACAAGAGACAAATAATTTCATCTGAAAAAAATGTCATTACAACATTAATTCAAAAAGAGAATGAATGATAATTTAATTCTCAAACTAAAAAATTGCTCAATTTGGCCTCATCTTTTTCACATTTTTGAAATGAACCTTTCAAATTCCTTAAGGCAGAATTTCAGGTTGTTTGGGCCCAAGAGTCCAAGCTCATTTTATTCAATATAAGAAACCCACAAAACAACACAGATATTTATCAGTCCAAGAATCTGTTACTTGTATATGCAGTACATGCAAATTGCCACTTTAGCAAACCAGACTCATAAACCACTGCCATGAACTATATAATTTTAAATAAATCTAAGTATACCATGGTGATTTAAATATAATGTTAAATCTAACTGCCTTCTTTAGAGTATTGATACTATTTCCCTTCTAATACCAAGTACAAAAGAGAAGAGAAGTGTCAGGGGATTCAAGATGAGTAAGAAACCAGGAGAGCAGGAACAGGATCCTGCAAGCCCGCCCAGTAAAAAATGGAACACTTC
The DNA here is from genome assembly GCF_951640355.1 of Cnephaeus nilssonii. Taxonomy (NCBI): domain Eukaryota; kingdom Metazoa; phylum Chordata; class Mammalia; order Chiroptera; family Vespertilionidae; genus Cnephaeus; species Cnephaeus nilssonii. The sequence continues at coordinate 28,056,558 of NC_137085.1, forward strand.
TTATTCTCTTATCGCTGACATATTTTTCTAAAGTGCATGTTTCCTTGATGAAAGCCAATAATGGCAATTTGGAAAACTGCCATTAAGGACTGAATAAAGCTCGAAACAACATACTTTATCAGTGATCCAAAACATTGTCTGAATCTTCAGATGACAAAGACTGTTGATTCCTAGATTTATCAATTCAGTTAACAACAATTATACACATTAAGTTACCATATAAGATCTGACACAATAGCACTCAATAAGTGTTAGCTGAACTGATGTGAACTATAGAAGGCTTCTGAAATTTACAAAATAACATGTACAACACAAGTGTGAATGTCAGTATAATATACTCTACTAAAAGACTCATTTGATTATCTATTCCTGTAGTTATAAAACACATCTGGGATAACACACAATTATAATACAAATACAATGCAATAAAAGCCTAACACCTAACTTACATTGGGTAGGAAAAGACGCTCTCGAGGCAAAAGAAAGAATTAGGTTTGAATTTATAAAACTACCAGAGAGTGAAGAGGGGTCCAGGTCAGGAGTATCAGCCAACATGGTATTGTGGTTAAGTGTGTGGGCTCTGGGGTAAAACTGCCTGGGTTGAAATCCAGAGCTCTCACTTACTTAGGGACACCACTTCTTTATACCTTTTCCCTCATCTATAAATAAGATGATAATAGTACCAATTCATTAGATTGTTAGGAGAATAAAATGAGTTAATCCAAATAAAGTGCTCAGAAAACTACAATGAATATTTACCTAGTGCTAATATAAAGATATAACATTAAGATAAAATATACCTCGCCCTGGCTGGTTTGGCTCAGTGGATAGAGTGTCGGCCTGCAGACTGAAAGGTCCTGGGTTTGATTCCGGTCAAGGGCATGTGCCTTGGTTGCGGGCACATCCCCAGTGGGAGGTATGCAGGAGGCAGCTGATAGATGTTTCTCTCTCATTGATGTTTCTAGCTCTCTATCCGTCTCCCTTCCTCTCTGTGAAAAATCAATTAAATATATATTTTTTAAAAAGATAAAATATATCTCTATGATTAATACATCAGATTATAGTCTTATATATCAAAGAAGAATGAAAAAGTCCAGCTCTTCTGGTAATAATCTATATATATAAAAGCCTAAGCAACCGAACAACCTGGTTGCTATGACGTACACTGAACACCAGGTGGGCAGATGTTCAACTCAGGAGCTGCCCCCTGGTGGTCAGTGCGCTGCCCCAGTGGGAGCACCGCTCAGGTGAGACCTGTCCCGGTGGCCCACCAGCCCGGCAGCAGTCACTCACTCCCTCAGTAGTCCTACAGATCCAATCTCTGGAGAAATGGGCCAGGCACCGAAGGACCAGCGCTTCTGACATAGTCCTGACAGCGCTGCTGACCCCTGGAAGTCGGCCTCAGGCACCGTGGCTGCTTCCCTTCCATAGATGCTCTATAAAAAAGAAAGGATATAAAAGTGGCCACCAGGTGGCTCCCACCAACCAGAGCGAACGTCAGCAGGACGGATCCAGATCCTGGGCCAGCAAGGGCGTCCTACCACCTACCTGTAGGGCCCATCATGTCCTAGCCCCACCCCACCCCAGCCCACTCAGGACCCCACCTGTGCACAAACTCGTGCACTGGGCCTCTAGTCTCTCTATAAACCAGCAATTTACTAGTATATATATTTCACTTCCACCCTTTTTAAAAACTGATAAAATTTGCACTTTTTAAAGTGTACAATTCACTGGTTTTCAATCTCTATATATAAAAGGCTAATATGCAAAGTGTCCCCTCGGGAGTTCAACTGGGAGACAGGGAGTTCGATCGCTCGCTGTGATGTGCGCTGACCACCAGGGGGTGGCGCAGAGCAAAGGAAGGCCCCAGCTGGAGTCCAGCAGCTGGCAGCCACGGGAAGGAAGGCCCCGATTGACCCTGATCACCAGCCAGGCGTAAGGACCCTACCCATGCAAGAATTTCGTGCACCAGGCCTCTAGTATATTCATAAAGGTGTTTAACCCTGACCATTATCTAATTCCAACACATCTTCCATAAACCCCATACCCAATAGAGTCACTCCCCATTCCTATCTCCTCCCAGCCCCTGGTAACTAATATCTACTTTCTATCTCCATGGTTTTACCTCTTTTGGATATTTCACATCTCTGAAATCATAGAATCTGTAGTCTTTTGTGCTTAGCTTCTTGCACTTTGCATAATGTTTTAGAAGTTTATGCATGCTGTAGTACATATCAGTACTTCATGCCTTTTTATGGCTAATATTCCACTGTAAGAATACTCAATATTCCCCCCTTTACCCATGGGGGATACATTCCAAAGCCCCTATATAATGCCTAAAACAGCAGATAGTATCAAACATATACTATGTTTTTTCCTATACATATATACCAATAATAAAGTTAATTTATAAATTAGGTACAGTGGGAGATTAGCAATAAAATAGAACAATTATAACAATAAACTGTAATAAAAGCTACATGAATGTGGTCTCTCTCACTCTCTAATAACTGAGATGGCTACTAAATGACTGGCTGGTAGTATATACAGCCTAGATATGCTAGACAAATGGATGATTCACATCCCAGGTGGAATGAAGCGGGACAGCACAAAATTTTATAGTGCTACTCAGAACAGCGGTTGTTTATTTCTGAAATTTTCCATTTAATATTTTTAGACCGCAGTTGACTGTGGATAACTGTAACTGAGAAAAGAGAACCTGTGGATAAGGGGGGTCAGGGGGACTACTGTACTATATTTTATTTATCCATTCATTGATTGATGGACATTTGGGTTATTTCCTCATCTTAACTATTATGAATAATGATGCTATGGAAATTCTTTATCATTTCGCCCCCTTTTTAAGATATATGGCAAAGTTTTAAATTAAAGCAATTCACAGGGTCTCTGAAGACCCTAAAGACCTTGATACAATTTCAAGTAGTAGCATCTTCCTCTTTAGATATAGACTGCTCTTCTGAGTTCATTCTTTATCATTAAATATCATCTGAACAAGTGATATAGGAAAAAAACCCTCATCTACCTTTACAAACCATGAATAAACAGAAAAAACTAATAATAAAAAAGCTACAATATAAAATATTCTAAGTTTCTTATGTTGACCTTATCTGATTTTTTTAAAACCTACATATCTCACAATTGACTTGAATATTTAAATAAGATCAAAGTCATTTGTTAGACGATAAAATTACAAATTTATAACTGAAGAATATACCAAATATATGGTATGTTCTTATGGCTATATTTAAGTATGTGTACAATTTACAGTTTGAGTTATTATCCTAAAGCACTATGGCAAAATTTTTCACTAAAGATTAAAGTGATAAATTTGAAAAGGTGCACCTCCAAATATTTACTATGAATAAAGACAACAGCCAAGTCATCCAAAATACCAAACTGACAAAAGTAATTGGAGGTTAACATTTACCCTATATGCCTGTAGCAAAGAATGATTAATTTTCTTAATTAGTTGATTAAAAGTATTTGCTACAAATCTCCTGAAATATCTCCTTGAAAAATCCTATATAATAAAGAGATAATATGCTAATTAGACTGAACAGCAGAATGACCATCCGGCTGACCTTCTGGACAAAGCCAGGGCTGGGAGGGCCGAGGCAGCCGGGGCTGCGAGGGCCTACCCTTGCATGAATTTCGTGCACTGGGCCTCTAGTATACACTATAAAGTTTTTATTTAAATTACGTAAGATGTGGTCAAGAACCCCTAAATTTTATAAATTGGAAAAAGGTTCATAACACAATTCAGTAACCTTAAAGTGAATAATTTGTTTGTTCTATGAAAAAAATGTTATCAAAATAATGCAATATTATTCCTCTACAAATAAGTGACATGTTCAGAATATTCTACCAAAATAAACAGTATTCAAAAAATTTTTAAAGGTAGTATTTTTTGAGATTGTGGAGCTGTACCAATTTTTAAAAAAACAGCCCTAGCTGGTTTGGCTCAGTGGATAGAGCGTCAGCCTGCGGACTTAAGGGGCCCGGGTTTGATTCCAGTCAAGGCCACATGCCAGGGTTGCAGGCTCGATCCCCAGTAGGGGGCATGCAGGAGGCAGCCGATCAATGACTCTCTCTCATCATTGATGTTTCCATCTCTCTCCCTCTCCCTTCCTCTCTGAAATCAATAAAAATATATTTAAAAATATATACTGTTTTGCTATATACTAAATATACTAAAAGCCACTGGGTTGTATTGCTGTTTCACTAGTGTTAAATTTTTTTTTACATTTATTTTTTTAATTCAACTTTATTTACCAGTTAGGAAAGTTAACAGTGAACAATGACTTTCTTTTTTCTAGAGGACATTTATAGAAGAATTCTGAATTTAAAAACACACTTCTAATAATCTCCTAAAGGGAAGTTTTCACTAAGAAATAAAAAAGACAAACTAGCATTCTATAATTTCTCTTTGCTACAATTTTTAACTACATACTTAAACCAATTAAATCTAGTTTGTTGCATTTGTAGAATATCAAATATGCCCTGGGTCTAATATTTAATTCAAATTCAATAAATATTTATTGAGTGGTCTACTACATGCCTAACACTATGCTAAGCGCTGGGGAGAAAAATAACCATTTTGGGTTTTCCTATCTTCCTCCGCTGTTGTCCTTATGGCCTAAACACATAATCACTTGATGAAAGATGCCAGCAGGAGAGTACTACCTACCCTCATTTTCTACACACTTGACTTAAATTTATATTCACGGACTCTAAACGCAGATTTCAAATAAAAATCAACTACAAAAAAGGACTGACTAGAATCTGTTATTTCGTAAGGCACTCATCACTGAGAGGTAAAATTTTTCTCATATGCATCATGAAGGAAGATCCTTTTTCCACGTTGTTGGCAAAACTGTCAATCATCTTGATGAGCAGCAAATAAATGAATGCCCAATGATGGGATTCTGTATTATCCTTAAAAAAGAAATCCATCAACTAAACATCAACAGGTAAATGTTTATACTCGACAGCCATCAATTTCAACTATCCATGCAAAGAGACAGGTGAGCTGGACTGGTAAACCTCGAAATTAGAGAAGTATTAATCGTCTGCTTCCAGCCAATATAAACAGATGTTATTTTTAAACAGGCAAAATCATCTCTTCCACTGAAATTTATTTGCAGCAGATAATGTTCTGTTACATTTTTAATCAAGCAGATGAAGTTACATTTAAATTGAAAATCTGCTTCACTCAACTAATCAGGCAAGTAAAATTCAGAGATGATTGAATGGCATTACACAGCACACTATTACGGCAGGTAAATTGGGAAATTTACCTGTCACACCACACAGCGTATTGTTCAACCACTGCATCTGCAACTTAGAAGCAAAGCGCTAAGACAAAAAGGGAAAGGCATGTTAAACAGATTTATAAATCCATCATATTTTATGAAAACATTATTAAGTCTGCCAGCAAAATAAATAAATAAATGAACGAATGAATGAATGAATGAATAATTTTTAAAAAGAGAAAACACACACACACACACACACACTACCTCTCAGGGAATCAATGAAGATTTACAATGTTATGCTTATCTGTTGCATGTAAATTAGCATGCCTGGTTATTTTAGAGATCAAGATACATCCCTTGATCAAGGAAAAACGGTAAAAAACAAACACACACTTTATCAAGAAATAGCAGATAAAACAAGCAATATCACACTACTTTGCAAAATAAAATGACTAGCACTCACTCATCCATACAGATCATTAATTTCATATACAACAAAAATATCACATATAAAAAATTGTCAATTTATCCTATTTATAAAAAGAGCCGTCCATTTTAGTCACTTGTAATTCCCTATACAATTAGAATGTTGGCATTTCTAACATGTCTTCAAAATTTGCTTTCACAGATATCCAAAACAATCTAATGGCTATTTCAGTTGTTTCCACTGAAATCCAACATTTATTTCCACTGCTTATTATCTATAAACTCAAATACTTTTGTTGCAACAGCTGAATTTAATATCATTGCTTATAACATTAATTGTGAATTATTCCAACATCATGTACCAATACTAAGTTACATCTTTTACAACTTGTTTATAATATAGTTTAGTTACATCATCACAACTTTAGAAATACAGGGTGATGCAAAAGGTTTACAGTTATTGAGTACACAAGTTTACTGTTATATTATTAACTAACTAAAGGCCCAGTGCCCAGTCTGCCCCCTCTCACAGTCTGGGAGCCCTCAGGGGATGTACTACTGATGGCTTAGGCCCGCTCCCCAGAGGGAGCAGGCCTAAGCAGCAGTCTGGCCTCCCTCTGTGGGAGGCAACCGGCTGATCAGGGGAAGGTGCCACCCCCATCACCCCGCTGCTGCTGCCACTGCTGGCCGCCACAGCTGCCAAGGTGTTTTCATCAACACAGACTCCAGTCCCTTCACCGCAAAAAAATGACAACTTTCTTTAGGCATTTTCAAGATGTCTCTTTCATATGATATGACATTGCTTTCTTTCTTTCTTTTTTTATCCTCACCTGAGGACATTTTTCCATTGATTTTTAGAGAGTATAGAAGAGGGAAAGAGAGAAACATCAATGTGAGAGGGACACTTCAATTGGATGCCTCCTGCATGAGCCCTGACCTGGGCCCCAGCTAGGGAGGAGTCTGCAACCTAGGTACATGCCCCTGATCAGAATTGAACCCTGACCCTGCGGTCCGCAGGCCGAGGGTCTATCCACTGAGCCAAACCGGCTAGGACAGGATATGACATTTCTTAGCCCCTCCAGCAGCAGACCTTTGTTTTTTTCCTCCAGGAGTGAGGTGCAAAAATGCTAGATCACCTTCTTGGACTCTTATTAGGCAAGTTACCAAGAACACTGAGAGTGGTGTACCGGGAGCTTAGCCAATGAGCGGTCAGAAAAGGTGTTTCCTCTGCAGCTCACACGCAGAGGTGGTACTGCTGGTGCACTACGGCTGGAGAAGCCCTGAGGGCACCCCAGGCCCCCCTGTCAGTGTCCACTCTGGGCCTCACCTGCGCACGCAGCCTCCTCCTGACTGGTGGTGATTGTTACAGCATCCCGGCCTAATTTGCATATTACCTCTTTTTATCCTATCTAATAATAGACAAATATGCAAATTGACCATACCTCCGACACACCCAGAAGCCACGCCCACCACCCAATCAGAGCGAGTATGCAAATTAACCCAAACCAAGATGGCTATAGCCACAGAGAGCAAGGTTTCCTAGGTAACAGAGGAAGCCAAGCTTTCTGCCAGCTGTTGCAGGCCTAAGCCTCCACTCAAGCTACAAAGTTTCAATTATAGAAGGTAAACAAATTCAAACAAATGGCGGCAGAATGGAGCTTGAGAGGGCAGGCCAGGGTTGCTGCCGGCAACAGGGGAAGCAAAGCTTTCCGCACACCCTGGCCGGGCCCACCCGCTTAAGGCAACAAAGTTTCAATTATAACCCCAACACAAATGGCTGCGGGCCTCGGAGGGAGCCCCAGACTTGGCTCTGCTCCAGGCTACAAAGTTTCAGTTGTAGAAGGAAAATAAATTCCAGATACCAGGGCCTCTGCTTGGGTTGCCAGGGGGCGTGGCCTGCCTGCAAACCACCACAGGCCCCTCGCTCAGGCCGCCTCCGCCCCAAGTCGAACCCCACCCTGATCAGGGACACCCTTCAGGGCAAACCAGCTGGCCCCCACCCTTGTACCAGGCCTCTATCCTATCTAATAAAAGAGTACTATGCAGATTGATCATCACTGCAACACACAATATAGCTGCCCCCATGTGGTCAAAGATCCTGCCTCCATGTGGACACAAGATGGCCACCACAAGATGGCCAGCAGGAGAGGGCAGTTGGGAGGCACCCAGCCTGCAAGGGAGGGCAGTTGTGAGGGACCAGGCCTGCAAGGGAGGGCAGTTGGAGGTGATCAACCCTGCAGGAGAGGGCAGTTAGGGGTAACCAGGCCGGCAGAGGAGGGAAGTTGGGGGCAAACAGGCTGGCAGCAGAGTGGTTAGGGGGTGATCAGGCTGGCAGGCAGAAGCGGTTAGGGGCAATCAGGAAGGCAGGCAGGCAAGCAGTTGGGAGCCAGCAGTCCTGGATTGTGAGAGGGATGTCCGACTGCCCGTTTAAGCCCGATCCCAGGGATCGGGCTTAAACGGGCAGTCGGACATCCCTCGAGGGGTCCCAGATTGGAGAGGGTACAGGCTGGGCTGAGGGACAACCCCCCTCCGTGCACGAATTTCGTGCACCGGGCCTCTAGTATATATATAATTGTATTATTTTCCATACAAACAACTCTAAACCTACTTTTGCCCCAACCTATACATAGGCTTAGATGCCAACCACTATGCCTTTCTCTTTCCTTTCCTTCTACTTTTCCTCTTTCCTTCCTTTCTTCTTTCAGTTTTACCTTCTCTTTCTTTTTTGGGTGTATAAGGTGGGGGTGTAGGGGTTGAAACTGTATATAACACTGAAATGTAGTCTAAATTATAAATACACAATGTTACTGTTATACTCTTAATGTGGTGTAAACCCACCCTGATTTTCCATTAGGAGTGTTGAATTTGGCCTGACATAGCCATACCCTGTCATGGGGTTAGTAAATAAAGCTAGCTCGAAACCATACGTGTCTTAACTATCAAGGCATCATTTTCAGTAAATTACTTATGAGGGTTAAAACAGTTTAAGGTTTACAGGAAAATTGTGAAGACAGTACAGAATTCCTAGATGCCCCAAACCCAGTTTCCCCTTGTTAGTAATGTCTTACATTAGTATGGTACGTTTGTCAAGATTAATGAACCATTATTGATTCTTTATTATTAATAACTAAAATCCATTCTTTATTCCCACTTCTTTATTTTTACCTATTGTGGTTTTTTCTCTGCCCCAGGATCCCATACAGGAAACTACATTACATTTAGCTGTCAGGTCTCCTTAGGTTCCTCTGGGCTATGATGGTTTCTCAGACTTTGTCTGTTTTTGTTTTTATAAGAATACCATTTGTTTTATTTTTAACATATTTTTATTTTATTTATTTTTAAATATATTTTTATTGATTTCAGAGAGGAAGGGAGAGGGAGAGAGAAACAGAGAATCATTGATTGGTCACCTCCTGCATGCCCCCCACACCTCTTACTGGGGATCGAGCCCGCAACCTGGACATGTGTCCTTAACAGGAATTGAACCAACACTCTACCCATTGAGCCAAACTGGTGAGGGCTCAGACTTTGTTTTTGATGACCTTGCCAGCTTTAAGGAGTATTGATCAGGTAATTTTATAGAATGTCCCACAATTGGGATTTACCTGCTTTTCTCAAGGTTATAATGGAGTTATGGGGTTTTGGGAGACTATTTTAACAACTATTCTTTAGATGTGACTCACAGGAAGAAAAAAATCCTGCTGTGCTTCCCATACTGCACAAAGATTAGTCTTTGAGTCACTACAGTAATATGTCCAAGTCCGTAGATATTTCTGGCCTCTTTGCTTTAAAAATTGGTCTAAAACTTGGGCTAACCATTAGAATCATATGGAGGAGTTTTTAAGAATATTGTTACCCAGGTCCCAATTTAATCAGAATTCTTGGGCATCAGTCATTTTTAAAAAACTCTCCAGGTTATCTGATACAGAGCCATGGTAGAGAACCATTGGTTCAAGGCCTTAGCTCTGTATTGACTATAGCAGTGCCAAGCTGATGTGTCTTCCCAGTTACAGCATTCATAGCTATGCTATACCGTTGGGGGTTTACATTTCTTATGTCTCTTCAATTCTTTCTATAAAATAGCTTGGGCTTAAAAAGAACTCTATATAACTCAAGGACACTGCAATGCTATTTAAGCACTGTAATGCTAGATTAAACATAGAGGCAGAGGCAGTGAATGACATTTATAAATATTACTGATGAGCTCAGCTGGTGTGGCTCTGTGGTTGAGCATCAACCTATGAACCAGGAGGTCACGGTTCAATTCCCAGTCAGGGCATATGATGGGGCTGTGGGCTCAATCCCCAATGGGGGTGTGCAGGAAGCAGCCAATCGATGATTCTCATCACAGTGATGTTTCTATCTCTCTCTCCATCTCCCTTCTTCTCTGAAATATATATACATTTTATGAAATATTATTGCTGAAAGTATGCATACTCCAAGGTGAAAATTTCAAAGGGCTGGATACTAAACCACCAATATAAAAACATTCTAAATTCACCAAAACACAGTGATAAACTGTCGTTTAAAATCTGGTGCTCATTTCTGCACTGAAGCAACAGCCTATGGGGTTTAGTATATATCTCTTAAAAATATGGGCTATTTCCTAAATAACCATAGCATTAATATCACATCTACTTTTAATAACATCAAATAGCATTCTAGAAATAAACTTTTTTCATCCCCGAGATTCCATAATCTCAGAAATTCATTTTTAATGAACCATAATAAAATCATACCTACGTGACACCTACTAATATTTATGTTCTTAAATTTTAGAATTATGTATCTCCTCCTCTTCCCAAATATGTTTTTGTTTTGGGGTTTTATTTTTGCTTGAGAAAAAAAGTTGTAGGCACCTCATTGCTTTAATTTTTTTTAAAGTGCACACAACAGCTCTATCAAAGACATGTTTCTAACAGATAAAAAATACCTGCTTAGTTCGTTGCAAAGGTGATTGGCCAGATTAAAGTTCTCACTTCAGGCAAAGAAACTCTTTCCAAACAGAACTGGCAAAGTTATATGCATACTTAATGTGATTTAATTTGGACAATTCAATTAAAAATTTTAATTTGTAGCCTTTTTTACTTGGCTAATAAATACACTAAATTAATTCTTAATTTATCAACATTACATTGCATATTGCTCAACATTACAAATTTACATATTAGGCTGACAAATATCAAAGAAGAAACTGTTACCACCAACAAATTTATTAATCTTGTCGAAAAAGGTAAAGTTAATGGCACCAAAAAGGCAAAACAAGAGAAACTGACAGGATCAGAGGCCACAACGACTTCTGGGTCATATTCCATTGCCTCAAAATTTTCAAAAAGAATACACAGCAATAATTAAAATTAATAAGAAATAGAATTCAGAACTTCAAAGTTTTCTTTATAGTCTATTTTATATCCAAAGGCATGCTAGTACATACATATAATAAAAACATATCCTTTGGAAACAATAACCCCATGTTATAAAAGTCATTAGACAAAGATAAAGAAAATATCAAATATATCCTAAAGAATTTCTGGAGACCATTCAATCACAAAACCAGCAATGTTAAATTACCACAGGAATGAGAGTTAAGATCAAGTCAAATTCCCACTGAAGCTCCATGTAAGTCAGAGCAGCTGGCAGATATCTAACTGGCAAAACAGGTAAGTCTCTCTCAGTTTTCCAAGCATCTCCTAGGACAGTGGTTGGCAAACTGCGGCTCGTGGGCCACATGCGGCTCTTTGGCCCCTTGAGTGTGGCTCTTCCACAAAATACCACGTGTGGGCGCACATGTACAGTGCGATTGAAACTTCGTGGCCCATGCGCAGAAGTCGGTTTTCAGCTCTCAAAAGAAATTTCAATCGTTGTACTGTTGATATTTGGCTCTGTTGACTTTGCCAACCACTGTCCTAGGATGACAATCCACCCCAGCAGGTAGGTCCCCTAGTGAAATATTTGGTCCCGTCTTCATAACATAATATTTGTGTATTTTCAGAAAAAGTTTATGCCAGAATTTTAGTCAACAAATATCTGCCTTCCTAACATCAATGGGATGGTACCCTTGAGTTGGTATCAAACCTCAAAAGAAAATAAAAAAGATTATATTCTAGTAGACCCAGACATTTTAAAGTCTACCTTAGGCAAGAAGATCCTGACTATAACCCTTGTATTTTATTTCCTGATGCACAGAGAAACTTATAGTTAAGACTTTCCAGTTCATTTACTGTTAAGATGACTGCTAAACACAATGATATGGACTTGTTAGATCTTTTCAACAGTTCAAAAGAAGTATTATATAAAGTGCACAGGATTAGAGTGATGTCTCAGGATATAGGAAGCCCCTGGCCCTTTAACATTAATTTATTAACTAACTGGGTCCACAAATACATACTGAGTACTTTGTTTATGTAATTCATTTTACTAGGCATCATGGAGAACATACTGAACATGCTAGAATATGCCAAAATATAAGGAAATCCCAAAAGTAAAGTAAACCCATTTTCCCAATATGCAGATTTAAAACTAAGATTTTTGGCATCCAAATATATAAACCTTTAGGGATACAGTCAAAATAGTCTAATGTGCTCCATAGCACAAAGCCAAACCTCAACAACTTATTACACACAAATCAGGAGTATCAGACTTCTACTTCCAACTAAGATAAAGTATAGGGATCTGATTTACCAGCCCATCTAAAATCACCTAAAAACCCCAAACAAACAACAACAAAAAAAAAACAGAGAAAAGATAGCAAACAACAGTGCTTAAGGCCCTGGGTATCAGGAAATAAAGGACAATAAAACCCCTGAGAAACCAGTAGGTAAGCCCTAGCACTGTCCCATCCCAGCTTCTTGCTGGAGTTTACAGGCCACAACACAGGGAGAGAACCCAGGCAGATCCTGACAAATGTTAATAGTTTAAGAAAAAGAGCTGAGAGCCCAGTGACACCAAGGCAGATAAATTTGAAAAACATAATAGCAAAGGGGATAGAAACAATCACACAGATCTTCAGAGGGTCCAATCCACTGAGTATTTTAGCAGAGTATCCAACACATGTGTAAGAAAACTATTTGAGGCCCAGGAAAGAATAGTCCAAAAGGATTAGACGGAATTAACCAGAGGTGAGAACAATGTCTGTTTCTACCAGTCGCCTGCAAAATCTCATACTTCATGGGGTACTGTGTATGGCATCCAGAAGAGTCTTGCCTCATTAATGGGGAATAATCAGCCCAACACTCAACATTCCCCTATTCTCACCTAACAAATCTTAAAAACAAGACCCAAAAGGATCAAACAATTGCTAATTTAATTTTGTCCCAGAATAAAGGTCAAGAATATTTTACAGGAATATAAAAATAATCAGCAACAAACAAGTTAAAATGAATGTCTGGAATCTAATCAAAATTGGAAAGTATGCAAAGAAACAGGAAAATATGACTCATAATGAGAAAAATCAGTCAACTGAAACCAACCCAGACTTGACAGAGATGTTAAAATTAAGAGACATGAACTTTAAGACAGTTGTAATAATTGTATTCCTTATCTACAAAAAATTAAGTACAGGCATGGAAGATTTTTTTAAAGAACCCAAATCAAACTTCTACACATGAAAGCTATGATATCTCAGATTAAAAATACACTCGATAGAATTAATGTCAGATTAGACATTGCAGAAGAAAAGATTAGTGAAACTAAAGAGAGAGCAATAAGAACTACCTAAAAAAAAAGAAAGAAAAATAATGAAAATAGCTTCAATTAGCTGTGGAACAATTTCAAGTAATTTAACACAAGTATTGAAGAACCCAAAGGAGGGAGACCCCAAAAATTTGAATAATGACTGGAATGTTTCTAAATTTGATCTAAATTATAATCTTTTTGAGAATATTTACCAAGAGAGACCATATTCTAGGCTATGAAATAAGTTTCAATAAACTTAAAAAGATTCAAGTCATATAAACCATGCTATTTGAGCACATGCATTAAATTAGAAATCAACAACAGAGAGCTCTCTGGAGAACCCAAAATATAGAGATTAAATAATCCACTTCTAAATAACCCATGGGTCAAAAAGGAAATCACAAAGGAAATGAAAATATATTTTGAACAGAGAGAGCAAATGAAGATGCAACATACCAAAATCTGTGGGATGCTGCTACAACAGTACTCAGGGGGAAATTAATAGCACTAAAAGAATAGTTTCAAATTAACAACCCTAGCTTCTATCTTAAGAAACTGGGTAAATAAAAGCAAGAATTATCCATTGTAAATATAAAAAAAGAAAATAATAAAGATCACAGCTAAAAACAAAAAGATTAGAAACCAAAACAACAAAACACACAAAGAAACAAACAAACAAAAAAGCAGGTTCTCTGAGAAGATCAATAAAACTGATTAATTTTAGAAAACACAAAATTAACCTACCATAACAGAAAGCAGTGTTCTCCTTGGGAATGAAGGACAAAGGATATGGAGAGGTAGGAGATAAAGATTACAAAGTGGTATGAGGAAACTTGTAAAGGTTTTGGGTATGCTCACTATCTTGATTATGGTGATGGCTTCCTGTGTATATACTAATCAAAATTTGTCAAACTGTACATTTTAAATGTCAATTATACCTTAACAGGTGTTGTTGTTGTTTTTCAAAGTACCACTTTACTAACAGTCATCTATATGATACTTCACTCGTAGGTGTTTATTCAGAGCTAGTTTCTGAAGGTATCTCTATAACTCCCCAAAGTATCTGATTGCTCACTCACAGAATATTAATGTGAAGGAGATTCTTGGATCATTCTCCTGCAAAGGATTCAATGTCTGTCTGCTACAGCTCAAGAAACGTTGTGTGTCATAATGCCTTGAAGGGTCACATGTGGAAATGCTAGTCTTAAGAAGCATTTGAGCATGGTCCACCAACTAAGAGTTTTGTAGCTATCATGATTTGACCTCAAAATACTCTAAATTGTAGCTGCCATGCAGAGAAGAGGGCCAAATTGAATAGAGATAGACTTGTCACTTTTTTCCTTTGGGCCTGAGATTTTTCATCTAGAAAATGAGAGCAATGGCCTTGAAGCACTGATTTCTAATCAATCTCTGCCAGCCTAACACAGGGGACTTGTTAAAATACAGAATCCTGGGTCTCACTCACAGAGATTCTAATTCACAGGTCTGGGAAGAGCCTGGGGACATATTGTCGAATCCTGACATAAAACCAGATTTGGGAAAACCAGATTTAGGTCCTTTCAGCTGCAACATTCTTTAAGCATTATTTTCAAAGGTTGCATGCAATGAGATACACAGAAGGCCCTAATATTTAATGTTCAAGGGAATGAATCTCTTTAAATTCTACTGATTTGGAAGAAATAAGTTTAAATTTTTTGGAGATTAATATCAAGCCTGATCCATGTTATAAATAAGTTATTGCTAGTTAATCATTGCATTCTTTATCTTTACTCCTTTTCATACTTGCCAGAGACTCTAAAGACTCATTAATTCTCCAGTGTATTTCTACTTATTTGTTCCAGCAAGATTCCCTTCCCGTAATTCTTGGGATAGTTTAGATCAGAGATCCCACAGAGCCAAAGATGTTGTCCTACACTTGAGTCTACTAGCTTTATAGCAATGGATATAGGAACACAAAAGGCAAAAATTTCTGCAAGACCTTCAGAGCTTGAGAATGAAAAGTTAAAATAACTTTTCAAAAAACTGTAGTGATACAGTACTAATGTCAGCTATAATGGATGACCAAATTTCACCCAAACACAATCAAAAGCATCTCACATTGTCACCTCATCTCTGCATTTACCATTTTGAGTACAAAATAAAATCATTTTTTAAAATACTAAAGTTCAAATAAAACTGTCATTTCTCCTTCTTCCAAACTGGTTTATTATATTAATTGACACAACAGATTAACAAATCCTTCAAAAAATTTTATACTGCATAGTCATCTATTAAGGTAACACAATGTTTTTATCTTTGCTTAAGTAGTCTAAAGACAGAACAAAATATTTTCATAGCCAACAGCATCATTATTACAGTTGAATTATGAATTTAGTCTTTAATACTAAAATTTT
Organism: Cnephaeus nilssonii; assembly: GCF_951640355.1. NCBI lineage: Eukaryota > Metazoa > Chordata > Mammalia > Chiroptera > Vespertilionidae > Cnephaeus > Cnephaeus nilssonii. The sequence continues at coordinate 28,072,327 of NC_137085.1, forward strand.
ATTAAAATTCTATACCTCTGGACATAACCACAATTGAAAATCTGTTTCAAAAAGGATTATAATCAGACAAAATAGAAAAATATACCTGTTAAAGTATAAATAAATGTGAACAGTATGCAAATCAACTTTTATCTCTAAACTTTATTTCTGATTGTGTCCCAAATAGACAAGCCAATGATTTAATACCTTGGGTATGTTTTGTGCCACTAGGCAAAGTAACCTAATTCTCTTAATTCCTGGAATTGGCTGCTATTCCAAGACTAGGAGGATTGCACTGAAAGTGGCTGTGGCATACTATAATACAATTAATTTGCTGCAGAAAAAAAATAAGCTCAATTTTATTCAGCAGACAAACTAATATATTTCGTTCCTATTTGCAAACCAAATTGTAAACAACCATTAGTTGCCCCATATTCCACTTTCTATACAAAATCATCTTTTAACAACATATTCTAAGGAGAATTATAAAATTAGAAGGCTACCACTGCAATTTTATAATTTATTTATGTTTATACTAAACATGTTAGTCAATCCACTCCAAAAGGAGAAACATTTGTTTCCACATTAAAGATATGCGTTTATGTTCATTAATATAAAATTCATAATAAAAGATACAAGTCTCAACAGAATCCTATATAATAAAAGGCTAATATGCAAATGAGCAAATGGTGGAATGACCAGTCACTATCATGTGCACTAACCACCAGGGGGCAGACACTCAATGCAGGAGCTGCCCCCTGGTGGTCAGTGTGCTCCCACAGGGGGAGTGCCGCTCAGCCAGAAGCCAGGCTCATGGCTGGCAAGCACAGTGGCAGTGATGGGAGCCTCTCCCACCTCCGCGGCAATGGTAAGGATGTCTGACTGATGGCTTAGTGGGCCTAAGCCATCAGTTGGACATCCTCCCAGGGCTCCCGGACTGCAAGAGGGCACAGGCCAGGCTGAGGGACCCCTCCCCCCCCCCCGCCCAAGTGCACGAATTTCGTGCACTGGGCCTCTAGTTTGAAATAACTTTCAAATCTGTTAGACACACTTACTCTCCTCCATATGACTTAGAGATACTCCCTGCACACTTCTCCTACATCCTCTTTTCTTTTGACCACCACCAACCATAATCAAAATCTTTTTTTGGCATTTGTGTCTTCCCTTTGACTCACTCATAAAATTTGGCCTGCCTACATGTCCTTATTCAAGGGTTAAGTGCTTAAAACCAAATAATTTCCTTGGGATTATAGCAGCCCTAACAAACACAGAAAAAAGAAAAAGATCACATATATATTTATTCTCTACTTTGAACATTTTAATTAAGTTTCTGTCCAGGAACATTGCTTGGACTCAAAATATTAACAGATCTTAACCCACTAACAAAATGAACAATGCTCTCAATTTGTTTTATAAAATGTGTTCATGCTATGAAATACTAAGTACTCATGAGTAGTAGGCCACTCTCAAGTTCAACCACTCACTTCTGCTTTAATCAGCTTACATATAGGCTGTATATATTCCAAAACTAACTTTGCCAGTTGTACTTCTTATTCTGATATTTAATGTCATTAAGTATTAAGTAAACCAATGAAATGATTTTAAAAGACAGGGCTATGGCTTAAGTGAGTTGCTAAAAGTTGTTGTCAAATTAGGTATAGGCAAGCCAACTATTATATAAGACTAACATTGGGATGGAAGGATTCTGCACTATTGTTGTTCCAAAACATTGGCTTATGAAAGAAATATGATGAAATATTTTATAGTCAGCAGAATGATAGTGACACTCCAAAAAGACTGGCAAATGGGTATATGTATATATTAACTTAAAATATGTGTAATGTTCATATACTAGTATATCACTTTTCATGGTTCTCCATTTTAATCAGGTAAATGACTATAGATCCTGATGGCACCAGACAAAAAGGGGTCTCTACTACAATCAAGAAAGTAATATCCTTATTTTCTTAATGAATCCAAATATCACATTCAGTATCAAGTAACACAACTCTCAAAAGAGATCTACTAAGTATGTTAAACATTAAGGAACCTGAGTGGACTTCCTAAGTATTTTAGTTCTGAGAAAAATCTCAAGCTTCTAGCCCTAAGGGAAAAGGTATGTGTGCATATACAGAAATGCACACACACATCAAGGTTTGTTGTTGATGAGAATGTTGTTTATTCCCTGGGAATATTTACGGAAATAAATGTAAAATACATTATTACTCCAATTTTTATGTTAAGAAGCCCAACATATATATATATATATATATATATATATATATATATATATATATATATATATATATATAATGTTTGTTGATCTATTCTAGTTCTATAATGAAAAGAGAGAGAAAACCAAAATTAAAAAGGGGGGGAATCAGAGAAATCAACTATAGGCACAATAAGCAAGTCAGGTACAAAAGCCAAGTAGAAAGAATACAATCAGAAGGAAAAAGAGAGAACACAGAAGAACATAAATGTGCATAGGAATAGACAAACACATAGAAACTCTCATAAACTAAAACTCCATTATGAAATTTTATATAGAATTGAGCCAATAAAAACAGATGCAAATAGAAACATTAGCTCTTTGCATTTAGACAAAGATTTCCCAAATCTCATTTGCATGGGGAAATGATAGGCAATGAAAAAAAATAATTACAAAGAAGTCTGAGTCTCTGAATATGGTCAGCCGTCAATCTCTACAAATCAATTCACCAATTCAGTGAGGAGAAATGCTATACTAATACTTTATATATACTGAAATTATATAAATATACCTATATCTACATGTTTTTAAAAAGAACAGTGTTCATTCAATGCTATCTTAAATATCCTCCTCTTCTTTCATCCTGTCCCTACCTCCAGAAAGCTATACATTCTCTTTCAAAACCTAGTTTAATCCATACTTCCTTCATGAAGTTTTCCCTCAACACAAATAGTTTTATATCATTCTTAGTTATTAACATATTCAAATTATCATTGTATTCAAACATTTCAAACATCCTTGACTTGAGTATGTGTCCTATCTGCCTGTACTAGATGAAAGGCTTTTTGATCTAATGCTTTTGTACCCTGAAAAATTATTGAGCACTCCAAAAGCCATTTTAAATATGGATTATTTATCAATATTAACCACATAAAAAACTAAAAGCTAAGTAATTTTTTGTGTTAATCCTTACCCAAGAATATTTTTCCATTGATTATTAGAAAGAGGGGAAGAGACAGAGAGAAGGAAACATCAGTGTGAGAGAGATACATCAATTGGTGGCCTTCCAGCTGGGGCTGAGATCGAGCCTGCAACCGAGGAAGTGCCCTTGACCTGAATCAAACCTGGGACCCTTCAGTCCGAGGGCTGACACTCTATCCACTCAGCCAAACTGGCTAGGGCAAAGCTGAGTAATTTTTAAAACAAGTATTAATTCACTTAGCATGAAAATAAATTCATTATAAATAAACAAAATTTTTATAGGAAAAATAACTATTTTTTCCAAAAGAAAAAACTATTAGTAGGAACAGTGGCAGTGTTCTACAAAACTCTTTTAATGACTGGCCTATTAAAATGCAGTTGAGCCCTGACCAGTGTGGTTCAGTTGTTTGGAACGTCATCGCATACACCAGAAGATAGCAAGTTTGATTCCCAGAACATATACCTGGGTTTCGGGTTCGATCCCCATCATGGCCCATACAGGAGGCAACCAATCAATGTCTCTGTCTCTCTCTTTCTCTCAAAATCAATAAAAATGTATCCTTGGGTGAGGATTAAAAAAAAAATGCAGTTGATTCTCATATCTACTTCTACATTCAGTCTGTTGTGATATGCTGTTCTGGTTGAAATATTATAAAGAAAATCAGGTTTGATATATAGTTGAAAAGGGGAGTATTTTCATTGCCTATTCAGATAATTATGATTGTTCTTTGACACTCTTAACAAAACTTAGTTCAGTATAGAATATGAAACTTATCATTGAACTTTCATGTATTTTGTGAACATTAAAATCCATTGGTCTACCTTGTACCTTGAAAGGATCTTTTAACCCATGCACAATTTTATAACATCATGCATTGGTCATATGGAAAATACCAAATGCTGACATATATTTCATCATACAATAATCCAAAAAACAATCACATTTGTTATATCACAACTGATTTCATAAGTCTTTGAGAATTTGGAAGCTTTGTCAAATTTACCATGACAGATACAAGTTCTTCAAAATTCTAATTTTTGCTTGAAAGCTCAAATTTTATCAGTGGAAACAAGTGTTGGCAGTTATTTTCCTTGATGTGACATGTTTACTTCATTCATTTTCAAGAAAATGTCCATAAAATACCCAATTCTGAGAGCTATAGCTTGTCAGTTGTTAGACGTAAAAATGTTCCATGCTAAAAGAGGCTAGTTCAGCTCACAAAATTAAACCAATGCTTTTCCCTGAGACTACAATCATACTTCAGAAAATAACACAAGTACTTTACGTGTATTTCCCATTTCGTCATACAGAATACTGGGAAAAAGTGGTTACAAGGATAGAGATTTACTAAGCAATTTTTGTCGGCTTCATCAAGGACACTAAGCTTTTTTTTTCCTTTAAATTGAGTTTGTAGTGGTGAAGAATACAATGACCAGTAGTTTGTTGCCATAGCACTGATTCATGCTGAGGCATCAGCAGTTTTACCTACCGTTGCTTCTGCACTATCAGAGCAAATACCAACACAATGAAAAAGGAAAATAAGAGCATCTTATGAGAAAAAGAGTTTTGACCTTGCAGGAACCACAGGGGTCCCCATATCCCTCATTTGGAGAAATAAACTAGATTACAAACTCCTTGAACCAGGAAAATTTGTTTACTCATCACAATGCCTTGCTATAATAAAACTGTTAAATCTAAATCAATAACTGAATGAACAAAGAAATGTTTTAATGAAAGAATATTGGTGACAAAGGGTAAACGAATATCAACTAACTTGGAGATTGAAGAAAGTGATACTATACAATTTTAACAATTGAAGAGAAAAAAAGATGACAATGAAGGCATTATCTATATCTAAATATTCCCATTAATCAACTAAAAAGCTCATAAACTTTCAGTAACCATTTTAACAATTACTTTTATAAGGAATTTAACAACATAAGCAAAAGTAAAAAATGCTTATACAAGTTATTTTTAAACTTTTTATAGTCATTTGGATTCTTCAATATATAAAAAAGAATTTCAAAAATTTTTTTACTTCATTTAGAGAATGCATTTAACACATATTAAAGACCTGCAATACACTAGACACTCTATTATAGGTTCTGGAGTTAATAAGAAAGGATAAAATATGATCTCTTCCTCTGGAAACTAACACATGGGTCAGGAGAGAAGTTCAAGAAGACCTAAAATAGCCTTTTTATAGCCAAAATATAATGAGCCACAATAGCCATTTTAAAAAAAAAGAAATGAGCCTGGCCTGCATGGCTCAGTGGCTGAGCATTGACCTATGAACCAGGAGGTCATGGTTTGATTCCCAGTCAGGGCACATGCCTGGGTTGCAGGCTCAATCCCCAGTATGGGGCGTGTAGGAGATAGCCGAGCAATGATACTCTTTCATCATTGATGTTTCTATCTCTCTCCTTCCTCTCTAAAATCATATTTAAAAAATTAAAAAAATATTTTAAAAGAAAAGGAATGAGATCTTTAATAATGTATGAATTTGGAGAAAATTCATTTAAAGAAAAAGAATATCTAATTCAAGTCAATATTCAGAAAAAATGGGAGAAAGAAAACAAGAAAGGTAAATTATGGCTTAAAGCAAAGAAATCCATCAAGAGATCTGAGAATAAAGCCAACCTAATTCCAGTGCTTTGCTACCTAAGATATTTTTCATGTCTCCCACTAAAATAAAACAAAAACAAAACTAATACAAACTAACACGTGCAACCTACCAATAGAGAGTTTAAACTTAGCAAAGTTATGGTCACTTTGAGAGAGACATTGATTGGTTGCCTCCTGTATGGGCTCTGACGGGGACCAAACCCAAAATCCCAGATGGATGGTGGACCAGATGGTGATATTCTTGACAGGTCAGAAACTAGTTTTATTCACCTTTGCAGACACCATTAGTGCTTATTAATAAAGAAAGCTGTCAATAAAATGTTTGTGAGCTGATGGGACATCTCTGCTGCATTACAGGGAGTGCCAAATGGAATATTCCTTACTAGAAGCCAGGTGCACGAAATCCGTGCACTCGGGGAGTCCCTCAGCCCAGTCTGTGCCCTCTCGCAGTCTGGGAACCCTCAGGGGATGCCCAACTGATGGCTTACACCCGCTCCCCATGGGCAGCGGGCTTAAGCTGGCAGTCAGACATCCTTAGCACTGCCACGGAAGCTGGAGAGGCTCCCGCCACTGCCACTGCGCTCACCAGCCGTGAGCCCGGCTTCTGGCTGAGCGGCGCTCCCTCTGTGGGAGCGCACTGACCATCGGGGGCAGTTCCTGCGTTGAGCATCTGTCCCCTGGTGGTCAGTATGCATCATAGTGACCGGTTGTTCCACCGTCAGGCCGAAATTGGCTCTCCGACATCCCCCAAGGGGTCCCGGATTGCAAGAGGGTGCAGGTCAGGCCGAGGGACCCCACCAGTGCATAATCGGGACAAAGGAGGGGAGGGACCGCAGGAGGGCTCCAGGGCGTGTCTGGCCCGTCTCACTCAGTCCCAACTGGCTGGACCCCAGCAGCAAGCTAACCTACTGGTTGGAACGTCTGCACCCTGGTGGTGAGTGCACATCATAGTGACTGGTCAACCAGTCAACTGTCTGCTCCCAGTGGTCAGTGCACATCATAGCAAGCGGTTGAGCGGCCTTAGCATATCATTAGCATATTACGCTTTGATTGGTTGAATGGACGACTGGATGACCAGACACTTAGCATATTAGGCTTTTATTATATAGGATATTCACGGCCTTAACCATTACCAGTTGATGAGATTATTTGGAAGAATTTAAAGAAGAGAACAAAACAGTATATTTTAGGTAGGTAGAACTCTGAAATTTAGTAAAATTCAGTGGGCTGTACGCTGAGAAAAAGTACTTTTTAAAGTTAAAGCACTTTAATATCCAGCTTCTCAGAACACCAATGACTAGTTTACAAAAACTGAATGGTCTTAATTGATAACATGAGATATCTAATCACTGAACTTGAATTCATAAGTATTTATATAAAAATTTTATTTTGAAGGAAGAACTAAAAACCATTTACCAGAATACATTCAATAATAAGACATTAATATTAAAACTAATAAAACTAGCTCTGGCTGATGTAGTTCAGTTGTCTGGGAGTCATCCTATGTACCAGGGGTGGGAGGGCTGCCAATTCAATTCCAGTTTGGGGCACATGCCCAGTTTTCGGGCTTGATCCCTGGTGGGGAGGTGTACAGGGGGCAGCCAATCAATGTCTCACTCTCACATCAATGTTTCTTTCTCTCTCCCTTCCTCACTCTCTAAAAATCAATAAAAAGTCTTAAAAAAAACCTAATAAAACTATAAAAGCATTATTACTGCATATAATAGAATCAGTTTGGTTGACTTAGTTACTGATAAGTAAACTATATGTCATCTGAATTGCCATTTTTATATACATCCTATATTCAGTATAGTTAACACAAATGTGGATCCTCAGAATATTAAATACTGATAATGTCTTAAAACTATATAAACTTCATTTTTCCCCAAAGCCAATTATATTTCACAATTTTTTAAATTCTAAATTCTCTATCCTATTTAATAAAAATCTAATATGCAAATTGTCCCCTCAGGCAGTCACGACCAGGAGACCAGGAGTTCGACTGCTCGCTATGATGTGCACTGACCACCAGGGGGCAGTGCAGAACATGGCAGGCGTCGGTGACATGGCGCTGGCAGCGGGCAACAGTGAAGGCGCTGCTGGCTCTGATGAACCCCAACGAGAGCAGGACTGCAGCAGGATGGTGGAGCAGGTGAGTGGGCGGTACCAGGCCAAGGCAGGGGCAAGCAGGGGCCTGATTGCCCCCCTGATGGCCCTGCAGACGGCGACCAGCGGAGGCGGCAGGGGGCGAGACTGCCGCCCAGCTCCCAGGCACTGAGGGAGCCGGTGGGGAGGAGAGGCCCAGACCCGATCGATCGCCCCTCAGGTGAGATTGTGGAGTAGGTGAGGGGGCAGCACCAAGCCAAGGCAGGGTACCAGGCGGCGCTGCGAAGCTTGGAGCGCAAGCTGGGGCTGCGAGGCTGGCAGCGCAAACTGGGGCCCAATCTCTGCAGGCCACCCCAAGGGACCCCCACCCATACATGAAATCATGCACCAGGCCTCTAGTACTTTAATAAAATCTAAAGAAATTAAATATAACTCTAAATTCATTAAGATTATTTTACAAAAAAAAAAAAGATTATTTTACAAAAATTGTAATTTTCATCTTAACTTTCAAAAGCATCAAACTGAGATCAAGTTATTACATACCATGCAATTAAAGATATACAATTCTAAACAACCTTATATTTATACCATATGCTTGCCTGCATGGCACCTTAGTATTTTAATCCAGTTACTAACATTTATTTAGTTCCTACAACGTTCCAAGGACTGTGGTATGTATTCCACATGCATTATTGCATTTAATCATCACAACAAACCCAAAAGGTAGGCACTATCTTCATTATGGATGAGGAAAAAGAAAACTTAGAATATTTAAGAAATATGCCCAAAATAAGATGGCTAGTAGTAAATGGCAAAATCAAACCTAGATCTCGCTTTCAAAGCCTGTAGTCTTAATCACTATGCATTGGCTTCCTACCAAACTGGGCTACCATTTTGATTGCCTGGGAATGGGAATAGGAGGAAAGGAAATCCTATCTAGCCACAAAATAGGAAAAAATACCAAGAAGGGGGGGAAAAAAGAAAAAAAGTTAGTACTAAAAGAGGAAAAAAAACAGTTGTCCATCCCCCTCCTGTCCCTCTCAAAAGGAATCAAGATCTTCAAAGGCTCTTAGGGAAAGTAAGCAATACTTTCTACCCAGTTACCACATAGGACTTATTTTCTTACCATCACCCTACCCTAAAAAAACTTAGCTACTAATAACTTTCCTTTTTATGGCATTTTCTCTAAAAAAGTAAGTTCAATAAAGTCCTTATAATCCTAGTACACAATGCATATTGCACATACTATGATCACTTAAAAATCTTGCAATAATTAAGGAAGGAATCATGCCAAAGGTTTGGGTAACCTGCCCTATTGAAATCATCCAGGGTCCAAGAACTCTCAAAGGCAAAAAACACATGCCTCAAGTTCTCAGAAGTGATAAATGAATTATAAAAGGGTTTATAAAATCATTAATATGAGTTTTATAAAGATACAAAAAACAATAAACTTATGGAATAAGTTTCCTTAGAACCAAAATATAAGTTTGAAAGACCTTTGGAAAGAATCAAGACAAACCAATCAAATAAACAAATTGATATCATCCTATATAGTAAAAGGCTAATATGCAAATCAACCGAACGGCGGAACGACTGGCCACTATGACATGCACTGACCACCAGGGGGCAGATGCTCAATGCAGGAGCTGCCCCCTGGTGGTCAGTGCACTCCTACAGGGGGAGCACCGCTCAGCTAGAAGCCAGGCTCATGGCTAGCAAGCACAGTGGTGGTGTTGGGAGCCTCTCCTGTCTCTGCAGTAGCGCTAAGGATGTCTGACTGCCCATGGGGAGCAGGCCTAAGCCATCAGCTGGACATCCCCCAAGGGCTCCCGCACTGCGAGAGGGCACAGGCCGGGCTGAGGGACCCTGTCCCCACCCCACGAGTGCACAACTTTTGTGCACCGGGCCTCTAGTAGTGATATAAATATCTAGGTTAACTTCTAAGTACATCAAATCTTTCTTATGAACCATGGGGGACATGGCTAGAGTCTGAATTTTAGACAATATTATCAAGGAACAGATATTCAAATGTCTGAGTTGACTCAATCCATTATAACTATGTTAAAAGTACCAACACTGAGTGCTCAAATATTGGTTTCTAATATCATCCAACCTAATAAAAGAGTAATATGCAAATTGACCCTACCTCTGCTACACCCACAAGCCATGCCCACCAGCCAATCAGGAGCAAATATGCAAATAAACCCAACCAAGATGGCTACAGCTAAAGAGAGCAGGAGGGAGGCTTGGGTTTCCCCGGTAACAAAGGAAGCCAAGCTTTCTGCCTGCCGTTGCTGGCCTAAGCCTCCACTCAAGGCTACAAAGTTTCAATTATAGAAGGTAAACAAATCCAAACAGAAATGGTGGCAGCCAATGAGCTGGAAAGAGCAGGAGGCAAGGGTTGCCCCTGGCAATGGAGGAAGCAAAGTTTCTGCAGCCCTGGCTGGCCTAGGCCTCCACTCCAGGCTACAAAGTTTCAATTATAGAAGATACACAAACCCCAAAAGAAATGGCTGCCCGCCATGGAGCGAGCAGGAGGCTTGGCTCCGCTCCAGGCTACAAAGTTTCAATTGTAGAAGATACATAAATCCCAGATACCAGGGCCTCTGCTTGGGTCGCCAGGGGGCGTGGCTGGCCTGCAAACCACCACAGGCCACTCACTCAGGCCGACCCACGCCCCAAGGGAACCCCCACCCTGATCCGGGACACCCTTCAGGGCAAACCAGCTGGCCCCCACCCATGCGCCAGGCCTCTATCCCATCTAATAAAAGAGTAATATGCAGATTGACCATTATTCCAACACACAAGATGGCTGCCCCCATGTGGTCAAAGATCCTGCCCCCATGTGGACACAAGATGGCCGGCACAAGATGGCCAGCAGGGGAGGGCAGTTGGGAGGGACCAGGCCTGCAAGGGAGGGCAGTTGGGGGCAATCAAGCCTGCAGGGGAGGGCAGTTAGGGGTGACCAGGCCAGCAGAGGAGGGAAGTTGGGGGTGACTGGGCCTGCAGGGAAGGGCAGTTGGGTGGAACCCAGGCCTGCAGGGGAGAGCAATTGGGGGGGACCAGGCCTGTAGGGGAGGGCAGTTAGGGGCAAACACGCTGGCAAGGGAGCAGTTAGGCATCAATCAGGCTGGCAGGGGAGTGGTTAGGGGGTGATCAGGCTGGCAGGCAGAAGCGGTTAGGGGCAATCAGGAAGGCAGGCAAGCGAGCAGTTGGGAGCCAGCAGTCCTGGATTGTGAGAGGGATCCCAGATTGGAGAGGGTGCAGGCTGGCCTGAGGAACACCCTCCACCCCCACCCCCAACCCCATGCACAAATTTCGTGCACCGGGCCTCTAGTTCTCCAATAAAAGGAATGAGGGCTACTTTAAGAAATAGCTGATTCTAGGTCTGCTAAAAGAAATATACATACAAGATAAACCTGTAGCATCTTGTAGTGCCAGAAAGTAAGGCAGTGCTAAAAAGATTACAACAAAAATTAATGATGGGATTAGGTCAAAGAGATACAGGAGCCAACTAAAAAAATGGGATTAGGTCAAAGAGATATAGGAGCCAACTAAAAGAGCTCTCAAAGGCCAAGCTGAAACAATTTAAACAACAATTTTTTTAAAAAATATAATATATGGAGATTATTTTATAATTTGTCATAAAACCTAAGTAGCTAAGACCAAAAAAATGAAAGTTACCTGTTCCAATATCAGCTTTAATGTTTAAAAGTTCTAAGTAAAATAAAGGACAGAAGGTAGAAAAAAGATTTACTGAGAAACACACTTGAGATATTCTAAATATTTCTTTATGACTTCAGCTGAAAAAAAGTGAATAGTCATGTTTTTATAAATTCCAATACTACAGTTATTCACAAGAAAGAAAAAACCGGCTTAGAAACACTACCTTAAGACTTATCAAACAGGAAAAATAACTTCTCCAGCCCTGTATATATACTGTAATACTAAAAAAAATCATAAAACAAACCTGTTAAATATTATGTATTAAATATAAGATTTGTAATGTTTGTTCTTAAGAAATCTAAAGTGGGAAATGACGGCTGAACATTTAAAAATAACTCCTCCTTTCACCCTACATTCCACTAAAAAGATATGAATACATATATGATGCAATGCCTTCTAGATGTTATTGCAATGCCCAATGCAAAACTATGCTTTTCTATTCTTGCACTGAGACATAGCTCTTTCTTGCACACATTTATTATTTGCCTCTTTTGTGATACAATCTGATTGACCTGCAGAATATATCAAGGGCAATTACTGTCATCACACAAAAGAACAATGGGTTAAAACAATATCCTTAGAGCAGAGTGGAATTACAATTTAAATGAAATTTCAGATTTAATATATCCAAACAGTTTAAGTTAAATGCAAAAGAAAATAATGTGCTTCTAAATATAAACTGTTAAAGGATGATTATGTTTATTGGCTCTCAAAATATTTAGAATCTAGTTTACCTTTCTACATTAGACCCTACAAATTCAACATTAAAAGAGATCAATGAGAAAGTAAAATGCTCTGGTGTACAGGTGTTCCAAAGCTTCTGTCTATTCCCACTCCCTTCCTCTCCATCCATCCCCCTTCTCCAACCTGATTAAAAACCTAAAAAGAGCCCAACTGAGAATCTCACGGCCACATACTGGGCATCATTGTAGTCCTAGTGATCCTCCTTTCCTCAGGAGCATTCATTTCTAAAACCTTAATGACATTCTGTCACGTTCTCCTGAAAAGGAGAGGAAAAACTGCCATTAAAGGCTGTGTTCATTATAATCAGTGACTTCTTAAAAATGTTTGCAGTCAAGCAGTGATGTATCTTTGGGACTTCTTTCAGAGCTTGTCTTTTAGCAGCTTTTAATGTTTCAGGAAATTTCTGTGCACAGGAAACTGAGAAATGCTTACAATTACTCTGGGTTTAAAAAAAGAAGAAAGGCAAAAACAAGAGAGAATATGACAATGCTAAATTCATGTTTCTCATTTAAAGTATCTGTCAAAGCAATTTAAATATGTTTTTATATAAAGGCAATCTGACACATGGACTATTAGGACCTCAAATGGTAATAAAATATCCTCAAAGTAGCATATATTACATGCAAAACACTGTAAGAAAATAAGAATCTAAAGATGAGCCAAAATTATTCTATGTACAATGTGAGCAAGTAATGTCACCATAGCTTCATCTCTCTTATCAAAACAATCTTCCTAGGTATTCCCAATTCTAAAAGCCTGGAGAGATTTCAGAAAAAATGTAAGAAACTTAAAACCATCATGTAATTCTTATTTTGGTCATCAGTTCTGTTTGTTTGGTGTGTGTGTTGGGGGGGGGGGGGGGGGAGGGCCGAGGGAGAATGTAAAAGGGAAAAGGGAGGGTAGGGAGTGTGGTTATTTTTATCCCTAAAAATTTTAAGAAGGAAAGGAGAAAATGATGGGAAATATTCTTCAGTATTTTTCTCCCCTCTCCCCCCTCCCCCTCCCTCCTCCAGATTTCCCAATTTGTGGATATCTGATATATATATTCTTAAATTTACCATGTTCAATTTACCAAATGTGAAACCCAAATTTCTTTAGAGACTATGGACTATAAATTAAAGTACTTGTTTATTCCTTATGAGCTTTCCACAAATTTATGATACAAAATTCTAAACCATATTCTACAAAATAATCTAGGTTTAATTAACTTCAATGAAAGTAAACTGTTCATTTACTGTAATATTATAATCAACTATAAAAAAGGCTTTGACTATCATATAGTGTGCTGTTTAGAACTAGAGTAGAAGGCTTATAACAGAAACCATTTTAACAGGTCTAGTTTATATTAAGAATATATTTAGGAATTTTACCCTCCATTTAATAAATACACAGTTCATTACTGTTTAAAATCACACAAACTGTGCCCATACATCAGCACTACCACCAATTTAAATCCTAAATGGTAACGACTTATAAAAAAACTCAAAGAATTTTGGGACTTAGTGAACTCTCAGCTACCTTTCTGAATTGCCTTGTCTCCTGAAAAAAATTAATCCCGCCCTAACCAGTTTGGCTCAGTGGATAGAGCGTCGGCCTGTGGACTGAAGGGTCCCAGGTTCGATTCCGGTCAAAGGCATGTACCTTGGTTGTGGGCACATCCCCAGTAGGGGGTGTGCAGGAGGCAGCTGATCGATGTTTCTCTCTCAATCCCTCTCCCTTCCTCTCTGTGAAAAATCAATAAAATATATTTTTTTAAAAAAGAAAAAAAATTAATCCCCAAATAGATCCCCTTGCTACTCACATACTTCTGGACCACCTACTTCCTGCCATGGATTTGAATGTGGTTCAGAGAATACAAATTATTAGCCTAAGCCCTTGTTTTTCAATCTTAAGAAATGTATAAAAAGTTTCCTTGAACATCAAATCCGTCTACAAATCCTAAATTGAGAAACATTGACTTATTAAGAAACAGATCCCATTCTACAACAAATTGCTTTCCATTATGAATTATCACTATGAAGTGCTGTCTTTCTAACTAGATACAATACCAAACATCAAAATACAAATACAAATGTTAACAGTTCTTACAGAACTCAAAAACCATCCCGCAAAATGGACCCTGCAAGTTTGAGGGACCCAGTGTAAGAAAGTGCCCTATTCAAAATAGAAATAAAGTCCGCTGCCCCCCTAACCCATACGATATATATGAAAACAGACTTTCTTCTTCTGCACCCCAATAGCTTTCCTATACCATTCATCTCTGTCTCTTTTCTTAAACTATAGGATCTTTGAAGTCAAGTCTATGGCTGGTTCATCTCTGTATGGAGCAGCACACCTCACATAGCGAATCGTAATAGTCCCTGATTTTTTGTGGGCTGAGTAAATAGACATAGACTATATTTCTTTGGCTATGATTTACTGTCTCATATTTATGTCTTTGTTACAAACCAGTATCACAGATAATCAAAGGTTTATAGACATTTCAATTCAATTTCTACAATATACCTTACAAGGTTAAAAAAACAACAGAGGCAAGTCCAGTCTTCTTTTTTCCTAACTAATATAAAGAAACAATGCGGACAGTTTAAGATACCAGGTAAAAGTCAGTAAAAGATACAGATAGAAACATCATTATCATCAGTGCTTATACAAAGCATCTCTATAAAATAGAAGCAAAAATTCCTTTATAATCAAACACCAGTATGTTACTATGTATTAAAAATCAGCTGATAAACAGTAGTGATTTTAAAAACCTAAATGTTTTTAAGAGGTCAATGGACCGGGCTGAACCAATGAAATCATAGTATATAAATGACTACTTAATAGTTAGAATCTATAGCACCTTTCATGCAAAATAAAATATTATTCATCAAATACAATAAGTTAAAATAAAAGAATGCTTTCTTTTTTCCCCCCAATAGCCACAAAGGTTTGGTCTGAATTACAAAGCCATAAGAAAATCAATTCTAAGCACCATATGAGCTACACCTTTTAATCCTATCATGATTGTCATGCTTTGTACAAAATAAAGTCATATGCATTGTAGGAAATGTAAAAGCCCAAAAGGTTAAAGCTTTGGATATAAAATTTAGCTAACAGACTCAAAAACTAGATCTCTATTCTACTCATTCTTCACTCAACTTCCATTTATCTTCTTGGAATTTAGATATTTATGAGTTTTTATTTCCTTCTAACTTTGTGTTTTAATTTTATGGAATAAATAAGGTAACATACCTATACCTCTACATTTGACAATAGTAGACACTTTTTAAAGGGTTAGAGGGTATTTTTGTCTATATTTGTTAGGTCTCACCTGGTTAGACAGAAAGATAAAGTATAAACTAAGTTTTTATGGGATAAAACATTTTTCAATTACATTGCAACATCAACTATCCCTAGAACTTTATTTATCAAGAAAAGAATATTCTGTAGAGTCTTATGATGAAATAGTATTACTCTAAGTTCCCAACTTCCACTGTACTATTTTTAAAATAGCATAGTTTCAAGGTGTTTGGGTACCAACCATAAGAAATGTGCTGTGCCTGGCTGGCTTGGCTCAGTGGGTGAGCGTCGACCTATGAACCAGGAGGTCACAGTTCAATTTCCAGTCAGGGCACATGCCCCGGTTGCAGGCTCGATCCCCAGTGCGAGGTGTGCAGGAGGCAGCTGATCAACGATTCTCTCTCATCATTGATGTTTTCCCCTCTCTCTCTTCCTCTCTGAAATCAGTAAAAATATATTTAAAAAAAAGAAAAAAGAAAGAAATGTGGCTGGCCCTGGCCGGTGTGGCTCAGTGGCTAGAGTGTTGGTCTGTGCACTAAAGTTTCTGGGGCTCAATTCTCCCTCAAGGGCAGTACCTGAGTTGCAGGTTCTCTGCCCCGGTCTGGGCCCATTGGGCATGTGTGTGAGAGGAAACCATTGGGCTTGTGCGGGAGAGGCAACCAATCGATCTCTCTCTCTCTCTCTCTCTCTCTCTCTCTCTCTCTCTCTCTCCTCCTTCCTTTGGCCCCCTCCCTCCCTTCCACTCTCTCTAAAAATAAAATCAATGGAAAAAATGTCCTCAGGTGAAAATTAACAACAACAAAAAGGTAATGTGGCTGAATGTTATTAAAGGTATAATAATTTACTAAATGGATATCACAATTCAATTGCTTATAGTAGTCACTATTGAAGATGCTAAAGAAACAGAAGTCCTAATGAATTACCTTTAGAATAGCTGTCCTTCACCTTATATTTCCTTTGAATGTTACTTTCTAGACCAATTCTACTGGACACCTAAAGTTAATTCAACTTTAAGTCAAGATAGAAGTTACAAATAGTTTGTTATTAGCTACATTTTCTAAATATTAGGTCAATTAATACAGGCATTTGCTAATTTTAAATTATATGACCATCAGAGCACTTATATTGAGTCATATTTTCAAGTTAACATCTACTTCTTTCAGCTTCTTATGAAGTCAAATACAAAGTAATAAAAGGCGAAATAAATTTTTATTTTCATCTGCCCATTGTCATATTACAAGGTTTTCATAGTAAACATTTTCCTCTTATTTCCAAAGATGTTATGGGAATGTTAAATAGCAAAAATTCTATCAATCTCTCAAAAGAAACTACTTTCTTATTTGATTAAACAACAAATCACAAGAGGAAGTTACTTTTACTTCCTGTTGATTAAAAATCTTCCATCAACTTAATGCAGCTACCACATATTTTGTTTTAAAAATAGGGGTGGGAAGAGCAAAGAGAACTCAACTGCTAAACAATAATAGAGCAGGTGTAATTTGGTAATATGGTAAGAAGGTTAGAAATAAGGTATTTTATTTAGAGGATGTAAACGCTTTCCAAATTATAATTAAAGAGAAAAGTATGAAAAGTAACATATATCTAGACTTTAAAGAAATGTGTTTCTCAGAAAATTAGATACATAAATACTAACAAGCAAAGGTTATAAATTCACTATGCCTGAAACTAATTTGAGGGGGAAAACCTTGTATGTCAGATTCTATCTGCTTCATAATTATTTGGGTAATAAAATCTTCAATAACCAACTCTATAATAAAGTAATCTAGGTACTTTAAAAAAAATCTTGCAGTAAGCAAAGGACTTAGTATAGGGTGTGGTATCTAAGTATGGTACATCAAACAATGTGAGATAAATCAAGCAACTCTTCTAAAGTAATAAGTTAAAATAGTATTGCACTTGCTTAGATTAATATTTATTGTTTTTAATGTATATAAAGGAACTTAATGTCAAGCCTGAATCAGCCTACAGGCATATTCATTAAAGGCAAATACATGTAAAAATGTGTGTTGTATACTTCAACAACAGGGCATAATATCTACTGTCCCAGACAATTACATACTAACAAAATAATTCTTCTTTTTTAATTCTGAGTTATATTTGTTGCTTTTAATTGAAATTAGCATCTCTGACCCAATTTATAAGAACAATTTTTGTCCAAAAACTTATTGAAAGATCTAAATGTTTTAAATGAGAAATGTTATTGAATGAAACACTTAATAAGAATTTCAAAAGGCAAATATAAAAAAAACAACACCAAACCACACCAATTTAATACATAATTAAAAGGTATGTTCCTCTTCTCTGAACTTGTACAACTTTGCATTTTTACTTATTTATAATAGCATAAAGAATCAACTTGCAGGCTGCTTTTTTAAAAATTAAGGCTTGTTTATACCTGATAATTAGCTTTATTCTAGAATTTTTATGTTCACTTTTAATAGTTCAATCTATGTTTCTAATCTAGAAATTGGAAGAAGGGTTTTTTAATTTTTTAGTTTCTTGGTGTGTGTTTCTTGGTGGAGTTTCTTGGTGGAGTTCCTTCCCAAACAATAATTACAAATTCACAGCAAATTGAACATAATTCTTTAAAGTATGCATAAGAATATAAAGCAGACTACTAAAAATATAAAAGTATTGTTTGATATAATAGTCTGTTTTTTAAGACTAATGAAAATACATTGAAAAGGAAAATTTTTAACAATTTCCTTAACTTCACCATCTTTTATGCCAATTTTCAATGTGGTCCGTTTTTCATTCAAGGTCTACATATCTTACTATGTATTAAAATTATCAATGAATTTAAAAGCACTGCTATAAAACTTTTCTTTAGTCCATTCAGCCCCTTAACTAATCAAACAATGAAACAAATATTACAAGGTGAAGGCTGACAAAAAATCATAATGAACCTCTCAGATGAGAAACTAATTGGTACTAAGTACACAATGGCTTACATTTAATCCTGTTAATAACCACACAAAAAAAGAAATAAAAGACTCACTTTTCAGTCATCTCTCTGGACCACTGGGCTAAAATAACAGCATGACTAAATCTGACATTGACCCCGTGGCCCTGCTAGGAGTTAAAAGAATTCCTTTGAGTCTTCTGAGGCCTGTTCTCAACTGCTCCAGAAGGGGTGGGCTAGTCATACACACTTGTTAACCTTCTTTACAGTAACAGGTCAAATTAGAAATGGTCATATACACTGTAATATACACCAGCTCTAACTTTAAATTGGAAGTCTGTACCTTATAACAACACAAAATATAATAATAATAAAATAATAATAGCTGGCTGATAAAATGTCATAGATGGATGAAATGTAATTGGAACAGTAAGACTGTATTCCAACAATAACACATATTACTATAAGTAAATTTTAAATAAATAATATGTCTAAATTAACAAGACTAAAATTGAGAAAAAGCACCAAGATGATTTGTCATCTATTTGTCACCTAAAATCACTAAATTTTAAAATATAAAAATTCCATATATAAAATTTTCTAGATATATCACAAAACAGTTTTCAGCAAGCCTACTAAATTAAAATATACCTCCTAATACTTTGTGAAGTTTTGCAGAATTTTGTGACATGAACCCATCAATGACAAAACAGAAAAATACATTGTCAAAATTATATAAATTTGCTTGAAACCAGGTTACTTTTGTCCTTTCATCCTTTTCAAAACACAGTTTATGATTTCCAAAAAGAAGATGTTAGCATCTCATACCTTCCTCTCTAACTAGAGATTTAAAATAATTATGGACATGGATTTACTATACTTGATAAGATTTCTCTAGTTCTAATATTAGTATTTTTAAATTATATTTTCTTAAATTAAATAAAATCCCAGGTCTTATTCCTACTTCACAAAGTTTAATTGCTGAAAATCTAAATAAACCAACACTAGTATATTTAATCATTTGCTTCAAGTTTTTGCATTAAAAAAATGACTCCAGTTAATTTATGAAAATATTTAAAATTAATAGGTCTACCATTTTTATATACTGGAAGCCAGTAGATGTCCTTATAACACTAAGAAATAAAATTATTATATACCAAAATGTACTTTAATTTGTCTCTACAGCAAAATATAAAAATTTTACATAATTCAAGTTCTGCATTCTTACAGATCTTTTTTTAAAGTTTAGCGTATCATATTAATAAAAGGAAAAAAATACCAGTCAAAGAACTATTACTTAAAATGAATATAATGTAACTGAAAATCAGCAATTATCATCAAGGATTGTTTGGTTAATTTTGTAAAGGCTTAAATTAATTCAGGATAAATGCCAGACTTAAAATTTTAAAAGTTATCACAATCAAACTTTGTGAAATATGTCAAAGTTTAAGTAAACTCTGAGAAAAAAGGAGTTCAAGCACTCTATGTTTTCAAAAATCTTTAACGGCATATAAATCTCTACCTGTCAAGTGTAGACATTTTGGATATGAGCTTTCTTTCCCCCAAGTTCTTGTTCTCTAATACACTGTTTAGTATTTTTCAGGAAATACAAAAACACCTCAAACTTACCAAGCAATAAGAGAATTTTAAAATATTTCACAAACAACCCCTATTTAAAGCTCTAATGCAGAGCCTACTCTTTTAAACAGAAAAATCTAAAAGGTTTTCCAACCACACAATGTAATTTTACCTTCATTGGCTTACCTTCAAAGCATTTTCTGGTCTAAAAAATATCAAGAATAAAAGTATTTCCATTACACATTAATAGTTACTATACATGTTTAGCCATTCAGTTTTAAGAGAATCTTCCGCCCACTGCCAAAAGAAAAAAGAGAGGGAGAACAAAAAAGAAATCCTACAAAACGAGAGTTTCAAATAAACACTGGAAAAGGAATCAAGAATCATGACCTTTAAAAAAAAAAGTTGTCTGACGATTGTGAAAGTTTTAATAGCATGAAAGCACTTTACCAGTTTGCTCTTTCCTTAATAAATTTCAAGTTCGGCTCTACAGTGCTTTCCTACTGAAAGCCACACACAACAAATCTGTGCCCTTAGCTTTAAGACCTAATAACATTTTACATGAACATTCAGTAAGGGAATAGTAGAGATCTCTCTAACAGAAAAAAATTGTTATTTGCACTAACAGAAAAATTTTCTTATTTTTAGAGCTGTACACTTTCACAGTTGAATCAGTTTTCCATATCTATACCCTGATTTGATGTGAATACTGGAAATGTATTGTAGAGCTTAGTGTTTTTTAATAATTACATATGAAAATCAAATGTATACATAAAACACCTTTAAAACTACTAGTCAGAATTAGGAAGAATCATTTTACAAACTTATGAAACCTCTATAACAATGATGAAAAGTAAAAATTATTAAGATAATTTTAATTGTCAGAGATAATACAAGAGCTAATAAGACTATCAGGATACATTTTCTTCCTAGTTTGAAACTCACTGATTTTAAGAGAAATTGCTTCTTGAGACATCATTAGATAGAAATAAGATTGTGAAATACATAGTAACTAGAAAATAATAAAAACAAAAATTCAAAAATGTCATTTATTTCTTGGTAATAACAAATTCTATAAACCAGTTTCATAGTCTAGGAGCACTAAAATCCAGAAGAAAAACTACAATTAGTAGGCACAAAAGAAAACTTGACCTTACTCCAGTTCCCAATGTACTTAACACACATCCAGAAAGAAAATTTTAGATAACTCATTGCCATGGTGTATAATCAACTGAACAAACAAAAACCCCTAAAATTATGCATATCAAAATTAATCCTTTTTCATCCTATTTATCAATGTTAGAAAGTTCTCTTAGCCTATTAGTTAACAGTATATCACAACATCAGTTTTCATGGTATATTTGGAAATTATTACAATTTTTAAATGCTAAAAAATACTTAATATTTTATATTAATTTAAGGAATTCAAAATTCCGTTAAATAATGCTATTGTATGTTGGCATCCTCACAAAACAAATATAAAACCGAAGTATCTTTGATCACCCTAATTTGCTATTCTAAAATCTTCAGATATTAATGAAAAAATATTTTGAGATGTTAGAATAGAAGCCTCTACTATTCCCTTACAGCAGTAACAAATGACTCAACATTTAAATTGCCATAGCAGTTCTCCAAAGATTTAACATTAGTAGCACAAAGTTGTTTCATAAAACAAAATCCTTCACATTTGAAAAGTAAGCATGTTTTGCAAGAATAGGAAAATTTTTAAGATCTGGTCAAGTTAAAAATGTATGTCTCAAATCAATGTATATTGATATGTCTATTTGAATACATACACATCATAACAAGAAAAAATGAATGTAAGAGATATCACATATCAGATTACAGCTGATTACCTATGGATATCTTTTGAATATACAATAATATTTAAATTAAAACTTATAACAGTACTACTTACTGCTAATTAGTATTTCTAGTAGTATTTACTTAATTCAACTATAACATAACATTTTTATTCTATCAGTAGAGCAACCATGAATAGAAAATTCTGGAATTAATACTTTCCTATCAATTTCATGCATAAAGCTAACATATCTTTTGAGCTGCTCAATGGCTAAAAAATTAAATTGTTACTGTTATTAAGAAAACAAAACCAAGAACAAAATTAGTTTAGTTTTTCCTTGCTAGTCCCTATAGATCTAAATCCACACAATAATTCTTCCCAATCTGCAAAATAAAACACACAAATAGATGGGCTAAGGAAGAAAGATCAAAACAAAGAAGTGGGGGGGGGGGGGGGGGAGATTCCCTTTCCCTTTAGCAATCAACAAAATAACAAAAAAGAAAAAGTGGAAAAGTCGCCCAGAATATATGACCATGTAAGCATGGGCACTCTTGCAGAAAACCAAGTCTGCAACCCAAAGCCATGGGAAATTTAAATTAGAGCAAACGGCCACAATAGGCAGGGAAATCTGTATAGATAAAAAGGAAGTGCTGAGGTTGCAGGTATACTACTAAAGATCTTTTGAGATTTCCAAACAAACTTTATTAGTTTTATTAATTTTAAAAAGGCATAACTATCCACAATGTACCATAAAGATTTAAGTTTTTTCCCCCTTAAATCAAAATGTACATATGTATGTGATGTATCTAAAGGAAGAGTAAGGATTCCCATTGCTTAATACTGAGAATCAGCAAATCAGAAATCTGCTTCACAACTCTATCTCCTTCCATATTCAAATAATGTTAAAGCAATGAAAATTTTTAACAAAAGAAAGAAAAGTCAGAAATAAGCCCTTTGATCCTGTTGTTAACCTAAGTGATGGCAAGATCCAGCTCCTCCTCGACTATTCCATAAAGAACTATATACCAAAGTTAGTGTAACTAATCAAAACAGCTTAAAAATTAGATGATCAGTGGCACAACCATTACATTTCACCTGTTAAATCTGGTAATAAAGGAAATTTCCCAAACTAGAACATCTCAAACAGAAGAATAAAGGTACTTACACAACAACCAAAACAGTCATGGTGTTAAAAACCAATACAAATATTCGATAAATTAGACCTGATGAATTTTTGCCAGTAACTCAGCTATCCAAAAACATCTTAAATATTATTAACCTTTTTAAGAAAATACTTCATACACATAAAAATCAATCATACTATAGTAAAGTAAGAACATATTTACAGCAATATTTGTTATATTTATTCTCTTACAAAATTTATGTCATTTTTAAAGCAAAACAAAATAGGTGAAATAGACAGGGTACTGAATAAAAAGCAAAATATTAATTATAGGGGATTGAGGTAATTTTCAAGTACTTAGAACAATAAAAATTTACTGGCAATTAAAATCTTTAGAAGTGGAAAGTAATACTATTTCTAAGTAAAATCACTGACAAAAGTTCACTTTTGTTTCAATCAGATCATTTCACACTAAAAAATGATTAGAGCAATATAAGGAGTAACTTATAGGATTAATGTAATTGCACACCTTTTCTTTAAATAAAACCTCCTTTCTTTAAATTTATTTGCCATTTTCCTCTTTATCTTGAATTCCTCTCACCTGACTTTTCAAAGTATAATTACTTAGTAATGACATTTATCAGCTATAAGCAGACTATCCCCTATATCTTTAAATTTTCTCATTAACTACAAATATGGAAAGACTATTAAAAAGTTTTCTAGAAATTAGGGCTTTCCCTTCCTATAGTAGATAATTCTGTTAAAGGCACTATTCATTACAAAGCAAAATCAAATGTGACCTACCCACGCCAATAAAAACATTTTCTCTCAATAAGTAGCTCTAAAGAGCCAAACTTTCATATTGAGGTAATTATAAATTAACTATATATTTGGGCAAAAGCAGGGGAGGAGAGTACAAATTATTTTCCCATAATAGAACTGTCTTCCCTTAATGTGAATTTGTGAAAGAGCAGATGCTCTCAAGTCCACCATTGACAATTTTCAAAACTATGACAAAAGCTGAAATTCTAAGATAAAAATGTCATAGAAATAAAGTTATACATTAACAGACAAGATCCACTTTTAAATAATCTATTACTACTTTTCATTTACATTGAATCCAAATCTGTATTGCAAAAATAACTTTTGCCCCACAAATTATATCTGATAGCACGTTATCAGATCAAGATTCAAAAACTAAGAAACAAGTAAAATCTCTTCCTTTAGATATTCCTAAGTATCTCTGTGTAATCTGAAAAGAAAATGTGACCATATACATGGTAATGCTCAATTAAAATATTTATTTATTATAAGCAGAATCAACAACAATCTGGTAAATACTCAAAATGCCAAAAACTTAACCATGACAATTTATAACAAAACAAAGATAAACAATAATTTGGCTGAATAAATTCCTTAAGTCAAACACTTTTATTTTATTAAGTGTTAACAACTAGGGGAGTGTTAGCAAGAGATCAGTAAATCACTTGGAAGTTAAATATAAATTTAGCAAAAACTTAAAAACAGGACCTATTTAAAGACATGAACTATCTAAATAGCCTTTTCTATTACAAGGAAAAAAAGAGTAAATGTTTCCTATTCTATATTTCTTGTGAAAAATGTTTTAGAGTTTTTAATCAAATGTAGTTCCCATCAAATTTACCTTCTGACCATAAAAATATACTGTCTATAAATTACACTTATCTTCCTAAACTAGTAATCACTATATGAAATACAGTACCTTTATAGCAAACAGCTATAAGAAAATTACATTTAAACACTCTTTATCCAGACATCAGTATTCAAGTTCCTATGACAAGGAGATAAAAATGAAAATGTGCCCACCTTATTTTATGCTTCTCCATTCCAAAAAAAAGAGCAAACCTGTAGATGAGTAAGTAACTTATAATGGCAACTAAGTCATTAGTTCAATACATATATGTATATATTATATTATTTTTTACTAAGCTGTTTTCAACAAGTTTAGTATATCTTATGCGAAAATTTAATCAGTTTCTAAAAGAAATGTCAAAAAAAAGTAAAATTTAATCCTGTCCCTAGGTACTTATCACTGTTGAAAAGCTACTGCAAATGGATTTAGACTAAAAGTCATAAATTGACTGCAAGAATGCATACCTAACTTACTGATCAACAGTAAAATCACAAAAATTAGCAACATGCAATATCAACATTCCAAAATGTTATTAAAATCTAACCCAAAGCTGCCTTAGCATTTCTGGGATTTCTAATGAGATTTTCAGTCTGCTGAACAATGGCCATAAAAGGCTTTCAAACTTCACTCCATTCACAAGTAAAGTTGAAATTGAACATTTTTATTTCTTCTCTCCCTATGACAACTTCACTATAGAACAGTGAATAACACAGTTTAAGTCATTATGCTAATTAGAAATTAAATAAAAAGATGCCCTAACAATAGTTAAGTATAAGGTAACATGCTACAACTAGAGACAGTTCAAAAGCAGCTTTAGGAATTGTGTAGTACAGGCTTACAAAAGCTGAAAACATCAGGGAGGGAGCTCCTTGATGTTCCCGGTCACTGGAACTCTAGCATATGGCTATTTTTCAATTATAAGGCAGAAATTAAACAATACATCAATGAGAAGAATGTCAAACAGCAACCCACTGTTTGTTTGTTTGTTTTTTAATTTTTTAAAAGTGATTTTAGAGAGAGGAAGGGAGAGGGAGAGAGAGAAACATCAATGATGAGAGAGAACCATCAATCGGCTGCCTTCTGTACACCCCACACTGGGGATCAAGCCCAAAACCCAACACCATTGGGAATTGAACTGTGACCTCCCAGTTCATAGGTCGATGCTCAACCACTGAGCCATGCCAGCTGGGCAGCAATCCACTATTATGACCTATTTGGCCATAAAATCTCTCAAGAAACTATATTTACTGAAATTAAACTGACTAGTTATCTGATAAATGCAAAATGGGGAGGAGGGAAATATTACCTTAAAGATTTGAGGAGCATTAAAAGCAAAGTTTAATTAATTAAAATTACTATGTTAAAGATGGTAAGGAGAAAAAAAAGATGGTAAGGAAGAACACACGCTATGAGATGCCAAAAGTTATAGTTTAAGACATGCTCTAATTGGAACAGCCCTGCATAAAGGACACTTTAAAAAGCTGTCCTTTGACTTATAGCACCTGGTCCATCTGAGAGAATTTTTCTATCTGCCACAAAGTCATATAAATTATCCACATTTTTTTTAAAGGAAAATGAGATATAAAGCAAGAAACAGGTAGAAAACATTAGAACAAAATAATGACCAAAAAATCTTGGTCAGCATGCTGAACATATACAAAACATAAATGCCCTTCCTCATTTATATTTAGGCTAAGGTGGTTGTCTAAAAAGCCATACTATTAAAATGTTTAATCATAATAACCACATATTAAACCATTAATTAAACATTAGTGATACTATATAGTCTTAAGTTTCTATTAGGGTTTTCAGTTTCTATTCTTCCTCTTTGCATTTAACCTAAACTTTAAATCCTATCCATTCTTTAAGACTCAGTTCAAAGGGCTACTTTTCAATTCAGTCTTACACTTTGCCTACCCACAATAATCTTTTTTAAAAGTCTATTACATTCACCTTAAAATGATTATGTACTGTGCTGAAGCATCTCTTATATTTGTAAAAATATATTTAACTCTGGTATCACAGTGAGGTTTCCATATTGTCATGCACTTTAAGGTTTCTAAAGGCAGGAATTATATAGCAATTCTTAAAACACAACTTCTTGAAGATACAGTGGCTTATACAGTGGAAGCATCCAGTAAGTAAGTATTAGACTGATTTTTAAAACTTCAGATTTAGTTTTAATTAGAACATAAAATGTCACCAAATCAAATTTGATTCCCTACCCTGCTATAAAGGATACAAGTTACCAACCAATTACAACAGATTTAATTCAAATAAAGTGTAAGAAAAAAATTTAAGAGCCAAAAGGGAAAATCTTAACACTGACTCTAGTTATATTTAATGAAAAAAGAATTAGTGAGAATTTGTCTAGGTGTGATAATGATATGATTATTTCTTAAGAATATTTACCTTTCAGAAATACATACTAAAATGCATATATGTATGTATATCAATGAATGAAATGATGTATGTGATTTGCTTCAAAATATTATAGGGGCATGGAGTTAAATATAATACTGGTTATAAGTTGATAATTTGTTGAAGCTGGTTTATAGAATACTAAGTCCATTATAACATTCTATCCTTGTATACTTTAAAATTTCCATAAAAAATTAACCAAGAGTTAGCAATTACTCCCAGAGCTAATAATATCCCTTCTCTATGCAGGAAAATACGTTGCTGATTATTCCTCTATAATTCTTACAGCATTTATTGTCTCTCCCTATCATTTAGCTGTCATATAAAATAATCCTACCCAAACTTGAGATCACCCTCACAAACTAAAAACCATGCTGATTCCCTGTGGTGCATGTTTTCTTCAATCAGATAACCTGTCTTTCTAAAACATGAGAATTGCAAGCCAATCCTACTGAGGATAACAAAAGAAAGAAAATAAAGGGTGAGAATTTTTAAAAGTAGATAAATGATAGAGTAGGCATCATTTATATAAAAAAGGAATGAGTAAAGAAAGTAAAGAAAATGAAGCCTAGATCTTAGAAATAAACTCCTACATCCCTCAGTAGAGAAAGCTGAGAGCCAGATGTAACGGGCACTTTAGGTCTATGTTTTGGCATGAACTTATTATAGCCAAAGCCCTCATCATAAAACTATATACTGAGGAAGGTTTGGCTGAACATTACATAAATGTTACATCCCCAAGGCCTCAATGGAACCTCAGGAAACTAATCAACAAATTCAAAATCAGAAAAGTATTGAACACTGGAAGAACAGAAAGGGGGGAAAATGCCTTTTACTTGTGTATTATCTGCCTGACAGTGTATTATCTCTAATTGTGTATTAAAATAAAACAAATGTAAGCATCTCACTGAAACTGAAATAGCAGGGGAAAGCCTTAATTATCCACAGAGCAAGAGTGGTGCTGTACTCATTACTACAAATTTAACAATAGTAAATGGGAAATATGTATGTACTTATATAGTCTTTCATGTGTTCATATACTACCTAAAATTCACTAATCCTATTTTTTAGAGAGTTAAGTTTTCAACCACATCTATCACCAAGATTTTGAGAGACTTAACTCCCATGGTTAAGAAAAAAGAGACTTCTATAAATTACTTAGCTTCTTCTTTTATTTTTAAAAAATATATTTTATTGATTTTTTTACAGAGAGGAAGGGAGAGGGAGAGAAACATCGATGAGAGAGAAACATCGATCAGCTGCCTCTTGCACACCCCCTACTGGGGATGTGCCCGCAACCAAGGTACATGCCCTTGACCGGAATCGAACCTGGGACCCTTGAGTCCGCAGGCCGATGCTCTATCCACTGAGCCAAACCGGTTTCGGCGTTACTTAGCTTCTTATTATATTTTGTCTCTTCAGTGAAACACAAACCACTTAAGGCTAAAATTATGTCTTTTTACCACTGTAAATCCCCTCTATATAATATTCTACATAGAGTAGATGCTCAATAAATGTTTGTTCATTTAGCAATTATTGAAAAACAAAGTAATATATATCAAGGAATATATACAATATATTATATAAAATATATCTTATATTAATATATAATGAGACTTCTGAGCATGGAAAAGACCTGCCATCAAGAGTTTATAATCTCTTCTCTTATATCCTACTGATATTTTAAATATGCCATAGTTTGGGGATAGGGGTTGAGGGAAGGGAAAGGAGTACACAAATTAGCTGTTGCTGCTGTTTAACAATCCTCATTTCAAAAGTATGCCAGAATTTCCACAAAATTCCACCAACATGAAAAAATCTTTTCTCTAAAGACTATTATATACACTGAATCAGACCTTTCCCCAGATCTATTTATGAATGAGATAATAATGATTAGAGAATAACAACACACCAAATAGGTATCAGCACTGAATATACTGCTTACTAACTGGAAAGAAATAGGATTATGGCATTAGCAGATCAAGGAAATAAAATAGGAATATATATTTGAATATCTGTAAGAGTCAAGCAAGTTAATTTGCAAGCTGCAGAATTTGTTTCCATTTGGCTGGAACAAAAAACACACACAAATTCTAGCCTGGCCAACAGGGCTCAGTGGTTGAGCATCAACCTATGAACTAGAAGGTCACAGTTAGATTCCCCATCAGGGCATATGCCAGGGTTGCGGGCTCAATCCCCAGTGTGGGGTGTGCAAAAGGCAGCCAATCAATGATTCTCTCATCATCATGATCATCATGATCATCATCATCATCTCTCTCTCTCTCTCCTTGAAGTCAATAAAAATATATTTTTAAAAATTCCTAGAAGCAAAGAGTAGGGATAAATGTCAATATGGATAATAGAATCATACAATGAATGTCTGGAATCAAGAATTACTTAGGTCTTGTATCAAACATTTTTACTAATACACACATACTAAACTTTAAATGAATACATACCTATAAGAATGAATCAGTTTCTTTAAAAACTATAAATGAATGACAACATATAAGGAAATTTTATGCAAAAAAGCTATTCTAGAAAAACATAAGCAACAACTATATGAAACAGAATGGAGGGGGACTATAAAATAACAAAGAACCTGCCAAATATTAGTAGAAATGTGCAAATCATATAGAAATGTACAACACAACAAGTCATCATAAAAAACAATGCCATTAAGTGGAATCCTTACACTGGTAGGAAGTATAATGGTGCAGCCACTGTGAAAAATAGTTAGGTAATTCCTAAAAAAGTGAAACATAAAAATACCAGTAATTCCATTCCTAGGTATATAACCAAAAGAATATCCAAAACAGATATTCAAATAAATACCTAAATATGAATGAATGTTCACAACAGCACTGTTTACAATAGCCAAAAGGTGGAAATAACCTATATGTCAATCAACAAATGAATGGATAAACAAAATGTGGTATATTCACGGAATGGAATATTATTCAGCCTTAAAAAGAATGAAGAACTGATATGTGCTACAACATGCACAAATCTCCAAAAGTTTATGCTAAGTGAAAGCCAGACACAAAAGGTCACATATTGTATGCTTCTATTTAGATGAAATATCCAGGATAGGTAAATGCATAGAGACAGAAACAGATTAGTGGTTGCCAGGGTCTGAGGAGGAAGGAACAAAAGTGACTTCAATGGGTACAGTGTTTCCTTTAGATGTGGTGAAAATGTTTTGGAACTACATAGATGTAATGGTTCTACATTTCCAATGAACTAAAAACCACTGAATTGAGCACTTTAAAATGGTTAATTTTATGTTAATTTCATCTCAATAAAAAGATATCCTCAAAACAATGCAATTCTTCTCTACAAATATTTGATAATTTGGTGATTAATGGTGTGTCTCTCCCCTTTTAAAACTAATTCCTACATATACCTGAACCCATCTTTTACTTGGCCCCTCCCACTCTAATCTACCAAACAGGTATAATCTCTCCTTCAAAATTTTTCCTTCTAAAAACATTATTAGATCTCCTTTATTCTGATAAAACTTTACTTGATTTTGCTCTATGTTTTATTTCTTTTCTACTTATTACTTCTATGTACTATTCTATTTATTTTCCTCCTTTTGCTGTCAAATTCTCAGAGTTGGCCTATTATACCTGAGGCAGCCACCTGCTTTTAATAATAAGATTTTGTTGAAATAACCATCCCAGGTCTGGTAGGTGTGGCTCAGTTGGTTAGAGCATCCTCCCATACACCAAAAGGTGGCAGGTTCAATTCCCGATCAGGGCACATACCCAGGTTGTGGGTTCAATCCCCAGTCAGGCACATGTGGGAGGCAACCAATCGATGTTTCTCTCTCACATCATTTCTCTCTCTTTCTCTCCCTGCCTCTCTCTCTTAAAAAAAAAAAAAAAAAATCAATTAAAAATAAATAAATAACCATCCCATTTCTTAGGTATTATGCCCACAATAAGGGCAAAGTAGTTAGGAGATCCTGTGGCCTGGAAACCTAAAATATTTCTTATCTGGCTTCTTATAATAAACTTTGTCAATCTCTGGAGCTCCAGAGCATGATCTCCATTCAGTATCATCACGCCTCTGAGGGCAAGTGGGTACCATGAAAGGTTTTGGAGCAGCAGTAAAATACTATGAGTAAAAGGGCATTTCAGGACCAATATAGTGTGCAAGGAAGATATATTTTTTAAATAAATCATTTAGGACACTATTGCTAGGCATTGGGTATAAAAGGTAAGAAATGAAAGGGACTTTTTAAAAGGATAAGTATCAATACTAGATGACTACTTGTGACAGAAGAGACAAAACTAACACCGAAATTTCAATCCTGTGGTGTGGTTCTCAGAATTTGCATTCTCTCCTACAGTCTACTGTACACTTACAGCTTTTCAGTTTCCTACCTTACTTAATGTGGAGTTCCTAAAATCTTTTTTTTAAATATATTTTATTGATTTTTTTTTTTACAGAGAGGAAGGGAGAGGGATAGAGAGTTAGAAACATCCATCAGCTGCCTCCTGCACACCCCCTACTGGGGATGTGCCCGCAACCAAGGTACATGCCCTTGACCAGAATCGAACCTGGACCCTTTAGGCCGCAGGCCGATGCTCTATCCACTGAGCCAAACTGGTTAGAGCTAAAATCTTAATATTAATTCCATATCCTATGTGTACCAAGCATTCCCCATTCTTGCTACCTGAATAACTCCTAGATAAGTAAGCAAATCACTTAAGAAACAGCCCCAACAGAGTTGGCTGAATGAGAGCACGGGACCAAGGTCAGAGGTGGATGGAGTACTCACCTGTGGTACCAAGCAGAGAGAGAGGGAAACTAAGATTTCAGGTCCAGAACTGGCTCTAGCCAAACAGCAAGAAGCAGCTATGAAATTGCTTACAGCAGAAGCAGAGTTTCTTTGATATTTTGACATACTCTTTCTGATGTTCAGACAGACCACCATTAGAGTAGCCTTTGGTAAGTGAGTCTCACAAGAAACAAGGCAAAAAACACGACCAAAAGGTGAGGAATTAAATGGAGCAGACCCTTTTTGTCTAGGAAAACAGTCTTCTAAAGATGATACTACTTTTCAAAATGGCCAACATGATACTAACCTTCATTAACAGAGTTATCACATCCCACAAGATTGAGAAGGATATCATCATCTTTATCCTCAACTCCACATCCCAGCAGCATCCAGCTTTCCACGTTGTCACTTTCTGAAATGGTGCTCTCTTCTTCACTTGAACTGACTTCTATAATCATAACCTCTCGGATCATACCTGATTTCTCTTCAAGTTTAGGCTTCTTAATATCCCTCTTGCATTTCTTACCATCCAACTCATTAGAATGAAGAGAAGCAGAAGAACCTCTGGTCTTTTCTTTTGCTTGGACTCTAAAATTCTTTCTTTTACATCTATAAATACTATCTTCATCAGACAAAGTGATTACTTCTGACCCATCTGATAACTGGATGATCTCACTATCTGAAAGGATAATTAAGTTCTTTTGATTTTGCTTACTACTAGATGATTCAGAATCCCCAGAGTTCTTTTCTTCATGTTCTTCCTCCCTGATGATATTATCAAGATCTTGAGCATAATGAACTTGGCTGTAGAGCTGAAATTCCACCTCACTATCGACACTCAGTTCACTAGATGACTCTTCACGATAAAGGTCATCTTCATATGCTTCTACAGTCTCATAACCACCAAACATCATGAAAGTCTGTAACGGTGATGCTGTAAAAGAGAAAGTCATACAAAGAATGTATTTTTAAAACTCAGGTCATGCCTGTTTAGTGCTAACTTCTATATAAAGGCTATCATTTTTCTCAATAATGTATTAAAATACCTTTTTTTCACCCTGGCCAGGTGGCCTAGGTTGCTTAGAGCATCGGCCCATACACCAAAAGGTTATGGGTTCAAGCCCCAGTCAGGATGCCTATGGGCGGCAAATGATTGATGTTTCTCTCTTCACCCTTCACCCCTTCCTCTCTAAAAATCAATAAAAACATACCCTTGGGTAAGGATTTTTTTAAAAATACCTTTTTCTCTTAGAACACCTTTTTTTCCCAAGGATTTCTAAATCCAATTATGACCTACTCTAAATGCCCACCTCTCCCAAATGAAAATTACTACCAACAAATTGAGTTATAGTTATTAAAGAAAATGATGTATTTCGCAGGTATGTTGGAAAGGAAGAAGAAGGTTGTGATCCGCTGCCTCAGACACCTAATACTTTTTCTCCAAAATCACAAATATATTTATGTAATTCTCACTATTCCATCCATTCTACCTCTTCTCCTTGGTTCTGGATCTCATCTTTTCTGGTATACATTCTCATATAGGAGTATTACTTCAGCTATGACTAACATCTACAATGGGTAACAATTTTATTTACTGGTTTTGTGTAGATTTTTATTCTCAATTTAAAAAAATAATCTCATGGCTTTCTAATCCTTAACCGAAAAAAATATATATAAAAATATCTGATAAACCTGGTTTACTTCTGTGCCAGCTAAAAGATATGTATAAAATATAAACTTACTAAGAACCTGAAACTGAGGTAAAACTCTTAGCTCTGGAAGAACTTTACTTTCCACGGTGATCATATTAAATCCTGTCATCCTTAAACTCTGCTTAAGCATCACTTCTCAGGGAAGCTTTCCTTGACCCACCAGATTAAATTAAGTGTCCCCTTCACAGGCTTCCATAGCACTTTCAAAACACCACATTTCTAATTACTAATTTAAAGTAAATCTCCCACAAGCACTGATCACATACCCCAGGAGGGCAGGAACTATATGCATTTGGTTAAACAATGGATCCCCAAAACCCAGCAGAGTAACTGCTATTTTAGCAGGATCTCTATAAATGTCTGTTAAATTAATAAAGAATGAATAAATCATCAGGCATTTGTTCTTCAGCAATGATGTCTAATATGTACCTAAAATAAGAAAATTATGATGGGGTAGGTTTTGGAGTTGTCTCCAACTATTCCAACTATTCTCATATCATCAACCAAATATCTATACAGTAGATGCTTCAATTAGGTACTGATAGAATATTGATCAAAATGAGAGCTCTGGAAAAATAACTCATGTTTGTTCAAAAATTAGGGACAGCCTAGAGAACAATAACAATGACAATTTATTCTTACTACTCCCCTTTTATCTATACAGATATAATTTAGAAAGACTAGTCATTTTCAAAATGTCAGGGTGTTCTTATGGTAGATTTGGTGATAAAACCAGCTGACTCCAAGAATCCTATCCTATATAATAAAAGCCTAATATGCTAAGTATCCAGTCATCCAGTCGACTGTTCAACCAATCAAAGCATAATATGCTAATGATATGCTAAGGACACTCATCAGTTCACTATGACGTGCACTGGCCACCAGGGGGCAGACAGTTGGCAGGTTGACCAGTTGCTATGACATGCACTGACCAGCAGGGGGCAGACACTCCGACCCGTAAGTTAGCTTGCTGCTTGGATCTGGCCAATAGATCGGGACTGAGTGAGATGGGCCAGACATGCCCTAGAGCCCTCCTGTGGTCCTTCCCCCCTTGCCAACCTCCAGTGGTCCCTCCCCAGCCCGATCCTGCACCAGTGGGGTCCCTTGGCCTGGCCTGCACCCTCTCGCAATCCAGAACCCCTTGGGGGATGTCGGAGAGTCAGTTTCAGCCCCATCCCGCAGGCCACTCCCCTCGGGAGGGTGCCAGACACAGGGCTCATGGCTGGTGAGCACTGCTGTGGCAGCGGGAGACTCTCCTGATCAGGACTGATTGGGTGCGAGCCTGCGGCAGGCGAAGTGGGGCCAGGATGAGCAGGAGAGGCAGGTAGGAGTTGCAGGCGGCAGTGGACTGCAGGGTTTCGGCCTGATCCCTGCAGGCCACCCAGAAGGGTCCCACCCGTGAACAAATTTGTGCACCGGGCCTCTAGTCAAATAAAAAGCCAATGAAAAAATTAATGAAAAATTTTTACAAAAAAAAATAAAATTTTGTTGTATATCTTAAAACTTCGCCAATGTTGTATGTCAATTATACCTCAATAAAGCTAGATTTTTAAAAAGATGATTAAGTTCTGAGTTAACAATACCGTACTGTATACTTGAAATCTGCTAAGAGAACAGATCTTAAATGTTCTTACGAAAAAAATTAAAGGAAATATGTGAGGTGATTGATGTGTTAACTAATCTTAATGTGGTAATCATATACATGTATATCAAATCATGTTGAACACCTTAAACTTACACAATGTTATTTGTCAATTATAATATATCAATGAAGATAGGAGAAAATAAACAAACTTTTAATGCCTTTTTTCTTCTAAAAGGTACATTTTTTTACCTGTTCCCTTCTTGCACTGTCCTTCAGGTGGCTATGCAGTTGCAGTCATACAAGTTGAATGTGGCTGTCTGAATAATAATGCTCATAGCATTTATCAGTTTATATTGAAATGTTAGCCTCAGAGGAATTCAAATAAAAGATGAATCCTTTCCTTTTCATTTAATAGGTAAATTAATTCTAAAAGAAGTCAAAGGAATTATGCTTCCCTCAAAATCCTCACTGGATCCATCCTGAGGATCCAGTGTGGACTTAAGATAAAACATAATTCCGGCGCAGCACAGAAAAAAATTAAAGAGCTAAATTACAGAGTTACAAATTTGTACTACTCTTGGAGCCATCCCAAAGGAAAGGGATTAAGAATAGAGCCATAGGCACACCTGTGAATGTATGCCAAAAAATAAACTAAAGGAATATAATAAAAACTGACTTCCTTGGGTCTAAGGGTTTATCTCTTTCCCTGAAATGTAGAAAAATGAATTTAACAATTTAGCCCCTATGGCCTTTAAGAGGATTTTCTATCTTCTGTACTTGAAAATTGTGCTCCACACAACTTGCTCTTCTATTTATGTAGTTTATGTATGCCAGGGTTAAGGTTTGCCTAAGGCTATTTTGGTTTATGTTACTACTTTAATTACATTCAAATGCATTTAATTTACTTTTTTTTAAAGTGTATACTTAGAGGATTAATATGAAATCTTGACTTAGAAGGCTTTCTCAGCTTTTTTTATCAAGATACACAATTCCCAAGCATACTTAACTAGATAACATAAGTTCCCTATAAGAATCACAAAATTTTAAGTCTGATAACCTTTCAGATTATCTCACACAACATCTTCAGTTTACATTGAAGATGTAAAATGAGGTCTAATGAGATAAAGAGGCCTACCCAGGGTTTTGTATCTTGTTTAAGAATATAACTAGGGCCAATTCACATCCCCCTAACTTACAGCCAAGTGTTTGCTAAGATTTTTTTTTAATTTTTAAAATAATTTCAAATAAAGATTTTTTAAAGCCTTTCTTCAAAGCTATATTTGAGTTGGTTCTAACACCTAAATTTATTTCACGAATATCCATTTTAGTTCCCAGTGGAGTATAAAAACCATGAAAGGCAAAGCATACATTTGAGTTTGTCAGTTTAGCACCCAGAAGCTTCCCGACTTGGTACTCAAAGATCAGAGACATCCATCCATGAGATTTAGGTTTTGTTAAGAAACTTAAATATTAGTTTGGGGATGAAACTTACCTAAACAATTAAAATGGCTTAAAACAGCCACAGAGAATAACTGCAAAGGCTCTCAACATTCAAAAGTGGGAGCAGTATTTCTTCACTGAATTTTTAAACTAGACAACGGAAGGCTTATTTAAACTTTTGGATTTTACTATACAATCTTTAAAGCCAATACTTCTGCTCTAACAGTCTACCTTCTGATCATTCTGGGCCTTTTGCTCTTAATTCCTTTCAAATAACTTTTAGCCTAGGTATTTTTTCTTGGTAACAGAGGTATCCCTTCTCACCGAGATGTAAATTGGAATCTTGATTTTAAACCCAGTTTTCACTGGAAAGCGACTAATAGAATTTATTTTCAACTTAAAACCTGACTTACTTTTAGTGAGCTAACCTGATCGTGAGGTATTAAAAACTATTAAGTTGACTCTAGTGTTAAAGTCTGTCCATTCCTCAAATGTGACTTTCACTTTGAAGCAAATCTGACTGGAGAACCCAACTGTGTGAAACAATAGTCACACAAAAAGAGGAAGAATACAAGATGTTTATTGGGAGAAAATTATGCTAAATTTATTCAGAAAAGTCCAGCTGTTCTTGGGATACATCAAGTCCCCTTAGGATAATTAATCCAATAGCAAAGCACTTCCTTCACCTTTCCCTCATCTTTTTCCTTTTGCTAGGCAGTATCTTATCTTTGTAACTATCTTAATCCTCACTTCCACTTCCGCAGCTCATTCCCCACCCTCCGATTCTCGGGAAAACAGCAATACTGAATGTCCCAAAAGCATAATATTGTCGAAATATACAACAAAGCCCACTTAAACGCCTTTGGATGTGAGAGCCTTAAGTATTCAAAACACAAAATCAAGTTTTTGGAAGGGTCCTGAAAGAGTGTGTGGGAAGCTTATTTATTCTTCGGGCCTAAAAGATCTCCTAATTCAACCCTGTAATCTGAAATAAGGGGAGGTTCAGCCTGAAGGTGAGAGTTGTGGTCACCAGCGAATCTGCATGGACCCGCGGCTACACCTCCGGCCTGCTGACTCCAGGCAGTTTCCCCACGGCCCCAGCAGCTCTTCTTCGAGTTGAATTAACTGCGGGTTCGCGAGATGTGAGGGATGATCAAGGGAATCTTAGCGAACACAGGCCACATCTCCCCGTTTTACATGAGCGGAGGGGCACATCTCCCGAAATTTTCCTGGCCCTGCAGCTGCTGCTTCTGACCACAGAGGCTGGAGTTGGCCGAGGGCTGTTCGGTCCTCCCAGGCCCGGCCCCCGTCACGGTGCGGCGGGACCTCCGCGTTACACGGACTGGGGTCAGCTTCCCCCAAAGACAGGGACGATCTTGGGGTCGTGGAGGTAAAACAGAGAGAACCGCCACCCCCACCGAGGCCATGGGCGCCCAGCCCTTTTCGAACCACGACCTCGGGCTTCGGCCGGGCAGGGAAAAGCGGACACCTCGGCCGGTCAGCCGAGCCGCGCAGGGCACAGCCGCACCGAGGGATCACCAACCGCGCGCCCCGCCACGAGTGAGGGACAGACGGGGAACGCGGAGGCCGGCGAGGAGACACGCGCTAGTTCCACAGCCCCGCGGGCAAGGCGGAGGGCGAGCAGGGGTCCCCCGGCACGGGCCGCGCGGGGTCTGCCACACACATACTCACTGCCGCGGCTGCGACCAGGAAGCACCAACCAGGAACCAAAACGCGTAGAGGGACGGGGAGGGGCGAGGACAAATGAGGTAAGAAAACCGCGTCCACGCGGACCCGGGAGGAGGGCAGGCACTTCCGGGGAAAACACAGCTCCCGGGAGTCGTCTTCCGTCCCCGCGCCTCCTGCGGGACCAATGTACGCATGCGTAACCTCTGTTAACCCTTTCCTTCCCCGCTAATAATCTTTTGGTTAGTCTTCCTTGCTTTTCCCCTTTCCCTTCACTGCTTCTTTCAAAGATACCTAGGCTGCATCTACCAGAGGGGACACTTTATTTTAATGCCTTGCGCTTTAGAGATGCTACTTCCCTGATAAAACCAGAGGGGGAGCTCGCACGCTTCCTTATGCGCCGGCGAGAAAAACTACATCTCCCATCATGCCCCTGGGCCGGTTTCAGGACAGGCTCCGCCTCCTTCTCTCAGGCTCTCTTGGTCCTTACTTCCAGTGCCACGAGGTGCGGGTTCCCAGCCGTGTCCGAGGTGCGGACCAGGGCCCGAGTGTCGAGTGTCGAGTGTCAGGGGGTTGGCTGGCTGATCCAGGGGCCCTCCGAGAGAGAGAAGCCTCTTCGAGAGCGCCTAGCTTCTAACTTCTCCTGTGTGCTTGGTGAACCTAGGCAGGTACCTTCCACCTCTAGTTTGAAGTTGAACCAAGTTCGTACTGGGGCGTTTCCGGCTCTGTTTTTACAGGCAACGGATTAACTCTCTGTAAACCTTGAAGAGCTGTACTCCTGCAAAAGGTTGAAGTGAATACTGGTCCTTTAGAAGCCTCCAGAGGCTATGCGATTGTGTTGGAAGCCTCTGGCTTTGGTTCCTTTTCTCACACTTTATTTTAATGCTTAGTAATAATAAACCCATCTGTACAACTTTACAAATAGTGAAGCACCTTTACTAGTATCAATTCACTGGCCCTTGGCAACAGTCCTGAAAGACAAGTTTGACATTGGTTCTTTTGGCCAACATTTCTTGAACCTCAGTTGAGAGGGACACAGTATTAGCAACTGGGGATATGAAGTTTGTGATTTCATAGAGCCAAGAGTCTAGCTGGGAATACAAAATACAAAATAATTTAATTATAAATCTAAGAGTTTGGCTGGGAAAATTAAAAATTTTAATTAAAATTATGGTAAGTGCTAGGAAGCAGGACGGTACGATGAAAAGGTAAAATTGAAAGACCCATTTTGCAGAGGAGGAAACAACTGAAGAGATTACAAGATTGTTTAGGTAATGTGTGTTGTGTAGAACAAATGTTACCTTAATAGAATAATCTATTGAGCTTTTATCTAATGCCAGGTTGGTTTTTAAACATTCCCATTTCACAAAAAGAGAAAGTCAATCCAGAAAAGTTAAGTTGTGCCCAAGACCAAAAGGATAGAAATAGTCCAAATTACTGTGCCCAATTCTCATGCATTCAACCAAGGTTTACTAGTTCCTATGTTCAGAGTGCTTTAGTCACCTGCCTTTAGGTTGTTTCATAAAACCTAGAGTCCTTTGGATGGCATAAAGGGCAATTCATGAGCTGAATCTGCCTACCTGTTAACCACTATGCTAAATCTTGGGAAGTAGCCAGAACACACTATGCTCTCCCACATCTGTGCCTTTACATAGGGCACTCCCACTGCCTGTCAAGTCCTTCTCCCTGGCTCTGCCCAAGCCCTGGGTCTTCAGGAAAACCAAACAGAATAGGTATTCCTTCTCCTAGACTCCCCTACACTTTGGACAAACCTCCATCAAAGCAGTTATATTGTATTTACCTTACAGTTTCAGATGGCAGAAACTTTGACATTTTATCTTTGTATTTTCTCCAGCTAACGTAATACGTGGTAGACAGTAAGCACTCAATAAAGTGTTAAAGGAATGAAGCCACTCTAACTCCAAGGAAACCAAGAACCAGATGTGGATCCACCAGCTATGACAGTGTGGAACCATGTCATAAATCCCCATAACTGCAGTGTAGTGCTCCAAGACATTAAGGTAGGTATAAAGAGCTGTAGGGGTCCCAAGGATAAAGAGATTTCTAAGGAGAGTAGTGTACACACACACACACACTGTGCCTTTGCATGATGAGTTCTCATTTAGATGGCTTTTAGAAATAAGATCCAGTCTCCTATTACAGTGATGAGGAACTGAAGCCCAGAAGGGAAGACTTGCCAAGAGTCACCTAACAGGCAGAACTGTGTCTGCATTCCCCTTTGAGGTTGCCACAAACACAGTATTTCCTTTCCACCTCATGCTATCTCTGGTATGCACTTGAGATCAGGGGTGACAGCATGCACAACTATCCTGAAGCCTCTCTTACAGAGAATGTTCTAAAGAGCCCATTTATTTGAAGAAGGAAGCACCTGCTTTCCCCAAGGGCAGTGGCGATGCTATATTAACAGTAAGCAGATGAATTGGGGTGAGGGGCCCCAACTAAGGGGCTTGCCTTGCTACAGAAGGCAGGCAAGATGAGGGATGTACTGTAGCAGGATCTAGGCCAGTGGCACATAGTACTCGTCCTTACCCTTGCAGAGGGAGGAGCTACCTCCTTTCTTTTATTCTAATTTATTAGTAGTTCCTAGAATCTCTGAGAACTAATCATTTTGACCTCTTAAAAGTTGCCTTTTCATTACTGTTCATTCACTGGGAGGCTACTATGTCACAGGCCCTTGCTAGCCACTTGAGTTCTATTGTCTCTCTCCCCTTCTCAAATTGACTCTGTAAGGGAGGTGTTAACCCATTTCACTAGGATAGAAATTGCAACTTGGTGAGGCCATGTGCCTTGCTCTAAACCCCACAGTTTCAAACTCAAATCTTGTCTGAATCCAAAACTCATGCTCTTTTCTATGCCCAAAGTTGCCTTTCAAAACTAAATTCCTTGAGGGTGGAGACAATGAATGACCTGCTCCTTTCTCTACACCCAGCATCTAGCCCAAGGCCAAGCACATAGTGAACTCACAGAGAACGCTTGTGCAATGAGTGGATCCAGTATTAAATGTCTATCAAATGAATGCTCCCTCCTCTGCTGTCCCACAGTATGAACAGTGTTGTGGGACAGTAAAGGAGGGAGCAACTGGCTGTTTAAGGGAAGTGGAGAAACCCCCTTCTGTCAAGGAGGAGGCCAAATAACTAGTCAGAAAGAAAAAGACAACAAGCCAGCATTCTAACAGCAAAAAACACCAACAGGCAATTCACAGAAGAAACCCATAAGGCCATGAACTATGATAAAGAGGTGCTCAACATCACTAATCATCAGAAAAATGCAAATGATTTCATGGAAATATAAATTGGAAAAGCCCTTTACGGGAGCTTTTTTTTTTTTGATAGTGTCTATCAAACTTGTAAATGAGTTCAGGCAATGTGGCTCAGTGGTTGTGCGTGGACCTATAAACCAGGTCAGGGCACAGCAGTAAAAGATACAGGATAAATGCAATGCACAATCTGGGATTTTCTTTTGCCATAAAGGGTATTGTTGGGACAATTTGAAAAATCCAAATAAACCTAGTGCTGTATTGATGTTATTTTCCTGATTTTTATATTTATATTATGATTATGTAAGAGAATGTCCTTTCTTTAGGCTATCCACACCGAAGTACTTGGAGTAAAAGAGCATCATTTGAAACTCATTCTCAGTGGGTTCAGAAAAAAATGTGTTGGGGAAAAGGAAAAGGAGAGAAAGAGGATGACAAATGTGGTTAAAAAGTTAACATTTGGGGGATCTGGGTAAAAGGTAGACAAGAATTCTTTATACTAATTTTGCAATTTTTTTCTGTCTGAGATTATGTCAAAATATAAAATTCAAAGGAAAAGTAAAAAAAAGAATGAGTAAGAGTTTACCAGATAGAAAAGACGAGGGAATCTTCTGGCAAAAGAACAAGAGAAGCAAAGGAAACTGACATGTGTGAGTGGCATATGTGGAGAAACAACCATTGGCTCTAAGTGTCCAGAACATAGGCTGGTGTGGGGGAGAAAGGGACATGGAGGAGAACAGGAATGATTAGCAACCCAATTCACAAATGGACACATTTCCCTGCTACCTAATACTGGAAATGAAGATTTTAAATCTTTATACCCCGCCTCAAGCCCAGAAAAAAAACACCAAAAAAAAACTCGAGTTTTTCTGGATGCATAGTGATTTCATCGGCCATTTCTCTTCATCCAGTGATTATAGAACAATAGCTGAAAGGGACAGCTAGTACAACTCCCTCATTTTGCAGAAGGGAAAATTAAGGTTCACAATGGAAAAATGATTTGCAAAGTACAACCAAAAGTTAGTGTTAACACTGGCTTCCAGTTCACCATCATTCTCTCTC
This sequence comes from Cnephaeus nilssonii, assembly GCF_951640355.1. Lineage (NCBI taxonomy): Eukaryota > Metazoa > Chordata > Mammalia > Chiroptera > Vespertilionidae > Cnephaeus > Cnephaeus nilssonii. The sequence goes on from NC_137085.1 coordinate 28,115,055, forward strand.
TGGCACCAAAGTCTCTCTCTTTTTTTTTTTTAATGGAACACTTCACAAATTTGCATGTCATCCTTGTGCAGGGGCCATGCTAGTCTTCTCTGTATTGTTCCAATTTTTGCTATATGTGCTGCCGAAGCGAGCACTCTGGCACCAAAGTCTTTAAGATTGAGGCAGAAATAGAGGCTGGCAAGTGAAATGACCGAATGTTACCCTTTAAAATTTGGATGTTTTTCACTTGCCACAAGTACGGACTTAATATCTGTCCAATTTTAAAATGTAATTATAGAAACAGTTGTCACTTAAAGTCCATACTTTGCAACTGGTAAGTGCTGCTCAACTCAGGCTCCTAGTCTGAAGCAGCAATCAAGTTAGTTCTCAGGAATTATCAATGACATTGGTACCCATCTGGCTTTCTTGAAAAGTTTAACATCCTTTTTTATTATTCATGATTTTGCAGTTCTTCACATTGCAAGGTGATGGAGAGAGCATGCAATTTTCATCCAGGCAATGAAATCATTATGGAATTTTGGACATTCATATAAATGGATTTTAATTTTTCTTAGAGACTGCTTTTCCTTATGAAATTGAAAATATATGTACTGTAAATGAAACTAAAATATTCTCATTACTATAAAATCCAAAGGATAAGGAGTTAGCATTTCAAGGATCTATTCTCATTTGTCATCATTCCTAGTTAGAAGTATATTCCTCAAAGCTTACATCTAAGTGACTATATGACTAGCATAACTATTGAGGTTCTAATTTATTTAAGAATCATTAGGTTCCATACAGGACATCTCAAAGCATGTCATCAGCAATGTGTTGACATAATATGCACACTGCAAAAGGGATGTCTTTATTTTAAATGTTCATGAACCCTGGGTCCCACAGAATTTTAATGCATGAAGGGACAGGGATAGACCTTATTCAGTTTTCATTCTATAAGGGGCAACTTTCTTCCCCTGCCTATCTCAGACTCCAGATTCATGCAGTTTTCAGTCCAGACATGTCTTTGTGATGACATTTGTGTGAATTATTTTATTCAGAATTGTAGGTTGACAACAAATAAAGATTGAGAATAATCAAGATCACCCTACCAAGTGAGTTTTTAAAAATATATTTTAATGGTTATAGAGAGGAAGGGAGAAGGAGAGATAGAAACATCAATAATGAGAATCATCGATCGGCTGCCTCCTGCACGCCCCCTACTGGGGATCAAGCCCACAACCCTGGCATGTGCCTTGACCGGAATTGAACCGGGTACCCTTCAGACCATAGGCCGTCAGTCTATCCACTGAGCCAAACCAGCTAGGGCCCAAGTGAGTTTTTTATACAGTTTATGTCAACTTAAACACACGTATACACAATAAATTATAGCTGTTATACTTTGTGTTTTGGACATTAATATGCATTGTTTTTTACGAAATTGATGGAACCATTAGTAAAGTAGGGCTTCAGAGGTCTCTCTTTAATCTGGCAATCAATATCTTCTTCCTCTGCCTTTATTCTGGACCTGATATTCTTCCATGACTGATACCAATCTGCATTAGCATGGTGTATTTCTTATATCTGACCTAGTAATTGCAGAAGATTCTGTCTTCCTATCCGCCATACCTCAAACTTCACACATTCTGTACAGTCTTCAACAACTATTCCTGCATGGCCCTAGCAATCCCTATTCTTGCTTTGCTACTGGACCGCTTTATTAAAGTCCTGAACTACTGCCCATTTTCTTGAGAATGTTCAATGTTTCTCTCTCAAGAATGGCTTCTTTTGCTCTGCTGTACTGTTGCTCTCAGAACTTACTTTCTATTTTCTTCTGTGCCTGTGCTTGGCTGTGTAGGAGTAATAAGAGGCTTAATGGTCTGCCTTGGTTTCTTGGCAAGAGAGGGATTCTATCTATCTGACTGAACACCACCCGGAGGAAGCTCCAGGCTGCTTAGAAGACACAATTTCTGGTTCTGGTCAAGTAGCACTATCAAGGCTCCCGTTTCCTGTCTTCAAAGACCATCTGGGCAAACCTTAACCAGATTAGAACAGGATAGAATTGTGTGAAATGAGACCACGAAAACAATGGGCAGGAGTTGCTAGGAGCTGTACTGGGCAACAGAAAGTAAATGACATGTATCGATGAAAATAAGAAAGTAGCAGTAGGCTACCAGTTGACCAGCAGGGTAACCACAGGCTATCAGGACTAAAATAGATCTCATGTGGCATTGCAGCAGGAATAAATATCAAAAAGTCTGAAACAATGGATGCAGGCATTTTAGTGCGTAATAGACATAGCATTTCAAATCAGTAGAAAAAAGATGAAATATTTGATAAATGTTGCTGAAAGAAGTGCCAACAGGCAGTTAGAACCTACTTCATACCAAGCCAAAAAATAAATTACTAATAAGTGAAATTATAAATAAATTAGAAGACATTTAATGTAGTATTTTAAGGAGAAAGATACCATAAACAAAATTAAAAGACAAACCACAGAGTGGGAGAAAATATTTTCCTCACATACACCAAAAGATATTACCCATAATATATAAAGAGTTCCCACAGTCAATTAGAAAACTAAATGCTGTCCTGGTCGGTATGGTACAGTGGTTGGACCATTGGCCCTCAAACCCAAGGGTCTCAGGTTGATTCCTGGTCAAGGCCTCATACCTGGGTTGCAGGTTCCATCCCCAGCCCCAGTTAGGGCACTTCCTCTCCCTCCCTTCCACTCTTTCTAAAAATCAATGGCAAAAATATCCTCGGGTGAGGATTAAGAAAACAAGCAGACAACGACAAAAACCTAAATGCCACCACAGAAAGCGAGCCAAGGGTTTGAACAGAAAGTTGTAGACAGAGAACTAAAAGCAGCTGAATAACATGAGATGATCGATCTTCCTAATAGATAAAAGGAAATGAAAATAATACAATTGTTTATAAGTCAGATTGACAGATTTTAAAAGATTGATAATACCTTCATTGTTTCATTTATTCAGAAATATTTATTGAGTGTCTACTGTGTGTCGTGCATGGAAAATGATGAGTATAGCAGACCCAATCCCTCTATGTCTTTGGACTACCTCACACCTGTCAGAATGGTTATTATCGACAAGCAGGTAATCACAAGTGTTGGAGAGATGTGGGGAAAAAGGAACCCTCATTCACTGCTGGTGGGAATGTAGACTGGTATAACCACTATGGAAAACAGTCTGTAGATTCCTCAAAAAATTAAGAATAAAGCTACCATATGACCCAGCAATACCTCTCCTGTGTATATACCCGAAAAACTAAAAAACATGTATTCATAAAGATATATGCACCGCTATGTTTATAGTGGCCAAGACATGGAAACAACCAGTGTCCTGCAATAGACTGAATAAAGAAGTGGTACATATACACAATGGAATACAGATGGACTACTGAGCCATAAGAAAGGAGGAAATACTGCCATTTCCAACAATATGGATGGACCTTGAGAATATTATACCACGTGAAATAAAGCTAAAAATCATATGATTTCACTCATATATGGAATATACCATAAAACTGAAACTCGTGGACACAAACAGCAGTGTGGTGGTTGCTAGAGGGAAGGAGGTGAGAGGTGAAGGAAGTCCTTATATATGGTGATGGGAGAAGATTTGCCTTTGGGTGGTGGGCACACAATGCAATATCCAGAACTTGTAACATAGAAATCCACATCTGAAACCTGTATGATCATAATAACCAATGTCACCCCAATGCATTTAATAAAATATGGGGGGAAAGATGTCAGCAGGGCCATGCTCTCTCTGACAGGTGTAGGAGAGAATCCTGCTGGCTTCTGAGGTTCTTAGCAATCCTTGGCATTCCATGGCCAGTAGATAGATCACTTCAATCTCAGTCTCTGTGGTCACATGGCCATATTCTCCCTGTGAGTCTCTTCTCCTCTTATAAGGTCACCAGTTATATTAGATTGGAGTAGGGGCCCACCTACTCTGGTATGACCATATCTTAATAACTAATTATATCTGCAATGACCCTATGTCCAGATAAGGTCATATTCTGAGATACTGGAGGTTAGGACTTCAACATATCTTTTTTTGGGGGACACAATTTAATCCATAACAATGTATATTCATAAATTTGAAAGGCTCACATCTGCCTCACTAATAATTGCAGTCCTGGAAGTGGAGGAAGCAGAAGCCAGTACGCTCTAATTGGAGAGGAAGTGGGAGATGAGGTTACAAAACAACCACATGCAAGTCTTTTGATGGTCATACTAGAGAGGGAGCAACACCAAGGTTTGAGGGTTTTTTTTAAGTGGTTTTTATTTTTATCTTTATTTTTAAAATATTTTTATTGATTTCAGAGAAGAAAGCAGAGGGAGAGAGAGGGAGAGAGAAATATCAATGATGAGAGAGAAGCATTGATCGGCTGCCTCCTGCACATCCTCTACTGGGGATCGAGTCCACAACCTGGGCATGTGCCCTTGACCGGAATTGAACCAGGACCCTCAGTCCGCAGGCTGACACTCTATCTACTGAGCCAAACCAGCTAGAGCTTGAGTGGTGTTTCTATTTTTTTTTTTTCAATTTTTTTATTAAGGTATTATATGTGTACATATCTTACCATTGCCCTCCCCACACCCCACTCCCATATATGCCCCCACCCCCCAGAGTTTTGCTTCCATTGGTTATGCTTATATGCATGCATACAAGTCCTTTGATTGATCTCTTATCTCCCCCACCTCTCCCTAACCTTCCCCTTGTAATTTGACAGTCTGTTTGATGCTTTACTGTCTCTGTATCTATCTTTTTGTTCAAGTTTATAATGTTCTTTATTATCCATAAATGAGTGAGATCATGTGGTATTTTTCTTTCATTGACTGACTTATTTCACTTAACATAATGTTCTCCAATTCCTCCCAGGTTGCTGCAAATGATGAGAATTCCTTCTTTTTATGGCAGCATAGTATTCCATTGTGTAGATGTACCACAATTTTCTGATCCAGTCATCTGCTGACGGGCACCTAGGCTGTTTCCAAATCTTAGCTATGGTGAATTGCGCTGCTATGAACATAGGGGTGCATATATCCTTTCTAATTGGTGTTTCTAGTTTCTTCGGATATATTCCCAGGAGTGGGATTACTGGGTCAAATGGGAGTTCCATTTTCAGTTTTTTGAGGAAACTCCATACTGTTCTCCACAGTGGCTGCACCAGTCTGCAATCCCACCAGCAGTGCACGAGGGTTCCTTTTTCTCCGCATCCTCGCCAACACTTGTTGTTTGTTGATTTGTTGATGATAGCCATTCTGACAGGTGTGAGATGGTACCGCATTGTTGTTTTGATTTGCATCTCTCGGATAATTAGTGACGTTGAGCATGTTTTCATGTGTCTCTTGGCCTTCCTTCTGTCTTCTTTTGAAAAGATTCTATTTAGGTCTGTTGCCCATTTTTTTATTGGATCATTTATCTTCCTTTTATTAAGTTGTATAAGCTGCCTGTAGATGTTGGAGATTAAACCTTTATCAGTGATGCCATTTGCAAATATGTTCTCCCATGCAGTGGGCCTTCTTGTTGTTTTGTTGATGGTTTCTTTTGCTGTGAAAAAGCTTTTTATTTTGATGTAGTCCCATTTGTTAATTTTCTCTTTAGCTTCCATTGCCCTAGGGGCAGTGTCAGTGAAGAATTTCTTTTGGCATATGTCTGACATTTTGCTGCCTGTGGATTGCTCTAGTATTTTTATGGTTTCCCGTCTTATGTTTAAGTCCTGTATCCATTTTGAGTTTATTTTTGTGTATGGCGTAAGTTGGTGATCAAGCTTCATTTTTTTGCATGTATCTGTCCAATTTTCCCAACACCATTTATTGAAGAGACTGTCTTTATTCCATTGTATGTTCATGCCTCCTTATCTCAATACCAGATTTCAAGCTGTATTACAAAGCCACTGTTCTCAAAACAGCCTGGTACTGGCACAAGAACAGACATATAGATCAATGGAACAGAATAGAGAATCCAGATATTGACCCAAACCACTATGCTCAATTAATATTTGAGTGGTGTTTCTAAAATAAAACTTTGCTAAAGTTCATATCTGAATCAGTAGGTCTTAGATGGGGCCTGAGATTGTGTAATTCTAACTTGCTCTCTGGTAAAGCGGACGCTGCTGGTCAGTGAACCCCAGGAACACTTTGAGGAGCAGGAGGCTAGAGCTCTGAATGTAGTTGTTCATTTGCCTGATTCCTTCCTAGACGCTGAAGGATAATTCTTCCAGATAATTCTTATTGTCTTACACTGTACCTGTCACATAAAGATCTTTGGGATATATTGAATATATGGAGATGTGTATTTGGCATTATCTACAACTATGAAAAAGTGGGAAGGAACCCTAAAAGCCTAATAACACAAGAATGGATAAGTTAATTAGAGTACAAATATACTTTGGAATATTCTTAAGTAATGAAACTGGTCATTTTGAAGTCCAAATGATAATAGGGGAAATTCCTATGACAAAATTTTAGAAAGCATGTGAGTTTTTACTTACAATGTTTTGATTGCCACTGTGTGAAATTATGCATTTGGACAAGAACAGAACAGAAAAAGCAACTTGGATTTGTTGGAGCAACAAGATCATGGATGATATTTGCATTTAGATTTCTGTCGATGTTATAAAAATTTCCTGTTACACATATGAAAGAAAAGAAACCAAACATGGATATTCTCACTGGAAAATCAAAACAGAGATAAGTAACTCCTATGTATGGTAGCTTAGATTTGGGATTGTATATATTGTTCTATAAGCCATATATATATATATATATATATATATATATATATATATATACACACACACACACACACACACACACACACACACACATATATATATAAAACTTTAATTTGCACAATCATTCTTTTATTCTTAGCTGACAGCTTCCCTCTTCTTCGGTCCCTTTTTCCTTCCTTTATTCCCTTTCCTTATGCTTCTGCTCTTCCCTCCCTCTTTTTAAGACATCTCTCCCTTAAGGAATTCCCATTCCCAGTGATATCTCATCGAATGAGCACATGAATAGCTGACATTATGTAATGCTTTGACATTTGGCATTCCCAAGACATTACCCCACCCCTGATACAGAATAAGTTGTCAGAGCATGAAATTGGTATTTTTACATATTCTTAATGTACAGATGTCATTCTGAAAACCATTCACTAGTATAATGATTGCATTCTTTGTCTCATTTTCTTTCTACGCCAAGATCTGTTCTTGTGATTTCTTTTCTTTTGGGAGTTTCAAAGAGGGAAGACAAAACTTTAATGATCCAACTCACTGATAAAACTTTTACGTCTCTGGCCATTTTTGGCAACCATCCTTTGGGCGCAAGAGCAAAGATGTAACAAGAAGGACCAGGTATGATAGGGAAACACAATCCATGGCCCACTTGATGGTGCCAGATTCCTCAGCATGTTCCAGTTTACAAGCTTATAATTCCGTGTTAATCACAGAAATGAATGGCTATGCTTATGGGAGGAAAGACGTATGTAAAAATAAAAACCTTGTAGAAAATACACAAGTTAAGAACCGGAAGGGATTAAGAGATAGTCCTGCCCATCTTCCCAATAACTCAACAATGCCTTCCTTACTAGGATCCCTGACAGCTGAGTATCCAGTCTCTGTTTGAACACCTTCAGGGATGGACATCTCACTACCTCACGAAGCAACCATTTCATTCTTCAACAGTTGACAAATGCTGCCCAGCATCCTTTCCCCTTCTAGAAACAGTACCAACTTCCTTTGGGAAACTGCTGCTTCTTCATTCCCTGTGGCTTCTGACAGGACATGCAGTGGTGTGCTGCTTCCTGGCCTGTTTGCCCTTATATCCATTCCCTGCCTTTCCCCCTGCCCCTCTCTGGATTGCAGCGGGGGGGGGGGGGGGGGGTGACCGTCACAGGCCCTCAGTCTCAGGCTCCCATTTCAGCTGGGTTTTGATGGGTCTGACCAATGGGAGGCCCTGGCTGGAGAGTGGAGGGTGAGGAGATGGCTCACCGAAGGTCTGTTAGGGGCTCTCTTCCAGCATGGCCAGAGCAAAGGGCACTGCGCAAAAGAAGGGGAGAGTTATATGATCGTAGAGGGTAGCATCGAGGAGAAAGGTGGACTTGGAAGAAAGGCAGATGAAACTGGATTGGGAGAGCCCAGAGTCTGGAGCCAGATTGTACGCTTTGAATCCCAGCTGGGCATTAAAAAAAAAAATTCAATCTTTATTGTTGAAAGTATTACATATGTCCCCCTTTCCCCCCATTGACCCCTTCTAGCCCACCCCAGCCCCCTGATCCTAGCTGGGCAATTTACAATATGTATGACCTTGAGCATGTTACTTAACCTCTCTGCTTCAGTTTTCTCCTTTGTAAAATATGGATGATTCTAGTATGTACAGGATAGTGCATACCTTGTAGGGTTTTTGCAAAGATACAATGAATTAAAACGTGGGAAGTTGTTAGAACAGAGCCTGGCACATAGCAAATGCTATATATGTGTTTGCTGCTGCTGCTGCTGCTGCTGCTGCTGCTGCTGCTGGTGATGGTGTCATTCTGAGGGTTACCTGATTTTAGCCCTCGGGTTTGAGTACAGCTCTTAGAATGTGTCACAAACATCTCTGATGTTTCTAATGCAGCCTGTGCAACACAGATTCCTCTCCCCCAGAACTACCTGGCTTGCTCATACACCCATGAAACCTGGATATGGAGGGTGTATGTATAAAGCGATGCAGAGCAAAGGCATTACCATCAAGGCAACCATAAAGTAATCCATGACAAAATAGAGAGGAGACAGACCTCGGGATCCCGAAACCTGGCTTCTGACCCGAGCCCTACCTCTAATTCAGTAGGTGACCTTGGGCACATCCCTTCCGTTGTTGGGACTTCAGTTTGACTCTCTATAAAATGATGGGGGGAGGATTCTGACGATCTTAGGGGCTCTCTTCCAGCTCTATCATTCTGTGATTCTAAATCCCTTTATAACAAACTCGAGGAGAGGAGCTTTGCTCTTGCAAATGGAGTGTAAAGTTAATCCTGCCTGTGCTGAGGCTAACTACTGTGCGTGTGTGGTTTATCCTACTTCATTAAACCCTGACTCCCCACAGAGCAGGCGTAAGGCAGCCCGGGCAGGTAATACTAAAGTGTTGCTGAACTGGGTCTCCTAATGGAAAATGATTTCCCCTCACTCTTTCTGGAGTTTAGAAACACAAAGTCTATAACTCCCATTTTCTACCCTGATACTTTGCCTCCTGTGTAGATTCAGACCCAATCAGAGGTATAGCAAACTGGGTCCTGGTACCTTATTTATGTGCCCACTCCCTGGCCCCCCTCCCCCACCTCCATTTCTGCAGACTACATCATCATGTTACAAATGAAGAAACTGAAGTTCAACCACGTTAGCAGACTTGCTAGGGGAGGCACAGGGAGTTGTGTGTGGTGCAGAAAGTGAGGGCAGTGCTGCTCTTGAATGAATGCTCGCTAAGGGGTGGGAAAAAAAGGAAGGTCATTGGGAACTTCTGAGGCAATGTCCCCAAGTGAAAAATTTCCCCCAAGATCCTTTTCTAAAAATTCTTGCAGAATTCCAGGTCAGTTTTCCGAAGACTAGAAGAGAGGACCCAGTGGGTTGCTGGCTCAATCTCTAGTGTGAGGGTGTGTGTGCAGGAGGCAGCCCCCCAGTGATTCTCTCTCATCATTGATGTTTCTCTCTTTCCTTCTCTCTTCCTCTCTGAAATCAATAAAGATATCTTAAAAAAAAAAAAAAAAGAACAAAAGAACAGAGCTTGTCATGAAGGCTAGACCTCAGTTTCTTTCTCTATCAGCTAGACAGAATTATCTAAGTCTATGAATGTCCCACCAAAATCAGCTGGGGGACTTCAAATATCTATCTATCTGGCCAAGCTGTTCTACTAATTCCCAGTTCTACTAAACTTCAATCCCTGGGGCCTGGAGTCCCAGAATCTGTATTTTTACCACAACCTCAATTGTTCAGGAGAGAACTGAGCCAGCTGCATATCTAAGAGCTTTGGTATATTAATGGTTTCCCCCCCCCCCCCCCGAATATTGTTTTCGTGGTTACCACATTTTATTTTTTGAAGCAGCTTAAAAGATCCCTAGCCATGCTGCAAGGCATTCAGATTTGTGCAATGTTTACAATGACTTTGTTGTTCATTAAACAAATTTACCCAGACTAACCCAACAGGAAAGAAATCATCTTGTTTACAGTGAGCTCCTGACAAAAATATGTGTAGCAAAGACAGACAAACACACATAAACCTGGCTTGCCAGTGGGACATAATTTGCTGCCACATCCAATTTTTCTCATTAGAACTTGTTTTATTTGAACACAACTCAGTACCCCGTGTAAATGTGAGGTTGTTAATCTTATTACTATATGGAAAACAAATTAATTAGTATGCATGCTATTGGAGATGAGTTGTAAGGTTGGTGTTGGAAAGATTAGGAAAATACATTCATTACTCCAAATGATATCTGATATACATGTCTGACTTCCACTTTAAGATCAGTTCCATTATATGGACAAAAAATATAGCTAATAAAAATCCAGCTTTAAAAAAAAAAAATCCAGCTTTTGTGTTCAGCATCTAAATGTTGGGATTGACCGGATACAGACATGCTGGCCTTTTTTTTTTTTAAAAACAAAGGTCGTGGGATGAATAACTGCTTGTCACTATTTCTCAGCTGAGACTCGGCTGCTGCAGGCACCTCCTCAGGGTCCAGCTTCCTTCCCAAACCAAACCAGGTGAGAATGATCTTCTCTTTCTACATGCTCTTCCCTAAGCACTTCTTTCTATTGTCTGGTACTGGTCATAATGAACACATCTTCTTTTTCCAGGGCAATGTGTGCTTCTTGAGGGTAGAGAATATATTTCAATTGGAAATTCAAATATTGATCAGAATACAATGCAACAGAAAAATATATATATAAAGAATGAGAAAGCTCTTTATTTGCCAATGTGAAATAATCACCAAGATATATTGCCAAGTGTACACCTATGGATGCCTCTGGAAGTATACTGGTAACATTGATTCCCAGGTTACCAGGGAGGGGACCTGTGGTTGAAAGGCAGAGGTAAAAAGAGGCATTTTCTCAGGTTCCCTTTGTACCTTTTGAGTTTGTCATACATATGTACTACCAAGCTAAAAGTAAAATCTATTAAAAATCAAGTACTTGCTCAAAATAAAAAAAAAAAAAACACCAACCATGGCCAGTGTGACTCAGTTGGTTGAGCATCGTCCCATGCTCCAAAAGGTGAAGGGTTCAAGTCTCAGACAGGGCACATGCCCAGGATGCATACGGGAGGCAACCCATCAATGTTTCTCTCTTGCATCGACATTTCTCTCTTCTCCTCCCTTTCTCTCTCTCTAAAAATCAATAAAAACATTTTAAAATGATAATAAAATAAATTGTTTAAACACCAAAAAATAAAGCAATTTTTTTAAAAAGGTATTTGGAGTGTTAAAGACTTCAGGAAGTCCTTTAATAAGTAAATCTGTTTTATTTTAACTCAGTGTTATCAGACTTAATTCACCAGGGAACTCCAAAAGAAACATAAGATATCCGGTGTTTTCCAAAGGTTTTGACCCTGAAGTCCTTTACAAAAATGTTCACCTATTACTATCTCACAAAGCACAAATGACCAACCCACTAGTGTGCTCTAGGCAACACGTTAAACCAGCAGGTGAAAAAAAAGGTAGATATTGACTCTACTGCCAACTTCATGGATGAACCTGGTCAAGTCCTCTCTTCTCTGGACCTCAGTTTTGTCATCTCTAAAATAAGCCAGCTGTATGAGATTATTTCTGGAGCTCCTTCCGGCTCTAGAGCTCTGGCAAGAATATATTAAAGACCTCCCCCACAGTGAGCCCATGCTTTGGGTAACCATTGGAGGCAAGGAGGTCTACGGTGCCTGTTAAAAGAAGTTACAAATGTAACTGATGTGGATGTATTTTCAAAAAACTCAAGGATCAAAAACAAACGGCCAAGGTATTCCAGGAGGTTATAAGAAACCAATGCAATCATCTTTGGTTCACTACAGCCCTGATACTGCCAAGTCTCAGCACTCCCACTTATTCACTTGTGTGCCCTTGGGTAAAGCCCTGAGTTGAGGGTTTTCTCAGCTATAAAGTGGGTTTAACAATTACATTTGCTGCTTTCCTCAAATTCTTGGTAAAGGCATTTAATTCATCACAGCAACAGAGATAAGAGAGTAGAAAACCGATGACAGGTTTGTCAAACCATTTATTTAACAAGTAAAAATGTCCCTTATCAAATTATCTTTCATTTATCAGTAAAATGCCCTTGGTTGGGGCATGAAGGTAGTATGAAATTATCATACTCATCCATTATTAGAGGCACAATACATTTTTAAAAACCTTTTACAAAGTGACTTGTCATTATATATCAAGAACCATATAAGAATTCAGGCCCTCTGACTCAGCAAATCTAGATCTGGGGATTTTAGGAAATAACAAAAAAAAAAAAAGGAAAAAGTGAGAGGTATGAAAGTTGCACTTTGGGATTATCTGTAATAGTGTTAAGTTGACTCCTTCTAAATATACAATACTAGGGAGTGCTATATCCACTTAAAAGAGTATTAAGCAACCATTAAAATAATTATGAAGACATTTATTATTAAATGATAATTATAAAGGCCATGTGGAATTATAATGATAAACTGTTAAGTGAGAAAACTGAATACAAAGCTGTAACTATACTAATAAATTACCTATGTAAATTTTGCCAGCATGTAAAGACAAGAGGAACAATGAATTGTTCATTTGCTAGGATGGTAAGATTATGGATAATTTTTTTTCCTTTTAATATCCTGTATTGTTATAACTTTGTGAACTAAATAAAAATGTGGGGAAAATACAATGACAGTAACAGATAGGTACATTTTGTTGTATTCTTTGTAAATCCTTTCACTGAAGAAAGGGATTAAATGTGGCTTACCGTAGCAAATCATAAAATAAGACCCACATACTGGATTTCCTTCAGACCCTCCTACCTTTTTGAGAATAAATTAAAATATAAACACCAGAGTTGAGTTTTTAAAATCCAGGATTATCTCATTATTCTATTTAAAACTGTAAAGAAAGAAAATGCCCTCTTTTTTTCTTTTGGATTAAAAGTTTTCTCAGCCAAATTCCATATGTCTGTTCTTCCCCGTTAAGGGGGCATGGTCCCCATTCCTCATGCATTTCTCAGCCTTCGGGACCTTCACTAGATGTATAGACAGTGGTGGAGAAGATCCAGGTCAGATTGAAGAGAGCCCAACTGTCTTTGTGAGATGAGCATACTGATTTCTGCCCAGGCTGCCGTCCAGGTTTGTAGTCACGATCCCCTGAGATAAGTGTAGGAAAACATGAAAGTGCTTTGTAAATCCTCCAGAACTGTGTGCAGTGGATCTTTTTTCTTTGGGAGTCAGTGTGGCATAATGTCGGACACACGGGTAGAATCTGGGTGAGAGCATCTGGGAGAGAGGAGGAGTGGGTTTTAGCGAAATGGTTAGTGTTAGCAGTTAGAAATGTGAGCCCTGGCATGGTAGGTCATTTGGTTAAAGCATCTTCCCATAAGCCAAGGTTGCAAGTTCAATCCCCGGTCAGGATACAAAAGGCAACCAATGAATGCATAAATAAGTGGAACAACAACTTAATGTCTGTCTGTCTGTCTGTCTGTCTCTCTCTCTCTCTCTCTCTACAATAAAAAAAAGAAAAAGAAATTTGACTGTGAAGTCAGAACTGGCTTTCAAATTCCAGCTCTGCCATGGAGCCTCAGAGTTGAGACTTCACTCAGCTCATAGTGATGATGTATATAAAACACAGTGCCCAGTAAGTAGTGAGCACTCAAGAAATGTCAGTTAATCTCATTAGTCCTGCCTCTCTGGGATTATTTGTCCAATAATATTTAGTTTAGATATCTGTCTGAGCAGATATCTTCACTGTGACACCTTGTTTGTTTTTCCCTGAGGCAATGACCCCCAAAGGGCAGAACTAGGACCAGTGGATAGAAGTTACATGGAAGCTGATGTGTGCTCAATGAGGGAAAGAACTTCCTGGCAGCCATTCCATAATACCAGTTCCATAAGAGACTAGTGAACTCACTGTGCCTGGAGGCATTCAAGCTCAGGCTTAGTAACTATTTAAAGGGATGCTGTAAAAAGACCAACCTAGACACAGCTAATACATTTTAATGAGACTCACTATCCCAAGTTCCTGTGCTATCAATGAACTATTTATTGATTTATTATTACTTTAGCAATACTTTAATTGATAAACTACTTGTGCCATCTTCAAGGCTTTGGCCTATTCTAATTCCTCTCTGAAGAGAACGCCCATAGAAGTCTCCTGGGGTTAGAGGCTGATGGAGAATCAGAACACATGACCTATGACCACTTTCTGAACCTTCTTTCCCACAGTGACATTCTTTCTACAATGTGCATGTGGTATAGTAGAGTTCACCTCATTCATGCACTGTATTGACTGCAATTATGTCTTCTCATTTCCCTCTAGGACCTGAGGTTTTCTTCTCCTCTCAGCTCCGCCCAGCTGTGTTTTCTTCCCACCAATTCTAGATCCGACAATGTCTTTTCAGAAATTTAGCAGCAGTATCATGACAGCTGTTAACCTATGGCTCTCAGATGTGCTTGAGTTGAATTTTTTGTTCTTTGCTTTCTTATAGTGCTGGCAAAGGATACTTCAAAAAGAACCACACAATTTTTCAACACATGAATACTGTCGGCCTCCTATACAAACCTTCACTTATAGTTCCTGTCACATGCTGGGCCATCGACTCTTCTACCAAAGGAGAAATATATCGAGTCAACTAAAAAATATTTTCTTTAAACAGCATTCAGAAATCCAAACCCAAGGTAACAATACTTCATGAAGCGAGTGCCAGGCTATTAAATGATTTGGTCCTCACAACAGCCCTGAGAGGTAGGTTGAGTAGGTGGCAATTAATCTCCCCGTGATATAGGTTAGAAAACTGAGGGGCAGAGAGGTGAAGTCATACTGTTAGGATGTGATAAAGAAGAAAGCATGAGTTATGCACTGCAGAAGCCCAGTCCAGAGAGGATTTCCCCTTCACCACATGTTTTCATTCATCACTCAACTCAAATGAGCATCTTTTATGTACAAGTCCTATATTGTGCTGGGGCTGCAGAGATGGACCAGACACTCTCCCTGCTCTTGTGAGAGAAGAGAAAGACAAAAACTGCTACGATAGTGTGACAATGACTTAGCAGAAATGTGGGACCTAGTGGGAACCTGATGTGCTCACTCAGGGAGTGACCCTAGGCCTAAGGCAGACACAAAAGCCCAAAAGCAGGCGGCAGTGACCTCTGCTTAGAGAGGCTAGGCAAGAAGGAGGGTCTTGAAAAGCTCAGAAGGTAGTTCAGATGTTCCCATGGGTACCACCTGGGAGGGGTGGCTAAGCGGTTCAAACTGTGAGATTGCTCTAATGCAATTCTTACTATATCTCCTTGGGGACTTACTGACCATCCTCCTGCTCTGCCAATTCCTAAATAGGCCAAACATGTTCTGTCTTTAAGCCATTGCTCATACTGAACCCTTGGTCTATGGTACCTTTCTGCCCATCTTTTCCAACTCAGTCTTCCAGGCTTAGATCAAATACCACCTCCCTCAAGAAGTCTTCATAGATTCCCCCTAGCAGAAAAGGATTCCTCCTTCGTTTTCCTAATTGTATTTAATGAAAAGACTGAAACCATAGGCTTATTTCTCTGCCATGACTTTGAACAACTCAAGGGCAAGAAAGACTCATCTCCCTTGAGTACTAAACACTGAGCTCTTTGTTGAATGGAATTGAATTAAAAATGGGAGCAGGGGACAAGTGGTTCTTTGGTTCTTTGGAGGCACATTCCCAAGCCCTTGGTCTGCTCTTTTCATAGCATTTTGCTTATATGTAGATATCCAGTAGCTTCATCTACAGAATGGCAATATTAATCATGTTCTCCATGTCCTTATTTATCTAACAGAGTCCTGTCCACCCTTCAACACTCATCTAGGTCACTCCCCCCGAAAAAGGTCTTCTCTGACCTCCCTGTCCAGAGTCTGCCTTGACCATCCTGTTCGGTTCTCCCTCAGCCGCCTTTGCCTTATCCACCCATGCTGTCAGGGGCTAAGTAGAGGTCTGTCTCCTCTGGACAGGGTCTGAGGCTCAAAGGACAGTACATCCTGGCTCTTGACCCAGGGCTGTGCACCCCTTCCCAGGGTGGCTGTGAGGATCCAATGACTGCTGAGTGGAGACTCACTGAGGGCTTCTCTGCAAATGTTCTTGCCCTTCTCTCTGGCACTCATGACAGTGAAGGGCACTGGGCTGGCCCATGAAGCCAAGCGGGCAGGGTACCCCAGTACCTCAGGCATCACATTTCCCCAGTGGGCCTGGAGAAAGAGTGGAGGACTATCCACGGGGGGTATGTGGCCCTTCTGGACTGGAAGCACGCCTCTCCCCCTTCCCCTTGCCCCCTGGGAAACGGCTTCTGCCTGGGTGGCCACAAGAGCTTTAGGGCCAGAGCTTTCCTCTGGGTCTCCAAAGCCACCTGGGCTGCCCAAACCCAGGCACCTGGCCTGCACTGAGAGCTTCAGAGGAAATGGAGGAACGGAACCAAGTGCGAACTAACCAGGTTGTGGTCAAAAGAGCCAGGACAAAACCCAGCTCTGAGCTTAATTAAAAAGAGTGCTTAATCCCTCCCCCAACGAATGTAGATCACCCACAAAGGAGAACAGGACTGCCAGTGGCCAGGAAGACCCGAAGCCTTACAAACAAGCACTTTGGGCTGTGCAGGGCAGCTCTGCTATGATCTGATACAATGACTATTGTCAAGGAGGGCTGTTTTTCCATGTTTTTGTATCCTTTTCTTCGAATTTTCTTTTGCTACCTAATTTCATGCATCAGAGGTCAAAAGACAAAAGGTCAGGCCTGGTTTGGAGGCAGCAAACTCCCCTTCACCAGGAACGTGTGTCCAAAGGAGCGCTTTGAGGCACGGCATGCAGAATGCAGACACCGGCAGGTTTCCTCCCCGCCTCATTCTCTTTTGTCACTTCATGGAGTACACGAGTCTACGTGCAAATTGCATGAAAAGTGAGACACCAACTGCAATACCAAAGGAGGAAAAAATCGCCCTCTTTCAATTCACCAAACTGTTGCCAGCTCATACCTTATTTGTAAGAATTTGTGCCTAACAGGAAGCCCATCTGAGAGCTCTCAGCCCGCCTATGCACAGAACCATATAAAATACTGAAGCTGAATAGATATTCTTTAACTTGTTTTTTTTCTGGGAGAATTTATAAAGATGTCTCCGGAAAATTACCAACATTTGTCCTAAAAAGTGCCTTCATTGAGATTTACAGCAGCATTTTAGTATAAGCAATTTAGTATGACTCTTTTAGTATATTTTGTTTTAGACCTCCAATCTTTTCAATGCCCCATTTTGGATTCTTAAGTAATAGCAGACTGTTAGTTTCCTTGTGTGGTAGGTAGACACATAGATTTACAAGGAGACTCTAGCGCCATGCTTTCCCATTAGAAATATTTTAATCATTTAGGAGGGAAATTATTTTTCCTGTCTATGCTCATAAGCTCCTCATATCAACTGGGTATGCCAAATGGCTTTCATCTGACTAAAAATAAATTAGGGGACATCTTTGCTTTTTCTTCTTTTAGACAATTTTTTTAGTGTATTGGCATTTAATGTCTGAAGGTCTGGCCCCCACCTCCATACAAAGTAAAGCAGACGTTAAAGTTAAGCATGTTGGGAGGTGTCTCTGGTTATCACTAGACACTGGCGCTGGCTGCGGGGCTCACCTCAAAGGCCTTTTGGACCCCAGCCCAGCTCCTCTTTTCCATCTTACCCTGGGCTGAGTCCTGGAGGAAGCTAGCAGCAGAGAGCTCGTCCAGTTGCTAAAATTAGGTAATCAGCAGCAAATCCGAAAGCCTATTAGAGCACAGTTTTATTTCAGGGATGTTTTCAAAACCAGGCTTTCTATCCCACAGTTCCATCTCCTCCCTATAAAACTTCACCTCAAAAAAAAAAAAAAAAAAAAGCCATAAAAATCAGCCCAGCAGACTGAGGTATCTGCAGGCTCCAGGGGAAGTGCCCCAATCCTGCTGTGATCCTCTGCTACGGCTCTGACGTTATTACAGAAAAATGGAGAAGGAAGTAAGTGAGAACATTAAAGGGCCTACTTATAGGCTGGCTTCACTTCTGTTTAGCTTTCTGATCTCCGTCCAAAACTTAAAGAACTTAACCTGTGCACTTACTCAAAATCGCTCGAAAGTAGGTTCCTCCACGTCCCAATACTTCATGGAATCAAATTATATCACATTAAAATGTTATTAGTTGGAAACATATTAGATAAATGCAAGTCTAGGCTGGTGCATAAATATTTAAAGCTCACATTACACAGAAATATCAGAAGAAAAAGGGCGGGGAGAGCTAACAGTTCTTCGTATAAATATGGCTAGAAATAAAGCATCCTACATGTAAACTTTCTTGAGCAACATATGATTTTATTACTTACAAATTATGACATTGTTAAATTTCAAAGGAAATATAAGGAATAAACTCATTCACACTTGTTTTCAATGTTAAACAATCAGAGGGCCCATGAATCTTTTCAATGCTTCCTTTTAGATTCTTAGGTAATAGTGGATGGCTGGGATGTGTTGGCAAATTTTAAATATAACTGACTGCCTATTTTCCATATTCATATATTTTAATGTAACTCCAAGAGAGTGAATTTTATCTCAAAATTCTTCAAGAGTTGCCTTCAAATCATCTCTGTGCATATGTATATGGCATACCCTTGACGTCTGCCATAGGTACCGGTGTGCTGGAAACCAGTCGTGGAACTGAATTGAATTACTGGATTTGAGTTTAAATGAACCCATCTAAAAGACCCAGGTCTGCGCTTTCTGAGGCTTCTCTCAATAACTTGTAATTAAAGCAAGAAAGGCAGTAAAGTAAAACAACAATAGCAGTAACCCACCATGAACACCAGGTTCCCGAACACAGCCCCATCGAATTTTCCAGCGGTACCCCAATATTTCCGGGTGGCCTGCCGCTAGCACCTGGTGCTCCAGCGAGCCAGTGCTCGAAGCCCTATATGCGCAGAGGACCCTACTGGCAGCGGAGGTGGATGCTTTGATCCAAACCATTCCTCAGCCCTTTCCGCCGAGGGCGCCACTTGAAAACTGCGGCCCTGCGACTAGCCTGCGTTGCGCGCTTTTTTTTGCGCTCTGCGCCCGGGGAGACGTGAGTGAAGAGGCTCCCCCATCCACCTGGGCGCCAGCCCCTAAGCACACCCCAAGCTTGTACAGAGAGGGACCTACTCGCCGAGACTCGGTGTCCACCCTCAATCCTGACCCGTTCAGACCCAGCAAACGAAGCGGGGCGGGGCGGGGCTGGGCTTTAGGGGCGCCGCCTGCCCAAGGTGCGTGCCACGTGCGCACTCCCTGCGCGGACCCCGAATCCCGCTCGTCCAGCTGCGGCCTCAGCCGCTCGCAGAAGCAGGCTGCCAGCTTTAGGGCGGGGCCTCCTCCTCGCCCGCTGCCTGGACGCCGGCTCCCACCCACTGTCAGCCCAGAGCCCCAAGGCCAGGGTCGTTCAGCGCGGCTTCTCCCGGGGCTCGCACAGAGGGAGGCCCAGCGGCGGACCGCGGTGGCCCAACCTTGGCTAGATTCCCGGCGGGGTGTTTCGGGATGGGGTTGGGGCGGGGCGCCTGGCCGGAACTGGACCCGGGTCCCGGCTCCCGGCTCCCGGCTCCGTGAGCCCTGGCGTCCTCGGGTGTCTCCTGGCCGAGTAGAAGAGCCCGACCTAGGCTTCTCGCTTCGCGACTTCAGCCTCCCCCTCCCTAGACTGCAGCGTCCAAGGCTGGAGGGAAGCTCGCGTCCTGCCCAGGCCAACCCCTTCTGCGACTCTTTTCTTTTCCTGTCACTCTGTTCTGGGCCTCTGCTTTCTCCCGCTCAGAGAATGCCAGAGCGCGCGGGGGGCCGGAGGAGCTACGCACCGGCCCCTTCCCGGTGCCTCCAGTCTGCCTCCGTGTCGTCCCTCACTCTCCATATTTTCCTCCTCTATAGATTCCCCCCGCATTCCCTTGCCGGGTTTAGCCAGCATGTGTTTCTGCCTCTAAATTTGTCTCTTTCCTCCCCGGTGCAGCATTAAACAAATCCACGTGTGTGGAGGTTCAAGTTCCGGCAGTGTGGACAGAGAGCATGCCTTCTCTGCCCGTGGAACATTCCCGGGCACTACAGTTTGGCTTCCCCTTGACGTGGTGCCAGCGCTGGCTCCGCCATGCAGGCCGCGGCTACCAATGCGCCGGCTCCCTCTCTCTCCTTCGCTGGCTGAGTGCGTCGGCTCGGGGAGTGGATCTCTCTGTCTATGGTTGCAAACCGGGGCAAGGCTCTCCAAACCGAAAGCTGAGCGGAGTTGGGTTTCTAGCATTCCAGGGCTGCGGACAAGCGAAATGGGGGCTTTTCCTGGGGTCCCGTCGCCTATCTGCTCCCAGACTCCACGCGTCCCTAGCCCCTGCCCAGTATCTCTGGAGCCGCGGCGTCCATTCCGTGTGCTCCGAAGCGGTTTGCCACCTGCTCCGCGGCGGGGGAGCCGGCCCTCGGTCTAACGCTGCGGAAGTCGGGGAGGTCAGGAGCACACTGGCCAGAAGCGGGAGGAGATAAACCCACAGCAGACAGGGAGGGCAACAGGACGGCGGCTGGGCCTGGGTATCCCGAGAGGAGGGAGCGGGCTCTGTGAATTCTGACCTGGGCACTGGAGCCTCAGGACCCACGCAGGAGTACAAGGGCGGGCGGGCGCCCCCTCGGGAACGCACAATTGTTTTGCCTGGGTCTGGAACTCGCCGAGTAGGACGCGACGGCGGGAGGGGGGTCAGGTATTTCGGAACCAGGCAAACCCACCATTCGTGATGCTTGGCCTAATCCTTTGCCCTTCCTGGGTTCGGAACAGGAACGGGAGTAGTGCCCGGTGTCCCCTCCCTCATCCAAAAGCCCCACAAAGCCAAAACACACACCCAAAACTCACCAGAGCACCCCGCAAACACAAACACTAAAGCCAACACACGAAAACATAAACCCAAACCCCCATCCAAACGCACGGCTCATAAAAAAAAAAATCAAAATCGAAGAAAACAACACCCAAGCACAAAATCCACCTAACACAAAACACACAAACGACACCCACTGGTGTAAAATCAAAACATAGCAAAGCACCACGCAGAAGGAACAGACTTCAAACGACACACAAAAAGACAACCTATAAGAACAAAGTTTAACACGCACACGAAATCAAAACCCACCCAAAAGATCAAGACTCACAGAGCAAAGCCCGATAAAATGAAATCCACGAAAAAAAAAAAACAATACGCAAAACACCGACACAAAAGACTCATACATAATTAAAAAACAAAACAAAACAACAACTCCCAGAAAACAAAACCAAACAAACCCTCTAAACAGAAAAACAAAAAACAAAACAAAAGGAACCCCAGCCGATTCCCGCCCCAGCCCTGGGTGAAATGTCAATTCCGGAAGGGCTTTTGATCTCTAGGTGCGGACAGGCCTCTCCTCCCGGGCGCAGCCTCCCCGCGCGGGCTAAGCCGGAGGGCGGGAAGCCGAGGCTGGGGCCGGCTGCGGAGGGCAAGAGCGGAGCGCTCCGAGATGCCCCCCAATTAAATCGCCGGGCAGGGACCCCGACCCGCAGGCGGCAGAAAGGAGGCGGCGGAGGGTGACTGCGCAGACCAGTTGGTGGGGGGGCCGCCCGGGGAGTCCACAGCCACGCTTCCGATGGTGGCGAAAATCCGCTAAGCGATGTCCGGTTCCCGCCGCGCCCCCACCCCTTTTCTCGAGCTCTGGGCTCTTCCCCCCCTAGGTGGCGGCCCAGCCTCGTGACCACCCCCTCCAAAAAACAAACAACACCCTCGCGGAGGGCGAGTCACTTTCCGAAACTGCCATTGTCCGGCGGGCCAAGAGTCCTTCTCTGGAGCGCTCCCCCGCCCTGGAGGGCCGTGCCCCTTCGACCACCCCGCAGCAGCGGGACCCCACCGGCTTCCAGGGGCCTAGCCGAGCATCTGGACTCGGGATTGGGGAGGGTAAGGGGAGGGAAGTCTCGAGCCTGGGCCGAAGAGAGCGGGCTGGACATGCCACACCTCTACCCGGTCTCTCTTGGGCTGATTTCCCCCCTGGAATCAAGTCCAGGGGCGCCGGGACGACGCCACGTCTCGGGGCTTGAGGGCAGAGGGATTCCATTCATGGGCCGGGGTAAGGTGTCCGGGACTCCTGCCCACCTCCAGGACCTCCTGAGATGGTTCCGCTCAGCCCGGGTGCTCCAAAGCGGAGGGCCGGATTTTAGCTCCAGCATTGCACATCTTAACCTCTGTGCTACGGGCCGGAATGCGACGTGGTGTGGGGAGAACTGCGACCCAGGGGGCTGAGTGGGACCTGGAGGCTTCAGGCTTCTCGTACTTCTCTAGAGTTAGGGACCCAGCAATAGCAATAGCGGCTGCAAATTAGGGTGGGGGTGGGGAGCTGGGAGCTCTGGGGGGCGGGCGCCGCCCTAGGGGTGAATCTGAGGAAACTGGATGCCTGGCAACATCTCCTACTTTTGCACCCCCTTCAAAAGCACCTGCTTGGCAGATTGGTTAATTTCTTTAAAAACAAAAACCAGGCCGGCCCCCGCCTTCGCAGCCGGGTCTGCACCCAGAGGGGTCACCGGCCCCGCGCACGGTGAAGAGGGCCGCGATGCCAAGTCGCAGGGGTTTGTAGAAGGTGCTGCCTCGCTCGAGGCCGGGGCTCCGGGCTCGTCTTGGGTCGGCCCCTTCCCGTAAGTGCGCGGGCTAGCTCCCGGCTTTCTGAAACCTTCCTTCCCTCCTCCCCCACAACCCCTTATAAAAGTCCAGGGCGGTGTGGCTGCGACACTGTTGCTCTCCGGGCCTTCAGCACTGCTCCGGCCCGGCCCGGCCCGCCCCGTCTGGCCCGCGGAGCAGGCCCCTCTGCACAGCGCGGACACCTTGCCCGGCTCTGGGCCGGCAGCGCGGGGCCGCACGCTGGGGGCGCGGCGTGTCTGGGGACATCTTGTGATGTTGGCGAGAACAGGACATGATCTCACATGGCGAGAAGCTCTTTAGTTCCTTAATCATTTCACGGTGCCTTCGGACGCTTTTTTTTTCCACCTAAAACGTTTAGTTTCAGCTCAGTGATCAGCTACCCCAGCTCGGCGGGGGAGCGGAAGGCTTGAATTATTCCGACCTGTGAGCGGCCCCTGACACCAGAAAAAAAAAAAAAAAAAAAAGAAGCACAAAAAAAGTGGAAACTTTTTCCCCCCTGTCCATTCCATCAAGTTCTGAAAAATCAAAATGGATTTAGAGAAAAATTACCCAACTCCTCGGACCGGCAGGACAGGTAGGACCGCGATACCCGCTCCAGGCGCGCTAACTCCCGGGACCCAGCTGGGTGCTGGTCCTCCCGAGCTTCGGCCCTGGGGGAGGGGGCCTCATTTTTGCCAGGATTGACTGCCTGTTGGTCTGTGGCACGTTTGTGTGTCTTTTCGCCAGTCTATTCACGGACTTCTGCATCATTCCAAGTGTCAGAGAGTTTGCCTATTTTTCCTCTATTCCTGAATATTTATGTAGGTGTCTGTCTGGGGGTCTGAAAGTTTGTTTGGGTCTGTGTGTTTACATATGGATTCAGAGTGTGCAAGAGTGGCAATGCGTTTGTGTGTCCCTCTATACCGGATTTTCAAATGTCTGAGTGTGTGTACATGAATTTATGTGCCTGTGTGTCTTTATATTCATACATGTGTTAGTGTGTTTATGAGTTGGTGTTCCTAGATACTGTTCTTTTGTATCCAAAATGTGTGTTATATATATATAATTTGGATAAGTCTCTGAGCGTATATCTATTCTTTTTAAAGGTCTGTGTTCATCTGTCATATTCTAAGTGATTTTGGAAGTGAGAAAGATGTGTACATGTCAACAGCTGTTCGCTGTGTACATGCCACTATACACAAACGTGCCAGCCTCTAGGCACAGGGATGGGTCGAGGGCCTGTGGGGTTCTGTTGTGCTGAGCCTGTGAACAGGCTCAGGTCCTGTTCTATTAGGAGAACCAGGAGTGAAAGTGTGAATTCAGGAAAAGTCCTCAGTGCAGACCCTCAGTGTGTTGTGTGCACTGCTTCTCTCTGTGGGCACAGTTGAGCCTACCCTTTGTAGGAAAGGGTCTCCAGCGGCAGGCACAGCATGGGCAGGTGAGAGAGCAGGCAAGCCTATATGCTAGTTGAGACATTTCTAGGGACCCCCGCCTGCCTTCGCTTTCACCTAGACCAGCCTCTGACACCGGGGTGTGTGTGTGTGGTGTGCTCAGGTTTCATCTGAGGATGCCCCTCCAAAGGAGGGGAGCAGAAGCAGGGTGGACATGTGTGCCTCCTCTGGGCATCCAGTTCTGGTATGCAGACAGGCCTTTCTGACAGACCCAGGTGTGCCTCCCACAGGCCCAGGCAGTGAGGAGCAAGATGTGTTTATATCTGAGAGGAGGTGGCAGGCAGCAGGAAGCCTCTGTTTGCCCTGAGGTAAAAGCTGGGTATAGGAGCCTCTTCTACTCCTTAGGCCAAGCGTGCTAACCCACGCCCAAACACACTCCTGGCCCTGGCAAGAACTCCCTTTCCCCCATTCCTGTGGATCGATGAGCTCCCATCTGTTCCTCAGCCCTAAATATAGGTCAGAAAGCAGAAGGAGAGAGGTGAACTTATAGCCCAAACCCAGGACAATTCCCAGGGCTTAGAGGTGCTTCCAAAACTGTGAGTAACGAGAAGTGAGGGCAGAAATCGAAGAGGCAGCATTGAAGAGGATCCCCCAGGTTGAGAGTGCAGTAAGGGGAACCCCCTCTGTTCTATCCCCACTCTTCCCTCTTTCCCCCAGTGGGTCCCTGAGTAGGTGGGACTCCCAGAGGTGCCCGTGCTGGGACGAGGGTTTGTGTTTGTGCTGGGAATGGCTGAGTGTTCAGGGGCTGACCGCTGCTGCCTTCCCCGATGAGCTGTCTACAAAGAATGTAATTCATGGCGGTCGATGGGCTCTTTGATTAGTTCAATCGCCTGAATAATCGTTTAATCAATAAAGCATTTCATTCCTCATGGAGATGGGTCTGGGTGGGGCCGGGGAGGGGCAGTTAGGCTGGCCAGAGTTGAAAGTTCCGAAGAGCCACGCCCCCTCTCCATTGACGGGTTGGAGAAAGGGCGCCTTTCCCAGGTAGCTGGGGACACCTCAGGTGGCACCGCCCTTCTGCTTGTCTGCCCCAGCCTGGGCCCCACTAGGGAAGAGGAGAGCCAAGAAGCTGGACAGGCTGGGGGCATCCAGGTCTCGTTTTGGGGTTTTTACGTGGACTTCCTCCCGCTCCTAACTTTGAGGCCTTTTCTGGGCCTCTTTCCTTTCTTCAGAACTGGTTTCCATTCTGTCTCTTGATCTCAGTTCCTCCATCTATACAAGGGGGAAGGAACCTATGCCTTTCTAGCTTTAAGCCCAAGATCAGCTGAGGTCAACCCTGAGCAGGGAGCCACTTAAAGATTTCCTTGTCTAGTTTTTTTCCTTGTGGTACCAAAAAGGAAAAACAGGTCCCAGAGAGGGGCAGGGACTTGTGGAGGACTTTTCTGACCTCTGACCTCTCATTCCTGCTGGGAGAACACCACCCCCCCCCCCCCTCTTGCCGCTGTGGGCATCCTTGGAGAAAAACTATCATTGGGCAAGCCAGCTGCTGTGTGAGTGAAGGCTCCCCAAGGCCAGGGAGACCAGGAGAGGCAATGGCACCAAGCCCTCCAGCTCTAGAATGAGCCAGTGAATGACGACAATATTCTCTACCCCTGGATCTCCATCTTTCAGAACCTTGAGAGGCCTCATCTCAGGGGTTCTTCTCCCTATTAGATTCATGGGGAAACTGAGCCTGGGAGAAGGGCCCCACCGCCTAAAGCCTTTAGACAGAGAAAGGCAGTCAGTCCCAGAGGTGCCCGGGAGCGCCTGGCCTTTGGTGTGCACTGGAAACGAAAACAAATCCTGACCGAGACCATTGGCATGGTTCTCGAGAGAAATCTGGTGAAACTCTTCCCTTTTGTCACTCACTCCCAAGATTCTTACAGCTGGACCTGGGCCAGGCAGAGCAGACCCCTGATCCAGGAGCAGGAATCAGCTCTGACCCCTGGCGTTGGTTGTTGTCTCTCGTTGATGTTTTTGAAATGAGGGTTAGGGAGGACCCACCCAGTTAGGACAGCGATGGCTGTGTCACCTCTGCCTTCACTGAACGGAGCAACCGGTCTGGGCCCCGTGCGCCTCGCTCTGCCTGAAGCAGGAGCAGGGAAATGGGCTGGCCTTGGGCTGTGGGAGTTCATCTCAGGCCCCCAGAGCGACGGCAGCCGTCGCCGCGGGGCGCAGGAGGGGCCGCGCGCCGGACAGAGGGGAAGCGGGCGGCAGTGTGGGTTCGAGTGAAGCCAGGTTGTGTGGCTGAGGACCGAGGGGGACGTTTCTCTGAAGGTGTTTTGGCTTCGCAAACATTATTCTCAGTGGGCTTTCTTTCAGTAGCAAAACTTCCAACGGCAATTCCATTTACACAAATTGGGTTTCTTCCCGGAAGGTTTCGTTCCCGGTCTCCTGCCTCCAGCGCTTAGTTAGCACAGGGTCCGGCCCAAAGTCCTGCTGCGGGGAAGCGGGGATGGGGGGTGGGGGGGAATGAAACCACGCGACTGCTGCGCAGAGCGAGGCCCGACCGCCTTCAGGGTGCTTGCTCCTCTCTCTCCGGGACCCAGACTCGTGGGCTCACGGGCTTCCGGAGGCTGGACTGAGGCGCAGAAGCCGGGCTTGGCCCTGGGGTCGCTCTGAGCCGCCGTTTGGCGGTGTAAGGTTGGGCAAGGTGGCCCGGATACCAGGTCTGGTGATGCCTCTTGGCGTTAGAAGTTCCCGGAGGCCGGTCCACCCCGGAGGCGGTGAATTACCGCCGACCCAGAGGGAGGCTTCCTCTGGCCGCAGCGCACAGTGCGGTAGGAGCGGCTCTGGCCAAAGAGGTTAGGCAGCCCGGCACTGACCTGCTGTGTGAAAGGGCTATTTCTGATCCGGTAACATCTGGCGTTCCCGTCCCACCGCGGCAGCGCTCCGGGGACTCTGTCCAAGCCTCCCCAGGGATGGGAAGGAAAGCCGTTGGCGTGGGCACGTCCTAGCTGGGTGCTTTCATTTGGTACCGTATCCTCGTGCCCCCTCCCAAACGCCCGCCCATCCTGCCATCCTGAGAGTGGCTCTGGAGAGACCCTTATGAGAAAAGCTGCCCGGCCCACAGCCTTTCCTCTAGCCCGGACTTGCTGTGTGACCTTGGACAGGTCGCATCCCGCCTCAGCCTCAGGTTCCGCATCTGTAAAATGGGGACAGTTTAGCCTCGAGGCCCTATTAGCTCAAATACTTTACAATCTGGGTTTCCAGGCCTGAAATGAGCGGGGCTGGAGGTGGAGATGTCACAGCGCCCCTAAAGGCATCCTCACCCCACCCCTGTCCCCTGCCTCTCTTGTGGGAACGAAGAGCCGCCCCTTCGAAATCTAGTCACTTTTGATCCACCATGCTCCACCGGTGGAGCGAAAGCGGGATCCTTAACTCATCCTGGTATCTCTGCGCAGTTATGATCTTTCTGCTCCAAGGAAGGGTGTGTGTGTGTGTGTGTGTGTGTGTGAAGATCCAGACAGGCAGGGTTCCAGACAAAGAAGAGATAATGCCACCACCCCACCTCCCTGCACGTGAAATCTCCTGATCCCCAAGAGGCTCGCCTGAGACTGTTTCCTGCAGCTGTGCCTGGAGGGGGTGGGGACGGTCAGCGCAGGAAACTTAACTGCGGTTCAGGGGCAGCTGGGTCTGGGACAGGAACAGAAGGTGGGCTAGAGGACCGACCCAGTGTAGGGGTGTGAGAAAGGGGGCAGAGGTAGAGAGAGGGGAGACTGAATGACCTAGGAGTTTTCTCAGCGTCAACCTGTGCTCTGTCCTCCTTACCAGTCCAGGTCTGGCATGGGCACCCCAGAGCCCTTGTATATATGTTTAATATTAGAGGATCAGTGCTTTTGAATGCACAATGGTGGGACTTGGGACCACTCCCATGAGCTGCTGGCCCAGGAGAATCTTCAGTGTCTCTGCCAGGACCCTGGCATAGGTAAACACTCACAGAACTATTGCCTGCTGGGTATAGACAGCCTGCCCCATGCTTCCTTTTCAAAGAACAGTTCCTTTGATTGTGGCTCCAGGTTCTCTACACCCCCTTGAGAAACTGAGACTCCTTGGTCAAAGACCCTGCCTTTCTGGACCAGGAAGGTTTTTGTTATAAATTCCCCTAGAGAGGGAAGGTCAGGTCTTTTCAACAGCTGAAAGCTGCAGCAAGGTAGCATGCCTAGCGTGGCTTGGCAGGGACCTTGCAGATAGAATGAACCCACCCACCCGCCGGCTTCAGGCACCCTCATTAGCACTGGACGGGTCTGGGTTCATTCAGTTCCCAAGAGGCCCTGCGCCGGATGTGGAATTACCCCTGTGGACAGAAGGCTCCAGCTGCTCCGATAACTAGATCCCAAAGCATCCGGCAGCTCCTGGCCTGGAGCTGAAAAGAGGTTCTCAGGGCCCGGTGTTTGGGGAACCCGATCCAAAGCCTCAGATAGCCTCTTCCTACAGGAGCACCCTGATTATCAACTTTAAAGGAATGTGACAATTTTTTTCACCTCAATGTCTCTGCCTTTCGGTTATCTCAGATTTGGGAGCGCCTGGGGTAAAAAGAAGGAGAGGGGTGGACGAGGAGGTAGCGGCTTAATAGGCACTTGATACAATTATGAAATGTTTCCACCGGCAGGAGTTTCATTAAAGACTACGTAAGCCAGTTCTGCCCATTTTACAGATGAAGAAACTGAGAACGGGGCAGATGTGCGCACGCGAGTCTGTTGGTGCTTAGATTGAAAGCCGGTTCTCTATTGTACTCGCCTTTCTCCAACATCCGTTTTGTGTGTGTGTGTGTGTGTGTGTGTGTGTGTGTGTGTGTGTGTGTGTTTTCTGGAGACTATTTCCCCTGCCTTGGCTGCCCCCAGGCCTTCAGGGTATCTCAGGGTCCCAACGCTGCACCGTGGAGGGCAGGCTCCCTGAGGATGTGCCACGGGACTCTCCGGGCACTAGGTGGATCCCCTCCCCCTCCCTCCATCCCGGCTTCACTAGGCCTTCGCGCCGCGCGTTTGTCAATGAACGTGGCGCCGCTGCCTTGGCCCCGCCTCCCATTCTCTCCCATTGCCCAAGTATCCGCTAATTAGGCGGAGCCTCCCGGTTGCTCAGCCAATGGAGCGGTGCCTCGGGCCAGGGCCGGCTGCCACCGCTCTGATTGGCTTGGTGAAGCGTGATTGGCAGGTTAGCGCCCGCCCCGCCCCCGCCCGGAGGGAGGCTGAGCCCCGGGCGGCGCTGTCCACACGCAGCGGGTCCTGAAAGCGGCTCCGGGGCGGCGCAGTGGCGCACTGTGCGCGCCGAGCAGGCGAGGGCTAGCGCCGGCGGCAGCGGCGGCGGCGGCGGCGGCGGCGGCGGCAGCGCGGGCAAAGCCGACAGCGGCTCCACCTCAGCGCCAGTAGTCCCGGAGGCCGTGGCGGAGGGGACCTTCCGCTCTCTCCTCTGTCCCTCGCTCCACGCCTGGGGCAGGCGCGGCGGCCGTCCCGGAAGAGGCAACTGAAAGACAGTAGAACGAGACCTCCGAGAGAGGGCGGCGGGGCTTCCAGAGTAGGGCGTGAGGCGAGGAGGAGATTGTCGCTGTTGTCCCTTTTCCTGGTCCCAGCGATGGGGGGAAAGCGGGAGCCGCGGGAACTTTGAAGGCAGCGGGTCCCAGGGCATGAGGGCTGCAAGCTCGCCGGGACTCCGGAGTCTCGTCCCCAGCGTCAGTAGCGGAAACGTCTGCGAACCCCACTGGGCCCCAGCACCGCCAGAGAGGAAGTTCTTTGCAACTTCGTGGGAGACGTCGGAGAGGCGGGCAGAGAGAGGCTGAGGCGGCAAGTAGGAGCCCCCGAGACCCAGAGAAGCAGGGAGAGAAGACTCCAGTGAATACCGAGGGGCCGAGGGGAGACTCCAGAGGCAGCGAGGCCGCGGAACCAGCCTGGCAGCCCACGGGCTTCGCTGCTCCTGGAGTAAAACCAAGTGCCGTGCGTCCCGCAGGCCTCCTCAAAGCCGCTCCTACCGGAGGCCAGGGGCGCCAGCCGTCCCGGAGACGGGTCCCTACGCCATGCCCCCGAGGCTGCGGGCGCCTTGGCAGCAGCTACCCCGATTCGGGTCCGGAGCCGCCGCCTGAGCCAGCCCGGGAGGGAAGCCACCAGGAGTTGGGCGCCCCGCTTCCAGCCGGAGTGCACTAGCGCGGTTTCCCGCCTCTAGGAGCAGCTCTCGGCGATCTCCGATCTCCGCGGCCGGGCGGCCCAGCAGTGTTTTCCGAGCCCAGCTCCACGGTGCCTGGCCCGGCGGCGCGGCTCTTTAGCCGCTTTGGGCAGCCCCTTGGCGCCGGGAGGCGGCGGCGTGGGCCGGCCTGCAGTCTGGAGCGCCCCGATGGAAATACACTGTAAGCACGACCCGTTTGCATCCATGCATAGTAAGTAGGCGGCGAGCTCGCTTCTCTCACTCTCCGGCCCGGGGCGGGGTTGGGGGTGCCGGACTACGGGGCAGGTGCTAAGGCCGGCAGGACCCAGGACTTCTGTAGCCGCGCAGTCAAGTTTGCAAAGTGCAGGGCTTTCCAGGCCGGGGATGTGGAACAAAGTGCCTGGTCGCCTGGGCCCGGAGCACCTGGCACCGGGAGTCCCGCCTCCACCAACGCCTAACGTAGGCAGCGAGCAGCAGCCTTTTCTGCAGCCTTTCGGGGGCCCTGGCAGCGACGTCTCAGAGTGCTGGGAGAATCCTGGCCGGGACCTGGAGAGGCCTCCGGCTGGACTAGCTGGAGGGTACGAAGTTGTAGCGAAAGGTCAGTCTGACTCTCAGTCAGCGCCCCACACACCCAAACCCGGATAGCGCCTTTTTTTTTTTTTTTTCAAACAGGGCTTGGAGGGAAAGTGGGACCCCAACCAGTGCCTGTGTGCTTCTGGGTGTGAAGGAAGAGGTTGAGAGAGATAAGCGGGGACCTCCGTTCCAGAGCTCCAAAGGCGTTCTGGAGTTGAGTGGGATTTGAAAAATCAACCAAGTAGAGGTCCCTGAGCTGAGCTTCTGCTTAGAAGCCCGCCAGCCCATACACAGACCTTTAAAGGCACCATCCAGTCCTCCTCTGCAGGACGCTTGCCTTCTGATGACTTCTCCCCTAAAAAAATTTTTTAAAAAAATAAATGAAGAAGCAGCCAATTAGTCACCATCCAGGCGCCCCGCTTTCTAAAGACGCCGAGTGTGTAGGAGACGGGAAGGGTCATTTTGGGCGCGGGCGAGGCGAGGCCGGTGGCCGGTTGCTTGACCCGCCGGGGTCTGCCAGTTCGCCCTTTAGCAGAGCCTCCTGTGAGATGCGCTTCTCTCACGGCGAGTTAGCGCCGGATTAGATTCGGAGATTTCAAGGAAATACCAAGTGGAACGAATCGCGTTTCCCTTCTGCGCGCTGCGGAGCTGGGCCGGAACAAGGCGCCAGGCTTGGGCGGCATCCAGCCGGTGCCCAGCTTGGGTCCCCACGGGCCGCAGGTCATAGGGTTGCTCCCTGGCTGGGAGCCCTCCGCAAGCCAGCTTCTCCTCAGACAGCCCCCAATCCTGCTTACCAGCCGTGGGTCCCCTGTTTAACAAAGGCAAGCGGAGACCCGGCTGGAGAGAAGGCGAGCTTCCCTGGGCGAATCTGTCCTTTTTCACCCGGAGGGCCGAGTGGCCTGGTAGGCAGAGAAATGCTGATCTAGGCGATAGGGGCTGACTGCCCGCAGGTGTTTCTCTTTGTGTCCGTTTCCCCAGTCGGAGGTAATCCACCAAAGCCGTGCGGAGGTTTGCGCAGTGAAGCCGTTTGCTCCGGTCCCAGCCCCAACGATTCCTCATCCTCTGGGGCCTGTGCCAAAACAGTTTCCAGTCCGTGGTGACCCCAGCGCCCCCGGCAGCCCTCTCCTGCGCACACTTGAGCTGGGCTCGGGAGAGGCTCTGATCTCGGCTCTGATCTCACAGAGTGAGCCAGAAAACAAACGAGTTGGGGGTCAGTACTCTGGTAGGCAAGCTCTTAGCTCAGCCAAGGAGAGACTGGGGGACAAAATGGGGAGGGCTGACCCCTGCACTTCTCTCCTTGGGGAGAGGGGAAGGGAGATCAACAGACCCTCACTGCCTCCTTCTGCACACAGGGGTGCCCCAGAGATCTTGCACAAGCCCTTGGAGAGATAGCGTCAGACCCGGTGATCTTGAGGGTGGAGAAGGCAGCTACTTCCAGATGCTGTTAGCCAACCGCTAATGCTGTGTATCTGTCCCTCCTGGTCCTGGCCTTCATTTGCCCCCTGGAGAGTGCTCCCTCCTCCCATCTTCAACTCCCTGGCAGCACGGTGGGGGCTGGGCCCCAGCCAGCCTAGCTTCCAGGGCCTGCTTGATTCTGACGTCCAAAGCACTTTGCACAATGTACACGCTCCAGGGCCTCAATTTGTTGGTGACTGGAGGTGGGGAGTGGGGTATGCAGTAGATCCCTTAGAGGTCCCTGGGTTAGTAGGGGCTCAGACCAAGTCTCATCTCCTCATCTCCCTTCTTGGCCCTGGTCAGTTTCCCCGCTCCTACCCTCTCTCCCCCCCCCCCCCCCCCCATCAGAACAGGACAGCTTTGTGTGGGAGAGATTAGATGGTGTGTGCGGCAGGGGCAGGCACTGCCTGGAAATGGGTTTCCGAGTTCCCCTGCCCCCACCCCCTATTCCAGACTCATCACTTTCATCAGCACAACCCTCTCCAGATGTTTCCCTCCCCCAGGTATGCTTACCAGTTATAAAGCACTTTTATAACCAGTCTCCTACTTGAGATTTGTCTAAACCTTTAGTTACACCCATTTTATAGAGTATGACACTGAGGCCAGAGAGACAAAAGGACTGATAGGAAGTTCACATGGGCAAACCCGGAGCTGGTTCTTGGGTCTTCAAGGATCTACAGAAGAGGAGGGTGAGGGGCTTAGGCTCCAGAAAGAGGAGAGTGGAATGTCTGGGTGGGTACACACATGTGCAAGGTGCTGTGTCTGGTTTAACTATTTCTGTATCTATGGCTTGACCGTCAATGTGTGTCAGCATCTGTCAGTCATTTAAGAGTCCATTCATGAAATTTCATCCCTGCTCTTCCCTGTGTTCCTCTTGGCATGTTTGTGTGTCCCTTCATTCATTCCCTCAGGTACCACTAAGAGAAATTTCAATATCTCTCCAAGTCCTGGAGTTAAATCTGGGACTGAGACAGCAGAGACCCTCTCTCTCGAAGACCCCATGCCCAGTCTAGGGTGTGGACAGGGCCCTGGTGGGAAGCATGTTCTTATCCGGGCCTGAGGAGCATCTGTGGGGGCTGGCCCTTCCAGACCAGAGCCACAAAGGCCCCAGGGGCATCTGCAATTCAACCATTTTTCTCCCCCCAACCCCCTCCTTTGAACTCTTTTCTGTCAGTCCTGTGGGGGCAGGGCTGTTTCCCTTGTATCTGTGTCTGTTTCCTGGGCTTTTTCTTGAGTTGTTTCCATCTATCTTTGTGTCCGTCTCTCTGTAAATTCTACTTGGCCCTGAAAAGAGTAGCTGAGTCTGTGTCTGCCTCCAGCACCCTCTATGGGATGAACTCTCACCCAGCTGGAGTCCACAGGAAGTAGAGGCTGGACTTGTGTTCTGTCAGGAGATGCAGGGCTGAACCTAGGGTTCCCGAAAACAAAGGCCCCCCCCTTCACAGAAGCACCCTGCCCTCCATTCCCCTTCACTGGGGAATCTGTCCTCCTTTTTTTTCTTCAGGCCTCCTTGCTTCCCTCTGTGCGCCATACCTTTCTTTTCTTCACCTGTTTTGGCTAATCCATTCCATTTTCTCCTCTGCCTTCCTAACTTGAGGCTTCCTTTCCAATCTCTCGTTTCTTGCTGTCTGTCCCCACTCTTTGCACCCTTTCCCTTAATATCTCACTTTTCCTCTTTTCTTTCTCCATCATGCCTCCCCTCTCTCAGGCATCTAGTTTTATTTCTTTCTAATCTCAGGGTAAGTGGGAGACATACCCTGAGATTAGAAAGAATCACAGTTCTCAGATCACAGTTGTAAATCACCTCCCTACCACCCTTGAAATGCTCTATAGCAGGGGTGGGGAACCTTTTATTCTGCCAAGGGCCATTTGGATATTTATAACATCATTTGCAGGCCATACAAAATTATAAACATAAAAATTAGCTTGTTATTTGGACAAACATTTAATTAATTCACCCCTAAAGTCTTAGCAGGGCCAGACCAAATTATTTCTCTGGCTTTATATGGCCCGGGGGCCTGACATTCCCCACCCCTGCTTTATTGGATAGGACTATGACAGAGAGAGCTAAGTGAGTTTGGGGTCTTTTCCAGGGGGATCCCAGGTTACCCTGGGTCTGGTGTCAGCTGTGGACATGTGGATCAGACTCTGGAAAAGTATTGGTAGCTTAGTCTTTGTGGTCAGGAGCATAGGGCTTGCTGTCACTTAGAGTGTCCATGATACAAGTGGTCCCCGAAGCTCACAAATGTCTTACAGAGCTGCTCTTGAACTGCCCTGAAGGTTGGCATTGTGTTTTGGGCAGAAAGTTTAAATTACCAGTGGTATAGGGAACAGGCTATTGCAGATGGGCTACAATGCCTGGACTGACAGGTTATCTTAAAAGTGTGCTGAGGGCTTTTAGCTTCCTTTTTTGCCCTTTCAGATGAGCTTGTACCAATTTTGAATTTACTTTCTTCTTAAATCCAGCCTGTTCTTGAAAGATCCATACAACCTTTTTTTTATTAGATGCTCCCAACCCCAGAACAAAGCTTTCTTAAGACCCTTGACCAGGGGTGGCTACAGTCTTTCGATTTTAGATGAACTACGCAATCATATTCCTAACGGCAAATATCCTGTATGAGATGGTTTTCCTTTTCTTGTGTCTGGAGTGTTTTAGAACATCAAAACCAACTAAAGTTCATTTTGAAAATCAGAGCGAAATTCAGTTTAAAACTAGAATTAAGTACTGTTGTTATCTATAAAATTGTATTTTTCCTTGAAATCAGCCTGAGGTTGGAAATTTGGGGAAATATTGAATTCAGACTCTCCTGAGAAACTTCAGTGAATTGGTTTGGCATTAAAAAAAAATAGGTTATGTTATAGATTCCTTTCCCCTGTCCATTTCAGATGTTGTTCATGAATCTGAATAGTAGTTGAGTGCTGGGGAGGGGTTTGAGAGCTGAGATGAGGTGGCTATTTTATGTTTCAGAGTCGGGGTGTGTGTGTGTGTGTGTGTGTGTGTGTGTGTGTGTGTGTGACCTCCAAAATGCCCTGGCTTCCCTGGTATAGCCCAGTCCCAGGCAAGTCTCAGTTTAGTTTATTCCCCCTCCAGGCCTCTGAGCTGCCAGCAGCATTGGTAAATGCTTGGACTTAGCTTTTGGCTTCAGTGATGTCAGTGCCTGATTAATAACTACAAGGTCAATATTGTTGCTACCCCCAGTGTTTACTGGGTTGGCGCTTCAGTTACTTGTATCCTTGTTTCCTTCCCTCCAGATGGACCTGGATGTAAGGAAGCTTATGGGTGGGGAGATGCTTTCCCAGACTCTACTTAAAATTTGTCCCAGAGCCTTTGTAAAACCTGGGTCCAGAAGCCTTCTTTATTTCCCCTGAACCAACTGATAGCTGCTTGTCAATTGCAAAACACTCCAAAAATTTTAGGGAAACTCCTTTCTAGCAAATCGTAGTGCAATAGGGTGAAATAAATATGATCCTCCGATCCATTTCTTTTGTGTGCTCTGAGAGGATACAGTGGTCAAATCTGCACATCAGCCTCATCATTATTGTTTGTTTATTTCTCCCCTCAGTTTTATTGGGTATATAATTAAAGAAAGTATTTTTATCAAGGCAGTGGTTGGGTTTTGTCTCAACACCATGCAGATACTATTAAAAAAATTTAAAAAGTACGTAGCCCTTAATCAGATTGTTGATTTTAAAAAAAATTTCCCACCCCCGAGATTTAGGTTTATTGGGGTAGTCCCTTTCACTTTTGAAGATACAGTATTTGTTAAAAGGAAGAGTTTTATTTTTAAAAATGTCTTTAAATTTCGTGTATTTTAAAATGTATTTTCTCCCGAGGCTTTTTCTTAGACCTCAGTATCATGTATGTAGTAAGTTGTGTCCCTCGTATAGACTGAGGTCTTCACATATTCCATTGTTAAAAAAAGAATTGCACAGAAAATCCTAATAACTAAAGGAAGCATAGTATGGCGATGCTTGCCCTCATTAGCCCAATTGACTGGCCGAAGATTGACAAAGGCTAAGGTTAATTTTACAAAGCAATTTGAGGTATTAATGTAGTCTTTATGATCAGACTCCAGGCTCAAGATGTCCAGCCTGCAGCCATTTCTGATCTGAGGGGCTCTGGATGTTCCCAACAGGACTTCTCCTTCTATGTGACTGGTTCTAACCACCCTTTCCCCCGCTTTCTGTTTCTAATCTGTTTCAGGACATGGAGGAGTGAATCAGCTTGGGGGAGTTTTTGTGAATGGACGGCCACTCCCGGATGTAGTCCGCCAAAGGATAGTGGAACTTGCTCATCAAGGTGTCAGGCCCTGCGACATCTCCAGGCAGCTTCGGGTCAGCCATGGTTGTGTCAGCAAAATCCTTGGCAGGTAAAGGCAGGAGCTCCAGGTTTCCCTTGACCTCTAAAATAATGACCTAAAACATGACCCAGCCGCTGTCCGGTGTGCCAGCGCCACAGTGAGCATCCTTGTGGCACTTCACCCACACGCACAGCACTTAAGAGTTTGCAAAGACTTTCGAGGCCACTCAGTTCAAAGCAGTCCTGGAAAACCCCAGTGACATGGGGGTTGGGGACTCAGTCAGGAGGGATGGCATGTTTTCTGAAAGCCTGGTAAATTATTCCAGACAACCCAAGAGTAAGAGGTCCTTGGGAACTTCCCCTGCGCATTTTAAGTAAGCTTAGGACCTGGGCAGGGCTGGGTGGAAAATCCAAAAGTTAAAAATCACCAAAATGACCAGAGTTCAGTTTTTCATTGTAATGTTTTCAAAAACACATTCCATTTTTACAAAGTCATCTGTCATTTTCAGTTTTGGACTATCATCAACCTCATGTTGGGCTGCAGTATTTTTCTTCTATGTTGTGTTTCTTGCATAGCAACAGGCATCCTAAGTATATATTAAATTAGAGGAGGAGGGAAAAAAAAAAGCCCCAAACAGACACCAACTCTCAAGTCTGACATTTGAAAGTTGCCACTTGACCCAGGGATTTGCTGCAAGCAAAATACTAACAATGCTGATTCTCCCAGAGGGCGGTACAGCCTTTAGCCTTCGTGTTGATTTTCTGTGGCGAGCGAGACTCAGCACCATCCAGGGAAGCAGTTTTGAGATGAGGAAGGCAAAGTGACTGGCTCAGATCTAGCCAGCCAGTCAGTACCCAGGCTGGGAAGAGAGCATAAGGATTCCCAGATCATGGGCATTTCGCCATACCCCCAGACCAAAGCCACAGGTTTGTTGCCAGCCACGTGAAGTTGTTAGAGGTTTGCCCTGACAGCTAGGAGCAGTCTCTGGTTATAGCTGTTCCGTGCTCTCTCAGGATTTCTCTCCCCGGGTCAGAGAACAACCTTTGTCCTGTAGCTTGCATTATGGTTTGAGAACAGATGCCTGGATAGGAAAGAAATATTTTGAAGTATGTCAGTGACATTGTGACTTTTTGCTTGCCCTTTCCCTTCCATCTGCTGGAATTTAGAAAATTCTTTCAAATGAAAGGGGAAGGACAGTTGCTAACCTTGGGGGGGCCTTGCTGGAGACCAAGAGGAAGTTTTAGGCCAGAGGTCTGAAAGGAAGCCCCTTTAGGGACCTTGATCCCTGGGTTTATTCCTCATTCGCCTGCCCATCTCGGGTCACCTCAGCCGTGGAGGCTGTGGGCATCGCTGCTGTTTAGCAAATGAGCACCAGGCAGAGTTCAAGGAGGAAGGCAGGACCTCAACCACGGTGTTCTTATTAGAAGGTGGTTTTCCTGAATAGACGATGAGAGTGAGAGTAGAAGAAAATAGAGGAGAGGAGATAGAGAAAAGAGAAAGAGAAAAACAAAACACAACCCAAAAACAAAGCGAAAAGAGAATGATTAATTTAAAAAAGAGAAACAGAAAGAGAAGTGAAGACAAAAATAGGAGAAAGACAGGAAATATTTTAGATTATCTCAGCATCAGACTCCGAGTGCAGAATGGATCTTAGCTATCTTCTTGGGAAGCCTCTTCATTGTACAGAGGAGAGAGAGAGAGAGAGAGAGAAGAAAAAGAAGGCCCTTCCTTTGTTTTTTTGCTGAGACATCTTTGCTGAGCCGACATTTTGCTTGCGATTTGAAATCTTCTCAGGGCAAGATGCTGAGCCCTTCTCAGAGGGGGCCTCTTGATGCCGGGTCCTCATCTTCTGGTGCCCGGGAGCCCTCCAGATCTCCCCTGGAGACTGAAGGGGACAGGGACCTTCCCAGGCTCAGCTGGCAGCCTTTCGCGACCCCGAATAGATTTGTCACTAGGTAGAGTGGCACTCGGAAGTTACGCGCCGCTCCGGTGCCTGGCCGTTTAAGTTGTCAACAATAAATTGGAATTTCATAGCTCATTATTTTCATAACTAAGAACCACAGTGGACAAAATGTCACTCTAATTAGAACTGCCTTTTAAGAAACAAGTTCAGCCCGAAAACAGTGTGACTGGGAATTT
The DNA here is from genome assembly GCF_951640355.1 of Cnephaeus nilssonii. Lineage (NCBI taxonomy): Eukaryota > Metazoa > Chordata > Mammalia > Chiroptera > Vespertilionidae > Cnephaeus > Cnephaeus nilssonii. Next base: position 28,153,935 of record NC_137085.1, read on the forward strand.
CTGAACGAGGTTCTGTTCCATCCACTGCGTTATTTATTTATTTTTGGTCGCTAAAGAATTTGATGGGCGGCACACCGGGTGACAGATTGTAAAGAGCGTGGTGGTGTGTGGTGGCCGTGGTTTTCGGAGGCTGCCTGGCAAGACAGGCAGAGTCCCTGGGGCTGGCAGAGACCCCCGTCATCTCGGGAAGGTGGCGGTCTGCCAGGAGTGTGGGCATTCAGTCCGCAGAGCTCCAGCTCCAGACGGGCTTGAGAGGCACAGCCTGATGGCATGCGAGGCCCATTTAAATCCACCCCGAAAGCCTGGGCTGTTGTCTTCTTTCACTAGAGCCTGCCTGGGAGGTTCAGGTCACTTGGAATTGGGTGGTGTGTTACACAGGAATAAACACTCAGAAGGATTTTAATCCGCAGCACGTGCTCTTTATGTTTGGCGAAGTTTTTTTCTTAACCGTTCTGCATTTCTGTCTTCACAACGGCCCTGCGAGGCAAGCAGGGCAACCATCCTCCCCTTATTCTACAAATGGGATGACCGAGGCCCAGAGAGTCTGAGTGAGATGGCCAAGGTCACGCAGCAAGTTAGCGTCAGAGCCACTGACTGGCATCTACACCCCTCTGCTCCCAAACGAGTGTTCCTGGCTGTTGGTTGCTGTGTGCTGTTGGCGCTGCCCATCTGTTGCGTGTAGCCGAGTGACTGTTTTGCCGAGATGAAAGGGCAGTATTTAGTCTGCATCCTCACTTGACGCAGTTGCCAGCTGGGGTTTCCTGGAGTGTCAGGTTTGCCTCCGAAGTGTCTGGCTTACGTGTCAGTCTAAAGGAAGACAGAGACTTCTCATGTCAAGAGCATAGCCTCCTGTGGTTGGCACTGCGCAGGTGGGATGGGCGGAGAGCCTGGGCTCACCCACCCCAGCCATGCACACAGGACAAGTGCTGAGGGTGGGGAGAGCTTCATCCTGCCATCTTTTCAGAGTTGCTGCCTGAATACAGCAGCTCCATTTAACTAGCATATGTTGAGTACCCAGCACAGGGTTGTCCGTGTGTCTGTAATCCTTGCCCCACGAGGGTAACTATTGAGTGACTGAGTGAATGAAAGAAAAAAAAAAAAAGCGCGTTAAAATTCCTGGTAAACAGTGACGCTTTCTGCAATGGCAAGGGATTATTATTACTACCACTATTATTTAAATTTTTACAACCAAAGCCGCAGTGTGCCCTAATGGGAGGAACTCCAGATTCAAAGTCAGGTTTAAAAGGTGGGGCTGCCCCTAACTTCCAGAAGGAAATTGGATAAGTCACTTAGTCTTCTGATCATTGGTTTCCTTTCTGTAAGTCCCTACTGGCCTCTTAGGATTGGTGTGAGGATCAAGATCATTCAAGGAAGAGCTCTGCAAACCTTAGAGCACGGTGTCTAAATAATAAGTTATTGTGTTGATATTAACACATGAGTTTCTATTGTAAAATTGAAAGGATCATTGGAGGCTGCAGAAATTGCCTTGTGCCTTGATTTAGGTACCTCTCTAGACTTCCAGCAAAAAAAAGTATTTTCTTCACTATTTCTAAAAACATGTTTGTGACTAATAACAATTTTTCAGCAATTACAAAAAGAGGGAGGACAGGCTGAGTTTTGCCTTACGGTCCAAATCTGGACATGACTCACTCTTCTCAGAGAAAAATAGAATTTCCACTTCCACATCACTGCTCCCAGATTATCTGATCTGTTTCTAGAATATTCACTGACCTGGCCCTAACCAGACTTACCCAGGCTGAGAATTTCAACCTCTCTTTAAATGTAACCAGCCATTATTCTGGGTAACTCTTCCTACCCATCCCATGAGCGGATCACCTCTTTTCTTTACCAATTATAAACTGTTGTTAGATTTGAAAGTTACCAGTCATTTCTAAAATGTCTTTCTGTTTCAAAAGAAATTTCAACTGCAAGGTAATCTCCTTTGCAAGAGGAAGTAAAGAATTCCTCTAAATGCTGAGAGAGACATCCAGCGAAGCTCAGATTCAGAAAAGGAATCAAGTCATTTTTCCCTCTGAAATGATCTTTCATGGCACTCTTCTCCCTGGTCTCGGTTTTACTGTAAAACCCTGTCATCCTATTTGCATTAACGAGGACGAGCTGATAGCATGGAAATGCCCTTAGAAACAGCCATTTACCTCAAGGGAGGTCCTTGGAAGAGCTGCCGTGACTCGTGGCTGGTTTTTTGATTGCTTGGGTTTGGACTTACAGTTTCAGTGACTTCTGGAATCCAACACTTCCTTTAAGTTTACACCAGGGTTATTGTTTGATTGTTTCTTAGGGAAAAATAAGTTGCGTTTTAGGGGACAGTTTTACGGAAGGCAGTTGAATCTGCTAGGGGATGAGAGAGCTGGCAAATTAAAGGTACAAGCCAACTTTCTGGGGAAACTGTAGCTCAGGAGGCTGGGCCTCGATCCTGGTTTGGCCAGTGGGTCTTGTGTGACCATGAGCAAGCCGTTTAACCTCCCTGGATCTCTGTTTTAGACCTGTAGATGGGGACTCATTCATGTGTTCATTCACTCATTCAAAACATTTATGTGCTTTAGAACTGTTGTGGAGATCAAATGGGAAAACTGACTTGAAAGAGTTCTGTAAACTGTAAAATGGTAGATCAATGTAAAGGCATAAATGAATGCATAGTATCCTGACCAACAGAAATATAATGTGAGTCACATATGAAATTTAAAATTTTCTAATAACACATTAAAAAAGAAAAAAAACCCCAGGTACAGTGAATTTCAATTATATATATAAAATATTATTATTTCAAGATATAGCCAATATAAAAATTATTAATGAGATATCTTAAATTCTTTTGGTACTAAGTTTTGAAAATCTGGTGTGTGTTAAGCTTACAGTATGTACCAGTTCAAACGAGCCACATTTTAAATATTAAGAAGCCACATATGGCTAGTGGCTATTTGATTGGACAGCGGCAGATCTGTATGCTTCCTGGACAGAGTAGCCTATTATTTTGTTGTCAAAATCCATTTTGCTGGTTCCTCATGGCTAAGCTCCTTTCTCCTTGGTCCTAGGTATTATGAGACGGGGAGCATCAAGCCTGGGGTAATTGGAGGATCCAAACCAAAGGTTGCCACGCCCAAAGTGGTGGAAAAAATTGCCGAGTATAAACGCCAAAATCCCACCATGTTTGCCTGGGAGATCAGGGACCGGCTGCTGGCGGAACGAGTGTGTGATAATGACACGGTGCCCAGCGTCAGTTCCATCAACAGGTGAGAGGCTGCTGCCTGTGGGCCTAGGGATCTGGGTGGAGTGGGGGATCCTAGAGGCTCTGTGGGTGCCTTTTCAGAAGATCTGGTCTCCCCTTCACCAAGGCCCCGTAGGGGACATTGGACAGGAGGACTGCTTGTGGGGCCAGATGGGTCTCTCTATTGCCCTTCTCTTCTCCCCAAAGTGGGCAGGAGTTCTAGCCCCAGGGAGAGGAGGCCGTGCCAACACCGTGGCTGCCTGAGAGTCTTCTGACTCTAGGGTGATTTGCATCACTCTCTATACCCCATTCTGTGTGTGGAGCACTTAACAGTGAATTGTCCTGATTAGGCCTTCAAATGTCACTTCTTCACAAGCCCAGGCTCCAGGCTTTAGCACTGGCCCATTTCAGACCCTCCCAGGAAGAAAAGCCCTGCCTTCAGCTGGGGCAGAGGTTGAGCCATTGAGTGTGGGGAACAGAGCCCTGACTTGGGGTTGGGAGATTTAGCTCCTTGTCTCAGGTCTGCCACAAACACAAAGTGTGACCTTGACAGCGAGCCCCTCCTGTCACTGAGCCCAGGGCCTTGGTGGGTCTGTGAGCTCCAAGAGAAATGTTCGGGATGCTAAGATGCTGTGGACTTAGGGAGTGGCCCTCTCCCCGTCAGCCCCAAATCTTACCCATGGACACACAGAACCAGAGAAATCCTGTGAGTGCCAGGCTCGGGATCTTCCTAGGAGCCACCAGGGCTCCTTCTCCTCTCCCGTCTAATCCAGGATACATCCAACAGAGCTCTCAGAGCTTTAAAAAACAAATTTCTGAAAGCAGGTTTTCCACTGTGAATGGTGCAGCCTCAACTCCACTTAAACCCACCGAGTCAGGGATGAGGTAGCGAGATGAACAGAAATGACTGTTCTATAAATGCCACAAAGAAAAGAGAAACCAGCAGACTGACAACTTGAGCAGTTCCCATTTCTTCAAGGTCATACTGTACTCTTGTCAGTGCAGAGCCTGCCTGGGCTAAGGAACTCACACCCACCGGAAAGAGTGGTCACACTAGAACGTCTCTGAGATTCCCCTCAGGTCCCGACAGTCATTCCTTCCACAGTGACTCAGTGTGATGTGTGAATATGTGCTAATGTTTTGAGTCCTGTTATTTCATAAACCATTAGCCTGTTTTTCTTTTCTTAGTAAACCTTTACCTTGGGCAAGGGGCTGAGAAGAGAGAGGGGAATTGGTCTCTTAGTCTCTGTCCCAGAGGGGCTCCTCGTCCAGGCTGGGATTCTGGCGTGCACGTAGAAGTCCGGACAGCCCGAATTACGCACAAAATGACAACTATTGTGGTGGGCTCGGGAGGAATAACGCCTGTTCTTTTTCTGGATTATGAGGGGCTCCAGTGTGCTTTGTGAGTCCCCTACTTTTGGCTTATTGCAGGATTTCCACGACACAAACAGCATGATGTTTTTTCCAGGTCTCCCAGAGCCCTAACGTGGAGTGGGGCGCATGCTGCAGAGAGCAATGAAGGAGCAGTCAGCTTGCTCTGCAGAGGAGCCGCCACCAAACCCGTGGTCAGGCTTTGGGGCCCACAGGTTTCCCAGTGTAGGTTACACCTGGAATTGGCGGATCAAAACATAACTTAAGGTTGCTTGGGAGGGTCCCAAACTCTAACACCTAAGTGGGCCAGACAGATAATGTAACAAATGAAGCAGGGCAGGCACAAGACGATAGGGAAAGGTTGGGTCTGTGGCAAACTAGACAGGACAAGCCCTATAGAAGGGGCAATTGCTTCTCAGCAGACCGTGAGCCCAGTGTTTGCCAGGCTTTTTCCATTCTTAAAGAGAAGCTGGAAACTAGGACTTCGTGCGTATGTACTGGTATACTTGTATATACGAAATCTCTATTTTTAAACGGTGGTAACTAATTTCCATGAAAAAATGCCTTGCAGGACAATCATAACTTATTTAGGGCTCCAGCTTCTATCCTCTGGAACACAAGGAAGAAAACGGTTCTGTGATGAATTTGTTTGAATGTATTTTAGAAATAGGTAACTAGTGCTCCAAACCAGTGAGTGTGAACTTCATGAACTCTCCCCGCCCCACTTTTAGTAAAGAATGAAGGTTGCCTATTAAAGTAAAAAAGTGAGTTATTTGAAAGAAACGTACGAAATAGAGAACCGTGATCACAGATGTGGAGGAAGGTAATAGGGGGTACTTGAATGAGTGTCGAGGGGAATTGTGGATCAGCTGGTGCTTTGGGCCTACAGCTGTGCTGTGCCGGAGTTGGGGGTGGAGCTCTGACTGCTGGTTGCTGGGGCCATGGCTAGCCTCAGGGGCCTCCTGGGTGTCCTAATCCATACCAGTGACCCCGCTGGCTGTGCCTCTAAGGTGCTTTATGGTCTCCTACAGGTCCCCAAAGCGAACTCTATCCTGTGACAGGTATAGAAACCGGGGCCCAGAGGGGGAGTGCAGAGGAGCAATGATTTTGAGATGGAGAAGGGAGTAGGGTCTGGGTCCCCTGATGGTAAGAGGATGGTTGGGCTCTTTCCACCACTGCCCTGTAGGACTCGGCCAATGACAGAACTGAGGATCCCTGAGAAGAGAGGCAAGGAGTAGGACAGCCATTCCCTCTGCATTTCTGAGCCTGGCCGCCTGCAGGTGCTGCCGCCTGTCTGCAGGCTTCCTCTGTGGTCCATGGCCTTCTCCTGTGCTCCTCCATGGGGGCTCCTCTCTGGGAGCCCTCTCTGGCTCCTCACCACATTCTTCACTGGGAGCTCATGGGTGTCTTTAACAACTGACCCTGCAATGCAAACAAACTAAGGATGGGGCAGGGGCAGTCTCATGTTGCTGCATGCAGTTCTCTCCCCCTCACCTCCCCCCCCGAAAGCCTGAGCCATCCCGGCATAGTTTGCTATATGAAAGCAAAGCTCCCACTGCCCTCCAATGCATGCAGCTTCTAAAGAACCGTCTTGCAAATGTCATTGTGTAAAAGGCTGCACAGCGTCCTCTCCCAGCCCCGTGCTTCCCTTGGAGGCAACGTCTCACGATTCCCATACTTCTGTCAGGGAGGGAGTGGTGGCTGGATTTGTAGCTGTTCTGGTGGCCACAGGGTCATCTTCACTGTCCACCCCTAGAAGTGTGTGCTTTCCCTCTGTCTTCTGGGGGACCAGCCTGGGAAACCGTGACTGGCATGGGGTTAAACAGCACGGCACTAGTTCTGCGTGGCTTGTGGGAGATTTCCTGGGACACAAACCATCATGTCGATGTGGCTTCTTCAGGACGCATACATGCTGGGCTGCTGCACAGCCTGCACGATGGAGTCTTAGACTCCAGCCTGAGTGTCAGGTGGAGGTGACTGACCCAGAGCTGGCCCAGACGTTGGGAGAAATGGAGGCTTCCTTCTTCTCTCTCAGTCCCGGGGCTCTAGATCAGGGCCAAGTGGTGAGGAACCTGGGGTGGCATTCCCAGTTTAGAGGGGCAGCTCCATGAGCACCAACTGGTCGTTGCCTTGTGAGAAGGTGGGGTCAGAATTGCCAGGTGTTCTATTTTTTTTTTTCAAGAGAAGCTAGAAATCCATTTATTTATGTAAGAGCTCCTTACTTACAACTAATTCAAATACAAATAAATATACTGTGTAAGCCAAACACAAATTGTCCAGTGATGGATGTGGCCTGAGGATGACAGTTTGTAAAGTCTGCTCTTAATCCTAACTTGGGAAGCAAGCCTTTGAGACCGCTTACCCACTTCCTCTTTCTTTCTTTCTTTCTTTCTTTCTTTCTTTCTTTCTTTCTTTCTTTCTTTCTTTCTTTCTTTCTTTCTTTCTTTCTTTCTCTCTCTCTCTCTCTCTCTCTCTCTCTCTCTCTCTCTCTCTCTCTCTCTTCTTTCTTTCTTTCTTTCTTTCTTTCTTTCTTTCTATTTAATCCTCACCTGAGAATATGTTTTTTATTGATTTTTAGAGAGTGAGGAAGGGGGGAAGAGAGAGAGAGAGAAACATTGATAGGTTGCCTATGTATGCACCCTGACTGGGAATTAAACCCGCAACCTTTAAGTGTACAGGATGACGCTCCAACCAGCTGAGCCACCGGGCCAGGGGTACCCAATCTCTCTTTCTCCTCCACATCAGTCACAGGCTTGAGTGTCACCTGTGGGCCCTCTCCCAACTTGGTGCAATGGGCCCTTGATCAGTTCTGTAGACGTGGGTATTTCTTCAGCCATATCTCCCCATTTCATTTTTAAAGGCGTCATGACTTTCTCTTTCAATGTCATTGTGTATGCGGGTGGTGATGAGAAGACCTAGCCTTTCGAAAGAGTGGGGTGATGTTGAAATGGTATCCTTACAAATGCCTGTAATATCTAAAGTTCCTTGGGCTTTTAATCCTCAGATTCTAAGAGGATTTTGACTCCAGGTAGGTTTTATGCCTCATACAGCAAGTATTTTGCAGAGGAACCACTTCCTTTGAATGTAACTAAAAAAAAAAGTGTGCAGGCATGGGAGCTGACTGACTTGCTGTGTGATCCTGGGCAAGTCACTCAGGCACTCTGGAACTTAGTTTCCCCCTTGCTCATAGAAACTAGCTGATTGCCGAGCTCCCTTCTCTGTTGGACCATCTAGGATGTTCATATGGCACTCAGGATCAGGCTCATGCTCAGCAAGTAAAGGCTGTGCCTTCCAGTGTGAGCTGCCAATTAGCCCTCACTGTCTCTTATTTACAGAAGTCCTGAGTGTGGCTCTTATTATGATACGTCTTGAGGTTGCTTGTTATATTTTTTTAGAATTGCTATGATTCAATTAGTCTTGTTCTTCCCATTGTTATTTCTTCTCAGTGGAGATGGTGCTCTTTGTTCTTTCCTTGGCAGCTGCTACAAGCAGATGGGCAAAATTTCTATCCCTGGGGACAGCCTTGGAGGGTTCCCTACAATTTGGGTCTCACCCATAAAAGACAGCCCTATTGCAGCCTTAAAATTGAGTGTGGGGATGGCCACTTTCTCCTCCCAGCTCCCAAGGGGATCCCATGAGTTTTTAAGGTATTTGTGGGAAATATGAACCTTTTAAGGTTGGAGCTGGTCATTAATCTTTATGAAGATACCATTGATAATAACACTTACCATTTATTGAACACTTACTATGCAGGAACCTCTGCTCTAAGTATTTAATCATTAACTTAATCCTCATAATAACCTTATGAAATAGGAATGAATCTTGGTCCCATTTTATAGATGAAGAAACTGAGGTATAGAGAGGTTAAGTAATTTTCCCAAAGTCATGTAGCTGGCAAATGGCAAGACTGAGATTCAGACTTCAGTCTGGTTCTGGAACCTGCATATTTAATCACTATGATGCAGCTGCCTCTCAATGATTTATCGCAATTGATAATGTTTTACCAATGATTTATACATATTTTAAAAGAAAAATAAGAAAAACATAATTTTCCTTGCTTTGCCTCTGTACGAATTTAATGGCCAGACAATGCTTTGAAGAGTTAGGACTTCAATGGGAAATAGTTACAGTATATTTCACCATATATTTGTATATAGAAAACCTATATTTACGTCTGGTATATTTATATGTTTACATAGCTATACCTCTTTACACACACACACACACACACGCACGCACACACACACACACAGAAAAGGTGACAGACAAAAACAAAAAGATTAGATCAGATGCTGGCTTAATGCTGAGGGATCAAAAAGACCACCTGACTCCCAGGTCTTTGACAATATGCTCCATGTTTGCTTAGTGAAAATAAGTGATTTAAATGTGAGAGAAAACAAAACAAACACGCAGAATGTATTTGAGGCAATACTCATGCTGACTTGTCAAAAAGAAAGCAAAAGGCTATAGAGGCTCATGTGGCTTGGGCTCCAGAGGGCCTGTGGCTGGGCTGTGGTGTGAACAGAAACGTTCTGTCCAGGCTACTAGCCGAGGATGCTGCGTGCCCTTGGTTCCCAGCGCTGAGCTGTGAAATCACAGAGGGCAACAGCCCGATGAGGTTAAGTGGAGGCACCTGCCACTTCTGTCCTTTCTCTCCATTTGCACAAGCTGGAGACCCAGTGCAGCTTGAAACGAACTTCTAGAACTAATGGTCTACAACGTGAAAAAGGACTTCCTATAATGTTGAGTGAAAAGAGCAGGATACAAAACTGTATACATAATTTAATCCTGATTCTGTTAAGAAAAAAAAAAGGATATTTCCAAATAAGCATAGAAATACTAGTATAAAGGAAATATACTTGACCCTTAGCAATGCAGGAATTATGGGCGATGACCCCTGAGCAGTCTAAAATCCACATATAACTTTTGACTCCCTAAAAACTTAACTATAGTTGTCCCTCGGTATCCACTGGAGATTGGTCCCAGGACCTCTGTGGATACCAACACCCTGAGAGCTCAAGTCCCTTATATAAAACGGTGTAGAACAATGCACCTGGTTGGCACTCTACACCTGTGGATTCTCAACCTCAGATTAAAAATACTGTTTTGGGGGGAAGAGAAAAAAGGGGGGAATCTATAATACTGTCAACAATAAGAAAAATTAAAAAGGAAGTACTGTTTTTGATTCGCAGTTGGTTGAATCTGTGAATGTGAAACCTGGGGATACTGAGGGTCAACTATATTTATTGAAAAAAATTATGTGTAAGTGGACACATGCAGTTCAAACCCGTGTTGTTCAAGAGTCAACTGCACAAGAAGAGGGGGTGCACTCAGTGGAGGTGGTGCTCTTTGTTCTTTTCCAAAAGTGGTTTTAGATGTCTCCTTTAAAGCTGTTGGCCAAATAGTCTACAATGAGCACAAAGTCCTTTTATGACGAGGGAAAACTCTAATAAGTGTTCTTTTAAAAGAGAATAATTGGAGGTTGGGATAGAACTTTCCCAAAGAAGCTGGACATTTTATTATCGTCCACCATGTCCCCAATGCCAGAGAAGGAACTTCCTTGCAGACCTCAAAGGGACTTTTGGCTTGGCCCTGGTTGACATACGGGGTGTAGGGTCTCATGGAGAAGGTTCTGCAGAAGGACCTCAGAGCCTGCCAGGTGGCACTGCTGTTATCCCTTTTATACACTGGGCATTTCCATAAGAGAGACGGGGCGGGGGGCATTTCCATAAGAGAGATGGGGGGCAGGGGAGGGAGGGGAGAGAAGGATTCAGTTACTTCAAGTAAGCAAAGAGTGCCCTATTCTAACTGTCACTGCATTGAGGCCCTCAATGGAACAGATTTGCCCAGGGTCACTGGCAGGTTCCTATTAGAACTAAAGCAAGGTCCCTGGAAAGACAAGCCAGCCCAGCCCTGGTCCCAGCCCCATGAAGCTTTCCTGTGAAGTTTTTGTAGACGTTTCTTAGCAAAGCCAAGCTAAGCCTCTCTGGGCAGCACTTTAACCCTTTCTAGTTTCAGAGCAATTCATGCATCCCCTTGTGAGAGCTGGGGAGGTTACTCCTCCCGTGGCTATCCAAGGGAGAGTCAAGAGCTTGGGGGCTTTCAGGGGACAGAGAGGTCCCTTGGCCAGTCCCTTCATTCCATAGAAGCGGGGGGGGGGGGGGGGGAGGGGGCGTCCAGTGAAGGGAAGAAACTCCCTAATGTCACTCAGTGACTTCATGGAGCCCGAGCTGCTTCTGAGAAAGGGATGTCTTCCTAATACGAACACACCATCCTTTTCTATACAAGGGGCACTTGAGGCCCAGAGAAGGGTGCAAGTTACACAAAGACACCCAGGGAAGTAGGGGCTGAGTTGGGACTCGTCCATCATATTTCCAAGCCCCTAACTCCTGACCTGGGTTCCTAATCTCCCCTCCCCTCTGCCACAGCTTGACCTGTGCCCCAGCTTGATGTGGGTTTTCTGGTTGTCCGTCCATAGCTAGTTGAGATCTCTTTTCTCAGATGGTAAATAGCCATTCATTTTTTCCCACTGCCCACAGGATCATCCGGACAAAAGTACAGCAGCCACCCAACCAGCCGGTCCCAGCTTCCAGTCACAGCATTGGTAAGAACTTCAAAAAAAATTTTTTTTAAAAAAATCGAATGGGCTCCAAATATTCTAAAGAACTTTTAATCATTCTTATGGACAGATAATTCTGCATAAAACACTTCGGCACACGTACTAATGCGCTTTCTTTGTCATTCTCCAAGGGCTGAACCCGGTAAATGAATTTTATAAATACTGCTAAAAGGTTTTGAATTTTACTGATTATTATGATAAATAGCTTTCAGCATGAGACAGAAAATTGAAATCTAAGCCAAAAAAAAAAAATCTACTAATGGGGGTCTATAGAATGTCAGATAATTAAAGTAATAAATCAAGAAAGGGGTACTTATTCATAACATTTTCTGCATCATTAGTCAGTAAGTAGTTTTGAATGTGTTTTTTTCCTCTATCAACCAGCCCTTCTACAATTCTTTGTGCACTTGCAGTCTTGAGTGAAGATGTGGCAAAACTTCTCAAACTTTCTCTCTCTCCCTTGCTTCGATCTCACGTACTCTGAGCTGCCAGAGGCTGCCAGTGGAGTTTCTGACACTCAGGGGTGAAGTTGGAGAGGGACCATGACTTGTAAGAAGGGGAGTCATCTTTCCTACCAGTTGACCTTTGAACAACGTGAGGGTTAGAGGAGGCACCCCCGCTCCCCCTCCCTCTCACACAGTCAAACATCTGAGTGTAACTTTGGACTTCCCCCACACTTCACTGTCCCTCTGTATCTGCAGTGGATTGGTTCCAGGACCTTCCACGGATACCAATAGTCTATGATGCTCATGCCCCTTCTACAAAATGGCGCGGAACAACGCATATAGGAGGCCCTCTGCATCTGCAAACTCCCAACTGCGGATCAAAAATAGTATTTTTGATCTGAGGTTAGTTGGTAGAATCTGCGGACGCGAAACTAAGGGATGCAGAGGCCTGCCTGTGTATTTAATGAAAAAAAAATCCACGTTTCAGTGGACCTGCGCACTTCAAACCTGTGCTGTTCAAGAGTCAACTACACTCAAGAGCTCAGAAGTTTCCCTTGCCCTTCCCTTCTCTGCAACGACTGTGAGAAAAAACGACATGCGTCTATTTGAGGCATATTATTTCTCCACTTGGGATAAAGGAGACCCCCTGGTCAGCTGGGGGCAGGTTATTCTACTGTAAGAAAGTAGGCAACCATTCTGACCGTTCTGGTTGCCACAGTCCTCGTCGATTCCACGTAATCATGCCTCAGATTCTGTACCGTTTCCACACCTTTTCATTCCTTCAGTGGAAAACTTGAACTCCCCGTGGTGATGGGGGACAGGCAGAGACTCCCCTAGTAAACTGTGTAAGTCCCTTCGCCGTTCAGAGCCTCAGTTTCCCCATTTGTGAACGTAGGGGCACAACCCCGGTGCTCTCTGAGGTCTCTGATCCTCCATGGTTGCCTCTTTGGATAGCGGTAAGACAGAACTCTGCCCTGCTAGGAAATCATTCTTCGTTTTATAATCAATTCAGAAAGTGTTTGCCAAGCCCCTGCTGTGCAGACCTTGGCGTTGGAGACGCGTGTTTTAATTCGGAGGCAGGACAAGCTTCCCATTCGCAAGGGCTCCTCAGTCTAAGGGGGCAATGTAACGAAGGGAAGTTTGCCGAACACTGAGATGAAGCTCAAGAAGAAAGTTCAGGGCGCTGCTGAGCTGGGGCCTAGAGGGTTGAAGAAGGCTCCTGGGGAAATGTGTGTGGCTGAGATTTCACGTGGGCAGCTTTTTAATTACTTCCGGTCACTTAGCAATGACTATCACACACCGAGAGTAACTGGTAGTATTCTTTCCGTTGTGTTAGAGGAATACTTCTACTTGTAGGCAGCAGAATGCTTTGTTTTGGGTCTGAAATTTTTATGAAAACCTTTATCTTATATGTGTGCAGCCCCTTATAGTTTACAAGCTTAGTGAGGGGTGAGGAAAGGGAGGCTTAGATTAAATAACTAGCCCAAGGTCCCAATGCCAGTAAGTGTGGAGCAAGAGTTGGAACCTGGGCCTTTTGAGTTTAGTGTAAATCACAAAATATCAGAGCTGCTCTCGTCGGCTCTGTTGGCAACACGGTGAGCCTTGGTTATCTGTGGTTGTTGTTTAAAGTACCGATGACTTGTGATCTTCCTTCTTCCTCTGTTCTTTGCACCTTAATACAGAAAAGGTTGTGAGATTTGCATAAATCTATTTTGAGTAGCTTCTTCTGTTGAAAGAAAAGAGAAGTTAACGATTTCTACTTCTGTGTCTCCTAAGGAAGAGCTAAAATCAAACTCAGATGTGAGAAGAAAGGCGCCGTTCCCTCTAGGTCTGTAGGAGCCAGGGCTGGCCCTGCTCCAAGGAAAGCAACCAACAGCTTCTCACGCAATCACCACCGCTTCTAGTAATTTCCTAGGCACGGCCGGTCAAAGGCGGCTCTACCTGCCTCCAGCTAGTTATAGCCCAAGGAAATGTGTCTGAGATTGGTTTGTAGGTTTTAATGAACCAAGAAAGAATTCCCACGGGCCCAGGAGTGGAAATTCAGCTGTACAGCTTGAGGGGGAACCCTGACGACTGACTGGCCGGCCTCTCCCCTGGACCCTGAGGCCCCGAGTTCATGTGAACCTTGCACAAAAACCTCCCCTCCCCCATTCTTATCCTTAGGAACTCAGAGACCTGGTTTCAGTCACAAGTCACTGGCCTCTGCCTGCATTTCTGGGCAGGGGACGCGTAGACTTTCCGACAGTAGACCCATGGCTGAGCCCTGGTGCTACTGCTTACTGGCGGGCTTGGAGCCAATCACTTCACCTTTGTTTCGAAGCCTCGGTTTCTTCGTTTGCTAGATGGGGATAAATAATAGCAGGCGTCAAATGGCAAGCACTGCATTGTGTGAAGCCTCTTATTGGTTTTCATTACTAATTAGGGAAGCACAGGTTACTATAGGGGTTCTTCTAGTTTCTGGGCTCCAGCCACCACTCTGCCTCTGATTAGCTCTGTGACCTTGGGCAGGTCACTTACTTTGTCTGAGCCTTTTGTTCCTTGACCTTTTCAGTGGGATAATAACATGAGCTAGCTTATAAGATTGTTTGCAGCCGAAACCGGTTTGGCTCAGTGGATAGAGCGTCGGCCTGCGGACTCAAGGGTCCCAGGTTCGATTCCGGTCAAGGGCATGTACCTTGGTTGCGGGCACATCCCCAGGAGGGGGTGTGCAAGAGGCAGCTGATCGATGTTTCTCTCTCATCGATGTTTCTAACTCTCTATCCCTCTCCCTTCCTCTCTGTAAAAAAAATCAATAAAATATATTTAAAAAAAAAGATTGTTTGCAGAATTAAATGAGATAATGCCTCAATGCCTGGCATAAGAGTAAGTTTATCAGAAAATGTTAGTTATTGTTATTAGAGATATATATATCACTGTAACTATATGTTACATATATTACTATATCAGTATTATGTGATTCATATTAAAATCTATGTAAACTGGAAGGAAAAAAGACAGCGAGGAACTGTAAAAAGAAGGGACAGTCTGCTGTTTGGGATTTTGTTGGCTATGTGTGCGAGGGTGCAGGAATTTGGTCCACGTGGATGGGTGGGTATGTAGCCAGGGAGCGAACCTGCCTAATGAGTGAGTCTAGGTCCGTGGTCGGCAAACTGCGGCTCGCAAGCCACATGCGGCTCTTTGGCCCCTTGAGTGTGGCTCTTCCACAAAATACCACGGCCTGGGCGAGTCTATTTTGAAGAAGTGGCGTTAGAAGAAGTTTAAGTTTAAAAAATTTGGCTCTCAAAAGAAATTTCAATCGTGGTCCTGTTGATATTTGGCTCTGTTGACTAATGAGTTTGCCGACCACTGCTCTAGGCCTTTTTAGCACTGGCTGGTGGTAGGCCCCAGCTCCCCTCTTTCTCTTCTCCATCTCCCTGCTTCCTGTATCCTCGGACAGGCTGGGATTTGAGCGGGTGCCCTTCTTACACTGCCCCTTGTTCCTCTCTACCCTGTCAGTCCCCTTCCCTGCCCATCCTCCCCTGTCCTCCTCCCCAGCAGCAGAGAACCTGGGCTGACGGCCCGAGGGGCGCCCTCCTCACCCAGGTGTGGCCACTGCCCCGGCTCACACCCTCTTCCCTGTCCCTGCACTTCCACGCGCTTGCTCAGCAGTCACTCCGGCCCCCGTGCAGGTTGAGTGCCTCTGTTTCCGCCCTCTGCCTCGGCTCCCTCTCCTGCCGGGCCTGACCGCCCCTCTCCCTCTGCGCAGTGTCCACGGGCTCCGTGACGCAGGTGTCCTCGGTGAGCACGGACTCCGCTGGCTCTTCGTACTCCATCAGCGGCATCCTGGGCATCACGTCCCCCAGCGCTGACACCAACAAGCGCAAGAGAGATGAAGGTAAGAGATGCGGGCACAGCCCTGTCTGGGATGGGCCCGGCGGGATCTGCTCCAGGGCACTCAGTCCCGAGGTGGAAGCACAGATGCCCGCTGAGCACCCCCTTACCTGCAGAGCTCCCGAGTCCCCCCACCCAGGCCCAGGCCCTTCCCTGGCCATGGAGACACGGGGAGGGGCAGGCGGAGCTGCCTGGGGCAGTGGGTTTCTCGCTGGCCTCCCCCCATCTTTACCCCTTGAGTGGAGAAAGGCGTGTTTGGCAGAGCCCTGTGAGCTGAGCTTTGAGCCTCTAGGAAGACCTTGCATGTCCACATGTGAAGCAGGGTGTGGAGGGTCTGAGCGTAACACGGTGTCCCCTTGGTGAGGGAGCCCTGGAGGAGAGGGAGGGGCTGGGTGTCCTGCAGTGAGAGGGGCACACAGGGGTCAGGGGTGGGCCAGGGGTGGGCTGTGCACACCTCTCTCCAGGGGTGGTGATGGTGGGGGCTGAGGAAGTTAATGATCATCTCATCTCTGCCCGGGGCCTGGGGGGCCTGGGAGGAAGGCGTGCAGGGGCCTCCTGGGGATACAAAGAGGACTGTCTTCCCGCCGGTTTTCCTCAGCCCCTCAGTGCTGCCAGCTGGGCTTCTAGAGCTGCCCCGTCCTGGACACTGGCCCACCTTAACCCGGCTCCCCTTTGCCCTGGATGGGCTGCCAGCACCGCTGACATAATGGGTTTGAGAGGAAAAGCGACCCTCTGGGAGTCTGTAAAACCTTAGTCAGGAAAGGAAAAAAACAAAGAAAACAAACAAACAAAAAAAACGGGCCTTGGTCTAGGACCTGGGAGCAGCATGACAGAAATCTTGATTCAATTATTCTGTTCCTCGGCACAATTCCCGTTCGCAGCTCCCTGTAAGGGATGTATGTTCCGGCGAGCACACGCCTAAGTCCTTAAGATCTGTAACTAGAAAATTGAGTCGGCCCGGCAGTGGATTGGCCTGTGGTCTGCGCGTTCCAGGCACCACAGGAGCGGAGTCTGTGGCTGCTGTGGGGGGCTGCGGGGGGGGGGGGGGTGGTGGTGCCTGGGGATGAGTCACGGCTTTGGGGAGCTGCCTCCCCTCTTTCCTGCTCCTGTCGCTCAGAGCCCACGTCTTTAGCTCAGTGGGTGGCTGTGCCTGTTATTGCAGGAGGCAGTGGGCCTACCATCTCTGTTGGTTTATGGGGTTGGAGGTGTCATCTTCTCTCCTATTGTCACCTGGACTCGGAGCAGTGTGCCCACGCTGGGGCTGGGCTGTGTTTGATCGCGGCGGATGGGCCAGCCGGGTGCAGCTTCCTCAGAGGCGGAGGGAGCCAGGCAGAGATTTTTGGAGGAAGAAAAAAAAAAAATCTAGTTTGATGTTTACCGTCAGACAGACAGGTCCTGATTTTGGGGGGGATTGTCTTATTGTGTGTGTGGAGCGTTGTGCTGGATTCTAGTCTCTGATCAGAGGTCACTGTTCAGCCTTGAAAACTGCTTTAAAGGGTGAGGAATGGCCAGCATTTGGGTGTTGTTAGTGTAGACTGCTCTGTGATGGTCACATCATTCCTAAGGACTGGGACCATTTGGGGTGTTGGCCTTTAATGGGGATAGTGACTAATTAGGATGTCCAGAGGGGTGTAACTTGGATGGAGGGGGATCTGGAGAACTCCTCAAAGCTCTAGGGATGTTTTGGCGCAAAGAAGAGAGAAGAATGAGCTGGATTGTTTCCTCCCAAATTTGGAGGGCTGTCGTGGAAGGCAAGAGCAATGAGACTTCGCTGTGTGGCCTCAAAGGCTAGCGTGTGGCAGATGCAGAGATTTCGGCTCAGAATAAAAAAGGACTTTGTCAATATGAGAATGGTCTGGGGCAGGAAGGGGCTGCCTTGGGAGGTAGTGAGTTCCTTGTCACTAGAATTATGTAAGTAGGTGGCCACTCACTGGGCTGCTGTACAATAAACAGTATTAGGAATCGGGTGCAGGATTGAATGATCTTTGAGCTCCTCCCAGTCTTGAAATTTATGATTGAGCCCTGATGCCCAGGAAGACTTGGGAGGTGATTCAGTCAGTGCTCTGGGGACTGAGGGAGAGTGATATGATGGTCTTGGAAGCTTATAGGAAAGCCGACCGGCAAACAGGCCCCCTACCCCTGCCCTGCATCAGGCAAAGTGTTTATGGTTGATCAGAGAGGTGGGGCAGAAGTGCCCTTGCTCACATCAGCCAGCTGTCTGGAAGGAGTACTGCCTAGTGCTCCCCACTGCTCTTTCCCCAGTTCATTCTGCATCTCCTGGAACCTTGCATTGATTTCAGGGAGAGTTGAAGAAGCAGAGCTTGCCAGCCACATTTTATAGGGGAGGACACTGAGGCCCAGGGAGTTCCTTGAAGTTGGCATGCGCTCGGGGGTCAGGAGGAGCTGGAGAGCCACTGAGGCCTCAGCCCCAGGTATTGTCTGGCCACCTGCTGCCCCTCCACCCTCCAGAGAGGCCCTTTGGGGGTGGAGCAGCCTGGGGAGGGGGTGAGGAGGAGTTTCCAGCAGAAGGGCATGGTCAGAGTGTGGTGAGAAAGTAAGAACCAGCCACGGGGGAAGCACGGGGGAATTGCCAGGTGCACTGGAGGGCTGGCCCACTGGGACAGCAGACCATGGCACCCATTTTCTCAGGAGACCCCAGCGGCCTGGGGGAAGGGCCATGGGGCAAAAGAGGCATTAGGGAGCCAGAGGAAGACTACTGAGTGTCCTCACCCCCATTTCTCAGAGGAGGTGCCTGGGGCTCCGCAAGGTGGAGCCACTTGTTCAGCTCTGGTTTGCAGGCATCTCCAACGTGGACTTGGGTGTTTCCCTGTGGGCATTTTCTGGTGCCACTCTCTGCCCAGGCCGCAGGGCATGGGTGGATGGTAATAGAGTCCAGTCACAGAAGGCCTGCGCTCTAGAGCTCGCAGGCTGGTGCAAAAGACTGGCAAACCCATAGCCCCTTCAGTGTGTGAGGTAATGTGCGATGGGGAGAGGCGGGGAGATGACACCCGGAGAGCAAGGCGGGGAGGGGCCAATTTTGACCAAAAGGATCTGGAAACGCTCTTTAGAGGAAGTGGCACTTGACTGAGAAAATAATATTTTCCACTGCTTCTGTTGTTAAATTTAAATTAATCAAAATCCAATGAAACTGGAAATTTAGTTTCCCAGTTGCACTAGCCACATGTTAAATGCTCAATAGCCACCTGTAGCTGGTGGCTGCTGCGTTGGACAACATGGCTTGGCTACAAGCGTGTGACACATCGTAGATGCTCCTTGGTGCAGCGGACCAGCCACATGTCTGTAGAGGGTTAAAGGCAGCTACAGGGAGGCAGAGAATGGCTCAGTGCAAGGACAGCTTCCGTCTCTCAGTTGGGCTGAACTGAGAGCTTTGGTGGAGAGGGCTGTGGGGTGGGCCTCAGGAATCCAGCTGGGCGAGGGGGACAGAGCCTGAGGCGGGGCCTCCCTCCCCGGAAGGCCCAGAGCAGGAGGTGGTGGGGCTGGACTTGGCAGAGCAGCCATGGGTGAAAGGGCAGCCCCAGACCCTCTGTTTCTTCCTGGGCCTTTGATCTCTGGTGGGGCCTCCTTCTGCCTGTCTCCGGGGCCCCCATTCAGGTCCCCTCGACCTCCCCTCCCCTCATCTCCCCGGAGTTTGAAAGGCCTCGGACACACCGAGGTCAGCGGAGTGCGAATCCCTTTCACTGGCTCAGAAAGCCGCCCATCCAGCGGCAGTGCGGGCTCCGGGACCGGGAGCTTCTTGTTAGGCAGCGGAGGGTGCGTGGCAGGTGGCATGTCCCGCCTCCCGGGCCCTGGGCTGCCCTCTGCCTGAGGAGGCACGGGAAGGGCAGCCAACACCCAGCGTGGCCTGTCCTTTACAGGCGATGCCAAGTCCTGTGAGACCCTCATGGGGAGGTTTGGGGGCATTTAGCGGGGGCTCCTGTCATGGCCGTGCATCCCTCTTTGTGGGCGTGTCGTCTTCTCATGCCTTTTGTTTGGGGGTGCACCTCCTCCAGTGCTATCTGCCTCTGTTTATGTCCTGTGTGTTGAGACTTCCTCTGTGTCTGCTTCTGTCTCCTGATCTAGTGTTCTCTCTCTCTCTCTCTCTCTCCCTCTCTCTCTCTCTCTCTCTCTCTCTCTCTCTCTCACACACACACACACACACACACACACACACACACACACACTCACTCACTATCTCTTTCTCTTTGTATTTACTCTTGCTCTCTCTGACCACCTCCTTTCTTCCAGGCTGGGAGCCCACCTCAACCCTGCCCTGCAGACCTCCATGGAGCCGTCGTGGGGAGGGAAGGGGTTTCCGAAGCTCACAGACCAGTCAGGGTCCAGGGCCCTCCTGACCGTGGGCAGGCCCCGGCCTTCCTCTCTTAGGGCGCTCTTTGTCTGCTGGACACTCAGACCTCGTCTGCGGCTCTGGGCTCTGGGCAGAAGGCAGAAGGCTGGTGCAGAGACCCTTTTCGGTTTCCCAGAGGGAAGGGGGTGTGGGGAAGCTCCCACCACTGGAGGTGTGCGCAGGGGCAGGAGAACCGCGGCAGGCATTCTGGGTGGGACCCCGTGACTTCTGAGGGCGGTGCGTTCTGGGCAGCGCGTGCTTCCTAACTGCCCTCTGCCTGGAAGGGGCTCTGCCTACTTGTCTTTCCCTCCTGCCACCCGAGTCTGCGTCAGGAACTGTGAGCAGCCCACGTGGCAGCAGGATCCCACAGACCTCTGCTTTCTGGAGAGCCCAAAGCAAGGCGCTGGCGTACTGGGACAAGACACGGGCTCACAGGCCAGGGATGAACTGGTCTGAGGACTTCCTGTGATGAAGCCTTTGGCATGTTACTTCATCTCCCTGAGCCTCCCTTTTGTCCTTTGGAAAACAGAGGTGGCTCCAGTTTTATGGGTTCCTGTGAGGATAACATAACGCCACACCCGGGAAGGGTTTAGCCCCAGGGCCTGCTGGTAGGTGGTAAGCACTTAATAAATGCCCCCGGAAGGAGACTGGGGCTGGAGGCTGGGAGGCTAGTCCCAGGCTGAGGGCAAGCAGGCTCCAGCCAGAGTTCTATTTGGCAGCTGAAACTGGCTCATCTGCCCACCCCCGACTTCCTGTTTGCAACAGTCTCCTGCTGTGGGCATCAAGACTGAACAACAGTGCCCCCAGGTGTCAGCCGCAAAACCAAGGGCCACTCTGGCTTTCTTGGTTTCCCAGCCCCCTTGATGGAAGAATTAAAGGATAAAGCCCCAGTTTCCTATGAAGAAGGCCCTGGGTACACAGGGCAGGGGAGGCCTCCAGGACGGAGGGCAGAAGGCAGGGCACCTGGCCTGGGAGGGCTGAGCATCTGGGAGTTGAGGTCACCAGTTTGGACCCCTCGACTCCCCTGTCAGAGCCAGAAGGGTCTTGGAGAGCATCCAGGACATGTCACCCAGTCATTCATTATCCAGGTGGGAAAACAGGCTTGGTGAAGAGAAAGGGGTAGTAACCAGGTCACATAGTAAAAACCCAGAAAAACCAGAGGGAGACAATGGACTCTTCAGAACATCCTTGGTCTCCTGCTGCATTTGATGTGACAGATCTCACTTTTTTCTCTCCCCTCGTTTCTTCCATTCTCCTAAGTCCATCTTGTGTCCCTTGCTGAAAGCTACCAGGGACCCTTAGCCTGGCCCCACTCTGACCAGACCCTGGGGGGAGGGTGGCAGCTGACCCACTAATCCCCCAGGGTTAACTTCAACTCTTGACAAAGAGTCCTGACCTTCCCACCCCGGCCTCCCTCCCATTCCTCCTCCTCAGCCCGTGTACTTCCTGTCCCTGTGCAGTCTCTGAGCTTTCCTGTCTCTGGGCACCTCCCACTCACCCCTTGGTCCTCCATTAGGTGTCCCCTGGATGTGCCCCCAGGCTGGCCGTGCAGGTCCATGGACCTGTATGCAGGTGCAAGGACCAGGACCAAGCTGCTTGCCGGGAGGGCATCACTTAGAACCCGGGTGGCAATTGCAGCCTGGCAGTCATGCTTTCCTTGGCTTGCCCTGTATTTAGAGTGACTTGAGTTAGTCACCAGCATTTGAAAACCAGAAGATTTCATGTAGGGATGTCTGGCTTTTCTTGGGAAAAAGCCCTTCAGATCTAGCAACGCTTGGTGGGCTTCCTTACGTGGCCACAATCGGCTGGGGCCGCTGGGCTGTGCTCCCTGCTCACCCTGCTCACAGCGTTGGTGCTCTGTTTGCTCTACCAGACGCCGTTGAGTTTCTGAGTCTTAGCGTGGATGCAGAACCTGTTTCATCGAGTCCAGCCTGTGGCAGCTGAAGCTAATGGAGGCAGGGCCCTGACCTGATGAAGCCGTGTGTGTGTGTGTGTGTGTGTGTGTGTGTGTGTGTGTGTGTGTGTGCAGGGAAGAGGGCAGTCCAGCTCTCAGGCCAGAGGTGGGTGGAGTAGGAGAGGCAGTAGGGCAGGGAGAAGGAGGCACCCCTCTTGATAGCCCAGAAGAACAGTGAGCTTGAGGTCATTCAGTCCACACCCTCCAGACTAGTCCAGGCACAGTGGGCGCAGGCTTGCCCAGGGAGGGCAGGGGGAGTTAGTGACAGAGATGATAGGGACCGGCTTTCCATCTCCATGCCCGGCTGGCCACTCCTGCCAGCCTTGCAGTCACTGGTCCTGCAGCTGAGCCCCAGGCAGACAGGCTTCAGAGGCTTCCTTGGTAAAGCAGGGGACCCAAGGCCAGGTGGTCAATCCGAGGGGCTCCTTGGGCCTCTCCCTGGTGCCAAGGGCCTGTCCCTTGGGTGGTGGGTCAGGTTTCGGTTCCTCCCAGCCCCTGGGTCTCTGAGTTTCACTTTGATTCACTGAGCGGGAGCCTGCATGAGAGCCTAAGCCACTGAACACCCTCTCCACCCCAACCCCCACCTCTTTGCCCACCTGCTTTGCCGAGGGCCCCTCCTCCCCTCCCCCCACAAACTCCTTTTCCCATGGGACTGCGCTCTGGTGTCTGGAGAGCCCCGGGGGATGTGAAGGGCCGGGGGCACAATGTGAGGATCTCAGCTCAGAGAGTCAGTTCTGGGCCCAGAGGGGACAGAGTCTCCTCGCAGTGAGCCAGCCCTTGGAATGGAGGGGCTTTCTTCACACCCCGTATGCCCTGCTGCCTTGTGAGGCAGAGGGTCCTCCAGTCCTTTCTCTCTGGCTTTGGAATATGGTTTAGCCCTTGGCTGGCCGCAGAGTCTGTGGCTCAGGGAGTCTGCAGCGCTCCCAAGTTACTAGAGACTTGTGAGGCAGGGGAAGGAGCCTGGGAGGGGGCGCCAGGGGCTCTGGGTTCCACCCTGACTCTGTGGCTGACTTGCTGGTGACCGTAGGGAAACCCCTTCCTCTCTCTGGGCTTCAGTCTTCTCATCTATAATGCAGGATTAATAAACTCCTAAGGCTCTTTTTGGTACCAAGATTCTGAGCTTCTCCTCGTCCCATGTCAAGTCCTTGGGCTCTATTTTAGGTCAGTGGTTCTCAAACTTTTTGTATTGGGACCCATTAAAACTATTAAAAATGATTTTAAAAAAACATGCAAGAACCGTTTTAGTATATGTGGGTTAATTAAAATGGACAAAATTAAAACCTTTATTTATTAACTTATTAAAAATAACAGTAATGAACAAGAAACATAAGTAATATTTTTGAAATAAGAGAAAACTCTATTTTCCAAACCAAAAAAAGAGTGGTATTGCTTTATGATTTTGCAAATCTCTTTAGTGTCTGACTTAACAGAAGACAGCTGGATTCTCATGTCTCCTGCATCTGATGTGTTGTGACATCACGTACCCTGGAGCCTCTGGGAAACTCCACTGTGTACTTATGAGCGAGGGAGAGTGAAGAAATCCAATATCATCTTGGTGTTACAATGAAAAGAGTTTTGACCTCACAGACCCCTTAAAAGGCTCTTGGGGACCCCCATAGGGGTCCCTGGATTAGACCTTGAGAATCTCTGCTTCAGGCTGCTTGCAAACTCTGGTAGGAACAGAAGCTAAGTGGTTTTAGTTTTTTAAGAGGTATCATCATTTTGTCCTGTTCTTAGCTCCTGAAGGCAGTAAGAGCCATGACAGGTCTCTGAGCTGGGGTAGGGGTGGGGGTTGGGGGGGGGGAAGAGAGGGAGTAACAAAGCACTCTGGCTTGTCTTCTAGCAGATTGGGGTATGCAGTGTTTCTTCATTTCTCCCCCTCCCCCTTCTCCCCCTCCTTCTCCTCCTCTTCCTCCTCTTTCCCCTCCTCCTCTTCTTCTGTTAAACAATGGCATTTTTTTGTTTCTTTGTTTATTTTTATTGATTTTAAAGAGAGAGGAAGGGAGAGAGAAACATTGATTTGCTGTTCTGTTTATTTATGCATTCATTGCTTGATTCTTGCATGTGCCCTGACCAGGGATCGAACCCACAACCTTGGTGTATTGGGATGATGCTCTAACCAGCTGAGCTGCCCGGCTAGGGCTGCAGTGCTTCCTAACCCTCTCCCTCCTGAGCTTGCGCTTACACAAGAAAGGCACAGCTGCTGCGGTTCCTTTCAGTTCCAGTGGCTTATCTGTAGGGTCTGAGGTTTGATCTCCCTCCAGTGGACTTCCTTCGTGGGCCCATAGCAGCACCTAGTGCCCCCTCAGAGCCTGGGGAGTGGGCGTTTGGGACCCAACCATGTCTCCCCTTCTCAGCTTAGCTCTGCATTGGTCTGCAGACCCCTGAGACCCCACCCTGGGCTTCGTTTTGGTGGGGTGGGGGGCAGGGGAAATCAGCAAATGATACTGATTAGGAATGAAACAAAATAAAATGAAAGAAAGAAGTGGGTTTGGTATTTATCTCAACTCCTGGCATTTGAGGAAAAGCAGGTCTGAAAGGCAGTTGGGAAAGGAGAGATTTTTGTTCTGATTCCACAGGGGTTTCTGGGTTTTTCTGGAATGCCGGTGGTTGGTCACTCATGTATGTGTGTGTGTTTGTGTAATTTCACTTTGAAACGTCCAGTTTTCATTTTCATTGGTACAAGTTTACCATTTGCATTAGTCCTTCCTGGGTCTAATGGACTACAATGGAGGTGAGGGAGAGAAAGAGAATGTCTTAAGGAAATTTGAGAAGCATTGAGAGAGGGAGAATAAAAGGTGCTAGAGAAGGTATGTGTGAGAAGGGGTTTGCTTGTAGTGAAATGAACTGAGCTACGAGAGGAAACAGAGAGAAAGGCGTGGCTAGAGAAGCTAGACTAGGTTCGAGAGACTACAAAGGAGGATGAGAAGTGACAAAGAGGTCAGACAATTCCCAGCACCAGCCACCAGGTGGCACCATTGACCCAAGACAGCTTAGTTGCCATTCAGGGTTAGGGACAAGAGGGGTAAGAGGGCAGTGTACTGGCCATTTGTGGTATGCTTGTAACTCGGTAGGGGTGGGGGGAAGGCAGGGCCAAGAGAGGCTGACCACGTGCCAGAGTCACATCTCCGCCAGCATTTAGTCAAGGTAGAGGGAGGCGGGACCATCGACACTGGCGATCAATCCGGTCCTTCCTCACCTCCGAGGTGCAGATGTCCTGGGAGTCAAGCCCTTGGTTCTGTTCTAAGCCTTTACTTGCTGTGTGACCTTGGGTAAGTCACTCCTCTCTGTCTTGTTTTCCTCACGTTAAAGTGTGGAGATTTGAACAGATGACTTTAAGCGTCTTTGGGCTCTGACATTTGTGGTGTGCTGACAGAGCCCTGGGGTTGGAGTTCTTTTCAGGGTCTTGCTCTCTCAGCTGTGTGACCTTGGGCAGCTCACTTCCCATCTGTTGGGATTATAGTAACATCTCCCTTACAGACTTTTTGTATAAAACAGCAGGTTGGGAAATGCGTTGAAGTCTTTTCTGGTGCTGTGGGAGAGGGAGGGGTTGCTATTTATCATTTCCCCCTGGAATTTAAGTTAGCCAGAAGCAGGCATTCTGCCATCCTCACAGCTCAGAAAGTTTGTGTCTCTGCCTGTGGCCACAAAAAAAGGCTTTATGGCAGGTGCTTGCTTAAGAGCACTGCATCTCTGCCCTAAATATCTTTGGAATCTGTTCATTTTTCTCCATCCCCACTACCACTGCCTTGGCCAAGCACTCTCCCCTCTCATTTGGACTATTGCTATGGCCTCCTAGTGGGTCCCCACCTCCAATGCCCCTGACTTCTCCAACAGTTCGCCTTCCACAGAGCAGCCCCAGTGGCACTTGTGGAAAAAACAGTTCTAGACAGTGACTTGCTTGAAGGGTTGTCAGCATTCAGATCTGCCTGTTGTTCTCAGAAGCCAGCCACACTTTTCTCCAAGGCTGCAGGTCTACGGTCAGACCCCTGCCCATCCCACAAGCCACATCCCTCCCCACCCTCCACTTTTCGTGCTCACTCCAGTCACACCAGACCTCTTCCTGTGCCTTGAATATCACTTGTTCTTTCTTTGTTGCAGCCTAAGGGTTACTTGCCCGGGTTGTAGGGCCGGGCACCTAGGGTTCTGGTGCTAACTCCACCAATGTCTGCTCGTGTGACTTTGGGCAAGTTATTTGACTTCCTCAAGCCTCAGTTTCCCTATATGTAAAACCAGGGTACCAACTGTGCCTATGATTGGTTTGTTATGTGGACTGAATGAGGTAATGCATGTAAAGGGACCAGGATGACCCCTGATGCGCGCTCAATAAAGGGTGCCTTTTATTCTGATGCTGTTCCCACTGCCTGAAAAATTGCCCTCCCCACCCCACCATTTTTACCAGCTGACCTTCCCAAACTGCAGGATCCAGCTGAAACATCACTTCCTAGGTGGAGGCTTCCTTGACGCTCTACCGTTAGCTCCCCTGGCCCGGTCTGCAGCACACACAACCTACCTGTTGGCAAAGGTATCGCATTTGTTACTTGTCTCTCTTCCTCGTGAGACTGTGAGCCCCACAGGGGCCAGAACAGTGTCTGTAGCGGTCACCATTGTCCCCTGGTGCCCAGCACAGGGCCTGGTTCATGGTAGCAAATATGTACAGAATAGGACTCTGGAGGCCATCTGGTGGGTGCAGATGGCTGAGTCAAACCCAGAGCCTTGCACATCAGATATCCTCCTCTGCCTGGCAGTGTGGCCCAGGGGTTGAGCATTGACCTATGGACCAGGAGGTCACGGTTCAATTTCCGATCAGGGCACATGCCTGGGTGTGGGCTCGATCCCCAGTGTGGGGTGTGCAGAAGGCAGCCAATCAATGATTCTCTCTCATCATTGATGTTTCTATCTCTCTCTCCCTCTCTTTTCCTCTCTGGAAGCAATAAAAATATATTTTAAAAAATTCTCACTCCCCTCCCCCCGACCCTAGCTGGTTTGGCTCAATGGATAGAGCGTCGGCCTGCGGACTGAAGGGTCCCAGGTTCGATTCCGGTCAAGGGCATGTACCTTGGTTGCAGGCACATCCCCAGTAGGAGGTGTGCAGGAGGCAGCTGATCGATGTTTCTCTCTCATCGATATTTCTAGCTCTCTATCCCTCTCCCTTCCTCTCTGTAAAAAATCAATATATATATAAATTCTCCCCCTCCTGCCTGACCTCAGAGTCTATTCTCTGGCTGCATCTGGCCTCGTTGAAAGGATTTCATGACAACCATTCTAGAGGGAGAGGGAGCCCTCCCATGGTCTAAATTCACACACACACACACACACACACACACACACACACACACACACACAGACATGCATGCTGGGGCCTGTGGCCCTTGTTCTGCCTGCCTTGCCTGAGTGTGTGTTCCAGGTGTACATAGATCATGGCCCCAAACAGAAACGATAACTATCATGGCTATAACTAAATGAGTGTTTACTATATACATTTTTAATTATTACCCATTTAATACTCACCACCACTGTATTTGGTGAATACTCTTACTATTCCTTCGGTCTGAGGGCTGGCGCTGTAACCACTGAGCAAACCTGCCAAGGCCCTAAAATATTTTGATTAGGACTGGCACATGGCAAGTTGTAAAAATACCAGCTGCTATTATTGCTACCAGCACAGCAGAGATTTTACCCTGAGTCTGGATTCCTCACGGCAGCCTTGTTAAGAACTTTCTAATTTCTCTTTCTCTGTTTTTTAGTGATAATTTTATTTGTACTGCTATGCCTAGTGAGAAGATTATTCAGGCTACAGTCTGAATGTACCCACCAGAATTTAGACTAGCAGAAGTTTAGCTCCATGTTTCATAAGCTAATAATTTAGTTATAGACGAGGGCAGCTTGCAGAGGCAGGACGAGCTGGACATGGAGTGGCGAGGCCTGGGTTCCTGGTCCCAGTTCAGTCACCGTCTTGCTGTGTGATCAGTCAGGTTCTGCCCTCTGGGTCCTTGATGGGGATGCAATGAGCCCAGGCAACCCTTCCAGCTCCTGATCCTCCCTCCCCCTTCCTCCCTCCTCCCTGCTCCCTGCTGTTCCCCCTCCCTCCTCCTCCATCTTCTCTCTCTTCATTTCCTTTCTGTCTGAGACACAAATGCCATCCAGCACTTTTGAATGGTACTTTTGTTCTGCTAACATCTCTTTTCTGAAAAGAAGGATCAGGCAGGTTTGTATCTTTTAAATGCTAGTACATTTTATCAGTTAAGAACCTGCACACCTCTCTCCCATAGCCTTAAGGAGACAGACAGAAGCAGCCAAGGGGAAGGTTTATGGGAGACAGTGGAGGAAAAGCAACAAAATCTCTTTGGGGGCCTGATGTATGGATGGTCCCTCCAG
The DNA here is from genome assembly GCF_951640355.1 of Cnephaeus nilssonii. Lineage (NCBI taxonomy): Eukaryota > Metazoa > Chordata > Mammalia > Chiroptera > Vespertilionidae > Cnephaeus > Cnephaeus nilssonii. The sequence continues at coordinate 28,182,144 of NC_137085.1, forward strand.
AAATGCCTTCTTTTCCAGGAGTCCCCTTTCTCCCCTCTTCCCATGACCCTAAGCATTTTTCAGCCTGACTCCAGTTATGACTTGTGTCCCTCTTAGTTCTCCATAGAATGGGGAGGGGGCAAGAGCAGAGCCTATGACTGAGTCATACTTGTCTCAAGACCTTGGATGTAGGGCTTAGAGCACTGGACTTGGAGTCACAGGACCCTGGTTTTGAGTGATGGCTTTGCACCCCCACGCTGGTGTTCTTGGGCAGTACATTCTGGGCCTTGATTTCTTATTGGCAAAAGAAAGCAGAAAGCCTTCCTCAAAGTCTTGTACAAATTCAGTGAGGAGCAATGCCTGAGAAAGTGCTTTGGAAACGGTAAAGCTCCATGGAGGCGTCCTTGTAGTTCCTTTCACGTGCCTGCTCTGTGACCTTGGAATCTTAACTTCGCCAAGGGTCAGTTCTCCCATCTGCAAAATGGGGACATAACCCTTAGATCATACAATTACTATGAGACTTTCCTAATGAATGTAAAACAGTTCTCGGCAGTGGCAGGTGCCTGGGTCTAGGTTAGTGCCTTGTCCCTTTCCCTTTCTTATTTCTTCACACTCCCTCTCCCTGTGAGTACAGGGCACAATAATTAAGCCACAGGCTTCCGAAGTCTAGTTACCCAGCCTGAAATCCACTTCTTGCCTGGGGGATCTGAGGCAATTTCCCCAACCTGTGCTTCCGTTCATTCCCTTGCCTGTAAAAGAAGGAAAGCAATATCTGGTTGAGAGGGTTGTCCAGCAGGCCAGACCATGCCCATAAATGACTGGAGACAGCGCCAGGGCCAGGTGAATGTTAGTGATTGCGCCAGATCTTGTTCCCTCCACACACCCAGACACAGGACCCCACCCGCCATCCCCTTCAAGCCCCCAGGGCCCGTGAAGAAAGCCAGACCTGAGCAGGGAGGAGAGGGAGTTGCTCAAGGTCGCACCAGGACTCCTATGCCCCAAGGTCTGGGAGGAATTTCCAGGGATTTCACCCTACTGCCTTGCGGGCAAAGCCCCTCCAAGGGGCCAGACCCTCCTCTTCGGCTCTGCTCCCCCAGACGCCCCCTTGGCCCGGAAGGGAGGGCAAGCGCCTTCCAGAAGGGTACCAAGATTTTCCTGCGCGATGTGGAAGGAGAAATAAATGCGACCGCGTCAGAACAGGGCGCAAAAGGAAGGGAGCGCGCGGCGCCCTCGGGAAGGAGGCGGCCCCCCCGCCCGGCGTCCGCCAAGCATTTGCAATTTAATTGACATTTGGCGGCAGGAAGCCAATCAGTAAAAGTCAATTGACGTTCCGAGATAAAACTAATCGCAGGCCGGCGCTCCCCCCGCCGGCGCGGCTGGCTGGGCCGCGGGGCACAGCGTGGCGGCCGCGGCGCCGGCAGGTAATGGCCCGGGCGCGTGTCTCGGCCCGCGAGGGGGCAGCCAGCGGCCCGCTGATTGCCGCGCAGCCCACGGCGGCCCGGAGAAGCCCGTAATGAATGACTTTATTTGCCGGGGCCCTGCTGAGAACAATTGAGTTTGTTATGGTAACAACGGATGCCAGCTTTCCGGGCCCCGGGGAGCGCGCGGCGGCAGCCGGGAGCTGGGCAGCCGAGCAGATGATGCGCACCGAGGCGAGGGCGCTGGCGGCGGGGAGCCGGCCCACCAGGATCAGGAACCCAAGGGACGCTCTGCGCCCCCAGCCTTCGGGGGAGAGGCGGTGGCCAGGCCGTCGTGGACTGAGGTGCTGGCTGATACCGTTCTCCCCTTGGACCACAGTGCGGAATTGGGACGGGGGTTCATCCACTCCCTGCTTGCTTGTTGGACTGGCCAGTCCTCGTGGGTGTCCCTGCAGACTCTTCTTCCCTCTGCCCCCAGGCCTGGTAGGGGTTAGGGAGCATCTGGCCTTGCTGAGTGCTGCCCTGACATCAACTTCCTGTCTCTTGCACCCGTGGAAAGTAGAAAAAGGCACAAAAGCATCCCCCCTGCTTGGCGTGCCACGGCTGGACAAATTCAGGGCTGCATTTCAGCCCACCCCCGAATGTGCTGGCAATATCTCTGTGCCCTCTGACCTTCCATCTCTGTCCCCTGCCTGTGTCCCCATGCTTTTTGGCAAGGCACCTCCCATAGGAAGTCCTCCTTGCTCCCCCCCCCCCCCCCCCCCCCGACAATGCTGTCAGCCACATGGCTACCTCCTGCTTTCCTTCCTCGGACCTTGAGTTCCAAAGGCAGGGGCTGCTCTGACTCATCCCAGTGACTCCCTCTGCGCCCAGCACGGAGCCTGACAACGGGCACAGATGTGGAAGGAGTGGGTAAGGGAGTGGACTTTTTTTCTTCTTGGCAGTCTCGTGCTTTCCTTCTGGTTACAGACACCAGAGATCCTTTTCCCTTCTCAGTTCTGTTTTCAAGCTTGCTCTCATTCATTCATTCATTCATTCAACAAATATTGACTGAGAACCAACCATGTCAGGTACTCTGATATAACAGGGCCTGCCCTCAGGGAATCTACCCACCACTGAGAGATGACAATGCAACGCATGTGATAAGTGTGTGTCAGGCGCCTACTGTGTGTTCACTAATGGCCGTCAGGCGCCTACTGCGTGCTCACCAATGGCCGGCATTTCTTGAGTCGGCAAAGGCTTAGTAAGGGCTTGCTGAGGGCTTTTCCGTCTGTCATTGCATTGAAACACAATGAAAGCAAAGCACAACCAAGTGAGGTATGTCTAGACTCTGCTAGCGGCAGAGGTGGCATGGAGACCCCCATGGCCCCCTTTCCGGCTCTTCTGCCTCACCCCAGTCTTAGTCTCACCCCCCTTGCTCTATGAGCTCCAACGCTCATTCTGTATGTTCGCAGGGCAGCAGGAGCACCCATTTTCCAAGGGTTCTTCCCTGGTCTTTTGCTCTTGACCTTGATTCTGTCATCTGAGAAAAGGCAGGAAGGAGAAGCTTCTGTGGAATGTGGGTTCCTTCCTGGTTCAGTCCTCGCTGGATTGTTGTCTTTGGGAAATAGGTTTCTGTAAAGGGGCGGGGGAATCCGGGTGCTGTCCTGTAGGACAAGCTCTCACTATTCATGGCTTAAGGAAGCACATTTATTGGAGAGTCGTTTTTGGCACTCGTCTTCCTGCCTCTCAAAATGGGCCTGGGGAACTCTCTCTGCAGGGCAATACTCTTTTTCTGGAAGGCAGATTAGGAAGATAGTCTGGCCCATGGGATGGTCCTAACTGGCAAAACCGAAGGGGCTTTGGAAATCATACACGGTGATTGTAATTCTGTCGATGGAATGTCTCCTGTCTAAGACAAATCCTTCGCGGTGCTTCATTTGCTATCCTAAAGTGGAATTTAGAGAAAATATAACCTGCCCACAGACATAATTTAAAGAGTCAATACGATGCCCCAATTGTAACAAAAAGGGGAAAGAGAAGTAAAATTATAATAAAATGATGTATTTCATTATGTAAAGGCTCAGGCGTGACTACACCAGAAGATATAACAAAATAGTCTGTTGCTTGCACTTATGCGCACGATTGCCATGAATGCAGCAGCTACAAATGTGGACAGCTGTGTTTTTTGGCAATACAAATACCTCTGGTGGTGTTGCCATCAGCAGACTGATTTTCTGAAATTGTGAACATGTCTTGATAAAATTCCAACCAAAGCAAAGCATAATAATCTTCCCTCAGTTTATGTGAAACTGTATTCTTGGGAAAGACAGTGTAAATTAAAACACAGAGTTTGTGTGTACGAGTTAGGTTCATGGCTCAAACTCTCTATTTGTAAAGAGAGGTTTCACCAACCTGAATGTATGATGGGCATTCCAAGGATGTGTGGGATCCAGGGTGACCCCTCACTGTGCTCCCAGGATGGGGGTGGGTAGTACCCCTGACTCCACCCACAAAAGGCCATAGCCCTTTCCCAAAAACAATACCTTACAGGTTTCTAAAATCGGCTCTGATCTGACTACCCTTGTTGAGATCCATGAGAACAAATGAGTTTCTCTCTGGGGTCCCTGCCTTTGGGAAGTTCTGTAACTCTGTTAAAAGCAAAGTCTGCATACACTGTGTACCTATTGTCTGCAAGACCTGGTGCTGGACAGACAGAGGCGCGCGACCAGACTTGTATCTGGGGCTGTGAAAGCTATCTGACCCTAGTCCGTGAGTGCCAAGCTCCCAGGGACCTCAGTTAGTGAGTATAGCCCCATCCACAACTTATACCCTGTCTAGGAGACCCTCTGCCGCCTTCCTAACACCGCCAAGTCCAAGTCCTGGCTCAAATACCACCTCCTTCCTCCAGGAAGCTTTTCCTGACCCCGCCCGCCCTTTCACCTCCAACACCAGATAGGCTCTCTCTGTCTCTGGACCCCCATGGCCTGCTCTTTGGGGGCTCACTTAGGGTGCTTTTCATAGCTTGAACCATAACTCCATCTCCAGGCCTTGTCTGTCACCCTGACAGAGAGCAGGCACCCCTGAGGGCTGAGACGGGGTTCTCTTATGGAGCTAGGCTTGGCGTCAGAGCACCAGCAAAAGATGAATGAATGCTTGAACCGAGCTTAGCCAGGTGGCCCTCTCTGTACTCACCTTGTTCTTTTTAATTGAGCAAATGGTTTCCTCTTTCCCTGTCCTTACTCCCCGTCCTCACGGGCTGACACGAGACGCTTGCTGTGCAGACAGTGCTATCTCATGTGGGCTCCACCCGCTTGCTTGCTCTGACCCAGTGCCGCAGGTTTGGCAGGATTTATTGATGTCATTGCACAGATGAGCTGAGCTGAGTAAGACCACACAGCTGGCAAGTGGCAGAGCCAGAGCTGGCACTCTCTGTGTGCCACCATCTTTGTCATTTAAATACTTCCAAGGCGACGTCTCTCCCCTGGGGAGTCGTTCATTCACTTACTGGCTTCTGACTCCATGTTAGGCACTAAGACCTCAGTAGTGGGCAAAGCCTGGCGGCTCCCTAGGAAATTCTGTCCCGGAGCCCCCGACCAGGCACAGAAGGAGAGACTCAGATGCCACCAGGGAGGGAGTGGCCACTCTTTCCCAGCAGGAGGTCACCAAGGATTGGCTGTCTCCTTTGTGCCTTGTTTGTTGCCCTTTGAATGAAATGTCCACTTTTATCCGTTTGTCCCACGAGTATTTATTGTGTGCCTGCCATGAGCCAGGAGTTGTTCTAGGTGCTAGGGACACAGCAATGAACAAGAAAGACAAAAATATACCCTCGTGAGTGACATTCTAGTGAGGGAAGAGAGAATGAATAAATAAGGAAAAGAAACAGCTTGTTAAGTGCTCTGGAGGATAACAAAGCTAGGTAAGGAGATTGGGAACGAAGCAGGGGCAGAAGTATGTGTGTATACGCTGGTGTATGGAGGGTGGTCATAAGGATGAGATGACAATTGAGCAGAGAGACTTGAAGGAGGGAGGAGTGAGCCAAAAAGAAATCTGGGGAGGAATGTTCCAGAGAGAAGGAACAGCACATGCAAAGGACTGAGGCAAGTGTGACTGGAGCAGCATAGCAGGAGGAAAGAGGTCAGGAAGGGGGCGCTGCAGGGCAGGGTACCCCGATGCAGTAGGGCCTGGTCCCCTGGAGATGAGGCACCAGCTCAGAATGTCTAACAGGGAACGTTAGAGGGGTGTTCTGTCTCCTACTGCCAGGTAGTCACCGACTTCAGCAGACTTTCCCTCCGAATGATCTCCTGAACCTGATAGTCATTCCCGTCATCAGCTCTCTCCTGGGCTAGGCCTGCATCCAGCCCGGGTCCTCTGTCTCTTCTCCTTCCAGTGGGATCTCTACACTGTGGCCAGATTGGATCATATGAGCCTCTCCACCCCTCATCCTTTCCATGTCGGGAGTGAATTAAAAATGTATCAACATGACCACCCAAGGGCCCCACTGGGGGATCTGGGATGTGGAGACTGGGGTAACTGGAAGGTGGGCTGTCATTTTGTGCTACAATCTTTGTCATTTAAATACTGGGGTGAGGGAGGCAGCATGCTGTAGTGGGAGGCCCAGAAGCCTTACCCCCCACCCCCCCCACAAGCCCCTAACCTCAGCCGGGCTCTGGCTTCAGCAATGGCTCCCCCCAGAGGCGTCTGCTTTATTTATTGCTTCTCCCTGGCTCCCTGCGGGCAGAGGAAAGTCCATTAGTGTGTTTGCAGACAGCCAGCTCTGAGCAGATGCAAGGCTTATTTGCAAACTGTCATTGCCCTGGCTTCCTCCAGAGACCTGCATGCTGGGCTCAGCCTTGTGGCTGCAAGAGCCACCTCCCCCAGGCAGACAGCCAGGCAGAGCCCGGCCCCTGATTTCCCAAAGTGCAGCGTCTTGGCTTGCAGTTGGGAAAATTAAATTAAATGCCACGAAGGAACCATAACGGCGCATTGGGCCATGTTGACAGTGGAGACTGAGGTTCTTTCTGTTGATAGGAGCTCAGTGGCTTAGCAGACATTAGGGGAGGTGTTGAGAGAAAGCGTAAAACGTCCTGGGCCTGGGATACAGGTTCGAGTCCCGGTTGCACTGCTGAGTGTCTTGGTGACGTTGGACCATTGTTTACTGTCCTCTGGGCCTCAGTTTCTAAGCTGAACAAGAAGCTCAGTCGGTCTTAGAATTCGTCCTAAGCTCTGAAATTTTCTGAATTGAATTTTGAAAATGTTTTCTGCATTCAGTAGTCCGAGACAGAATGGTGTGTTCAGGATGGCTCTAAAATTCTAAAATTGCCCGGAGGTCAGGCTCAGCGGAGTAAGGGCACTCAGGAGCTGTGATGCTGGGGCTCTCAGTCTCACCTGGCCTGATTGTTTTGCTGTGTGACCTTGGGCAAGTCACTTCCCCGTCTCTGAGCCCATTTTCTCATTTGTTAAATGGAAATGATAATTGAGTGCCCGCGTCCTGGTCCTGAGGTTGCATGAGACTCAGATTAACTGATGGAGGTGAAAGGTCGGTGTGAATATGTACTTGAGGAGTGGCGGGAGCGGCGGTTCTTCTTATTGTCGTTGTTACCATTTTCACATGAGACTTACCCTGTCTAGGCACACACACTTGCCAGAATGATTCAAGAATCTGCCCCTCCGGAGTACAGAGCCCAAGCAAGTCAGTTGAGCTAGGTAAAATGGAATGCTGGTGCCTCTATTCAGAACGAAGAGCCCCCTTAATTTGTGCCGGCTCCATTCCACGCCATCACAAACCCACCATCGATGTGTGTGTGTGTGTGTGTGTGTGTGTGTGTGTGTGTGTGTGTTTGGTGGAGAAACACACCACAGATATACACAAAAGCCTCTCCAGTTCTTTTCAACTGGGACAGGGGATGACACACGTTGGCAGGCAGAGGCTGATCTCTGTGTATCCAAGAGGAGTCGAGCCAGTCCGAGTATATCTAACAGGTCAAGCTCTGAAATGAAGAAGCAATAAGCCAGTGAAATGGTACTATCACCGAAACATGATTGATCAATTGAATTCTATCAGAGACAGTGGACAGTGAGATTAACTCAGGCCTGATAGGTTCAATGAGTTAAAGCATGATGTTCATTTCAGCTTCATTTCACCAGTCTTTGCTTGTGAAATTGGTCAATCAATAGAGGTTGAAGATCATATATATATATATATATATTGGGGACCATCTTATAGGGAATATAATCTCGGTGGCTGGCTCCTGGCTGGGGCAGCCTGCCCAGGGTAATGGAGACAGAACAGGGACTCCATCAGCGCCATCGAAATGGCCTGATATCTGCTCCAAATGAAAAGTATTTTTGGATCTCTGATGATTTATCTTTTTTTCCTCCCACTCACTTTGATCTATGACAAAACCCATACCCATCTTGGAGAAATATAGTGATTCTCCTGAAAACATTTGTGCAATGATCAGATAGATACACTTCAAAATATGAACCTTTTTTTTTAAGTTATATTGTCCTTGGAAAAAAATAAAGAGTAATTTAAAAACTCAAGTGGGGGTAATGCAAAGGAATCAGAGTAAGTATTATTTTAAAACCCAGTCATTTATTTATTTCTGCGTAGTCGGGGTGGGAGACAGACTGCTGTGTGTGTGAAAGCCGAAAAAGGGATGCATACATGAGAAGTCCTTCCAGGTACAATTAAAACGAAGCCTTTAGCATTCTTTGATCTCATTTAAAAGCACAACTCGCAGAAACAAATCACCCTTTTGCTCCGAGTAATATTTCATTTGCTTCGGAATAGTTTCACTGTGGTGGTTAACATCCTTCCTAATTAGTGTGCCTCTCTCTCTGTAAGGTGGAGTAATTAGGTCCCACCATGTGAGGTAATGGACTTGGACAGTGTGGATGAGAGAGAACAGACTTGTCCTGTGGCAATGCACAAGGTATTACTTCCTGCCTGCCTGTTCTCTGAGGTCATCTTCACTCCTTTCAGCATAAAGAAATCCCATCTCTTCATACCAACACCACGAGGGCTTCAACATGCACGTGCACTGTTTGTACATCAGAGTATACCTTAGGCTCTGGGTAATGGAAAATGGTGCTGAACAGCCAGAGAGAGGAAAGAGCCTTGCACAGGTCGCTACCCTCCCACTACCCCTTATTCCTGCATTCTAATCCTACTGAATTTTAGCCCTTTCCCATGCACCACGCTTTCTTCTGCTGCTAGGCCTTTGCATATGCTGTTCCCTCTGGTTGAAATGCACTTCCTCTTCTCTGTCGCTTTCTTTGGCTAACTCCTTGCTACTCATCCTTCAAACTGGGGCTTCATCTTTTGCAGGGGCCTTTCCGGATCACCCTACCCCAGTCTGGATTTAGTGGAGTGGTTTAGTGTAGGGTTAGGAGCAGACTCTGGAGCCAGAGGGCTTGGGTTTGGATTCCAACTCCTTCATCTCTTTGCTATGTGGCCTTGGGCATGTCACTTAACCTCTCTGTGCCTCAGTTTCTTCATCTGCAAAATGGGAGGGGACAAGCATAGACTTGACTGGGTTGCTGTGAGGATTAAATAAATAAGGTGCTTAGAATAGTGCCTGGCACAGAGGAAGCACAGGTAAGGGTTGGCTACTCCCGTGTGGCTCCCAGGCGGTCTCTGCTTCTCAGACCCCCAGCACTGACTTTGCTATGCTGGAGTTATTCGCTTGTCTACCTCCTCCACTCGAGGGCAGGGGCTAGAAAGTAAGTCCCTCTGTAGCTCAGGTGCCAAGCGCAGGGCCAGACACGCAGCAGGAGTTTGGTGCTTGCTGCTCAGGAATGAATAGACCCAGGCTTGGAACAGGAATCGGGGGCCTGGTGTTTTCCTAGACCCACCTTGCCTCAGACCTGCCTTCTGGACCCAGTCAAATCCCTTTGCCATCCCTGAGTGTGTAGTCAGAGGTCCCTTGGGGCCTCTCTCTCCCTGACAGCCTGCGATTCACTGGGTAACACAACACAATCAGATTCACTCTGGTCGAACCTGAACGTATTTGGCAATTTTACAATTTCGCGTTTTCCTTCTCTAAGAAGAAAGATGGAGTGAAACTAATGGCGGAATAATGGCAGTTCCGATGGGATTTTCCTCCATGCCACTTTGATTTTTCTCAGTCTGCAGTTCCAGTTGAGGATGGGATTTGTAAAAATCACCCGGGACATCGACTTTGGTTCTGGGCTACCACGGGACATTTCTAGCCCTGCCACCCCGGTCCCCAGCACAGGGCCTGGCGTATAGTAGATGCTCTGGAAATTTTGCTGACTGACTCTTGTTGTCTGTGCCTGGAATCCTATCTCCTTTTCTCCGCATCTTGTCCCCTCCCCTTATCTCAGGTCTAGCTTGGATAGTCCCTCCTTCAGCCACTTCCCGCCCCCCAGTCCCCCTACCCCCGTTGTTAGTCATCTCTAGGTCACCCTAAGCATCCAAACACCACCTTGCCAAGATTAGAAGCTCCGTGAATTATTTTGAGTAGAAAGAATTAATGGCATTTTGTTGTTCTTGTTGGACTCTGAGCAATTTTTCCTTTTGATGTGTGTTGCCAGGAAACTTCGAGTTCAACTGTGTTTTGGCAGTTTATCATCCTCTTGTTTAAAATTTTATGAACTGCCTCAGATCTTTCTTAGAAGTAGGTAAAACATAAACCCTGTTATAATAGAGGTCACCCCCCCCCCCCACCCCTGCAAAGTTTTCTGCCGAGTTCTCTGATGATGCCAGAGACCAGCCTACTGCTGAATCATTCAGACCTGCAACCCCTCGAGGTCACTCATTCAGTCAGCACTGTTGATTAGCATCTCCTATGCTTGAGGTGAGTCAGACATGGGCTCTGTTCTCAGGGAGCTCATACTGTTAGCAGGGAAGGAAAGAAATAATAAGCAACTCTGTTTATTGAACACTTACTATGTGCCAGGTACTATGCTAAGCATTTTACATTACCTTCGTTCATTTCTTTCATCAACTGTAGGTATCATTATTGCTCCATTTCATAGGTGAAAAAGTTGAGGATTAGAGAGGTTAAGGAAGTTTCTCAAATATCATACATAGGCTTGTAAGAGGCAGAGCGAGGATTTGAACCTGGGCCTATCTGCGTTTGGGGTGCCCAGGCTTCCATAGTGTGCTGTACGTCCATCACAGCACAGCTTTACTCTGAAACATGCTAAGAGGTGTGCAAATGCTCTGCTATGTATTTGCTGTGACCTTGAACAAGTTACTTATTATCTCTTGTCAGTTTCCTCAGCTATTAAATGGGGATTCTGAGAGGACGGGGGAGTGAAGGGACAGTTGAGGAATGAAGAGGAGCCTACTGGGATGGTATTGTGGGGGACCCTGGCTGGAAGGGCAGATCATGGGGGCCCAGAAGGCTTGGGCTGTGTCCTGGGGAAGCCTTGGAAGGGTTTTCCTGGTGAAAATGATGACAACAGCGAACACTGTTTGGACGCGACCTTGGTGCCAGGTACCCTGCCAGGCATCTTGCAGGGATTATCTCATTTAATCCTTACAAAAGCCTCAGGGATTGTCCCGCATACCATGGTTCCCGATTTACAGTGGAGGAAACACAGGACTTTGGTGTTAGTACTTGACCTGGAAGTAAAGGGAAGTAGAGAGAGATCACTGGATCTTCAGACAGGAGACCTAGGTACAAGTCCCAGCTGAGCCTCAGTTACTCAACCTCTCTGAGCCTCAGTTTTCTCATCTGTAAAATGGGTTAAGAATTCCTATCTCACACAGTTGTTCTGAGGATCAGTGAGATTTAATGATGCAAAAATAACTTGGTTCAGTGCCTGGCCCTGAGCAGCGCTCCATGCAGAGTGAGGTCGGGGGCGCTAGGGGAATCCCGTGTCCCCATCATCTCTGGCCGTACCTCTTCATTCTGTGCTAGAGACAGAGGATGTTCTCACAATTGTACGCGGGGCGTTTTGCTAATATAGCCCCAGAATAAACACCCCATTTCCTTCCTTTTCTAACCCATAGTCATGCCTAGTCCCTCCTAAGGAGAAATTATAGAGCCACTATTGCCCTCAGCAAGCTTCTATTGCGTCTGAAACAATTTCTTTTTTTTTTTTTAATTAACCCTCACCCGAAGATATTTTTTCCCATTGATTTTTAGAGAGAGTAGAAGGGAGCGAGGAGGGGGAGAGAGAGAGAAACACCAACATGAGAGAGACACATAGATTGGTTGTCTCTTGCACACGCCCCAACTGGGGCTGGGGATCAAATCCGCAACTGAAGTATGTGCCCACACCAGGAATGGAACCCGTGACCCTTTGGTCTGTGGGCTGGTGCTCTAACCACTGAGCAACCAGCTAGGGCTGAAACAATTCCTTAAAGCTGCAAATTATCCTGGTCTGAGCTTGGATGGTCTCTGCTTTATAACCTGCTTTTAAGCCATTGCCACCACCTGAGATCAACCCCAAGCTCCCTGGCTCCCTTGACTCAAGCTGGGGATGTCCCAGGTCCACACCAGCTCAATCTTCCCAACCACACTGGCTCTAGACGGCAGTGGCAGATGGCCTGCCAAGACCTGGCTCTGTCTCCTCATTTGCAATGGGGGAGGCAGGGCGGGGGGGGGGGCAGGGAGGGTGCCAGAGTCCTGGGGGGAAGAAGCCGCGAACAGGCTTGATGTCAGCTACTCTGTATGGAACCTGAAGGCCGGATCTGGAGAGGACCTTGGACCCTGGGGTATGGGCACGGGGATGTTGTAGTGTCTAAAAGCAATAACGGTGGGACCTGGGAGTTATTTTCACAACTTCAAAACGATTAAGGGCAAATGTATCCTCGTGAAGAAAATAGATTTCTTCCTATCTCTGACACCCTCCCTGAAACCCCCCAGCAGCCCCACTCTCTTCACATGCCCATTCCTAAACCAAGTATTAAGCAAAGGTAGGTTTGGACAGTCGTTTAAGGGTAGAATGAACATTGGGAGGGAGGATCCCCTATAAAGACTGCACAAACTACCAAAATGGGAAAATAGGGAATGCCTATTTAGTAGACAAAATCTAGGCTGATTTTGGAGGAGAAAACAGAAATGGCTGACTCAGCTTCCTTCGTCTATTGATGGGGCTCCTGAGGCCCAGAGAGGGAGAGGAACTTGCTTGGGCTCACTCAGCAAGTAAGGGCAGAGCGAGGGCTAGAACCCAGGTCTACTGGCTCCCAACCCTTTTCCCACTGGGCCCTGCCACTGCCCTGCCATGCAGAGGAGTGACTGCGAGGATGAAGGAGGATCTGAGACGACTCCGGCTGGGCTGTGTGGAGAAATGGTTCTCCGAGACGGATGGGGGGCTGCCTGTGGCTGCAGCCTCCTTTCCTGGGGCTCCTAGGCCTCCGACAGGGGTTGCATCCCAGTGACCATGATGCCAGAAGGGATTATGGAGGTTCCTGTTTGTTTTTATGCTCCCCCACCCCCTCACCCCCCAGCGAGCATCTGCAGACATAAAATACATGATGATTTTTAAAGAAACAAACCAGAACCCTCCAAGAAAAATGCAAAACCCTGGAATCTGCTGTGCTCTGACGAAAATGCAATGGGTTTATGATCTTTTAAGACACACAGGAGACAGCTTTCTTTTGACAGATGGGAATCTGAGGCTATCTTGCTTCCTCCCCCTTTTCGTGACCAGACCCGATTGTGTAAAGCTTTTAGCTCCAAAGCCGGGTTGTGAATAACATTGGTTTAACCTGAAATTTAAAGCCAGCATTTCTTCGCTCCCCGAGACGGGTTTTCCTGCCCCTTGCTCCCCCGAAGCTAGCTTCCAGAATGTTAATTCTGACAGCCATGGTTGACTAAGCCCAGCACTGGGTCTATTACATATTATTTGATTTGGAGTAGAAAAAAAGAAGATTTAAAGATACCACACCCCTTATATACCTTTGTACTTTGGCCTATGTCTGTCCATATATTTAAGCACAGCGTTCACATGGGGAGTTCAGAGTTTTCTCCCCGGAATGAAATGGGTCCGGGCGTTTCTGTAGCCTGTCTCCAGGACCACATTCCCCAGTGAAGTCAGACAGCATCTTTGCGGCACAGATGAGAAACACTGCGCCAGCTTCCACTGCAGGCCTGGAGGCGCAGCCCTGCCTTCGTGCTGGGGATGATTTTTGTAGTTGTCTCTGAGCATGATCTGTTTGTGCACCCACTGTGTGCGGCACCCAGAGGCCCATCAGCTGTGTCCCTGGCCTGAGAACCATGAGTCTTTTTGTCAGAGTATTTATGTTGGTTGGCACATAAATACATTTACCTTTACTGGTCTGATTATTTTCCAATGAACAGTTGCCTCTTCTACCGGACATACCTCCATGGGGACCAGGGCTGGGCCAGGTTTTGCCCATCACTATATGCCTAGCGTGGGCACAGTGCCTGCTCACTAAGATTGGTTGAAGGAATAAGGGATGAATGAATGAGGTCAGACAGAGGGATCCTGACATTTGCAGACCAGACCTGTGGAGTGAAGGTGGTTGTCATACATAATTTGTTCATTTTTTCCCCCAGAAATATTCCCTGTGGAGAAGACAGAGATGAATTAACTGTGGTTCCCCTGCCTCCCCGCCCATCCCCCCCCAACCTGCCCACGGTAGCTGATAATGCAGAGTGAAAGTGAAGGGTCCAGGGAGAAAGTGGTTAGAGGGAAAAGCAGCTGGGACATGAAGGAAGGCGTCCTGGAGGAGGCGACCTGTGTGTTGCAGGCTGTGTCTGTCCTGGTAACGCTGTGCACGGTCAGTGAGGACTGGTTTACCTCTCTTGCGGGCATGGTGGGTCACCTGTGGCTGACAGGCTGACTCCACGCACCACCTTCAAATGCCCACAGATGGAAAAGTCGTGTTGCCAGCCCCTAGCCTTTCTGAAGAGGAGACTTGGGAGCAGGAATTAGAAAGCATGGCTTGATCCAAAGTAACTAGCGATTCAGGCCCAGGGACTGAGAAATGTGAAGGCGATTGTCTCCCTAGCCCCCTCCCCTGGCTCCAACTGTTCTCCCAGCAAGGCCTCGGATCTTCTGGGAGAGGAGGCCTCCATGGCTGCCTGGCCAGAGCCTCCTGGGATCTCTTCCCCTTTCCTCTTATCTCCTCTCATCTCCAGGCCTTTATACTGTGGTCTCCCTGCCTGGCACTCTCTCCTCACCCCTGCCCTCTTTGCCCTATTGACCCCTCATCCTCCTCTCTCAGTTCAAGCATGACGCCCCGTCGGAAGACTTCCCTGCCTGCTCCCCCATTGGAAACGGTCCTATGTAAATATTTCCAGAGACCTTTTCTACTTAGCAGTAGTCACCGTTGTAGTCCTAGATCTGTTTGAGTGAGGACTTGACCGAAGTGGGCTGCCCTTTGTAGATTGGAAAGAGGGCCTTTCTTGGTCATCACCGTACCCTCTGCTTCTGTTTTTCATATTGCCTGGTACAGAGTAAACACTTTGTCAATATTTATTAAATGGATGAATAAATGCTTGTATGTTTAGGACCTAGTGTCTGAAGTATTCTTAAGGAAATGACAGACCTTAGGCATCTGTGCAGAGTGACCGGGTAGGTGTCATCCACCTTCTCAGTAGAGAAAGCCAAGGGGAGGTGCTGGCGGGGCGAGCGCAGCCAGAGCCATCACGGTCAGGGTGAGTGCCCGAGAGCTGGCCCTTCCCAGCCGCAGTCCTCCACCTGGAGGGTCTGGGTCGCCAAGACAGCCTAGACCAGTGGTTCTCAACCTTCCTAATGCCGCGACCCTTTAATACAGTTCCTCATGTTGTGGTGACCCCCAACCATAAAATTATTTTCGTTGCTACTTCATAACTGTAATTTTGCTACTGTTAATGAATCGTAATGTAAATATCTGTGTTTTCCGATGGTCTTAGGCTCTACAGCAGCGGTTCTCAACCTGTGGGTCGCGAGTGTGTGCGGCATCCTCGGGTAATGGGCCTCCAGGACCCCCAGGGCATGCCCTTGAGCTGGCCTGTGCTGAGTCTTTACTCTGTGTTGGGCTCTACTCGGTGACCAGACAGTGGCCTTGTTCACAGGAGCCCTCAGCTGAGCCACCCTTTCTGAGCCTCCTCAGTGGAGGCAAAGCTCCACCTTTCCTAGACTCTGAGCTTTGCAAGACCCAGCCTGTGGACGCCATAGGAGAGGAGTCGAGCCTGCAGACATCTGTGGGAGGATGGCCTGGTGGGCAGAGAGAGGCCTCCTGGAGGGGCAGAGTTGGGGCACGTCTGATGGGGGAGCCCCAGTGGGAGAGAAGAGGTGGGCACTGCCCAACTGGGGCAGGTGAGGCCTTGGTGGGAGTTGCCAGGAGCTGGATGAAAGGAAGGAGCCTTCATTAGGAGTTTTAGCCCTGGCTGGCAGGATGGGGAATGGAGAGAGGGGAGTGTAAGGGAAGTTGGTAGACAGAGAGAAGTCTTGAGAGTAGATGTGGTCTCTCTGACATGGAGAAATTTGGTGGGAACACTGTTGGACTAAGGCCAAGGTCAAGCTTTAGTAGGAGTGGCTGGGGCCAGGATGACTGGCCAGAGCAATAGCTGAGGAGGAGCACGTGGAGTCTTCTTCCATTGTGTATGAGTATGAGTGTGTGTGTGTGTGTGTGTGTGTGTGTATGAGTGTGTGTGTGTGTACATGTGCACACTCGCACTGCACCTTTGACAGTAGGGTCATTTGGTGGATGCCAACAAATGGGAGAACATGCTGGGCAGACACAGACTGGGCCACGAGCGCCCATATCCCACTAGTCTTGGTGCTCATGGGGATGGGCCATTATAGAAGAAGGGGTGTCATGATATGGATGAGGATGATGTCCTGTGGGCAGGGCAGGGACCCAGCCTATGGTATCCTCTTTGGTCAAAGTTAACCTGGGGTCCATTTTCTCAGGGTATTCATGAGCCACCTGTGAAGGCTCTTCTTATAGAAGATGCTGGGGTGCTCTGAGCTGCCAGTCTGTCCAGGGACTCTGAAAGGCCAACACTCATGTGAACCCCAAAGCTGGTGTCTTTGTTCAAATGTCAGACCCTACGTTGCACTTGCCCCCAGATAGGACAGCTGGGGAAATGCCAACTTTGGGCAGCATCTCAGTGACACAGTACCCCTTGGTTTGGCTTCATTCCTCACGTGGGTGGGTTTTGACGTGATGAATGAAGTCTAGGTCAGCAGTGTGCTGGCAGGGAGCGGGGAGGGAGTGGTAGGGCGAGCGAGGCCTTGTGTAAGAAGGGCACCTGTCAGGGAGAGCTCTGACGCATGCTGCCTCCCCCGGTGGCAGAGGCAGAGGCTGTGCCTCTGGGCCTAGCTCCCAGCAGCGTCTCTAGTCAGCCCAGCATGAGCAACGCGGTCCTAGAGGCCCGGGGAATGATGGCCCCGAGGCCATTTCCTCCTGGAAACGGTGGCTTCCTTGTTTTCTCTCATTTTGAACAGTTCAAGCCCCAGGCTCACAAAAGATATTTCATCCCATTTCCTTTTTTTTTTTTTTTGATAATTCTTAATATTTTCATTGACATGTAGGCATCATCACCAGAGACTATTACAGTGTGAAGAGCTAACAACAATAAAGAACACGCAGAGAATTTAATCCTGTACTTTATTCTTAATTTGCATTTTTGAATAGACAATGCATTTAAAATTCTGCAACAAACCAAACCAAACATGCTATGAAAAATTCTTCCTCCCCTTTGTTCACCCCCACTTAGTTTCTCCCTCCGAGTGGGTAACCACTCTGAATGTTTTTCCTGTTTCCTTCCAGAGTTCCTTTGTGTGTGTGTGGTTGTGCATTTTATATGCATTTTAATATGTATATGCATTATGTAGAATATATTGTATATGTATATTATATTAGTATATATTATATAATTACATACTTATATCTTAATAGATATATGACATATATCAATATATGTATATTATATATAAGTTTATAATGCATTATATAAAACTTTATATAAAATGCATATAAAATCCTGATTTTCTCCAATTTTACTCAGTAGGTTGTAATTCTACATGCTGTGCTTTTCTGCACTTATTTATTTTTCATATAATAATGTATCTTGAAGTTCTTTCCTTATCAATTCACAAAGGACATTCTCTTTCCTCTTTGCAGCCACACAGTATTCAATGGTGTGGCCACACCATGACTTACTTAACCAGCCCCTACAACATAAACCTTTGGGTTGTTTCCAGTCTTTTGTTAGTAGAACCTGAACCTATGTCACTTCCCATATGTGTAAGTTCAACTATAAAATAAATTCCCAGAGGTGCCGTTGCTCTGTCAAAGGGAATGTGCACTTGTGGTCTTGAGAGATTTTTGTCAAATTGTCTATCCTAGGTGTGTGACCAATAAGCTTCCATCAGAATGAATGAGAGTATCTGTTTCCCTAACAGCCTTCCTAACAGTGTTTTATTGACTGGTCACATGATGTAGCGGCAAATGACCCGGGAAGGGGGGGTGAACTCTGGGACAAAACTGTACCTCCCGGGGGAATGTCAGTGCCAGAGAGACAGTGGCACCTGCTGATTAAGCCTCTGGTCAGCCTGAGATCCAGTCCCCAGGCAAATCACTCGATCTCTCTAGACCTCAATTTTCTCATCTGAAAAATGGGAAAATAATATTGTCTTCCTGGGGTCATAGTGAGGATTAGATGAGATGGTGCATGTGAAAAGGGCGTTGCACAGTGCCTGGCACGCGGCTATGGAAGGCTGGCGGTGCACTAACCAGCAGGCTGACTTTGGCCAGGACCCCTTTGTCTGCTTCTGAGCTCATGGGTCTCTCAGGGCCTCTTCCCGCTCTCAGGGTCTGCCATGTCTTTCTTCAGCAACGTGTGTAAGCCGCACTCATCCTTCCTCTCTCGTGCCCACCAAAGGTATTCAGGAGTCTCCGGTGCCAAACGGTCACTCACTGCCGGGCAGAGATTTCCTCCGGAAGCAGATGCGGGGAGACCTGTTCACGCAGCAGCAGCTGGAGGTGCTGGACCGCGTGTTTGAGAGGCAGCACTACTCGGACATCTTCACCACCACGGAGCCCATCAAGCCTGAGCAGGTATGCTCCGCGACTCACCGCCCGCCACACCTCTACCCAAACGCAGGCCTGGGTGTCCTCCCCAGGCGCCTGGCTGCGCGTAGGTGGGAACGCCAAGTTCTACTCCGAGGCGGCTTCTCCTTGTTCTCGGCCAGACTCGGCTGGTCCCCGCATCCCACGAGGTCAGGAGGACGTGTTCGAGGCTCTGGCAACTTCTTGCCCTGGTGCCTCTGTCTTTCCTGCCGGCCAGGAGGGGACGTGGCTTGTCTGGCTGCTCTGCCATTGCCGAAAGGCGGCCTTTCCCAGGGTGTAATGATCTTTAGGGCCACTTGAGGTGGTCTCGGGTCATTACCCTGTCAGGGTGAAGGTGGAAACCTGTAAGCACCCTACGGCCATATTGTGGTGGTCCTGGTGGGTACCCACTGTCAGCCCTCTCGTCAGGTTGCCCTGTCATGCTTTTAGAGGCTGGATCCAAGAGTCTGGAAGTGAAGAAGTGTCTCACTGGACAAACACCCAGCTGAGTCATTTGCAAGAGAGGGAAGGAAGCAGGAGGAGGCCCCTTGCTGAGCAGCCCCCCTGCTCTGCCCTGGAGGGAAGCAGTCTCCGCTTATGGTCACAGAGACGGGACCAGAAAGGGTCTGCCCAGTGAGAGGCTCTTGGGCCTGGATAAGGTCCAGATTCAATTCAGGAGACTAGTTCCTGATGCCCAGGCTATTATGCTAGGCCCTGGGCTGGTTTCCTTGCTGGCACACGCCGTTCAGACATGATCCCTGCCGCCCGAGAGCTCCCACATGGTGGGCGAGTCGGAGAGACCTCTGAGCAATGGCGTTCTCAGAACTTTTCCATCTGGTACTGGTGGTGAGGACTGGCCGTGCTGAGCTTCTGAAATTTTCTGAAAGAGCCATTCAAAATCACATAGGCTGTGTGCACAAGCTCCGTGGAGAGGAGAGGTGCCCGAGGAGACCTTGGTGATGAGGAGTGTGCAAGGCCTCAGGGCCACCATCCTATGACAGTCTGGCCATCTCCGAGTATTTCCTCTGAGGGCTCAGGGCTCTCACAGACCATCTATAAACTTTGTTTTCAGATGGGGAAGCCAAAGCCCAGAGAGGCAAAGAGACTTGCCTAAGACCACACAGCAAGTCATATATTCACTTCACAAACATTGATGAGTGTCTACTATGTGCATGGCACAGCACCAAATACTAGAGGTACATTCATGAACAAGACAGGCTTGGACCTGCCCTCAGGGAGTCTACAGATGTGTGGAAGAATCACAATAAGAATAACCCAAAGAGTTGTGGATTATAGATGTGCTAGGTGCCGAGGAGGAGATGTCTGAGGTTTTTCAAAAGCATAAAGCAGAGACTGAGCCGGCTTGAAGGGGAAATGCATTTATGCTGAGCCCTGAAGGGGTTGGGCTGAATCAGGAGAAGGGACCTGGGTGTGGGAGATTGTGTCTGGCAGAAGGAAGAGCAAGTGCCAAGGCCCTGGGGTAAGAGAGAGAGGGGAAGGGGTAATGAACAGAAAGAAACCCAGAGGCTGTGCTTTAGGGGCCGGGCTGCCCAGAGGGGTGGGAGGTGGTGTTGGAGAGATGGGTCTAGTCAAGTAGGCTGTGGTCTTTCTCCTACTGGTGGAGTCAAGTCTCTCCCTTTCCCTCTGGGAAGGACCGTTGTGTGGGCTGGACGGACCTGAGCCCCACACTCTAGCTGCTGGGTTGTAGGGAGAAGAGTCTGTTTCCATCACAAACAGCCTCTCCCACTGCTCAGAGCCCTTCTGAAATATGGCCAAAGCCACATCTCATCTGACACAGGAGGAGAAAGAAGAGGAATTCAGTCAGGAAAATTTCTTGAGATGAAGCCTACCTTTCCCTCCAGAATCTGGGAGGAAATGTATCTTCCAAACCATTGATAAGAGCACATAGTTTTAGCGCCTGCAAGCTTTCACCCTCCACCTTAAGAGGTCCAGGGCGGGCACAGGGTTTGTGTGAGGTCATCCAGTCAGTGAGTGGTGAGGAGCCAGGGCCCAGGCACAAAGCCTCCAGTCTGCCTGCACCAGCCTGCTAGTGGCCCTTATTTTCTCAGGGAAGACATTCAGTCTCAGCGACTGCTTCCCTCTGTGTTTCCCATGATCCTCACGGACACGCAGAATCGGAATCGTAGTTCATTTGGTTTAGAATGCCCAGAAAGACTGGGCAGAGACTACAGGGCTTCATAATTGGGAGGAGTCCACCCATGTATCCATTCATTCACTCCCTTGCTCAGACACTCATGTGCTCATTTAGCCAACATAGCTCTTGCATGCTGGGCTGTGAGCCTGGCACAGTGTCAGGCACCCAAGGGAGGGAGGATGAATCAGGCGCCAGCTCCCAGGGGCAATAGGATGGATTCAGGCTCTGCAAGGCAAGGGAGAAGGTTCTGTGGCCCTGATGAATGGAGATGGTGCCTCAGTGAGGAGCACCAAGGGGGATGTTACGGAGGAGGTGTTGGGGGACAGGTGGCTAGGCCCGTGCAGAGATGGGGCCTGTTGGAAAGGAGGCCTGGATTACAAACATGGTGAGGGCTGTTTCTAGCAGTCTGGCTGTGCGGTGTCCTTCAGAATGAGCGGACACGGCTGCAGGCCTGTCTCGGACTGTGCGGGCTGAGGCGGGGCCTGCAGGTGAACCTTGTGGTGGGATAATGACTGACTCAGGGCTTTCTGGTTAATCTGCTTCACCTCCCGGTAATGTGCGGTAATGAGGAGAGATGGAAGGTGAGGCGGCAGGGCTGCCGGGCACACACACAGGCACTGGACTATGAATGACATACCCTCGCTCCCGATTCCCAATCACTTTGGACAAATGATGGTCCGAGCAAGGGGATGCAGACTGGGGAGGCAGGCACGTCAAGGGTACAGGTTCCTCGAGCCCCCTCATGCCTGCTTTTGCCTTGTGAGCCCCTGAGCAGGCAGGGAAGGGGGCCTGGGGCTCTGGCCGCTGAAGCTGGCCCCTTCAATTGTGAGCGGAACCGTGACTCCAAGGGCGAGTGGCCTAGGTGCAGGCCTTGCTGTCAGCTTCACCCATGGAGCAGCCTGGTGGGGAAGAAAGAGCATTTGCTGGCCTTGGAGTTGGAGTTTGACTGGAGTCCTGGCTCTGCCCTAGTGGGCAAGTCGTTTCTCCTCTGGAATTCAGTGTCCATATCTGCAGCAGCACTAATTTTGATTTTGATAACAATAACAGTGGCAGCGGCGGCAATAACAACAACAACAGCGATCTTCCTCACCTATGCATGATACTGTGCAGTTTTCAAAGACCTTTCACATCCCTTCTCTCGCTGGACTCTCAATGGAAGTGCCTGCTAAGCAGGCTGGGCAAGATTGGTGAGCCCCATTTTACAGATTGGAACATTCTTTTCAGCGCGTTCATCTCAGGTTCAGGCCCAGGAGGCTTCTGGGACTTGTCGAGGCCACAGAGCTAGAATTTGACCTCAGGATCTTCAGTTTTCATCTTCTATAAGACATCTTGCCTTCTGTCTTCACGTTCCCCAAAGATTTTAGAAGCCAGTTTTCTGATTGGCTGGTTTTCAGCATTGGCCTTTTGCAGTCAGAGTTCACCCGTTATTCCAGAACCTTCTGAGACTTGCCATAGGCTTGGGTGGTCAAATCCTCCCAGTCACCCACCCAAATGCCCATGGGAAGGACCTTCTTCAGGGCCAGGTTGGGGTCCTGCCAGTCACTTCCACGAGCTCAGAGCCCACCCTCACCTTTTGGGGCACACTTTTCCCGCCAAGATCTAGCCTAGGTGGGTGGGCCCAGGCTTCTCACTTTTACAGGGGAACTTAGTAAACCCTTGGCCCTGGCTGGAAGGGGTTAATGCGCACACACTCCTGGGGCAATGAAACGCTTCCTTTTCAAAATGGTTATTGAAAAAGCAATTGTGTTCTCCCTACATGTGGAGTGAGTAAAAAATCACCTTGGAGGAGAAGAGGGGGAAAAAAGTATCAACTGCTGGTGGCGTCATGCCTGTGCCTGCGTATTTCTGTTTCGCACGGCGAAATCTGTTTCAGTAAAACTCGAGTTGACGCTGCCGTGGGCGCTGTGCTCCTGGAGGGAGCTGGTCCCTCCTCCGGCCTCGCAGGAAGGCTGCCACCGAGCACAGCCTGCCGTATTTACTCTCGGCAGACTATTAACCAACACCAGGCTATTAATCTGGCTTTTGAGCCTTCACTAAAGCCCATAAAAGCTCACAGTTGTCAAATGGAGTTCATTTTAATTTCCTTTCAATCACAGTAAATTATTCAGGTGATAAATCAGCTGGAGCAGCCTCCTGGCTGTAATAGAAACCCTAATTCCTGGCTAATTATCCAGCCCATTGCTGCCAACAGATCAATACGGGCACAAAATGGAACGGGCCCAGGGCCCTCCCTCCCATTGGGCCAGAGACAGAAAGACAGCTGGGGAAGCGGGACGTGCTGCTGACCTCCCGGGAAGTTCAAAGGTCACGGGGGGTTAAACTGGGAGATGGCCTGTCCCTTGTCTAGCAGAGAAAGCCACCAGAATTGCCTCCTGCTCGCACATGCTGCTTTGCCCTCTGAACAGCGGGATTTCCCTGGGCTGGCAGGCTTGGGCGAGCATTGCCGCCTCCTGTGGGCTTCCTACTCCCGGGAAGGGGCTGGGTTGTGTTTTTGAACATGATGAGTTTGGTCCTTGGGGATGGCCTTGAGCCCCTACCCACCTGAGTCAGAAAAAGGGCTGGGACTGTGGGGGAAAAGACGAGGTGCCAGACATGGTTTCTTTCTTTAGGGAGCTCATGTTCCTGTGTAGTGGGTCTGTGCCCACCAGGAGATGGGGGTGGGATGTGAGGAGAAGGGCATGCAGGCTGAGAACGGGAAGGCTCCCTGGAGGAGGTGTCATTAGTGCTGTGCCTTGAGAGGGGGCAGAATCCAGATCTGTGGCGCTTGTAGAGTTGGCTGGGGAGGGCGTTCTAGGCAAAAGGAACAGTGTGGGCCAGGTCTTGAAGAATGGCAGGTGTGGCAGGGAACCGCCAGCCGGCCTAGGAGGTTGGTGTGCAGGGTGAGTGAAAGGAAGTCAGGGACAGGGGCTGGAGAAGCAGGAGGCGACTTAAATCCCAGAGGGCTGGAATATACGGGTGAGGAGGTTTGGAGGTGCTCTGGGAACGGTGTGCCCCAAGAGCCATAAGTCTCTAGTCTGGACTACTCTGCTCACCTGGGAGCAACCTTCACTGGGGCCTCCTGCTGCTGCTGTGGGATCTCTGTTCCCCACATAAGAGACCCCCAGTGTTTCCTCCAACTTGAAACCCAACCTCAGCCCTTTATCCCCGCCACGACCCTTCACGTCCCTCTGCCTGCCCACAAGATGCTCTAGCTGCGGCCGGACCTGACCCCTCACTGCCCCATATGGGCTGGGCTTCTCCTTTGTTTGAGGGGCCACAGACTGTGAGCTGGCACGCATATGGCGCATGCACACACTCACACAGCCGCAAGAATGCAGCCTTTCTGATAGCCCGGCTTACATTATAAACATCACAGATACTCTGGGGTAGCCATTCCTAGATTTTTCAGTTTGATGCTCCAGAAAGATATGCTACTAGTTAGGGGATTTGTGACCTCCTGCCACCCAAGGTACCTGTGGGAAAACGCTCCCCACCCCCCCGCCGCCCCAGTTGGAGAAGCTTCTATCTATAGGCATATACTTTACCATCAACTCAATTCCATCAACTCAACTCTGATGAAGAGAATTTAATGGTTTGCATTTGACTTCTCTGATGAGGGCTTGGTGTGCAGGAACTTGGGTATTGAAGGGAAGAAGAGTCCAATGTTTTAGAGGTTGAAGAAGCAGGTGGCTCGCCCACCCAGTTGCAGATGGAGAAAATGGAACTGAATGGGGTCATGGCTGGGCCTTTCCTGGGAAACAGGCACGGTCTGACTTAGTTGCCAGCTGGAAGCCTGATAACCTGGAGGAGGACTTCTTATCCCAATGCACAGCGGTGCAGCCCAGAGGTAAACATGGCCCAGTGAATGTCCTGGGCTCTGACCAGTCAGATGAGTGACCTCTCCCACAGAAGGAGGTGATAGTAGCAGGGAGAAGGTAGGAGTTCTTTTTCCAGTTCTTCCCAGCATGAGGAGGGGAGGTAGAAGCCCCCTCTTTCTGAGCTGAGATGCTTAACATTTAACTTAGATGGCATCTTGCCTTCGGAAGGAGATAATGGCAATGCTGGAATTCTTGCTTCCTAGATCTCTAGAGGTACTGGCTGTCTCTAGACCAGCCATACTCTCCCCTATCCTTCTACTTTCATCATCTCAAAGAGACCCCAGGCTGAAAATTACCTAGACTCTGTGGGGCCTCGCCTTCTTTACTTTCTCTGCTGACCAGAGTCTTATCTGGGGGTGCCTACTTCTTAAAGAGCTTTAAAAGTTTTTCTAAACAGCTGAATATTCTGAGTATTTTTGTCTTCCCGAAAAAATCACTGTGCCAGATTTGGAAGACTGGGGAATATTTAAGGGAACACTGAGCGAGTTCCTTCACAGTGTAAAAGCACGGGATGGACTCCTAGGCTTTCGTGATGGCTCTTGGGATTGCCATTTTTCTCTGGGTCACGGTTTCTGCTTTTGGGGTAGGGGATGAGACTGGGTCATCCTTGAGATCCATTCCAGATCACATTCTGTAAGAGATAAAACAAATCGGAACTCCATCTCTTGTTTTTATTTTGACTTGTTTACAATTTTTCCTCCTGTCTGTCCTACTCTTTTAGATGACAGGCAATTTCTGTGTATGTGAGATTTAAAGATTACAAGTGAGTTGTCAAAGAGCTGCCGGTGCTTTGCTTGGATGTTCTTTCATTCATTTATTCATTCATTCATCCAGGAAATTTTTCCAGATATGTTATATCAGTGACATTGCCCACCTGTGCTGTGCCACGTGGCATAAAGTAAGAGCAACGGATACAGCCAAAAATACTGTGTGAAATTTGACTTTTGAATAGAGATATTTCCCCCTGAACAAGGTTAACCAGTTTTTGTAATAAACAAAAGACAGTAGAACAGGTAATTTCAGTTTTACAGTTTGTTTGTTTTGGGAGTACACTAGAAGTTTGGCTTCAGAAATATGGCTATTCACAAAGCTCTTTAAAAACTCCAAACCATGCCCTGGCTGGTTTGGCTCAGTGGATAGAGCGTCGGCCTGCAGACTGAAGGGTCCTGGGTTCGATTCCGGCCAAGGGCACATGCCCGGGTTGTGGGCTCGATCCCCAGTAGGGGGCGTGCAGGAAGCAGCCGATCAATGATTCTCTCTCATCATTGATGTTTCTATCTCTCTCTCCCTCTCCCTTCCTCTCTGAAATCAATAAAGGAATATATTTAAAAAAATGAACAAAACAAAACTCCAAGCTTTTATTATTTTGTAAATTACCAAAAAAAAAAGAAAAAGGAACATAGATTTCTGGTTTTGATAACAAGGTCTGAACAGTTGAATACTCCCCTTGAATCTCAAACAATAGAAATACTGGATCAAATGTAACAATAAATTATTTTGATATATCAGAGGTTTAAATAAAAAGAGGAAAATCCTCAGAAGGTAGGAATTAAGAAGGAGCTCAGAGCCAGGATTTTAAGTGTGTGAACTGTTGTCCCAGTGGCCCAGGGCTGGGGCTGGGGTTTGATGCTGGTGTTGAGACAAAGGATATGGCCTTAAACATATGTGATATGGGAGTTGGAACATGAACTTCTGCAAAAAACTTGAAACCTGGAAGGACTAACCTCTGCATGGAATAAGTGCTAGGCATTTCACCTACAGGCTGGGGAAGCCTTATTTTGCATGGGACTCAGAGTGGAACAAAAGTTTCCCATGGCAAGCTGAAATCGCAAGCTGTACCATATACAGACATGGTATCTCACTTTATATCATTCACAAGAAACGCAAGAAAATAAATTAATATGAAACTAGGCTCATTTTTCTTGAGATGCCTAGTAGAAGCACATGAAAAACTCTCATCTGGATCCTTCTATAATCCAGTATGTACAGATGATAACTACTGAAGGTGAGCTCACAATTAAAAACTTGCAAACCACACAAGGAAATGAGGGCAAGTTAGGAGACAACAGGAAAATCAGTTCTTCAAGAACCTAAAATAGCAATCTGAAAGAGACTATGCAGTGACTAAAGATATGAAAAAAGGACTAGCAACATTACAAAAGAATAAAACATCATGAAAAAAGGATTATCAGATTAGAATAAAACAAATTTCTAGAAATAAACATTTTAGTCATCAGAATTTTAAAAATTCAACTTATTTCTTTAAATACCAGATAAAACACAGTTGAATAGGAAACCAGTGATTTGAACCCCACCGGTATGGCTCAGTGGTTGAGCATCGACCTATGAACCAGGAGGTCAGGTTTGATTCCTGGTCGGGGCACATGCCTGGGTTGTGGGCTCAATCCCTCGTGGGTGGTCTGCAGAAGGCAGCTGATCTATGATTCTCTCTAATCATTGATGTTTCTATCTCTTTCCCTCTCCATTCTTCTCTGAAATCAGTAAAAATATATTTTAGAAAAAGAAAAGAAAACCAGTGATTTGATAGAGCTGAAGAAATTGCCAGGAATGCAGCACAGAAATCTAGAGTTAGGAAATATGAAAGAGAGGGTAAGAGATAAAACAAAATTTCATGAGAAGGTCCAACATACATATAATTGTTGCTCTGGAAAAATAAAATAGAAAAATTTGTAGAACACAATTGTTGCAAGACATGTATCATTATGTTGAACAGACATTCTAAATCCCAAGCAAGTTAAATAAAAATAAATTCAAGTCTAGGCAAAACTGTAGTGAAAGTGAACATCAGATACAAAGAGAAAACTATCAAAACAATAAGAGAGAAAGTATAACTTTTAGATTGACAGGAACTTTTAAACATCAACAGAAGCCAGAAGACACTAGAAAATATCTTCACATGTTAAGAGATAACAATTAACCTATACTCAGGTAAATGATCATTTAATAGTGAAGTTAAATAAAGACATTTTGAGACAAAAATGCAGAGAGTTTACTACTCACAGACTTGTGCTGAACAACTAAATAATGAACTCCAATAAGAAGGCTGAGAGACTTCCAGTTTCAACTCTGACATATAAAGAAGTTGGAAGTTGTCAATCACATATTTACAATAGGAAATAAAGCTGAGCAAACTGAAAATCAACTTTTCTTGACCCTTCAGGGAAGTGATTGCAGGACAAACAGCTGCTGCAAAATCTGGAGAGACAGGAGAATACAGAGAGTAATAGCTGAGATCTGTCAGATGAATATAAAACCTCATACTAAAGGCCTATTTACCTTTGTTCCTATAATCCAATATATCATGTCCAGCTTTCAACAAAAAGTTAGGCAAGAAAAAGCACAGTCTAAAGAGACAAAGTAAGCATCAGAACCATACTCAGCTATGGCACAAATTTTAGAATTATTAAGCAGGGAATTTAAAATAACTGTGATTGATATATGGCATGAAAGAATAGATGGCTAATGTAAGCAGAAATACGGAAACCTTAAGAAAATCAGAAGGAGATGCTAGAAATAAAAAGCACAGTAACAAAGTGACTTTGATGGATACACCAGTAGATTATAGTCAAGTAAAGAATCAGTGAACTTGAAGGTATGTTCAATAGAAAGTTCCCAAATTAAAATGTAAATAGAAAAAAAGAATGAAAAAACAAAATCAAAACCACTAGAACAGAATATTCAAGAATTGTGAGATAATTTTAAAAGGAGTAACATAGGCATAATTGAAACACCAGAAGGAGAAAACAGAATGGAGAAAAATATTTGAAAGAGCTGAGAACTTTTCAAAATTAATGACAGATACCAAGCCACAAACTCAGGGAACTCAGAGAATGTTACAGATGCAGGAGTTCAGGAAGTATCAAGATATTTGATATCTACATCTATGCTATTCAAACATCAGAAAACCAAAGACAGAGAAAATCTTGAAAAAAGCCAGAGGGGGAAAACCACCTTACTTTTAGAAGAACAAGGAGAAGAATCACAGTGGATTTCATGTCAGAAACCACGCAGACAAGAAGAGAGTGAAGTTGCCTGACTGGCGTGGCTCAGTTGTTGAGCGTCAACCAATGAACCAGGAAGTCACAATTCGATTCCCGGTCAGGGCACATGCCCAGGTTGTGGGCTTGATTCCCTAGTACGGGGCGTGCAGGTGGCAGCTGATTAATATTTCTATCTCCCTTCCTCTCTGAAATCAATAAAAATATATTAAAAGAAACAAAAAATAAGAGAGTGAAGTGAAATACTTAAAGCATTGAAAAAAAAAAACCCCACCAACCTAGAATTCTACATCTTGAGAAATAATCCTCTAAATGTGAAGGAGAAATAAAGACTTCCTCAGCCAAACAAAAATGGAGTGAATTCATGACCAGCAAACTTGTCTTGCAAGAAATGTTTAAAAATGTAGCTCTTTAGGGAAAAGAAAAATAGTATGTCAGAAACAGATCTACAAAAAGAAAGGAGGGGAAACAGAGAAGGAATAAATGAAGGTAAAATAAATTCTTTGATTTTTCTTACTCTTAACTGATCTAAAAGGTAACTTTAAAATTATAATAGTAACAGTGTATGGGGTGATTACAACATGTGGGTAAGTGAAATGAATGACAGCAATGCCACAAGGGGACGGAAGAGGCAGGAGACTTGGTTGTGGCAAGATAGTTTTATTCACTTGTAGCAAAGCTCTGCTGCTGCCAAGGGAGGCTTAGCCATTGCTTATATATACTATGTGGTCAATTACTCATTGATTTCAGTTAGCTACACTTATCTGGGTTGGGTTTCTGTCAAGCTCATCCTGTTTGCAGCTGGTCTGCAAAATACTGTGCTACATTTTCACATTTAGCAAGAATAGCATTTAGTAAGAATGGCCAAGACCTTGAGACTCTTGTCCTATCTAACACTTTTAGAAAACACAGACAATTCTAGGGTTGGGGTCATGGAATTGGTGATGCTATTGTTTCAGGCAACCAAGAAGGCAGGTAACTTCATCCCCCCTGCTGTAACTTATGGGGGTTCCTGGCAAGAGCCAGCCCATCAGCAGGATGAAGGTGTGGAAGGAGGAGGATGAGAGGTTGTGCTCAGAAGGATCATAGGGGCTGGAGGTCCTGGAGGCAGACCCATTCTAAATGACAGGGTAAGTTCCTACGTGTGGCCATTCATGGAGAACTTTATTTTCAAACATTTTCTTTGCAAGACAGGTTTGCTGGGAAAAGGAGATGAAGACCAATAGAGTCAAGGAGGTGTGCTCCGTGAGGTCCAGGGCAGGGGAAGATGACAGCGGGAAGTCCCCAGGAAGGGGGCGTCCGTCGGGAGGGAGAGTGGTAATTACTAACAGTATGGAGTTCTTAGGAGGAGACATCGTGGCAGAATGGTGTGGTTGACAGTGCCTGGAACTGGTGCTGGGGACAGCGAGTATACAGACCCTCCTGTCTATCCCAGAAAGCCACAGGGAGGAGAGGACGGCGTGCTTACCATTAGAGCGGTCGTCCGGGACCAATGTCTAAAGGACTCCTGGAGGCAGTGCAGCATCATGGTTAGGAGCACAGGCTTCCAAAGCAGCCGCTTGTGACTTTGATACCTGTTATGCTGCTTTTTAAAAGTTGGTTTCATAGAGGAAGGGACAGGGAGAGAGAGAGAGAAACATCAATGATGAGAGAGAACCATCGATTGGCTGCCTCTTGCATGGCCCCTACTGGGGATCAAGCTGCAACCCGGGTATGTGCCCTTGACTGGAATGAAACTTGGGACCCTTCAGTCTGCAGGCCGACGCTCTATCCACTGAGCCAAACTGCCTAGAGCCCTGTTATGCTACTTTTGAGCCTCTTGGGAGCATATGATAAGTGATTACAGGCTTACCTCAGAGTCTGTGAGCTCCTACCTGCTTTCCTAGGGTTGAGCATGCCAGTCTCCATCACTTCCCAAACAAGCATTAGCTTTCCATCCTCTGTGTGTAAGGTTATTATTTTAAACCTACTTGGCTTTCCCACTGCTTTCACCTCAGTTTTCTCCAGTCTAAAATGGGTTAATGACAGTTGCGTCATTTTGGAGGTACAGATTCAATGCGGTGAACATAAAAAGGGCTTAGACAACTGATAAATGTTACTTCTTTTGTTATTAGTATTATCACCAAGGAGCATTTTGCCACGGCAGAGCTCCCACAGAGTGGAGAGAGGAGGTCGTGGTGGAAAGGGCCAGGGCTGGTTGGGCAGGACGGGGATCTGAGAGGAGGCAGAGAAGCGGGCGTTGACGGCGGGAGGGAAGAGAGACGGGCCAGAGGTGCTGTCTGACCTGCAGTGGTGGAACGTTTGAGCTGCGGAGTTGCTGGGAACTTTCTCTGATTTTGCTGTTTGCCTGCCTACAGAGTACACGGGCAGATGAGCTCAGGCCGGAGGGGGACATCCCATTAAAAAATCAAAACAACAAGTTGAACCACTTTTGGAACTTGTGCCTGAGGAGCTAAGAAATCTCCGCAATAAATTATTAATTCTGGGTTGTATTACTAGAATTTCCCCCTACAAACAAGCAAGTTAATATTTCCATGTTGGTGCAGCACAGGAGAGGTATTCTCTGGTCTCCTAGATTTGTCTCGAAGGAAGAAGCGGGTATTCAAACCTAGACTCCCAGACCCCTGAGCCTGTGAATGCCCCTCCTGGGAGGAAGGCTGGGACAGCCAGAGCCGCTGACTGTGCTCTCGGGACACCTGCCACTCCCTCTCCGACTCAGCCTGTCTGGGGACTCAGGCAGGTCACTCCTGTTGGTCATATGTACGGTGGTTCAGAGCGAGGGCTGGCACCTGGTGCCTGCACCTATTGGCTTTGTGGTCTGATCAAGTTGCCCAGCCTCACTGAGCCTCAGTTTCCCCATCCTCAGTTGGAAGACGGGGATGCCTGAATGGTGCAGACAAGGCTCCTGCCCCCACAGAGCTTAGACTCTGGGGGCTGTACAGGAAGTGGACAAGGACGAGGATGAATAAGGAGGTGGCAGGTGGAGAAGAGGAAGAGCAAAAGCATGTACAATCTGGGAAGGGGGAGAAGTTTCAGGTGGCCAGAGTGTGAGGGTTGATGACTCTGGAAAGCCTGTTGAAACACACACACACACACACACACACACACACACACACACACTAAATACGATGCAATGTAACATAACAACATATAATGTAATAATAGAATATATAGACAGTGCATACAGTTAAGTATTTTATTTGTATTATTCATTTACTCCTCATTACAAACTCATCCAGGTTGGTGTTTATTTTTCTCATTAAAAGATGAGGAGCCCAGTCCTGGCTGGTGGCTCAGTGGTTAGAGCGTCGGCCCACGCACCAAAGGGTCACAGGGTTCCAGTCCCTGTCAAGGGCTTGTACTTGGGTTGCAAGTTCGATACCCAGCCCTAATGAGGGCACTTGTGAGAGGCAACCAATCGATGTGTCCTTCTCACATCAATGTCTCTCTTTCTCTCTCTCTTCCTCCCTCCACATTTTCTAAAAATCAATGGAAAAAATATCCTCAGGTGAGGATTAACAAAAGAGAGAGAAAGAGAGAGAGAGAGAGAGAGAGAGATGAGTCTGGCCAGTGTGGCTCGGTGGATTGAACATTGTCCTGTGCACCAAGAAGTCATAGGTTCAATTCCTGGTCAGGGCACCTGCCCAAGTTCAAGTTGCAGGCTCGATTCTTCTCACTCTCCCTTTCCCTTCCTCTCTCTCTAAAATCAGTAAAAACATATTTAAAAAAAGATGAGGAAACTGAGGGGATGATAGTTGATACCAAACAAGGTTTAAATATTTTTGTATTGATTTTAGAGAGAGAGGAAGGGAGAGAAGAAAAGAGAGAAACATTGATTTATTGCTCCACTTATTTATGCATTCACTAGAGGCCCGGTGCACGAAATTTGTGCACTGGGGGGGGGGCGGGTGTCCCTCAGCCCAGCCTGTGCCCTCTCACAGTCCAGGAGCCCTTGGGGGATGTCTGAATGCTGGCTTAGGCCTGCTCCCCCTGGGGAGCCATCAATTGGATATCCTTAGCACTGCCGTGGAAGCAGGAGAGGCTCCCACCACCGCTGCTACGCTCACCAGCCGTGAGCCCGGCTTCTGGCTGAGCAGCACGCCCTCTGTGGGATTGGGCCAAAACTGGCTCTCTGACATTCCCTGTGGGGTCCCAGATTGCGAGAGGGCAGAGGCCAGGCCGAGGGACCCCACTAGTGCACAATTGGGGCCGGAGAGAGATGTGGGAGGTTGGCTGCGGGAGGGCTCCAGGGCATGTCCAGCCTGTCTCACTCAGTCCAAATCGGCCAGATCCCAGCAGCAAGCTAACCTACCGGTCAGAGCATCTGCCCCCTGGTGGTCAGTGCACATCATAGCAAGTGGTTGAGCGGCCTTAGCATATCATGCTTTGATTAGTTGAATGGCCGACACGTTGACCAGACACTTAGCATATTAGGCTTTTATTATATAGGACTAGAGGCCCGGTGATGAAAATTCGTGCACTCAGGGGGGTCCCTCAGCCTGACTTGTGCCCTCTCACTGTCCGGGAACCCTCAGGGGATGTCCTAAACTGCAGTCAGGCCTCTTTCTGCAGGAGGCGACTGGGAGGGCCGATCAGGGGGCAGAGCCAGCCAGCAAGCAGACAGCCCTGCCTCCTCCCACCCCCATCCTGCACCCCGATCCTCGTCTCCTCCCTCTGCCCGCTGGCACGTGCCTTGGCTGGCCTGGTGCCGCCTGCTCGCCGGCCCCGCCCCCCGCTGACCAGTTGTTCCACCATTCGGTTGATTTGTATATTACACTTTCATTATGTAGGATTATGTGATTCTTGCATGTGCCCTGATGGGGGATCAAACCTGCAACTTTGGGGTATCGGGACGACTCTAACCCACTGAGCTACTTAGCCGGGTTGAAAATTATTTACATTACATTTGGCTGGAAAGACACATGCAGTAGGTTTGTTAAACAGTGTGGTCGTCATCATCTTTTAAACCTCAGTGCTCATCACTTTTGGTTGTTGGAGTGTGAGGATTGCGCCTGGAGCTATGGGAAGGGGAGCATGGCTTCCCTATGAGACACTCGTAGGAACAGGTATAGTAATTTATACAGATTGTTCTTACAAATTCATTATGAACAGAGAACTGGGTGTCAAATTATAGCATATGGAATAAGACTGGAACGTCCTTTGCTGTCTGTGCCCTGGGGGCTACGCTATAGATTCTCCTGCTGCTAACCTTTCTCTGGGCTTCTGATCCTCTTTAGAATAGATTTTTGGGATTTGGAAAAAGTAGCCACCTCCCTCCGGTTTTGGCTCCTCTATCTCATTCAAGATCTAGCCAGCTGATCCAATTTGCCAGAAAGGATGGCCCTGGGCCAAGTATTCTAAAACTTTAAAAATCTAAAAGAAGTTCCTGTTTTTAGGACCTGTGCTTTGGGAAGTTAGGAGCTAAGAATCAGAAAGTGGGCCGTAGGGCTTTCAAATTCTGTTGGGGACCTGCCTGTTGGTAAATAAGTCGCCTCAAGTGTCTCTTGGGGATGCCCGAGAGCTCACCATTGAATCCTAATGCCCTACAACGGACTTTACCCGCAAAGGGCCCAGGCCAGCCTGTGACCTATCACCAGCACCTGGCTTCGTCTTCCATTACCCAGCAGGCAGGAACCTGCCTCTGCGCTGGGGTGGGTGGGGGGAGGGCAGAACAGCTCAGACGTGTTCACATGCAACCTGGAAAGATGAACCCTCATTACCTTGGAGAAGCTCAGCTATAGCAAAAAATCTTATGGGAGGACCTGTCCTTGCCATTGGATCCCCTCAGATGGCAGATTTGGGGTCATGATCTCTAGCTGTTTCACCCTGGTGAATGCGGGCCCAGGCTGGTTCTGGGGAAGTTTATTTTCCAAGCTCTGTGAACTGAGGTCGTTGAATTGCATAACCACCATACAGGCTCCTTAGAGTTATTTTTACTGAGTTGCACTTTGGGGCTGATGCCTGAACCTGCATGAGGGCCACCCTAAGACACCTGTGGCAGTCATTCCTGGGTCTGGAGGACAGTCATGGTTTCTCAGCTTGCTCGTTAGGGAGGGCCTAGGAGAACCTTGCCTGGCCCGAGAGTCGGTGGGAGAACCCATGAGTAATGGACCGTCTGCCTCTCACGGATTCTGAAGTAACGCATCAGGTTTCTCTTCTCCAGCTTGTAGTGAGTTCATAAGCTTCATAAGCCCCTAGCCCTGACCTTGGCTTTGAGGGTGTGGAGAACATGGATTTGAGAGTGTGGGCTCTGGAGCCAGACGGCCTGGGCTAGGTCCCAATTCTACTGCCTACCAGCTGCGTGGGCTTGGGCTGGTTACTGGGCTCTGCTAAGCCTCAGTTCCTTCATCGACAAAACGGAGGTAATGAGTGTTTGCCTTACACGGTTGCTTGAGGTTTAAGTGAGGGTCTCTGTGCAGTACGAAGTCACGAAGCGTTTGAAACAGAGAAATGGAGCCTGTCCCGTTTCTCCGTTCAAATGCCAAGTGTCACTTTTTCTGAGACCTGAGCTCTGCCTGGAGCTGTGGGTCTGGTGTAGGAGGGTCTCAGTCCTTCCGCTGAGCTGAGGCGTGGGGCAGGGTCCTAGACAGGTGGTTAAATGAATTCATGCATCCAGCCGCTGAGCTCATTGCCTGGGCTACTCATGCCAGACATGGTGGGTGATACAGAACTACACAGGGCACCTCTCAGAACTACACGGGGTCCTGAGGGGCCCATGGGCGCAGCTATAGCCCTGTTCAAGTTCAGGCAGCATATGCTCATTGCCACTTACCTGAGCAACACTCATATTTTTTATTCAAAAATTTTTAATAAGTAGTACATGCGAATGGTAAAAACCTTAGACAATACCAAATGTATACAGTGAAAAGTAAGTCTCCTCCTTACTCCTTTCTCTCAGCCACCCAGTTCCCCTCCCAGGAGGCAACCGCCATGACCAGTTTCTTCGGTATTCTTTAGAGAGTCACATGCATACTTTGGTGAGGGTAAGGTATCTGTGTGCGAAGATGTATTTCTATATATATCTCCCCTCTTTGGGACACAAATGGTAGCATACTATATGCGTTGTTCTATTTTTTCTCTTCTCCATTAATAGATATTTCTTGGTGATTGTTCCATATACCGGTAATTCTTTTTAACAGCTGCATAGCATTCCATTGTATGGGGTATCAGAATAGGGAGGGGCTCAAGTCGCCTACTAGTTGCTTCCAATCTTTTTATTTTTCAAAAAAGGCTGCAGTGAGCGTCCTTGTCCATGTTTATTTGTGCACACGCGGAGTTATACCTGCAGGATAAATTCTCAGGGATGGAATGGCTGGATCAGGGTATATGCGTTAGGAATTTTGAAAGGTAGACCCCTGCTCTCCAATGAAGTTCATTCCAGGAAGTGGCAAGACCTGGTTCCCCAGTCTGCCCACATAATGTGTTATTAATCTCTTGACTCGTTGCTGATCTGATAGATGAAAAAGAATACCTGGTGGCTTTAATTTGCTTTTCTCTTATATGAGTGAGGTCTGGCTTTTTTTTTTTTTAACATACATTTTTTTAATTTGGGAATAATTTTAAATTTGCAGAAAAGTTGTAAAGATAGTACAGAGTTCCCCCATACCTCTCACTCAGTTTCCCCTATTGCTAACTAACGTCTTATGGAACCACTGTCCGTTTGTCAAAACTAAGGAACTGTCATTGATACAGTCCTAATAACTAAACTGCAGACTGTGTTTGGCTTTTGAGCAAAGTTTTCACATTTTGGGGAAAGTGAGGTCACGGGTAAGCTGAAGGTGGCGTTGTAGGTGCCACAGCCTCCCGCGAGGTGGTGCGGGCCTGTGATTGACCTCATTGCCAGCACAGCACAGTCTTGATGGAGCGGTGATGGCTGTTTCTCTTCGTTCCTCCGGGAGAGAAACGCTGTTGTTGCTGGATCACGTACCGGCCCTTTATTGCTGATCCATCAGCATTTTCCTAGCCTTTGGTTTTCCAGTAGAAGGAAGAGCATGTGCCCGGGCACAGAGG
The DNA here is from genome assembly GCF_951640355.1 of Cnephaeus nilssonii. NCBI lineage: Eukaryota > Metazoa > Chordata > Mammalia > Chiroptera > Vespertilionidae > Cnephaeus > Cnephaeus nilssonii. The sequence continues at coordinate 28,218,551 of NC_137085.1, forward strand.
TAGGAAGCTTCATCAACTTTAGACATCTTGGTGACACAAGTAGTGCTTCTCTCCTAGTAAAATTAACTCATTACAGATAGGTCTTCGACTAACAATTCCAATGCCGTCTCTTCTCCCTCCGAGGGGCAGCACTGTGGCTGCCAGGCCATTTCCTGGGAAGCACACGCTTTTCAGGGTGCAGCCAGAGTTAGGGAGTACTGGGCATTTTCACTGTCACTCTGCTCAGCGGCACCAGCGCGTCTGTGCCAGTCCTTGCCTCAATCCCCCTGGTCCGTGCTTCTGTCTGGCTCACCGTAACCTTCTTTCAGGCTTTTCTCATGCACTCACCGCCTGGGCCCCCCCGGGTTCTTCTCCTCTCTCTCATTTCTTTCAGGATATTTCTGGAGCTCGTAGGCTATTTCTGCTGGGTGCCAGGCACTGCTCTAGGTATAGCCGGGGACGGAGCAGACAGACATGGACGATGGCTGTCCCTTGGGAGCCTCCATTCTCCTGGAACAAAGATGGTTTCTGACCTGAGGCCTGGGTGCTTCTCCAGGTCCGATTCTGCCTCTCCCTGCGCTGGCTCTGACCGTCCTGCCCTCTTGTTTGCTCGGCCAATACTGATGTCTGTATGGCTTCCCCCTCAAGGCGGGCCCTCCTCCTGCGGTGGCCCGGGGATGTCGCTGTGGGCTCAGGGCAGGCCCCGGGCGGCCCCTGGGGAACCTCCGCCTGCGTGATTTACCACGCCTCACCGTGCCACATGTCTTTAAAATTACAGTGCCCATTTCCCGCGGAAATAATTTCCACAAAGAGTGGCTCCTATTACCGCAAGAGGCGTGCAGACGTCATGATTTATTATTATTTATGGTCCCAAGGCCTTGTTTATGCAAGACGGGTTAGGTGCGTGCGATAGAAATGCCATTATGCAAATGACATTGAATGTCCTTACTGCGCCTAAATAATTTTTGTGTTGGACGATTAAACCTCATCTGTTATTGATATGGGCTGCAGTTGGGCTATTACAGAGTCCCAACAGTACTTACTCCCAGTAATGGGAAAATTGAGAGAGAGAGACCCGCACAATTGCCTCAAGTGGGCCGTGAGGGTCTGGAAGGAGTAGCACATCTCGGAGGCCCGCGCGGAGGGCGCCTGCCGACGCCCCTGGATAAATAAGGAAGGCAGCGCCGGGCAATAAATTAAGCCTCGGGTTTGAGTGGGTGCCTGGGAGGATTTGCGGCCTTCCAGCGTGTGATTTAGCTATTTGATTTAGTCCGGGGACTAGGCAGCCCCACCCTAAGTTCCAGGACGCCCCGGGAGGGGAGGGCCTAGGGGAGAGGGGGTGGCCGCTGGCGACACTGGGCATCCAGGCTGCTGTGCCAACACCCCGGCCACCCACCGGCCCCGGTGCGCAGCCACCAGCCCGCACTCTCACCCTCGCTCCCCGTCTCTCTCTCCTTTGCTCTCTCGTTTTTTTTTTGACACAGCTGTGAAGTCCCATTTTGATCAGTGTTGATAGCTTATGAATTCCAAAATTGACAAAATTTACAGAAAAATGAGGATAATCCATCTTCCTTAGCGGCCTGTCAGGAGCTGGCCATACTTCATAATCTCCAATTACAGATGCTATTTTCCGACATTTACATGCAGATATTAGGACCAAATGAAAATGAGAAACAAAGAGAGAATGGAAATGCAGCTATTTATATGTATAAAAGACAAACAGGTAAATTCGAAACATTTAGATTGGATTTGGGGTCCCTTTAGGAGGCTGGAAAGAGACAGCCTTGAGCATGCGGGTTTCAGAATAGAATGGTAAGACACATGGTCCCACCAGGCCTGGCAGTTTGGGTTAAAAAAGGGTCAACTCTGCTGTAACAGCTGGGGGGGCGGGGAGGGGTGCTTGATTTGGGTGGGGGCATCTCCCAGGGTTTAGGGGTCTCTGGGGTGCTAAACCACGCTAAACCCTTAAGTCCATGCATATTTCACAAATGAATCTGTTTAGAACCTTCAACATTCGTTTTTTTTTTTTTTTCCCAAATGGAATATATGTGTCAGGGAGGCAGAAAACGCCACTGGAGTCAGCTCTCTCTCCAACGCACATTTCAAAAAGTTGACACCTTCTGGGGACCAGTGCCTGAACTGACCCTGAGGAGGGGGTGTGGGAAGGTACCGTGGCTTGTTGGAAGGGCTCTGACCAGGTGCACAGGGAGTTGCACCAGTAAACGTTTAACATGGGATGTAAATAATATAATTAACGGGGAGAGGAGTTCTGATACATGGATCATCCTTCTCCAGGCTAACCTGGCTGGGCGAGGAGGGCCTGGGAGGAGGCTTTGTAATGAAAATGTTCTCCCCATAAAACTGAAGGCAGAACAGCCTTGCTGTCCTCGCAGCTGCATGTGGCTCTGGCTTCTGGAAAGCCGGGGATATTAATTAGCACTGCTTTGGATTAAACTCTCCCAACCATGTCGGATGGTACCGTTTTTTCTCTTTGTGAGCTTGACACGGGTGGCAAGGAGCAGTCTGCTTGGGTTTTTCCAGCTTACTATTAGTACTGAACTTTTATTGGGGGATCACATCGCTTCCTCTCCTGGAAATGAAAATGAGATATTTCGGGGTGTCCAGGACAGTTGGGCAGGAAGAGGCTGTATTGTTGGAGCAGGCGGAGGCAGTGGGAGTGGTTGGATGGGGAGATAGGAACTCCTCTGCCTTCGGTTTGAAAGCTTTTGTTTATTTGTGTGGAGTCTCTGTCCAGCAGGTTTATATCATTTGAGGTTTGATTTGTGGGAGGGAGGTGAAGGAAATAACACCAGGAGGCTCAATTTACCATGTGTGTATGGGGGAGAAAAGGGAATTGTTAAAACTCGGGTGTTTGTTTACATGTCCAATCTTAAGGCCCAATGGCTTGCTTGTTTAAGTAAATTATAGGTGTTAGCACAAAGAATGATTATTATGCTTTGTTTCCAGGTACAAAATGCAAGATTCATGGAATGGACACATAACTGCAAAAACGCAAACCAATTTCCAGTAATTAAAAGCAAGGGCTCTTAAGTGAAACTTGATAAAACGGTGGTTAAACAGAAACACAGTTGTTACTGTGTTAGGTTTCTCGCTATTATTTACATTAGCTAAAATGGGAGCTTACAAATAATAGCTAAAAACCCAAGCCTAGGATCTCCTTCCTTTTATTTCTGATCTTTTGAAAAGCCAGCATACTATTTTCAGTATAGAACACAGTGCCTGAACCAAGCAAACAGTCTGATGCCTGAATTTTCCTTAACGATCTCACATGTTTTCATTTATTTTTTCTATTATTTTCAGGAATGTTAAGATGAATTACTAATGTTGACAAAAATGTGGGCACAGCTGTCCTCTGAATTGATCATACAGGCCATCCTCTGAGTCTAAGCGGGGAGAATAAAGGATGAAGTTGACCTCTGTGACTAAACCATGTGTAAACATTTCCTACAGGAAGTTGTTCCTGAGCAGGGGTGGGTAGACAAGGAAGGGAAAGGGCACTCAGAGTGGGGGAATGGCCTTGTCCCGGGTCAGAGCAGGCGGGTGTCTGAAGAGATCACGAAGCACGAGAAGGTGCCCCTGGCCTAGCAGCTGCCATTCCTCACCCTGGGCCTGTGGGACATGATAGAATCACAGTGAAGAGCACAGCCTTTGGGATCAGGTGATCCCTGAGTCTAACCTCCCTCTCCACAGCTCACTCAGCTGCTCTGCCCTCAATGTCCTCATCGCACTGGGGCGGGGTTAATGACTGTGGCAGAGAGCTGCTGTCGAAGACCTTGGACTTGGAGTCGAACTGCTGGGGGTGATTCGGACACATTGCTTTGGCCCCTTGTGCCTCATTTTCATCCCCTGTAAAAGGGGGATCATAATACTTACTTCACAGGGCTGTTGTAAGGATTAAATAAATTAATGTGTTTTAGCACCTAGAACAGTAGCTGGTGTGGAGTAAGCATCCGGGAGGTGCAGGGGGTTCTGACTGCTGTTCTGTATGTGAGCGTTAGGGTGAGAGCTGGCAGTCTTCTGAATGGCAAACCCAGGAGTCTGAATTAGCCAGAGGACGCCCGGCCTTCTCAGCCTTCTTGCCTGTACTTCCCTTGCACAGTTTCTGTTTGGGCCCCAGCACACTTTGGTGACAAAGCAGGTACTCCCTCCCAAGACGGCCTGTTTGCCTTTGCAGAATATTGCCTGCTAGCAAGTTCTTTCTGACAGGGAGCTGAAAGGGCAGAGGCGTAGCCTTTGACCCGAGGGGTGGGAGAGGGGGGGTGGAGGGGAGGACACGTGTGCCACCACTCAGCAGCAGCAGGATGGAGGATGGAGGAGGTGGAAGTGGTGGTGAGGGGCAGCTAGGCCTACCTCTCTGCCCCCACCCCATTGATCTTACAGTACAGAGGGAAGTCTTTGCATGTATGGCCCAGGATAGCCTTTCTGTCCTCCTACAGCTGGGGAGTCTGTTCAGAAGGAAGTGAACTATGAGCATCCAGGTTAGGATGACGGGCCTCCCTTTGCATGCCCCATTCAGGCCCCTTGGTAGCCAAGAGGGTTGTGTTCCTTTGGGGTGAGGGGCCTCCCTGTCCTACTCCCTTCCTCGCCCTGTAGCAGGGACAGCCAGGCCACACCATGAGCCTCTTGGAAGAAGCCTGTGGCATTTCGCTGCCCGAGACGTTGCTTTGTTTTGGAACTCCCCTCCTCTTCTCCACATCAGGATCTGCAGCTGCTCATCACACAAGCAGGCGGAGCCTGAGCAGACCCCGAACTCCCACACAGGGAGCCCTCCTCCCTCCCCGACACGACTTCCCCCACTGCATCTTCTTACCCTTCAGGAGCCTTGGCGGTCTGGCTCTCCTCTTCCCGATGCAGAGTTTTGTGCTCCAAGCCTTGCCATTTCTTCTCTTATATTTGGGAAAACAAGTGCAAGAGCTGGAATGCTCTGAGCCCAGGGCCTTCTTCTCTTCTCAAGGCCCAGAGCGGCCCAGAGTCCTTGGTTCCTTTCCTCTCTCCTTCGCCCAGCTCCCATCCAATAGGTCCCACCCAGGCCTGCTGGTGGGACCTGGCTTCCAACCCGGTGGGGATGCTGCCCATGGGAGCCTCGTCATCTCAGAGGGAGAGCAGACACAGTGGCAAATGACCAGAATAAAGTGCATGGGACTGATGTCCTAAACAGTGTGGGGGAAATGCCATGGGAACTCACAGAAGGAAATGATTTATTTCAAAGAAAGCATCCAGGAAGAGATGGTATTTGAACTGGGCCTTCGAGGACAGGGATTTAGACTGGGGCGAGGCTGGGAAAACAGTGTGAGCAAAGGCTTTGCGTGGAGGGACGTGTGTGCATGCTGTGGTTAAAGTAGAGGGCAGTGTTTGCACGTAGGGCAGGTCCGAGTTGAAGTGGGAAAAATAGGTTGGGGTTTGGACTGGGGCCTGTATGGCTCGGGTTGACATTACCCAAAGGCACAGGGCATTCTGGTTTGCAAATAGCACGCTGGTTAGGGGTGGGAGAAAATGAATGCTTGAAAAAATCATGTGCCCAGCCGATGTGTCTCAGTGGTTGAGCGTCGACCAATGAACCAGAAGGTCACGGTTTGATTTCCGGTCAGGGCACATGCCCGCAGGATGGAGTGTGCAAGAGGCAGCCAATCAATGATTCTCTTTCATCATTGATGTTTCTCTCTCTCTCTCTTCCTTTCTGAAATAAATATATATTTACCAAAAAAAGTCATATGCAAAATCACTTTCCATTTCTAATGAACTTGTCGTGAGCGCTGCATTGACTGTGGGAACAGCATGAGTCAGCCAGGTGATGAGGCGCAAAAGCAGAAGCAAGCGTTTCATGCCCCAGCCAGGGAGTGCAGAATGAGGAGTGGAGGACCGGAGCCCTTGCCTTGGGTTCGGGTGGGGACAGCACTGACACCGTGGCCCAGGAGGACATTGGCTGGAACTGGATCCCAGAGAGCACACCCAGGACTAACACACAGAGTCCTCAAGAGGCAGATTCAGCACTTTCTCCTGGCCAGAGCTGTGTGGCCGTGGGGTGGCTGCCTCAGGAAGTAGGGAGCGCCCCGTCACTGGTGGGTTTCAAGAAGCATCATGTAAAGATCAGCCTCCATCACCCCTGAGCTCCTTTGGGCCCTGAGATTGGGGCTCACAAAGATTCTCTAAGTGGCCGGGAGCAGGGTAGGGAAGGGGGTGTGGGGCTCCTATTTAGTCATTGCTGGAAAAGTTTCTCCCAGACAGAAACCACAATACCTGATTTCAGTTTCCTCCCCGGGCTTCCCCTGCCATTGCCCACCACCTGGGAGCGTGTTTGGGGCTGTGCTGGAGGGGAGCCTGGCAGGCCGTAAACAGAGCAGGGAGAGATGAGTCCGTTAAACTTTGCAGGTCTCTTCCTGGAAGCCCCCGGATTCCACTGTAAACCATCTGACTCAGGCCCGGGCACAGCTCTGGAGAGCCAGATGAATAAAGGGGATGTCTTTCATGCTGATGGTGCTTTCTGATGAATAAAAGCACCCTGAGATCACTCATCCTCTCGGTGACCCTGGGAAGCACCTCGGGTGCTGTTGGCAGAGCCAGGCCATCGTACCTGTCCCAGTTCATTTGGTTCCATAGGCATGTATGTCAGATCTGTTCAGAGCTGAGCACTGGGCCAGGAGCTGCCGTCACAAAGGTGAGGGAGACACAGCCCCATCCTCGTGAAGTTCAAACTCCAGTTGGGGGATGAGGGCCCTAAACCATTAAGTGTACAATACACAGCCAGGTGCAGTGGTAGATAATATGTCCACTTAGGTGTTCTGGGAGCACAGAGAGAGGAAATCAGGGAAGGCTTCCCGGAAGTGGGAGGCCATTCAGAATCCTTGGCATTTTTTCTGCCCCGTTAATACTAACAGCAGCACTTTGTAGATTATGGAGTACCTTTGCAAGCATCATTCATAGTCTCCATTCAACAAACATTTTTTTTTCAAGTTAATCTTTATTAGGTTTAGTGGGGATGGAATGCTAAAACCTTCTTTTTTTTTTTTTTTTTTTTTTACTTTTTAAAAAAATTAAACTTTAAATAAATTAAACTTTTTATTTTGAGAGAATTGTAGATTCACACGCAGTTGTAAGAAATAATACAGAGGAGTCCCATATACCCTTATCCAGTTTCCCCCAATGATAACATCTTTCAAAATTATAGTACAGCATCACACTTGAACCCTGTCCTCCGGGCCCAGGGCTGGTGAGCTTCCTCAGCCACACTCCTCCCCCGATGGCTACAGGTGCTTGGGTTCAGGGGCCTGGGTAAAATGGGCAACATCCTCCCCAACCACAGAGTGTAGCCTAAGGCCAGCCTCAGCCACATCAGGCAGAAACCCGTTCCACACGGTGGGGACCCAGCTGGGTGGAGCACAGACCTGGTGAAGCCTCGGAACCAGAAGGACAATTCCGGTCCATCTCCCTTATTTGGCAGATGGAGTCCCTGAGGCCTAGAGAGGAGCGGGGTCTGCCCAGGTCTCCAGGCTCCCTGCCAATCAGTACAATCCATTGTCACCAAGACAGAACTATCCCTTAACGTACGCTTGGCAGGTGCAGTTTTGTGTGGCCAGGTTTAAAAGGTGTGGACTGCTTCTTCCTTCTTGCTTTAGATTTAGCGCTCTCTCCCTAGCTGGGGAGTAGAGTTCGGTCTGTGGCCAGAGAGCTTCATGGAGAGGATGTTCCCCTGAGCTTTACGCTCAGGGCTGGTGGGGAAGACTTCTCCAAATTCACTTCTGGGGCAACGGCCTGGCACTGAGCTTGGAGTTGGCACACCAAGGCTCCCGTCTCTGAGCTCTGCCTCTGTGTCTGCCACACCCCAGGATCCCCAAGGGTCTAATGGGCCTGCAAGGGCTTTGCAGACTGGAAAGCGCTCGGCAGATGAGAGTTATGCTTCTCGTGTTTGGAACCGGGAGTCCCTGAGATGGAGGGACAGTGGCCTTGAAAAGAGTAAATGCCCGGCTGTCTTCAGCCTCCTGGGTCCTCTCATTATTCCACAGGTGTTTGCTGGGCAGCTGGCGGATGCTGCTGGCAAGTGGTGCCATGAGTCAGATACATGCTGTTTGGATTTTGTTACTTTAATTATGGAGAATTTCAAAAGTAGACGGAATAGTCTAATCACCTTCTAAGCACCTTTACCCAGACTCAACAATTATTGACTCACGCTAGTATTGTTTCATTGATACTCCTATACTCCCCATACTCCGCTTTATTTTAACAGTTTCATTAAAGTCTAATTAAAAAATTTTTTTATTGATTTTTTTTTACAGGGAGAGGGATAGAGAGTTAGAAACATCGATCAGATGCCTCCTGCACACCCCCTATTGGGGATGTGCCCGCAACCAAGGTTCATGCCCTTGACCGCAATCGAACCTGGGACCCTTCAGTCCGCAGGCTGATGCTCTATCCACTGAGCCAAACCGGTTAGGGCTAAAGTCTAATTTTTATACCATAAACTTCATTCATTCGAAGCTCACAAGTCAGTGATTTTTAGTAACTTACAGAGTTGTGCCACCACCAACACCACAGTCTAGTTTTAGCACAGTTCCATCCCTCCCAGAGATCCCTCATGTGGGTTTATAGCTGGCCCTGCTCCCTCCCAGCTCCAGCCGACCCCTACTTGCTTTCTGTGTCTGTGGATTTGCCAGTTCTGGACATTCCGTTTCTATCTGACTTCTTCCACTTAACATGCTTCTGAGGTTCACCCAGGATGTAACGTGTACCTTGTTCCTTTTTATTGTTGACTAGTATTCCATGGCATGGATATACCAGTTAAAAAAATTATTGGAGAAAGAGGGAGAGAAATACCAGTTGCGTTCCGTACATGCCCCGACTGGGGATCAAACCTGCAACTTGAGTATGTGCCCTGCCCGGTGCATAGGACGATGCTCTAACCAACTGAGCCACACCAGCCAGGCTGATATACCACTTTTGTTAATCCCACTTTATTGTGAAGCCAACTCCAGACATCATATCACTTCATCTGCAAATATTTCAAAATGACTCTTTAAAAGACGAGGCCTTAAAAAGTATAACCAAACCCTATAAGGCCATCAGGTACCCAATCGAAGTTTGCATTTCAAAATATTTCATTATACCATAAAATATATTTTTATGGCTGTATTTTTTACAGTTTGTTTGTTGGAATCAGGGTCCATATTGTGATTGATTGATGAGTCTCCAAGTTTTCTCTAACCTATAGGACCTTCTCTATCTCTCTTTCCTTGCCTGGGTATTCATCTGTTTAAGAGGGGATCTCTACTTTGTCATATGGCCCATTACAGCGGCAGACAGCATCAACAATGGCAGGAGACTTAAGAGGTCAAGTGCAAGTCCTCAGACAGATGGGGAAGCAGAGGCCAGTGACGGGAGAGACCTGCCCACAGACCCTTGTCCAACCTGGTTGCCTCAGACATCCAGACCCCTCTGCCTCCTCAATCTCAGGTCCTCAGGCCAGGTCCTGGGGACATGCCTCTCCTGCTCCAGCTCTTATCCTCCTCTGGGTAGGTGTGTAGACAGGCAGGTGTCTGGTCCCTCCAGATGGGAGTGGTTGGCCTGGCTCTGGCCCAGCTCCTGAGGACTACCTGAGGCCCAGCAGTGAGCTTGGAGGAACTCAGCAGGTGATGGGGAAGCCTCCTGGCCCAAGGTGGCCACCTGCGGTAGCCAGCCCTGCAGCCTCGTCCCCCTGCGCTGCCCTCCTTCATACTGCCCTCCTTCTCACGTGTCTGTGTTTCTTTTCTCCTCCATGCTATGGCAGTGGTGCCCCGTGCTGATGAGACAATACTTGGTGCAGCCCCAGGCAGTCCTTTTCCAGGTAATTTCCTAGGGACCCAAATGACATCCAGCATACACTTTCCTGAGGCACGCGCCTCCTTGAGTCCCTTCTAGGATTTTGTAAACTTTAACATTGCTTAGTTTCCAAGGTGCTACCCTTCTTTTTCTCCTTCAGATCCTCACAGTCACCCTGGCAAGCAGGCAGCAAGGGGGTTAGACTTAAATCTCTTTTTTTTTTTTTAAACGAGGAAATTGAGGCTCAGAGAGCACACCTGGCTTGCATAAGGTCACACCGGTGACAAAGAGGTATAGCTGAGGCAAGAACCCCCTGGTATCGCTCCTAGTTTACTGTTCTTTCTACCATGGGGTCAAAGGACATAAAGGCTACAGATAAAATGAGCTAAGGAAGTCTATTCTCCCCTTGTACCTCAGTTTTTGTTGGTTGGGAAAGATGACCCTGAGTATCCTTCTAGCTCAGACATCTGGAACGCGGTGTCTGTGAGAAGGGTGTGCCTACCTGGTGGTCTTGACCTTGAGGTCTCACAGGAGTCTGTGGCCGTAGGCAGAGAAGTTTTATCCCAATTGGCTACACTGGAATAAACAGTATGTTGATTGCGGCCTCAGTTTATTTCTCTTCCTGGGTCATAGTCAAGGACAGCAACAGGGGGCCCTGATGGGAAGGGAGCAGAAGTCCAAAATGACATCCTAAGAAAGAACTCCAAAAGCTCAGAGAAGCAGGGATGTGGGGCATAGCTATTGCCTGTGACTGTCAATGGGGGCGGGGAGGGAGCTTTTTTCACAAGTGCATGGGTGCACCAACACACATGTGTGCCCATGTGCATTCCAGGGTTTTCTGCACCCCACTGTTCAGCCCTTGACTTCCTGTAACCAGGAAAAAAGGCACCAATAATGCCTTCTCTCTTCTCTTTCTTCTAATCTTTCTTTCTTTTCTGTTATTCTTTTTACCTCTCCCACCCTCCACTTTCACAAAGGACTTGAGGTGTCTTGCAAAATAAACAATTACAGGTATCTAAGTTGAGGCTGAAAAAAAGTTAAGAAATTTTGTAGTGGGAAGGGGAAGATCATTGCACCAGGTGCCAGCAATGATGTAATTGTGGTATTTGAGCACTGAATCTGACCGAGCTTCCCGGCAGCCAAGGCAAAGAGGGATTATGTAGTGGTTTCCAATGTTCCTGTTTTTCAATCAGAGACAAGTTAACCATTCATCAGGAGGAAAAAAGTTTTTCCTGGCAATGAACTGTAGGAGGGATTGATATGGAATTTGAATATTCTAATGAGCATATGGGATGGGGGCTAAAAAAAAGAAGCGTTTTGTATGGCTGTTTCCTTTCATTGCCTCTGACCAATGTTGAATGCCTGATATGCAGTGAAGGTACTTGGCCTGGGCTTTAATGCTATACAAGGGACGTTGTTTTCCGGTCACCTAACTTGAGGAGACGTAGAGGCAGAAGGTTTGTGTATCCCTTGGAGCTGCTGTGGAATCACTCCCTAGTTAATTTTTACTGTTGTGGCTAATGTCATGCTAAGGGGCCACACATTCATTCATTCAACAAGCACTTAGCGGGCTCTAGGGATGTTTCATGTTCCTCAAGGCACCCTAGAGGAAGATAGACAAACATTACCTATGGTGGGATAATGGAGATCCGGGCAAAACACAGTCAAGTCTGGAAGCACAGACAAGGGAGTTACGATTTCTTTGTGGGAGTGTGGGGCCCAGGAATGGCTTCGTGGAGGAAGTGGCATTTGAGCTGGGTCTTGTGGACAGTGTAGGAGTTCCGTGTCTGAGTGAGGTGGGCCCTCCAGGCAGGGGTAGGACTGTGCCGGGGGCGGCTGGGGAGCAGCCTGTGTAGCGAAGTCTCAGGGAGCCCAGGAGACTGGGGAGAATGCAGTTGCCTTTAAAAGTCACAGGCAGCTCAGCGGGACAGACACTGATGAGGACGTAGGGAGTAATCACAGGCCCAAACTAAATGACAGCGTCCCCTGACTCCTGCAGGAGCCGAGGAAGAGCTGTGGGGTCCCACCAAAGAAGCGAGGCTGGGCTCTGGGCAGCCCTGCGAGGCAATAGTAGTGGGAGCCACGGACAGAAGAGGGCAGCGAGGGCTGGCTTCCAAGTCCTGCTGAGCCCCGAGCCCCGGCTCTCAGGGAAGCCCACTTTCCCTTCCGGCAGACGATGGGATTGTCGGACCTTCCGCCTCCTGTGTAACACAGACGGAAGACTTTGTATCTTGAAAAGATGATGATCCAAACTCAACTGTTGAAGTGACCGGAAAAACTCTGATAGTGAGATTGTTGACGAAAACAAAATTATTAAATAGCGGAAAGGCCCTTCCATGTGGACATTAAAGAAATGAAAAGGCAGGATGTCCCTAATGGTCACTCTCTTGTAATCTTCTCAAACCCGGGATGGCTCTGCTTTTTGGGGGGAAATAGCAGCTTTCTTTTGCGGACCCAGATGTTCAGCCTGGAGTCAGGAAGGGGAAAAGTTGGCAGTGGGGTGGGGAGGGTGCAGGGTTGCTGACTGTTGGCTGCGATGCTGCCTGGCCCTCCAAAGACACCATCGAGGAAAAGACCCTTTTCAGAGGCATTTTGATCTCCCGTCTTTGCACACAGCAATGAACTGAAAGAACTGCTTTTGGTGAGCTTTACTTCCAAGATTCACCTGAGCAAACGAGGAGGCTCACGCGGACCAAGTCCTATCCTATGTATGCAGGGGGAAGTCTGCACAGCGACCTTTCCCCAACAGCTCCCTGCTGCGTGGAATGAAGACTATGCTGGTTGTGACCTATAGCAAGAACTATATTTTCACCTCCACCTAGTACATACATATCCACTTTGGTGTGAAACAAAGAGTCACAAGCAGAATCTATGGGTGAGACCCTTGGATATTTCCGGGTCCAGTCCATTCTGATTTCATGGGTTAAGCTGTTGGTATTAGCAAGTTGATTCCATATCTGTTAAAGGGTCAGGGCCTACTGTAGTGTGGAAATAATTAGGGCGATTGTCAGGACCTTAGAGTCAGGTGGACCTGCGTTTGAATCCTGTCTCTGACACCTGGAAGCTGTGTGACTTTAGGCAAGCCACTTTCCCTCTGTAACAGAAGTCTGCTTCTTCGTTTGTAAAGTGGGTATGACATAGAAACTACTGCATGGAGTGATTGCAAGGATTAAATGGGACGACACAGGTCAAGATCCTGTAAGTGGTTGATGAGAGCTTTTTACACGGTTGGGAAGATTATGCCCTGGCACCACTTGTTGGGGTCAACAGAGCTCCTGCCTCTTGGGGAATGGTAGTCAGGAAGGACTTCCTGGCAGAGGAGGCATTGGAGTAGGGCAGCGAGATGATCGGGAGCCACCACTGTCCTCACAGTGACTGAGAACACTGTGTGAGCATCCCAGGGCCACATGTTTCCTTTTTCATGAAGGACAGACTTGGTCCAAAGATTTTTGGCTGACCACGTTAGATGCTTTTGCCTTCCACATTCAGGTCTCTAATCCACCTGGAATTGATTTTTGTGTCTGGTATAAAGTAAAGATCCAATTTCTTTTCCCCTTCTTGTTTCTGAATGGATAGCAGCTACCCCGCACTGTTTACTAGACAGAGCATCCTTCCGCTGATGTGTGCCTCACCTCTCTCATATATCAGGGTTCCACATATGCACGGGTCAGTTTCTGGACTCGCCTCTGTTTCATTGGTCTATTTAGCTGTCCCTGTGCCAATCCCCCACGGTCTTAATTACCGCAGCTTTCTAGTGATTCCTGATGTCGGGGGGCGTGTCCCTATCTTGTCCTCCTCCCTGAGAAGCACCCGGGCTGGCTCAGGCCTCTGCTCCTCTCTGCGTGTCAGAGTCAGCCTGTGCGGGAGATGACTCACGGACCCTGGGAACACGGGACGAGCTGTCCTCAGCGAGACTTCCCCTCAGGTGCTGTGCCTGCAGCACCTCCGGCACTCACAGCTGCCATCCTCCCTGCCTGGCCTGGGAGCTGCCCAGGAAGCACTTTCTAACTTATTTGCAGAGAAAAGCGCCAGGAATGTGCCCGAGTCCGAGTCCCCGCTACCGAGAGGCTCCTCCGTTTCTCCCTGTGGCTCAGTCTCGTTACCCTATCAGGGTCCTTTCCGAAGACTGCTTGCTGCCCTGCCCCTATCTGCCAAGGACAGAATTCTGGACAAACAGGGATGTGTCTTCCACTGACAATGCCAGGGTCCTGGAGGGAACTCCCCACACCAGGGCTTGGCATGTATAGCTAGATTCTTTGGCTTAGGTGTTTGCAAATATTTGCTTTATCTGAGAACAGGCTGGGGGTTGGGTGGAAGAGACCTGCCACTCATGCTTATAATTCAGTCCGCTCTTGAATGGGAAGACCCAGGTGGCATCCTTGCCGCCGCCTCTGGAGACCATTCTGACGGCAGCTTGGATGCCAAGGAAATGACTCATGGCCAGCTTGCCTTTCATGACATGGCTTAAAGGCAGGAGCGTGACTCGTGGGCCAGATGCACATGGTTGGCCCGGACTTGGAAAGTCAGATGCATGCACCTCGCAGGTTTCAGCATACAGGTGTTGACAAGGCTCCCAGAATTCCCAAACACTCGCCAACTGTCAGCTGGTGTGATGTATTGAACTGGGGATGAGAGGTTATGGTGAACCATCCCCTGCCCTGGGACTCTGCCCTGTTGTCCTTGGGCAGAGCCCTCCTCCCCTTGGGCCTCGGTTTCCTCGTGTGAAAGGAGGGCTTGGATGGGATGATGCCCCAAATTTGTTAACCTTTTTTCTGCGACTCTACATCTCAGAGCACAGAATCAGAAACTGCCCCTTCCAGCCTCTTGGCAACTTATTTCTGCCTTGTTTTTGGTGCTGATGTCTCCCTCTCCACATCGATGATGGTTGTCTCTGGCGGCGGGGGCTGGGCGAGGGAAGCCTGCAGGCCACAGAGGAGCTGGGTTTGAATTCTTATGAAGCTGCACTGAGTCCTGCCCACCTCTTCACCTGGGCAGGATTGCTGATTCTGGATACGGTCTTGTTCTGTTGAGCCGAATTCGCCCTCTCAACACCTGGGCGTTCGTGAGTCCCCTGGAGGCCTTGGCGCTGGCATGGCAGCCCAGCTAGGTGGCTGAGCCCAGGATGTGGCAGTGGCATTTGGCTGGGGTGCTTGGAGTCTCGATGCTGAGTCGTCTCTGTTTTGTTATCTCTTTCAGACCCCTGAGTATTCGGCCATGGCCTCACTGGCTGGAGGGCTGGACGACATGAAGGCCAACCTGACCAGCCCCACCCCTGCCGATATCGGGAGCAGCGTGCCTGGGCCGCAGACCTACCCCATCGTGACAGGTGAGGGCATCTGGGGTGTGTGTTGGCGGGGGAGGGGGGGGTAAATGGTGGGGAGAAAGAGAGAGAGAAAGGGAGAGATTGAGAATGCCTGTGTGGTGGGAAGAATGGCTGCTTGGTGCTTCTGGACTTGACTGGTCATTTTTGTTTTAATGAGGTGATGAGGTCCTGGAAAGGGTCAGGCAGGAGACTGCTGGGGCCAGGGCCGTGGCTGTGATGAGACCCGGCTGTAGACGGCTCGGATGAAGCCGGAGGAGAGAAAATGCCTCATGGACGGGGCTGGGAGGAGTGGCAGGGAAGCCTCGTGTCACGGGGCCTGGTGATTTCAGGATCCCCTGTGTGTGGGGGGCCGAGTATTCAAAGGCCTGGGATGTATCCCCCTCGTGCGACGGGCAGCCCTGGTCGGCTCCAGCCTCGGGGATGAGTGGGCCTCCTGGCAGATCGTGGCTGGCATTTCAGAGTTCCAGGCAGAGGTCGAGTCAAGAAGGGCCGGAGGTTTAGGCTGAAGGTGCCTGGTGTATGCAAAGCAGCTGCCTTCCTGGCAGGCCCTGGGCCAGCCTCTGTAGCTGTCAGTGTGAAGATGAAGAGCTTGGGCCCTGGAGGCCCACTGCTGGGTGTGAACTTGTCATTGACTGGCTGTGTAATGTTGTGTAAATTATATAAGAATTATGGGCTGTGTGTGTGTGTTTTAAATCTCTAAAATGGTGACAGTAGCTACCCCATAGGGTTGTAAGGATTAATGCATTAATACATATAAGGTGCTTAGACTTTATCTAGCATACAGCAAGCACCCAATACATGTCGCTATTATTATTTCTCATGGGGGCTGGTCCGAGGGACCCAGACAGACGCCTCTGCAGCACGGGGTCGGACTCAGCTGCCAGTTCTGGGAGGTTGTCCAGCCCGGCAGGCAGGAGGCAGTCTCAGAGGCTGTACAGACAGACAGGACGGGGGCTGACGGTGGCACTTGGGCCAGAGCCTTTGGGTCCAGCTGAGGTAGCAGGGTGCCCCTGTAGGCTGGTAGGCAGGACTCGGTGACTAGTGACAGCGACAGCCAAGAAAAAAAGTAAATGATTCAGTTAATGGCGTTGGGACAAGTGGGCCTGTTGGATCCATACCACCCTTTCTATATCAAAATAAATTCCAAGTTGATCAAATTTTAAATGTAAAATAACAAAACCATAATAAAACTAAAGGATAAAAAAGGGAAATATTTTTGTAATCTTAGAGTGGGCAAGGCCTTTTAAAATCTGTTCCAAATATGAGACAAAGAAAAAGAATATAAATGACTGTTTAAATAAATGTCTTTTGTATGTTTGGAAAAAGACAAAGAACAAAATTGTAGGGAAAAAAGTAGAACACAGACGAAAAAACACCAATTTCCTTAATATCTAGAGAGATTTTAGATATGAATAAGAGAAAAATCAGTGGAAAAAACAGATAAAGAATATAAATACAAAGTTCATTGAAAAAATGTGGATGCCCAATAGCATATCAAAAGACTAGAGGGCCCAGTGCATGAAATCGCGTGAGACCCAGAGTCCCACCACTGCCGTGGGACCCATCAATGCACCTCCTGGTGACCGGTTGTTTGGTCGTTCCAGCCACTGGCTTTTTATAATATAGACTAGAGGCCCGGTGCACGAAATTTGTGCATGGTGGTGGTGGGGGGGGGGTTGGCCAGCCCTCAGCCCAGCCTGCACACTCTCCAATCTGGGACCCCTCGAGGGATGTCCAACTGCCCATTTAGGCCTGAACTGCTTGCTTGCCTGCCTGCCTGATTGCCCTTAACTGCTTCTGCCTGCCAGCCTGATCACCCCTAACCACTTCCTGTCAGCCTGATCAATGCCTAACTGCTCCCCTGCCAGCCTGGTTGCCCCCAACTGCCCTTCCCTGCAGGCCTGGTCCCCCACAACTGCCAGCCCCTGCAGGCCTGGTCCCCCACAACTGCCCTCCCCTGCAGGCCTGGTTGCCCCCAACAGCCCTCCCCTGCTGGCCTGGTGACCTTAACTGCCCTCCCCTGCTAGTCCAGTCACCCCTAACTTCCCTCCCTTGCCAGCCTGGTCATCTCTAACTGCCCTCCCCTGCAGGCCTGGTCACCCCCAGCTGCCCTCCCCTGCAGGCCTGGTCACCTCTAACTGCCCTCCCCTGCAGTCCTGGTCACCCCAACTGCCCTCCCCTGCAGGTCTGGTTGCCCCCAACTGCCCTCCCCTGCAGGCCCGGTCACCCCCAACTGCCCTCCCCTGCAGGCCTGGTCACCCCTACTGTCCTCCCCTGCAGGCCTGGTCACCCCTAACTGCCCTCCCTTTCAGGCCTGGTCCCTCTCAACTGCTCTCCCCTGCTGGCCTGATCGCCCACAACTGCCCTCCCATGCTGGCCATCTTGTGGTGGCCATCTTGTGTCCATATGGGGGCAGCCATCTTTGACCACATGGGGGTGGCCATCTTGTGTGTTGGAGTGATGTTCAATTTGCATATCACCTCTTTATTAGATAGGATATGCACCTGACTCATAATTTTAAAACTGCAGCCCTGGCCAGTGTGATCAGTGGTTAGAGCACTGGCCCAGGCACTGAATGGTCCATGGGTTTCATTTCTGGTCAGGGTCACATACCTGAGTTGCAGGTTTGATCCCTGACCCCAGGGCTTGTGCAGGAGGCAACCAATCCATGTGTCTCTCTTACATCCATGTTTGTCTCTCTCTCACTCTCTCCTCCCCTCCCTCCCTCCCTTCCTCCCTCCCTCCCTCCCTCCCTCCCTCCCTCTCGTCTTTCTTCCCTCCCTCCCTTCCACACTTTTGAAAAATCAATGGAAAAAATATCCCCGAGTAAGGATTAACAAAAAATAACAATAAAATTGCAAATTAAGACAATCATGAGACATTTTTTAAAATTTATAAGCTTATCCAAATTTGAAATGTTTTTTGAGGTCTAGTGTTAGAGTATGAGGAATAGATATTTTCAGACACTGTCATGGAGGGAAATTTGGCAATATCTATCAAAATTTGAAATTCCTACCCTCTTACCTAGAACTTTTATATGTACATTTAGGACTTTATCTCGCAGATTTATTTGCACAGATGCACAGTGATACCTACATCTGTTTATTCATTACACATTTATTTATAATGGCGAACAACACAATGTCTATCAATAGGAGCTGATTAAATAAATGATGACTCTTTCACAGAACAAAATACTATGAAATCATTAAAAAGAACTATGTGGGATATGGGATAGAGGGGGTCAATGGGAAAAAAGGGGGGACATCTCTAATACCTTCAACAATATAGATATATTAAAAATGTCTGGGTCCCTCCTATCTCTCTCTGTCTCTCTCTGTCTCTCTCTCTCTCTCTCTCTCTCTTTTAGAAATACGTTTTTATTGATGTCAGAGAGGAAGGGAGAGGGAGAGAGAGATAGAAACATCAATGATGAGAGAGAATCATCGATCGGCTGCCTCCTGCACGCTCCCCACTGGGGACCAAGCCCACAACCTGGGCACGTGCCCTGACCGGGACTCGAACCATGACCTCCTGGTTCATAGGTTGACACCCAGCCACTGAGCCACGCCGGCCAGGCCCTCCTGTTCCTCTTGCTCCATGCCCAGAATCACCACGAATGCAACAGCCTTGAATGCAGACTTAGGCAGGAGTGTGGACGTAGGGACTCATACTGACTCAGCTGTGAACCTGACTTTGCCCATAGGTGAGCAGCCCTTGGCAAAGCTCCAGGTAAAACAGGGTACACGCTTTGGCCGGCTTACACAGTAGATGCCCTCCTAGAAAATTCAGTATACAGTAAGACCATGGAAATTGCAAGTTCACATTTATATGTAAATGAATTTCAGTTCTGGATTTAAATAATTACAAATAGATTTTCCACCTACATGAATGTTTGGCAAGACATGACAATAGTGTGGAATGAAGAAAAACTATTGTGTGGGAGTCTTCCACTGTGAACCAACAATGCCCCTCAATCATGTAAACGCCCTCACAAATGTTCAGAACACCTTGTAGGGGGCAGTTGCTGACCGCACTGCAAAATATTAGAATGTCTTGAAGGAATGCCCCCGCGAGCTATGAGGGTAGAGTGGACCTCCATGTCACCATAGGGCCTTAATTGAATTCCACCTGTGTTAGTGGATGTGCCGACCCAGTTCTGAACTCTTCAGGGGAGAGCTTGAGTCTTCCTGCCCCAGGCCTTACCTTCTCCCAGCCCAGGAATCTAGCTGGGCCGTGCCAGCCCAGGGTCCGGGGGAGGCGGTTGGACAGGTGCTACTCCATCCCAGCCCTCACACTCTGAGCTGACTAGGGAGGATCTCATTAGAGAACGAGTCTATTTCTCTCCATCCTTTATATGCCACATTAAATATTAAGTTAAACCCTTGCTCAACCAGCCAGGGCCACGGTTCAGAAACTGCTCACCATTTGCAAAGCGGTGACATGGCCAGCCGGTTCCTGCACTGTCAGCAGTTTGGGCCCATACCTGCCGGTGTGCCCTGCCTCCCAGGGAGGGCGTGAAGGGCCTGGCAATCTTGCCCCCAGCTGTGCCCACCTGACCCTTCGCCTGAGCGAACAAAGGAAAGGGCAGCCCATGTCCTTGCAGGCCCCTCCCCTGAGGACCTTCTCCGCATCAGCAGGTTGGAATGGCGGGAAGAGACTGGTCAACAAGTTTGGGAAACACTGGCCTGGTGGATGCCCCAGGCCCTGGGGTCTGAGACTCCCCCTGGGCACTGTCCCCTCTAAGCAACAGAGACCATACACGGGCAGCAGGTGAACACCCACAAAGACAGACAGAAGGACTGCCAGGTCTCTAAGACCAACAGCTCTGATTTGCTGTCTCTCTGAGGTTCGATGTTTGGAGCCTCATGACCGCAAACTTGGATGTTCAAAAAAGTCCGTCCTCTCCAGCTTTTTTGTCTAAGCAATAGCTGAGGGCTGGAGGAAAGGGCTCTAAACCAGGAGTCAGAGGAATGGGTTTAAGGCTGTTCCCCGCCACCTGAACTGACCTACCCTTCGGCAAATAGATTGTCCTCTCTGAGCCTCAGTTTTCCTAACCGTGAAATGGGCATGGCAATTTCTACCCCTCCGGACTCTTTTGGTCGTTTCGAGGCTGTGCTGAGGTAGTAGGGGAGAGGGTTTAGAGCCGCCAAGGGGCACCTGAGTGTGTGGGCAGTTATGGGAGAAGGAAATCTGCAGGGGGTCCAGGACCTCAATGTTGGCACCTGCGATCACAGACAGGCAGGATGGGAGGGTCATGTGATCCACTGCTCACTTCACAAGTGGAGAAACCCAGGCCCAGAGAGGGCAGGTGACCTCAAGGGTGCATCAGGGAGTGAGAGCTGAAACTGGGGCTAACCCTGCCTGGGCCCTGGCCCTCACAGCCTGCTGCTGTTATGTGGTCGGATGGACCGAGACATTCCCGGTGAAATATCCAGAAGGCATTTCTTCTAGCATGTCATTGAGAACGTCAGCAGGAAATCCAGGCTGTCTGGTTGGAAACCAGCCTCACCATATTCTAGCTGGCTCACCTTGGGCAACACTGGCCTCCAGGCCCAAGTCCCCCATTTGCAAAATGGGGCCCACAGTCCAACTTCCTCCCAGACTGCCTCTGAAGATGACACGCGTGGTCCATGCTGGGTGTGAGCACAGAGCCAGGCACTTGGTAAACCCTTAATAAACGGCAGTCAGTGCTGTGCTCTGCGCTCTTAGACCAGAGTCTGGCCAGGTGCCAGGTGCCCCGAACGGCTGTGTGTTCACCTCTCCCTGGGGACAGTTCCTCTGACCTGTTTTTATGACCCTTTTTGAGGCTCAGTCAGACCCAACGAAATAACTCTTCCCTCAGAGTGAAATCATGATGAATAATAAAACAAAAAGATAAGAAGTGCCTTTATGTATCCAGGCAGCCAAAAGGTGCAGGGAAAATGACAGTAATGCTACAATCAGCATAATACCCCGGACCCATGCTCCGTCAGGCAGCTTTCCTAGGAGCCCCGTGGAGGGGGCTGGGTGTCAGCGCTGTGGTGTGCACTGGGAAGGAAGCAGAGTATCAATAGTTACTGCTCAGTGGACCGTCACTCGGTGCCCGGCTGGGAGTAGATGGTGGCTGTGGTGGACAGTCTCTGCCCGCACTGGCTTCCCTGCTGGGGAGAGCCAGACAGCTCACAGCAAACACAGAAACAATGGGCAGTGTAATTTTATGGTGGCGCGTGCTCTGAAGAAAACAAATTGGGGAGAAAGTAGAGAGAGACTGGGGTTGAGGGGTGGTGGCGAGTGGGATGGGGCATTGAAGCAGAACCTCTCTAGAAAGGTGGCATTTGCCAGGCTGGCATGGCTCAGTGGTTGAGCGTCAACCTATGTGCCAGGAGGTCACAGTTCAATTCTCGGTCAGGGCACATGCCCGGGTTGTGGGCTCAATCCCCAGTGGGGGGCATGCTGAGGCAGCTGATCAATGATTCTCTCTCATCATTGATGTTTCTATCCTTCTCCCTTCCTCCCTGAAATCAATTTAAAAAATGTTTTTAAATAAAGAAAGGTGGCATTTGATCTACGACCCCCACCATGGGAAGCCTCTAAAGATTTTTTTTGGGGGGAGAAGCATTTCTGAAAGAAGATACAGCCTCAGAAAATGCCTTTTAAAGGTATGAATGAGTGAGCAAATTCGATGACGAGAGAGTAGGACCATTTCTCAGTTCTCTCTCCACTGCCAGTTGGGTCCAGCCCACGCTCAGGCCCGGGGGACTCTCAAAATTAGTGGAAACTAACTTCAGAGATCAGGTAGCCCCACCCTTCCCCCAGCCCTGGGATCTGCTCAGGTCAGGGCTTGGTCACCTCTGGGAATGGGGATTTCACTCCCTCAGAGGCAGAGAAGCTTTAACAGGGTTTACCTGCAGCTGTTCTCCATTGACTCAGTTTCCTTTCCCACTGGCAACCCAGAAGCCGAGGTGTCTGCAAAGTCCAGGCCAGCAAGCTGTGAACGCAGACCTAGGTGCTGCCCAACGCTTTCCTCCACTGGCTTCGGTGTCCCCAAGATCCAGCCCAAAGGTGGTTTGTCTGCTTCGTGTTTTTTAAACTTAAAATAAAATAACCCTAGCATTTTAAAGATGAGAGAAGAACCCAAACATCCACCAGTAGGGGACTGGTTAAATAAAGAATAGCTCATCCATATGCTGGATTACTGTGCAGTGTAGGGGAGGGTGGGGAAGTTCTCTATGTCCTGATAGGGAAGGATCTTTGGAATACGGTATTCATGAAAAAGCCAGAATAGTGTGTACAGATGCTACTTTTTGTGGAAAGAAGAGAGGGACAGTGGAATGCGCATCTGTGTTTGCGTGCACATGCATCAAGAAATTCTGGCCCTGGCTGGTTTGGCTCAGTGGATAGAGCGTCAGCCTACAGACTGAAGGGGCCCAGGTTCGATTCCGGTCAAGGGCACATGCCCGAGTTTCGGGCTTGATTCCCAGTAGGGGGCATGCAGGAAGCAGCCGATCAATGATTCTCTCTCGTGACTGATGTTTCTATCTCTCTCCCTCTTCCTTCCTCTCTGAAATCAATAAAAATATATATTTAAGGAAAAAAAACAACACAGAAACTCTGGAAGGATACTCAGGAACTTCATAACCATGTGAACTGAGTGTGGGAAGAGGACTTTTTATTGAATATCATTTTCATTTTTAACTCTTTGAATCTGCCAATATATCACTATCAAAAATAAATTTAAAAGTGCCTTAAAACCAGGAGATTTAACATAAAGATTAAAATGTCCAACTTCCCTTGAGAAACGGGAAGATGTGTCCACCTTGTGCCCATGCCCATGTGGCCTCGCTCAGATGGAGCTGAGCAGTGGTCACCCTCTCTAGCTGAGCCATACTCTCCTTTTGCTCCAGATTCTGCCTGGCCAGCTTGTCTTTCTTACCTGGCCTGCTGGCCCTGTGAGCTTTTGAGTTCTTGACCCTGCTCCAGCCCCATCCTTCCTGGGTCCTCTTAAATCTACTCCTGCCCAACAGAAAACCCCCTTGGGAGGCCAGGAAGGGCTGCCTACAGGCTGTGCAACTGGCCTTGCCTGCCTCTGACTCCAGGTCTTTGCTCAGGCTGTTCCACCTGCTTGGAACAGCTTTCCCCAAATATCAGCTCAGGGTGTATGCTATGCAGCGGGGAGGGCCTGGGGCGCTGAGTGCCAAGGTCTCCAGAAGAACGCAGCATTTTATTCCAGTGCCGTGATGTCACAGCCTCTCCAAACTAAACGTTGTTGGCCTGCTTCAGGGGACCTCAACCCAGAGAGGAAACGTAATCTCTGAGATTGGAACTTTCCCAAATAGAGAAGGCTATTTTCGGGCCAGAAAGATTCAAGGGGAATCTGATTGGGGCTTCAAGCATTTGGTTTTGGATCATTAAATAGACTCACAGTTATAGGTTCGATAGAAACCTAGAATTTGGGAATCTTAGTGTTTGGAAAGATACTCAGAGGGTCAGAGAAGCTGGAGATGTGATCGTTGGAAAGCCAAATGAAATTCAAGCATCTCGGTCACTAAAATGTACATCAAAGGGAAGTATGACTTGCTTTCAGGTTAGCACAGCATTCCCAAGAACTATTTGCTGAATACATGAATTAGTATTTGCGTAAAGTGCAGTGTCAATTAAAAGAAATAATTTCAGCAGAAAGTTCTTGAGCAGGTTGTTTCTGACCTTGTATTTTGTAGGCTGAAAATAAACAAAGCTGGATGGCCGTCCTGGTAACGCTCTCATAGATTTTTACACTGGTGGGCAGCTCGGAAGCCGACCTTTCCAAATAGCCTGCGGGCAGGTTTCTGGGTCTCCAGCTTCCCAGCCCACCCTGCTGCGACCCATCTTCCTAAAATAGCGATTTCATTATTTGGAAATGGCTTGCTCTCCTAGTCAGAGATCTCCACTGCCTTGCCATTATCAAGAATAGAAAATGCACCAAATTGTAGTGCCTGGCAGTTAGCAGAGCTGCCGCCATTCATCATTCATTCATTCATTCACTCATCTCTCCATCAAAACCCAACTCCTCCTTCATGTCAAACCATAGCCTCGGCTGGATCTTGAGGACTGTAGGTTCCTGTCCTCAACATACTCATAGTCTGAATGGGGAGGCAAAAGTGGGTAAATGTGCAAAACAAAACAAAAAAACAAATAAGAAAAAGAAAGATTAAAATCCTGCGAGAAGCCAAGAGCTTTTGCAGGCATGGAGGCGGGAGCGATTGCTTCTCTTAGACTGTAGGGTTTGGGGAACATTTTGTGGAGGATGCCATGTCTGAGCTGCTCTGGGGGAGACACACTCTCATGGCTTCTCTGCTCTGAAGCTTGCTTCAGTCTCTCTCAACCTGCCTTTTAGCATTCCTTTTTAATCGAAAAGTAATACAGGCTCATCTATAATAATAAAAGCATAATATGCTAATTAGACCAGATGTCCTTCTGGACGACCTTCCGGATGAAGCTGGGACTGCGAGGGAAGCCCGGTGGGTGCCTGCCAGCGGCTGGAGGGAAGCCTGGGTCCCGGGTGCCAGAGGGAAGCCGGTGCCGGTAGCCGGGGGAAGGAAGGCCTACTCTTGCACGAATTTCGTGCGTCAGGCCTCTAGTTGTAAAATAAATTCAAATGGTTGGGAAATATGTACAGCAACCCATGACTGTACCTCCTCACCCCACTCCTAACCCATTCTGCTGAGGTCGTTAGAGTTGACAGTTTGATATTATGTCCTTCCAGAACCTTTTCTATGATAAAAATGTAGGTTTTTACTCTTCATACGGTCGTTCCATTTTTAAATGTGTATTGCATGTTTTATGGGCACCCAGCATGTCAGTAGGTACAGAACTCCCATACTCTCCAATCCGCTGGATGAGCCATACCGGACTATTCTCAAGCAAGATGGGCCAGAGAATCCGTAACCTCAGCGCTAAGAGGTGAAGCAGTATCTGGCATCCGGGGCTGCAGACAGGGAAGGACTGGGTCCAGGAAGGGTGGAGGGCATGAACCTTGTCATCCAGGGCTGTTATTGGCTTAAAGACAGCTGACCTGGGGCCTGGCTGCTCCTGCCCTGCGCTCAGGGCTGTGGGGGAAGGAGGGGAGCATCAGGGAAGCCACAGGGAGGCAAGCTTTAGACGAGCACAAAGAAGAACTTTCCAACAGTTTGAGCTCCTGGAGCCTGGAATAGACTCCCTCAGGAGATCATAACAAGGATAGCTAATGTTTATTGAGCATTTGTTATGTGCTCTGGTTCATTTAATCCTTTACTCTGTGAAACATAGGTACTATTTTTGTTCCAACGAACACTTAAAAAGACTGCCTGAGTTCGCGCATCGAGGAGTAGCAGAGCTGGTTTTCTCCTGACCCCTGTCACGTATTGCTTTGGTTGGTAGTGAGCTTCGTGTCATCAGAGGTATCCAAGCAGAGCTCTCTCACGTGCACCTGCAGCACAGCGAGGCTGATGGTGACTGGGGTCTGTGGAAGCTGACCCAGGCCTGTCTTTTTAGCACCTCCCAACCCAGCCATGCCCGGGCCTGACTCCAAGCCTTTGTTTCTGCTGGTTCCTCTGCTGAGAAGGCTTCTGTCTTCAACGTGGGTGGCATCTGGTTGAAGGGCATTGGGTTGACTCACTCTCCAACAGCTGGCACCCTGCCCAGCCTCGCTGGACCTCAGCACTCAGTAGGCCTTCTTCAGGAAGGGCAGACAACCATCGTAGCCTTGTTCTTTCTTTCTTGGGCAACTTAATACTTTGTACCTTCTGGCAGGCTCCTACCTGGTTGAGGCCACCTGGCAACTCCTTGGCAACCCTAGAGCTCTCAGCCCCTTTGACACAACCCTCCCAGGCCTTTCAGATGAGGGAGGACCAGCACTTCCAGCAACTTCCCACCGAGACCAAAGCTCTCTTTAGTTGTTTTGTTGTCAGGAAAGAAAGCAAAAGAAAAAGAATGGTCGCTGCCTTTGTACATAGACTTCCTTACACTTTCTCTGGTCAAGCACAGGTGGAAGCGTCGTGCCATTTAAGTCCTGGTTCTCTGCAGGAACAAGTCAGCTGACGTCCCCAGCTCTTCCCACCACACCCAATCAGCTGCCTGCTTTCTCATCCGTTATCGCCCTGCTCGCTTGAGAGGGGGAAAAGATGCCAAGCAACAGTCCAGGCGGTGAAGGGGGGGAGCCTTGGCAGGCACTTGGGCAGGCCGGGGAGGACACTCACATGGGAGCGGGCTGGGGCGGGTGGACTCGCCTCATCAAAGGGGGCCTTGGGGTGTGTCTCCTCCTCTCTTGGATCCCTGGCTTCCATTATAGTCAAGGTGGGTGGAGAGCATCCAGAGGGCCCAGGGGCGGGGCAAGGGTGGCAGAAGGTGTACTTACCCGCTCTGGGCAGTGACTCTTTCCCAGATGGCCTGGCAGTCTTGCAATACTTTTCACAACCCGTAGTCTGTCTGATGGCACAAATAGCCATCTATGCCAATATAGGGGTATATTCCAAGAAGACACCTGTGGTTTTCTTATTATCTTTAAATCTCTTTTGTACTAAGGAGGCTGGTGAAGTGAAAGACTCCTACAGAACCCAATCTGGGCCACAGGGCCCAGGGTAGGGCTCTCTGTCCGCCCACACTCCCTCCCCTGGTCCCACAGCCCTTTTCCGCTCCTACCCCAGGTTCACAGGGCCTGTGCTGGTCTGGGCTGCCTGGAGCACACCCCGAAACTGCCCAGTTTCCCTGTGGGCTGAGCACACCGCTGGCAACTGGCCCTGCCCGTGGCACCCCCGCCCCCCGGAGGCATCCCTGCTTTGACCTTTGTAATTATTCCTGTTCAATCTTCCTTCGTGTTTTTCTCCTCTCCCCTTTGCGAGGTGCTCGACTCCTGCACTCTCTCCAGTGTATTAAGGATGTGAGTGAAATTGATGACTGGGATGTCTCAGGTCTTTATGATGATGAATGACTTTCACTGACAAAGCTTTTATTGTCTGTGATTTGGGAAGAAGGGGGAACTGATATATCAAGGCTGCCTGTCACACCATTTAATACAGTTATAAATCCTGACGTCACTAACTGGTGGCCAGGAGCTGGAGAATTCCTCCAGCCCCCGCGTGGCCGAGCCTTTTATGGATTTTCCCCCACTCGCCTTTCTTGGCTTGACTGTCACAGTTGTGTTTTGGGAGGGGGGATGGAACAGCTGGATGGTGGCTTTAAAAATCGCAGGGGCAGCCTGGGCCAGGGAGGAACGTGGGAGCCCTCCCCCCCCCCCACACTCTAAGGAAAGGACCAGATGGCGGGCCTCTGAGTCTAAGGTGGGCAAGGAAAGTGTTCAGTGAAACCAGTCCTGAAAGGACGCTAACACCGTCGTGCACGTGCCCCGCCCTTTACAGTTTACCGGGTGGTTTTATATCTGTCATTTTCCAGATCTTCCTTCCCTTCCTGTGGGGGAGAGTGGCCAGGAGAGACGTGGTCCCCCTTGTACAGATGAGGAAACTTGGTGAAGTGGGCTGGCCAAGGTCATGCCACACAGGGGCACATGCAGAGGATCACTTCTCCGGCAGCCACGGCCTCACCATGAGGAGTTCTGGGCGTGAAGTCAGACAGCCCTGGGCTCCCATCCTGGACTCCTCACTGTCCGGCTGTGGATCTCGGGAGGGTCACTGCAACTTTCTGAACCTCGATTTTCTCATCCAGGAATGGGAATAACACTCTCCTCAGAGGGTTGTTATGAGGATTAAATGCGATAATGCACGTAAATTCTTAGCAGGGTTCCTGCTCCATCAAGAGTGCTTGATAAATGTTCTTAAGCTGGGAGAAGCAGGTGGTAGATGTCACAGGAGCAAGAGGAGGGCCACCGTGCCTTCCCGAGGTTGAGTGGGGGAGGTGGCCAAGGAAAGCTTCCTGCGGCTGGTGACACTGCTGAGTGGAACGAGTAGGAACGGCTGAGAAAGGACATACCAGGCAGAGGGAACGACAGGATAAAGGCAAACAGCACAGGCTGAGCGAGGAAATACAAACAACTCCAGGAGCAGGGAGATGTGCAGCCGGAGGTGAGGGAGGGGGTCAGACTGAGGAGGCTCCCAGGGACCTAGGATCACAATCTCCAGTTGCTGGGAGCCTTGGGGAGTGGTAAGTGGGGAGTGGCTTCTTCAACATCATCTCTCTGGGGTGTTGACAGAGGGCGGATGTAATGAGGATGAGACTCAGCAAGAAGACCCAGTGTATTGAAGGTGGCTGTAAAAGTCCAGGAGAGAAAGAATGAGGACCTGGACCCAGGCAGCGGAGATGAGGATAGAGGAATAGAATTGACCAAATACAGGATGAGGTGAGATGCGGAAGTCAGGGATGGCTCCCTTGGTTGGAGTTTGGGCCCTGGGTAGAAAATGGAGCCACCAGCTGTGATAGAGACAACAGGAAGAGGAGCTGGCTTGGAGACTTGGACTTTATGGTGCCCCAGGGATGCCCAAGTGGAAATGTCCAGAGGGCAGTGGGGGAGGGGGTCAGGCTGAGGATATGGATTTGGAAGTCATGGGCATGGAGGAGATGGGTCACTCAGTGAAGATGTAGAGACAGCAGAGTTGAGAGGAGCCATAGATCTAGGAAGGGACTCTGGGGGACAAAGGTGGCTGGAGAGAGGAAGCCATGGAGAAATCCGGGAAGAGCTGATTGACGAAGGACAAAGCACACCACCGTCCTGGAGCCTGGAGCTGTCACAGCTCTTGGTTGAGAACAACAGAATTCTCTCTGGCTGCTGAAGGAGAAAAGAAATTTTCTCAAGTGTATTAGGACCCTCAAGAGGACCACAGAGCCGGGCTTGGAGACCTCACAGCCAGGAACCACACCTGAACCACAGCTAAGCCACACCCAAACCCCTGACCCACACAGCAGGACTGTTCCCGTGGAGACGCCACATAGGCCCATGGACACGGAGCCCCCAGCTTGTGCTGCTATCCCTGGGCACCAGAGGTCACCACTAGGACCTCTGTCTTGGCAGCTGGGCCCACAGGTGTCCGCTTCTTGTGTCACCACCTTCTGAGCTAACGGCTCACATATGTGTGTGTGCTTGGTGGAGCCAGCAGGTGCCTGCGCCCTAGCTGCAAAAGAGTCTGGGAGCTCAAGCTCCTGACCTCTGCCTTGAGGAGCCTGAACGCTTACGGTGGAAATTTCCCAAAACAAACAAAAAAGGTGTCCAATGGTGTAGGGTGACCAAAAATGCTTGAAGAATTAAGGAGTGAGTGAAGAGATCCAAGACAACAAGGGCTGAAGAATCGGTTGGTTTGGGCAGTTACAAGGGCCTTGTTCTTCGAGTCACTTACCAACTAGAGTCAACTCCTTCCCATAGGATTTGAAGCGTCATTAAATTCAAACCCAAGGACAGCTGCACAGGCCACCACTGCGAGGAAGGGGGAAACGACTGTGCTGGACTCCAGGGAAGCCTTAGTGAGGGGAGGAGTCTGGACCAGAAGCCTCCGTGGTTGGGCTATGTTTTCAGGATTTGGGTGATTTTTAGTGCGTGACTGGCCTGGGGGAAGAAGCAAGCGAGGATCCTGTGGCAAAGTCCCACCTTGGGAGGTTGTGGGGGTGTCTGGGAGCCTTTCCCCTTTGCTAGAACTTGGGTGGCTGCTGAGCTTTGGCTGGTGGCTTTTCTCCAGCGGGGAGGATAGGAAGTGCTGCCTATTGGGCTCCTGTTCTTTTTTTGTTCTTTTTTTATTGATTAAGTTATTACATATGTGTCCTTATCCTCCACCCATTAGCCTCCCATCCCTCCCACTCATGCCCTCACCCCCCTGTTGTCGTGTCCATTGGGTTAGGCTTATATGCATGCATACAAGTCCAGTCTAAAAAAAGCAATCCCATTTACCATTGCACCAAAAAAACTAAGATACCTAGGAATAAACTTAACTAAGGAGGTAAAATACCTATACGCAGAAAACCACAGGACACTGGAAAAAGAGATAGAGGAAGACATAAACAGATGATGGGCTCCTGTTCTTAAGGGCACAGAATGCCCAACAGCGGGCACAGGACTGGCCCAGAAGAGTGGATTGGGAAAGGTTTTCTGAGCAAATGAATGGACGAACCAGGAAGCATTTGTTTGGCCCCAGCTGTATGCCAAGCATTGTGCCGGCACCACAGGGAAACAGATCAATGGGACGTGGTCCCGGCCATGGAAGGGTCCAGTCTAGTGTCTCTACCAACAGCCAACAAACGCTGTGCCGTGGAGCTGGGCACAGGGGCTCTGAGAGCACCGAGGAGGGAAGGCAGAGCTGCGGGTGGGCAGGGCAGGGTGGGGCCTCTTGGGAATGTTTTCCCCAGGAGGTGACATCGATGGAGTTTGCTGGGTGCTGTCGGGGGCACGGCAGCAACATTTGTTCACGCCTGGGGCAAGGTTAAGGCAGCAGAGTGGGGTGGGGGCCTGGAGCCTATACTCCAGTAGGAATGGGGGTCAGCGAGAGGTTCGGACTAGATCCGGAGGCTGTGGGGAGCCATTTAGGGAGGGAGCTGAGGAGTGCAGGTCCTTCTGTAGAGGGACTGCCTATTGGAGGAGGCTGGGCCCAGCCAGGGAGACAGGTGAGGGTGGGTGGCGATGGCAGTCTGAGCTGTGGCCAGAGTTGGCTGTGGATGTAAAGGGGCTGTAACTTGATGATACCCCCAACCTCCACTCCAGGGGCGTTGGTGGGAGAAGCTGGGCCTGTGGGTGCCAGGATGTCCAGGCCAGGCCTTCTTGCCCAGGGGCACCCTGGAGCCTGCTGGGCGCCCTCATTATGCCACTCATGGGCGAGGAGAGACGCAAGCAGCAATTGAGACGCCTCCTGCTGGTGTGCGGAGTGCAAACCACATGAGATCCCATCTTGCGCATAATGTGCATCCGAGGACAAAATTAGATTGAGAAGTAAATGAAGCCGAAAATTTCCAAAGCATTTTCCGTCAAGAAGCTGTTTGATTGCGTGCTTTAATTCTCTGAGCCGTCCTGCCCAGTGGGTTCATTTTGGTGGGGATGGCTTGAGCAGAAGGTGATGGGAGGGGACCTGGGGCCGGGCCCGAGGGGAGACAAGAGGTCTTTACTGCGTCACGGCCATGAGTCCAGGCTCCATGTGGCTCCGTCTCCTGGGTGGCC
Source organism: Cnephaeus nilssonii (assembly GCF_951640355.1). NCBI lineage: Eukaryota > Metazoa > Chordata > Mammalia > Chiroptera > Vespertilionidae > Cnephaeus > Cnephaeus nilssonii. The sequence continues at coordinate 28,249,744 of NC_137085.1, forward strand.
TGGTTCAGACCTCAAGACGCCCTGTGAAGAGGGTGTTATTGTTCCCCTTTTGTAGACAAGGAAACGGAGGGCACAAATCACGCGGTAACCTGTCAAGGTCACATAAATAGTAGGCGGTTGGCTGGGGTGGCAAGCACTGGCCTGTCGGACTTTAAAACTCAAGCTGATGCACATTTGAATGTTTCCATCCTTTAACCAGAAGGCTCTGCCTTCTTCCTTCTTCTCCTCCTTCTCTCCCCCTCTCCTTCCTCCCTTTCCAAAGCCCAGGAACCCTGGGAGGCAATGCAAGGAGTATGTTCCCATTTTGTAGATTTGGGAAATGATGCTCAGTGAGGTACCGTCATGTGTTGGTAGCATGGTAGCTGGAAGCCAGTGGCAAATTCCGTGGAATCTGATTCTTGTGTGTGGTCCCCCTACCTTCCTGGACCAACAGGGACAATAAATACAAAGATGTGACCAACTCAATCAGCCTCTCTCTCTCTCTCTCTCTCTCTCTCTCTCTCTCTCTCTCTCACACACACACACACACACACACACACACACACACACACACACGGCAAGTTTGGAACCGGCTCTGGGCAGGAACCCAGTGCCCTCCCCTCCCTGGCTCCAGGTCACTCTGGGCACCGGCTCCCTGACAAGGGCTGAGCCCTCTCCCGCTCCAGAGCCCCTGCGGACCTCAGCCAGGCCTGCGGAGCCCGAGGGTGCGGAGCCTGCACCCTTAGGTCGGCTCACAGGGGACACTGCTCTTTCTGCTTCATCAGGAACATCCGAGCCCTGGGCTACTGGAAGAAAAAAACACCAAGAGTCAGTTTCTTGAACTTGAGGGGTGCTCGGTGGAGGCAGGAAAGGGATAGAAAAGCGAGGAAAGGACATTTGGATTGAGAGCCATGGTGGTTCTAGGGCCCAGGCCTGGCTGGGCACGCTCTCTGGGCAAGGCCTGGCCCTCGCAGGGGCTTCTTCACTCACCGGCAGTCTGGACAATCAGAGATTTTCCAACAATTGCTAAATTGTTACACTTGCTTTGTCAAGAAAACTTTTATTCAGATAAGACCTTCCTGGGCAGCCCTTCATTTATGTAAACCAGTCAGAATCGAGGTTCATTGGTTTGGGGGGTGCCAGTCCCCCAGGAGGTCCAGGGGAACACAGCTGGAACCCCTGCCCCGGCTGACCTTGAGTGTCCTTTGGGCTCGGGTGCTCCCCGATTCGAAAGTGGTTTTCAGGCCACTGTGAAGCCCGCTCACAGAACATGTATTTCCTCTGCTCAGCCTGGCTCTCAGTTCCCACCTCTGAAACCCCAGTTCTGACACCTTACGCCCCAGCGTTCCACCTGCCTCACCCCAACCTCGGCCACTGGCGGAGGAAGCTTAGACCAAGGCCCAAGCACACCACCTGCTGCGGTTCGTCGGCTGGTGTGAGGGACCCACTGTACTGGCCATCCTGCCCCGACTGCCCAGCCCCGCTCCCCACCCCTCTGAGGAGCGCTGCCTACTGAGACCCAGTGCCAGGGCCGCCTCCCCCAGGATCCTGCAGCCTGACGGCTGGTGTGGAACCGTAGGTCTGCTCTTTGCTAATTGTGTGGTCTTGGCCAGGACATGTCTTCTCTCTGAGCCTCAGTTTCCCCAGCTATGGTCGCTGAAAGGGTGAATACCCGGCAAGTGGAACCCAGGCCTGACTGACTCCTGCTCAGTAGAACCCCCACCCTGAGTGTTCTCTTCTGCGATCGCATTTGGGGCTCCCGATGGCCCGTGAGGGAGGCAGGGCAGGGGTGATCCCATAGCTGGCAGAGATGCTCCTATACACGTCTCGGCCTCTCTGGGAGGGGAGAGAAAGGGAGGGACAGGCCGGCGATTGGGCAGCCCACAGAGCCAGCCAGCAGGGCGATTTAACGCGTGTTCTCTGCTGCACATGAATGTGCCGGGCACCCTGGGAGGTGCCTCTGTGGGGTAGCTTGGTTTTCCCTGGCAAAGCGCACCTGCCCAGCCTGCCTTCCATGTGGGCCCCTGGGCAGTTACCAGCCGGGACCTCGCTGCGTGGTTTGGGGAAATGATCAGAGGAGTGGCTGGGCTTTCTTGGTTCCAAGTCGGGCTCTCCGTGACATCCACCGCCGTGTTGCCCTCTGGGCCAAAAGTGGACCAGCTGAGCCTCTGGTTTGGGGTTTGTGAAGAGGTCAGAAGCCTGGCCGAGGCTTTTCTGGCTTAGACTTTACTTGTTGACGATTTCTTAAATAAACGGGCCGTCAGCTAGACAGATGTGGTAGGCAGAGAACTGGGTAATATGCCTTCTTCACGTCTCTAGCATCATTTGATTCCCCCTGTGGGAGACCTGGGATTAAGACTCTGGTACACAGATGAGAATGTTCAGGGCGGGGAGGGGACCTGCCTGAAGGCACAATAAAAAGGCACAGAGCTTTCTGACCCCGAGTCCAGGGCTGGCTGGGTCTCATGGGCCTTCACACTCGGTCTTCCAGCCCTGACCTTACCCTCCAGCTTGAAAGGTTCAGTAGACCCCGCCTACCACGCTTGACTTCATTCCCAACCCATCCTAGATGTATAACCTGGTGGTCAGGACCTTAGGCGGCCTGGGTATCCAGTCCTCCTCCACCCCGCCCCATTTTCTGCCTGTGCAACCTTGGGCGAGTTATCTCACCTCTCTCAGCCTCGGTTGCCTCCTCTGAATATTGGAAGTAATACCACGGCTAACCTTGGGGAGCCCTTTGGGCCAGGCACCTCTCTAAGTGCTTTATATATACCCTAACTTTTTAATCCTTTTGAACAGTCTCAAGAAGGTGATATTATCATCAGCCCCACTTTATAGATGAGGAAACTGTGGCATAATTGTGTCCAAAGTTACAAAACAACTAGTAAGTAGCAGAGTTGGGATTTGAACCCAGGCAGTCTTCTCCCAGAGCCTTTGCTCTGAACCCCTAGGCTCATTCAGCCTTCCAATAACCACCACCACTGCCTCCTACTGCAGCATCAACAACAATAACTTTTGCCCATATATTGCTCTGATGATTTCATGAGATAATGTGCATAAGGCACATAGAAGAGTGTCTGGCAAAGAGAAATTGCTCAACAGGGCCAGCTACCATCATTATCCATCGCACGCAGATTCGGTGATACTGTGGGCACACACAGCGGTGGGTGGCATTATTGACTGTCCTCTCTGTGCCCAGCCCGGTGCCAGGAGCTTTACATGCATTCGTTCATTTAACCCGTGCAACAGTTCTACAAGGCAGATAGGATTCTCTTTATTCAGAGATGAGAAGACAGACACAGAGAGGCTAAGCCACTCGCTCAAGATCACACTTCCAGCAAGTGTGGAACCAGGGGCCGGATGGAGACCGCCAGCCTGGGGCGCTTGTCTCTGTCTTGCCATACTGCCCCCCCTTTTACAAAGAGGCAACGTCCCCCAACCTGGAAGGCCGCTTCAGGGGAACGCAATGCTTTCTGTGTGTTCATGTCCTCCTTCCGTTTCCACTTGGGAGTCACCCATCACCCAGTTTATGTCGACTCCAACTCCCGGGAAGGAGGACTTTGCGAACCGTCAGGTTTGGGAAGTGTGTTCTGCATTAGCGACCTGGAGGTGGGCAAATGGGATGCAATACTGTTGGCCCGGAGTTGGGGAGGGGATTGCGGGACTGTTTAATCTCCACGTTTCACTCTGGCCATGGGACTCCAGGATTCTGAAACATCGTGGGGCAAAGAGACGTTTTCGGTACCCTCCAGCCAGCGGGGAGCGTACTGTAGCGACAAGTGGAGGCATGGAGGTCTCCATCAGCAGTCTAATCTCCGGGCGACCTTTGCCGTTGCCACGCACTGTACGAGGATTCTCCAGGGACACATCCTGGACCAGATGGACAACTGAGCTCTTCTCCACCTGCTACTTACGATTATATGGGTCCCAGCCACCTTTCAAAACACTGGTTTGTCCTATCAGTTTCTCAAATAACGGACACACATCATTATGCTGGAGTGACATAAGTCCGCCTCCTCCTATGACAGCACCCAGCGTCATCTCTGTGGCATGACTGAGCCTGGCCCGGTACAGAGGTCTGCAAGCAGGCGGCTTGCCCTTCCACCCCAGACGGCTGAGGTTGGGATACCTTAAGTCTGATTATATTGTTTCCCTGTCTCCATCCTTGCTGTTCACCTGTCATCTGTCACTTCTCCTCATGTCAAGTTGCCTGGCTCTAGAAAGCTCTCTCCTTCTTATTTTATTGTTTTCAAGCTGCTGGGGCTGGAAAACCAAGCCACTGAGCTCCCTGGAACCGTGTGCCAATGATGAGTGGGTCCCCAGAGCTGGTGCCCGGAGGGGCTCTAGGGCAGGCTTTGTGCCCACCCTTTGCCAATCACAGCCAGATTGTCGGGACTGAGATGGCCCGATGGCGCGTTTTGGTTCGGCGGGATATCACTGTATTTACTGCCCTTGTCAGGGCTGGATGCTGACGTGGCGGAGGCCTGGGGGACCACGGGCTGTGAATCTGTGACTTGACCAAGGTGCTCCTGGCATCATGACGCTGCCCTTGAAAGCAAGCGGTCCCCGCTGTGACAGCTCTGGCCCGAGAGCTGCAGAGGTGGGAGCAGGGGGCAGGGAGGAGCCGTGCTCTCCGAGCACCTTGGATTCATTATTATCTCCCCTCGGAGCCTGTGAGCGAGCCCCTCGGGGGCACAGACACTGTCTGGTTCTTAAGATAAAGTTAATTTTACATCAAAAAGTTAATTTCAAATAAAAAGTAATACATGCATGTAGTTAAATATTCAAACCATACAGAAAAAATAGGCAATGGGAAGGAACTCTCCTTCCCCCAACCTCAGTCCTGCCATTCCTAGTCCCTCACCCCAAAGGGAACAATGTCTTGTGTGTCCTGTCAGTCACATTTTTAGACATCTATCAGCACATAGATTTTATCCATCTTTTAGTAGCACAAGTGGAATCCTACTCTACTTAGTGTTCTTCTGTCCTTTGTTTTATTCACTCAGCAATGGATCTTGGTGCTCTTTCCACAATCCACACATTCAGATCGACCTCACTGTTTTTCAAACTGTGTGTTATTCCATCATCGGGAAATGTCATAATTTATTTAACCCTGCCATTATGGTAGAATCTTGGATTGTCTCCTCCCACCCCTCCCTCCCTCCCTCCCTCCCTCCCTCCCTCCCTTTCTCCCTCCTTCCTTTGCTCTCATAAAATGTAAAACTGGGGCGTAGTTTTCTGTGTATTTCCATAGGTAAAGTCCTAGAATTAGAATTGCTGGTCAAAGGGGAGGTGTGTTCTGTATTTTGCAGTTCACCCACTAAAGCAGAACAGTGCAGGGAGGTGGGTGGTAAAGGCACGACTCTGGCATCAGGTGGCCTCAGTTTGCATCCAGCTCCACCTCTTTCTAGCTGGGCATCTTATCTGCAAATTGGGGATTATAAAGATTTATCTCTCCCAGGGTGGCTATGATACTTAAATGAGATGATACACACAAAACACTTAGAATGGTGCCTGGCACATGGCAAGAGCTGAACAAATGCTAATTGTTGCTGTTGTGGACATTACTGTTACTATAATCATCATCTCCCCGGTCCTCCGGAGCACTCAGGAAGGTGCTTAGAACTTAGTGGTAGGTACCAGACAATGCATGCGTGTGTGAGCGAAGACGTGAGCTGGCCCCCAGTGGCCCCCAGCGTTCCCCTGCTGAAATACTGGCTCCCCTCGCCTCCGGAGCAGCGCCTGTCCTGGCAGGAGGCCCGGGGCCAGGAGAGGCAGCGCTCTGCAGCCTTGCTCGTTAGAACCCTGCCTTTGTCGGTTTAGTAGGTCAAACCAACATTGCTAGTTCGAGGACGATCGGGTCAGAACTGTGCATGGGAATATTGACTGGGCCCCAGTGTGTGCTCTAAAATGCCAGGCAGGTGAAATTCAAACACCCTCGGAACTGAAATACAGGGTCGGAGCCTGGAAGTTTCCAGTGACTCCAGGGAAGTGGCCGAGGTTGGTCTAAATGAAGGACTCGGGAGAGTAGAGACTGCAAAGTAAACAGTGCCCTGATGAATGAGTCGTCAGAGTTGCCTTCTCGGCTCTCCGATTCCAGGTTAGATCTTTAGCCTGGACAATTAAAGGGAGGCCAGTCAGAGTTAGTTACAGGTGGGGATAAAGTAATTTTGAGAAAAGAAATTTAGGGTTATTGTTTCTAAGTAAATAACACCACCTCCACAAATGGCTCATATACCTGTCATTAGCAGCCAGCCAGGTCCGCTGTAATGACACCATACGGCTCATCGGCAGTGAGCATGTCCATTGTGCACAGGCGAGTTGGGGTGTAACATCACTGCCAGCCTTTCCCTCTACGTGTGATACCCACCATGCACCTCCCGGCTCAGCCCACTCTTTTTAAAAATATATATATATTTTATTGATTTTTTACAGAGAGGAAGGGAGAGGGATAGAGAATTAGAAACATCGATTAGAGGGAAACATCGATCAGCTGCCTCCCGCAACACCCCCTACTGAGGATGTGCCCACAACCAAGGTACATGCCCTTGACCAGAATCGAACCTGGGACCCTTCAGTCCGCAGGCCGACGCTCTATCCACTGAGCCAAACCGGTTAGGGCTCAGCCCACTCTTCACTCATGGCAGGTCTGGACAAAGGGAGATGTCAGAGCAGCCCCTGTTCCAATTGTCACACATTTCAAACGCCAGCTGGGAGGAAGGAGCCCAGTGGTGTACACACTACGTGTACACATTCGCCGGGGTTTTTGTGGCAGGACCGACCCCTCCCTGTGTCCCGTGTGCTGGGCTGTTTCTTTCCCTCTCCCCTCAGGTGACCGGACCCTGTCATCTGCTTTGGTGTTGGTTGAAAATCTCAGCGCATGTCACTCAAGCACGGGTTGACTTTTTTTCTATAACAAGCGTCAAAGTATAGTTTTTAAAAGTTAAGAACATAACCCATGTGTTATGTAGAGGGAACACCTGTGAAGATTTCATTCAGCTCACTAGAGGCCCAGTGCATGAAATTTGTGCATTCAGCGGGGGGCAGGGGGCGAGCAGGCCTAAGCCGGCAGTCGGACATCCTTAGCGCTGCCGCAGAGGTGGGAGAGGCTCCCGCCACCACCACTGTGCTTGCCAGCCATAAGCCCGGCTTCTGAGTGGCGCTCCCCCTGTGGGAGTGCACTGACCACCAGGGGGCAGCTCCTGCGTTGAGCGTCTGCCCCCTGGTGGTCAGTGCACATCATAGCAACCAGTCATATTGCTGTTCGGTCGATTTGCATATTAGCCTTTTATTATATAGGATAAGTTAATGAGGGAACCTATAAAAAGATAAAAGTGGTTCCAAGAGCATTTCAGAATCCAGGGGTTTATATTGTCCAGCGGGAATGGCATTTGAAAAAAAAAGTTCAATAAAATTGCTAGATTAGATACAAACTTGGGTAATATCCTATGGGTTAACTTTTGGGTTATCTTTTCTGCCTGATAGACATCTTCTAACTTCCCCGTGTCTGGGCTCTAATCAAATAGTAAAGAATTGTCAAACACAGGTACATTCTCTTAGAGGCATGAGTCTTGGGTGTGCCTGTTACATTGAAGGCTGTGCTTCCCACCTTTAGGACCTGTTTTTGAAAGTTTTAATAATATTTCTTTACACCCAAAAAAGGTTTCTCATGGTTCCGTGACTCTGAGGAAAGGCTTTCTGGGAAAATGTTCTAGAAGTGCCTGCCGGTTTGGGTGAAATGGTTGCACTGAGACAGAATCGGAGCTTTGGCTTTGGAGCCCCCACTGAGTTCCTGCGTGGCTCCACTTTGTCCTGCAGGGTGGGCTGAGTGGTTCCGTGGCTGGGCGCTGGGAGAGGAGCCCTGACAGGCAGTCCAGTCCAGAGCGTGGAGTCTGGAGCCTGGGAGGAGGTTGGAAGGAAACAGGGGAAAGGGAAGAGCCAGCTGACCTGGGAAGATCAGGACCACAGAGAGGGCACCGGGGAATGGCGAGTCGGGAGGGGCTTGGGGACTGACTGGACATGAGGGAGGAGGGTGTCTTGAGGCTGGCATGGCTGGGAGGCTGGTGCTGTCGCCCACAAAAACAAGGGAGATGGCAAGACTTGAGGGCTTTGGGGGATGGATAAAGGTTGAAAATTGACAGTCTGAGGGCTAAACATGGCCCTTGTTCAAGTTTTCTTTGGCCTTCCTGTATATTTCAAAAACTGGATTAGCGCCAGCATCCACACAGACAGGAGATTCCCAAAAGAAATGAAACCTGACTTCTAGCTTCTTTTGCAAACTAGCCAGAGCTGAGGAGGGGCAAGGTGGGCAGGCACTACCCAGCTCTACAGCAGCCAGCACCAGCCTCCAGTGCCATCAACGCGGCAGCCAAGTGATGCCTCTGACTTAGGGAATGTTGGAGCAGAAAACCCCCGAGAGACCATCTGTTCTCTCTGCTTGAGCATTCCGGTGGGAAAACCAAGGCCCAGAGAGAGGTGGAACTTACCTGAGGTCACCCAGCAAGTTACCGATGCCCCTTCCTGGAATGTGCAGGCTTCCTGGGCATTAAAAGTCCCCAGTGGATTTGATCGCCATTTTGTGCGAGCGTTTGCCTCTGCCAACCAGCTCCGCCTGGGCCTCGTCTGTGGAGGTGGCCCTCTTCTGGGCAGAACCTCCGGCCCAGGGCTGTCGAGGCGGGCAGACCCTCTCTGGGCATCGAGCCACCGCCAGCATCCTGCCCCCACCTCCCATGTTGTTCACGATAACTCACGGCTTCTCAGTGGCTTTCTCTCTTCTTCCCCTCGCTCACACGCAGTCAGGTAGGCAGAGGGGGGAGTTCGGCTGGTGCCCTGTGGTATTCAAAGTGAAGGGCTTTCACACTGTCAGGGTAATGAATTCTGTAAGGGTTTGAAGAGGGGCTGGGAGGATCTCCATGTCATGTGTCTGGGAGTGACAACCCCCAGTGGTTAATTACTGCCACACGATGAGAACCGAGCTGGTAGCAAAATGAGATAAGTTCATTATGAGCTAAATGTGAAGTTAATTGGATTCACATTTCCCCCCATTAGTGCACATAGAGAGAGCCTACCTAGAAACGGGCTGTATGAAAAAGAAAAAGTTGCATCTAAGCAGAATCAGATAAATCAGGCCTGTTTATTTTGTGGAGTTCGTGACAAAGGGCTTTCTGAGATGTTGGTGAGACAGGAACCAAAGTTGCTTTCAGATGGTAGAACCAATGTCTGATTAATTTCACCTCAGCAGCGTACAGCCATACCACCCTGAACGCGCCCGGTCTCCTCCAATTTCATCTTGGCAGGTATTTCTGAGCACCTACTGTGTGCCAGCCAGTGCCGGGGCCTTGTGTTGACTGATGGTTGAGCATCCCCAGCCTTGGTGACGTGCCTGAGACATGTTAGAGAAGGGACTGAGAAGGTGAACGTGCCCATACTCTCCAAGGTCACAGAATCCCCAGCTCACTGCCGAGAGCGTCCTCACAGGCCATCAGAACAAATTTGAGGCTTCACTCCACGCTGGGTTTTCCCACCGGGGTGTCCAGCCTCGACTCAGATTTGGATAGGTGTCCTTAGGAAGTCCCAGGCAGCATGATGAAAACAAGAGCGGGTGACATTTATGACGTCCTGTATCAATCAGCTATTGCCACAGCACCGATGCTTAGCCAACCACCCCAAAGCTCAGGGCTTAACACCACCATGGTCTCTTCCTGCTCCTGCTCCTGCTCCTGCTCCTGCTCCTGGGGGTTGGCTGATCTGGGCTGGGCTTGACGGCAGTTGTAGGTTGGGTCCATCTCTGCTCCCCATGTCGCCCTTCCTCCTTGTAGTGGCTGGCCAGGGCCTGCTGTCACGGCGAGGGCAGAGGTACCGAGGGGCACACCCAGCACCCCAAGCATGTGACAAGCTTCTGCTCGCCGAATGCCTGCTCACGTCCCGCTGGCCAAAGCCAGCACATGGCCGAGCCCAAAGGGAAGGGGCAGAGAAGCAAGCTGCCTCCAGGAGGAGGAACTGCAAAGGGTTTCTTTTTAGGTTTTCATAAAACTAAATTAATTTGGTTTTACTTACTCTTTTAAATGATTATTTTTAATTTATCTGGTTCTTAAAAGTTTAATATTACATTTTCCCTACATTTTTTGGAGTCAAATTACCACTTACTTTTCAAGATGATGTTATAAGGATGGGGTTAAGGGTTGCAGCCAATAAGCCAGTCTCCCACAAGGCTCAGGGCTGGCACTGTGCCACGTGTTTACATGCTTCTCGCTGACCCCCAGAATGCCCCACGGAAGAGGCATGTTTTGTTCTTGCTGCCAAGGTGGCACAGCACGGGGTGCAGCGTGCCGGTTTGCCAGCCAGACTGACTGGGTTTGAAACCTGCCTTTCTTCCTTACCATCTGTGTGACTGTGAGCAGGTTACTTAAACTTTTTGTGCCTTAGTTTCCCCACAGCAGAATAGGGATAATAGTAGCTTTCTAATAGGGCTATTGAAGGAATAAGTGGATAATAGTTTTCTTTCTGTGTTAGCTGTTGTTTGCGCTAGATTAATGTTGGCTATTATTAGCCTCATTTTACAGACGAGGAAACCGAGGCTCAGAACGAGGGAGGAACTCTCTCAGGACCACGCGGCCCTGAGCGGTAGAGCCAGGAGTGGAGCCTGGCAGAGGGGACGCTCCTCATTGCTGTGCTCTGCTGCCTTCCTGTGCTTTCTGAGCTGCGGTCAGCGCCCTGTGACTTCCCCTCCCGGTCTCATGAAGTTGACTGGGAATTTTACAAGCCGTGAGGATTAAGTGGAACAATGTCTATGAACTGCCTACCCCTGTGCCTGGCACAGAGGTGGGAGGGGCTCGGGTACCCGGAGACGACACAGATGCCAGTTGCTCCCTTCTTTGCCCACCGCACCACAGGTGATAACTCAGACTCTGCTTTGGTGGCCAGTCCAAGGAAGGGACGTGCAGCCTCAGGCGGCAGCCTCTGGGCCTCGGCACATACGCTGGGTGGAACTGGAGCCGTGGACAGTACAGGGGAGCCCCCCGTGACAGGGGACTCGGAGGCAGAGTTATTTGTCAGATTCATGCGGCCAATTGTCAGGTCCTCACTGTGCACAGGGAGGAGGGACGGGGGATGGAATGAGTTCCCAGCCGGATGGCCAAGTCCTGAACCGCTGACACCAGGCCCACCGAGGCTGGAAGCACGGAACACAGCCTGCCCCTGTCCAAGGAGACATCGGAGCCCTCCAGGCAGCAGCTCACAGTACAGAGTTGATTGTGGAGGCTCCAGAGCTGTGGGCGCAGTCGAACTTTAAGGTAGAAAAATCTACTCACAGTCAAATTATCCTTCGTGTGTATGCACGCACAGACCAGTATGGGCTCCTGGCTATCACTGAGCTCAGAGCTCTTGTTGAAAATTGGGAAAGGCTGGTGACCAGAGCAAAAGGCTTGCCCAGTGTCCCACAGCAGTTCAGTAGCAAAACTGGGGCTCGGATCAGTAAAAAGGCCTTGGATGGCGAAGTTATGAGCACTTGCTGTGTGCCCGGGGCTGTGCAGGCCTGCCCCCGCGGAGACTAAATACTGATGAGTTCATTCCCAATGGACACCCACCTTCTGATCTGGCTTCTGACAGCCCATCTTCGACCACACCCTCTTTCCTGCTTTAATCTGCCCACCCTTTCCAGCTAACCTCTAGTTCTCAGCCCTCCTTATTGAATTTTCTCCCACCCACCCCCTCCCACACCCCCACCCAAGAAGCTCAGGCTGGAGCTCCCCAACCTGGGGTCAAATCTCCGCTCTCTTTCCTACCAGCTGTGTGACCTTAGGCAAGTGACTTCACGTCTTCCTTCCGCAGTTGCCTTTTTTAGAAAGTGGGCACGATCACTGCTCAGCCCTGAGAGTGGTTAGGATGATAAAGCGAGTTAGTGTGTAGAAAGGAGTAAGCACTAGTGCCTGGCACTAGTCAGTGCTGTCCTATCATTACTGACATCATCACCTCCACCTGTTAGTGACGGTGCCCCTTTGCCCTGGGAGGATTGGGGTGGAGAGCAGGGGGACCTTCAGAAGAGGCAAATACTTAAAGGGCCTTGAAAAACTTCAGAGGAGCTGGCTCTTGAGGGTGGCATTTGAAGACTGGATGAAGGCTGAGTTGGTGGGGATGAAAGAAGAGCAGGTAGAAAGGGAGCGGCAGGAGCAAGGGCGTGGGGGCAGGAAGGAGGTACGGGGCAGGTGGGGAATGGCTGGGGCAGTCAGAGTGGCTGAGGCTGGAAAGGTCACAGGTGGGGGACACAGGTGGAGGGGGGCTTTGGAAGCCAAACTGAAAAATCTGTACTTCATTGAGTCGGCAGCAGGGAGCTAGTGAATCTGGAACGGTGCTGGTTCTCGGCACCCGTGACCTGGCTGTCTCAGCAAATTTTTTTTTTTAAATAAATATATTTTTTATTGATTTTAGAGAGGAAGGGAGAAGGAGAGAGAGACAGAAACATCAATGATGAGAGAGAATCATTGATTGGCTGCCTCCTGCACGCCCCCTACTGGGGATCGAGCCCATAACCCAGGCATGTGCCCTTGGCTGGAATCAAACCTGGGACCCTTCAGTCCACAGGCTGAAGCTCTATCCATTGAGCCAAACCAACCAGGGCTCAGCAAACTTTTTTATTGGTTCTCATAAATGAGCTGATTTGCTTGTGATTTTTCCAGATGGAAGGTATAGCCAACTAATGATAATTTTGATGTTCCCCACCCCACAATGTTTATGTCTCTATCTTGCCTTCTTGTACTGGCTAACACTTTCAGAACAATTTTCAGTAATGACAGGTTTCCTTGACATGTTCTTGACTTTAATAAGAAGGCTTCAAGTATTTCACCAATTTGGTATGATGTTGACTCTAGATTTAAGATCAATATCAGATCAAAGCAGCATACTCCAATTCTTATTTACTAGGAGGTATTGTGAGGAATTAGTATTGAGTTTCAGCCAATGCCTTTTCCATAGCTTTGATAGAATCATATGTTTCTCCTCCTTTGATACATTCAAATGCTTTCCCAACCAATGCTTTAATATCGATCATCCTTGTATACCCCAAATAAGCCTTTTTTGGTCATGGTATACTATTCTTTTTCTAATATTACTTGATCAGTGAGATTGATTTTTTTTGCATGTATATTGATAAATTAACAGAACTATGTGTCCCTTGAAGATATGTAATACTTTAAACAATAAAATAAGACTTAAAAAGAAGATCTTGCTCAAAACAAAAAACTTGTTCAAGAAGCTAAATGAATGAGGCATCTTATTTTTAAAGATAATTTTCAAAAACTTTTAATGTTTCTTCTAAGGTTATTAGGCTATTCATGTTTTCTACCTCTTCTTGAGTTAATTTTGATCATTCATGTTTTTCTAGAAAATTCTACTTCAATTGAGATTTCCACATTTATTAGTGCCGAGCAGCCATACATTTTTAAGTGGTTTTTAGCATCATCTCTTCCATATCTCTGGTTGTATCTCCTCCGTATTCCTAGGTTCATCTATCTTATTGGTCTTTTCAAATAACAATTCTTGGTTGTATTTATTGTTCTGTCTGCTTTTCTGTTTCCTAATTTGTTATTTCCTGCTTTTTCCTGATCAATTCCTTCCTCCTCCTTTCCTTAGGTTCACTGTATTGCTTTTTTAGCCGGCTTCTTGAGTTGAGTGAGGCTTTGGTGAGGCACTGATTTTTCAATCCCTTGCTTTTGGAATCAAGGTTATAAGCATGTGTAACAGTGGCAGAAATTATTGGGGTTCAGTCCCCGTTGAAGAAAGAACCCCATCCCAGGAGCTGGAGAGCTGGATTCTAGTACCAGCCTTGCCTCAAATCAGCTGTCTTTAGGCACGACCTTCCTCTCTCAGGACCCTCTCATCCATCTCAGGCAGCCAGGCGAGCTCCCCTGCACCAGGCCGCCTCTTATCAGGACAACACCCTCCGTCCCCCAGGAGGCAGATATGGCTTCCTCTGATGTGCTCCTGGCTCTCATCCCAACACACATAGCCACAAAAGCTGCGCAGTTGAATTTCATTCTCATGATGGAGCCAATGAGCAGTGGGGACCGTGTGGCTGGAAGGCAAGGCTCAGCCTGGGTGTCCCCGCTGAGACACGTGGGGCCTCTGGACACGGGGTCAGAGGCACGGCCAGGTGTACGTGCAAGGCAGTGGCGTGGAGTGGCTAACCATGTGGACTTTGGCCTTTCCATGTCTAGCATCCTGTAAAATGGGGGTAGCATCAGTACCTTACCTCAAAGAGTTGCTGAGGGTTAATTGAGTTAATAATTTAAAATACTAAGAACAGACCTGGTGTCTTGTCATTTCTATGTTAGCATTTTTGGTTTGTCATTGTCATTAATACATGGAGGCAGATTGTGTGGGCGGTGAATGGGGAGTCACCCTGCTCTCCAGAACCCCGCAGCCTGCAGAGGTGGGCACGCTCTTGCCAGTGCCTGCCTCCCGGCCCCGGTGCCCAGCACAGTATCTGGTATCAGGAGGCGCTTCCTGTGCCTTCATTGAATGAGTGACTGGCTCAGGCCAAAGGCAGAAGAATTCCGTGAGGACCAGAGCTGTGGGGGTTTGAGGTGGAGGGAGGCGTCTGAGCTGGTCTCTGAAGGCGGTGACGTTGGGCCGGTGCAGCAGGAGCAGAGGGCACAACAGAGCAAAGGGGTGGCGGTGCCGAAGCCCAAGTTCTACTGGGGGCAGAGGGCAAGGCGAGCCGCTGGAGCTCCGGTTTCCCAGGGACACAGCAGAGCCATCCTGTTCCTGCTGCGTGGAGCCAGGGTGGCTGGAGGTGTGCGTGTGCGTGTGTGTGTGTGTGTGTGTGTGTGTGTGTGTGTGTGTCCATGCGAGTGACGTGAGGAGCTGGGGGCATGTTGGTGTTCAGCGCCCAGACGTGACAAATGTGCAGATGTCCGGGGAGCTGTGGACACGAGCAGCTGGCTGCGGAGACGCTCACCCTGTGATTTGTTGCTTTGATTCCTCAGGCCGAGACTTGGCGAGCACGACCCTCCCCGGGTACCCTCCGCACGTCCCCCCCGCCGGACAGGGCAGCTACTCAGCCCCGACGCTGACAGGGATGGTGCCTGGTGAGTTTGCATCGTTGGCGTCTCCACAGCAGGCAGCGGATGGGGTTTCGGGGGGGCATCTCCCGGAGCAGCCCCGGTGACCTCTGTGCTTCTGAGAAGTGGACCTGAATAAATCAGGCGGAGGTCCGCACTCTCGGCCAGCCAATGGCGGCACCCGGGAGGACATCAGAGAGAGGGGGGCGATTGGCTGTCACTCAAACAGCCCTCATTGGCCACCCGGGAAGTCTGAACACAGAGGGGTGCAGGACCTGGTCGCAGGTCGCCCAGCCTGGGGAGTGAGGGCCCTCCCCCACCCTCTCCTCCCACCTCCCTTCCCCATCCGATCCATGTGACTTGAACACAGGAGAACCCCGAGGCGCTCCCCCGGCCTCACGCTTTGGGACTGAGGACCGTGTGCTCAGGACAGACAGGAGGCTGCCTGGTGGGTTTGTCACTTGATTCTAAACTGAACACCCGGTGGCCCTTGAAACCTGCTCCCCCCGGGCCGGCAACGTGTCAGTTTCTTTCAAGACAGCGGAAGGGAGCCCACCACGTGCCCCTCCATGCACAGCACAGCACACGGTGCTGTCCGCGGGCTAAGGGCATGAGCGCAGCAGGGTACCCCAAGTATCCGTTTTTTAAAAGATGTGTAAAGAAATGATTGGGGGGAAGTCAGGTTGAAATGTTGTTACACTTCCTTTCAGGGTTCGTGTGGTCCCGTGTTTTGAGTCATTTACAGGGGCCACACGGCTTACTCCGTCCTGGGGGTCCAGGGGCGCTCCTCTCCCCGCACACACTGCTGGCTCTCTCGGGGCGTGTGGAAAGCCAGCTGGTATTTCTCCCCTTTCCCACCCCATGGACTTCTCTTTGGAGCCTCACAACAGCTCTGAGAAGTAGGAGGGTGAATCGTTCACCTGCTTTCTTGCTGAGGAAATTGAGCCCAGAAAGGGGTTGGGACGGGCCCAAGTCAACCAGCAAGTAGGAGTCCTGAGCAGTGTGAACCCCCCTTAGACCCAGGCAAGAGGAACCTACTCTGGCCTTATAAGCCCCTCCCCCTGATGGACCATGGAGAGTCTGCAGGGCCGAGGGGATCTGTCCACCTGGTACCCAAGCCCCTCCTTCGAGCCCACCCTCGGGGCCCTGTCCAGATAGCACCAAGACGCTTCCAGCATCTTCCCTGACTTACATCACAGGCATGTGCACCCCACGACTGAGGACTGGCTCTCCGCGGGGGTGTGGACGGAGCTCGGGTGTGAGTGGGTTTGGGGAAGGGAAGCAGGGCAGGTCGTAGCTCAGGTGGCTCTCCCATGCAGCCAGGTCCTGGCACAGATGCCCAGGGGTCCCGGAATTCTAAATTCACTCCTGCTTTCCAGGTTATTACAAAGATGTGTTTAACAAGGTAGGAGGATGGAGCATGTTTCATTTAACGGTTTGTTAGCTTGATGTATGGCTTTTAAATATGAGACATATGGGAAGTGGCCTCCGTGTGTACTCCCGCCCTGGGCCGTGCCAATGCGGGGAGGCCTGCCAAGGTCACACCTGCGAAGCCTTTGCCTTTTCTGCTACAAGGACGGGCCCGTGCAGAGCACGGGGAACGCGCAGGCGTAAGGGAAACAGGTGGCGGGACACACCCCACCCCGACCTGTCCCAACCGTGAACAGGTTAGGGCAGCCTCGGGAGATGGGTCCCAAGCCATCTCCGTTAGTGGCCCCTCGAATGTATGCAGCATTTGAATGAATGCAAAGTGCTTTCCTGGGAGCCCTCTGATGGTGCCACCCCGCGAGGTGGGCCGGTCTGGGGTGTAGCCCCCCGTTTTCCAACAGGAGAAGCTGAGGCTCAGAGCAGTGAGGGGGTTTCCCAAGGCTGCACAGCTCGTGCCGGGGTCTTGGCCGGTCAGTTCACACTCCTCCCTCTGTCTGTGCTGCCGTGCGTGCTCTGGCTCATCAAGGCAAGCTTCTCAGTGACGCCAGAGGGTAGGCGGCAGCATTTTGGCAGCTGAGGCCACCAGCTGCCCTGCTGCCTCCCCACTGCCAACGCCGAAGAGGCCATGTTCAGAGAGCAGCCGAACTTTCCCGAGCTGATCCAAACAGAGCCTGCCCTCCGGCCCCCATCATCACTCCAGCCCTAATTACACGTGGCCATGGGCCTGGCCGGGCCCCCGGGGGAGCTGATGGCAGCTCCTTGCCCGTTGGTGGTGGCAGCAGCTAGGCAGGGGCTGCCGCAGGGTTGGCCCGGGGCGTGGTCCCTGAGATTGTTTCCAAAGTGGAGGCGGGGTGAGTACACAGTGTCCTCTTGTGCATGTCTCTCCCCTCCCCTCCCTTTCTCTGTTCTCCCTTCCTCGTTTTCTCTTCTCACATACCCCAGCACTGTCAGGGCTGGGAATCCCTACGAGGTGGGCACGGTGCTTGGTTCCTGTTCCTCAGTGTCCACATCACTGTCACGGCTTTGGGACTGTCTCCAACATGGTTTCCAAATGTGCCCCTTGGACGGCTTCAGGGACATCGCGGGCTCGTATGCACGGTCTTTGCAGGAACTGCCCCAGGGTTGGCTCGCAGCAAAGATGGCCCGCCTTTCAGCAGTGCGGGTCCTTGGCCTGCCATTCAGGCATCTCCATGGTCTGGCCTCAGCTTGCCTTTCTGGCCTCCTTCCCCAGCCTGTCCCCAGCCCTGACGGCTCCTGGTTCCCAGCACAACTCACTCTTCCCGGTCAGTGTCCCTCTTGATTCTGTGCCCTCAGCTTAGACCACTTCCTACTATGGCCTGTGAGGATCCAGTGTCACTCGTCAGGGCTGAACATGCATCTCACCTGCCCCATGAAGCCTTCTGGCGTGGCCTCCTCTGGGGATAGAGCCTTACACTTGGCTTTGTTGTGCCACATGGCACACTGTGTTGGTGGCCCAGCTAGCTATGCCACTGGGAGGTGACCTCATTGAGGACCAGGCCCTCTGCCTTACTTGTCTTCTGCACCCTTCGTGGACCTTAGCACATAGTAGGTCCTTTTGTGGGTGTTTGCTAAGGGAGGGAGGCCCCCCAGGGCTGTAACAGACAAGATGCTATTTGACAGGAGGCCCGAGGAGTATGGTGGGTCCCTCCAGCCCTGGCACTCTACTTGCCATGGATTGGGACACATCATTTCTAGGGGCCTTTCAATTACATTGCTCAGTTAACTGACGGCTTTTATTTTCTTTGACAGTAGGAGGTGAGGGTGAGGGTGAGGGTGGAGCAGGAGCTTGGGCTAGTGAGGAGGTCTGGAACAGCAGCAAGAGGCGAGCAGAGACAGGCCCGCTGCTCCCTGGCGGGAGGAAGGAGAGACAGGTGTGATTCCCTCTGCTTCCAGGGTGCATCCCCGCCCCGCTGCTCCCATGTGACTGGCCCAGCCTGCCCTGCCCCCCTCATCCCTGTGGGTTTCACCTCCTCAGAGGGGTCTTCCCTTTGACCCAAAATGTATTCGTTTCCTATCGCTGCTGAAGTGAGTTGCCACAAACAAGTGGCTTAAAACAAGGTAAATCTACCACCTTTCAGGTCTGGAGGTCAGGGTCTCACCGGGCGAAGGCCCACGTGCAGGCAGGGCTGTGTTCCTTCTGCAGAGGAGAGTCACTCCTTCTCCAGTGTGTAGATACTGCCCAGATCGCTTGCTTCGAGGTCCCATCTTCATCGTCATCTTCAAAGCTGTCACTGGGCTGAGTCTTTGTCCTCGGCCCACTGTTGCCGCTGGTTCTCTCTCCGGCCTCCCTCTTCCACGCATAAGGCTCCTTGGGGCTTTATCGGACCCACCTGGGTAATCCAGGATACTCTCCTTATCTCCAGGTCAGCTCATCAGTAACCTTAATTCCCCTTTGCCACATACCCTACCATGCTCACAGGTCCCAGGGTTAGGACCTAGGCATCTGTGTTGGGGGGCTGTTATTCTGCCTACCACACCGTCTAAGCCAGGACCCCCACCACTCCTCTCTTACAGTGTCCCGTTCTTTCCACTCGTGATCCTAAGCACAAGGGAAGGAATTTCAATCAGTGCTTGACTCCTTCCTCGTGTGCCTTCCCCTCCGGTCTGTGCAGTCCACAGGGTTGCACAGTCCCAGGCTATGTCTGCTTGTTCGCCGCCGTGCCCCAGTTCCTGGCTGAGTGCCTGGCCCAGTTGAAATAAGAAGGGGGGTTTTGGGCGGGGCTCCAGCAAGAGCTCAGCCCAATGCTGGCGCAGCAGCGAGGATGCTGGGCAGCGGCCTGGTGACACAGGGAGGCTGGGTGGTTAGGAGCATGGGCTCTGCCTGGTTCTGAATCCCCGCCTGCTTCTCACCAGCTGTGTGACGTGGGGCACGTTATATGACTTCTCTGTGCCCTAGTTTCCTCCTCATCGATGAAATGGGGACGATGGTAATAAGAGTGAGCATGCAATGATGTAAAATCTGTAAGAAGCCTTAGAACTTTGCCTGGCACATATTAAGTGCCATGTAGGTGTTCATTACAATGATGCTGCTGATTGTGTATATAGGGGACTGAGCTGGGTGTAGCGGTGAGAAGGCAAGCCTAGCTGGCATGCCTAAAGCTGGCCTGGCCGAGTTGGCGTTAAACTGTGGGCTGCCCAGCAGAGCTCACACCCCATGGATCAGTGGGAGCGGCAACTAGAGAACCCAGTCACAAACAAGAGTGTTTCCAGGCAGGAGTGGGGCAGACGCTGAATGTTGCAGGTCTGAGAAAACAGAGGGGCACCTGGGGTTGGTCCGCCGTGGCTGGAGTGGGTTCGCACGGGTGGGGGCATGGCCGCCAGCCCAGGCTGGGTGAATGGGGTTGGCCGGAAGGGGACCTGATTGAGGAGGAGGCTGGTGGCCAGCACGATTAGGTTTTGGACTTGTCACCTTTTGGAGGCCAAGCAGACATCCGGGTGAGGTCCCTCTGCAGACAAGTGGCAAAGCAGGTCAGGAGTGCAGGGGAGGGTCTGGCCCAGAGAGAGGGAGAGCTGTGGAGTTGCCCCAGGAGAAGTGGGGGGTACCGTGGAAGGCGTGTGGCTTCACCACTGCTTAGCTGTGTGACTTTGCACAAGCTCCAAGACCTCTCTGAGCTTGCCTTGCCTGCAGTAACTGAGGCCCCCGCCCTGTGAGGCAGGGCAGGCCCTGAGGTCTGGAGAGGAGATGTGGGTTTCTTTTGTCCACCTTAAGCCCCTCCCCACTTTGAGCAGCAGGTCTTGGGGGCTAGGGCCTCAGCACCAGGCTGGGAAGCGAAAGCCTGGACTGTGGCGGAGCTCAGCCAGAACCCCAATGTATGATCTGGCTTGTCATTTCCACTCGGAGCCTCCTTGGGCGGGTGGACCAGGGGTAGTGCAGAGGTCGCCTACCTGTTGATCATTTCTGACTCTTTGCTGCCCTCTAGTGGCCTCCAGTCACTCTGCCACATCAGGAACATGGACTTGACCCCAGGAATGCCAGGCGTGGCTAGGATGAAACGGCAGGTGGCTGTTCATTTGTTCCTTCATTCATCCTTCAAACATTTCCTCAGAGACACTGGATGCTAGTTCTGAGCTAGGAGTGGTGTTACAGACACAGCTCCTGCCCTCAGGGAGCTCACAGTCTAATTGGGGAAACATATAAAAAATCAACCTTACATGGGCATCAGGGTGTGACCAAAGCCTTGGGGTGGTGACAGGGATGAGCAGGAAGGCAGGCTGGGCCTCCTCCAGCACCGAAGCCTGAACCTCTGGAAACCTCTGGGGCCTGAGGCGGTACAAACTGCAGCCTTGACAGGTGGCAGGCTCTGCCTGCGGATCTGGATGGGGTCAGAGGTGAGGCTGCTGTGCCTCCCAGGATGGAGCACCTGGAATGGTCTGATCTGGACCGTCTATGTGACCGGCTCCGGGAACCCTGCATTGCAGTGACTCTGGGACTGGAGGGACTCTGATGAGACGTCTGCTGCATTGGGAAGAAAACAGTTGCAAAAGCAACGACGTCGAGCTGGAAAGCATGCTGGAAGCGTGAAGGTTCCACTGGAGGGTTGCCGGGGGACATGGCCTTGGAACCTCCTGCTCTCTCTTAAAACAGGAGGCGGGAGCTCGGGAGATGGGATTAGGGGCTCCGTAGGGGGCCTTCTGGTCCTGGCATTCGAGGGCTTCTCAGTCTGTGACGTCCCTGCCTGCTGGTGTCACCTCCTGGCAGACTGGCGGGCTCCCTGCCACCTCTGTTCTAAGTGGGCGGCAAATGGTTTCAGGTTCCCTTCAAGTCTGGGCTGTGACGAGGGCAGTGACGCGGGGGCAGGTTGGCCTGGTGCAGGGAGAAGGGTGCAGGTGCGGAGTGTGGGTGTCCTGAGGAGAACGGGTGACCTTGCTGGGCATCGGGCCCTAAGTCCTGACGGCCAAGCCAGCTTCCAGGAGATAAACCCTCAGGACTGGCCACGGGCGGCAGCCCAGGTGTGCACCACCTTACAGAGCAGCTGCCGGGGCGCTGTCCCCAGCACCAGCCACACAGAAAACGGCGGAGCAGCCTGACCCCGAGCCCCCGGGGTTTGGGGGCTCTCTTCTGCATTGCTTCCGAGTACTTCTTGCCAGAGGGCCTTCCAAGACTGCTGGGTGGCCTCTCTCCCTGGTTATGGGGTTGAGTCCTGGTTAGAGCCCTGGGAGGAGACAGCGCCCTGCAGGGTCCAGGGCTCAGACCACCTGCCCAGGTCCTGCAAACAGCAGGCGCTCAGTGCATGTAGGTGGCGTTTATTTGAATGTGAGCATGCCCCTCCCTCCCTGCCCAGTGCCGAGCCGAGGCCCAGAGTCCAGCTGTGCAGTAAACAGGCTTCAGCCGACTTCCACGCCCCCGCTCGCTCCTCCAATATTTGCTCGGGCTCCTCTGGAAGACACCGAGACAATGGCCCTTGTTACCCTCTGTTTGAGTTATTTATTTTTTTCACTTTTCCCTCCTTCCCCTCTCGGGGGACTCGCCTCTCGCCCTCATCCCTCATGTTCTCCCTTTCACTTGACTGTCATTCTCATTGTCCTCCCGGGGCCGGGAACGCAGGGTGACAGGCAAGGGGAGCCCAACCGGGCCGGGAGGCTGGAAATATAGTCATTAATGGGACCCGCGAAGCCCAGATGTCCTCCCTGAATGCGGGTAATTTGTTTTTAATGAAAAACCACGCGGTGACCCTGAACAAATGAATTTTCTTTATAAGGAGTCTATGTGCAACGGCACAAATAAAGGGCCCGGATCGGGGAGACGCAGATCCAGGGTGGAAGAAAGAGAGAAAGGAAGAGGGAAGGAGTGGAGTCGAGAGGAGCAAGAGGGATAAAGGAGGGAGGAAAGGACATGTTAAAATGACAACTATGCTATCGTGTCCTTTTGTCTAAGGAGCGCGCTCGGGTCACGGGTGCCGTGGGCACGGTCCTGCCCGGGCAGGATGCTCGACAGGGATGGCCACTCTGAGGTCCTGTTCACAACGATGCGAAGAATAGGAACCACCCTCTGGACAGATCTCTGCTGGGTGCAGGCCTCTGCGGCGTGTGACCTCAGAGGGTCCCCACTGCAGTGTTCGGGGGGGCATGGCTTAATTAGTCCCACTTCTCAGAGATGGAAACTGAGGCTTAGGGAGAGTGATTTGGTGAAGGTCACCCAGCCAGCGAGTGGTCGAATGCAGATGGCAAGGGGAGGGCTTTGCCAAATTGGAGCTTGGCTCTCAGAAACACCGTGCTAACATCTAGAGATTGCTTTCTCAGTGTGACGCAAGAGAAGCGGCCGCACAGGCAGCGCGGAGGCCCGGGAGGCACCGGGTCTGGACAGAGGAGTCTCAAATCACAGCCGATCCCCACGGTCCCCAGAACTTCCTTTCCATCAGGGCTTTGTGAACATGCAGACTTTCTGGGAACACTTTGGGTGGGGAATTCCTGGAAAGAGAACTCCCCAACAAGGAGCCAGAGACGCTGCAAGGGCATTGGAAGCTGGAGACCAGACATGGGCCACGCACAGCACAGGACGTTTGGGGGGGGGGGGGATGTAGAGCAGGTAATGGGACAGCAGCAAAGGCAGGGACTCAGCTGAGGTCCAGGCTGAGGGCCTTGCCCTTGGCTTTGGGGGAATCTGCCTGAAGGAGAGGCACTGAAGACCTAGCTCGGGGTGCATCTGTGTGGTATGCGGAGGGGTCTGTTCTAACTCGCACCTCACAGCGGACTCCACAGCCACTCCTCCTTCCGTCATGGGTGGACAGGGCTGGACACTGCCGCTGTTTAGAACTCAGCCTGGGAGCGTACGGATGAGGTCAAGGAAAGGACTTGTTCCAGGTCACACGGCATGTCAGAGGAAGAGCCAGGCTGGCCCTCTTGCTGTGGTAGCGGCCTGCCCTGCTGTCCCCTCTGGGCTAGTGGGAAATATCAACGCCCCCACCCCCGCCCCACCCCCACCCCCGCTCTCTCGTGTGCTTCTGGGACCTGGCCAGCTGCAAAGCATCTCCTGGGATGCAGGAGGGTCTACCCAGCACCCGCCAGAGGTTCTGCCCGGGACCCACAGGCCATGCCAAGGCCCAGGTCCTCTGCTCTCTGCTGCTCCCCAGAGTCAGGCAGCTAGACAAGAAGGGACGAGTGTGTTCTTTCCCTGGGTTCGGTTTCCCTCTGGAAGGTGTGACCCAATTAGAACATCAGACAAATAGGAGAAGCTGGCCGTGGCCCGGCTGAGGTTCTACAGCCTCGGCTGGCGCTTAGGTCTCTGCTTCCCATGCCTGTCTGTGAGCCCAGGCTTCCTCTGCCGCCTGGAGCAGACGTTCCCTGGCGCTGTGCTTCTCTGTAATTGATAGTTTATTCCCCAACGACTTCCAAAATGATTTGAGGCCGCTTCCTGACCTTTTAATAACATCAGCCCCAACCTGAAACCCCTGTCATCAAATAGGGGGCCTGCCGATGGGTCCGCTGGCCCCGCCCCCAAGGGGACTGGCTGCGAACAGGTTCCCACCTCCGGGCCGGGCTCTGAGAGGGCCCTGTGCCTGGAACTACCCACGCGTCCCTGCTGGGAGCAGCTCACATTCCTGGAAATCGTTTCTGCCTGGGTATACTCAGAGCACACTTCCAAAAGCATACTTTTAATCAAAAAGGTCACCAGAAAAGCTGGGAGAAATCGTGATTTTGACAGAGGACAGTTACAGACTCCAGAGCGGGTTGCCAGGGGCCAAATGAGCGCCTCTGGTTAGGTCTTGGATCAGTTACACCACCAGTGAGCTGACCGGGTGGTGCCTCTTAATTGTCCTCATTTGTGGATGAGTCTGGCCTCCCTCCCTTCCTTTCTTCCCACTCTCCCTCTTTAGCACTCTCCCCCTCCCTCCCTTATTCACCTCTCTCTTTCCTCCCTCTCTTCTTCCTTCACTCATTCATCCAGTCAGTCATCAGTCAGTCCCCAAGCTCCTCCTGAGTGCCAAGCGCAGAAATAATTGAATTTCGCAAGACCCAGGAGTATCTGTGGGGAGAATCGCCCAAGTTACCTGCTCAGAATGGAAAGAAACCAGCTTGAATGTGGTGGCTTGTGGGATTTCTAGGCCCAGGACTCCGGGGGGGGGGGGGGGCGGGCAGCAGAGGGTGAGGTTTGTGGGGTGCAGGAGACAAGAGTCCGATTGCTGACCGGAAGGGATGCTCTGGCCTGTGGCCAGCTCACCCTGGGTCTCCCCGGGAGGCTCCCGGGGACGCCTGGCCCCCGCAGATCGCCATCCCTGGAACGGGTGCCAGGCCCCTGTGTACAAACAGGGGGCTCAGTATTTAGGAGCGGGGAGGAGCAGGGAGCTGCCCTGAATGGCTGCCTGCTTTGGAAATTTCTATGCATTTGTAATAACAAAATTACCATAATTTGCTCGTTAACGCAGCTAGATCAGTCAAGCATTGTTCCGTCGCGGGTGGGGAGGCCACTGCGCCGCTCTCTGTACACTCCACACACCCAGCCAGCACGCCAGCCCGTTAGAGCGCTGGAAATTAGCATGCAAATGGTCCTAATTCGGTGGGCGAGCTGTCAGGCAGCGCCTCTCTGGCCTTGTCTCTGTGAAGGCCCTGACAGCCCAGCTCCAGCACCGGCCCACCCTCCTCGCTCCAGCCAGGAGGGGCTCCGAGGGGCACCTCCAGACTGACAGCTTGGCGGCCTCCCTCCCTCCGTCAGCGCCATCAGGCCTGGCGGCAGCCTCCCCGGGGAGCAGGCAGGGCCTGCCACCATGCTGGCCAGACGGAGGAGGCAGGCGGGTGCGAGGGCTGGTGGGGGAGGCTGGCCGGGGCTCAGGTCCACCAGCCCTGGCTGGACTGAGGCAATGGGGCAGTGAGGGTGGAGGGCTGGCCTCCACCTCAGGGCCTGGCTGGGGCACAGGGGTCCTGTGGGCAGTGGGTTCTGAGAATGTCCCCGTGGGAACTCCGGGGTACCTTCTCCCACCTGCACGTCCATAGGGAGCAAGTTCAAGTCCTGCCTTGCTCCCCTTCTTTGTATTCCAGGGTTGACCCTAACCTATCCCTGCTCTCCTTCCCGCGTACCTGGAACATCGCTGCCAAGTCTGTGCCAGGGTCCCTCCAGCTGTAAAGGAGAACTGGGGAGGCTGAGAAGGTGTGGGCTGCAGGCAGGGCACCTGGGCCCAGGACTCAGCACCTCGGTTTGGGTCTCAGTCTTCCTCCAGGTTTACTAGCCTTCGGGGAAGTCACCTTGCCCCCCTCTGGACCTCAGTCTCTGAACTTTTATGGTGGAGGCATCTTCGTGGTCTTCCTCCAGAGCCGGCCAGAATAGGAGGGAGGGAGAGGCCTGGGATCGTACATCGAGAGGGAACTCCGTAAGGCAGGCCCGGTGCCAACTGCCTTTCGTTTCCCAAGCTGCTTGCTCTTCGCAGTGACCCCACCGAGCCGGGGTGGGTGCTGCCCCGTTTCACAGAGCCAGAGGCTCACACAGGGTAACAGAGTCCAGTCTTGCTCGCCCCAGAGCCTTTCCAACAAGAGAAGACGCAGGCCGCCGAGAGCCAGCTCATGCTTCCTCCCTGACCGGGACGGGCACGGCGGTGCCACCTTGCAGGCCGTCTGTGCCTCTTTCCGTGCCCAGCACATCCTCGGGGCTAAAGGAATGAGAGCCCAGGTGGGCCCAGGTCTGACTGCCTTTGGGGACCCACTGTCTCCATCCTTACGTCCCCCTGACGTGGGACAGCAAAGTGAAGAAAGGCCTGTGGGAGAAAGAGGCGAAGCCACGGGGCCTAACCAAGGTTTCCCGAGGCTCTTTCTCGGGACCTTGCTCCTCCCCCCAGGAGGGGACGCAGCCACACCAGGGCTCAGGGCTGGGGAGTGGGGAGCAGGCTGGATCTCAGCCCCGCGCGCCCACAGCTGGTGGTCCTTCTGCGGTGAACAACCTGCCCTCACCTACACGGCGGCCCCGCCCCCTCTGCTGTTTTAAGGGAATCTTCCTGGGTCTTTTTGGCTTTCAGATAAGTGGAGAGATGAGAGAGATCCGCTGGCTCCTGGCTGCCTGGGGAGCAGAGGGGGCTCCTGAGTCCGAGGCTCCGCTGCACCCCAGCACCACCCGCCCCAGCACAGAGCCGGGCACGGGGCAGATGCTCCGTGAAGGCTGGAGAAGCCACACGGAATAACGTGTGGACCAGGAGGGAAAATAAACACCACACACACACATTCACATACACACACACATTTACACACACACAGATACACACATAGACATACACAGACACACACACACATTCACACACACATACACAGATACACACACATTCATACAAACACACAGAGACATACACAGACACACACAGACATACACACACACACATTCACATACCCACACATTCACACACACATATACAGACACACACACATTCACACAAACATACACACAGACATACACAGACACACATACATAGACATATACACAGACACACACAAGCACAGATACACAGACACACACAGACATACACACACACAGAGACACACACACAGACACACACAGAGACATACACACACAGACATACACACACACAGACACACACACACAGAGACACATACAGAGAGAGACACACACAGACACACGCACAGACATACACACACACAGACACACACACACAGAGACACATACAGAGAGACACACACACAGACACACGCACAGAAATACACACACACAGACACACACAGACATACACACACACACACAGAAGTGCAGGAATGAACTAAAAGCCATCCAGCCTGCCTGCTTCAGACCAAACGCCTTGAGCCAGGGGTCACTTTCACTTCCGTGTGGCTTTTCCTTCTCACCTGCTCTTCAGTTGGTTTATCTGGGACCCCTGGCATGAGCCTGATGGAACTTTAGGTCTCCATGTACCAACCTCTCAACAGCCGCCGTCGGGCTGTTCAGAGCGTCTCTTGGAGGGTAGGTCCTACCAACACCGATCCAGGCAGACACTCTGAGCACAGCTCAGGGACACATCCATTTCCACCCCAGAGGGTGCAGGGGACTTCTGACATCCCCTGGATGAGGCCCGACTGGGGCCTGCAAACTGCATTTCTGCTCCAGGAAGAATCGCCCTGGCTCCCCCTAGTGGAGAGATGGGATGCATCTCCCTCCGGCATTCCTGGTGTGAGGCAGGACAAGACAGGACCTCTTCCTGCTGCCACACCCTTCTCAGTTTACACTCAGTTGGTACATCCATGCTGTCATGGAATCCTCACCACAACCTAGGAGGCACCTTGGTGTTCACTTCTGTTATAGGCTCAGGGGGGAGAAGGGCATGTCCCGAGGTCACGCAGAGCCAGGACTAGAACCCAAGGCACTTTCCCCTCACCCAGCAGTCCCCATCTGGCCTCCCTCCGTGAGTGCCCTTGGCTTTGGCCAGCAGACCATCTGCTTGCAAGGCCACACAGCTGGCCCTTCCCAGCCTCGAGGCATTAGGCTCCAACGGCCAGAGGTGCTCACTCTGTGGGTAGGTCAGTCTTTCAATAAATCTTTGCAGTAGCTTCCCCACTGGTCTCCTGACTACCACTCTTGTCCCTTTTAGTACCTTCTCAGCATAGCAGCCAGGGTGAGCCTGTTAAAATCTGAGTCAGGTCATGTCCCTCTTTGCTCACTCAGAGGAGAGGCCAATACATGGTCTCCGCCTTTATACTCCTCTCCTTGACCTCATCTTCTACCTCTCCACCCCTCACCTCTCTCCAGCCTACAGACCGCCTCATCCACCACCCACACTTCTGCCTCAGGGCCTTTGCACGTGCTGTTCCCTCAGTTTAGAGTGCTCTTCTGACAGATATTCACATACTCACTCTCACTTCCTTCATCTCTGTATTCAAAAGTCACCTTTTCAGTGAAGCCATTCCTAGTCACTCTACCTAACATGTCACTGCTTTATGTTTTCTCCTTACCACATTCTGTATGCTTTATTTTTACTTACGTGTCTTGTTTGTTGTCTGTACCATTAACATACAAGCTCTATGAGGGCAGGAACCTTGTCTGGTTTGTGTCTGCAACAATGCCTGGTACTCAGTGAGTATCTTGGGAAATGAACAGGTGGGTGAAATACTGACTGCTGTGTGCCTTGCCTGGAGGTCTCCCCAGCACCCCTGTGGGCTCTCCCACCTAGCCCTGCATTTGCTCCTGGAGGAGGCTTCTTCACGCTTCCTTTCTTGGCCCCCAAAGATATCACACCCCCTCTCCTCCCAGGTCCCTCCCTACCAAGCCGCCTCTCAGCCAGACCTGTGGGCCGGTCCCAGAAAACACAGATGGAAGTTCGGTTTAGGAAAGGAGAGATCTCCATCAGCATAGCCAACTTCAGGGCTGGCCTACTCAGTGCACTCCTGGGGAAACTGAGGCCTGGACTGGGGAAGGGCCTTGTCCCCATAACTTCGTGGTGCAGGTGGGACTTCATCGGGGCCCCTGCCTCCGGGTTCAGCCTTGGCAGTTGTGAGGACCGGCCTGAGGGGTGGCCCTGGCTCAGCTCCCTCCACAGAACATGTGACTTCTCAAGCTTGCTGGGTAATGGTGGTGGCTGCCCAGGGAAGCAGCTCAGACGTTTGGACAAATACTGATCCCTGACCCCAGCCAGAGATGCTGATTTGACTGGTTTTTTAATGAAATGATCTTCATTAAAAAAACAAGCCCCAGCCCCGTCTGGTGTGGCTCAGTGAGTTGGGTGTCAATTCATGCACTTGAATGGTTGCAGGTTCCATCCCTCGTCCGGATGTGTGGGAGGCAACTGATCAATGTTTC
Organism: Cnephaeus nilssonii; assembly: GCF_951640355.1. Classification (NCBI taxonomy): domain Eukaryota; kingdom Metazoa; phylum Chordata; class Mammalia; order Chiroptera; family Vespertilionidae; genus Cnephaeus; species Cnephaeus nilssonii. Next base: position 28,278,949 of record NC_137085.1, read on the forward strand.
TCTCTATCCCTTTCTCCCCCTCTCTCCCTCCCCCCTTCCCCTTTCTCTAAAATCAATACACATGTCCTCAGGTGAGGATTTGAGAAAGCAATAAGCCCCAGTGCATTTTCAGCAGCCACACAGATCTTGCGCTGTGTGCCAAGGACTGAGTTAAGCGTCAGATAGCCCTCACACGTTTTGATTCACAGAGGTGTGGCCTGGTCTTTGGATTTTTTAAGCTCCTCAGATGATCCTAATGGGCAGCAAGGTTTGAGAACCACCGGCCTGGGTCACTGCACGTTACTCCTGCCCTCTGGGCAGCTCCGCTGTGGGAGAACGGCACAATTAAAGAAAAAGGGGTTGTTGACCTGGTGACAAACGGTGAGGAGCTGGGAGGCTACATCTCCTCCAAGGCAGCCTCCGGAGAGGGCACCCCAAGGACTAAAGGGGGTGCAGGTCCTGAAGGAGAGGGGGCTGCTGAGACCCTGAGGCCAGCAGCCGGGAGCGGGGAGCCCTCGGAGCCCTTCCAGGCCGAGGGGCGGGCAGCAGAGCGGGAGCTGCCAGATGGCCCAGCAGAGCAACCTCTTTGGCCTCGTTCTCGACCCTGGCTTTGATGGAGAAATAACTTCCCCACCCTCCGCTGCCCAGGCTGCCTCTCCTACCTGCATCCTCGGCCTGGCCCCCCCCCCCCCCCCACCGGGGATCCGGGTAATTTATGTGTATGTTGTCCCCTCCCGCAGGCTGCGGGCTCGGTGGGCAGGAACCGTGTCTGATTCGTCTCCGCGCCCCCCCCCCTCCAAGCCCGGTGAGCTGCGGGCAGGAGAGGTGTGTGGGATGGAGTGCGTTCCGCGGGGCGCACGGGGGCTCAGGGCCTCTGTGCTGCTGAGCTCCCAGGGCACAGCAAAGCCCGTGCATCGGGGTGGTAATTGTGGAGGTAAATCTTGTCTGGTCTCCTCACAAACACTGGGGGAGGCATTCCATAAACATGTCAGCAGCAGCATTAAAATTTGATGGCAGGCGGCACAGGTCGGGCCTAGCACCGTGACTTCCCAGCAAGGTGTGACACCATCACCTCCCTTTCATTAGTCAGCGGTGGGGACGCTCCGGACTCCTTGCCGAGCCGGGCCCAGCTGGGGGGGAGGCGATTTCTTCAGAGGAGGACCCCTGGCTGCTCTGAGGGACAGGCCAAGGTCTAGGCCACAGAAAAGTAACTCCGCTTTGGGCTGACATGGGGCTGAGAGGAGGCCCCGAGGCTCAGGGAGCGGGCGGGAGGTTGGAGGGCCTCAGAGCTGGAGGGGGCTGGGGGTGTGTTTTAAGCGGGAGCTGAGAATGGGAGCTGGGGGCTTGTTTCAGCTTTATAGGCAGCCAGGTGGGAATTGTCCATTTGCCCACAAAAGGCCTCATAGACACGTTAAAGGGGCGTTGGGTTGGTCTCATGTAAGCCAGCAAAGGGTCACTTGGGCAGGAGTGAAGGAGAAAAGGTATTCCTAGTGGCAAAAAGATTGGAACCCAATCTTGTCTACTTCCCACCCCGCCAGGTCCAGGGCCCCCACCGGCTCTCCGGGCCTCCTGTAACATAGTGACCGCAGCAAGGTCAGCTCCCTCCAAAAGAGCAAAGAGGCTGTTTTGTTTTGTTCTGTTTTGTTTTTTAAAGCAAACACCGCTGATAATTCGAGCTCAGAGAGTAGGTCCAGACTGCATTCCGTGGGCTGCAGGGACACGCTCACGACCACAGTTGCAGGGACCGATAGTTTAAGACTTTCCCTACAATCAAGAATTTGGAGCACTTGTTGAAAAAAAAAAGTGGTGGTGGTGGTGGGGGGGAATAATTTTCATTAACAAACAAGCCCCAGCCCTGTCTGGGCTCAGTTGGTTGGGGTGTCAATCTGTGCACTGAAAGGATGCAGGTTCGATCCCCGTTGGGGGGGGTGTGGGAGGCAACTGATTGATGTTTCTCTCTCTCTCTCTCTCTCTCTCTGCCCCCCCCCCCCTTCCCTTCTCTCTAAAACCAATAAGCATGTCCTCAGGTGAGGATTTAAAGAAAGAAACAACAAGCGCCAGTGCATCCATTTTTTCCACAATCACGCAGAGCACGTGCTGCGTGCCAAGGACTGAGTGAAGCATCAAACAGTCCCTCACGCTTTTGATTCACAAAAGACTTTGGAATGTCGTGGTATGACTTAGCCCTGTGCGTGCTGACCTGCCACACTGCCAACAGTAACTCAGGCTCAGAGGTGAAGTGATGCCTCAAGGTCACTCAGCTAAATGGCTGAGGGGCTCTGACAGGGACTGGCCTACCATCTCCTGTCACCTCAGTGGTCAGCACAGAGTGGCAGCCACTGCTGCCCTCCGTGCCTGTGCGGAGTATCAGCCTTTTTACAAGTACTTATAAAAATCGTGGTGCGGCTCGGAGCTGTCTAGGGGGTTATCAGCCAGTGCCCATTAGCCGTTGCCGCGTTGGGGAGTTGGGAGAGGAGAGTCAGGCCTCGGTGGCTTGTTCTATGCTAGGGCACACTGTGTCCTGCGGAACGGCCTCCTGTTCTTGAGGAGCCGGAGACTGGCCTCGCCCCCAGGCTCCTCTCCATGGGGACAGGGACAGGGCACTTTGACGTCTCAGAATGCAGCCGGGACTGGTGAGAGGTGCCTGGGCACGGAGTGTGGTAAGCCGCTAACGGATACAGCTTCAATGTCCTTCAAGGCCCAGATCACAGCCCCTTCCTACAGGAAGCATTCCGGGATACCCCAGCCAGAGCAAATGATAACTTCGGGTCTGTTCATGCACCTGCCTTGCCCTTTGCTGCGACCCAATGTCTAGCTCTGGGTCTAAGAATCCCCGTAGATGCAGGGAGTTTCCTGAGGCCTGGGGGCCCAGCACCGAGCTCTGCATGGAGTAGGCGAGTTTATTAGACATCCATCACAGATGTGGGAGTTGGATGTTCTCGGGAATACAGTTCAGTGTTACTCCAACGGAAATCTCGGGACCTGCCGCCTGGCAGCTTAGACCGCAGGCTGGCGGTGTCTGGCCTCGCTCTGGTCGCTAGGAGAAAGTCTTCAGGTTTCTGGACTGAGCATCTTCCCATGGCCAAGCGAGTACTAAGGAGAAGCCTTCCCAGGGTTTCAGCCCAGCTGCAGCCCACAGAATGCAGTCTGGACCTACTCTCTTTGAGCTCGAATTATCAGCGGTGTTTGCTTTAAAAAACAAAACAGAATGAAACGAAACAGGCTCTTTGCTCTTTTGGAGGGAGCTGATCTTGCTGCGGTCACTATGTTACAGGAGGCCCAGAGAGCCGGTGGGGGCCCTGGTCCCTGAGACGAGCACCCATTCAGGGTCCCTTTCCACCCGTGGGGGCTGCACCCTGGGCTCTGCAGGGAACACAGCCCACTTCTCCTTCCTGTGTGTTTTGCCGCCTTCCTCTGTCTCTCTGTCTCGTGCTCCAGGACCAGGGTTCCGCGACTACTTTCTCGCACCTGTTTCCGTCTGACGGTGAGAGGGGCCGGCTCAGGGAGCACCTGTCGGCACAGGCAGCGCTCACTCAGCGGCATTTGTGCTGTGGCAGGGCCCTGTGCGGGGTGGGGGGGGGGCGGGCAGGGGCTGCTGGCACCTGTCGGGCACACGTGGTCAGTCCTGGTTCCTCCCACAGACTCACCAAAAGGGGAAGGGAGTGAGTCACAGCCCCCTGAGTCCGGGCAGGGGTGGACGAGGGCTCGGGCTCAGGGGGCAGTGAGAGAGTGCTCTTTCTCAGCTGGAACAATCAATCCAGAAGGGCTTCCTAGAGGAGGCGGTATCGGAGCTGGGTCCTGACAAGCCAGGGGATTAGACCTGAGGCAGGGGAAGGCGGCATTTCAGATGAAGGAAACAGCGTGCGCGGGTGGAGATGGGCCCTGGGGCATGAGAGGAATGGCCTGGAGCAGGGGGCGATGAGCGGGGGGGGGGGGGGGGGGGGGGGGGGCGGCTGGGCAGCATGGCTGGGGAACTCCTAGGGAACCAGACCCTGCAAGGCCTGGAATGCCACCACGGGCTTCAGGCAGCACTCACAGGCCTGTCCTCAAGCAGGTGTGTGGCAGGGCGCTGCACGCTGACGGTGAGGTGGTTTCCCTTGAGTCCCCTGATGGGCCTTGCGTTTGGGTCTTTGTAGCACAGGCAGCAGGAAGGGGGCTGAAGGCACAACAGCCTCCTCTCGTCAGAGGACCAAATTGAGGCCCAGAACCGTCACCCAGCCGCCCTATGGCTGCTCAGTGCAGCGCTGGGCTCAGCCTGGTCTCCAGCCCGTCTCGCTGTGGCCGCCCAGCACCGCCGTCCCACTGCCAAGTCCGTGTCTCTCCCGGAGAGACAGGCACGAGACCATTCTGCATTCTCCCCGCACTCTCGCCCTCTCGCTCGGTTTTTCTCTTCTCGGTGTTTTTCTGAAGGCCTTCGAGCCTGGCCCGAGCGGGTGGGAGAAGAGGTTTTTCCCAGGAACGGATCGATGCTCTGTGTGCGGGCGGCCCGCGCTGACAGGCCTGACCTTTACTGGGTTCGCTCTGGTTCTCCTTTCCCTGCTGGGAGCCTGGGAGGCCTTGCTCTGGAGAGGGGGGTGGGGGGGTTGGGGAGCCTTGGCCCCCAAGGGGCCGGGCTAGGGCTGGGTGCGGTGCAGACAGAACAGGGGAGAGTCTCAGCGCTGAAAGCACTTTGAGGTCAGTTATTTAAATCTCTCCCGTATACACCGCTTTTACAGATGGGAAAACCGAGGCTTGGTGAGAAGGGACTTGATCAAGGTCACTCAGAGAGCTTTGACAGAGCCTCAGAGTCCAGGGTGTGTGTGTGTGTGTGTGTGTGTGTGTGTGTGTGGTGTGTATGCATATCCATATACAGGGTGGGGCAAAAGTAGGGTTACAGTTGTATGTGAAACAGGTGATTCTTGTAGTATTATTTATTAATTCTTGTGTTATTTTCCATCTGAACAACTGTAAACCTACTTTTGCCCTGCCCTGTATACATGAATATATAAGTATATGCATGTGTGATACAAATTATTATACCATATATACACATAATGTAGTAACATATATACGCTATTATATATAATATATATACAATATTCATATTTGAAAGGCTGACTCTGCCTGCGTGGGGCAGTTCTACAAAACCACGGGGAGGAGCTGGAGAGAGCTCACGGTCCTTTTCAAATCTTTTCTTCCTCCTCCTCCTCCTCCTCCTTCTTTGCAAACAGTTTCAGTTTCACCCCTTCAGAAAGAGGACTTGGCTGTGAAGTCACTTTGAAAGACTTTCCGGATGTTAATTACAGCCGGGCAAGGTCTCGAGCAGAGGTGGGAGCCCACCATCTGCAGACGGGGTTGGCCCCCAGCGTGCTCTGCAAATCCCCATCATCTGGCAGGTGTCGTGTTGGGTTAATTAAGAGCTACACTGTGCCGGTTTACCTGTCACTTCTGAGAATTTTAGGAATCTTCAGCTTTCTTGCCATCTCTGAGCGTTTAGTGAAGGGGAGACTGGGAGCATCTCTGGCTCGGATGACTCTTCTGGCCCCGGGTCCTCCAGGACAGCCACAACAAGTGCATCCTTTGTGGCCCCTATCCACTTCCATTTCAATCAGTCCTTTCTAGTTACCTCATTGAGTTTTTTATTGATTTTTGAGAGAGAGGAAGGGGGAGAGAGAGAGAGAGAGAGAGAGAGAAAGAAAGAGAGAGAGAAACATCAATCATTGTGTCCAGCACATCCCTGCCCCTGAAACCTGGGCATGTGGGCATGTGCCTGGACTGGGAATTGAAACAGTGACCTTTTGGTGAAGAGTCGACGCTCAAGCAACTGAGCCACACCGGCCGGGGCACGGCTTTTACAGCTAGCTCATCTCTATTTGGAGCCATTTTCTGTCGTCTCCTGCAGGGGAGGCAGCTGTGGGCAGGAGTGGGGGATAGAGCACACCTGTGGGTGTGATCCTGGCCATGAGCCTGAGAGGGGACCAACCCTCTGTTCCTGGTCCTGTGGAGGCAGCTGAAGACGGGGAGTCAGTCCCAAGTGTCCTGTACCATCTGCCTAGCCCCACCTGCTGCTTTTACTCATGCAGTAACCCTCCGACCCCCGACCCCTTTACCCTACTCATGCCCTTCTGACCCCCCACCCCTTTACCCTCAGGCAGTGCCCTCCGACCTCCCACCCCTTTACCCTCAGGCAGTGCCCCCCCACCCCCCACCCCTTTACCCTCAGGCAGTGCCCCTCCAACCCACCACCCCTTTACTCAGGGCAAAGGTACAACAATGTTGGCTGGCTTCTGCTGGCACTTGGACAAGACGAGCTTGACTCAAACCCTCACTCCCGCCCAGGAAGAGCCCCTGTCCTGCCAGGCTTTCTAGGACGTTTCCAGGGGAAACAGGCTCACTGACTGCTCCCCTGTCTCCTGGTGCCTGACGTCACGGCATTCCTGGGCTCTGGTCTATGCTGCTTTTGGGGCACATCCTTTCATCTCAGCCCCACTGACCCCCAACGTGGCACCTGGCCTCTCCCCTCAATTTCCATGTGCGGAAAACACCACCCCAGCTGTGCAAGGCGTCTGGTGGACAGCAAGTTTTACTAAGGTCTGGGCGGCGGGAGGAGGAGGGTTTAGCCCCCAGTGCAGGTGACTCAGTAGGAAGAGGTGAGGGCCCGGGTGTTCTCAGTGGGAAGAGGTGAGAGAAGGTGCTCATGCTGTGATCTTTGTGTTGGGTCAGCTGCACCTCTAGGGGCCCCTCTCTCCAGCTCCTGGCGGAGGTGGCCCTGGAGCTGGGCCCGGCAGGCAGGCGCGATGCTGTCAGATGAAGATGGAGGGCTGGCCTGTGCGTGTGGCCGGTGCCCGGGCCCAGCTGCAGCGCTGTCAGGAAGTGCCTCTGATGGGGCCGCTTCTCGGGCGCCCGGAGCCTGGAGGAGAGGGCAGTTGTCCCCCTTCTCCCGGCTGCTCGGTCTCTCTGCTCCCCCTCCCGCCCCCAAGGAGGAGGAGGGGGAGGCGCTGTGGCGCTGATGGATATGCCGGGGCGGGGCGGCTGCAGCCCGGCACTGTCACCATGCTCTCCCTCAGTATGCCGGAACCTGACACCCTGACCACTGAGGCATAAAAAACAGAGAATTGGAAGGCTCGGCCTGTCAGGCTGGGAGTGGCCCCCAGAGAGGTCTGGGGAGGAGTGCACGTGGTGTGTGTGTGTGTGTGTGTGTGTGTGTGCGCGCATGTGCATGTGTGTGTGTGTGTGCCTGCATGCGCTCACGCCTGTGGTTGCCTGTGGAAGTGGGAGGTGGAGAGGAAGCCGGATGGGCTCGGGGTGGGAGCAGCTGGCCCCTCAGGCCTGCTTCCTGGTTCTGGCCACACCTGGCCAAGTCCCACGGGCCCTGCATTTGGGCCTCGGCTGCCAGGGGCAGAGCAGTGCTCCGGTTCTGACATCTGGCTGGTCCGTCTGAGGGCTCCTGCCCTTCGGCCCTTTGGCATCCTTAAGAAGCATCTGTGGGAGCTTGTTTGGGCTGAGGGTGGTCCCGGGGGCTGTGTAACTCCTGTCACCACTGCCAGGGAAGGGCCACGTGCTCTGTAACCAGTGGCATAAGGAGCCACTCAGCCGCCAGCTTCCCACACAGCGTGGGCCAGGCACTGGGGGACTCTGCGACGCGTCAGGCCCAAACCCTGCCCCCTGGGAGCCCCCAGCCGCAGGGAGCAGACAGGCAGCAGGTTGTAAGGGAAGGAATTCTGGACGCCCCTCCTCATGACGCCTGGTGGGGAGGAGGCTCTCCTGGGGCCGGAAGCGAGAGCACGGGGGAGGCAGACACAGGTCCCTGCTCCGGGGGCCGCTGGGCGAGAGGGGACATCCTCAGGTCCCACCGTGCCTCCTCACGCTCCCCGTGGTGTCCGCCTGCCTGAGCGTGCCCAGAGCAGCAAACCGCGGTCCCATCCCCCGTGCCCCGGGGCCCACCCGCTGCCTCTTCAGTGCTCCCTAGACCTCGGCTTCTCTCTTCCTCGCAGCGAAGTGCCCTCTGCCTCCTCCTGGCGGGGGGCTCGACTTCTCGTCTCACCTTCCCCGTTGGCGGAGCCCAGGGTGCGGCCACCTCTGCGTGCTCAGCACGGAAGGCCAGACTAGAGTTGAGGTTACCTTTGCCTTCTCCGTGCAGAGCCACGCAGGAAACACGTGGGAAGTGGAACTAAATCCACGCTGGCGTCCTGGGGTGGCTGAGAACCGGGCTTAGGACTTGGTGGATGTGCTGAGGCCATTTTGTGAGAGAATCTAGGCATCGGTCTCCTCACCTGCAAAATGGGCCAGTCACCGCAGGGAGCAGCGGCACAGGGTCGCTTCGCGGCACACATGTGAGAGGCTGGTATTCCCTTCCACCAGCAGAAAAGGGAAATCTAGATAATGCCAGTGACAGCTGTCCACTCAGTAAGGGTGTGCGCTGGACTGGACGTTGTTGGCTACGAAAGCACCTGCAATGGATGTAAGAGGCAAATGCCATGGGCATGTTCCCAACTTGCTTTGACATTCGGTTCCTGTTTCTCTCCCTCCCACCACCTGCAGGGAGTGAGTTTTCCGGGAGCCCCTACAGCCACCCTCAGTATCCCTCCTACAACGACTCCTGGAGGTTCCCCAACCCGGGGCTGCTCGGTGAGTACTGGCGGAGGTCACGCCGCAAGCAGATGGCGGAATGCGGACCCACGCTCGGGTCACCCTGACGCATAACCCGTGTGTGATGGGGTGCTCTCCCTGACCCATTCAGTTTGAACAGGACTGCAGCCAGGGAGAGCGGCCTCCTCTCTCCACAGGAAGGAGCCTGGAGAATTCTAAACGCTCAGACCACGCATGTGATGAGAACAGCCCTGGCCTGGTCTGTTTTTTGAAAGCCAGGCGATTGTAGGTATCCGTCAGGCTTTCAGTCGCAAACAACAGAATCCACTTTGGCTGGTGTAAGCAGAAAACAAATCTACTAAGGGATGTGGGGGGGGGGGGGGGGGCGCTCCTGGAACCTCTGGGAGGACCCAGGACACGGGCATGGTACGCACAGCCAGGAACAACGCCTAGCCACGCCACCACGGCTGCTCTAGCGTCAACACTCCTGCTGCTGCCAGTTGGCACCCAAGCTGCCCGCTCTACGCTGCTGCTTCAGCCAGGGTGCTGGAGGGTTCTGTCCTGCCAACTGCCCGGCGCCTCTGCCACCCCCTCCCAGCTTGGGGCCTCCCAGCCCATTTCCCCAGGTTGCTCCTGCCCAATCGAGGTCATAGGCAAGACAGCCTATCCGACAGGCGACACACCTGTGCACTAGCAGCAAGGGAGGCTGGGAGGACGAGTTCTGGCTTCCAACCCAAAGAGGCGGGCCTCATGCTCCAGGCAAAACAGGAAGAGCTTAAACAATGCTGGGCGGTTAGAAACAAGAGAAATGGTCCCTGTGCTGCCCAAGTCTATAACCCGGGGCATCACGGCCAGGTCACCAAGCAAGCAGGGCCTCGGTGTGAGATGAGGGTAGTCACACCGGCAGCTTCATTCAGAAAGGAGCTAGAAACCCTGCTCTCTGGAGGCTCACTGTCCTGAAGAGGAGTGAGCTGCCAGGCTCACTCTACCATAGTCCGGCAAAGAAGTGCCAGGCCCGTCACACCCACCAGCCTGGCTTTCCCACAGGTGTCTCCAGGCTCTGTCTGGAGGAGTCCCACGGAGCAGGGGACGTAGCCTGACTTCTGCAGTCTGGGGAGGGTGCAGGGTGTGGGACCCTGCTCGGAGGCTCCGGCTAGGTCAGTAGAAGCTGTGGAAACAGGTGAGAACCTCCACGTACGCACTCCCGGGTGCTCACACCCTCACGCACTCTGCCACCCTCGGCTGGCGGGTTGAAGCCTCCTCCACAGAAACACCAGCAGAGTGAGGATGAGCAATGCCACCTCATGACGCTGCACGCTCCCTTCTCAGAACTTCCCTCTCTGCCGGGCCTCCTCCCCAGGAGCTGCCTGCCCAGCCAGGCCAGCATGACCCAGCACCAGGGGCCCCCAAGCGGACTAGGACTAGGCGGGGGTAGGGGGAGCCAAAGGGAGGCTAAGGGGGAGCGAAGGGGGAGAAATGGCGGGGGCAGTCAGGGCAGGAGGTGGGAAGAAAGGCAGCGGTGGTCAATTAGGATTAGAATGGGAGTGCCTGTGGCCGCTTTAAAGGGATTAGAGAGTGAGTGGGAGCCGGGAATGACTGTGTCAAGAAGTAAATTGATGATAATGTGAATTAGAGAGGAAAAATGACATGAGAAAGGACAAGTTTATTTTAGATGACGGTCTAATGGGCACCAGGAAGACAGAGTGCTTTGTGAGGTGATGTTTTCATCTTTCACGGTAAATGCAAGCGATTTTGATTTTGCCGTGGAACCCTCGTGCGGAGGCCACTGGACAGCGCAGCCAAGAGATTAGGCTTTGAGGGGGGAGTGAGTCGGAGCCGAGGGCGAGAGGTGGTAGGTGGGTGGGGGGCTCCGGGGGCTCAGCCAGGGTCCTCTGCACAGGCTTACTTCCATTTCTTGTCCCCCCGAGGCCCGTTTGTGGGGGCAGCCCCTGCCGTTTTCCTGCTCCTGGGCCATGGCCCAGCCTTCAGGGACAGCACACATGTCCTAACAGTCCCCATCCCACCTAACACAGAAGGCGAGAGAGCAGGGCCGGCTGACAGGTGTCTCAGTCAGGACTCCGACCAGGGAGGTGACAGAGGAAGCAGCATTCTCCATCTCTGGGAACCCTCAGGCACAGGGTTGGTGGCCTTGCCTTCGGGAACAGCTCAGCCAGGCACTGCCGCTCCGCCCCGTCACTGCTGCCTCCCCGGGGCCCAGCGAGGGAGAAGGGTGTCTGCTCATTGGGGCTGGGCTTGGAGGGACGGTGGCACGTGCTGAAGTGCCACCAGTTGTCTGACTTGGGCAAGCTGCTTACTCTCTCAGTCCCTCAGTCTCCTCCTCTGCTGCACGGGTACAGCACTAGTTCCTACCTGAGAGGCTTGTTGTGGAAAGTGAAAGAGTTCCTGAATCCATACGTGTCACCTCCCCTGGGGAATGAAGACGCTTACTGTTCCCACCCCAGCAGACACGTGGTCCAGGATGGCTCCCAGGGCCCCAGCTGCCGCCCCCCTGGACAAACACATCCTCCAGCGCAGGGGGAGCCGTCCTGAGCCGGGGGCAGACACCCGCGTTCCAGGCTGGGCTCTGGCACCGAGAGGCTCTGTGGCTTTGGGCACATGACTTTGGTTTGTTGAGCCTCAGTTTCCCTGCCCCTAGAAGGAGGAGATGGCCCAGCACCTCTAACCTCAGTGGTTCTAAGACTCTGCTGGGCTCCCAGAGCCCCTCGTGCTCTTTCCTCCCTGGGAAGGAGTTAGAACACAAAGCGGGGCTCCAAGAGGCCTCAACCAAAGCATGTAGTCCAACAAAGCTGCCCAGGGAGGCGGGAGGAGCCCCGCTAGGGACAGGCCCTCACCCTGGCCCTGTCGGCGGGTCACAGGAGGCAGGCTGCTGCCTGCTCTGCTCCATGTACGCACACACCCAGTCTCCCCATGTCCAAGTCTCCTCGACCCCCAGCCTGACCCGCCTCCTCCAGGAAGCCGGGCCCTGCCAGAGTAACGGCGTGTTCCCCAGAGCTCTTTGCTCCGAGCTCCGAGCCCCTCCCTTCCTCTGAACATCTGCCTGAGGTGAGGGGCTGCAGGCACCACGCCGCCCTCCGACCTCCACGCCGTCTTCCCTCTCTTCCAGGCTCCCCCTACTATTACAGCGCGGCCGCCCGAGGAGCTGCCCCGCCTGCGGCCGCCACTGCCTACGACCGTCACTGACCCTCGGAGCCAGGCAGACGCCAGCACTGACGACACATATCACTGAGGGCGATCGCCTCCCAGCCCCTTCAGAGACAGCCGGAGGGGCCCAACGAGAGCATCCCCCAGCACCCTCCCCCCCTCACTTGAAACTCTGCCCCCCTTTTCCTGTCAGGGACTCTGGGGTTCTATGGTACGGCTGCCGGACTTCTGGACACCTGTCCCTTTCTAAGAGTCGATCGATGAGCTCCTCCCAACGGTGACGGGGTCTCCACGCATCAACAGACTGTTCCGCAGGGAACTGCAGCCCCAGCCCAGCCTGCCAGTCCCCCGTCGGTCTGACCACCTGCCCATCTTCAGGCCCTGGGCCTGGGGAGAAGAGCTTGCTTTGGGCATTTCAGCAGCAGCACCTGTGTAAATACCTTCTTGCTTTCCTTGTGGGCCCAAAGGTCCAACTGAGCAGACTGCCAGCCGTTATGCATTCAGCTTTCCCAGTGCATCACAGACCTGAGTGCAGAGCATCCCCTCTGTCCTCTGCCCCGGGTGCTCACCCCCATCCCCCCCACCCCCGCAGTGGGGAGCTGTCCATGGGACTGAGGATGCCCGACTCGGGCCCCGGCCTCCTGGTCATTGCTACTTCTTTAGCGTCTTGACTAGGAGTCTCACTAAACTGGTTATACTCCAAGCCTCCCATGCCGAGACTCTTCCCCAAGAGAAACACACTTTGGGGAGATACCCTGGCTTCCTGCCTCCATTACCCTGGGCCCAATGCAGTGCAAACAGCTCTTTTCCATATATCAAATGACTCAAAGAACCGCCAACTCTGTTCTAAAGTAAAATGTCCCAGGTGCTGATTGCATTGTGGACTTGGAACATTACGGCTGGATGGGACCCGGGAGATCATGGTCCAAGGCGGGGCCTGAGGTCCTCCTGACCCGCCAGCCCCTGGAACCGCTGACCTGAACGGGGATGTGTTTTCTGAGGCATTCCCAGGCTCCGATCACTATGGACACCCACCATGGACACTGCCCTCGCCCTCCAGGACCCCCGTGAGTGGATTCTGTTCTGCCATGTAGACAGTGGTTAACAAAAAGGACTTTGCCTGCACTGAAGACCACACGCACCTGCAGCATCTCCAGCATTTCCTGAGCAGCTCTCTGACCCTGGTGGAGCCTAGCATGCCGCTGGGAATGGAGGTGCCAGGTGGGACAGATGCCCAACTTCCAATAGTGGGTATCTACCTGTGGATATGAGGGGCCGTCATGGTCAGGGCCATGGCCAAGGGCTACAGGAGCTTGGAGAGGGACGTGTAGAACTCACTTTGGGCTGGAGTAGTCAGTAAACACCAGTTGGGAGGGTTTGGGGGACAGAGGAAGGCCTCCTGAGAGGGACAGGACAGGCAGGGAGGAACTGGCGGGTGAACTGGGAATGGTTTTGAGGTGGGGTTGCCGGGAACCACCATATCTTTGCCTACGGCCTCAATTCCTTGCATAGTCTCTCTTGCCAACTCAGAACAGCCAGGTGGAAGCTCTGTCCAACTCTGGGCTGAATTATAGCAAGGACAGTGGACTTTGCCATTTCATGTGACAGTGTCCCCGATGTCTGCATGTCACCAAGTTGGCAGAGAGCTGGGGAGGTTATGGGCCCTGGGAGGTCTTGTCCTGGCCGTACCTCTGCCTTGCTGTGGGACCTCAGACAAGACCCTTCACCGCTCTGAGCCTCGGTTGCCTTGGTACTGCAGGGTCATCTGACAGCTCTCTCCTTCCTTCTTCTCTCACAGGGAGTGGGGACAGGCCCTCCACTGCTGAGAAAGCATGCAGAGGGGGGCACCTGAGCCCCACTAATATTCAGACCACGTGGGGAATAAGAACACCCAGAGGGGTGGAAATCAGTCTTGAGGAAGACCTAGTCCAGCTCCCCTCCAGGGAAACCGAGGCCCCGCTGGGGGAAGCCCTGAACATGCAGGGAGAGAGAGCAGACCTCCTTTGGCCACGACCAGGCATTTTGCCCCCAACACCCCTGCAAGGTGGTGGGGCAGACAAGAAACTGAGGCTCAGCAAAGTGCAGTCCCCAGGCAGTGACTGGCAGGGGGAGGCTGGGACTTGGCCCCGGACCCCTGGCACATGGTGACCCCCCCATCCCTGGGGAGGGAAGTTGATGGTGAGGTGAGGGCAGCAGATGGTTCTCAGCCCACTGCCCCACATGGAGTGTCCCAGCGCTGTTAGAGCTGCTGAGGAAGCCTGGTCTCCCAGGGCGGAGGTGGAGCCCATGAGCTCCCTGCAGGCACACCCACTCCCCTGGAATCTGCTGGTCGAAACAGTCCCAGCCTCCACCTGCCAGGCAAGGGAGAAGAAAGTGTGTTAGGAAGTGGTGGGGCCAGGAGTCCGCTGCACAGACCTCTTGCACCCTTAGATCCTGGTCTCTCCTGTGGTCTCAGGCTGTTGGCAGGAGGTCAGCCTTCCCAGAACTGGCTGCCTAAGGCACAACCATCCTTCCTCCCCAAAGCCCACCTGGCCCCACGAGCACCCCTCTACCCACCCTGTGCTCCCTCCGCCCTATGGTGCGCTCCCTCCACGCCTTTCCTCTCCCCTGAGGCTCTGCCGGTCCTCAGATGCATTTGTACTTAGGAGACAGCCACTGGATTATGGGGCTGCCAGGCAGAAGCACAAGAGCACCCGATGCACACACGTTCTTACACTCAGAGCTGCTCTCCCCGCTGCGTTCCCACCGCTCTGCGGTGCTGCCGGGAGCTGGGAGAGGCGGGTTCCAAAGGACACGTCACTGATGCCAGAGAATTCTGAATGGAAAACACAAGGCCGGAGCTTCCACCAGAGCTTGGTGGCAAGAGGCCTACGTGCTCCTCGGTGGGCCTTCAGCTCCACGGTCTAGCTCTGGCTTTTTGAAAAGGACATGGTGGATTTTATGAACTTTTTTTTTTTTTTTTTTTTACCGTAGTCTAACTCCACCCTAGAAAAATTTGATGACATATCAAACCCAACATCCCTTTCCCAAGGCGCCTTAGTTAGGGTTGGCCTTTCATAACCGATGTTCGCATGGTGCTTTGCAATCTTTGACCATCCACCGGGGCAATCACAGTGCTCATTTTACAGATGGGAAGTTTAAGATTTGGGGCTCACAGGGCAAGAGAGAGGTGAAGTGAATTCTTAGATATCCCTGGGCCTCATTCTCTCTCAGTAGAATGGTGCTCTTGTCATGGGAGAGTGTGGCTTAGAGACACTCTTCAACCCCAATGAGGAAAGAAAGAACAGGAAGCCAGAGTCTGGCTTGACCAAGAAGCCTGGGTATTGGTGGTGTTGGTGGTGTTGATGGTCCACCAACTAGATTCTCATTAACACCAAAACCAACCCAAAAGTCTGCCTAGATTCACACCAACCCTCTGACTCATCCAGACTCCTTTCTTGCTGTACCCTGAGGCTCCCAGGGGATGGAGTAGAGCTTGTCCGAGGCCACACCACGAGGCCTGACAGGGCCTGGACATGGGCCCAGCTCTGACTCCCAGGGTCTAGGGCCCCAGTTTCATGAGATGTCCCCTCACTCTTTTCTTTATTCTTTCTGCCGTGGGTCAGACTGCAGGCCTGGCTGTGATAATATTCAGGAGTCACCAAGGAGAGTCACTGGGGCCATCTGGGTGCCCACAGGCCTGGGAAACACAGATCACAATCTCAAAGGCCCTGAACTAATTGCTTCCCAGACCAGGCAGGCGGAGTAACCTTGCAACTCCGGAAGGGCACGAGGCAGCATGGATGGTGGGACGTGAGACCAAAAAAAAAATTTTTTTTTAAATATGCCTATGAGCCCCTGGCCACCAGCGTGTGACCCCCGCCCAATCTTGGTCCAGTGCTCCCTTTCTTCTCCACCTCCTTGCCCTTCATTGTAAATTTGGGGGAGATGGGAGCCCAGATTGATGAGCTTCAGGTTGCCTAGCCCCTGGACCCTGCCCCCCTTCCTCTCTGTCCCGGGCTCTTGCAGATGGTTTGGCTTTGAAAGTCGTGAGCCTGAACGTCGGAGGTGGAGCGGAGAGGGCACTGCTGGCGTTGAGAGTAGATCCGTGCTGCTGGGCCTTTCACGGGTGCAGGGCGAAGCCCCAGATGTGACCACAGGGCACTGAGGGGTGAAATCCCTTTATGAGCAGTCACATCCCAGAGTAACTGCCCTGCCTTTGGCAGCCCCTGGCAGCAGCCACCCCTTCTGGATGACATTTCTGCGAGAATTTAGCTCCTAGCCATGGGGAGCAAATCTTAAAAACAAACGGAGCACTCCTGACAAATACAGTGGAACCTCAGTTCTCGAACTTAATTCATTGCAGAAGGCTGTTGGAGAAGCGATTTGTTTAAAAAACCGAATCATTTTTCCCCATTAGAGATAATGTAAATTGAATTAATCCGTTCCAGACCCCCAAATGACTCTCTGTTTTAACCTGTTTGTTTACATTTTAAGTGGTGTTTCAGAGGTGTTTGAAAGGTGTGCTAAGCGTTTCGCCACGCCATACTCAGTAGCCAGATCAGACATGCAAACACCTTTATCATACTTTGCAGTTGTTTCTTTTTAAAACTCTATCGTTGTTTTCACAACTTTCCTTTTCACTTTGC
This sequence comes from Cnephaeus nilssonii, assembly GCF_951640355.1. Classification (NCBI taxonomy): domain Eukaryota; kingdom Metazoa; phylum Chordata; class Mammalia; order Chiroptera; family Vespertilionidae; genus Cnephaeus; species Cnephaeus nilssonii. Next base: position 28,295,286 of record NC_137085.1, read on the forward strand.
TGCTATCACTGCCTTCTTAGAACCCTGGTGACTTGCTGTACATATTTAATAACAATAGCAGCAACAAAAGCAAAAAAAAAAAAAAAAAAAAACCCACAAAAATATTCACAGCACAATTTCCTGAGATGTTAACAACACGAGGTTTAGTGGTAAACTGACTCATACTTGTGCATTCTCTCCTGTGTTTGTTTGTTGCCCGAGAGACGTGTGACTGCTCATACAGCTATCAGCATGAAAGGGTTGTGGGGTTGAGAACTAAAGTTTTGTTCAACAACCGAGACATTTTTTCCGTGAACAACTTGGTCGAGAAATGAATTGCTTAAGATGGGAGACATTTGAGAACAGAGGTCTGGCTGTACCTGGAAACAAGATATGTCTGAGACACAGCTGCCTCGAGGGTAGAATCCAGGCCCCTGAACAGGCCAGGCCCAGGCTGGAGGGGGGTAGGCCCCACCACACTCTGAGCTGGACCAGCTCCTGGGGGCCTGCTGAGAGGCCGGCTCTGCAGTCTTGGGCTTGTCACCCATCAGGAGCCTGCCTCTGATGGTTTCCGGGCATGCACACCAGTGCTCCTGGAGAAGTTATTCCCTTAGTTCTTTTGGCCTCGGAGAGGTCCAAGGCCAATGCTTCTCTTGAAAGGTCACAAAATACGTGATTGGGAAGCTGGACAGTCAGGCCGTGACTCCTGGCGGCAGTCTGTCCACCTCCCGGCAGCCCCTTCAGCCCCTTGTCCCCTTATGTCCCCGTACCTCAGGATTCCCTCTTGCATATTCATGGTGGAGCCACAGTGTTGATCTGCACTTCCCCGCTGTCAGCTCAGGCCTCCAGAGCGGTGCCCAGGTGCCAGGGGGCGCGGCAGGGGATTGGAAGCAAGGCCCTTGCCCTCCTGCTCTCCTGACGAGGAGGCTGAGCTTCTCTGACTTGGCTGCTTGCTGGGAGCAGGCAGGCACCTGTCTTCCTTTCATCGCTAGAATTTCTCAGTATTGGGGTTCAGTTTCTAGACATCCCCCCCTCCCAGAATCTAAGGGGGCCTCAGAGTTCTGGAGTTTCAGTCCAGGCATTCCCAAAGGTCCTGTGTAGCCCATCTCAAGATGGGGGTAAATACCACCACCATTCAGTGAGTCTAGGTATTCTTCTTCCCACATCTTAGAACCCTGAGAGGCTCAAGGAGAAAACTGGGCTATTTGTCTATTTCCCGAGGGAATCTCGATGAATTCTGAAATGGAGTGGGTCTCAGGTAGTGTGCTTAGCCCTTCCGATTGGGGCAGCTCTGAGCAAGGCCCAGGGAGGGGAGCAGGGGACACAGCAGGGGAGTTTTGTGCCCCTTCCTGACTCTCAGGTCTGGCTGGAGGAGGCCAAGCCACAGCCTCACACCCCAATCCTAGGCCCACTCCATTCGCAACTGTGGACCCTGGGCCCCCCTCTTGTACCCCCAAATCACGACGCTTGTTCCCACGTCCCTCATTTTCTCCAAAGGCACCTTTGAGAACGGGTGATTTGGATGATGGATTTTTGATTTACACATGGTGCATTTCCCTTGGAGTGAAACAGAAAGGAAACCGTTTAATGGCTCCCTTATTTTCAAGCGTGAACACATTTTAATGAAATTATTTTATTGTATTCGAGGAAATGGAGAGTTGAACATTCCAACCAATCAATAGCCAACTAATTGCTATAAAACTAAAAAGAAAATAAATAAACCCTGAATCTATTTGAAACTCCCTGCAAAGCTCTGAGCCTCCAAATCTGGCCTTCCCCTCCATACGTGCACATGAGCGTGTGTACATGGGAGCACGCACACACCCCCACGTCGCAGCTGTACTTGAAACTCAGAGAGAGCACTGAGTCTCCTCATGCCAGTTCTTGCCTGCTGTCCTCGCCATTGGTTAGAGAAGGTGAGCAGACCTGGCAGCAGCCCGTCCTGGGGCTCGGGAAGAGGCAGGCCCAACCCCTGACCCCAAGCTGCCAGCACAGTGTGGGGTAGTGGATGCTGAGGGCCCTGCTTCTTGGCCGCAGCTGCTGGGCCTCCTCCATGTTCGGGCTGAGGGTGGAGATCTGATTCGGGTTTTGCCCTGACTCTTACTGGAAGATGCTACCCTGGTTTTTCACTCTCTAGTGGCCTTTGGACATCGAGTCTTTGTAGAAATGCTGACTACATTGCAAATGGAACTCTTTGCCCGGAAGACACATGGATTTTGCTTTTCCTTCTTTGACAGTTGACTCTGTCTTAGGGACTGACCCTCCAGCATCAAAGAAATACGTATCCACCAAAGTTTGTGATGCCTGCATAGATGCTTACTTGTAAAAAAAAAAAATTACAAATAAAAACCAACAAAAAAACACCCACAATTGAATTGCCTTTGAAAGTGGGAGATGTTCTGTCTCCAACAGGTTGAAAAAAAAAAAAAAGCTTCTTAAAAAATGTGTATGTTTTGTATTCTTTTTTTTTTTCTAGTAGAAAATAACTGACTGGGAACATGGTTGTGTTTTTTTCTTAGTGACGTGTGTTGCTTTTGTGTGTAATAATATTTGAATGTAATTACAGCAGTGCCAATTTGCCAAAGATGTTGGACATATTTTTCTTTTGCTGGGAGGAGGGCAGGGGCTGGGGGTGGGATTTGGGGGGAAAAAAACAGGGGTGGGATTTTGTTTTAATTTTTTAACTTTTTTTTTTTTCTGGTCAAACCTGGAATTTGTGGTTTTATTTTAAGTTAAATGGTTGACTGCAAGACTTTTATTTTAGATTAGTTGGAGAAATTCGCAATAAGATTGGCGTAGGTTTTAATATCTGTGTGTCTTCTCATGAGTGACTGTTACTTGTGAAGAATTGATTTTATGTAACCTTTATGTGAGATAATTATTTGTAAATATTTGCCATAATTTTATTGGTTCCTAAAATAAAAGTAATTTTTTAAGTTCAGAATAAGAATTTGATCTCATTTGTTTTTACCACCTCATAGATGGTCTTCGGTAACTTCGACAAAGCCGCGTGGAGTTGTGGGGACTTGTATTGGCTCTCCCGATGAAATTGGGGTCAAAGCAAATCTGAACAACTAGAATGGAGGACTGTGGCCTGAGCAGGGGCAGAGCCAGAGTCTTGGCCAAGTGCAGCGATGGTTGCGCTCTCATCCTGGATTTGACTCCTGGCTGTGATGCTGGCTGGGGAAACCCGGTTGAGTTCTGCAAACCTTAACTTTGTTAGCTCTAAAATGGTCAATGGCATCCGCCTCATTCATTTATTCAACAAATAGTGATTGAGCATCTACTCTGTCCCCAGCACTGAAGACACAGACGTGAACAGGGCTAACAAGGACCCTGCTGACAGGAAGCTTACCATCTAGGGGCTTCTTGTGAGGTTTATGTTAACACATCAAACCTGTGCTCAGTAATAGTGTGTGCACGCACACATGCTCTTAACCTCGATCTAGGCCGGATCTTAAATCTGGGTGCTCCCACATGCCTCTAACACGCAAACAGAGCTCAGGAGCCTGGAGACCTGGTCTTTGGGCTCCAAAGCTGCAGGCCGTATCTGACCAGAGCTTGGAGCCCAACAATCCTTCCGTGGAAAGTACACTGTCCCTGTGCCTTCAGACCTGAGCATTGTGGCTGCTGGGGAGCCCAGAGGTGGCTTTCCAGCAGGGCCAGGACAGCCGCAGACCCGAGCCCTGCCCCTGCTGGGTGGTGTCAGTCTGCAAGGGCAGGCAGGGACCGCTGTGCCCCTTGGCACAGTGTGTGCGTCGCAGTAATTGCCAGAGATGGAGTAGGCGAGTGACCGCATGGGGGCCATGGGCTGCGACTCATTCATATTTAATAAAGTTGGCTGCACGGCCTCCATTCATTTCAGCAATGGATGGCGACGAAGGTGATTCCTGAGGGAGAGAGAGAGAGAGAGAGAGAGAGAGAGAGAGAGAGAGATGCTGCCACGCAGAGCCCTGGCCCAGCTCCTTTCTTTCCAGTGCTGATGACTTAGAAGCACACATTTCAAAGAGAAGCAGCAGCATTTGGAACTGGTGAGACAGAACAGGTACCTCTACCCCTGATGTTGCAGCTCTTGTCCCTTGGTCTCCTGGGACAGAGGCCTCATGCCTGCCTTCCTCCGATATGGGCACCAGTAACCAGGGCGTGTGCAGCCCGCACACGACAGCAGAATAGAGGCCGTGGGCAAGCTCTCCAGTAGAGGGTGGAAATGCCAGCCCTGAAGATGTTCAGGCAGCCTCCAGCAGCACCTCTGCCCTCAGTGACCACCACGAAGTGCGACAGAACAGGACACCTGAGGTCTGTCGTGGGAGGCTTTCGCTTCAGGCCCATTCATTCCTCACACTCCTGCTGCAGCCAGGCCCCCATGCAAGGTGATGGGTACAGAGCTGTACCAGGGCTGTGGAAACGGAGAAGGATAAAGATTCCTAAGAGCCTTGGCTGGGAGTCTCAGCTCCAGCTCTTGCTGGGCAGTTTGCTGATGTAACAGTCAGCTTACGGGAGCCTTGGTTCCTTCCTCTGTGCCATGAGTGTAAACCGCATAGCATTTACTTAGGGGGTGTTATGAGGAACAACGTCATGCATTGTGTGAAAGTTTTTGCAAACGACAAATGTGAGTTTTGTCAAGATATTTTCCCTGCTGTAAGAAAGTAAAAATTTTACATCCAAAAGTTGACTCTAGCTAAGCTCAGGGCTAGGTGCTGGAATAAGATTGCTATAGATCAAATGTCTGTGTTCCCCCAGAATTCGTATATTGAAACTCAATCCCTAATGTGCTATTTGCTGGTGGAGCGTTGGGTGGAGCCCTCATGAGTGGGATTAGTGCCCTCATGAAAGGACTCCAGAGAGCTCCCTCGCACCTTCCACCAATAGGAACGAGGAAACAGAATCTCTCCAGACACCGAATTTGCAGGTGCCTTGATCTTGGACTTTTCAGCCTCCAGAACTGTGAGAGATACATGTCTGTTGTTTAAGCCCCTCAGTTTATGGTATTTTTGTTGTAGCAGCCCAAACAGACCAAGACAGGGCTGGGATGCAGAAATGAACCAGCAAGGAGTCTACATCTGGGGCAGATGAAGTACATATTTTAATTCCAGGCAACACATGACCAGTGCCACCTATTGGTGGGGCAGACAGAGAGGTGTGGGCTCACAGAGGGGATTCCATTCAGTTGGGGGAGGAATGATTCAGGAAAGCTTCCTGAAGAAGTGGCTTTTGAGCTGAGCAGTGAAGGATGGCCAGGATGCTATCAGGAAATTCTAGAGAAAGGAGGAAGGAAAGGCATCCCAGGCAGAGGGGACAGTGTACACAAAGCTCTGGGGATGGGAAAAGGTTTGTGTCGGGAGATGATCAGACACTGTGGCCTTTTCCTTCAGCCTGCCTTCTGAGGCTCTGTGGGTGCCACTGGAGCAAAGGTCAGGGCTAACCTGGGCTCTGGGTCAAAGGTGAGGGCTGGCCTGGGCTCAAGTCATTTCCTAGCAAATGGGGTTGCTCAGGGAGGAGGGGGCGGTGGCAAGTGCAAGCAGAGGCTGAAGACCCTCCTTGGAGACTGCGGAGGGGGTGGGAGTATATGGATTCCCAGCCCCACAGACCCAGCAGTTTCTGGACCTCCTGGCTAGCTGCGTGGGGATGGGGTAAGGAGACTATTCTGCCTGCCCCAACACATGCCCGACAGCGCCTCGGGGAGAGACTTGTGTTCTGCACACCCAGGCAGGAGGTGGCCCTCTCAGGGAGCCAATCAAGAGGAGGCCCTCTGCAGGACACACAGCGACTGTGAGTTTGCACCACTGGAGGCATTAGCACCCCAGGTGACATTTGTCTGATCTGCCTGCTCTGATCTTTCTTCAGTGAACGTGCATTATACGCAATTTTAAAATCATTTTTAAAAAATTAACATTGTTTTCTTGACTTGTCTCAGCTGCAGACTGTGAGGGGAGCCTGTGCAAGCCCCACTTCAGACCCGCTCTGGGGGCATATACCCAAGAGCCCACCTCCATTTGCCATAACAACCCACCACAGAATGGGCGGCTTACACAGCAGAAACCTATTTCCTCGCAATTCTGAAAACTAGATGTCCAAGATCAAGGTGTTGGCCAAACTGAATTCTTCTGAGGCCTCTCTGCTTGGCTTGTCCATGGCCACCTTCTCCCCAGGTCTTCACATGGACTTCCCTCTGTCCTTGTCTCGTCTCCTCTTCTTCTAAGGACACCAGCCATATCGGATTAGGGCCCGTCCTCATGATCGCATTTTAACTTAATGACTTTTCCCACGACTGAAAACAGCATGACTCAACTTCACGAAGACGTTTTTTTGAAAATAGCCAGTTCTGGCGAGGGTGTGAGGAAGTGGGCACGCTTCTATGTTGCTGGCTGACCACATGAGGCCACGGCTGCCCAGGTGTCCCCAGGCCAGGGAGCTGGGGCTGCTGCCCGCAGGCCTGCCCGCTCCCGGGCCTGTGTTTTTTTTCCACGAGGCTGGCTGCCTGCAGTCACAGAGTGACATGCACAGCCCAGGTCAAGCGGGAAACATGGTGTCTCCAGCCCAACCGTGTCACCTGGCAGAGCACGCAAGCAGCAGAGGTTCCCACATTATCCACAAACATGTGTAAATATCTCGACGGCTGGTAATGTAACCAAGAAAATCACTTCCCGTTGTTTCCCTTTCAGTGATATTTTCTGCTTGGCTGAGTTTGCTTAGCGCACTAGAAAGGCCAACTCATCAGTTCTTGTTGTTAATCAAGAGCAGTAATTGTCCGAGTTCAGAGCCTCCTGACTTAGACTCTGCTGAATAGGATAACAAGTTCCAAAAATGCTAAGTAGTAGTTTCTATAAGTGGGCCTTTTTAATAGGGAAGGCCCCTGAAGAGGGATTGAAAAGAGAACCTTCCTGTAAAGTGGAATTAAAACATTGTGCATACTTTATAGAGCATGGCAGATAAACTCCTAACAGTCCTAGAAGTTCTTAAAGCATGTACAATGTGGGTGAAGACTAATTTCCTCATTTACCGTGTGAACCTGTGTATCGGTTAAGGCGAGGCCAGCTGATGTAACAAACATTATCTGTAACTTCAATGTGTTAACACAGTAGAAGTCTGTTTTTCGCTCATACGACGGTTAAATATAGGCATTCCTGTAATTGGGATTTATTACCAAGTTCTAGATATACCCAAAATGCCGATGACGGTCCTGCCTCCCTACATGAACAGGAGGAGGGGAGCGTTCTACAGTGCACAGCTGGAGGAGCTTTGGGAAAATGGGATCATGTTTATACCTCAAAGAGTTGTGAGTCCTTAGCACATTGATTTCAAATGCATTATCTCATTAAATCTTTACACTAACCCAGTGAGATAAGTACATGATTAGCGTCCTCTCGTCTATGGATGAGGAGACTAAGCCTGGAGAGCTCTGATATCTTGCCCCAGCTCACATAGCCGATGAACTTCTAGGACTTGCAGTGGGGCCCGGATGTGAAGCCAGGCGGTGTGATCCCAGAGCGGAGTCCCCAGGTGTCACTGTACTCTGGCTGTGTGCTCAGTTCCCAGCCCAGCGTCCGGTGGAGATGCCCAGGGGATTTCCTTACTCCTCACAAGAAAAGCACTTGCTGGGTGATCCCTTCAGACAGAGTTCCCAGGGCCCTTGCCCTCTCGTGCCTCACCTTGGCACTCTTTGATGCAGTTGAAAGGTGAAACCAGGAACAACTAAGATTCCAATAAAAATCGTCAATCAACTGGGCACTGCTGTCGGGATCTGCATTTGAAAATTAAGCCAGTTGTTTCCTCCTTTTTTCAGCCAGTCCGTGGACCTTGACCTGTGCTCCGTGCCGGGACCTGGGCTGGGCACTGGGGCTGGAGATACCAGGTTGCATTGAGCCTGGTCCTTGCCCTCAGGGGAGGGGGGACATCTGCTGACGGGGAGGCAAGCCCGTCAGGACAATAGCTATACAGCAGATCCTTGAAAAGCACCGGTACTTTATAACCGAATGAGATGCCTTAGGAACTTAACTGTTGCTTATGGTAAAACGAGAGGCCCGATGCACGAAATTTGTGCAAGGGCCTCCGAGGGCCGAGGCAGCAGCCCTGGCCGCCGCCCTGGCCCTCGCAGCAGCAGCCCCAGTCTAATTAGCATATTAAGCTTTTATTATTATAGAGGGGTTTGCTAATATGTCATTTTGCTTAAAGTCACAGAACCTATCAACGACGTTAAGTGAGGACTTACTATGAGAGTGAGCAAGTCAGCAAGCAGCATCGAGGAGGTGCTGTGGGCAGGTGGGGAGAGCTGGCAGACCCAGGGGTGTGACAACAGTAACCAGCACTTTCGCAGAGCCGTTAGGATGGGCCAGCTCGCCAGGTGCAGTCGCCACAGCCCTGTGAGGAGGGCCTCTGTTTTCCCCAGATGAAGAGAGCTTCAGAGAGGTCTGTCGTTTTTCTCTGTTTCCAGCGGAGAGATTAAGCTGTCTGGGGAGGAGGCGGGTCTCCCATCCCTGAGCAGCCAGGGTGGGACTAGACGTCCAGCTGGCAACATTGAAAAGGCTCATATGACAGTGACTGAACTGGGGGTCTCTAAGGTGCAAAATGGATTTTCATTCATTTAAAAATGTTGCCATTTAAAAAACGGTAACACATACACGTGGCTGAAAAATTAAAACCGAACAGAAAAGTAGGCAGTGAGTCTCTTTCCCACCCCAACCCCAAGCTCCCAGTTCTCTTTTCCAGGACCTGTCTCTTCTTATTCTTCCAAGGGTCATTTATGTATATATATGTTATAGAAGCATCTATGTATACAGAGAGGTTATCCGTATGTATGTGTATATACACACACATCTCTTTATTTAAAATATTTTAAGTCAGAGAATCTAGGTTCTTGGCAAAGCTAGAAAGAATAGAAATTTTTTTCCAAGCCCTTGTCAAGTATTTATTTCACTGCTTGTAATAAAATAGATCAACTATGAATGACAAAAACAAAACAACAACCAAAAACAGAACAACAATGGCTTAAACAAGAGAGAACATTACCCTTTCTCCCATATGGAGTTTGGAGGTCGGTGGTCGGGGTTGAAATGGCAACTTAGCCGCAGGAGGCCCGCGGGGACCAGATGTTTTCGGTCGTCCTTGGCCCTCCAGAGGCTGTGTCCCTCGGCCTCAGGTCTAAGATGGAAGCAGCAGGATTTCAAGCAGCAGTCGGAGGAGACAAAGGAGAGACAACAGCTGTCTCTGGAGTAAGGTTCCAGGAAGCTGGCACTTGGCATTCTGCTTGCATCCCATTGGCCAGAACTGAAGCCCACGGCCACACGGAGCTGCGAGGGAGACGGGGGAAGGTGACGTCTAGGTGAAGTGGCCCTCTCTGTCCAGCTACAAATTCCATTACTATGGGAAGAGGAGAGAGCGGATCCTGTACATGAGCCACACTCCCTGCCATGCTGCCACGTCTCCGTGGCCTGTAGCTCACCACCTGGTTCAGAGTAGAGACTCGTTCCATTATTTAGTCAACCAGTTGTTCTTGAACAAATGCTTGTTGAATCCAGTTGAAAGGAGGTGGGAGATGGGGCCCAGCTTTGTGTGGAGATGGCAGAGGACCCAGAGTTTCTACTTCAGAAACTCAAGAGGCGCCAGCTGAGACCCACCACTTCCCAGAGAGAACATCATCTTCCCGCCCGACTCCTCTCGCTCCCTCGTCAGAAGAGTTTCACCCGGGGCCCAGTCTCTCCATCTGCACGCTGGCGGGGGGAGGCAGAAGTTCGAACCTCATGCTCCCCAGTCCTTCCATCTCAAAAGCTTAGTGAGTCTGTGGTTCTAAATGAACCAAAGGCAAGAGGCCAAACAGTGGCCATGAGGACTCGGGTCAAAGATGAGAGGTCAAAGATACGGAGAGCTCCTTGGGTCTGGCCTTCCCTGTGGTGGTGTTCATCTCTTGGAGAAACCCTCTGAAACACCCAGGCGCTCGATCCTGCTTGACTGATGCGCTGGATCTCAATCAACATTGGCGTCCACCCAAAGGCTGGGAAGAAAGAGAATGAAAATGCAGAACTCTGACCACAATGAGGCACTCTGCCATTGGAAATGACCCCAAAGTCCAAGAAGTGCCAGGCTTCCCCTGGTGGTAGACTGCCTGTCAACAGAGGGGGGGTGTGTAGGGCAGGAGGGGGGACTATTAAAAACAGTGGCTTGGGGAGTCCACATGGGACAAACCATAGGGAGGCATGAGAAGGGCTTCGGCAAAAAGAATCCTCCCAGCCTGATCTAGGAAGCTTTTTTTAAAAAGGAAGAATGATATTCGGATGAGAATAAACAACAACAACAAAAAGTTATTATTTAGTCTTCAAAAAGCTGTGGGCACCTTCCACAGCAAACCCACCCCAAAATGCTGAGCTTTTCAAGAATTCTTGAGACATTTCTTTATGATTAACAAACTGGCTTAGTGGCGGGCGGGGGGGGGGGGGCAGATATCAGGATAAATAGACACTTCAATGAATGGAATATATAACACTATCTACTTCTCTAGGGACTGGGATGAACTGGTTTTAGTTGTATGCTTCACCAAGGAATGTTTTAAATGAGGAATACGCCTCTGGAATGCTTGGCCAATCCCAGTCCTGGTGTGCGGACAGTCACACCAGCTCCAGCTGCAGAGGACGGGCGTCCGGAAGCATCCTTCAGGCCGAGGCCAGCCAGCAGTCGCTTCTCCTTCGGCCGGGGACGCTCGGGTTGCTATCCAACTCCCCCAGCAATTCTAAACCCGGCGAGCGTTTTAATTTTCTATCTTGATGAAAAATGTGTGGTTTACACACTGTCGCAGAACAAATAGAAACGGGATTTATGTTGTACAACTTACAAGGGTTGTTTGAGATTTTTCCATATGTCTTCGACAGTCCTATCACATTCCTGACAGTTACATTATTTTTTTTTTCTTTCTGGGAAGTTGAGAGACAGAGAACAGTTTTCCCCCCTTCTCCACTGAGCCTAGCTTGGGAGTATCTGTGTGCAAGTTGTGGTCCTAAGCATGTGTGTCTGTTGTGGAGAGAATTTTTGCATGAATGTGCCCAGAATGTGTGTGTGTGTGTGTGTGTGTGTGTGTGTGTGTGTGTGCTGGGCTCCAGCGTGTGTAAGTGTCTATGTTAAATGTGGTCATATGTGCTATGGTGTGTGTGTATCTGCAATAGCGACAATTCACCAACGAGCTGTTACTCCACTTCAGATGTCACTAATGAGCGACGTCCTCCTGGCGATCTCCCGCACTGGTACATACCGGCCCTGCCCACAGTTAGGAAGAGCTGCATTGCTGTCCATGTCCCCAGTTCCATGTGTTTCCAATTAGTTTCACATGTGTGTCTGTCAGTGTGGAACTTTAATTAAATATGTGAAGAAAATGCTCCCAATTATTAATCAAGGTGCATTCCTTCACTCTGAGCTGCGCTGTTAAACATGACATCAATCCCAATCCGTTGACTAATTTCTTTTTCATTATTGAAGCAGATTTACAACTTGGAAGTCAGGGCATTAGTGTGGGGTGTTTTTTTTTCTCTCCCCCCACTAGGAAATTCATCTGTATCCCAGAATCAGCTTGTAGCTCAATGTAAATTCGGTGTAGAATTTAGTCAGTTATTAAGTGGATTTAAGTGGCTGAACCCTGGTGTAATCTGACCAGCAATGCATGAAGGAAAGAGTTGGAGGTGTAAAAAATGTCAAATAGCTTTCTCAGATGCATTAAACTATTAATAAAGATAAAACGATCTTTATGTTTGGGGTTTAGAACATCTCTTTTATGATATCGAGAAGCCACTTTGATTCACGACTCGTTGGCTCCGAGGTCTGGTGTCATTATTCAGACGGTGTCAGGAAGGAGGCGCAGACAAGCTCCTCGCAGGGGGAGAGGCGGGAAAAGAGCGGAGTTTGGGAGGCCGGGGCCCAGCTGGGCTGGGCAGGGAGAGTGACAGGGAGAAGATGATGAATAAGGTAACTGACAACCACGCACACACCCTGGGGAGCCCTCTGCAGGGGACATCCCCTTGGCCCTGGGATATGCTTTCTGGGGTGGTCCCGGCCGCCCGCAGAGGGGTCAGCCTGAGGCAAAGTGGGTGGGGTATTCTCCACGTGTCCCCGACGACCACCAGACCATCCCTTCTCTCTGCCCGGCTCTGTATCCCAGGGGGTTGACCTCTGTGGACCTCATCGCCCTGACCCCCTGGCCCTCTGGAGACACCAGCCAGAGACAGGAGGGCGAGGTCAGTGGTTCATAGCCCACTCCCTCCGTGCCTCGCCCCAGTCCTGTCAGGGCTGCCTTCCAGAGGGTACGCCATCGTGTAGTCCCTCTCCCATGGCTCCTGCTCCTTCTCCAGGTTGGCAGCCTCATTCCCTCCCCTTTGCTCCTCAGCCCAAGTCAGGGCTCCCCTTACCATCCCGTGCGGGTCCTCCCCGCGCTACTCACACCTCTGCAAACTTCTCAGCTGACCTGTGTGAGTGGCCAACCATTTCCCACTGGGACCCGGACTGTTTCCGAGCCGGCTTCCCAGGGAGAACGTGATTCTGGTCCTTCTGGAGCTCTGTGTGTGGGGAGACGGCGGGGGGGGGGGGGGGGAAGGGCTCAGGGGGAGCCAGCAGGAGAAGGGCGAAGGGAGCCAGGAAGGAGCCGGGGCACACGCGGTTGTTCTGTGAGGAGCACCGGTGCGTGCCGCCTCGCCATGAGGCTTCTCCGGTGTGTCACTGCGTGCCCTCCATCCCCTCTCTCAACAAACGTTGGTTGCTCCCAGGGCCCAGGTTCTATGCTATGGAGACCCTGCCCTCGTGGGGTTCATAGACCAGTGGGGGATGCAAACCAATCATTTGATCCTCTGTGTTAATGCCACCGGGGGGTGGGGGGCACTCAGGGCTCTGGGACACACACAGGGGAGGCACTGGGCAGAAGGGCAGGGGAGGGAAGGGTTCCTGGAGGAGGGGAAATCTAAACTGAGAACCCGAAGGATGAGAAAGGTGCCCGAGGGGAGGACCTGGGGGCAGGCACAGGGAGAGTGGTATTCCTGGCTGAGAAAAGCCAGAGGTGGGACGTGGGCACTCGACAACTGCCAGGGGTGCGAGGCGCTGAGGAGCATGCACAAAGGAGGGGCGGCCAGAGGTAAAGTGGAGGGGGCTGAGGTGGGGCCCTGCCCTGGCCCTGCCCTGCCCGCCCCAGGGTCCTGGCTTTATTCGGAGGGCCAGGAGGCCCTTTGGAGCGGGGCATAGACACGGCCAAGGTTACATTTTGAAAAGAGACCTCCGTCTACCAGGTGGAGGGTAGAAATGACTGGAAGCTGGGTGACTCCATCAGAGGAACCAAGATGAGGGGGGTCTTGGCAGGGGAATGGAGAAAAGCGGGCTCACATGACCTAATCGGAAACCCCCACTTTCCAGATGGGGACAGGAGGCCAGAGAAGGCCAGACCTTACTCAGGTCACACGGGAGACAGCGCCTGGGGGCCAGGCTTCAGGGATCTGAGCTGGAGCAGCAGCCAAGGTCCGGAAGCCGCCTCATCCTGGGAGGGACACTCCTTTGGGAGGGAGACTCCTTTGGGAGGGGCTTTGGGGCAGGTCCGAGGCCTGGTCACCCACACCGCCTCCTTCAGGGCTGGGTGGTCTTTGCAACAGAGGGACCCACCCTGGCAGGACCCGGACCCTCACCGGAGGGCACCCTGGGCACCCAGGCGGTGGCGCTTCCCACCGAAATCATCGGCGTATTAAGCTAATGAGCGCCTTTCCTGGGAAGGGCTGGGGCTGGGAAGGCGCCCTAACGAGCAGCGGCGTGTCACTGCCTCGGCCGCGTCTCGCGCTGTCCCATTTGTCTGGCTGTAATCTACATTTCAAATGATTACATGGGAAGCTGAAGTGGTAGTGACAAGGATAAACGAAGCTTGTTAAACTAATAGCTGCACTAATGCCCAAATATGTGAACTTCCCGACGCAGGCCGCATCCCAGCCTGGCGGAGCTGTCAGCCCCGCTCCCCCGGGCTCCGCCGCCAGCCGCGGCCACATGATGAATGGCCCTGTCGACCAAACCCATCCGGGGCCCAATTAAACAGGCAGAAATGAACTGGAGCCGTCAGGCGCCGGGAGGGGGAGGCGGGGGAGGCTGAGCCAGACAAGGGGGGGTAGCTAAACCTTACACAGACGGTAGAAACAGAGAGAGTGGAGGGGGGGGGGAGAGGGAGAGGGAGAGAGAGAGAGAGAGAGAGAGAGAGAGAGAGAAGCCAGGGAGATGAGGAGGCCAGAGGCAGGGAAGAGAGAGGCGGCCACACAGAGAAGAGATGCCAGGGTGGGAGGGGAAGGCGAGAGGCAGAGATGGAGGGAGAGAGCCCCCAGGAGCTGCGGCAGAAGCAGCCGGCTCCTGAGGACAGAGGTGGGAGGCAGTGGGGAGACCCCTGGGTGGGGAGCGGCGGGGGAGGGCAGCAGAGGAGAGACAGGGTGAGCAGAGAAAATATGCCCCAAAGTCAAGGCCGCTCGGGGGCGAGGCAGCGGGGAAGCCGCTCTGTCAGAAAATGGTCATTTAATGGTTTGCCGAGCCCGCGACAGATATGTCATCGGAGGCGGCTGCGAGTCCCAGGGCGGCTCATTTATTAATTACCAGCTTCCAGCGGCTCCCGGCTCCCTCCGGCCGGCCTCGAGCCCACGGGCAGCGCGGCCCGGCGGGAGGCCCGGCAGGCCCTCGCCCCATTTTCCAGAGGAGGCCGCCAAGGCCAGGGAGGGGTGGGCGGGCCAGGGCTCCGCTCCCTGCCCCCAACCTCCCCACACCCCACCGGGCAGGACCTCTAGGACTCTCGGACCAAGGGGGGGGGGGGGGACCCAGGATCCGGGCCAGCCCCTGTCCTCAGCCCGCACCAGCCCCCATCGCTTGCAGGATGACTCTATGTCCTTTTTTCCTTTTATTCAAACCCCTTTTTAACAGACTTCTGGTCCACTCTTTTCGTCTCTCAGCAGATCCAAAGCCTTTCAACATGGCCTTGACCCCGCGTTTCCTTAAATTCAGGCCCAAGGAGCCAGTCTCCACATTTAAGCAGAAGTGAGCGCCAATATCCTCCTGGGCGGCCCCTTGCTGATGAGAAATGTTTCCCCAGGAATGCTGAGTGAGACAGGAACACACACTCCCATACCATGTCGGTGCCAGCCCTGCCCCTGAGCCTGCCTGGCCTCCCGGTGCCCCTGCCTCCCGACATCCTCACACCTTCTAAGCTGGCCCGGAGGTGCCTGCCCCGGAGGAAGAGAAACTGCAGGGGCGTCTCCCTGTCTCCCCGACCCCTCAGGGAGTGACCAAGAGCTCCCCGAAGGAAGAAAAGCAGTGAAAGCCTGTTCCATGCAGAAAGCCTGCCCAGAGCGGCGGCTCTCAGAGGCCCGGGAAGTTGGCCTCCACGGGCTGGTGTGAGTCTGGGACATTGGTCGGAGCCTCCCACCTCCATTATGATCCCTGAAATCTCCCGACGCTCCCCAAATTTCACATGCTCCACAGCTACAAACGAACTTAACTCCGTCTCCAAAGCTGCCTCCCGGGTCCCGTCCCAGCCAAGGGCAGCTGCTGCCTCTGTCGTCCGGCTTGGGTGTAATCCCATTTCTACTGGTCACCAAATGCCACTCGGCCAGCCTTCTGGCCCAGCAGACATCATCCCTCTCGTTGTAAAGATGGGTGAACTGAGGTCCAGAGAGAGGGCAGAGTGAACTGAGGGCAGGCCCAGAGCCAGAGCCCAGGTTACCTGATCCCCTTCGAAGGCTCTTCCCCCAAAATAGCATAGCCACGGACCCTTCTGCATCAAAAGACCTTGGGGGAGCAACTAGATCACCCCCTGAAAGCAGAACTCCACAGCATTAGTTAGTCTTGTCATATGAAAATTACTGATCATAGCTGTCTTCAAAAGCTTATTAAAAATTATATATTGTTATTATTCTCTGCTTAAATGACCCGGCCCCCAGATTACTACGATGAATACAAACACTCTTCATGAGTCGTTGCCCTACAGTAGAGAGCACGAGAAAAGGACCCTGGTGTCTCTGGGTTAGTTGTGTTAGCTCAGCATTGCTTCCATTGGAGCTCTGTTCTCCTCTGCTGTGTGTGACTCGCCTGGGGCTGCCAGTCAGTCTCAGGATAGGCCTGACCAACTCTAGCATCTCTTCCCTTTGGCAACAGCGATTAGTCCAAGAGATGGGCATGTGACACATCAGGGCCAATCACAGTGCTTCCCTGGGACTTATATACTGACACACAGAAACTCCCTCTTTCTACTGCAAGGGAAGGCTGGAGCTTTCAGCAGCTCTTCTTCACCTGCTTAGAGGAAGCCCCACTGCAATGGGAAATAATGAGGTCAATATATAGATGGAAGCAAACCCGAGAGATGGAGAAAGAGAATCCTGATGTCTTGGTTTAAGCCCTGGATTCAGCCATGCTCTGGAGGTAGCTGGTCCCATGCCTCAATTCATTCTCTCTGGTCTTTATTTTAGATTGAGTTGGTATTATTTTCCCTACGCCTTAAAGAGGTCTAAAACTAATAGGAAGCGCTTTCTCATGTCAGCCTGTTTCACACAACAGTTGGCGCACACACAGCCCTCTGCTCTGGGCCACAGGGGTACAGTGCTTGCGCATACATTCTCCTGTCACCGGGGAAGAAGTTCTGAGCTGTGGCACTCTGTTTCCCTCACCCTCCTGCCTCTCCTGCATTGTTTCCTCAAAACCTTGGGGTTTCTCCTGTGGGCAGAGAAGAGCTGACCACTGGAACCCCTGTCTGGGCTCCAGGGATGCCGGAGGCTCTATCTGAGGTCCTTTTGGGTTGCATACAAGACTGTCTTCTAGGGTGAATGAGGGAGCCTCTCTCACTCAAGTGTTCTTCTGATCACATCACTGTCATGTTCCCAAATCAGTGACTCCCCTTCACTGGTGAAGTCCAGACGCTTAGCCCGAAATTCAAGACTCTTCAGAATCTGCCCTAGCTTCCTCATCCTCTACTCCTTCCTGCCTCTGGGTCTTTCTTTGTACTGTTCCTCTTCTTTCCTCTGGAGAGTCTTTCCTGTCCTTCTAGGCCCAGCCTAAGCACCACCTCTTATAGGCAGCCTTTCTTATTCCCTTACTAATAATGAAACTTATTCTGGAACCTCTTCTAATATGTTACATGCCCCTCCTCTGTAGCCATTGTATAGTGTGTCTTATATTAAATGTATTGTTTCATCTCCTTAACTTGTCCCCCTCAACCCCAGGCTGGGTAACTCTTAATTCATTCTTTAAATCTCCACTTGAAGGTCACTTGCTCAAAGAAGGCTTCTGGGCTTCTTCGCCCTGATCCTTTGTTTTCTTGTGCTCACAGCACTCTAGACTCTTCTTCAGTGCGTGTCAATTTATAATAAAAACTTTATTACTATAATTATTTGATTAATGCCTGTATCCCCCTATTAGAACATATGGCCCTACTAGAGCTGAGACTTTGTTTTGTAGCCAGAATGGTAAATGCAACATCAATCAATCTTAGTGGAATTAGTATTAATAGAATCAATGACTGAAAGGTGAATGAATGAATGAATGAATGAATGAATGTCTTCCTTCGCCCTTGGCTAACTGGGAGCTCACTGGGGTCAGGAACTATGTCAGTGATCTTTACATTCCTTATATTTCCCAGCATGCGGTCAACAGTTGGTCCCGTAAACATGAATTTAACCATCAGCAGGTACATGGACTCTACCCATAGTGATAACATGAGTCAGAAACCTAGGGCCTCAACCCAAGCTGGGCAAAGAACTGAAAAAAAATTTAATAACCACAGAGAACATTCCATAATCCAAACACACTAGGGCTGCCCCTTGAGGGGCAGAGCGTACAGTTGTCCTGAGTGAGTTGTTCTGACCCATCACCTCTCCAATGAGGTATGACATCGTTCTCAAGTTTTATTGCTACAAGATGGGCTCCATCAACTCCTCAGCAAACAACATTACACGAGCGCCATGCACACACATGCAAATCCGGAGTGGACAATAACCCCAGGCGTATTGGAGTGTTTGATGGGATGGCCATGGGAAAGCAAGCCAGGAGCCAGCTTTAAAAACAATATTTATTTATTACAATTGGCAGAGCAATGGAGAAAATTACCACTTAGCTAGGATTTTACATTTTGCAAAGTGTTTTGTAATCAGCACAAATTCTCCCAACAATTCTTGAGGACAAGTTGTTTCTGTCATTCCCGTTTGCAGGCAATGAGAAGGTAGTGGGGGAAACGGAAGGAAATGCTGTGCTTCCGCTTTGCAAAGCACAATCTGAAAGGAGAACTCTGGCTTAATTGAATGTATGCAAGCACTTAAAATTTTTTTCCTAGTATATGTTTGACACTGGGAATCTGGTTGTATATAAGACCTGCATAAGATTCTGGGCTCTGGCTCACTGCTGGTTTCTCTGGAGAGATATGTGCTTTGTCTCACCCAGTGAAGAAAACACTGTTTTCTTACATTGCCCCTCCCTATCTTGCTTAGCCACCTCTCTTTTAAAACTTCATGCAAGATGTATCAGTCAGGATGGGCAGGGTAATGCTGCTGTAACAAACAATCCCCAAATCTCGGTGTCTTAAAATAACAAAATTTTATTTCCCCTCAAGTCATATGTCCATTGTGGGTCAGCAGAGGGAGCTCTGCTCATTGCATCCAGGTAGTTGGGGTAGTTTTTATCTCAAACATTGTTGGTTAATGTGCTAGAGGAAACGGAGAGTTCGGGAGGCTCTCACATTAATGGTAATTCAATGTCCTGGTGCAGAAGTGACACATATCATTTCAGCACTCACTTACTGGCTGAAACCAGTCACACAGCTCCACCTAACCATGAGGTATCAAGGAAGTGCAATGCTACTTTGAGTCCAGAAGGTGGGAGGACTGGAAGTACTTGTCAAGCAGCACTAATAACTACTATGCAAGTTAAATGTCATGCCATGTCAAGAAGAAAAAGTAAAGCCAAATTACTGAGTTTGTTCTTAAGTCTGGGGAAATACCAACCTGAGGGTAAAAAGATTTTTGCAAGTGATTATTTGTGCTTTTTAATAAATGTAAAAAACCCGACTTTTTCCAAAGTCATGAGTTTTTTTGGGATGCATTAAAGGGGAAAAGTCTACCTAGTGCAATAAGACAAGAAAAATAAGTAAAAAGCATACAAATTGCAAAGGAAGAACTAAAATTGTCTCTGTTAGCAGATGACATGACTGGAGATCCTAAGGAATGTTAGAAAAACTACTACTAGAACTAATAAAATTTAGAGCATCACAATATATAAAATCAATCAATTGCATTTCTATACATTAGGCGTGAACAATTAGAAAGTAATATTAAAAATAAGTACCATTTATAATAGCATTCAAAAGCATCAGACACTTAAGGATATATTTAACAAAATATTTGAAAGTCTATGCTGAAATGGTAAAATAATACCAAGAGGAATTAAAAATACCTAAATAAACTGGGTAAATTAAAAATTAAATGAAAAAATCCTGGATTGGAAGGCTCAATATTATCATAATGTCAATTTTCCCCAAATGAATTTAAAGATCCATCGTAGTCCCAAACAAGATGATTTTAAATTTTATTTGGGAAGGCAAAGGAGCAATAATAGCCAAAAAAATCTTGAAAATGAATTACAAAATGAGAAGACAACCTACCAGGTTTTAAGATTTACTATAAAGCTATAGAAAAAATCTAAACAGTGTGGATTTGGTGAAAGGATAGATGGATAAATCTGTGGAACAAAACAGAAGATCCAGAGAGAGGTCCACACACATATTTTTACTTGATTTATAACAAATATGTCAAAGCCATTAAATGTGGAAAGGAAACTGTCTTTGACAAATGGTGTTGGAACAAGTGGATATCCATATGAAAAACAAAGAATCTTGACCCTGTGTTAGACTACACACAAAAATAAATTCAAGATAGAATATAGACCGACAAGTAAAAGTGAACAAGAAAACAGGAAAAAAAAATCTTTGTGACCTAAAGATCTTTTAGAAAGAATGCAGAAAATATATATATCACAAAGGGGGGAAATGATAAAATGGACTTGATCAAAATTAAAACATCTGCTCCTCAAAAAAATGCCATCAAGAAAATAATAGGTAAGCATAGAATGAGGGAAGATATTCACAACATATTTATCTGACAAAGGACTTATACCCAGAATATATAAACTCCTACAACTCAGTACTAAAGACAAGCAGCACAACTTTTAAAAAATAGACAAAGAACGTAAATGAACACTTCACAGAAGAAGTTATACAAATGGCTAAGGGGCACATGAAAAGTCTTTTAACACCGTTAGTCATCTAGAAAACACAAATCAAAACCACAATGAGATACCACTGCTCTCCGTCTAGAAAGGCTGATAAAGGCTGACGATGCCAGAGGTCGGAGAAGATGCAGAGGAGCTGTATAACCAGCACATGCTGCAGTTTGAGTGTAATATGGTACAACCACTTATGAAAACTGTTTTGCCGTTTCTTGAAAAGCTAAACATATATTCACCCAATGAACCAGCAATTTCACTGCTGGGTATTTATCCAAGAGAAATGTAAACCTGTCTACAAAAAGGCTGGTCCAAGAATTAGCATAGAAATTTTATCCATAAAGTTAAAAACTGGAGACTACCTAGATGTCTATCAACAGGAAAATGAATAAGAGTAAGTGAGCTGTGGTATAGCCATCCAATGGAATACTGCTCAGCAATACAAAAGAACAAACGATAGACACATGCAATAACACAGATGAATTTCAAAAACATTATGATGAATGGAGTAGCCAGACACAAAAGTGTGTGACATATTCTACTCATTCTAGAATAGGCCAAACTGACCTATGATAATAAACTCAGACTAGTCGCTGCTTTGGGGGGTGAGAGTGGAGGTTGCCTGGAAATGTTGTCTTTAAAATGCACTCATGAAATGCACTGATGGCAAGGTACACAAGATCTCAGCAGTGCATTGAATGCAAATTATACCTTACTAGAGGCCCAGTGCATGAATTTGTGCACTGGTGGGGTCCCGCTGGCCTGACCCAATGGGGGCCATCGTGGGCGGGTCAGCTGAGGCGGGGGGAGGGCAAATTTGGGGCAGGGCCAGCCAGGGCGAGGGGCCATGGGCAGTTTGCCGGCCGGCCCCACCCCTGATCGGTGGGGGAGGCCTGTTGGGGGGGCGGGGCCGGGCAGGGCAAACAGCCACAGGCATTCTGGTCGTTCTGCCGTTCGGTCTATTTGCATGTTACCCTTTTATTATATAGGATGGGTCACCCCCTATCTGCAAGGGAAGCTGAGAAATGTTGTCCCCTGGTGCTCCAAATGAAATCATGGCTCTGTCACTAAGTAAAAGGGAAGAATGAGAATTGGGCAGGTGACAACACACACACACACACACACACACACACACACACACACACACACACACACACATAATGTGCCAGACTTGATCTCAGAGAATCCTCACAATGACCATTATTATCCCCATTTTGAAGATGACATCTCTTCTATAGGAAGTATTGAAACTCAGTATCATGGCATATGGAGACTGGTGGAAGGAATCAGAGGTGTTTATTCTGGAGAATATAAAACTGAGAAAGCCCAAGAGCTGATTACAAATTTCTGAGTATCACAGCCAAAGGGGATGAAAGTTTTTCCAGGTAACCCCAAAGGGTTAGGCTAAGATCAATAGAAAGAAGATACAAAGTGTCAGGGTCTAGTTCCATGGGAGGGAAAAAATGTTCTCCTAAGCACAGCCACCCCTTCCTCAGAGCCCCTCCAGAGGCCAGTGAAGGAGATATGAGTGATCACACCCCCATTCCATGGACTTGGAGACTGAGGCCAGGAGAGGTCACCTAACGCATCCCACACTCAGTGACAGAGCCAGAGTGAGAGCCACCCAGATCTGGGTTAGCCTCCACCACTACCAAGCTGGGGGACTTTGGGATAGTGAACTTTTCTGCACTTTAGTTTTCTCATCTGTAAAATGGGAATGATAATAATAATAATAATAATAATAATAATAATAATGGTAACTATCTCATCAGATTGATTTGAGGACTAACTGAGATAATGCATGAGAAACAGTACAACATCTGGCACAGTAAATGTTCAATACATAGTGGTTATTATTGTTCGCCCTGGAGATCCAACCAGTGGCATAGTACCCAGCACCAATGGCTTGGCACAGCCTTAAGGTCACACCTTATAAGAAGGAAAACATCTGGATCCTGTGCGATGCTTGCCATGCCAAGGAGGATCGGAGGCCTAATTAAAATTGCTACTCTGTTTGCATTATCAAATGTCACGCTTTTTTTTTCTCCCCACAGGGCAAAGATTTTTCTTATCAAAAATCTATTCACTAAAATGCTAATGATCGCCAGTGATTAGAAACTGCTGCTCAAATTTTGAAAGTTCCCAGTGGGCCTCTCAGACATGGCTTGTAACTTGTCAGTTGAAGAAATGTTCTCAACAAATCAAACTTAGCTGTATATGTTTAAAAAAAAAAAAAAAGGATTTCATTTCCTTAACGCTTCACTGTGCGGGTCCAGGAGGGACTTTCGAGTTAAGTGACAGAGACCACATTATTAGTTGTGGAGTCAGTTCTAATGGAAGTCTCTCAAGGCAAGATATTCTCAGCTAGGCCCCAAAACTGCTAACAAAAGTCTGTCAAGCTTATCTTCATTTCAATAAGCATTTAGTTTGCTAAAGAGAAGCACAGTGAGCAATTTGCTTTTATTCTCTTCCCTTTGTCTCTCTTCTCCTTTCTGTCTTCCTCTTTAGGAGGAAGCATCTACAAGGCTGAGTGCTTCAACACACAGCCAAGGATCTGGCTCCATTAGCCATCCTCCCTGGTTAGACCTGGGTACCCAGGGCCTCCTGGGCTCGGTCGATGCAGCCCCTACAGAACCAGACAGGTTGGCGGGGTGGTGGGTCAGTTCCCCTTGGGCTCTTGGATGTGCTGCCACATGTGGGCAGTCAGAAACTGGAGGCCCTCAGGACAGCACTGGTCCTGTCCCCCAGGGGTCTACTTTGTAGTGTCAAGAGTCAGGGCCATAGGTGGAGAAACAGCACCCAGGCGTCTGCATTGCAGAGGATGGCTAGGCAGTGTCCACCAACCTTGCCATCGTCTTTTCTCTATTTGCAAAAACTCCAAAGTAGCAATGCCTCTGTGCATTTAAGCAGCACACCTCCTAGCATATCTCCCCAGCGAGATGGGGCGGAACACTAGATTGAAAATCAGAGTCTCGTCTCCCAGCCAGCCAGCCAGCAGCCATACCACAAATCTCACTTGAGAGCCTACGAGGTACACAGTCACTGATTTCAGGGGCCTTTGGATCTACTTGGGGAATATAAGACACACGCGCAGCTGCTGGAAATCCCGGGCAGAAAATGCTGAGGGAGGTGTTGGGCATTCAGGGGACAGGGAGATTGATTCCTGCTCGGGGGCTGGGGACACCTTCCTGGATGCACCTTCCCTTGGGGCATCTATCATTTCTTGCAGGAGCTTCCAAGTCTAAAGAGCTTATTATTCCCTCCTGCACCACTTCGCCCTTGGGACCGTAAATCAAAAAGTCCACTTCCTAGCAATCCTCGGCTCAAGCAGAGGAGGGAGACTCAGTTGGTTTAAACTCGTTGCCAGCCTTTTGAAGGGGAAGGAGGTGTTTGAGAGCCACACACCTTCCCTCCCTCACTGCCCCATCTTATCTAATAAAATAGTAATATGCAAATTGACCGTCACTCCAACACACAAGATGGCCGCCCCACGTGGACACAAGATGGCCGCCACAAGATGGCCAGCAGGGGAGGGCAGTTGTGGGCAATCAGGCCAGCAGGGGAGGGCAGTTGGGGGTGACCAGGCCTGCAGGGGAGAACAGTTGGGGGAGACCAGGCCTGCAGGGGAGGGTAGTTGGGGGGGACCAGGCCAGCAGGGGAGGGCAGTTAGGGGTGACCAGGCCGGCAGGGGAGAGCAGTTGGGAGGGACCGGGCCTGCAGGGGAGGGCAGTTGGGGGGGAACCAGGCCTGCAGGGGAGGGCATTGAGGGGGGGGGGACCAGGCCTGCAGAGGAGGGCAGTTGGGGGCAACCAAGCCAACAGGGGAGGGCAGTTAGGGGTGACCAGGCCTGCAGGGGAGGGCAGTTAGGGGCAAACGGGCCAGCAGGGGAGCAGTTAGGCGTCGATCAGGCTGGCAGGGGAGTGGTTAGGGTGTGATCAGGCTGGCAGGCAGGCAAGCGGTTGGGAGCCAGCAGTCCTGGATTGTGAGAGGGATGTCCCAGATTGGAGAGGGTGCAGGCTGGACTGAGGGACACCCCCTCTCCCCCTGTGCATGAATTTCATGCACCAGGCCTCTAGTGTTTTATAAGGTCCTTGAGGAATATGTAGACCAGTTCTCCCGGGGGTAGGAGATGGGGTAGGAGAAGGTTTTCTGTGAACACTGATCTGAACTTGCTACCAGGAGCTCCTGAGACCCCAATGCTGGGTATTTCTCCCCATCAATTACCACCAATTTCTTGTCCCTGCCCACCCACTGAAACTGCTTCCTGCCCCAGGGAACCCAGACAAAAAGCCCAGAAATTAAGGCAGGGGCCTCATCTCATTCATACTGTGCCTCCTGCGTTCCCCTCCTTTAAAGCCCCTGACCAGCTCCTTCCCCTGGCCCTGGGCTGTGGCCTGAAGGGCTAGGGTCCTTTTGTGGGATCACTGCAATTTTTTTGGCCAGGTGTCTACTCCCTCCAGATGCCCAAGCTCATCTGACCTGTGTTCCTATCAAGTCTCCCCAATCCTTGCCTGGCTTTCTGGCCCAATAAACAAGTGACTCACCCCCACCCCCAGCTTCTCATTCTCTAATGGCTGCACCAAGAAGGATAAAACCCTGCATTGGATCAATAGTAGCTACCAAATTCAGCATTGCTTTAAAAGGCGGGTAAATTAATAAAGCTAGAAAAGAAAAGCACAAAAATGCGGGTTTGACTAATGAATACTATGCTACCTAGAGTCGATGGAGTGAATTAGGTTAATTGCTCATCCAGGTAACAATTATTTGCATCATTGTCAGGTGTCAGAGTAGCTTTGCTATGAGTTTAATTTGATGATATCGCTGAGCTCTGGAATGGTGTCCTGGCCTTCCTGTTGGCCACTCAAGTAGCTATGTCGTCTGCTCCCAATTTTTAGTAGGGAGAGGATATAGCTTAAAGACTTTTTGCCATATTCAGATGTCGTGACAGTTATGTTCATAAAATCGCCATGTCAAAGGCGATTACAGAGGCTATCTAATTCAACCTCGAGCCCAAGGGAAGAATCCTAACCATGTCTCTCAGGGCGAGATCATCCAGTCTGTTCTTGAGGACTTCTACTGATGGAGAGCTTACTATCTTCAAGGAACTCTGTTTGATCTTTGAGTAACACTAGTTGGGGAAAGTTCTTTCTTAGGTGGATTCTAAATCTGCCTCTTTGTGGTTTATGCCCATAGTCCTGGTTCTGTTGATCTAGAAATTAACCTTCCTGTCATCATCTTCCACATGATAGTCCTTGCGATAGTTGAAGACATTGAGATTGCTGGACCCCAAGAGACAATATGGTATTGTGGTTCAGGTCCTAACTATTTGGGTTAAAGTACTGGTTCTACCACCTATTGGCTATTGTTATGTTGAGAGAATTACATAATCCCTCTATACCTCAGTTTCCTCAGCTGTAAAATGGGGATTAATAATAGCTATTTCCTAGGGCTATTGAGAGGATTAATGAGCTAATGCATGAGAGTCATTAGGACAGTGCCTGGTACGTACTTAGCTCTATATGCACGTTAGCTACCATTATTTTCTTCGTCTCACAGAGCAAATACTCTCCATTTATTCGCCACTTTCCCCTTAAAGATTACTTACGTCTCCTTCACATGGAAACAACGTGGGCATCTTATGAGTTTCTCAGATGAGGTACAAGAAAGAATAATAGGGTTGTTATGAAAATGAAATAAGTTATATCCAGTAAAGTGCAGAGTACAGTTGCTTAGCACGCAGCCTCAATAAATATTTGCAATTATGGTCATGGGTGCTTACTCAACAATTCTAAAATTGAGAAGAGAGATGGTTGGGTGATATACATGTCTCAAATCTAACAGACTTTTGAATAACTTCGCTGTGTACCTAAGTGAAATGTCTTAAATAAAGATTAGGCATGTGTGCAGCAAACTGCTCTAATTACTCAGCTGGAGCAGACACATTCCCGTCTTTGGAGACTCGCGCAGTCTCAGTTACCAGTTCCCCCCAGGTATCGCGCTTCACGGTGATGAATGGGAACTGATTCTTGGCAGAGAAATGCCATTTGCATGGGGCCTCTGTGGCGGCGGCAGCAGCAGCGAAGGCGTTAGGTTGGTGTTTGAAATGCAGTCTTGGAGGGGAGGCCTGAGGCTGCCTTGGAAGACACCCCAGCTCAGCCCTGAGACCCATGGAGGACGGGGAAAGCCTCTCACCAGCGGGAGTTCCAGGGAACCAGGGACTCCTGGGGTCACAAGCAGAGCAAGAGCTCCAGGCACAGCGGCTTTTTCTGGGCAAATCTATCTAGAAAACTCCAAAACCAATAAATACTCCATTTTATTCCTCTTTGTCACCCACACCTCCCCGCGCCCAGCTGTTATTGTTTGTTTGACCTAGACCTTCACCTGCCTTCTCTCATTTAGACTCACAATGCCCAGCCGCGGTTGGTGGTTTTATTCCCATTTCACAGGGAATGATATTGAGGCTCAGTGTGTGTGTGTGTGTGTGTGTGTGTGTGTGTGTGTAAACTGTTCCCCACGCCCTGTGAAGACAGGCACAGCCAGGCAGGCTTTAGCCAATGAAATGAGAGTGGAAGTGAGGTAGCTCATTTTAGGAATCAGTGAGTCACCATGTTCTCTCCCCATTGCCTCAGTCATTGCAGAGCAGTGATGAAAAGAAGCCTCCATACACCTGGGTTCTGGAATTCCTATTATGAGCAGGGCCTCCAGCAAACCTTTAAGATCACCTTGTGTGAGCAAGAGATAAGCTTCTGTCATTTAAAGCCACTTTGATTTTGGAGCTGTTTGTTACTGCAGCATAATCTAGACTCTCCTGGCTGATATAGAAATGTTAAATAATGGGCGTAAAGTTGCACAGCTGGGGAGTTGTAATTGGACACCAGGAATGTCGGATTTCAGAGCTCACGCTCCAAACACCACAAGATTACCCTGCCTCCTTTCTTCCTGTTTCCTGGTTCTCCAGCTTGCTGCCTTCCCCACCCCAGCCTGCACAGTGGACAATGATGCTCCGAGGGTAAAACTGTGCCACTCCACTCTGTCTAGCAGGAAGTGCTTCCTTCATCCCTGGAAATTCTGGGCTCCCCATAGGTTGTTTTGTTTGTTTGTTGTTGTTGTTGTTATTTTCACAAAGTTAGCCTGGGCCCCAAGGGCAGGGGAGGAAGTGCATGGAGCCCTCTCTCTGTGTTTTCTGCCCATCCTCCGTGCCCATCGCCTTCCCGCCCATCCTGAGGGACCATTTCTCTAGAACTCCAAAGTCACTGGGGGCTCACTTTATTAAAACCATTTCATGTCTCCCATGGCCCTCAGACGAGAGGCCTGGCACCAAGTCTCACCATGAGCCGCTGCCTGTTTCTTTTCCAGCATATATATGTGTGTGTGTGTGTGTGTGTGTGTGTGTGTATGTGTGTGTGTAATTGATTTCAGAGAGGAAGGGAGAGAGAGAGAGAAACATCAATGATGAGAGAGAATTATTGATCGGCTGCCTCCTGCACGCCCCCTACTGGGATTGAGCCCATAACCCAGGCATGTGCCCTTGACCGGAATCGAACCCGGGACTCTTCAGTCCGCAGGCCAACACTCTATTCACTGAGCCACACTAGCTAGGGTTCCTTTGCAGCTTTCATTCCTATCTTTCCTCTGCATGAGACCCTTGCACCGGCCACAAGAAACACCTATCACCTAGACCAGTGGTCGGCAAACTCATTAGTCAACAGAGGCAAATATCAACAGTACAACGATTGAAATTTCTTTTGAGAGCCAAATATTTTTAAATTTAAACTTCTTCTAATGCCACTCCTTCAAAATAGACTCACCCAGGCTGTGGTATTTTGTGGAAGAGCCACACTCAAGGGGCCAAAGAGCCACATGTGGCTCGCGAGCCGCAGTTTGCCGACCACGGACCTAGACCTCCCAGGCACAAGCATATAGGAATCCCCTCCACCCTGATCCTTTCTATCTTCTTCTGCCAGTCACACACACACATATGTAAACACATACACATGCAGACATGCATGCACACACACGCACACACATCTGTTGCCCCCTCCCCTGTCACCCCTGGGCTCCCTCCATCTCAGGTTGAGTCACGCTGCATCATCCTGTCTTTACCTGCTCTGTCTCCGCCCAGACTGAGGTGTCAGGACAGAGACCACATCTGATTTTTTCTGCATCCCTAGAGACTCCACAAGGCCTGACCTGGAGTGAGGGCTTCTCACATTGCGGCCCAGGATGCTAACTGGCAACGACCTTAGGCCTGAGCTTCCACAGCTGGCCCAAAAAGCGCCTTTTGCAACATCCCCTTGAACAAGATCCAGCTGAAACAAACAAAAACAAACCAACGTGTTCTTTTCTCTCAGCCCCAGACTGATGCTCCCCCGGCGCTGTGCTTTCAAACATCATCTGCTCACCCCTCCAAGGTCTATCTATCATCTTCGCCAGAATCTGTCCCCAAGGGGCTGTGGCCCGAGAATAGTCAACATTTAACACAATCAGAGCTTGTTCCATTGTGGGGGAGATGGGGCGGGAGGCTGGCGGGGCTGAGCACTTGTCTTCTCACTGAGCACAAATGCCTACAGACGAGGGATTCTCTCCTGAGACACCCTCCCCCCCACTCCGCCTTCCCCCTTCCCTATTCTCCTTTTATCAGGAGGTGGGGCAGAACAAAGGCAAACCTTGGCCCCATCCTAGCGCTCACCTCTCCTGCCCTGGCTGTAAGTCTCAGCCTCATTTAAGTGTTCTTATCTATCCATCACCACACAGCAGTGTGTGGCCAGGGATTGGGGAATATAGGTCATTTACACTCCTTCCTGCCTTTGGCAGCAACTCTTGTACCCAAACACTCCATTTATAGAAGTGCAGCTCACAGTGGAAAATCCTAACTTAAAGGCTCCCACTGGAACTTCAGGTGGACCGGCGCATTTGGGAAAGGGGAGAAGAAGGAGAGAGGAGATTAAAAATATACAGTATATATAACATAATTTTCAATGGCATCTGGGTTTAGAATCTCCTTTTCTTTCAAGTTTCTGGTTTCAAACCTTTACATATGGGCCAGAGCAGGAAGGACAAGGTGAGTATTGGAGATCCAGGTCTAGATTCCCCTACAGCCATGTCCAGGTCCAAAGAAATGGTATTTCTGTACTTGCCCAGGGCCAGGGGCATGCTCAGGGGCAAAGGCTAAGTGTTGTGAAACAGAGGTAAGAAGGAAGGACCAAGAGAAATAGTGCATGTGCCCTTGACTGGAATCAAACCCAGGACCCTTCAGTCTGCAGGCTGATGCTCTATCCACTGAGCCAAACTGGCTAAGGCTCCCCTTTGCCTTTTTTGAGTGGACATGCCCCCATTCTGCTTGGGTGTTTATCCTGAGCCACTGAGCTGTGGCCCTAGCAGTAGTCCTCAGATGCCCTCAGTGACCCTCTATAAGTGCCCCATCCCCCCAAACATAGGACTAAGACATCTTCTCAAAGCTGTTATTTCCAAGGACCTGATTAGTGAGTACAGAAAAAGAGCAAGGCACTGATCATGCATGTGCTATTCCAACTCACCACAGAAACAACCAAGTTCCAGTTTCTCTGCTCCAGGCGGCACCGAGCCTCCTGGGCCTTTGAGAGAGGGTGTCTTCCCCCAACCCACCCAGGAGCAGGCTGATTGATTGAGCTGGATTCATTTTTCCTGCTGAATACAGAGACAAGTGCTTCCAAATTGAATGAAATTGATGCAACGTCTGAAGTGAAGTTATTCCATTTTCAAGCCTCATTCTGAGCCTTTAGCATGCTCCTCACAGTTTTAGGACCAATAATATTTGCTTTCTCCCTGAATAAATATAAAAATGCTTCCGGCACGCTGAAAGCCCCTCTTTTGGGTGTTTGCACTGAATTTCATTTCTGTAAGCATTTGCTGAGGCGTTATTGGTCCCGATACCCTGCAGTTGGCTAACCTTTCCTTGAGTGCTTACTATTTGCCAACCATCTTTACATGTACATCTCAATTATTCCCCGTGAGAGTTCTCTGAGGGGGTATCACCCCCACTTCACAGATGAGGAAACTGAGACTCTGAGAGGTGAAATGGCTTGCCCAAGGACACACAGCTGGTCAATGGAGGACCTGCCTCCAAAGCTATGTCCTCTTCTACAGTCATTGTCACTCATGAGAGTGCAAGGCCATTTAGGATGTTAACCAGCTCCAACCTGAGCAGAGGCTGGGTCCTGCAGAAAATGTTAATGAATGGATGCATGAATGAATGAATGAACAATTGAGTGAATTCCTGTCACTCAGGACAAGGTTCCCATATCCTCTCTTCTGTGCTCCATCCTCCTGCTTCCCTGCCCCTGCCCTGGGAGACATAGACCCAAGACATCCTCCCAAGTCATATCCTTCACCCCACAGCCCAGGTGGTTATGGAGCACGCAGGGCCCAAACATCAACTGCCCCGTGAGGAGGAAACCTCTGAAGAACTATCTCAACTCCCCGAAGAGCTCATTTCTGCGTGTGTGGAATGGGAGTGCCCCGGACAACTGTGACAGTCAGCTGAAATGGCAGCGTTCCACAGCCCTGGCAACTTCCTCTAGCTGTGACCTTGACCAGGCTCACAGTAGCCTCAGCTGCCAGGCTAGGGAGGAGTCCCCATTGAGCAAAGGGGGAACCAGACTCCAAGGGGAGGTCACAGCAGAACCAGGGCCAGGTTTCCTGAAACCCAGCCCCGTTCTCATTCCTCTGCCCCACAACACATCTTCTCTTCTGACTACCAAAGTCATGGAGGCCCACTTATCCTAGGACCCGGTTTTCAAGTGGGTTTTGTTTTGAGTTAATAGGAAAGAGTCTGTGTTTGATTAGTAATGTCTGCCATGAGCAAAGGTAAGCGTGACACCAGAGGGAAAGTATATTTATGGATCCTTCCCCAGACCCTCACTAGTATACCTTTTCCTCTTCAAAACAAAATGGTTTGTTGTTGTTTTTTAACTACCTCCTTCTTCATGTCTCAATAAGATTTTCTGACCTAATGGCCAGAACTCAGGAAATTTCACCTAATGCTACCTGGGAAGGAAGGGTTTGATAAACATTTAACATAGACTTCAAGATTGCCAGGGGAGTGTTTAATTTGCTCAAGAGACCCACTGTCCTCAAGGACTCCAGTCCATTAGCTTTTGTCCAACTAATGACAAGTGAATTTTCTGTATTCATTAAACCAGACTTGGGATTTGGCTTGAGGGGCAGTGAACTGGAGAGGAAATAGCACTGGACTCAGGAGGAATGCTCTTGATTACTTGCTGTACATTTTGAAAAAGAATAAAATGGCGCTTTCTAAAATCCTTTTAAGTCAGACATCTCCGTAATATGGGCAGGTGCACCTTCTGGAGGAAACCGGGGGTCCACCCAAAACGAGGTTTTCAGGTCAACTCAAGCCAGCACAACCCAGCATGGGCCACTTCACCAGCCACTCCCTGTCCGCCCCCACCCGGCTACGCCCACAGAGACAGAGCTGGGACAGGCCCAGCATGCCTTCTTTGAGGGGCACACAATCTGATAACTATCTAAGGGGGGACCTGCAGGTGAGAGCAGTGAGGGACAAGCACCTGCGGGTCACCATTACCACCGTCCTGAGCCCCAGCCTCCCCTGCCCCAACTTGCAGAATTCAACTCACCTCAGCACAACACACTCACAGGGATGCTGCTGGTGCCGGGAGTCTTGACAAAAGGCAGAAGACCTCACCATGCTGCCCCTGCTGTCCCTGCACTTCCGTTTCAGCCATCCGGGCCATGGGAATAATAATCCCTACTTCGGGGCTGTTGTGAGAATTCAATGAGACCGTGGCTGCGTCAGTCACTAAATGATAGCTTCCCGTTTCTTCCCCCCAATAGACTGGGTATTCCTCGAGGGCTCATCATGTCCAACTTGACCCAGCCTCAGCTCGAAGAGTGGGCCTGGTGCTCCATGAGTGGGGTCAGATAGTGCACTGGTTAGGAGCACAACCTCCAGGGAATTCCCACTCCCTACCTGTGTGACCTTGGGTGGGTTACTTGGCCTCTCTGTGCTCTGTTTACTCATCTTTAAAACAAATAATAGAAATCGTAGTGGTGGTCCTCGCTAATATCCATGCAGGATTTCCTGGGTGCCAGGCACTGTTTTAAGTGCATAATGTACATGAACTCATTCAATCCCCAAAACCACACCAGTAGGAGACATTCGAACCTTTTGCTGTTGACCAAGTATTTCCAGATCCCCCTTCAGGCACTTAGTCAAATTACAAGTGCCCACCTCTTTGAAGTCAGATGTGGCCACATGACTTGCTTTGGCTGATGAAATGTGAGCAGTTATGCTGGTCTGTCACTTCCTGGAGTCAGTGCACAATTGGCCATTCTCTCTCTTCCTCTGTCGAGAGACTAGAGTGTTCCACATAATGGTTGTTCTGTCAATCTGAGCCCCAGAGTGACAATGACAACAGCACAGACCAGTGCCCTTGGCTGATCCAAGAGGGACTTTGCAATGTGATTGAAGCCACTTTAGGCCACTGAGATCTGGGAGGTGCTCATTACTGCAGCATAACTTAGCTGATCCTGACTGATGCCCATGGGACCTGTTATTGTCCTCATTTCATAGTAAGGAAACTGTAGTATCTATGTCATGGGTAAGACAGGATGTTGCAGAGACTGGTCCATGTAAACTGGCACACAATAAGCCCTTACTGAATGCTAGCTATGACACATACAGACATAGGCATAGGTATGAACATGGACACTGCTCTGGGCCAGTAAGTCTTCCCAGGGTACAGCTCAGGGCAGCCCTGAGCCATCATAACGCAGAGGGAAGGCCCAGGTCCCCACAAGCACATTTCTGCTGCTTCACCACAGGGAAGAGCTTGGAAATTAGCAACCTCAGCAAATGCCAACCCTTCCCTTGGTTCTTCCGGTCTGTCTGGCCATCGACCTTGACTCACTAGCAATTGCTCCGGGATGCCTGTGAGCTGGCAGCCATGGATTTTCTTTCCTTCTGGGTTAAGTTTCTGGCTATCAGTAGGTGAGTGCCTGTCACCCCCAGCTCACCTGCATCTGGCAGAGCTCAGGAGAGCTGGGAGGCTGAGGGGGGATGTGACAGGGACAGGCACCCTTGGGCACATCCCCAGGCCCACATTCATTCTCTGAACACCCGCAGCGTGTCCTGATCATTCCTGATGGACAAAGGTAGCATTATTGAGGGTTACATTTGTACAATGCTCCCCCGTTTAGAATGAAAATGTTTCCCTTTTCTTTATATACTAAACATTCACTGGCCACTATACCAGGCTGATATTGCTGCCCCCACCAACTCACAATTTTAGTAACAACAACAATGATACCAGCTAACCTTTTGAATGTTTATTCTGTGCCAGGCCTATGCTAAGCCCTTTACATGCATTCTCCCATTGTATCCTCCCCACAGGTGTGTGAGGTGAGGGCTAGGGTTATCACCATTATCTGACAGATGAAGAAACTAAGGCATGTAAAGATTGTAACACGACTGGAGACACAGCTAGACAATGATGGAGCCACGATTCAAATCCAGGTTGGTCTGGCTCCAGAACCCCAGTGCCCTAATAGCAGTGGATACGAAAGGTTGCGAGGCAGAGAAAAAGGAGCTGGGATCTCATTTCCTCCTCATGACAGCCTTGTAAGGCGGGCCTTATCATCCCATGTTGCAGATGGACTTGCTGAGGACCAGAGATGGAAGGCATGTGTGCAAGATCACACAGCAAACACGTGGGGGAAGAACAGACATTGTGGAGCCTGCATGTTGCCAACGCCTCCTCCGTACAGGAAGTCCCCAGCCCCGGAAAGTGGAAACAGGCCAGTGATGCAGAAGGGTACCACAGACCACACTTAATGAGCAGAGAGTAGGGATCATCCAGAGGAGATGCCATTGGAATTCAGACAAGAGAGCGGGGGAATCCCAGAAGAATGGTGCAGAGGCCATGTGCTGTTCTACAGGGAGTCCAGGGTGTGGTCACCAAGGTAGCCTGAGGTTGGCACTGCCGGTGCCTCTGGAAAGCTGCCACGATAAGATCCCCTCGATGCACGTCTCCTTTGCTGAGTCAGGGTACTCGGACCTCTCCATTGACAGGGGAAGTTTTGGTCACGCTGATTGCCCATTCCCAGGCCACTGGGAGGACCGCCGGGCTGGGGGTGATAGTCGTGGCGGCCTGAGAACTCTCAGGGGACACACACATCAGGACCTGGACAAATTTCCCAGCCACATCCAATGTCCCCACTACATCAGACCTGTCTTCTTGCCGCTGTAATTCCAGCTTCGTCTATTTTATACCCACCGGTCCCCATCCAGAAGGGAATTGTGTGAGAGTAAGAAGGGAGTAAAATAATAGGAACGTTTCAGTCTGGAGCAGTCACTAAAGGCTCTATTTGCGCATTGGACTGCCATTTAAATGGAGGAGGGGTCCAGGGTGGGCAGAGGGCATTCACCGACTGCCTCGGTGTGGCAGCGGGAGACAGGGAGGACAGACTGGAGAATGTCTTCCACACGGAGCTGGAGTGATGAAGAACAGCTGGTCCCCAAATGGAAGCGATGGCGCCCAGAACCTCTCCGTGGATCCCGCCGGCAGCCGCAGACACTGCACTGCCTTGCTCCTTTTCTATCAGGACTGAATTAATTCGGGGACATCGCGAGCCTGGTACTCCCATTTCGATTACAGACAGACCTCGTTTTTGCAGAACTCATTAACCAGCAGGTCTGTGGGGACCTGGGCTTCCGAGCCTTGCCGGACAGGCCCTGGGAGCCGGCTTCCCGGGAATCCAGGCACCCGGAGTGTGGGCGCGGCCTGTGCCGAAGGCTGGGCCTTGGAGAGGTGTTCTCTCTGTCCGTGCAAGTCTGAAGGAGGTCAGTGTGTGGAGGAGGCAGGGGGCGCCTGAACAGCCTGCTTCTCACCAGCACGCCAGGCCGTGACCCCAGAGGGACTCAGCACCAAGGGAGTAGTCCGACATTGGACAATGGGAGTTCTGAATTTCCTGTAAAGGCTCATCCTCCTAGTAGCAATGAATCTTGTCAGCCTGTGGCAGGTGGGCACTGAAACCCAAAGTGGAGACGTGGGCATGTTTGGTGCTGCCTGGTTCTCAAGGTTCAGCTCCAGGACTCTCCCCCAAAAAGCTGGCCGAGACATTCCAGCTGGTCAGGACCCTCTCTCTCCTCTGGGTCTGTTTCTATCCCCAAACTGTCCGCCCTTCACACCCGGTGAAGCAGGTGTTTCCATCCATTTCCTGTCTCCCCTGCTGAGCTCCAAGTCCCCAAAGGCAGGCTCCTTTGACTCTGTACTCCCAGCCTCCGCACAGTGTGTTCCCCGTTTGCTTGTTGACTTCAGGAACGCACACTTGAATGAAAAGTGCCCGTAGGGAAAGTAAGAAGAATGCAATAGCTCATGTAAACCTTCCCAACAACTTCATACCAAGAGATGAATGATGATCACTGAGTTCAGTGTCAATATACTTACATTTTCCAGGCGGGGATCTAGAACCATGCAAAGCCAGGTTCCCTGTGGGAGGCGCAGAGCATAATGGTTAACCCAGACTCCAGAGCCAGACTGTTTAGTTTATTTCCTAACCATGAGCTTAACAGCTCTGTGGCTTTGGCCAAGTTATCTACCTTCTCTGTGCCTTAGTTGCCCACCTGTAAAATGAGGATGATAAAATAGCACTTACATACCTCAGGGGATTGTTACTTGGAAGGTACTTAAAGCGGGCTTAGCATGGTGTGATGAGCCTTTACCTCCACTCTTTTCCGATAGTCAAGGGCTGGCTTTTCTTCGCCTCATCCTCCCTCTCCCACCATCTACACCTGGTCTCTCATCTCAGCAACCAAGCTGTGCTGGGCCATGAGGACCCCTGGTGGTTGAGACCTGGAACTGCCTGATCATGGCAGCTTCACCATCTCCATCTGTGTTTAACCCCAGGTGAGAAGACTTGACATATCAATATTTTCCTTGCCTCTTACTGTTCATAACTCAGTTTACACCACTTCAGATGCCCTCTCATACATAAACATGCATCCTCTCTAACTTTTGTCCAGTTACTTTTAATTAAACTTCTTCCTTTGTCTCTATTATCTCCTTTTTATCTCCATCCCACCCTATTTTGTTCCACATGAGAGCCCCAAATGTGTTTTGGCTGGTAAGGTTAATAGTAATGCTATGCTGCACTGCTCATGTGCTAGCCACTAACCACGAGCAGCTATTTACATTTAATTTAATTTCATTAAACTCAAATAACATTAAAAATTCAGTTCCTCTGTTGCATTGCCCACACTTCCAGTGTTCAATGGCTACATGTGGCTAGTGGTTACTATATTGGATATAGAACATTTCCATCATTTGTAGAAAGTTCTATTATACAGCACTACTCCACATTCATCTAAATAAGAGAGAAACATAATTTCAACTTCTGAAAAGAACAGAAATAATAAAGAATAGTTGTATTTTTATCTATAACTATATCTATCTATGTATATACATACACTGTCATGCACACACACATATATGTTAGATATATATATATATAGTGGATCCTTGAACAACATGAGCTTGAACTGTGCAGGTCCACTCATATGCATTTTTTTTCAATAAATACTGTAAAAGTATCTCCTTAATAAAATTTTTTCTCTAGCTTACTTTCTTATAAGAATCTAGCATGTAATACATATAATATACAAAATATGTGTCATAATCAACTGTTTATGTTAGTAGTAAGGTTCTGGTCAACAGTAGGATATTAGTAGTTAAGTTTTTGTGGAGTCAAAAGTTTTATGTGAATTTTTGACTTCGAGGAAGGTCAGTGCCCCTAACTCCTGCATTGTTCAAGGATCAACTGTATATATGCATATGCATATGCATATGCATATACATATACATATACATATACATATACATATACATATACACAATGTTGGGTGCAATTATCTACCTATCTGTATTTGTATATATTTTATATAATATTTATTTGGAGGGGTCCATGCATTATAGCCTTGAACCAATTTAAAGGTACTTGGTATTCAAAAGCCCTTTGGAAATTTATGCAGGTCATCTACCATGTAATTCAACCTGTTTTTTTCTCAAGCGTAAATATTCAAGATTAACCTATTTTTTACATAGTTCTGTACACTTGGAATTTTGTTTACTTACCAGTACAGCAGCTGTGTTGTTAGCTCAGCTGCCATCCAGCCTCTACGTAGCTGTGTAACTTCGAACACATTCCTTACTCTCCTGGGCCCCCACGTGAGGAGAGGTTGCAGAGGATTATTAAGAGTCTCCATCCAGCTGTAAGAAAACGTTTGCTTCTAGATTTGTCTTTCCATCACATGAATATAGAGAAGCTTGTCTGGAATGGCCATTAAAGTCCATAAAGTACATACATAGCCTTTGTGGGCTGGCCCAGGAGCAAATGACCATTTAACATCTATTTCTACAAGAAGCTGACTTCTGAGGTTCAAACTCTGGTCATGGCCCCCTTGGAGCAGTCAGTACCTAGAAGCCAGCTCTGACCCCAGGAACCTAGGAGAGCTCTAATGACGATTAAGGGCTTGGCCAGGCGGGGAGGAGGGTGTGAGTAAAACCTGCCCTCATTCCTTCTTTCAGCACCATCATAAAACGTTCTTTTAAAATTGCCTGACCAACTCTAGAGAGAAAGGGGGCCAGGTAGACTATGTTAGACAAAAGCAACTGCTCCTTTGCTTGTTAAACTGTCCATGGTATGTTATATTCATCGCACTGATATTGGCGGGAACAGAGTCCATCCTCTGTGTAGTTCAAGTACTCAAAAGGCTGGGCAGGTGCCCACAGTACATGCGGCAGCCCAGCAGATGGATGCTCTTCCTGCTGGAGAAGCCCATCTTTTCCCCCTCTCCACCTTTTTTCTTGGAAAAACAGCTGGGAAGGGACAGTTACAGTGTGTGAGGGCCCACCCTGCCCTGGCTCCCAGCTCCTGGGGCTGAGGCAGAACTTAGGTGAGCTGACCTGGCAGAGTCTCTCCCCTGAGACTTTGGAATCAAGACACTCTGACCCTGGCCAATAGCCACAGGGAATGGAGTCAGGCGGCCTTGGAGCCTTGAGAGCTGAAGCTACCATTTTGTGGAGGCCTTGATGGGTCACATGCGAGCAGACGAATGTGCAGAAAAGCCAGTTTGCAGAGCCCACAGGGCGAAATGGATGTCCTAGAGACATAACGTATAAGAAATCAAACATTCTGTGGCGAGGGCTGAGGGGTGGGTGGCAAAGTGGGAAAAATAGATGCCTGAGGTCCTTCCATGCCATGGGGCCCACCTGCATGTTTTGTAACTGTCCGTCTTGACGGTCTTCACTGCCTTCGTGACTCCCTCTTTCTACCCGAGCTCCAAGCGGATTTCTGTCCCTTGCCTCGAATGCTTCCTAACCAGGCTCTCAGCGTCTCAAAGCAGAGCTCTGACAACGTGATGAATTGTGCTTGTCTTTGCCATCCTGCTCCCAGGATTAATTTTTGTCAACGCTGTAGGACGGTCTGAAGAACCCAAAGGAGAAAACCAGATGGGCAGGGACTCAGCAGTTGGTTAGCAAGCATTTCCTGGGTTTCTCTAATGTGCCAGGCCCTGAGTAAAGGATGGAGAAGTGGCCTTCCCTTTCCATTTCCAAATCCTAACAGGGCTCCACCACTTCCTTGAAGCCTTCCTAGATCTATGCACACGCGCGCGCACACACACACACACACACACACACATATTCCCTCTCCCAGACTCCTGTGGGATAGACAGTCTCTGCAGCTCTATTTGGACAGTCCTACTTTCTGCCTGTGTTATAGTTTTGTCCATCCTGGGCTTGTCCCTTACTAATTTGTGAGGTCCCTGGCGGCAGAAGCTGGCTCCTGCTCACCTAACTCACCTGCCCAGTGCCCAGCACCCAGCAGGTGATTACTAGTTTGGGTTGGATTACTAGATAAACATTTAGACCATATTTTTGGTCTTCAACATGTCTAACCTCTCAAGTGTGCTCCTCCAAAGCTGTAGAGCCAAAACCCAGGTCTTCAGAATGCTCTGGAGTGCAATGGGGCACAATTCCTGAAAGAGGACCCTGTGGCTGAGAGAAGTAACTGATGACGCACCTTCACTTCCTGCCTTCCCAGTCTGACTACTCTGACTTCTCCAGAAAGCCATCTCAGGGGCCCTCCGTTGTAGTTAACATTTTCCCCATTCCAACCCACACCTCGCTCTTTGAGACGTTATTCTGAGCAATAGTGGCAGAGTTCGGGGAGAGGATCATCCCAAATAGAAGTAAGGAGAAAGCCCAGTTAGCTCTGGGGGGCAGGCTCCACGGAGAGTGCCTGATGAGGCTAGTTTGGCCAGTTTCACTGGTTTGACTGATGTGCTCACTGAAGTGATTGATAGGACATAATTACCTCCATGTTTGGACCGATGATGTGAGGAATTCAATACTTGATATGCATTTTCTCACGGTGTACTGGTTAATAATGCAGATTTTTTTCAGTAGATGGAGTTACACATATGTTGATATATATGCAATTTGATATGTATGTTATTTTGACAACAAGCTTCAAAACTTCATATGTCAAATTTTCTGAAGGTGTTAACATCATAATTTTATACTTAAAAATGTCGAATTTCATGCCAAAAAAAGAGCATTGTGAGAAGTTTTAATTCATTATTTTATTTTGAAGAAAAGTGCTGCTGAAAGTTATCATATACTTCGGGAAGCTTATGGTGAACATGCTCCATCTCAAGATACTTGTGAACGCTGGTTTAAAGGCTTTGAAAGTGATGATTTCGATGTGAAAGACAAAGAATGTCCAGGTGAACTAAAAAAGTTCGAAGACCAACAATTACAAGCATTATTGAATGAAGATGCATGTCAAACTCAAAAACAACTTGCAGAAAGATTAAATGTTGCTCAGCAAACAATTTCCAATAGTTTACAAGCAATGGGAAAGATTTTAAAGGAAGGAAAACGGATGCTACATCAACTGAACGAAAGACAAATGGAAAACCAAAAAGCCATCAGTAAAATGTTGCTTCAACAGCATGAAAGAAAGCCTTTTTTGCATTGAATTGTGACTGGCGATGCAAAGTGGATTTATTTTGAGAATCCCAAATGCACAAAATCATGGGTTGATCCAGGTCAACCATCAGCAACGACTGCAAGACCAAATCGCTTTGGAAGAAGACAATGCTCTGCGTTTGGTGGAATCAGGAAGGTGTGGTATTATGAGCTTGTGAAACCGTTAATACTGATCGCTACCGACAACAAATAATCAATTTGAACCATGCTTTGATCGTGAAACGACCAGAATGGGCCAGAAGACATGGCAAAGTAATTTTGCTTCATGATGACGCACCATCACACACTTCAAAACCAGTGAAAGACACGTTAAAAGATCTTGCCTGGGAAGTATTAACCCACCGGCTATATTCACCAGACCTTGCTCCTTCAGATGACCACTTGTTCTGATCGATGGCACACGCACTTTCTGAGCAGCACTTCAAAACATACAAAGAAGTGGAAAATTGGGTCTCTGAATGGTCTGCCTCAAAACAAGAAAAGTTCTATTGGGACAGTGTACACAAATTACCTGAATGATGGGGGAAATGTGTAGCTAGCGATAGACATTACATTGAATAAAGCACTTTTGATGTTTCTCTTGAAATTATCGTGTTTTCTTTGATTACAAAATCCGCAATATTAATCGGTTAATAGTTAATCCACATTATTAACCAGTACACCTAGTAAGCAGCAAAGGGGTGGTTGGGCATGACCTCCAAGAGGATGAGGTCCCGTCGCTTCTTAAGTCTAAGCTATCCTGATGAAGGACATGGCACACAATAACCAAATGCTCATTACCAAACAATTATGAAAAACTTTGTCAAAACAGGGGCCAGACCAACTTCCGATACCCATGGCATGTGTGACACGTTAACTAAATTCCAATATCAGTAAAATACGAATGCTGATTACATTTTGGTCCCCTTTACTAGATCAGGGATGGTAAATAAGTTTCATCTCTCTTGCCAGTGCTCCTTGTTTGGTGGTAGTTGCGTGGAGCCTGTGTTGAGAAGGATTCTGAGGTCCAGAGTAAGAGCTGATGAGTGACTTGGGTTTCAGAGTGAAAATTGGGGCATTGGGGAAGGTGAGTCCAGGCAAAGGGCCCAGGACAGGCAAAGGCTCAGCCACAGGGGAACGCCCACAGCAATCGCCCTGAGCGTCCAATGAAGGACAGCTGAGAGGGTTTGGAGTGAGAGCATTTGGACAGGAGAGGCGTGCTTTGAAGGCAGTGGTGGCCCAGAGACCTCTGTCAGCTGTGACGGCGAGGACTCCTGAGGAGAGCCAGCTGCAGTGCAATTCTGCAAGGTCACTGCGACCCTCCCCTCCTGCCGGGGCTCCCTCTTCTCACCCGGGGGGACAAGCCTGTGCCTGCCTCATCAAGAAACTCCGTGTTCATTAAGGCTGCGATTCCCAGCCTGCCAGGCGGTGCCAACGTGGTGGTCCCCTAAGCCCTTCACAGGCCTGTCTACCCGCCATCCCAGAGACGGTCCCGGTCTCCAGACCAAAGGAAGCTCTGGGACATGGCGCCGTGTCCCTGTCCGCGGAAGGCTCCCGCGGCAGGGGGTAAGATCCTCTCCCATCCTCCTCACCTCCCACCACCCCTCACCTGCAGGCGGACGTCCGACGCCAAGGTTTGAATAAAATAAAAACTGACAGTGTGGAGTCATCTTCAGGGCCGGGCTACAAAGGATTCCGCAATTATCAGTGTCAGCATTCATTCTGTCAGGGCCCCTCTCCTCTTCAGGGTGCACGCCGCGAATGTCTTTCTAAAGTTTGAGGAGACTGAGAGCATAATGAGAGAAGTTCCAGGAGCGTCTCAAGATCAGAACAAACTGGCACAAAGTGGGCAAGGGCGAGGGTGTGAACCCAGAGGGTTGCGGGGCGAGGACCCCCGTGCTACAGAAAGTCCCCAAATCACAGTGAGAAGGGGCTTTTGAGGCAACTAGTCCAGCCCCCTTCTCCCCCCCTATGTCAAGCCCCCAGCTCAGGGACAGGGGCTCGTCACAGTCAGACACTGTGGCATTCTAGGGGTGAGGCCCACGTCCCCTCAGCACCTGGCCAGTCCAGCGAAGGGCAGCTCACAGAGGACAGAGTTTGGGGCAACGTCAGTGGAGTCAGCAGATGAACACCCTGAACCTCTGCCCTGTGGGCAATGGGGGAACCCCCGAAGGTGTCTGGGCGAAGGACTGATGTGGCCACACGTTGACAGAGCGGACATCCAAAGACGGAGGAGAGGACCCAGAAGGGCCGTCAGAGGCTGGGCTGCGGGGGGGTGAAGGGAGCGCTAATCTGAGTGTCCAGAGAGCTGGGCCGCAGCCCCACTGTCACCGCTAACTGCTCAGGTGACGTTTAGAATATCAAACCACATTTCCTCCCTCTGGGCCCAGCGGAACCTGTCATCGAATCCCAGAGTCACTGAGCTGCCAGGGACCTCAGAGGTCAGCTAGTCCAGATTTCCAAGCTCCGGGCCGGGAAATCAATTTACTGAGCTGAGAGTGTTTTAAAAATGAAATAAATGAGAAGTGTAGCGTCGGAGCGCAGTGCTGTGGTAAAGGTAAAATTGCTTTGAGAAACTTTTGTTTTGTTTTGTGTGTGTGTGTGTGTGTGTGTGTGTGTGTGTGTGTGTTCAAAATAAAAATCCATTCCATGGGCCACAGTAGAACATGTTTGAACGTCACTGATTTGTCCACTCCCCCCGCACTGTGAACTGCTGTGCAGCCTTCCCGGTAAAATGCACCGCAGCCCTCGCTCAATTCCGGGACTAGGTGCTACCCCCTCCCAAGGCAGAAGCCAAGCAAGGAAGAGGCAGGAACTGGGAGGGAGGAGGAGACAGAGGAGATGGGACAGGAGGGCGAGAGAGAGGCCAGGAGAGACCGTGGAGAATGCAAAGGGGAGGGTTAGACACGGAAGGGTCGGGAGGAAACAGAACAGGCGGGGCCTGGCATGTGCCCCCA
This sequence comes from Cnephaeus nilssonii, assembly GCF_951640355.1. Taxonomy (NCBI): domain Eukaryota; kingdom Metazoa; phylum Chordata; class Mammalia; order Chiroptera; family Vespertilionidae; genus Cnephaeus; species Cnephaeus nilssonii. Next base: position 28,338,508 of record NC_137085.1, read on the forward strand.
GTTACGAGGGCAGAGATGCCCAGAGGAAAGAAAAGTCAGCCAGCTGCATCGAGGGGCACATGGAGAGAGGCCTCGGCCCCAGGGAGGTGGCAGCGCGGGGGGGGGGGGGGGGGGGGGGGGGCGAGGAGGCCGACTAACTAACGACTCTCTCCCTGGATAACCCTCATTAAACAGGACTTCCCACATAGCTTTATTTGAATTTCCAATACTTGATAGATTTCAAACCCAGGACAATCCTTTCTGGTGTAAAAGATCAATAAACAGCTTCCTGGGCTGAATCCCGAGGAAATGGGGACCCTTCCAACAGGGTTGCTAGGACGGATACTCCTTCAAATGCTGGGCAAACACGGCCTGCTCTCTTTCAGAGAACTTCTCTGTAAGGCAAAGGTTAGCTTTGGAAGGAAAGGCAGCTGGAGATTCATCTCGCTGACTGTGACCTCCTCGCACTGGGCTGGAATTACCTTTCCACATGGCCTGCGTAGCTCTCCCCTGTCTCTCGCTCCATTAGTTGGTGTACTTAGCAAAGGTCGAGTAATGAGCAGACGCACTATCTAGCCCAGAACATGATCCTGCCGCCCGGCCGGGCCTGCCCTGCTGGAGGTCACCCGTGTGGGTGAGCCGGCTCCGTGGTGCCTCGCGCTAAGGCTCCGAGAGCGGTGGGCATTGCCATCGTCAGGGGTGCTCTGGGATGGCACAGGTCTCACGTGGTCCCCGTGCTCTGGGGGCAGAGAGAATTTAATAGAAGCCCCTGAGTTTCTTAGACTCCCAAGGGGAAATGCCAACTAGAAGACAAAAGGAGGTGGAGGAAGAGGAGAGGCGGAGAAGGAGGGGGAGGAGAGAGGAGGAGGGAGATGAGGCACTTCAGGCCACCTGCTCCCTGAGCCCCGTCCACCAACAGCCCGGTGACTGAGTGACGGGCAGCCTTTGCCCAACTCTCTGCGAGGTCCCCTGGAGGGCACCTCCCCACCGCGCCCCAGGGGCCCAAGCACAGAGTGAGGAAGAGCTCCCACACTGTCCTTTAGGGTGAAGATGAGCCCCCGAGCCCCGGGGCTGGGATAAAGCAGGTTGATGACCCTGTTACACCCACTCAACGATGCCTGGCTCCCTCGTTTTCCTGCCACGCTTTGCCTGGGACAAGAATCATGCCAGTGACAAACCCCCTCAAGGGAAAGAGGAAGTGGGAGATGAAATGTGAAATCAGAAAAAATTCAGAACCAGGGCCTCCAGCCTAGGCAGGCCCTCGCACCCCAAAAGCCCTTCAGGGGCTCTACCCAAGGCTCCCCACCTCGCCAGCCTGCCTACTCACGTGTGTTATTCTTCTGCAACCAGCTATCAAAATGAACAGAGTATTTTTCATTCCCTACCCAGGATCTAGAATGATCTCTTCACAGTGTAAATTGGATCATGCCCTCCCCTTTATAAAGCCCTTCGATGGCTCCTGCTCCCCCATAAAATAAAATCCAAATTCCTTACCGTGCCCCACAGGCCCTGTGTGGCCTGGCTGCTGGCTGCTTCTCCCATCTGGTAATGTGCTGTTCTTCCCTTTCTCACCCCACCCCAGCCCTACATGGCAGCCTTCTCATTCCCAGCTCAGACCCCTTGTACAAGCTGGTCCCTCCGCCTAGAACACCCGGCTCCCCTTGCCCAGGCTCGCTTCTTCTCATCCTCCAAATTTCAAATGAAATGTCACCTCCTCAGAGAGGCCTTTTCTGCCCACCCATCACAATGAAGTACCACCACCCCACACCCTCAAAGCACCGTTTCCCTCCTCTTTGTAGCACTTCCCTCCAAGCATGATTACTTAGCCATCTGATTGTTTTCTTGTTTATTATCAGTCTTGCTCCGCTAGGCTCCAAGTTCTAGAACAATGCCAGTACATAAAGGCTACTCGATACTTATTTGTTCCATGGATGAATTGATTGAATAAATAAGCATTTATTGACTGTTACAAGGTCTCGGTAAAGATCAAGTGAGATAACGCTATGCAAACATGAATGGTTGTCATCAACAGCGTCAACTACTTCTACCGGCAATAAACTTGCAGAAGACAGCATGAGCCAACCACCAGCCAATTTTGCCAGGCTGGTTATTTCCAGCACCGTCCGCACAATAGCAACCATGGAAAAGGTCAAGGCTTCACCCCACTTTGCACAACAAGAATCATTTACAGTCCAATCATTTGGATTAATCTCTTGACTTGGGTTTGATCTGTTTTTGTCAGGCAAGCAAATATATATTGATATTTGCAAAGAGCTTCATGCATGTGGTGCCCACTAAAATACGGCTGCATTTCCCAAAGTAATTGTCTCTAGAAGCTCATTCCCAGCTGCGCTGGCTCATTTAGCGAATCTGCAGTAAGTGTGGTATTGATCCAAGCAGCAAGGGAGGAGCACATTAGCCTGGCCCACAGAAGGGTGATTACTTTGGCTGCATGGTCACTTCGCAGACTTGGCTGAAGTCTAAAAGCCACACCGAGATGGTCTGGAAGTGAGCCCTCTGCCCCCGCCCCACCCCCCCCACCCCCACACACACTCACACAGGAAGTGGGATCTCAGCTGGCCACAAGGCGTGTGATGGCAGCATCTCAAAGAGACCTTATCACTCCCATAAAAGGGCTCTCATCATTCATTCCTTCATTCATTCATAGCTGACAATGTCTTCTAAAAATGAAAATACTCAGTGCTCGCTGAGATGCGTTACAATCGATGTTCTCATATGCCGCTATGGAAAAGTACATGAGCATAATCATTTGAAAAGCCAATTTGAAGGGACATATCAATGTCCATATTCTCTGACCCTATAATTCCACTTCTCTGAATTTTTCTTAGTAAGTAGCCATGGATGTGTAGTAAGTACTGTTTATAATAAGTATAAATGTCCAAAAATAGGAGATTGGTTAACTCCGTGGTCGGCAAACTGCGGCTCTCGAGCCACATGCAGCTCTTTGGCCCCTTGAGTGTGGCTCTTCCACAAAATACCATGGCCTGGGCGAATCTATTTTGAAGAAGTGGCGTTTTAGAAGAAGTTTAAGTTTAAAAATTTGTCTCTCAAAAGAAATTTCAATCGTTGTACTGTTGATATTTGCCTCTTTTGACTAATGAGTTTGCCGACCACTAGGTTAACTGAATAAGCTATTGTACATTGTTACAAAGAACACTCTTCAGCCATAGAAAAGGATCTGTGATTTATTAAGTGCAGGATAAGGGGGAGCAGCTTTAAAAACAGTGTGGACAATTTGTACAATCTCATCCCAAAGTATTTAAATCTCAATTTGCAAAAATAGATAGAAAAACTACGGAATTGATAAAAGAGGGGTGAGTACATAGGAGAATGTTGAATTTATTCTTTATTCTGTGTCAATCAAATGGCTAAGTAATCATGCATGGAGGGAAGTGCTACAAAGAGGAGAAAAGATGGTGCTTTGATGGTGTGGGGTGGTAGTACCTCATTTTGATGGGTGGGCATTTGAAATATTTCACAGTAAAAAATAATGAAAGAAAAAAGATTGAAAAGATATACACCAAAATATTGGCAGCAGATGTAGGATTCCAGGTTACTCTTTATTTTGTCCTGAGAGGTTGTCTATATTTCCAAATTTTCTAAAATGTACTTAAATGCCAGTACATAAAGACTACTCATTTTAAGATTAAAAAAAAAAAAAGTCCTTTACAAAGAAAGCAGCATTCACACACAGCACCCAGTTAGTGAGTACCTGCCATTTGTGGAGCCTGAGAAGGTGCGATGGAGGAGAAAGCTAGATGGGGGAAGAGAACAGGAATTAGAGGCAGGAGGAAGGGCTCGGCTAAAGGGTGGAGATAGGAAAACATGCATGAAAAAGATGGTGGGTACTTCTGTTTGGTTGGTTAGGATCTGTGAAAGGTATGGTGGGAGACCAGACAAGAGGGGTCAGGAGGCCCCAGAATCCGAAGCCTGGGAGCAGGAAAAGGGGGCTGGGAGGCTCACAAGGGGAGTGGTGTGTAGGAAAGCTGTGTTAGAATGGGCCCTGCGGGCTGGAGTGGAGGGCAGGTGGATGGGCTACATTACAGGCTGGTATTCGTGGAGAGGCCGGAATGTGGGCAAATGAGAAATAGGTTGGCCAACCCCAGGGCAATGGCAGAGGGCCATCCAGAAAACATCCCCCAAGACCCAGCAGGCATTATTCCCTCTGACCCGCATTCCCCCCCAGTGCACTGAGCCAGGCATCTGCCTGTAGGACCACCTGTACCAGTGAAGGACACAGGCCAAGGCACAGGGTGGCCTCTGCTCTCTCTGACTCCCCCGTCCTAGCCCCCAACTTGTCAAAGAGTGACAAAGTTAAGGTCAAGGAGAGATAAAAGAATGTTCTGGAAGGTGTAGTTACCCCGCCTCCCCTCCCAGCTTTGCCATTAATGCTCAGATCAGACGTCAGGGGCAAAATCACTGTCCTGGAACAAAATCCCTAGGTTCCCGACTGATGATAGTGCCCTGGGCACAGCCTCCTCTCCCGGGTGTGGGACCCATTCATTCTGACAGTACCATCAGCCGGTGGCCAGGAGGTTAATGGCTGCGGCTTCCCTCATCTAAACTGACCTTTAACAGCACCTGTCCTGGAGCCGAGATCCATCCTCTTGCAGGGAAATATACACAAACTCCCGCCACATACACCTGCACCAGCCAGTCCCTAATGCAAACTGTAAGTGACTTTTTCTTTAATATATATAGAAAAGGTGGTGGATACTTCTGTTTGGTTGGTTAGGATGTGTGATATATATATTTTTAAATTTCCTTTATTACAAGTTTCTCATGAATATTTCTGTTCCACTTTTTTTTCCTTGTCACTGAAATGTTCTTTTTTTTTTTTTAATCTTTATTGTTGAAAGTATTACACCCTAGTGGCTTTTTTCAAGATGAGAGTTGGGGGCGGAGCTGCCTTTGGTCTGAATGAGCAGGGGAGGTCAGCGTGAGGAGCTGTGTCCCCAGCGTTCCTACCCCCTCCCCTATCCCAGCCCCAATGGAGTGACAAACAGGCTCTTTACAAGGCAAAGGAAATGCACAATCAATCCACGCCTTTAGGGCTGGGCCACAATTTAAAGAGAGGAAAAGAGAAGATAAATAAAAAGGCCTATTTCGAGAGGGCCATTTAAGCCCAGAGAGAAGCCATAATAATGTGTGCACTAGCTCTGCTTAAATTCGTCCCCAGCTCTCTCAGAATTGCCCGGAGATAATCAAAAGGAAGCGAAGAGGAACAACACAGACTCCAATCCAGAGGAGGATGTGGTAATTAGCACCCGGTGCCTGCACCCCGCTGTCAGGCAGCGCAGTTGGTCACCGTGGGGCCTCCTGCTGTCGTCCTCTGGCAGGGACGCTTCCCATCTCGCCCTGAAGCTGGAGAGCACAGATCTGACACGTCCATGACTGTATTTCTAAAATCATCTCTCAAAGAGATAAATGACTTTCCCCGGCCGTCGTTGTCTGACCTGGGTCCGGGAATAGATAAATTCATTTACTCGGGAGCTTGATCTCCATTTTTCTCCTGGCGCCGTCTATAATCCCATCTCTTTCGATGTTTGAGACACTCAGTGTGATGAATGTGCCCCAGTTAAGAGGTGAGCGGTGAAATCCTCACTGGGAGGTCCAACGGGCCCATCTTAGGCCAAGCCCACGTGACAACCTGCTCGCAGGCATGCTGTGGTCAGGAAGCCACCACACAGATGGGGCCTCTGGAAAGACCTGCACTCGGTTCCAAGTGGGAATTCTTTCCTCCCCACTCCAGACCCCGTGGGCAGCTCCAGGGCTGCACGAGCTGAAGGCTCCCTCAGAGAGTGGCAGGGCCCCGCCCAGGTCCCCTGCGGCAAGAGACAAAGGCTGGCTGGGATCAGAGCAAGACAGGACAGGCAGCCTGGCCCCTGCCAGACCGTCCAGACCCTCAGCTCCCGAAGAGCTAAACGGGCCAAGAGAAAGATTCGGTGGCTGGTAATTCTTCCTGGGAATTTTGACAAAGCAAGACCACGAAGTTATCTTCTTCCATCTCCTCATTGCCCGTCCAGACGCGTGGGTCAGGATTGCCCAAACCCACACGCCTTTGTTTCCTCATCCATAAAGAGGGGGTCTTAATTCCCATCCTGCAAGGATTCAGAGAAGCCACACAGTATAGGCACTGGTCACGTGTAAGGGCCCTCATGCTGTCCTAACCAATCAGATGGCAGCAGAACACCCGGTCCAGCATGTCCCAGCCCCCATCACACATCGGCATCACTGAGGAGCCATAAGATGAATAATAAACGCAACATGAGGCGGGGGCCCCAGGCGGGACGAACGATATGCCATCTCTGCTAACGGAGCTGGCACCAGTATTTCTCAGTGTGCAGCCAGGCCTGAGACGCTCTGGCCCAGTTTGCACGCTTGGCCGTTCCTTTCCTCGGACGCCATGGGCAGCTCCTGGTCAGGCTCTAAATGGTTAGCACAGGCTGGTGTGGTCAGCTCAGGGGCGGCCCTGCCAAGGAGAGGCAAAGGGATGATGGCACACCGGGTGGCACGCCCACAGGGACACTGGTTTGAAGCACAGACAAGGATGGCAGTGGAGCCGATGTTGGTGGAGCCTGTACTGAGTACTAGGTACTGTGCCGAGCGCTTGGCATGGACTGTGTCTCTCTCAATCCTCACCACGACCCTTGCCGCGGCACTGTTAGGAAGGCAGTTGTATTGATGACAGCACAGAGGCTTAGAGGGATATTAAAGCCCCTGAGCACCCAGGAGACCCATCTGCCTGGAGTCCTGACTTGAGGAATGGGGAGGGTGGGGGGAGGCCCTTCCACACACTTAGGATGGGCCTTTTTCTCTCTTGCCCCTTGTTTCCTCTCTCTCATCGGTACCGCTTTTGCCCTCTCTGCCCAGCCTCTGTGGCATCTCCCGGTCCTTGTCTTTGCCCTGGGGGCAGAGGCAGACAGACATGGAGGGAAGGTCCTTGGCATCAAATCTCCTTCCTGCTCTCTGGGCAGCAGAGCCCGAAATGCCCACGAGCCGGGCCGGGCTGGGACCCTGTGCAGCCAAGGTGCTCACCCTTTTGTGTTGGGCCTCTTCACACCGTGCAGTGGCTCCTGCTATCCCCCTGCCGGCCCGGTGAGGAGTTCCATCCCATTAACTCCTACACATCACCATGGCAACACGGGCTCCCCACTCTCCCAAAGAAAGGAGACAGGAGTACCAAGACCAGGGGTTCCTGAGCCCCCTCCCCAGATATGCAGGAGGGCCGGACAGTTTAGCCACAGTGCCTGAGCTCCTACTATGTACCCAGGTCTTGCCTCCAGAACACCCCCAAACCAAGACACCCACATCCACTGACTGTGTTAGCAGATGGCTGTCACCAATTTTAGGTTAAGTTTCTCCATGACTATGTACTTGCCTTTTCTCCCCACCGCACTGAAATCTAAGCTGGCTCACAGCAGAGCTGGAGCAGATGAGGTGATAGCACATAGCAGTTGCACACTCCCATTTTCTCATCAACTTCCTAGTGTAAACTTCCATCGGATATATGGCGGTTCATCCCATGTAACAGGAAGGAAGTTAAAGCTCAGAGAGGTTAAGTAACACGCCCAAGGTCACACCGACATTCAGTGGGAGACGACATTTGAATTCGGGGCAATTTTTTTACTTGGCATATTTGACACTCACGTTGTTCTTACAGTACAGGCACTGTTCTGTGCTTTATGCGTGTTAACTCTTTTCATCCCCATAACAGCCCTATGGTCTAGATATTCTCAATAGCTCCACCTTACAGATGAGGATAGCAAGGCACAGAGAGGTTAGGTAACTTGCCCAGAGTCACACAGAAAGAGGTGGAGCCTGGATTCAAGTCCAGGCAGTCTGGCTCACGAGTTGGTGTCCATAACCACTGCGATGTTTAGTTATAACTCTAGGGCTCCTCACTTCCAGCCACACTCCACCCCACCCTGACGTCAAGAAATTAACCACTTGCCCCCCACCAGGGGCCACGCCTGCTTCTCTCACTGCACTGGCCGGCCTCTCAAGCACAGCAACGGGCTGGTGTTGAGGATTTTATCTCCCTAACCATCCTGCAGCTTTCTTTTCCAATTTCCCTCTCTCGCAAAGTAATCTCACGTTTCCACTCATTGCTCTGGGCTTTAAAGGGCTCCCATTTGGAACAACAGCCAGGAATTGTCTTCCTTCAGAGAGAAGAGCTTTCCAGGGCCCTCACCAGGGAAGTCCCCTTGTCCTCCCACACTCAGCCTGTCTCCAAAGACCATTAACGCAATCACTTAACCAGAGGCCAGCTCTAATAGAAAGGGAGAAAGAGGAGGAGCATTGTTAGAGGTTTGAAGGGGAGAAGAAATCATAAAATCCATCAAACCTGTATTTGTCTCATTAAAAGTGTTTCTAATTTATAATGTCCTGGAATGAAGATGCCGCCCAGCTGTGCGGGCCTGGTAGTGCTGCCGGGTGCACCCCCACCCCCACCCCCGAGCCCCCTCTCCCACCTCACTGGGACTGCCATCAATTTCTGCTCATCAGCGGCACTTACAGTAAATGGATTCATTTGTGGCAATGGGAGCTGAGAGACAAAGGTGACAATATAATTAAGGTTTTTAATTCTATGCCTGAACAGTTAAGTCCAGAACTCATGATAATTAGCCGGCTGTAATGAAAGATCTTTAATCGTTATTTTCCCTTTGTTTCCTATAATTGTTCATTTTGGCCAACTACGTTTGTCCTTTCATTTGAATCTGGCTGCACAGTTTCATGTCACTTCCATTATTCCTATAAACTCCAAAGAAAATATGTTGTGGAGCTGGTCATTTACAAAGTCATGGCGAGGTGGCTCGGGGAGCTCATCCGTGCGCAGCAGCTGGGGTGGGGAGGGAGTGGGGGGGCGGCGGGTTCTGGCTACTTGCTGGAGGAAAGGAAACCTGGGCTGGAGAAATCCACAGGCCTGGGGATGTGTCTCCATAAAAGCAGCACGGGCAAGAGAATGAAAAACAACAGGCCCCTCACAGCTGAATTGGCCACATGAGTCGGTTTGCAAACTGGAATCACTTGTGTGGTTGTTATCACACAAGTCCTTGATTCTCAAATGCATGTCCTGTTTGTTCACATTTTAGCATTCCTATTACCAGGATGTATCTTACAGTTGATGTGCATATTTAATGTCATGTCTGCCTTTTGTCTTTCCTGAAAAGTTATGAATTGACAGTGTTTTTTAAAGGTGATGGTACCTTAGGTTTGAGAAAACATGGTAAGAGCACCATCCATACAACAAATATTTAGTGAGCACCTACCACATTCCAGGCAAGGTGCTGGGACTGCAGTGATGAATAGGAACTGACCAGTCCCTGTTCCAGTGGTCCCCACCATCTCCTGTCCAACCATGGCTGGCCACGGGACAGGACACTTTTCACTCACTGTGGACTGTTTGAATCCTGTTGCAACTATGGGTTCAGGTAGCCAGATTGCTGGCAGGCAAATGCCTCTCATAAACCAGAACATCAAAGCCAGGGGCTGGGGCTTACAGCAGGGAATGGAGGAATTTGGGAATTTGAGTTCTGTCTCACAGGCACCCAGGACTGGAGAAGAGCCCAGCTGGGAACACGGGTGACAAGATTACAGTAGGAAAGGGAAAATGGCTTCAGACGGGAGATAAGAAATGCCCTGGGGAGTGGGGGGCACCTGGGCGGAGGCCTGTGACACACTCCGTGTCCTTTCTCTCTTCCCTCCTCTCCTGGGCTGTCCTGAAAGTTGCTTGCTCAAGGCCACATGGCGAGTTCATATATTTCTGGAGGGGATGAGGGCTCGAAGTTGTGAACGTTGCTTTGTCTCATGCCACCTTTTGTTTCCCGTTACCATGAAGAGGAAAACCAGGCCACCCCGGTAGGAAGCTTCTTGCTCTTTCCCAGTTCATTCTACACACAAAGTCAGAGTAGAGCCTTTATTGTTATCTGCCCACCACACTCCACCTGCCCCCACGGAGGCAGAGACTGGCAGGCCCACCACAGTAGCCCCGGGGCTAGGACAGGGACAGGGCCTGATCCCGGTCAACAAACACATGTGATAGGAATCAATGAATGACGACGGTTAGGAGCTGACCCCACCCGGCTAGGCTTTCCAGTCCTTCAACAAACAACTCATAAACCCCTCTCTGCGCCAGACCCTGAGCTCAATACGGAGGCAAAAGTCAAGTATGAGAACAGCTCTGCCTCAAGGTTACTCACAGGCTTCCAAAGAGCCCATAGGGTACAGTGGTTAAGAGCAGAGGTTCAAATTCCATCTCCACCACTTATTAGCTGTGTGACCTGGCACCAGTTCCCTATCCTTTCTGTGCCTCACTCGCTGCATCTATAAAATGGGACAATAACAGCCACTGTCTCAGAGGGTGATTTGAAGAACAAATGAAGCGCTGTGTGAAAGCGGTTAGAATAGTGCCTGGCACATTACAAATAAGCAAGTAATGTTAGCTCTCCCGGCTCATGGCAGGTCTCTGGCCTTGGGGCAGCCTCCCCCAGAAGAACGCCCATACCCTCGTGCTCCTGGTCCCTCAGGGAGCCAGTGAGGCAGAGCCAAGAGAGTGCAGGCTGAGGAGTCCCCCAGATGAGAAGGCGAGACCTGACTCCACCACTCAGTGAATCTGTGTGACTTTGAGAAAGATACATGTGAAATGGACCATTTCCCCAGAACCCAGCCGAGCCTCAGTTTTCCCTTAGGACAAGTAGAAGGAAAGAATGACTGCTCTGCCTGCTTCACGGAGCGCTGTGAGGATAAAACAAGATAGTGGATGTGAGAGTCCTTTGTGGGCTGCAGAGGGATTACTCCAATCAGAGCACTGCATCCAGGGGGTCAGCTGGGTGGGCTGGACCAGACTCATGTGTGCGTGTGGACGTACTCCCTACCCCAGAATCCAGGGATGGGAAGCCACCGGCAGGGGGGAGAGGGGATGATGAGCAGAGGGTGACAGACACCTGACATCCTTACAAGCAGGGCCTCAGTGAGCTTTGGGGGCACACCCTGGGGAGGCTCCATCCTCTGACCCTTGATGCTGATTTCTGGAGCCCTACCCCCCAGTGCCTGCCAAGATCACCATGACAGCAAGTGCCACTCCTGAGGACTCACCCTGGCCGCGAGGCTGTTCCGATGCCCTTGAATCTATTAAACAGAGCAAAGTGATTAATTATTTTACTGTCTTTATGGCATCAACTTTAACTTGCTTCACATCCAGATTTCCAATTACATAAGCCCGAGTCTTAAACTCAGGAGGACATGCATTATTGAACTATTTATAATCGGAGTTTTTCAGAGCAGAAAAACCTCTGCCAGGCAAGAGCCACACAACCAAAATGAATGATTCAGAGACCAGAAGACAATCCCTCCATAATCGGAGGGGTGTGGAACGCAGGCAGGGGAAGAACAGAGAGGCTGAGTCTGAATCAAGGGCGGCAAACCATGTTCTACTAAAAGGCTCAGGCCCTCCCTCTCCCGCAAAGGGAAGGCAAATCAACTAAGGGGTGGGAGTCAGGGGGACACACCATGCAAAAAGGAATCACATTTAGTTGGGGGAGCTAGTCTTTGAATCCGATGATTTAACCTGGGCTACCCCAGTCACACCAACTCTGGGTTTAAAACAGGTTCACTTCATTCCTGAGAACCAGTGTTTCACTTCCATTGTGCTTCCCTCCACGTGATAATTCTGAATTTCTAGGGGCTTCCAGCACTAGAGGCTCCTTAATTAATTCTGGGGAGCTCGTGTATTTTTCCCAGAAAGTCCTACCAGCCACCACTTCTTCTCCTCCTCCTTCAGCTCCTGCAAGTCATGGGAGGTCACCCCACCACTGCCTTGGGGCCACCTTTAGGCCACCTTCCAACAGACAGCGTCACCTCCACCTTGGCTGTTCCAGAGCTCGAGGTGGCCCACAGCCTCTCTCTCACTTTGGTGTTGCAGGGGGGTTCGTGTTCAGAGCACTGCATCCAGGGGGTCAGCTGGGTGGGCTGGACCAGACTCGTGTGTGCAGAGGTTTGATCAGGGCAGGCCTTTCCATGTTTACCCATCACAACCCCATTCCCCACAGGTCCCAGACATGAGTCCGTGGTGAACTTGGACCAGGGGAAACCTTCTCAGATAAATACTCCACCTGGCTGATGCCTCCAGGCTTGTTGCCACGCTGAGTTTGTGGGTCTGGTTCTCCTCTGTGCCTCAAGCAGATTCCTGGGCGACCCTCCAGTCAGTCCCCCAGAGAGCCTCAGCTCAGGATTAAGTTGGATCCTTGGTTCAGAAACATAGAAGGGACAGGTCCAGAGAGGTCACTCCTGTTTGTTGAGCTCCAGTTACAAGCCAAGTGTTGGATCAGGCTGTGTCCTCACAGAAACCCATCAGGCAAATGCTATTAACCCATTTCACAGATAACGTAACTGCAGCTCAGAGAGGTTAAGTAACTCGTCCAAGTCCTGTAGCTAGTAGGTGGTACAGGCTATAGCAGGATCTACAAAGATCTATTGAATGCCAAGATTCAAAGTTATGACTCTCCCTCCTGCTGCTTGTTTAAGAAGATAAAACCTGACAATACATTTGTCTAGAAAAAAACTATTCTAAACACAGAGGAGAAATAAATGTTTTACGTGTTTGTTTTTTGCAAGGGAAGCAGAGGAAAGGACTATCTCCAGCAAACACAGGCACAGGTGCATGTTTGCTGAAGTAAACTGTAGTCTTGAAAAGATTACCCTCGAAAAGGCATCATGCCTTCTTTTAAAAGCCTTTTTTTTTTTTTTTTAAGTGGTAGAGACTGGTTAGCTAATCATGGAACCTCTTTCCACTTCTCCTGAGCACAGAGCTATATAGACTACATTTCCCAGTCTTCCTTGCAATTGGCGTGGCCATGTCCCTGGTTCTGGCCAATGGAATAAAAGCAGAGCTATGTGCTCTAGTTAACAGTTCTGGCCCAGAAAAACTTCCCCGTATGATCCTCTCTACTCATTTCCTTGTCATCATTAATTTGATGCAAATGAGCGTCATGACTTTGGAAACCACAGGTTGAAGATGGCTGGCCCAGAGGGTGAGGAAACCTGGGTCCCTGAACTAGTATGGAAGGAAGACCACCATCTATCTGGAGTTGCAGAATTAGCAAAAACTAGAGCAGGACATTCAATAAAATGTGAATTTCAAAAAGGCGGCGGGTAATTTTTCAGTGTAATATGTTGGGGACAAATTGGGGACACAGTCAAATCCAATTATGTTTCTGATCAGCTCTGGGCCCTTGGGATCACTGGGAAGACAGTTATCATTTGGGACCAACATATAAAAAATACTGTTTATCTGATATTCAAGTTTAGTTAGGTGTCCTATATTTTTTCTGGCAACCCTACACCTATCAGAACACCTGTCTGATACTTTACAGGAGTTACATAAACCTCTGCTGTGGTTGAGCCATTATGTATTTGGAGGTTTGTTATAGCAGCTAGCATTGCCTCAACTAATACACCGTCACTCTCTTGAAGCATCGGGTATTAAACAATCAGTCGAGACTGATCAGCATTTATGCAAGTGGACACCTTGTCACCAGCTCTCGTTGTCTTGACTACTGCAGCTTGGTAAAGCCTGTCGAGTGTCCATCTCTTTCCCTTCCGTGGACACATTGGGAACACCGGGGAGGAAGCGAGAACTGACCCCTCGCTCCCGGAGCTCTCCACTTGGGGTCACCAATGACTCCAGGAGATCCACGAACAGTGCAAACCAAGAGCCCAGAGGCTAAGTAGCTCAGGGGTGAACATGGTGCAGGAAGGCTTTGGGGGAAAGTAGCGGCAACACTGAGCCCCTCCTGGGAAAATGGCCATACCCACCAGCCTTGGCACCTACTGAGAGCGTGCCTTGGTGGGTAATAAATGGCTGGTCAGTCCGTGCTGGGACTGTCTGGATCAGGAGCTGTGTGCAGCTCAGAGAGTCAGGAATGTGGAATCTTGAAGTTGGGTCCTAGAGCCCATGGTGGGAGCTCCCAGGGAGTTATTTCCAATGTGGCCCAGAAAAAAAGAACAAAGTTTTTGGAGTCACATAGACAAGTCAAGTCCTAGCTTTGCTGCTTTTTAATTGTGTGCGCCTAGGCAGGTTATTTTACCTCTCTGGTTCTCAATTTCCATTCTATAAGATGGGATCGCACCCAACAAGTGCTGTAAAATCATCTGAGATAATGTACCCAAAGCTCCTGGTTGGTACATAGCAAATGATACTTCCTGCCCTGAGGGCCTGCCAGTTGGGAAAAAAGAGGTGAGGGGAAGCTCATCTTCTTTATCACTCCCCATTAATATGCAGGTTCTCTCTCCTTCCGTTCCCCCCAGGCCCCATGGCCCGGAGATCACTGCAGCCAGGGCTGAAGGAGGTATGTTTCTGATGCCCCCGCCTTTTCTTCCAGTCCATGACCACAGAGCTCCCATCACCACAGAAATAGAAGTTGGGCTCCAGACCAGCCCCCTCACTAGCCTCTCTCATAATATTGCTACAACTCTGCCTCTCATTAGCAGGATGGACTTTAAGTGGGCTAGCCTCGGAACCCAATCTCTACTTCCAGCCTTGTTTCTCCAGACTGAGCCTCACTCCTCCAGAAGAGACGCCCCCCGTGAGCCTCGCATTCCAGGGATGGCAGGTGAGGCCTGAGCTTCAGGGCCCAGATGCTCATTTCCAGCACGCCCATCACTCACCTGCTCCTGGAAACGCTCCCGTCGGCGCCTCTGGAGCCATTACCGTTCGTCATGTTTATCTGCACTTTGGTGCGGTGGGGATTCACACACTTCGATCTGTCTTTGCTCATGAAGCAATGGCCCAAAAAATGGTAATGAGGCCTCTGACGCTGCAGCATTACCGCATTCTTTACATATGGGGTTGCCCGGGTTAGCAAATAAAAACACAGGTCTCCTAGTTACGCTTGAATTACAGGTAAATAATGAACTTTTTTTTTTAATGTAAATATGCCCCATGCTTATTTGGGACATACTTACACTAAAATAATTACTCCGTTTTATCTGAAATTCCAGTTCAATGGGGTGTCCTGTATTTTATCTGCCAACTTTACCCACCTGTCCTCCTGATGCAACTGGGTCCATGCCCACCTAGAAATTTCAAAGTCAGGCAAGAACTGGAGATATGGGGCACCTCTCTCCTTGGCCAGATTCCAACCTGCCTTTCTCTGACATCTGCACCCACCCTACCTTTCCGAAACAAGACTCCTACTTTCCCCCAGGCCTTTGCCCACACCATTTCTGCTGCCTGAATCATCCTTTCTTCTGTCTCTGTTTATTTCCTACCTTCCTCTTCCTTCAAAGCCAAGTTCCCAGGCCACAAACATGCCAAGCTTCCCCGCCAATGGGTTCCTCTTTCCTCTGCCCTTCTACTGCCCGGTGTCTGCCACTCTCCCAGGTCACTGGACACTTTCCTTGGAGCAGCTGCTCTGTGCCAAGCTCTCTGCCAGACACAGTCTCAAGTCTGTGTGTGTCTCTGTATGTTTCTGCACGTGTTGTGTGCACAAGATCTTGTGTCGGGATGAGGAGTGGAGATCCTCAAATGTTTATGTAAAGTACTAGGTGTACCAGTTAATAATGTGCTTTTTTTTCAATAGATGGGGTTACACATATGTTGATATATATGCAATTTGATATGTATGCTATTTTGTTGTATTGACAACAAGCTTCAAAACTTCATATGTCAAATTTGCTGAAGGTGTTAACATCCTAGATATTTTCATGCTTGAAAATGTTGAATTTCATGCCGAAAAAAGAGCATTTGCAGGAAGTTTTAATTCATTACTTTATTTTGAAGAAAAGTGCTACTGAAAGTTATCGTATACTTCGGGAAGCTTATGAACATGCTTCATCTCAAGATACTTGTGAACGCTGGTTGAAACACTTTAAAAGTGACGATTTCGATGTGAAAGACAAAGAACATCCAGGTGACCCGAAAAAGTTTGAAGACCAACAATTATAAGCATTATTGGATGAAGATGCATATAAAACTCAAAAACAACTTGCGGAAAGATTAAACGTTGCTCAGCAATTTCCGATCATTTACAAGCAATGGGAAAGATTTTAAAGGAAGGAAAATGGGTGCCACATCAACTGAATGAAAGACAAATGGAAAACCAAAAAGTCATCAGTAAAATGTTACTTCAACAGCACAAAAGAAAGTCTTTTTTGCATCGAATTGTGACTGGCAATGCAAAGTGGATTTATTTTGAGAATCCCAAATGCACAAAATCGTGGGTTGATCCAGGTCAACCATCATCATCGACTACCAGGCCAAATCACTTTGGAAAGAAGACAATGCTCTGTGTTTGGTGGGATCAGGAAGGTGTGGTGTATTATGAGCTTCTAAAACCAGGTGAAACCATTAATACTGATCGCTACCGACAACAAATAATCAATTTGAACCATGCTTTGATCGTGAAACAACCAGAATGGGCCAGAAGACACGGCAAAGTAATTTTGCTTCATGATGACGCACCATCACACACTTCAAAACCAGTGAAAGACACGTTAAAAGATCTTGCCTGGGGAAGTATTAACCCCCCGCTGTATTCACCAGAACTTGCTCCTTCAGATTACCACTTGTGCTGATCGATGGCACCGCACTTTCTGACTGAGTGAGGGGCAGCCTTTGCCCAACTCTCTGCGAGGGTCCCCTGGAGGGCACCTCCCACCGCGCCCCAGGGGCCCAAGCACAGAGTGAGGAAGGGCTCCCACACTGTCGTTTAGGGTGAAGATGAGCCCCCGAGCCCCGGGGCTGGGATAGCAGGTGGATGACCCTGTTACACCCACTCAGCGGTGCCTGGCTCCCTCGTTTTCCTGCCACGCTTTGCCTTCCATTTTCCTGGGACAAGAATCATGCCAGTGACAAACCCCCTCAAGGGAAAGAGGAAGTGAGAGATGAAATGTGAAATGAGAAAAAATTCAGAACCAGGGCCTCCAGCCTGTGATAGGATATGAATTTGAGACACTAATTGGTTTGTTCTTGTTGTTTCCCCTGCATCCCTTTTACACCATGGCCATCACCCTGCCCCGTCCCCCCCCCCCCATAAGAGCATGTCATGCCACACTCCACTCCCATTATCACACCAGAGGGTCGTTGTCAGAATAGGACCAAGAATAAAAGCCCCAAGTTCTTAGGTTTTACATTTGGGAGCCACGGCCCAGGTACAGCATAGACAAGTTAGGTGGTGGGCGCGATCCACCAGTTACCTTCTGCCCAGTTAGAGTAGAGAAAAGACCCTCGGGCCCGGAGGGGAGAGAGGGAGTTTGCAGATGAGGTTCCAGATCAGTTGCTGGTGTGGGAGAGCCCTGAACTCTGCTACCTGCCCACATTGGACCAAATTTCCTGGGAGGGGAGACGATGCTAGAAGCCCACAGATAAGTGCGGAGACCCCAGAGCAGAGAGTCTGTGTGCCGACACCCAGTGCTACCGAGCAGGTGGCTGCCAGAGAACACAACGGGAGATGCGGCGCATCTAGACATGAGAGGGCCAGTGCTGCCCCAGCCCACACCGTGTCCCGCAGCCCCGGACCGCAGGGCAGTGCATTCAGAAAATTCTGACAACTCCCAATGGGGCACTGAAGTTGGCTGGCAGAGAAGGTCACGGGCCAGAGTTTCATGACCAGGATGGCTCCCGGGCCCACCCCCACCCCCCCGGGCTAGAAGGGATAAGGGCACCAAATGAGGGAGATTAAGGCACAGTAACAGTGCCTTCCCCACCAGTTAGGGTCGACCGGAGAGTACACACTGAGCGGGGAGCAATCCTGAGAGTGACAGAAGTCCTTGAATGATAATGGCTTCAGTAAGAAGTCACTAGATTGGTTTTTCTGCATTGGGCAGAACAGGGACACAAAATAGAAGAAAAGCCCACTCATAAAAAAATAAATTTACATTTGGGTGCATCTACCTATGGAACGCCTTCCCGTGGAGCGCACGTACACATTCACACCAAATGGGAGACCTGGCCTAAGTGGTCGCGTGGTTAACATTACCCAGGGATGGCAGAGTTCCTACTTGTTTTGATATTCTTCTGTGTGTTTTTCTGAATTACCGGAACCCCTCAAGAGCTTCTCAGGAATTCTCCAGGGTATGATATCAGGGCCACCTCCCAGAAGTGAGCTTTCAAGAAGGGTTGTCTAGGCTCAACTCTCTCTGAGCAGCACCACCTTTCCTGCTACCCATCCATCACCCCAATAACCTACACCCTATAATAAGCAAAAGGGAGTATTAGCAGAAGAAGCCGGAGGGCTAAACCTACTAATGTGACCTTCATCCCCAATTCAGAGATATTTGCCTTCCAGAGTCTTGGCCAGTGACCTTGTGTACCCACATATGACCTCACTCCATCAAGGTCAGAGGCCTCCGGGCCGGGACACTTCAGAGCCATCAGGATCACTCCCTAAGCCCAGCCTTAGAAGAGACGTCAAACACCAGCATTGTGTAGAATGATGCGTGTGCACGAGGTAAGAAATCACAGCTCATTTTATCGTCCCTCAGTCTAAAAGGAAGGTCACCGAGTGTCCTGGGATGAAGAGAATGTGCAGTAATAAGAGTAAAGCTGTCATATTGAGGACTTGGCTCTTGGCTCCATGCTGGTTACTCTATGAATTTTATCATCTCATTCTTACAACAGCCCAGAATCGGTACTCCTCTCCCACCGCGTGCCCACGTATCCTGGTTTTCCAGGACAGTCCCGGGTTGTGCCTGCCGTCCCAACGTAGTGTCCCAGTCTGGATGACCTCAATAGTCACCTTAATTATTATTCTCCTTTTATAGATAAAGGTATGGAGGCTAAGTGAGGTTAGAGAACTTCCCCCAGGTCACACAGCTAGAATGTGGTGAGGCTGAGAGTTGGACCTGGTCTGCCAGACAGGGAGGCAGGGGTCAGATCCTGCCCCCTTTTCAGCTGTATTTTCCCAATACCTTAAAGTAAACATGCAAATATTTTACAGATCTCCCCGCAAAAATATACCCAGTTTGTAATGGGGATGCTCTTGCCGTCAAGGAGAGTGCTCATTAGAAGGATGGTGCCGTCCCCAGCCCTGCTCAGGGAGGCTCTGACCAGGTGCCCCAAAGCCCTGGGTATCTGGGCAGTCCCCTCTGCACCTGCTGCTGGGAGCTCGGTGGGCAGAGACACAGCAGAAAGGGCTTGCATGCGGGTCTGGCAGCCCAGCTTCTGGTTCCCTCCACTCTCCCTCTGATCTACGTCTCCTCACCTGTAAAATGGGTGTGGTGATCCAAGTCCTGCTTGCCTTCCAGAGTTCCGACAACAGTACCTGAGGGGGAAATCTGGGTTTAGGACTATTTTCTACAAGCCCAGGCCACAGGGGCCAACCAAGCTGTCACTCACTCCTCTACCCAGTGGGCATTGCCCAGCTCCTGTGATGTGGTCACCCAGGACCCCTGTGCTCAGAGCTGGCGTGACTCACAGCGGTGAGGTGAGCAGCAAGCAGGATTCATTGGCTTGAGTTGGCATGTTCTCTCTTTAGTAGAAGGTTCCTGCTCCATTCTTTATTTTTCATCCCCCTCATAGGACTTTCAGGCAAATTTAAATTTCTTTTCCTCGGAGGAAAAGAAAACAGTAGCACTTAGCTCAGGTTGTATTAATCAATCATGTTTCAGGCCAGAAACCCCAGCATCCAATGTGGAAAGGAGAAATGGAGCTGCAAGGAGACTATTGACAAGGAACCCTTTGGTTCAGGAAGGGGGCGATGATCCCACTTGCAGACCCTCCATGGATGCTGGACCAGCTGAGCTGAGGCAACACACACACACAGCCAAACCTCTGCTGGGAGACAGACCCTTTCTCTAGACCCTTCCAACAGAAGTCAGCCTGACAACTTCCTAAGGAACCCTGGAAATGATGGAGGAACAGAGGGGGTCTGGGTCTCTGCAGGGGAGGACCCCGTGAGACTGCTTGTCCAACAATTTCTATGAACAGCAGGAAAAGCTGGGCAATGGATGGAGCACTGGTTGTCCAAAGGCCCAATTCTGGAACAGAGAGGCTATGTGACTTAACTTCTTAGACCCAGTTTCCTCATCCATGAAATGGGACTACTAAAACATGCTCTGTCTACATCCAGAATGGTGAAGACTATGCAGTCCAGTAACAGGTAAGGAAACTAGGCCCACAGGAAGGATTTGAATGGTTCACCTACTCACTAGCCCAGCGCCTTCTCCTTTATCTCTTCTCTTTCCGTACGCGTAAAAGATACTCTGTTACCTTCTCTCCAGAACACTATTCCTATCACATCTGGCATTTGAGTCAAATTAATTCACACAGAGGTCTTTGGAGTCATTTTTTGTCCCCTGAGAGGGATGCCCAATCCTGCCCTCCCCTCTCACAGACCCTGCACAGCCATTCAAGCACCAATCCACCCCGAATCCCCGCTTCTTATCCATCAGCAACCTGAGGCCAGACTTTGCAAAGATTCCAGGGCCACGTCAAGGGCATGGCTCAGAAGAAGCCCAGCACTTGTCCGCACTCAGCTTCTCAGAGGTGAACCTCTCTCCCCACAAAGGAGCCCAGAGAACAAGGGGCCGTCTTTAAGAGGACGCCGTTTACAGTCAACCCTTAACAGCGACAAGAACAGGGCAATGACCTTCATAGGAATCCCTCGTAGTAACATTTCAGCCCCAGCCTGCGACAGGCTCCACTGACTTCTCGACATAAATTACTTGTTCATTATCAAGCCCCGACATGGGCTAAGGATGTCGGCAGCTTGATTGTGTCTGTGTCCTGTGGCAGGCGTTTGCGTGCTGGGCTGCCACTGTCCATGGTGCTGTTTTACGTGGGCTGGCGCTGCTGTCTTCATCAGCAGACAGGCTCGGGCCTCAAGCCCGCCACGGGCTCGGAGCCTCATGCAGACAGCCTTAGTAGAGTCTGGGCTGGGTGGCAGGGAGGATACACAAGTCCTCATGACAAGGTGGCCAGGGGTAAAAGGAGATGGAAATGCCGCACCAATGTCAAGCTGCATACAGCCTGACTTGAGTTACTCCTGACAGCTACCACGTAGTGAGTCAGGATCTATATTAAGTATACTTATATGAGTTGGAATCCTTTGGTTCCAAGAGTCAGAAACCCAGCTCCAACCAGCTTAATCCAAAAGGTAAATGGTATAGGCAGTCACTCAAATAGTAAAGACACAGACAGGACAGGAATGACGCTGGACTAAGGATTCAAGTGCAATCAGGGCTCTCTCTCTCTCTCTCTCCACTTCTCTGCTTCTCTCCAGGTTGGTTTTTCTAATGAGTCAGCTGTCCCCCAAGGCCAGAACCATATCTGCCAGTAACTTCAAGCTTCCATCTTATATCTTTACAACAGAGAGGAAAGAGCCTTCTTCTCCCAGCTAGTCTAAAATCCCAAGGACGGACTCTGGCTACACTTGGTCACCTGCTCTAGAGAACAACAGGGAGCACTTTCCAGAGGAAAGGGATGCTCCACTAGTGAGAAACATAAAGGTCCTTCAAACATCGCATACATTGTCTCATTTTTCCTTACAACCACCCCATGAAATGGGCACTACTATAATCCCATTGGCATGTGAGGAAATTGAGACAGAAGATCAGGTGATTTGTCCAAAGTCACCCAGCTAGAAATTGGAAAAGCCAGGGATCAAATATAGGTCAGCTGGATCCTAACGCACATACTCTTTACCTCCACTTATGAAACAGGAAGTTGAAAGAGACTTCATAAAACCTCCTTAGTCTTAGGCAGTTTGGCTCATAGATTAGAAGACTAGGTGACAGGATGAGGTTGTGAAAGTGAGACCAGAGTCCTCTCAGTCCACAAGCCTGGCCTGCAGCAACTGGATTGGGTCTTCTCTATTTGCCCTGTAAGGATTGTTAGGGTGGAGACTAGGTGAAAAGAGAAAAGGCAAGAGCCCAAGTAAAGCCTTGATTCCGCAGGCTCCTCTGAGCTCGATGGGGATCTGGCCTGTGATAAGCAGTAGGGTAGGTCTCCCTGCTGAACTCTGTTTACCTGATGGAATCTTCATGTCTGGAAAGCACAGGGGCCCAGGAGCACGACAGTAAGAGCCATGCTAGCCATCATTCTGCAAGGTGGACAGGGAGGCCAAGATACTGCCTGATCCAACTGCATCCTCATTCTCTGAGTGGATGAAGCTGTGAGCCCCTCATCTACGGAACCACATCTAATTTCTGGGGCCAAGCCCAGTGCCTGGCACACAGGAAGTGCTCCACCATGTTTGCTGCTTGAATGAAGAAATGCACCGAAGGACAACAGAATTGGTGAAGGAGGAAAACCAGCATTGATGGACCACCTATGACAAGCTGAGCACGCTTCATAGGTTATCTCACTTAACCCCCAGCCACCCTGCCCAAAAAAGAGATGATACAGCCGAAGCTCAAAGAGGAGCTTCACAGCCAACGACAGAGGGGGCTTTTTGGTCCCAGGCCCTCTCTTCACTCAAAGTCTGCACAGAAGGATGACGCAGGATTCATATCCAGGAGGCAGGATGTGACTCTCTTGTCCACTGTTATCACCCAGTGCCCAACACAGGGCCTGGCTCAGAAGAGATGCCCAGTTGGCCATGAGGTTGTGGCTATAGCCATGTGGGTGTCCCTTGATCAGCAGCTGGTGGAGACTGAAGCAGGCAAGTCCCATGCCCTGGGGCTCAGGGCCAAGAGGCCTCCTGAGGCAGAGCCCCTCCCTAAGACTGTCCCTGCCTCCAACATTGGGCCTCCTAGGGTAGCTGCCCACCTGGTATTGCTGACAGAGGGCATCATCAGACAGAGTCCCCGAGCCAAGCAAACCCTGAGGTCCCCAAACTTTCCACTTCCATAAAGTGCTCTGATCTTGTCAAATTGCTACTAGAGGAGTCATAGCTGAGTGAGCACTTGCCAGGTTCCCGCGGCTCTCCCGAGAGCTGTCACCGTCCTCATCCATCATAATTGAAGCAGTCCACCTGCTCCGGGCCCATCTTTCAACTGCAATGATAGCTTAGATGCGATAGATGTGTCTTGTCATCACCTTGACTTTTTTGGAGAATGCAAAGGTCAGAAGGAATCCTGGGGCAAGTGAAGCCCTGATCTCAGGCTAGAAAGCTGACCATCTCTCACTCTGAGCACCAGTGCTCACCATGGCCATCTGCTACAGCCCTCCAGCTGATTCTGGTCCAAAGGAGAGCTGGAGACTTCCTTCAGGTTCCTGCACCTGCCTGTGATCTTTGGTTCTGTAGAAAGACAGACTCCAGGGAGCCAACAGGGTTTGGGAGACACTAGCTTCCATAGTACCCAGACTTGGGATGACCATAAATAGAACTTTTCCATGTGCCTCCTTTCAGTCCATATCTGTGGCCACTGGCCTTGGACCTGCCTGGGAAGAAAAATGGTTATCACTGGGTATCTGCCCTCAAGTCCATTGGTAAATGCAGAGACAGGCATCAGATTGCCCTGGCATGAGGACCCCAGCCCCAGCCCAGCCAGCAGAGTCATCGTCCCAGGACTCCCTCTGCATGCCTACTAAAGATCAAACCCCTGGGCCTGGAACTCAAGGCCCTTGGCAATGTTGCACCAAAGAGGCAGGCAGTTTGAGGAGCAGTAGAGGCCACTAAAAGAATCAGTGCTTGGTTTAGACTAAAAGAACCAATATCCACTTGCTTAAGAAATTCCTTTTTTCACAGCCAGGGATGCTCTAAGATGCAAAGGAATGCCAGTGGAAGATGAGCTCCCTGACTCCAGAGGCATTCAAGTGCAGCCCGAATACATCCTGGAAGACTGCTGCTGGGGCTCCAGGATGAGTTCAAAGCCATAATCATCTTAGGAACTTGTGGGATTTTAACCTGAGCACATTTATTCTCCTCATTGGTGTCACATCCTACCTACTTCTGCCCACCCAAGGAGGCGCCCACAGTCTGGGCAGAGGGGAGCTCAGAGTGGGAGGGGCTGGGACTCATGTAAGTACTTAATACATGTTTTGTTATTATTATCATCCCCATTGTAAAAGTTGGGGTGCTGAAAGTTACATCCCTTGTCTGGGGTTCCATCGGAAGTGGAGGAACCCTCTAGGCCAGTGATGGCGAACCTATGACATGCGTGTCAGCACTGACACGCGTAGCCATTTCTGATGACACGCGGCCGCTGAGGCGGCCGCATGCTGAGGATGAAACATTTGCGAAATGTTTTTTCCCTCAAAGTGACACACTACCCGAGTTATGCTCAGTTTTTTGGCGAAGTTTGACACACCAAGCTCAAAAGGTTGCCCATCACTGCTCTAGGCTGTACTGATGGTTCTGAGGATACAAGTTCTTTCTTGTGTCCTGGTTTGATGGGAGAGTTCTGAGACATTCATGTTATAAAAAGTCCTCTTCCCAGGCACACGGGCATTTGTGAATGTTCACTTTGGAGCCAGAGTGGAGTCCATGACCTCTGAATAGACAGAGAGGCCTCTCTGCAAATAAACTATTATCTGTTTAGATTATAACGTAGACCAGGGTTTCTTCAACTCTGTTCCAGGGGGCTCCCCCAATCACCTCACCCCTGCCTCTGCTCCCAGGTCTCGCCTGGATATTGTAGGAGCTTCCTCTCTGCCTCCTGCCTCCCCTCCAGCCCATGCTTCATGCACATCTGCCATCTTCCCAAAGTTCCAGCATGCACCTGGCTTTGTCACTTCCCTGCCAAGAACCCTTCCATGTCGTCTGTGCTCATCGGCCATGAGGCCCTGCATACTGAGCCCATCTGCTTTCCCCACCTCATCATTCCCTGTCCACCACACAATCTACTTCCTCATCCCCGGGCCTTTCCCCTGGCTGTTCCCGCCCCCTGCCACCCGCTTTTCCAACTTTTCCAACCGATTTCCTCCTAGAAGCCTTGCCAGCCCCAGGGCTAGGGAAGGGGAGATTTCATTGCCATCTTCTTGTCCCAGGACTGACTTCCTCCTGCCTGCTGCCTTAGCCAGTGTCCCCACATCTGTCTCTCGCCCTTTTTTAAATCTACTAAGGGCAGTCTGAGGCTTGGCCATCTCTGCTCCCCAGCACCCAGCATTGAAGGCAATCAATATTTAGAGACAATTTCATTATAGGATTTCTGCCTTAACTTTGTACAGTGCTGTATGTTTAAAAGCACATTCCTATCCATTACCTCATTTTACCCTTAAATTTCTCCTCCCATGATGGTGGGCTAAATATCATTCCCATTTGATGGATCAAGAAACTAAAGTTCGGTAAGGTTAAATGTCCTTCTCCGCTCCCAGCCCCCCAAAATCACACAGTTAATCAGGAGCAGGGCTTGACCAGGCTCCAAATGTTGTGAAGCCCAGGCCAACGGTGGGTTCTGCTACACCAAGATCACCCAGGCCTGGTTAGAAATGTCTGAAAACCACTGAGGCATGGGGACCTTACCTGATGACTGTGGCCTGGAAAATGCTATTTGGTTTTGTTTTGTTTTGTTTTTTAAAGAAAGGAAGATGGCCCAAACAAAAGACCAGTGACCTTGACATGGATCCAGGCAAAACTGACAAGCTGTGAGAAGAGGCAAACATTAGTAGGAGGTGGCAGGGCCTGGGTGAAACCTCAGCCTCCACATTTCCCAAACTAAAATGCTCACTAGACAGTTGCAGCCAGCCACAAAAATGTGTGATTCCACCAGGAAGTGGGACTTGATATATTCCCTGGTCAGTTACCTTTGGGGTCTAAGTTTCCTGTTTTTTTTTCCCCCTTCCTGCCTGCTAAGTGTTCAGTACTTGTCCTAGCTAACTTCTTTTAGCCACATCTCTCTGTGTGTGTGTGTGTGTGTGTGTGTGTGTGTGTGTGTGTGTGTGTAAAGTCCTGTAAATTACCCAATACCGGCCGCCCTATCCAGGGGCTCAGGTCCTGTTTCTTAATGATGATTGATGGCTTTGAAGATGCAGCGGATCAATAGAGTCTGAATTCCTAAACTCTTGACAAGAGCTGGAGAGAACACACATCTCAATGCCTGCCACACAAAAGCAGATGGGGGCCCTGTCCCTCGCCTTCTTGCTTCTCCCACGATCAGGTCAACCAGCAATGGGGCTCGGGAGGTGGCACGTCACACTTGGTCTGCAGTGTGGCAGCAGTCCCTTCATTCACTCAACAAACATTTAGCTGTCTCACCTGTAAGACTCGATGTCCTCGGTGTTGGAAGCAGGGCAGAGACAGCGGAGGTGGAGGGTGACAGCGAAGGCCTGGCCCCTGTCCTAATGGCATGTGGCACAGTGAAGGAGGTGCTGCCATACTACCTGTTGCAGGGTCGGACAAATGCTGAGCTATGCACCAGGCATCAGCCCCAGCTCTCTACATACAGCTTCTCATTTGCCCACAACAACCCTCTGAGGAACTTACTGCTATCATCCTGTTTTACAGCAGGAGGAGGCCCCGATGAGGTCATCTGGCCAAGGTCACAGAGCCAGGACGTGGTGGAGACAGGACTTGGGGGAGAGTCCGCACCCTAGCCCAGATAAAGTTTTGCAGAAGGGAGAGACTCCCTGGGCATGGAAGGAGGGCAGTAATCAGGGAAGTTTAGGCTTGTGAGCAAGACCCCCAAAGACTGTTGGATTTGGGGCCGGGTGGAGGTGGGAGCATTCTAGCCAGACCCTATTACTGAAGCAAGGGCTGGGAGGGGGCGGGGGCAGGCAGGAGCAGCTGGAGAAATGGGAAAGCTGGGTTTGCATAAAGCAGAGGCCTCAGGGAGAGGGACCAGCAGGGATGCCCCTGGAAAGGTGGTGCAGGGCCAAGTGAGACAAGACCCACCAGCAGGTGTTTTCTTGAGTGGAGGGCGAGTAGAGAGCTACGGAAGGGAAGGTTGTCGTCCAGGAGTCACCACCAGGGCTGAGTCCAGAAGAGCAACCTGGGGGTTGTCTCACTAGCAAGACAGACTCAGAGAGCTGACGGCGAGGAGGGGTGGAGAGACTTGCTCATTAGTGGCCTGGTCCCAGACGCGAGCAGGCAGCGGGCGAGCGTGGGCTGTGCAGGGTGAGCCCAGGCCCGCAGCCTCGGGCTCTGGGGCGGGCGGCGGGGGAGGCCGGTGCCCAGCGCCGGCAGGAGGCTCCCTCTCGACAGGTAAGTGATTGGATTAAGAGGCCTGTCTGACAGGATGTCCGTTCAGCCGCGGAGGCTAATCAACTTCCCCATCCTGTCTGCTAATAAATCCTGCTCCGGGGACCACTCTGCCTGATGATCTCTCCTCGGGGACCGCGCAGGCTGCTCCCGGAGAGCGCTCGCGCAGTCTATTAAGGAGCCGCCGCGCGCCTGTCAGGCCCGCAGCCCGGGGCGCCTCGGGAGGTGCCCATCACCCAGGTGCGCCCGCTCCCCGGCAGCCCGCCGCCCGCCCGCCCGCCCGCCGCCCCGCCCCGGCCATTGTTCTGCCGCTGCCGCGGGGCTGACGCCGGGGTCCCCGCTCCAGGCTGCTCTCTCCCTCCTCCCTGCGGCGGCCCGGACCGCACTGGGCCGCTTGGAGCTGCCCGGGCTCCAGCTCCAGGAGGGCTCCGCGTGCATAAATTAGGAGGCGGCAATTGTTGGATCTATATGATCTATAGAGGAGATGTATACATAAATTAAAGCTGTAATTATTTTCTTGGATTCGCTGCAGCTCAAGAGAGCTGGCGGAAAGCCGTCTCGGGGAAGGCCCGAGCCTCTCCAGAAGCCGCTCTAGCTTGCTTCGCTGCGGCGATTTCTTTTTTTTCCCTCTCTCTCCCCCACCCGCCAACGGCATGGGTGTGCGTGGGGGTGGGGACAGAGAAACAATGTCCTTTGTTGCTCAAGATAAAAAGTGCAGGCCTGTTGACTTGTAGACCCAGCTGCTTCCAAAAGAGAATGCATCCCCACCCCCAGCACACACACGCGCGCACTCACCACCAGCTTTCCTTTCTGTGAGCAGTCAATGGGTCGAGTTCAGTCCCACATTTTCATCGGATCTGGAAGAACCTCCAAGGGCGTTATTAAATATGTGAAATACGCCAGAAATATTCAAGCAAACCCCCTCTGGCCCTGGGAGGGAGGGAGAAAGGACTGGGGAAGTAATAAAGTGTTTATTTTTTAATCTCAATGACATGTTTTACATCATTAAAAAGGACAATTATTTTTAAAATCCAGCCTGCACGCTTCGATGGTTTGGGAGGTCTGCCGCCACGGAATCCGTCAGAACTTCCCTCCACAGCCAGGCCTGGGTCCGGCCTCGATGCCAAGTCGCATTCTTAAATGTTCAAAACCACGGAGGCAATTGTGAGTCATTTTAAAAGCCTTCATCTCTGAGTCACCTTTCCCAGGAGAAGGAGGTTTCTCAGAGGCTCCTAAGCTCAGGCAGCGTTTCTGAGGGGGATGGAAGTCAGACAGGGTTCAGAATGCCCAGGCCTTGGCCAAAACACTAAACAACTCTGAAACAAAGCACCGGTTGTCGCATTAGGAAAACCCTGCTGATTGCTCTCCAGAGTAAGTCCCACCTCAGTGCGGGCCGGGGTCACGCCTGAGTGAGGGGAGCAGCTGGGACTTCTGCCCCATCATCTGAGGCCAAGCCAGGCCTCTTTACAGGATACCCAACGGCCTAAAACTGCTCCATGCCATCCCTCTATCCTCTTGGTCTGCTGGGACACACGCCTGAGGTCAGTGTAATAAACTGTAGGTCTGCTTAAAAGCATGCATCCCTTTTGACTCAGACATTCTAGGAATGCAATTAAGTCATTGAAAAAAATGTGCAAAGTTGAGTCTTAATGATAATTCATCATGGTGTTATTTACATTCGGCCAAACCATATGAAATGGCCATTTCTTAGGTCAAGAATAGCCAAATGTCAGAAATTCCATGCTGTTCAGTTTAATAATATATATAAAAAAAATTAGAAACCCCTAAATGCCCATTAGTCGGGATGGTTGGCTGCATTTCAGTGCCTATTGGAATACTATGTAGCTGTTGGAAATGATGTTCCAGAAGTATATTTGGTACAACGTAATGATTTCGGAATTATTTTAAATGAAAAATAATGCATCCAGTCAGATCACTTTTCTGTAAAAATGAAAAATAAATATGCAGAGATAAGGGTAGATCCCAAGAAGTTAAAAAAAGGGTTGGCATGATTTTTTCTTATTCTTTTGTTTATCTGTATTTTCTGATTTCTATTAACAAATGTGTATTTCTAGTATAATAATAAAGGGTTTAAAAACACAATAATAATATAAAGTGTGGCCCTGGCGGGGTAGCTCAGTTGGTTGGAGCATCATCCTCTACATCATGGAGCATCATCCTCTACATCATCCTCTACACCATCCTCTACATCATCCTCTACACTGGTCCTCTACACCTGGGCACATACCTAGGCTGCAGGGTGCATACGTGAGGCAACCAATTGATTGCCTCTCTCTCTCTCTCTCTCTCTCTCTCTCTCTCTCTCTCTCTCTCTCTCTCTTTCTGTCTTTCTCTCTTTCCTTTCCTCTCTCTCTCTAAAAATCAATAAAAACATATCCTCAGGTGAGGATTAACAACAATAATAATAAAACAAAATAAAGTGTGGGGCCCAGAGCTGAATCCGAGATGCTGCTCAGAGCTGAAGAGAAGAGACTGTCCTGCCTCAGCCCCGACCTGGACACCTCCCCCACCCTTGGTGTGGCTGGAGGCCGGCGGAGGAAGTGCGGCCAGATGCTCAGAGAAGGGGCAGTGGGCCCGGGTGGTGCGGCATCACCCTCTGGGGCCACATGATCCAGGCAGCTGCCAGCACCATGGGAGCCCCCTGGCTGCTCTGGGCCTGGCCTCAGAACAGGAGCAAGCGGAGCAGGAAGCATGTGTATGAGGTGGTTTTTATGTGAAGGAATGCTGGACTTCTAGGAGTGGGGAAATAGCCGCTGTCCTCCTGGTGCCACAATGCATGCACCATGTCATGGGGTGAGCAGGCAAAAAGCCCTCACATCGACTCCAAGGAGGACCAGGGTGAGCAGCCAGCCTGGAGTTCGCAGATGTGGCCCCAGTGGCACAGGGAGGGTGGGGGAAGGGTTGGTGATGACATGAATGGTGACTGAGCAGCAGTAGAGAGACTTGTGGGGAAGAGGCTCACCTCTGTGAAAAACGTTGTGGAGAGTTCTTCAGCTCCTCTGAGTTCTTGGAACGTAAGAAAAATGGCACTAACCATCCACCTGCCCCTTCGTGAACAACGGTGAGGGGCGGGTGCCTTCAGAAGACTTCTCTGGGCTATGCTGAGCCACCGGCCACACAGTCCAGGCAGTAAAGACAGCCACAGGGAGGATGGCAGCAGATCAGGGGGCATGAAGGAGAAGCCAGGGACAGGGTCTGTCCTCTTCTTAAAGACGGAGACTGCCCTGCCACCCACACCCCAGGACTTACGCTATTCACCCAAAGGCAAAGTGGCCAAACTAACGTCACGCTTCAAGCACTACGGGGCGCCAAGGTGGCGGGGAATCAGCAGAGCGTGGACATGCTTCCCACCCCCTTGGCCGGTGCCAACAGCATCCCGTGGGGCCTGGAGCAGATCCTGTGTCTGCAGCAGCAGCAGCTACAGCAGATCCAGCTCGCTGAGCAGATCCGAGGCCAGGTGAATGTGTGGGCCACCCACCCTCTCCGCTCCGACATGGGGGGAGCTGACCCCCGGAAGACCTCAGGCGGCCACGTGTCCCAGCAGGTTTCTGTGGCCATGGCTTTGCTCAGCCAGAGAGCTGGAGGCCAAGGTCTGTCTCTGGACACCTTGAAACAAGCCAAGCCCCCTCATGCAAACATCCCTTCCACCACCAGCTCTGTGTTCCCGGGCTGGTGTCCTTCGCCCCGAGGACAGACGGGTTAAGGGTGCTCCCAAGCTACCTGCCAGGGGCTTTGACCCCTCAGGCCCCAGGCTCTGTGCTCTTCCAGAGGCCCTTCTCCACGGTGGTGCTAGCCCCATCCAAGAAAGGGAAAGGGAAGCCACCCAACGTGCCCCCAGTGGATGTCAAACCCAAAGACGAGGCCGCCCTCTACAGGAACAAGTGTAAGCACTGAAGCAAGGTTTGGGACTGAGAGCTCCTTGCAGGCCCACCTCTGCTCCCGTACTGGAGAGAGACCCTTCATGCGCTCTGCCTGTGGCCACCAGTTCACCACCAAGGACAACCGCAAGGTTCACTTCCATCCAAATCCCCAGGTGAAGGCAAACCCCCAGCTGCCTGCCAAGCTCCACGACAAAATGGCGGCAGGAAGGGGTTCCCTATGCTCTCTGTACCCGTCCTCACAGGTGAATGGAGTCTCCCTTTAGACAGCAAACCTGTCCTGGTCACAGCGATCCTCATTGTAGGGCTACATCAGAATCTCTCTTGGGGGACTAACCCCAAGGACCTACTCGGTGGCCCTTTGTCCAAAGACCTGCAGCCCCGGCCTTCTCCAGAAAGTCTCCTTAATGTGACTTATGCCGAGTAATTATGAAGATTTTCCCCCCTGAGTATTGCATGAAGGCTATGAAGATGGAACAGGCAAGTCCTGGGTGTGAAAGCTTTACTTTGTCTACTGCATTTATTTTTTATTTTTGTTGATGTAGTCTCTTTTCCTATTTTTATGACCACTGAAGTGTTCCTAGTCCTTGTCTTAAACCTAAGAGTTGATGTATTGGTAGGACCAGCTGGATGTTCAAGACGTTTTGTGGCCCTAGCCGGTTTGGCTCAATTCATGGCGTGTCGGCCTGCGAACTGTAGGGTCCCAGGTTTGATTCCAGTCAAGGGCATGTACCTTGGTGGCAGGTTCTTCCCGGACCCAGGCCCTGGTCAGGGCTCTTGCAGAAAGCGACCAACCAATGTGTTTCTCTCACAACGATATTTCTCCCTGTCTTTCCCTCTCTCTTCCACTCTCACTAAAAATCAATGAAAAATTATCCTTGGGTGAGGATTAAAAATATATATAAATAAAATAAAATAAATAAACATATTCTTGCATGAGGATTTTTTTAAAAAAGAAGAACAGGAGGAAAGGTATAAGACAAAAGGATTGGGAACAATGCATCATTTGTCAAAGTCATTGTTTTCTATCCCAAAGGACATTGACTACTCCCATGGCTAGGGGAGAGAGAAGAGGTCAGAGGTGAGATTGTGGAGGGGTTCTCAGGAAGGGCCTGGAACCCTGCTCTTCCTCAGGTTAAGCCTGGAGTTACAGGGATAACAGAAGTCTCAGGTGGATTTGGAGAGATCTGAAAGTGAGGGATAACTGGGCCTCTTCGGGGGGTGGGGGCCGGGGCAGGGAGGCACAAGCCTGGAAGAGTTCTCATGTATGGGCAGGAGGGGCAGGGTAGAAACAGCTGTGTGTGATGAGCCTCGTGTAGCTTCCTGCCCCAGGAAAGAGCAGCTGGGTTGTCCCATGTCCCTTAGAGCCTCTCCGGTAGCTGAGACTGCACCACTTCTAGAGAGGTGAGCCTTGGGAGGGAGGGGCCCCGAGGGCTGAGGTGTCCCCAGGGCTGACAGCCAGGGTGGGTATCTCCCAGAACCCAGACATCCCCCAACTTATTTTGCCATGGCACCAAGTGAGCTCCCACTGACTATTTAGACACAATCTGGCTGATGAAGAGTAGGGAGAGACCCTAAAGTAATGAGACCACTTGGAATTCATTGAGTGACAGCTCAAAAGACAAAGCAAGCCCTGGAGAGAAATAGAAAGTCTTCTTTCTTGCAAACTCAAGGGTGTGGCCTGAGACGAGATGAGAGGTTGGTAAGGTCCCACTGAGCACCACATCCTGTGGGTCTGCATCTTCTCAGGTTGTTGAGGCAGCCAAGAGGCAGAAAAGGCCCGGGGTGGGCAGGCCAACCTAGACTCAGAAGAGCCCTTGGAGGCTATTGTGACCAACAGCCGGGCTGGATAGGTGGGGAAACTAAGGCAGAGAGGAGCAAGGACGTGCTTAGGGTCACAGGTGAGCTCATGGCAGGACAGGTTTGGGATTTATTTGCTCTTTCTAACCCCCTGCATTGCAAGTGATCACAAGTCCAACAGCCAGAGTGGGGTGGATGGATGGGCACTGAAGAGCCATCCCTGGGGGTGTGGCTGGGTGGATGGACAATCTCCCCGTCCAGACTACTCTCAGAGTCCAGCGGTGACTTGGATCTCCAGGAGCTCGCATGCACACTCAACCAGCTGTCTGCAGCCACCGTGTCCTGTTAATAATCGTGCTAACTGTCCCCACACATGTCAGCACTCATCTCCCACACAGCCTGCCAGGACCTGATTTATCAAACGGAGGGCACACGCTCACAGGGTCACAGCCCACGGCGGATCTCCGGCTCCTTTAGCAGTAAGTGGCGGAACATATTTTCTCTGCTAACACTACTGTATGTTACAGGATAGATTATTTTAAGAATCAAGACTAAATTGAAACAAGGCAGGCTTGATTTTTCCCCCCCCAGAACCATAGGAGAGGGTCATCTATCAGCATGACGCCGTGGGCAAAGTACTAGAGAGTGACTGCAGAGCCCAAGCAGAGGTCTCGGTTCCAGCACTTATTTGCCCAAGTGACCTTGGGCAAGTCACTTACCCTCACTGAACCTCTGCTTCCTCATGAGAGAAGTGGGGGTTGCTATCTTCTGTCCTGGTACATCAAATGATCTCACAAATACGTCAGGGAAACACAAAGCTGACATTTTACCAGGAAAGACACGCACACATGGCCTGTAAACAAAAGAAAAATGTTCAAAATCCCTAAATCATCTGAGAGATCCAGGTTCAGCCAGCTGGAGAACATCTTTGGACTATCAAACTAACAAAGATCATAAGATGATAAAAGCCAGCATTGGTGAATGTGGAGAGATACAGACACTTTCTAATACTGTTGCTGAGAATATAAATCAGAACGACCTTTGAGGAGGGCAAATTTGGCTGCTCAAATGAGCTTACCTTCTGACACTGCAACTCCAAACCCAGGAACGTATCCCGGGAAAATAATTAACTGCGTGAACAAAGATGTAAGAATTTAAAGCATGTTATTCTAGGGGTTGGTTAAAGTATGACACAACCATCTGACAAATACTTTGTACCCAAGTTAACATTTAGTTGTCCAAAACCATTCACAAAATTATTGGTTTTAAATTTTTTTTTTAAAAAAAAAGCAGGCTACAAAACAGGATGCAGAGTGAAATCGGTAGAGAAAAAAAACTAGTAGAAGGAAATACACCAAAACGTTGACAATGGGAAGTCACTGGGCAATGGGTTCATGAGGGATGTTTATTTTCTTCTTTTTACTTATTTGCACCTTCGACATGTTTTACAGTGGCCATTCCATTCTTAAATTTAAAAGAATAAAAGCTATTTATGGTACTACTATTTTTGCTCTGTTTCTCCCCCCATTCCTCCATGATGGGAGTGAGGATCACACTGGAGATGCTAAGGAAACTGGACCACATACTAGTAGATGATTATGAGTCTACGGTGTTCCCCAAGACCCCTGGGTCAGAGGTCATCACTCCCTTATCAGTGTCCCCATTCATACGTCTGTGTCTCTCTCCTGGTCCTGACTCCACGCTGCCTTCTCTTATTTGATTTGCATACTCATCTCTCCTTGTAGCCTGTGAGGTCACTGATGCAGGGCTACCATGTCCTACAATCATTACCCAGAGAATGCCTAGTGAATTAAACTAAATGGCCATCAACCAGAGCTAGATTGTCTGTATGCACCGCCCTGCCTGCTGGGCACATTCCCGAGGGCTAGTTGCCCTTATCTGAGCCAGGCCCTGCAAAGCTCCACGTGCAACTCCTGTTGTCACCACTGTTCTTCCTGGAAAGCTGCCTACAGCTTGCTGAGCCAGCGAAACCTTATGTACAGCCCCTTCTCCGTGGGCAATGGTGGTACAAGGCTTATCCAGGGAGTAGGTCATGAGAATGGAGGCTCTTGAGAATTAAAAAGAGCTGTCCATAGAATTAAAGGGGGAGCCTGTGTCCTCAGACTCGAGTCCACTGTTCTGATCCTGTGCTCAGGGCGTGCTCCTCAGCTCAGGGCAGCAGAAACCCAGTCCCTCACGTGGATATTCTGAAGCCTTCAGACTGGTAAATCCGGGTCCCCACACTACTTTTCAATATGTAGCTTTGGGTCTCTCAGTGGTCCCCTCTCAGAGCCTCTGTTTTCTCATATGTGAACTAGTCCAAATAATCTCTGTCTCAGGGGATTGTTGAGGGGATTATATCAGAGGAGGAAGCTCCTTGCACAGGATCTAGCTCAGCATAGGCAAGTTTCCTCCCCGCTCAGATGAACCTTTGACACAGGGCTGCCTCTAGACATGGCTGCCCAGCTGGGCCTGACTCTGTGCTTCTCCTCTGGAATGTGTCCTGCCTTCCATGTGCCCTGAGCTCAACAGGAGGCTGATGCAGACATTGCCTCGGCCTCCACCCCTCACCCAAAAAAGAGCTCCAAGTTTCTTCTTTACAGTTTCTTTGCTTGGCAGAGAGAGGGTGGGCATGATGAGTGTAAGTGAGGAGGAGACTGACAATGTGTTTCTGCCACTGACTCTCTATAGACACATCACTTCTGTAGCGGGTTGAATAACGGCTCTCCCAAATGTCAGTTCCTAACCCCTGGATTAAACTGCAAATCTCACCCTACACAGCAAAATAGACTTTGCAGATGTGATTAAATTAAAGATCTTAGATGGAGAGATTTCTCATTATATGTTCCTAAATACCGTCACAAGTGTCCTTGTAAGAGCAAGGTAGAGGGAGAGATGACACAGACAGAAGAAAAGGCAGTGCGACCACAGAGACAGAGATTGGAGTGATGCAGCCAAAAGCCAAGGAATGCTGGCAGCCACCAAAAACTGGAAGAAGCAAAGAATGGATTCTCCCTGAGAGAGGATGGCCCAACCAACACCTTGATTTGGGCTGAGCAAAGTGGGTTTTGGACTTTGGCCTCCAGAACTGTGAGAGACTACAATTTTGTTTGAAGCCACCAAGTCTGTGGTAAGTTGTTACCGCAGCCACAAGAAACTAATATCCCTGCCCTCTGAGTCCAGGGGAAAGTTCTGTGACGCCAGGCTTGTAAATCTGGAGGGTTAAACAGACCTTCCTGTCAAGTAATGAAAGAGACTCACTTCTGGATTGTTGCCCTCAATCATTTGACATAAAATGTACCCATCTCAATGCCAGAGGGCCAGTGCAGGATTTAACACAACCTCATGCCCTTGGAGATGGATCAGGATTTCTCAAAAGTGCTTCACCAAGCACCAGGACCTTATGGCACACATGTGCCACATATATTATAGAAAAGAAAAGAGAAGAAAAGGAAAGAAAAGAAAAGGGAAGGGAAGGGAAGGGAAGGGAAGGGAAGGGAAGGGAAGGGAAGGGAAGGGAAGGGAAGGGAAGGGAAGGAAAGAGAACATCAAGGGCTTGAGAGCCCAGCAATAGCCAAATAATTGAATGTCTGAAGCATTTTTTCTGTACCTCTCTTTCTGTTCTATATGGTAGTAACATGTGACCAGTTCTGCCCTTTCTAGACTGTGTGTTCCTCAAAAACAAAGAAACAAGTTCCCAGCCCCTCACACAGCCCTGGCACAAAGGAGGAACTTAAGAACATTTGCTGAACAAATGAATGAAATGGGGTATTTGAAAGCATGAGCCAGAGAATGCGATTTCCGGGAATGAAACAGCAGCACTTTTCCACCTTCTCCCAGCTTGCGGGCAGTTAAGTTGCTGTGAGTCCAGCAGATGTCCAGGGTCTCTCCCTGCAGGAGTCCACAACAGGACTAGCATCTGGTCAGCAGGGGCAGGGAGGTCTAATGGATGGAGCCGCAGAGGGTTGAGCGTGGCTCCATTCACCCAGCAAGTGGACTCCCAGCATCAGAGTGCTGCTGATTGCGAACACTAAGAAAACGTCTAGCCCAACTCCTCTTCGTACAGATAGAGAAACCGAGGTCAGGCAAGAAGAGGTTTGCCCAAGTTTACAGAGAGAGTTGGGATCCAGAACTCCAGACTCCACTCCCTGGACCAATTCTAGAGCCCCCTGTATCAATAGTCTCCCTGGGACCAAACCTTAACAACGAGGATAAATTTAAAGGGACCCCTCCCTGATTTAATTCTATGTCCACAATGTATATCCCCTTTGACCTAGTGATGCCACTTCCAGAAGTGGGCCTCAGATGCTCACAAGGATGTTCATTGTGCTGGTGTTTATAAGAGAGAAGAATTGGAAACAACATAAATTTCAATGGTAGGGGGCTGGTTCAGTAAATGACGGCATATCTCTTTTATGGAATATGGCACAATCATTAAAAATAAGAATACTTATAAAGGAAATGTTCATGATAGAAAACTAGAGAAATAATACATACAGTATGTTCTTAAATTATAAAGTTTATGTATATATACTTATAGGTAGATAGATATAATCTCCTTAGAGACCTTATGCTTGTGCAAGGTGATCCCTGCCTTGGGTCCCACAATTTAGGGTGTTCTGCATTTCATACACACACACACACACACACACACACACACACACACACACACACACACACCGTTTATTACAGAAGCAGACACGGGCACTTCTGTTCCTTGAGATCTGGTGATTGCCGCCTTGCAGAGCCCTAAACATCACTTTGCAACTAACAGCCTTCAAGCCCCAGGAAATGCGGCTCCCTCTCTTGCCCTCTGTCTGTGAGACAAAGGAGGGCTGATCCCGATGCCACGGTGCTGCGTGGGCTGTCCCGCTGCCGCCATCAGAGACAGACACCGCCGCAGAGGACGGGGGAGATGTGAGCAGTGGACCTGCTTCAGCAAGAGAAAAGACAAATTAATTTGTCAAATACTTCCTCTCCGAGAGCATGAAATGCAGTCTTTTCTTGCATAACAAAATGCCATCTCCCAGTAGTGCCAAGTGTCCACGTCCTTGCTTTTCTCCCTGTCCTAATTCGTGGTTCCAGAGGTACTAATTAGCACAACAGTTGCAACAGCTGCACATAGCAGCTGAGGAATACCTTGCAATAGCCAATAATTTATTTTATTCTTAAATTTGTATATGTGTAGAGCGAGACAAAAGATGCTCAACTGGCAACTGGATGTACATTAGCCATGAAACTAGCATAGAGTTTTACTATTTTAAATATTTAATTTTGTTTAATCGAGTGTTTAAAATTAAATTAAAATTTTCAGCTTTATTGGAAACACTTTAATCCAAGTTTTATTATTTACTAATTGTAATTTGAATTTTGCCTTTTTATCTTAACAATTTTTAATATTTTAGAAGAAAGTAACTTTTACAGAAAAAAAATACTTCAATGTCAAATATTTAAACATGTGGGCTGTGGGACTCCAATAGAACTCTTGCCCTGGGCCTCTCAAATCTAAGGGTTAGGCCTGTGTTCAGAAAAAGATTCAGAGAGAAAATACACCAAAATTTTAAAGAAGGTGGACTCTAGATTGTGAAATTGCCATGCTTTTTAAAAATTTTATTCTTTTACTTTTCCCTTGTATTTTTTCAGATTTTCTACAATGAAAAAATATCTAGTCAGAGAAAAAAAAACAACACCAAAAAAAAAAAAAACACCACACACACAACACCATTAAGTGTATATTTTCAAGTGTTGCATCTTTACCAGGTCAGCTCTCCAATCCCATCTCAACCAGGGTCTTGGGACAGGTTTTTTTGTTTATTTGTTTGCTTTAATATATTTTTATTGATTTCAGAGAGGAAGGTAGAGGGAGAGAGAGATAGAAACACCAATGATGAGAGAGAATCATTGATTGGCTGCCACCTACATGCCCCACACTGGTTAATGAGCCCACAACCCGGGCATGTGCCCTGACCGGGAATCAAACCATGACCTCCTGGTTCATAGGTTGATGCTCAACCACTGAGCCACACCGGCCAGGCCCAGGTTTCTGATTCTGACCCTTTGCTCCCACAAACACCCCAGATTTCCAGCAGGAAGGACCCTAAGCTCACCCTGAGTGCTGTCGCCCTTAGCTGGCATCCATGTCCCTTAACAAGATACTTAAAGCTGCCCCTGAACGCCCCATGGGCCACACTCCCGGCAAACAGCATTCTCAGACTGTGCTCTCCCCACTCAGTGCTGCTTCTGGGTACAAGGTAGAAACTGGCACCTTCCTCCGGGGTGAGGCTGACCAATCTCCCCCACAACAGGGCAGAAACACCCACACCTGGCCTTCCAGAAGCGTCCTCTGGAAGGGGAGCAAGCATACTGCGGTGGGGGCTGCTAGAGTTTATTAATCAATTCTTGAGCCCGGCAGAGGGATTTCCCCATACAGGGGACAGACAATGAGGGAAAACCCTGGGTTTCTTCCGAGAAAACAGCGGTGGGAACAGAGAGGTGAAGACAGTAGGATGCTGTCACTAGTTTCCACCCAATCCCAGTGGACCCCTGCAGCTTCCCCACCCCCACCCCCCACCCCCCAGTGAGAGACTACAATGTGTGAAGGCTGCATTCCCTCGTCAGCCCATCTGTGTGGTAGAGAGGTTTCCTAGACTTGGGGGAGGAGGCCTTTGCTGCTCTGTAACCTATGGGGGCCTTGAAGGGCCTCAGAGCTGAGTCAACCCCTCCTTTCCACCTGAGGCTCAGAGACTTCAGCTGGTGACTGGCATGGACTATCAGAGTCACAAAGACCAGTGAGCCCTTAAAGGGAACTTCTCAAAATAAAGATTGAGTTGTGCTGGAGACAGAAAAAAAACCAGCATCCTGCCCAGGTGATTCACTAGCCCAGGTGAGGTGAGGAGACAGAGGTAAATAAATATTGAAAAGAATTAGTGCTTTTTTTCTTTTAAAGTCTTTCTTCAATATGAAGGAAAGATACATTTAAAAAAAAAAAAAACAGTTCCTAAAGATGAAGAAAAAGGATTATTTGGAAAACTTGGGGAAACAGATATAATAATGATCATTGGAAACCTGCTTCTACCCTTTATAGAAAATCCTGATGAGATGCATCCTAAAGTGTAAACAGATTTGAACAATAAACTTATTGAACCATATACAATTATTTCTAGAGAGAAATGGATGAGCGGTTGGTTAGACAAATGGAAGAGGTGTGAATGATTCTTAACACTCTGATCTGGCAAAATGGTCCTTGGAAATTAATGGAACAAAAAATTACACCGAGGAAGAGAAGCATCATCAGGAGAAAGCACTAAACATAGGGACCATGAAATGAAAACGCATTCCTATGAATAAGAGAATTAATGAAATGAATTTAAGAAAAGGTCAAGTTGGGGAGAATGTCTGATAGGCCGCAGCTCCACAGAGCCCCTAAATTTACTGTGGCATTTGAAGCACAGGGCTTTGGAAGTACAACGTCCCTGAGAAATCGTCCATTCCATGCTCCTTTTCTCTAGATGAGGAGCCTCCGGTCTAGAGAGACTGAGTGACTTGCCCCAAGCCACACAGCGAAGTGGGTACCAGGCTGCCTGCGGCATTAATGCCACATGTGGACCTAGAGAAGCTGTGCTTCCATCTCCTCCAAGCTGTGTTCAGTGACAGACACTACACGTTGGAGGACGCTGATAGCTAGGGGACAGGCTACAGGAGCTAGCTCAAGAGTCTCCATGCGGGAGAGCAAGCTGCAGGATCAGAGAAACCTGGGTTCGAATCCTGACTGCACCGCTTGCCAGCTGTGACCTTGCAAGTGAGCCTCAGTCTCCTCATCAGTAAAATGGGGCCAACATTTCCTACTTTGCAGAATGAAATGCGATCTCCGAGGAAAAGCACCCAGTATGTGGTAGGAACTAGATAAATGATGCTAATGTTATAGGCATGACCAGAATTCATTGCCTTGAAATTCTAAACTTATTCAAAAAGAAAAAAAAACTGAGTGACAATAGAAGGAAAACAAAACATCGTGACAGAATTAGAGGTTTGTCAGACAGAAATTAGGAATGGAGTGTGGCCCCAATGCTTGTTATCTTTCCTCGGAGAAGTCAACTGGCCCAGGATTTCAGAAAAAAATAAACTCAGGCAGGGGGTGCTGCCTGGGAAGTGCTAGCACCTCTTTCCCAGCTTGGTTCTCCAACTGCTCTTGACGATTAGGACTGCCCTTCCCCGGGTAATGCCCAGGAGGGTCCCTCTACAGAACACTGGCCCCAAAATTAATAGTGCCCACTCTACAGAGGAGTGGGGTTCTGTTGGCCCCCTTTCCCCACCCACTTCTTCTCTGGGTGTGGTTCAGGGGAGAAGGGCCAGAAAGGCCCTGGGAGGAAGCTCTACTTCCCTCCCTAAGGGGCCACCAGGAAGGCACTACCCTCCTGGGGCTGTCTCTGGAACAATCCATAGGTGGTGTCTGGCTAAGAATTCTGTGGAGGTCCCGTTTGGAAATATCCATGTGATTTCTGAAATCTGCAGAGCCCTGAGGTGACTCCACTCAGCAGGTCCACGTACCAA
The DNA here is from genome assembly GCF_951640355.1 of Cnephaeus nilssonii. Classification (NCBI taxonomy): domain Eukaryota; kingdom Metazoa; phylum Chordata; class Mammalia; order Chiroptera; family Vespertilionidae; genus Cnephaeus; species Cnephaeus nilssonii. Next base: position 28,379,777 of record NC_137085.1, read on the forward strand.
TCCTACGTGCAAGGGAAAAGAGGAGAGGGGCCTGGTTACGGAGTAATTCTTGTTCTATTCCTGTGAGAAGACAAAGTGCCTTTAGCTAGAATTATTTTCACAGAATATACTATGAGGAGCTCTGCACAGACTGGACCTAGGGACTCCCAGTCAGCGGACCAGACAGGCTCAGACGCTCCAAACTAAGACCACACAGCCACGGCTCTGTAAATCCTTCAGCTTAAACTCCCTTTTTTGACTGAATTAACTAAACAGCAATGCCATCCTAGTTCAAATTCTGCCTTGTTCGTAATGCCTTCCCAATCCCCCTATTGAATCAATTCCCTCCTCTGGCTCTTATGACTCCATGTTGGCCCCCGTATTTCCGGAATTTAGACAAGACTGCATGCCATGTGGCAGCAACGGAGGTCAGGAACCACCTTTTCCTTTATTTCCAATGCCCTTAGCAGCACCTAGCTGGGCACCTGGCACATGGCCATGGCTCAGAGCATTCTTGGAATTATATACATTAAATGAAATGATTGTGGGGAAATTAGGGGTGGGGCCACATGGACTCAGAGGCCAAACTTTCCAACCGTGGTTTTATTGTTTTCCTAGCCTGTATTATTTGTAGGGAAACCCAAGATAGTTTATACCAAATAACTTAGAGTAAGGAGTAATGGACTCTGTGTCCAAGAACTTGGCAGTGGCTGGAGAGCCGGCATCCCAGCCCAGGGGGATGCCTAATGGGGACGAAGGAGGCTATTCTTTGGTAGTGGACAGACCCAGGATCCAACTCCAGCTCTGCTATTTACTACCTGGGGCTTCATTTTCCTCTTCTGTAACAAGAAGATAATAGTGCTTACCTTCCATGATAGTAGTTAGATTTAAATGTGATTATGTGCAAAGTACCTGGCTCAGAGTAGGCCCATAAGCACAATCATTCCATTCTGCTGTCATGTTTCAGAGAGACATGAGATAGGAAAGGGTGTGGGCTTTAGAGCTTGGCTGACCTGGACTGTGTTTGAAAGCTCCCTTCTCCGTGTGCACTTGTGTCTTTGAGCAAGTTACCTAATCTATGCAAGGTCTGTTTTCTCATCTGTGGAATGAAAACAATAGTACCTACTTTATTGGATTTGAGGGAAGATTAAACGAGATTAATAAAATACCAAGACTTGCCTGGAGCATATTCAATTCTAAACAAGTGGTCACTCTTATTTTGCTCTTCCTTACGCTGGTATGAAGCATCTACCAGGCCCACCGTCAGGCTGGGGCTTTGTGTAGGCTCTGTGGACTTGGGGGTCCTGCTGAGAGGACCGGGCAGAAAGCCTTTGACCTGGTCAGCCCCGGGGCACTGTGGGCTGGACTGTGGAGCCCCAGAGGTTCACAGCCCCAGGGGGTAGAAAGACTTTCCAGGGGATACCCAGTACAGATGCTTCAAGGGAATACACTTCCCAGTTCTCAGCTTCCATATGAATTCCTTCCTACAGCTGGTCTGCCGGTGCGGAAAGCATCATTTCCCTTTTCCATCCTCATCTTCTCTCATACGGACCCCTTCTTCCACTGTACAGACTTCTCTTCACCCTGAATCTTAGTACATTGTCCTGTTGAATCCAAACTTCTGGGGCATCAAATAAAGGGACAATTCAACAGATGGCATTCTCCATGTCACCTTTCATCAAGGCACTATCACCACCACTCCCCAGGTCCAGGGCTGACACACACAGCTGTGCGGGTTGCTCACTGCGGAATCCCAGGGGCTGCCATTGACATCATCCTCGTGGGGACGGTGCTCCCTGGAGTTCCCCGGTGCACAGACTGCCTGGCTGTGTGAGGGGTCGTGGCCCTGTCCACCTCATTAAGAGAAACATTTCCAAACAATTTTAACTATTTAATAATTATCTATCAACAATTTGCAGTACATTCCTGTTACTTTTATCAAATTTGTACTACTAATAGTTGAAATAACTCAATTTAGGAGGTTTTTTTGTTCTTTTTAGAGACTTATGGTCACAAGAAATTAAAAATTTTTTTCAATTTATATACATCTTTTTGTTGCAGAGAAGTATGATAGGAAAATCAATAAAAGACTTTCAAGCATAAAAATACATTATATTAGAATTAAATTCTGTGGGAGAAGTGGATTGGAAATACAATTTCCTACTGTTAAATAAGAGCTCATTCGTGTATTTTTTAAAAGGATGGTGGCAGTTATCAAATTGCTCTGATATTTGTATTTTATTGGACACATTTAAAACAGCGATGTGAGAGTTTTATCTTACAATTTCTGTATTTATAATACACCAGACATTACATGCTTTCCAATTATTTAAAATTGTTTAAGATATTCTAGATGTCAACTTTAAAATATTCAAGAAATAACTTAGATTTTCAAAATTATTTTAGAAAACATTGAGCAAAAATGGTTAACCCCAGCCGTGGCTGATGTGGCTCAGGTGGTTGGATGATGTCCTGTGTGCTGAAGGGTTGCCAGTTTAATTCCCACCTAGTCAGGGCACATGCCTGGTTGTGGGTTCGATCCCTGGCAGAAGCATGTAGGAAGCAGCCATCTGATGTTTTGCTCTCACATTGATGTTTTTCCTTCTTTCCCCCTCTCCCTTTCTCTCTCTCTAAAAAACAAAACACACAATAAAAATATATTTTTAAATGGTTAACCCTATTGAAGCCAACCCCATTTGAGCCAGCAGCCTGCCCCAGCAAGTGGATACATCCTCTCCACCACAGTATACGTATCCCCAGTGGGGAGTGTTTGTTCTTTGTTTTTCTTTAGGCTGAGCTCAGGCCCTGAGACAGGGACAGTGCTATGAAGGGTGGTCTACAGGGAGGTCTTCGGCTGCCAGATGGGATTTGCCTAACCTGTCTCTTGTCATTCCTCTCCTTGCCACAGAACTTGGGTTTTATTCTGGGTGACCTTGGGCAAGTGCTCACCTCCCTTTGGGCCCAGCAAGCTGGCTATCAGAGAGCTGCAGGGTCAAGCTGACCTCTCCCCACACAGACCCTGGGCACTCAGGGGGTCATTTGGTTCTCTGGTTACTCCTCCACCAAGGCTGCCTCACTGTGGGCAAAGCCTTTGACCAACTTGCCTATATAAACTTTGAGGAATATAGATGAGATAGTCAGAGGTCTACCTATTCAATAAAATTTTTTTTTAATTATGCGGGCATCCTGGTATAGTTAACAACAGAGTTGGTAGGAACCAGGCCCAGGATGCCAGCCAGCTTCCGGCTGCTGTTCTCCCAGCAATGTAACACTTCAATAAAATTTAAAAGCTTAGTTTCACATACATGTAAAGCAATTTATATAAAACATGTTAATATACTGATTTAGTAATTATAAATTCATGTTAACTGGAATTCATGTGTTGAATGGTAACTGAATAATATAGTCGTATGAATTACAAGTGTATTTAGAAACATTGCTTTCTTTCCATGCTCGCGTTTAATTCATGAAGCAATTATATTCATTCTCTTCACATGCATCTTTGACTTTGGTGTCTCTGACACCACCAGAGCCACCTCTCGAGTCGTCTAACACAGCTTCCCGGAGAACATCATCTTCTCTCCCATCTAAGTTATTTAAGATACAGGACGCTTTGCTTCCCTGGATGATGCTGTCACTGGAAATTATACTCCTAGCCCCAAGTTCCCATTCTCTATTCATGAGCTCTGCAAAGCAACCACTTAGTGTATTGTTTTTTAAAGGGATCTTTAAAAGGCTTGTTTACAACATCCAACACTTGCAATTATAAGGAAAAATAACTAAATCTGTGCCTAGTGTTTTTGTCTCCATTTTTGCTCCAGTAAGTGACCTTTATAAGCGCTCGAAGCGCAGCGTTGATTGAGGTTATCGGGGGCTAATATGTCATCCCCAAATAGTGCTTTGTGGGTCAAAATTAAGTGACTGAGAGTGAGCCTTATAACATGAGAGGCTTAGAAAGGACTTGAATAGAAGGTAAATCTCTCCTTTCTGAGAAATAATGGGTGAGTGGCTGGTGGAGGAATAGTTGGATATTGAAGTCTGGCTAAATTCTAGACCCTCCTTCCCAGGTTGGGGCTTCATGGGGGCTGCCCTGCAGGTCCTTCTTTGGAATCTCCCTCAAGACTGACCCACCTGCAGGATGAGTTTCCGTTTGGGCAGAGGCTGGTGGCAGGGCTGCAATCCTGCCCCAGACCCAAGCCAGAGAAAGGGAGTTGTGTTTGCCATGTGCTCCTCTGTAACAACAGCGCCTTCTTCTCTGCTACCTGACTGTCTCCCAGCCAGCCTGTGAGGTGGGTGTTCAGCTGAGAGGAAACAGAAGCTCTGGGCACTTTCCGACTTCATTTATAGAGGCATGAAAACCTGGCCAAAAATTATTCTCCAAGAGTTACAAACGTATGCCCAGAGGCTCAGAGCTAGCTTTGAGCTAGACACCATGGGTTTAAACCCTTGTTCTTCCACTTAGAAGACAAATGTCCAGCAGTGAGTCCCTTAACCTTTCTGGACTTTACTTTTATTACCTATAAAATGGGAGTTAATAGTGTCATGAGGATTAAAATAATGGTACCTAGTCCAGAACCAGGTACATTGTAGGCGCTGCCTGTAAGAACCTGAACTCACCAGACTCAAGCTCTGAGAACATAATGTAAAAAAAGAACCAGCTGCTCCTTAGGATCAGATAGCTTCTCCTGGACAACAAGTGGCCACACCGTTTCCCTTTGCACGTGTGAAATGCAAGAAAAATTACAGTAAACTGGCCACCCACCCAAACGAGTACCAGTGATGTGTGTGACAAGCATCTTCAAAATCCTGTTTATGGCTTGCGTCTCTTCTTACAGCCATCATACAGAGGTACAACGGAAAATGACAATGAACTCTAATTCCCAGGGATAGCATCAGTTATTTTGGCATGCATCCTTCCAATTCCTGTTCGTTTGCTTGCGATCCCTCTTTTAATTGCGAACATAGGGCCCTACTCTCCATTTTATTTGTAAGTTGCTTTTCTCACTTAACCAAGCCTGTGAACATCTCTCTACAGCATTAACTATTATTTCCCTCCATTTGAATGAGTATGCAATGCTTTGGTCAGATGGTGCCATTCTTTTTCTAAACCAACCCCTTTCTGGAGGCTTTTGGTTTGTTTCTAATTTTCCCCATTACAACTAAGGCCTGTCAGAACTTTGCAGTGTGGAAAGCCCTTGCTCCCATCACTTTGAATCTTCTCATTAACTTGGAAGGAGGGAAATGTGATCATCATTCTTCCAATTTGACAGATGAGGACACTGAGGCTCACAAAGAAGAAAGTGGCTTGCCCAAGGTCAGCGATCGGTAGAGCAGCTCCCAGCCTGAGCCGTTTGGGCCACCAGGCTGGCCAACTTCCTGACCGTCCATTTTCCTTTTCTTCACAGAACAATGAATCCTCCACAGGATGTTTGTGCTTCTGCTCCTTCCTCCCCAGGAGCGCCTGGGCGTAAAGGGACCACGTAATCCAAACCAGAAACCCTGACCTCCCAATCCAAAGTAGCTCCCCACAGATTCTCTAGCCCAGTGGTCGGCAAACTGCGGCTCGCGAGCCACAGGCGGCTCTTGGGCCCCTTGAGTGTGGCTCTTCCACAAAAGACCACGTGCGGGGCGCGCACGTACAGTGTGATTGAAACTTCGTGGCCCAGGCGCAGAAGTCGGTTTTCGGCTCTCAAAAGAAATTTCAGTCGTTGTACTGTTGATACTTGGCTCTGTTGACTCATGAGTTTGCCGACCACTGCTCTCGCCCATCACCCAGTTTTATTTCAGTCATTGTGGTTACCGTTACTTGTTATTTTCTTGTGTACTTACTTGTCTTTTATGTAGTTCAAGGATGCTCAGTGGGGCAGAACCAACCCCTAGTGATTGGAGGGAAGGCCTGTGTTGTCTCAAATCCCTACATCATCTGAGTTTTAGCCACACATCCATGTAGGTCAAAACCATTTCTAATTATTTCAATCCAGATGCGAACTTCATCTTATACGTGAGCACAAAGGAAAGTATACTTGGTGTAATTCACACCGACTTTTCCAGAAATACCATCACCATGGAAATTGAGAGATTATTTTACTTTCTTCAGTTTGGAGTTTTCACATTTCAGAAAATGACATCATCAGTGACAACACGGTTCCTGGTATTTTAGTCATCATTACTGCTCTTGTATCAGTCTGCATTTGTAGCTGTCACCTTCAACGAAATTCTAAGTATATTTATCAATATCTTTTTTTTAACCCTTATTTCAAATTGGCGAAGATAAAATGTCATCAACATTCGGTTGGCTATTATGTCATTTTTCTTAAATGTAAGTATTCATTATACGTAAACATAAGCATCTGAATATTTTATGATGCTTTCTGGTATACTTATGAGTGAACATTTGAATATTAAAATACACATTATTTTCTTAAAGTACTTTTATTTTTCTATTACATTACAGTGAAAATGCTATATTGATGGTTTAAATTATGTGAACAGGTAGAGTTTATTATCTGTGAATTTAATTTCAGAACGATAAAGGAGCCATTCAAAACACTTGAGTTATGAAGGGGCCTTTGGACCCCACTGTGTTGAGAACCACTCATGTGGTCTGTCTCCCCCATCAGGAGATCTGCTCCATGGAGGCAGGGCCTGGTCTGACTGAGTCCCCCCTTCAGGCCCTAGCACCCAGAAGAATACTCAGTAAAGACCAGTTGAATGAAGGAATGATGGAGGCATTCCAGACATTGTAGAAAAGTTTGTGTGGGGGAGATATTTATGGGCAGATTCAGCCTTTTATACGTGGATTAGGTAACATTTCTGAAAATCTTTTTCTCCAAGTACTAATTGGTGTAGGAACCCTGATCTGCCTGGACGTTGAAGAGATTCAAAGAGATCTCAGATCTGAAGACCCTGGCACAGTTTCTGGCAGAGGGCAAGGTGGGAGGGGGGAGCTGAATAATTGATTGCTGCTATTGCTTTGTTGTTAGATTTCTCAAGCAACAAACCGTAACTCTCTATTTTCAGCTACCTGGCCCTCTTCTCTACTCAAAATCTGGTAGTTGTTATTAATACATTTTCCTAAGAACCTCCGGTTCCCATTTATTTATTTCCTACCACCTCCCCCGCCCCAGGCCTGAGATACCTTCAATAATCTCACTCTAATTGGAAATTGGGGCTGTCAGACTGACCTTCCTCTCCTCTCCCCAATTCTCCACTTGATCCTGTGTCTGACAGATGCAGTGTCCCCACGGTTCCAAGCAGAAGACACAGACCAGGAGGGTGTCGCAAAGGCCAGACTCCCTGTGGGCACCACAGTGGGCAGGCCCGGCGCCCCCAGACTTCAGCTGCCACGCGGGGAGTGGACCTGGCACCTCTGCCAATTCTCCGTGATGAAATGCCACCGCCCCCGGGGAGCCGTCCCCAGCCTTCCACAGTGGCGTGGCGGCAGGTTTATCACACTCGCTGAGAGAAGACATAATCAATTCCCCAGCTGGCACTTTGCGCTGAATACCCACTTTTTCAGCTTGATAGCAGGACTAAATTAGTTATTTAGCAACTAGGCCCTAATTTAGAGCGAGCGAGAGCCTTGACAAGGATCATTGTTCAAGGCCATCCCCCCTTTGCCGTCAGATAGGAGGCCCACAAATCCCCAGAAGGTGATAAATAGACAATTAGAAAATAGATATATTTGGTTAGATCTACAAGGCTCCCCGGCGCTGTCAGGCTCACAATGAAGGGGGCCGAGGTAAATTGGTGGCCAATGAACGCCAGCTGCACGGCCATCCGTCCTGCAGACACTCAGCCATATGTGGCCATTTACAGGCCGTCCTGAAGAATAGCTCGGACCAATAAGACCAGAGGGAACTAAAAATACTTGACAAAGTTGGCTGCTCTTCATTTAACAAGAATAAAATATCTAATGGGGTGTAATGGAGGCCATCAATCACCTACTGCCATTCCCGGCTGTAATACCATACTTTTAACTATTAATGCAACTTTTTTTCCCCCCTCTAATAAGTGAGACAGGCACATCCACTTGGTACACAGGGTGGATGTTTGGGAAGTGAAGATGAATGGGAGATGCCGGAGAGCGGTGGCAGAGGATGAATTCCAGCTTAAAAATAGAAAGGGATGGTGGGAATGTAACATGCTATAGCTGCTGTGAAAAACAGTACGGTGGTTCCTCCAAAGGTTAAGCATAGAATTGCTGCATGATCCAGCAATTCCACTCCTGGGTAGGTACCCAAAAGAATTGAAAGCAGAGACTCAAACAGATACTTATACACCAATATTCATAGGAGCATTATTCACAATAGCCCAAAAGTGGAAGCAATCCAAGTGTCCGTCAGTGGATGAATGGATAAACAAAATGTGATATGTACATGCAATAGAATATTATTCGACCTTAAAAAGGAAGGATATTCTTACACAGGGATGAACCTTGAGGACATTATGCTAAGACAAATAAGCTAGATACAAAAGGGCAAATATTGAATGATTCCATTTGTATGAGGTACTTAGAATAGGTAAATTTGTACAGACAGAAAGTAGAATGGTGGCTACCAGGGGCTGGAGGGATGGGGGAATAGGGAGTTATTGTTTACTTTAAAGAGTTTCTATGTGGGATAATGAAAAAGTTCTGGAATTAGATAGAGGTGATGGCTGTAAACATTGTGAATGTACTTCAGCCATTGAATTGTACACTTAAAAATGGTTTAAGTGGTAAATTTTATGTTATGTATATTTTACCACATTTTTTTTTAATTTTAAATAGAAAAGAGAGAGCAAGCAAAACATTCAGAATCTGCTCAAATGGCAAACACTGCACTCAGTGGGTAGGAGCTGTTTGATTATTTCCTGCAAGGTAAGGTTTTGCGATCCATCTGCTTCCTTCAATGTTAAGAAGCAGCCAACAGCCCTTCTCTGCGTAGAACCAACTCCTAGGCTCGGTAGCCTGTACACTAACCAGTCTGTGCTGGCCCTCCGAGAGATTTCATCCCACTGGAGGGGACAGACACATGCACAAAGACCCAGCAGAATTTGGGAAGTGGCAGAGGAGAGGAGCAAGGTGTCCTCGGCACCCCAAGGAAGGAGAGATGGGACCCAATAGAGAGGCAATGGCACTGGTCATAGAAAAGCCCTTGAGCTGGAGTGCAGAGGACAGGCAAGATTTGGCCAGAAGGACATACAGTAAAGGTTCTCCAGGCAGAGGAAAGAATATAGACAAAGGGAAAGACACAGGGCACACCTATTTAGCTGGAGAGGAGGGTACATGAAGGGAAGTAATGGAAGATGATGTGGAAAATGAGGTTGGAGGTAGTCAAGGAAAGCCTTCATTCATTCGTTGTTCATTCATTCTATAAACATTTGTTAATTATTATGATATGCTAGATACTGGGATCTGTGGAAGAGGGATATAGGTATAGAAAATTAAAATTTTAATTTGTCAATAATTTCTGCTGTACTTGGCTTTATAATATCAGATTTAAGAATCATTTTATAAGACACCACATTCTGTCCCCCAACGCCATTGGGAAAGAAAGGCCAAGGACCACTTTACCTTGAATGCTAACTTCTGCTTTTCACTCCAAGTAAAAGCCCTACTTGTACCCTTACCCCTACCCCTCCACCCCCAATAAAACCAACTCTGGCCAGCAGGGAGGAGGAGGAAAGAGAAGATGGGCACAGCAGCAGTTAGGATGCTTTCAGCAGCAATGAACAGGAAGACTGGCTCAAGTCAGCCCACACAATCAGGAGATGGGTTGGCTGATCTGGAGGATTGCCCATGCCATCACATATCCAAGACCTTTCTGTCTGTAGTAGAGACTAGATGTTCACTGTCCCATTTTCTCTTTTTCCAGAGAACACAGAGTGTCCAATCTAGACGATATTTACCAGCCTCCCTTGCAGTTGGGTGTGGCCATGTGAATGACTTCTAGCCAATAGAATGTGGGTGCAAGTGTACCACCTCCAAGCCTGGAGCATAGAAACCTTCCACGCACAATTCTCCACTGTGTCTCTTCTCATCTGCCAACCAGAACTGGAGAACCCGAAGGTCCAAGGGCCTGGCAGCACCACCTGGAGGAGGGAGCGTGAGTCCCTGAATCACCATGTGCATTAGTTTTAAGGGCTGACATAACAGGATATCACAAAGTGAGGGGCTTAAACAACAGGGATTTATTTTCTCAGTCTGGAGGCTGGAAGTCCAAGATGAAGCTGTCAGCAAGTTTGGTTTCTCCTGAGGCTTCTCTCCTTGTCTTGCCGATGACCACCTTCTCTGTATCCTCACATGGGCTTTCCCTCGTGCACTCACACCCTGGTGTCTCTGTGTATCCAAATTTCTTAGAAGGATACCAGTCAGATTGGATAGGACTCACCCTAACGGGCTCATTTTAACTTAATCATCTCTTTAAAGCCCTATCACCAAATACCATTCACATTCTGATGTATTGGGGGTTAAGGCTTCAATGAATGAATTGAGGGAGGGGGGGGGGACACAATTAAGCCCATAACATCACATGAAAAGCCATTTCCAGAAGTGATAGAAGTTTACATGATCAAGAAATAAATTTCTGTTGTGTTAAGGCACTGAGATGTGGGGGGCTGTTTATTTAATAGCTAAAGATAATTACCCTGTTAGTCTGCTCAGCAGTTAGCTTCATCCTAAGGCTGGATGAAAGATGGATGCCAAGAGAAAAAGGGGTGTCTGCTTCCTTTTTTACATCCATAGGGAAAGAGAGGGTCACTTCCAGAAGCTCTCTAAGAATGACGAGCACCCTCCTTTCCCAGAATCCCCTAACGAACCTCCCTTCATGTTTCATTGGTCAGGAATGGGTCACAGGCCCATGATCAATCACCATGACTGGGGAATGGAGTTATTCTGATTGACTTACATAACCAACATGAGTCCATTTCCCCCCAAGCATGTGGCTCCATGCTGGAGGAAGGGCTATCAGAATAAAATTGGAAGTTCATTAGACAAGAGGAGAAGCAGATGTCAGGAAAGGAACCAACATCTGATCTCACACTTTTAACAAGTTTCTCTTCATTCTACAGCTACGAGGGGCCAGAACTCTGGCAAGCCCAGCCCTTTGTGGGCAATTTTTAAAGGACATGTAGAATGTAAGGACTGGAAGAGACTTTTGAGTTCATCTGTTCTAAACCAGTCCCTTTATTGTATGGAAGGTAAGGCCCGAGGCCACCAAGGAGTGAGTGGTGAAGCCAAGACTAGAACATAGGGGCATAATCCACACACCCTGCCTTCCCTCAACCTACCAGTGGTTCCCACAACTTGCTGCTTGCTCATCAGAAACACCTGGGGAGATTTCTAGCAGTACAGCTTCCGGAGCCTGCCCCAATCTGATTAAATCAGAATCTTGAAAGTGGAGCCCAGCATTCTCTGTTTTTAAAAATCTCCTTAGTTTATTCTGGTTCAAACACAGTTTGGGGAACCAGAATACCACACTTTTTCTAGAGAAATCATTCTGATATTCCATTTGCCTTAAGAACAGAAAATCTTATGAATTCAGTTAATCCAGAAGTACTTTTTTAAGTCATCCCAGAAGATGGATCTTCCATGGGCAATTCATGCTTTCTTGTGGTCTGTTTCACTGGCTGACAGACCAACTCCTGACCCCTCGACTTCTTAGAGCTTTTGTGAGGCCCAAATGAGATGAATGGGATGTGAGCATCCTTTATAAACTGGTAAGCACTGTTACCTAATTTGTCAATCCATCCCGGCTTCCAGCTCAGCTAAGAAACATGTCGGGAATCCCACTAAAGGCACCTCATCCATATGGACTGAGCCATCAATCTGAAAGGCCCCATGGATGGGAAAGTCAGGTCCCCACAGATGGAGACCAGAACCTGTCCTCAACCCACCACCCACTTAAGGAGTCTCCTCCTTGGCCACTGCTGGTTTCATGCATTATTCAGTCACTAGAGTCACCCCACAGTGGCCCTGATGGTGTCCTTCACACAGTCTGAGACTGTCTCCAGGTAGGGCAGACAAGGAACGAGAAGCGGAATGACTTTGAACATACCTACAGCGTGCAGATGAGCCAGGTGCTGCGGCAGCGTGGGGCAGGAGAGGTCTGCGTGTTAGAGGGGAGGAGGATGGCTGCATTTTCATGGTGATGCCGTGGTTTAGGATTTTTGTATTCTTTTACCCCACCAGAATGCATATGTGGGGTTTACCGAAAAGGTTCCCTCTATTCCAGTTTTTAAAGCACAGTTACACCTCTTAACTCATTTGATCCTCAAAACCACCGTGTACATAAATAGATTAACTGTTTCCTTCCATTGAACCTGGCACGCTCTGCTTGTGTCCTAATTCACCGAGTCTGAATACAACGCGCGGCCCCTCTGCTCAGTGTTTCACATACAATTATGAACCCAAATGCCCTTTGTCCCCTTTCTTTTTCCATCTGACCCATGCTCAATCGTTAATTCATTTAGCAGATTGCATTAGTTAGGATTCACAAGAAGCAGAAAAACCAACTCAAATTCCCTTAAGCAAGAAAGAGGACGTTATTGCAAGGATCAAAGAGAATCTCATGAAACCCGAGAACAGGAATGTGGCTGGGTCCCAGGTGCACAACCTCGGAGCCCAGTCCTGAGGACCACAATCTTCACCTTCTCTGGCTGAGTTCCTGTGATTCTCCCTCTCTCTCTTCCCAGATCAGTCTTCTCCAGTTCTCTGGTTCAAAGAGAAGGAAATGTAGATATAAAGAAATCTGGCCAATAAAAAAAAAAAAAAAAGAAAAAAGAAATCTGGCCTTCCTTCTATCCTGAATTTTAAAAACCTCAAGAGGGGCTTACTGGCCCAGGTACCCACTACTCCTGGACTAGTTGGAACCACCATATGAATGGAATGGAGTGGAGAGGGCAATCCTAGAAGATAGTGAGGGGATTAGTGCTGGGAAACTAACCACAAGGTGTCCATTACACAAATGCCTCTGTACCCTGTCATGTGTGAGCCACTCATTCATTCAAAACATGTATTGAGCCCCTACCATGTGCTAGCCACTGTGATAGGCACTGGAACATGACATACCCCGTTCTCAGGGAGTTTAAAGACTATCTGGCAAGATAGGCAATACATAATTACTATACTCTGTAATTTATTGCAATTGGGGTGTTCTAAGGGAGGAGAGCAGGATATATGTGTATCCTCTGACATGGATTGGGGGGATCAGATGTCTTCCCTGAAGAAGTGAGTTTGAAGCTATGACTGAAGGATGAGTAGCAGTTATTTGGAAACTCTACTGAGGACTCGGGAAATATAAAGAGGAAGACCCTGTTTTCAAGAAATGTCGATCGAACAGCTGTTTCCTGAAGAGTTCTGTAGAACACTGGATGCAACTACAGTTGGTAAACCATCAGCATCACATGGAAAAATCTGAAAGGCACACCATGAAACCACAGGGAGGCGTGTCTCTGGTGGGGCTGACACTAAAAGAAGCTGTCATTGTGTACAAACAACTGTTAAAAACCGGTTTATTGTTTAATGACAGGAAAGAATGTTGTAAGCCTTTTTACATCCTATTATGATAACTTGTAACTTAAATAAAAGGCATTTAGTTTTACTTATGTTTTAGTAAGACTTGGTTGAGGGTTTGGGGTTGACATGTAACACACTGAATTATTTTTTCTATTTAAAAGAATGGAAAATTGGCTCCCAATTACTATTCGTGTGCAAAATGTCAGGAATTGATTACTGAAAGTACAGATGCCTGTAGTTTTATGTGGCAGGAAAACTGAATTTAAATTGTTTTAGAAATGCCTTCCCTAATCTACAAATCAATACTCCTCTTGTTTTAAGAACCAATATAATTGGTTGTATTAAGGATTTTTTTCATCTTCTGGAAAGCAATGATTACTCATTTATTTCCCATAAGGTTCTATACCACTGAGCCACAAGCCTGGCTGTGCATCAAACCCACCTGAGGTTTTAAAATATATAGATGTAGCCCGGCAAGTGTGGCTCAGTGGTTGAGCTTGGACCTATGAACTAGGTCAACGGTTCCATTCCCGGTCAGGGCACATGCCTGGGTTTCGGGCTCAATCCCCAGTAGGGAGTGTGCAGGAGGCAGCTGATTGATGATTCTCTCTTATCATTGATGTTTCTCTATCTCTCTCCCGCTCCCTTCCTCTCTGAAATCAATAAAAATATATAATAAAATAAAATATATAGATGTGTATGTCCTATCCCAGACAAATTCAAGAGACTCTCTAGAGGCAGGATTCATGCAGCAGTATTTTTTTAAACTCCCCAGATAATTCTTTTAAAAAAAATTTTTTTTAATTTATTTCAGAGAGGAAGGGAGAGGAAGAGATAGAAACACCAATGAAGAGAGAGAATAATTGGTCAGCTGCCTCCTGCATGGCCCCCACCGGGGATCAAGCCTGCAATCCGGGTATGTGCCCTTGACTGGAATTGAGCTCAGACCCAGGACCCTTCAGTCCATAGGCCAATGCTCTATCTACAGAGCCAAACTGGCTAGGGGTCCCCAGATAATTCTTAAGTGTACTCAAATTTGAGATCACTTCTCTGAACAACAACTTCCTCCAAGAACTTAGGAGTAGGGAAAACATTGATACGTCCAAGAATTATGAAATCTACTACGAGTTTCCTTTTCTTCTTGGCTACCAGGAAGCTCAGCCAGTTAGTTATAGTAACCCTTCTGTGCCTGGTACTTACTTCAATTAATTCTTTTATTTCTTCAGGTGTCTAAATGCTGCTTTTATAAAATCTCAATTCACTTGTATGACAATAAAATTCCAAATCTTTGTGTGCTATCATCAGACCTTTTACCCATTCTAACCAATCATTCTAGTATACATGACAGACACACACACCACAGGGTTTACCCTACTCCTGGAAGCCACACCTCCTGCTTTTGACTTAATCTTTCCTCCTCCTCCAGAAACTTGATTGCCTTAAACTTGTTCTTCAGTGGTTAAAACCTTGACTAATCCAATTTTCTATGAATTGGGGCTATCAAATCTTAATATCAACCAACTTTCTGTGACTAAAAAAAAAAAATCTTTTTTTACTTTGGGAACAAAATATGTGGCCTCATTGATGCCAGAGTTCATCAACCAGTTAAAATTTTTTGTGTTGTTCTTTTCATCAACTCCGACAAAGTGATATGGAATTAGACACCCTGTGAACTGTTTCTTTGCTCTAATATGTAAGCTGCGCTTCACTAGAGGGAATAAAATAATCCACTGTCATTTCTGTTTTTATCATGTTCAGTTTTGGCAGAGAATTTATTCACTCTTCGCTATATAGTTATTTATGTGCTACAACCTCGCATTTTTGCATTCCCCAGAGAACGCACCATTAAAACTCTTAATGTGACACCTCATATTTTGAGTAGACTAGAAAATAGTTACAATTTTAATTTAAATTGAAATGACTATGTAATAGCTGGACAAATCAGTGTAAGATCCCCAGAGCTCTTAATTGTAATTCTCCATTGTTTTCTATGCATAAATTTCTTTTCCAAAGTGCTCATTCCGAAATAGTCACTCATTGTGTTTCAGCTGTTCCATGCTCATCCCAAACTCACTTATTTAATAATTTTCTATGGTTAACAACTTCATAATTAAACTTTAATGTTTAATATAAATGGTTGAAATAATAAGCTTATTAGAGTGTTTAGAAAAGGAAGAGAATTAGACATTTAAGGAATGATGACTATAAGTATCAAGTGTTAAGAACAGGAGAGATACTCAGCCTGGCCACGAACAAGGCAGAGACATAGATTTTGATATATATGGTAGATGTCAACGTCTGTCTGCTCCAAGCCACGGGCAGAGGAGCCCTCAACATGCTGGAAATCAGGGCTGGCTGCCACTCTGAGAGGATCTAGTCTAACCTACTCATTTTACAAATGAGGAACACAAAGTTCAGAAAATGGAATGATTTTTTTTTTTCAAAATCAAATGATGTTATTAGCCAAGACCAGGCTAAGAGAGGACTCCAAAGTGAACTAACAGAAGAGGGGGAGGATTCTACTAAAGGCAGCCAGACACCCTCTTTTCCAGAATCCCCGTGTCCACCAACACGGCGTCAGACCGAGCAATAAAGGATGTCATCGCCTCCTGCAGTGCTGAGGATGTGTTTCCCAGCACCTGATCCATCGGTTAAAAACAAAAACAACACCTGAGCTACTGTCAGATCAGCTTGTATTTTAACCTGATCGGGCAATGTTAAGAAGGCGAGACTGTCTCCAATAGAAAACTGGTGTGATGCCTCTCAAATAAGCCTTCAAAAGTCTGCTCAGCATCTTTGAACATTGTTGGAAGCAGAAATATCTAATCTTCTCCTTCATGCCACCCCCCAAAACCCCCAGGACACACACACACACACACACACACACACACACACACACACACACAAAGGGCCTAATGAAGGCTGACTGCTGGGCTATCCTTCTACTTAATGAAGAAGATTTAAATCACCTGGAAAAGAATCTTCGACAGATTCTGGCAAATCTGTGGTCCACTACTGACCCTGCACCAACTAACTGTCTGTAGGACTTTCATCAAGCCCACTCCCCACACTAGGCTTCAATGTCCTTATCTGGAAAATGAGAAAATGGGCCTAAGGACCCACCCTTCCAGCCCTAATATTCTTTGGCCTCTAATGTCATCCCTTAATTCCATCTTCATATTCTTCACTTGACATTTATTGCACATCTTGTATAGGCCAGACTTTGTGGTTGGCACTGGGAATATCAGGTGAATAAAAAAGATACTGTCCCTGCCCAGCCAGTGTGGCTCAGTGGTTGAGTGCCATTCTATGAACCAGGAGGTCATGGTTCTATTCCTGGTCAGGGCACGTGCCCCGGGTTGAGGGCTCGATCTCTAGTAGGGAGCATGCAGGACGCAGCCAACCAATGATTCTGTCATCATGGATGTTTCTATCTCTCTCTCCCTCTCCCTTCCTCTCTCTGAAATCAATTAAAAAAAAACATATATATATATATATATATATATATATATATATATATATATATATACTGTCCCTGCCCTCCAGGGGTTCAGAGTCTACTGGAGATGAGCAATACAGACTGTGGGAGTGGAACACAAGAAGGGTTAGGATAAATATGAAGTTTCTCCCATGGGCATTTAAGTGAGTGGTCATGCCATTGTCCAAAATGGATAAAATGACCATGTAATGTATCATTCAAACAAGGAAGTTTTTGAGAGTAAAAGGATGGATTATTAATAATTATGCTGGCATAATAGGCTTAAACTGAGGCTCTTTCAGGCAACATGGGGTGTATAAGTCACCATAACGATGGGGAATATAGGAGAAAATTAGTAAGTTTGGGTCTAGAAATCTTGCCTCTTAGGAACCTATGGAACATCTACTAGTAAATGGAGCTCTATAGTGGAAAGGTAGACACAAGGGTTTGGAGCTGAGGAGAGAGATCTGGGCCAGAGATACAGATTTGGGAGTCATCATGAGCCATAGGAAGGATGAGGAGGAATGTGAAGTGTAAGAAGAAAACATTGAAGGGAAAGAGAGAGGAAGAGGCTGAAAAGTAGACTGAGCAGAAGTGGTAGGAAAACCAGAAGAGAATGAAGTCAAAAGCAGGGGGAGTTACCAATGGAGGAAGTGGTCAGCAGTCAGAAACCAGAAAGAGATAATGGCGTCCCTGAATGCAGCAACAAGCAAGTGAGAGGTGCTCTTTAGCTCCGGGCAGTGTCCTCCACAGCTGTACTCTAATGTCCCCTTTAGTACAAAAGATTTCTCACCTTCCCCTTAAACCTGGCCCCATCTCCACGGAGTCTGTTTCTGAATCTGAAAAATGGAGATGCTATCTGAAGACTACAGAATACTATTTAAAGGATCAAATAGCATCATGGATGTGAAAAGCCCTTTGCAAACTATAAATACCATACTGAAGTTCTGTCTCCCTACCCACACCTTTTCCGCCTCCAACATCAGACATTTCTCCTCATCTTCCCCCTCCTTCCCTCTGCCTTCAATCTTCACCTTCATGGTCCTGCCTAACTTCCCCCCAATCATTCTTGCAGCCAAATCCATGAGGATGTGATCTGAACTTCTTGCCTCCACGTCTCACAATCCCCTTGTCTTCCTGAGAGCCAATGCTCTCTTCTCCTTCCTTCGCCTCCCTGTCCTCTCTGCAGCATCCAGTACTGCCGTCTATCCTTTTCAAAGGTCTCCTTTCTTGACTTCGGTGACTTAACGTTCCCTCTCCAATCTCTCTTCAGCTCCGTCATCTATTCTTCAGAGACGTGGTTGACAGTGGCTGGGTCCAACTGCAGCTTAGATCTAGTCTACAACTCCGGGGCAAGAAGAGATATTGGATCCATTTTCAACCTTTCTTTTCAAAACATATACTAGTATATATTTTATTGACTTCAGAGAGGAAGGGAGAGGGAAAGAGAGATAGAAACATCAATGATGAGAGAGAATCATTGATTGGCTGCCTCCTGCATGCCCCACAATGGGGATCGAGCCCGTAATCCAGGCATGTGCCCTGACTGGGAATCAAACCGTGACCTCTTGGCCACACTGAGCCACACTGACCGGGCCATTTCCCTCTTTCTAAAGCCAGATGCTACACTTGAGTTTTCTATCAAGAAACCCCTGGGGCTAATTCTCATAACCACTTCCCATCGGTCCCTGCTGAGGGACTCTCCTGCCTCTGCTGGACCACTCCGGGGATTAGGAACTGGCCACTTCC
The DNA here is from genome assembly GCF_951640355.1 of Cnephaeus nilssonii. Taxonomy (NCBI): domain Eukaryota; kingdom Metazoa; phylum Chordata; class Mammalia; order Chiroptera; family Vespertilionidae; genus Cnephaeus; species Cnephaeus nilssonii. Next base: position 28,398,481 of record NC_137085.1, read on the forward strand.
TGGACAAGCATCATCCCTTCCCAGACATCTGAGAAGAAAGTCCTACCTCATATCAAACCACATCCAACTTCTTATCCCCATGTATTCAGTTTTCCTTATATCCAATGGATCCTCCAAAAAAGGTCAAATCCCTCTTCCACATAACTTCAGATTTTTTAAGATGCCTGCCACATCTCCTCCTCAGCCTCATCTCTGGAAAGCCTGGTCACCTCCATTCCTTCCACCACTCCTCACATCACACAGCTTCAAATCCCCTGATGACCTTGACCTTATTTGAGTGTAACCATTTACAATAGTGAAGTGTGTGTGTGTGTGTGTGTGTGTGTGTGTGTGTGTGTGTTGAGTGAAATGAACAAAGGGAATTTCTTTTAGTTTTCCTTTAAGTAGTTCATTTTTGCAAACATCAGGAAACAATTTCCGAGAGGCAGCATGACATATGATGACATAGGAACAAGGTTATCCAGAGCCCAGCACATCAGACAGTCTGGAAAACCCTTAAGTGAAGAATGCTTGTCTCCATGAAACCTTGATAATTTAAAAGGGACAATGACTATCGGAAGCAGTCAAGGTCTCCGTTAAATCCAGCAAAGCTAGGCAACTGGAGGGCTGGGGCGGGGGGGCTTCTCCTGCAAGGGGACCCTTTGGTCTTTAGCGACATCATTATCTGCGGGTTATTATCATTACTACAAATACTAATACACTTTTATTAAGCACTGGCAATGACCCAGGGCAAGTGAGTTTAAGTTCATATTATATCCATTTTCATTATCGAGAGAAAAGAGGAGAATGAACAAAGGACTATAATGTGAAATTCTAAAGTAGGAAAAATGAAAAAAGGTTAATTAAAAAAAAAAACCCACAGAGTAAAGAGAAAGGCTCCAACTGTTCGTAGTCAGGAGCCATGATGGATGGTGGATCTTGTCACCCTGGACTTGTCCCCTATGATTTCTTTCCATCTCTCTCTCTCTAAAAAAAGATCCTCCTCTCAGCTAAGGACATAGCAGGAATAGGGGTGGGAGGAGGTGGGGTGAAGGAAAGCAGACTTTTATCTCCAGAAATAATGAAATTCTACAAATCAATTCTACAAATCAATGTTCCCTAATTCTAATATCTAGCCCCAAATAAAATCAAATTTTACATTAAAAATACATTAAAATATAAAAATAAAATACAAATGTGAAGTCATGAGAGACACTCCCTTCCTCAAAGACCTTTTTTTCTTCCCCTGACTCTAAAATAGCCAAGTACACCACTCTTGCCTCTGAGTACACCCTGGCCTTCTGTACGGTTTACATCTCTTAGGACAAATGTAAGAAATTTCCCATCAGCCACCAAACCTCTTTGAAAGTCTCCTGTAGAATTACATCTTTCTGCTTGATAACTCTGTGCTTGGTAATTCAAAATATTATTTCTCTCCATCAAACAAATGCCCGAGGCTTTTCAGAGTGTTTAAACCAGTGGAAATTTAAAACACCAAGCAGGTCAGCAGAATGGACGTCTAAATACAGAAGAAGTGTGTTTTCCAGGCCAGGGTGCCCTGTGGGAGGAGTGTTGTGTTTCGGGTGTATACTTCCGTTACATGGTGAGGTGTGTGTAGCTACAATGTTGGAGCTACTTATCTTGGCTGACACTTGAATCCATCAACCAAATTACACATCAAACTTTGATGTCATTTGTGGTGTCGGCTAGAAGGGACCCTCAACAAGGTTTGTATGTGTTCGCATGTGTGTCATGTTTACAGAAACAAACCTGGAGACAGGCAATGACTTAGCCAAGGTCAGGCAGCAGGACCAGGCCTCGAGTCCAAGTGTCTGAGTCCCAGAACCCAGTGCTCTTTCTACTAAAATGCAGTCTCATTGACAGTGACACAAAATGGCATAGCTGGTCTTAGGGGCGTCTTTCCAATGCCTCAAACTAGGATTAAGAAGTCCCTAGCCCGGACCTATCTCCTCAGATGCTATGAAAGTTGACTTAGAGAAAGGAGACAGCCACCCCCACCAAAAAAAAAACAAACACCCAGGAGTAAACTTCTCTACATCTTGCTGCCGGCCAGTGTGTTTCTGGTTGAAGGCCTTAACACCTTGATGGCAGGATCATACATGTATTCTTACCCATATCCCACCTCGCACCAACTATGAAGTTCCAATTCAGTAAATGTTGACTGAGTAACTGAACTGAGTGAAGTTAAAAGTGAGACAAGAATGACTAAATATTCAACAAATGGCATTGGGTCAACTGGGTAATCATTTAGGGGGCATTAAGTTTGGCAGTGGAAGGCTTAGGAGTGGGCGGGCGTACCTGTCAGATATCAGATTTGTTTTGACAAGATGACTCCATGAGCAGACCGGTTAGGAGAATACTGTGAAGCTCATCTTCTGGGGCTTACTCTGGGCAGACCCTGTGCTTTGAGCTGCACACATATTCTGGCAATTCTTATAACCACTCTCTGAGGAGGGCATGTTTTTTTCTGTTTTACAGTTGACAACCTGAAGCTTTTAGAAGCCAAGCAATTGCTCAAGGTCTCCCTGGTAGGATATAACAGAGCTTTTCTAATAACTGCCATTTCAAACACCTTAAATTTTTTATTTTTTTATTTTTTTAAATTACTTTATTGATTAAGGTATCACATATTTGTCATCAACCCCCTCCCCCCGTTCCCTTCCCAAACCCCCCCACACACGCAAGCCCCCCTCCCCCTGTTGTCCGTGATCACTGGTTAGGCTCATATGCAAGCACACAAGTCCTTTGGTTGATCTATCTCCCTTGTCCCCACCCTCCCCTACCTTCCCTCTGAGGTCTGACAGTCTGATCAATGCTGTTCTTGTTCTTCAGTCAGTGTTGTTCATCTTTTCCCCTTTTTCCAGGAGATCTCTGCCCTTCCCAGCTGCAAACTGTCTCACCAGCCGCTTCTCCTTCGCCAATTCGGCTGGATTCCTCTCGTTTCAGCTGCTCCCTCTATTTCCTCCTGCGGTTCTCTTCCACTTAATGACATACTCCCACCAATGCGGGTGGTGGTGGCATTAACACTTCCCTATTCGTGGTTGCCTCGGGCTGTAAGATGGGGAATTGGGAATAACCACTAATGGGTGCAGGATTTCTCTTTAAGGTGAAAGAACCCTTGCCAGCTCTGCTTTGCCAAAATAGTTCCGTGGAACATTCAAGATCCTTCCAATTCTTTTATCACTTATTTCCCGGTAAACTTTCCACCCTCGCCTCCTGCTACTTCCCCCTTGCACCACCTGCTGCCTCCACCCTAAACACACCAGGCATGCCTTCACACACACTATGCCTGCTGTTGAGAATGTCATACTCCCTCTTCCCTTTCTGTTGACTCATATATCCTTCAGGACCAAATGCTGTTTCCTCCAAGAAATCATCCCTTTCTCCTCCAGGCAAAGTTGAGCATCCCCTCTATGCTGTCAACACGGGCTTATGCATCTGCCCCTGAGAATACTCCTTGAGTTTACTGGACAGTGTCATCTTCAGCCCCAAGACCTACTGTTTGTAAGCGCTTAGTGAATGTTTACTGAACAAAGCACTCCCTGAGTATTGGCTAGACACAGTGCTATTTTTTCTCCAACTAGTTTAATTGGTAAAATCCATACAAATATAACTTGAGTGCTGGCCTTTAGAGACCAATAAAATACAAATTTGAGGCCAACATTGAGACTTAAGAAAAATTACCATAAAGTAGCATTTCATGGAGGTTCATAGTTCAGATACTTATCATTGTTGACCGAACACACTTACTGAAGTCAATACTCTTTTATTCAACATATTAAATGTGTTGTTTAACTCTGGTAACCACAGCTGTGACTTAGTTAACGATCTCAATAAATCCTACTTAAATCAGAGACAGGAAAAAATTATGCAAATGAATTCTTATCTGCTTTTCTGCCCAAGGCATATTTGATAACAGATAAAACACATTCCAAATAGTCTCTACGTAATAGTCAGGAAGCCATTTGAGGTTTTATTTGAATCAAAATCAGGAACAAAGAAGAGGAGAAGCCTGCGACAGTCACAAATGGTTTTATTTCAGAAAGAAATTACACATTAAAAGGAGACGTAGTTAAGAGCCTACATTCACATATGGGAGTGAGTCTAGGAAAGTCAACAGTTGTTAATACACAAAGCCATATGATTAAAAAAAAGACAGAACAGATAATGACAGATGGGCTAGCCTTAGATTCATCCACAAAATAGTATCTTTTGTTTAAGAACAAAAATATATTGGTCTTTAAGATAGCTCTTTAGAAAGGAGTTTGTCATTCCAATGGACTTTGAAAATCAAACCAATCACACCAGTCTCTGTATCACACCCATCCTCACCCAGCAGCATGGAAACCATCCATCAATTACACCTTGCAGCTAGACAGGATGTCTTCCACTAATCTCTTGTAAACCCAGGCATCACCCTTAAGCCGCTGCCTCCTGATACCCACCACATCGGGTTTCTGAAGCTGGCATACTTCTAGTTCAAACTGCATTGTCACTTTGCCAAAATCTGACTGTGTTTGACACTTCAGTGTATAGCTGTGAAAAACAAGATAAGAAGCCAGTTAGTAGGAGAACCATGAATATTCTGTATAATACAAGAGATTTCTAAGCCTCTTGGAGGCCAGTGGACAAAATAAACCATTATTTCCTATTAAGCAATATATTAGTGCTTACAGCTTCCAAATGGCCTAGCTATGCATTTGTGATGAAGTACGACTGGTGTTTTCCCAGAAGCTGAACTAGGATCTTAAGAAAGAATAGAGATGAAAAGGCTTTACCAGAATTCTCCATTGCTCCAAAGAAAAGCCCTTCTTTCATAGCTAGACATGCCATTCACGCTCAAGAAATCTTCTGGCACCCTTTTATGCAACTCTTTCAACAGTGTAATCCGTGAACATTAGGCCAATTCCACAATGTTCACAACAAAGCAAAGCTCAGGGAAGATTAAGAATATTTTTTTTGCATGCACCTCATCAGAATCTTCTGTCTTTCGTATAAATAAGGCTGAAGCCACCAATCTGTCAGAGGACACATGTTTTTGAGGTCTCTCCAATGGTAATAAGAAGTTACGATCGCCACCACACTTTATGGCAGGGTTATAAAAGAAAGCCCAAAGAGGTGGTACATTCCCATGGCGGAAACGTTCAGCATACAGAGTCAGAACTGCATGTGACCTCCTCTGACAATGGAAAGGCCAGACTAAATGAAGCCTTAAACACAGCTTAAGAAACAGGTATAACGAAGGACTTGTATGCATGCATATAAGCATAACCAATGGACGCAAGACACTGGGGGATGAGGGCATGTATGGGAGTGGGGTGGGGGGGGGGGCAATAGGAAGATATGTACACATGTAATACCTTAATCAATAAAAAGAAAAGAAAAAAAAACAGGTATGTTCCTGAAAAGCTGCATAAATTGAATTCATGGAAATCTGTTTTTATTAGCTTACATTACATTTTCATTTTATTTAATTGTCTTACTGATCTTCAATAAACACAAACAATATCCAGTAGGATTAATTTTAAATTTCAGGTCCCTATTTAGGGGCACACGATTAGGAGCTGGTTCGCAGAAGTGTGGAGGTATTTATTACTTATCTCTGTTATGTATTATGAGGTTTCACAGAATATCATTATTTTTCTTACTAACTTAGTTATGTGTTTTGGGGCTTTATCGCTTAAAAATAAGCAGTCAATATCAGGAATGCCTTAAAGAGTACAGTTATGGTTCCTGATGGGAAAATGAAGCATTTAGTCATAGGAAAGAGAAAAAGCAATTATTCTAATTGGAATAATATGGACTGTAACTGAAATTGGTAATACCTAATGAAAAACAAAGAAGGTAAAAAGAAGAGGATCAAGGCAAAGACCTTCTGGTTGATCGGGAAGTTAAAAGAACAAATTATTGGTTAACAGCCAGTTAGTGATCTGCTACAGCTCAGATGATGAAGGAAAGATCATTGAAAGTTTCTGATATAGATTTGGCTAGAGGTTCTGAAACTATTGCTAAACCCCAAGCATGAAGGACAGGTCAGAGTGAGTTAGATGTGTTCTAATGACACATGAGTGCTTGCCAACGCGTACAGAGTGAAAAGCAAAATTACTTTTGCAAAAGATTCTTAAAATCTCATCTCTCGATTAACTAGCCTATTTAAATGTTTTTATTAAATATTAGTGGATCTTCTTAGCTGTGTTTAAAGAGACATAACTGAGTGGAAGGGCTTGGAGGTAGGAACATCTTAGGTAAGAGAGAGGGCCAGGCTGTTTAGACCATGAGATCACAACCACCGAAGCGTTGAGGGCAGATCACTCCACAGTGGGAAAGTCTTAGGGGAAATGACTTCCTAACACTGAAAGCCCAATCCTGTAAAACAGCGAGTCATAAAGAGAAGGCGTCTATAAAAGCCTGGATTTGCCTCAGGTATCTCACAAGTTTAGATTACAATTTATAAAAATTATTGAAAAGTAGAACATGGAAGAAAGAATAGGATGTAAAAGAAAACTGGAAGTTGTTCAGATTTTCCTATTTTGAGAAGTCTAATTTTTAAAGTAGTGACAGAATGGGTACTTAAAAAATGTCTATAGCTCATGTAAAACAAAAAGAATAAATTATGAACAATGATACTCACAAAAGCTTTTTGGAGTGAGGTGGGAGAAACACATATATTGTTTAAAGGGAAGAAAAGAATCAACCATGTTTTCTCAAAGCTCAAAAGACATCAAGTAATAAATCCAACAGCCTATCAGGTTGCTTCTTACCCCTTCCGCACAAAGTCAACGTGCTTCTTTGGAAGAATAGACATTATTTCATTCAAGAGCTGATCTGGATTCACCAATCTGGTTGTAGTCACATTATAGTGAAGCTTAAAAAGAAAAAGGAGTGAGAAGTCAATCTTTACATCAACACAAAGACCATCCTGCCTGATTTAGAGAACCAAATTTCCTCCATGTAGTACTATTTCAAATGAAAATATTTCAAGAAAAATACTGAAAGAATTTACAACCCACTCTTGGTAAATTGTATTAAGATGGCACTGGGAAAGCTTGGAGAAATCATGTTTATTAGTAACTATTTCCATATCATCCTTTTAATACTTTTATCTTCCTCTCCTACCAATCTTTTTAAAGAAATAAATATTAAATAATGTCTATTTGTTTAAACTGTACCTGTTTCTCCCTTCCTACACTATGACAGAGACACTTACAGTCCTGAAACGTAAACTGAGGGAAGATGAAACAAATGCCCTAGAAATTTCCATTTGTATATAGTTGGATATATTTCCTTAACTCTTTCTTGAGTATTTTGAAAATATTATAGAATCCCAGGGCTAGTTTTCTTTTAAATAAATGTTTTTTAAAAGTCAGTCATTTTGCCTGGCTGGTGTGGCTCAATGTTTGAGCATCAACCTATGAACCAAGAGGTCACGGTTCCATTCCTGGTCAGGGCACATGCCTTGGTTGTGGGAGCATGCAGGAGGCAGCCAATCAATGATACATCTCATCATTGATGTTTCTATCTTTCTCCCTCTCCCTTCCTCTCTGAAATCAATAAAAATAAAAATAAAATTTTTAATTTTTTAATTAAAAAAAAGTCAGTCATCTTGAAGGTGGTGGTTTCATAGGTGCATATCTATTGCTAAAAGTATGTTAACTGTACATACTTTTAAGATGTATAGTTTACTATATGTCAGTATACCTGTGTAAATCCTTTTCTTAAGAAAAGAGTCAATATGAAGAAAATACCAGAGAAATAATAGGGGAGATGAGATGCTGAGATGAAGGCGGGTGCTCCATGACTGGAGCTGGGAACCCCAGCTTTAGTTATAAAAGGAACAAGTGGCACAGCTACAATGGGACCCTCTATCTCCTGGGTCCCAGGGCTCTTCCACCAACTAAGCCACCTTTGTTCAGGTAACAATCCACTAACACTTCCAAATCACAATTTAAGTGATTCCTTTTGTAAAATAATTAATCCTACTTTGTCCATTAGCATTTGATAATTGCTTAGCTTCTCATAAGTTGGACAAGTTTCCTTAATTTTCTTTTATTTAATGTTGTTCAGGAAAATGGCATTATGGTTTTCTTAATCTCCATGTCAGTGTTTGGAATACTTTACAATACTCTCCAACCAGAGAAATCTCAGAATAAAAGGATAAAATACATCTAATAAACAGCCATATGTAACATAAAAGTTATTCGTGTATTATACAAGTTCAACAAGGCAACAATACTAATAGATAAGTCCTTTCTTCTTCCTCTTCAAGACAGGACATATATGGGATCTCAGAACCCTTCTCCTCTAAAGCACCCTTCCTCCTAACAACTCAGGATTTTCCTTCCCCCACACCTACCCAGATTTGCTCAAAATGAGACTCACAGTGCCAAAACTAAACACAGACCCAGTCCCCAAATCATAGGGAACATTTGCATTTTCCCCTCCCTCCTGTGGGTCCACACCCTTCTTGAACATGTTTTATTACAGCACTGAGCTTTGTCAGAGCAATAACATCCCTGCCTATTTCCGCGGCCACTCTGAGTTTCGCAAGGACGTGGGCTGTGTCTTATTCATCCCTTACCTCTTACTTCTCCAAACAGAAATGTCATTCATTAGATGTTTGAATGAAAGCTCAGAGAGAATCCAAGAGAGTAAGAAGTATTTTATACCTACTAATAACTTATTTTACTTTTCCTTTCCCACCAGATATAGCACCCACCTCACTGACACATTCAACTTTTTAAAGCCTAGTGTATCCATTAAATGCGATCCAAACCTCTTAGCCAGCCCACCTTCCCAGCCTGTCGCTCACTATTTTCTTCACACACATCACACTCAAAGTTCAAATGAACTTCCCATGCATTCAAATATTCTATGAGGGCTTAAAAAGTTATCCATGTATCAGGGACTCTTCTGTGGTGCCACAGATACGACAGACAGCTGAGCTCAAGTCCCCATCCTTAAGGGATCCTTAAGGCAGTTGCTCATATATGTCCCATGCTTCCCCACCTCCATGTTGCCTCAGTGATTAATCCCTCTACCCCAACTTGAATATCTGAATTCTATGCTCCTTGAAAGGGGCGGTCATATCTAATTTACCTCTGTGGTCTCAAAGCCCATTGCATAGTAATACGCATATTTTAGATGCTCAAAAATCTTAACTAGCCCTCGCTAGTTTGGCTTAGTGGATAGAGCGTCAGCCTACGGACTGAAGGGTCCCAGGTTCGATTCCTGTCAAGGGCAAATGCCTGGGTTGCTGGCTCGATCCCAAGAGTGGGGGGCATGCAGGAGGCAGCCGATCAGTGATTCTCATCACTGATGTTTTTCTCTCTCTCCCTCTTTCTTCCTCTCTGAGATCAATAAAAATATATTTTTTTTAAAAAGAAATAATTATAAAAAATGTATATATTAACTAAATGCTAAATGAGTAAATAAATTAAAAAATACTAATCCATTCATTCAGTACTTTGATTTTATTTTTTATTTATTTATTTTTTAAATATATGTTTTTATTGATTTCAGAGAGGGAGAGAGAGAGAAACATCAATGATAAGAGAGACTCATTGATTGGCTGCCTCCTGCACACCCCCCACTGGGGATCGAGCCCAAAACCTGGGCATGTGCCCTTGACTGGAATTGAACCCGGGACCCTTTAGTCCGCAGGCTGAGGCTCTATCCACTGAGCCAAACCCGCCAGGGCAGTACTTTGATTTTAAAAAAAGCCCTAACTGGTTTGGCTCAGTGGATAAAGCATCTGCCTACAGACTGAAGGGTCCCAGGTTCGATTCCGGTCAAGGGCATGTGCCTTGGTTGCGGGCACATCCCCAGTAGGGGGTGTGCAGGAGGCGGCTGATCGATGTTTCTCTCACATCGATGTTTCTAACTCTCTATCCCTCTCCCTTTCCTCTCTGTAAAAAATCAATAAAATATATTTAAAAAAAAAAAGTACTAGTCCAATATATCTAATCCATTATATCTAATCCCATCAATATAGTCCAATATACCATATTTTCCGGCGTATAAGACGACTTTTTAACCCAGGAAAATCTTATACGCCCAGTCGTCTTACACGCCGGAAAGTACGGTAGGCCAGTTAGGAGTCACCTTCTGAAATCCGCATTAAAGATTTAGTCCACTTACCTTTCGTCTTCTTGGTCCGTCTTTGACACAGCCCTTCCATTTGCTCCTGGTAAACACAGTAATAACCTTATCCAACCCCCTTTCAAGGCTGCCAAACACTTTGGTTCCTTTTCTTTTTGGAGTATCCTCTACATGTGCTTGGTTGAGATCCAGTTCCACTGAGCGGCACCTTAAAGAAACAAAACACAAAACAACCCTGAGCAGAGCTAGGCCTCCTGCCCATGGGGGCCCTCACAGGCTGTGCTTGTGTCCCGTCTGCCCGGCGGGCCTCACTTGGGTATCCCAGGGCCAGCCCGCCTCATTGCTCAGGGAACACAAAAGTCATCTTCTACTGGAATTTAGTCCCCACCCTCTCCCCCAGCCAAATGCCACTTGGCGAAACTATTTTCCCCCTATCTTTTTTTAAAAAAAGTCAAATATACACAAAAGTCGAACAAATAGTACAATGAACAATTGTTAATATTCTGTCACATGTGCTTTCTCTATGCATATAGATAGATAATAAATACATTAAATATATGTACAACTTTGCTGAGCCATCTGAAAATTAATGTCATAGTTCACATTCTAATACCTAATACCTAGTTCACATTCTAATTTTCTCAATTGTACTCAAAATTGATCCTGCTTGAAAAAGTAACTATAAAAGACAATGAAAGGTCATCTATGCTGCAGAACCACTCAGACAAGAATGGGTTTTCTTGGAAACACCTTTTAGTATCTTTACTATTTTGAGCAACTGCTATCTGTTAGTGAATGTCTATGCTCTATTGGCAAAAGTATAGAGAAACGTGAGCCCCAGAGAAAAAAACTACGTGGCTGGGACCAAGGCTGCTGTCTTGCCAGCCTGCTGTATTTTAGGTTAAGGTGCCAGCCCTTCCGCTGACGAGTTTCACAATTCTACCCCCTGAGGAAAGCAGTGGCAACAGCTTCAGTAATGGCCAAAGACCATCCTTAGACAGGCATTCCTACAGTCGGATAGAATCTTCATGATGGTTTGCCTTAATCAGGTTTATCATATATGAAAAAAAGGAAATCTGGTTACACATACTAAAGATCAAAAGTCTAAAAAACACTTACCGCCTCTCAGGGCTAATGACCCCTGTCGTTAACTTCTCTGTTCCTGCAGAATTTACTGGCATTTTAATTGGGGTTTCCTTCAGGCACTGGTTTCTAACTATTAGAAAAACAACAAACACAAACCAAACAGAGTTGACATACTATGGTTTCAAAATTTCTATCAAGAATGCATACATCACCCCATTCCGTGACTCAGAAATGTAACCACTTCGCCAGTGATGCTAAAGCTACAATTCTGTAAATAAATGTTTCCATGTGATTTATAATAAAAACAAAATCATTTTGCTTTGCATGTGTGGCTCTCCTTTCTCTTCACTGCTTATGATTTTATTATAAACTAGAGGCCCAGTGCACGATTAAATCATGCACATGTACGGTCCCCTAGGTCTAACCTGCCATCCTGGTGCCGGAGCGGACAGGCACCCAGCTCCCACGCTTTCGCTTTCGATCGCGGGGGAGCTGGGTGCCTGTCCGCTCCGGCACCAGGCCTTTCAGAAGCCTCTGGCGCGGGGGAGGCTTCTGAAAGGCCTGGTGCCGGAGTGGACAGGCACCCAGCTCCCCCGCTTTTGATGGTTCGCGGCGGGACGTGGGCTCGCTGCCCCAGAGGCCCCTTCTGTTCCGCAGCACAGCCATGGCGCAGACGCTGAGCTCAGCATCCTGCCAGCCCAATCAGCCACCCCGGCCACCCCGAGTCCCGCCCCCCCGCGCCTCCTGGCCAATCATGGGCATAGCGAAGGTACAGTCAATTTGCATATTTGTCTATTATTAGGTAGGATTATTAGGTAGGATATCATGACAGATCTGAACAGATCATATAAATACAGATTTTGTGATTAATGATTCTCCTTTCTATAAATGAAAGTCAATCTGTGTTTACACAGGACCCAACTTATGCCTTTAATTGATCTAGTACTGAGAGGTGTTAATTCAATTCACAGCTCAACTCAACCTGTTAGGCCAGTGATTTTCAGCCTTTTTCATCTCATGGCACACATAAACTACTAAAATTCTGTGGCACACCAAAAAATATTTTTGCCTCCCTGACAAAAAAAAAAAATAGGTATAATTTTCATTGATTTAAAAAATAATAGTAATTACCTAACCTTTTTGCCCTAAGGTGACTTTTTAAAAACTCAGATGCCTATACTTGTATATAAGGATTTCTGATATCTAAAATTAACCAATCAGATGCAACCTTATTATGGGATGTGACCAATAAGATGCAACTCTATTATATGACCTATATATTTATGGTTCAAGACAAGGCATTCACATTGGTATCTTATTTTTTTTTGACAAGGCAAGGGAAAAGAAGTCAGTGTCCCTAACTACGTAAGTCAGGTATTGCATGTTTTTAAAATTCTTGCGGCACAGAGAAGTGTCCCAGTGAAAGTATGACAAAAGTTACTAAAGAGGAGTGAGCTATGGATATTTTTATATTCCTTATTCCAGAATTTTGTTGTATGCTAATGGGGTATTTGTATCCCATGATAGTTTGTGACAAATATGCATTAACAAATCTGGTTACCACTTTTTCGGTATCACTTTTTCTTCATGATGTAAACCTTATAACCCTTTAGAGATAATAATATTCACTTTATAAAATATGATACCGAATTTTTAAAAAGAGATCAGAGGTTTTGTTTTGTTTATGACTATTCAGCACTATTCTCACTGGTTCTACAAGAACAGGAAAATAAGATCAATCAACATCTATGAAAAACAGTTTTCATCTTTGTACACTGAGAGTATCTACTACCATACACAGTTATCCTTCAACAAATTGTCACTGACTGGATTATACAGGATTCAGAGAAATGAAATTAATGTTTATGTCAAAAGTGACTCAGAGCAAAAGTAAAATGCAAAGCACTAATGGAACCTATCAATCGGGGCTCAGACACTCGCTCCCATAGGCAGCTCTTATGTTTAAAGAAAAACAGCCAATTATAGTTTTTGACCAGCAAAATGTTTCTCACAGGGACAAGTCATGTAAACTTTAAGATTATAAATTCTCAACTATCCATATTTTAAAACCTTCAGAAATACATAAAAAGCAGAAAATATCAATGATAGAAGGGATAGTAAGCATCAAAGGCTCTTTCTAAAAATGCCCTGAATGAGCTGAAGGTCCATTTTACCTCGCTGCCCAACCCACTCAGAAAGGATGTTGTACCTTTGTTAAGAGAAATAACAGAAGAGATCCCCCTCACTGGAAAAAATTCAATAGCAAGTACTACTGAGGTCCTACTATGTGCAAATGTTATCTCACTAAAACCTCGTAACAATCACAGGCAGCCACACACTCATCTCATCATCACCGCAAACTAGCCTCACAAGTTGGAGAAACATGTTGTTTGAGTTAATGAATTAGAGAATGCAATTAACAGGACTTCCAGCAAATATTCTGACAAAGTTCTTCATATCTTTACATATAAGTAGACCTCTGGAACTGGCTATCAGCCCCTCTAGCAAACTGGAAGCACAATGACAGGATGTGAGTTGCCAGCAGTTTCCACGGCCGTGTTTCAGAGTTTGGATTCATTAGGATGTTAACATAACAATATTAGGTCACAATTACTGGAAAAAGGCTAATAAAGTTTAGGTGTCATTTTAAAAAGTGACAGAGACTAAATCATAGTAAATAAAAACCCTTCAGCCTTTAATTTATTCATTCCTTCATTCAACAGATATGGCCCCCATTATATACCAGGTATTAAGCACCTACTATGTACGGTACTATGCCATGCTGCAATAGAGACAGCAGACAGTCTACTCTCGTGACACCATCTTATCCTGGTGAGACCCAGGACTAGAAGACTAGGTTCAGTTCTAGGCATTGTTTTAAGAGGCATACTGACAAAACAGAATATATTTAGATGAGGCCAGCAATAAAAGCGCGGAGGTGTCATAAAGGAAACAGCGTAAATAATTGGTGATGATAAAGCTGAGGAGAGGAAACCACGGGAAGAGCGAGTTGAAAAGTGTGGACACTGATATCTGGAAAAACACTGCAGCTTTTCTCTGTCCGCTGGAACATGGGCGGTAGTACAACGCAGAGCAGGATCAGATACCAGAACTGGAGATCCGATGAGTAAGAAGGGCTCCACAGAGACTTCAGTTTAGTCATTATAAGTGAGGGCAAAGGGGTGGGGCAAGCAAGATCTAAACCTGGATGACCTTGGGCAACTCCTTCACTCATCTGGATCTCAGGTTCCTCAGCTATGAAAAGGGCAGTGGATTAAATGAGCTCTAACCTGCCTTTCAGCTTCGATATTCTATGATGCTATGATTCAATTTTATATGTATAAAGTTGAGGAAAATTAGAAGTTGACGAATATGCTTTCATTTCAGCTAATCAAAATAACATATAATAAAAAGGCAGGCTGACTTCTCCCAGAGACTCCTGAGAGCAGTGCTAGTCATTTCTGACCTGCTATACTCTCATGCAGCATGGTAAGAAGAATGGACTTTGAAGGTGTTTCAGCAAATACCTTTCGAGGGTGTAGTGTAATGATTTGGTGTAGTGAGTATTTCTCTTTTATGCTGGTTCTTATTAACTGGAGTCTTTGGCTCTGGAAGTACAAAGCCGTCTTCATTCTTTACAGCAGACTTGGGAGTATATATATTCTCTTTGTTCTTTAATTTATTGGCAGATGCTTTGCATGAAACTGGAGTTAATGATTTAGATTCCAAACCGTTTGATTCTGTCCATTGCTTGGCAAACTGGAAAAAAAAAATCACTAGATAAAGCACAGTGAAGAAGAAAAGTCAATTTCTTTACAACATGGCTTTAATCATTTGTAAATTACCTTGTACCATTTTTCCTAAAATGAAATACTATCAAAAAGGTATTATTAACAATACCAAGAAATTTGAAAATGTAGATTCCATTCTCTTTAGTAAGTGTAGATCACTTTAGTCTGTTCTATTGACAGGTAATTTTCAACATGTTTCAGGCCAAGTTTTCACTCAAATATACCCAGATCCTAGGCAATATTGAGAACGATCACAAATAAGTCCTTAAAAATTGCTTCCTATACCTAGATTGTCATGGTTTGTTTCTTAATATGTACCAAAAATAAAAGTTTAGTGGGTAATTAGTGCTGAAAAACCATGTTAAAATATTCTAACAGAAATGTTGGATAGAAAATATTTTTTAATCCTTTTGAATTTATGGTTGAGCTTACTAAACAGCAAGGAAAGTCCTCAGAGGTCAAACTAAAAACAGGAGCATGAATCCAGAAATGTAACCAAGGATGAGACTCCCACTGCCCTAAGGGCATCTACCTACTATCGCGGATACCCTACGGCATAGGTTTTAATACTGTGGAAGCCTTAGACCTATGCAAGGGTTAGACCCAAAGCTCCCATGAAGAGCCAGGGAAGGCTATATCTAAAATTTTTTAAGTGAATTAAATATAAATATGCCCTGCAAAGAAGTCGGCAAGGAAGTGTCTATCTTGTCCTGCGCTCTGGAGGAGAAAAAAAAGTCTCCTTTAATAATTTGTAAGTAGTGCTCACTTCAGCAGCACATATACTAATAATTTGTAAGTAACCACAGGACTGTCTTCACATAGGCTCCAAGCCCAACTTCATACTATATGCATGGTCCCTGGAGTCAAAAGCCTAGAATTTAATTTAAAGTAATCCTAAATTGTTTGTGTTCCAGGAGCATGGTAGAAGCAAACACAACTCCTATCTAAAAGAAAAGCTTCACTCCAACACAACCCAAGCTCTCCCCACTGCTGAGTTGGGGGGAGAGGGAGTTGACTACAAAGGGGCATGAGGGAATTTGGGGGGCAACAGAACTGTTCTTGATTTTGGCAGTGGTTACACGACTGTATGCATTTGTCAAAACACAGAACTGTACACTAAAATAGTGTATTTAATTATTTAACTACATGTAAATTATACCTCATTGAGAGAGAGAGAGAGAGAGAGAGAGAGAGAGAGAGAGAGAGAGAGATGCAATAAAGTGTTCCAAAATGGAATCTTAGCTTTCTTCAACTTGGAAATAACTGGCATCTCTTTCATTCTATTCCAACAATCTCTCATTAAGGTTTTATTTCTTTTATTTATTTGAGAGAGAAAGGGGGAGGGAGGGAGGGAGAAAGGGAGGAAGGGTAGGGTAGATGAAGAGAGTGTAAAAGAGAGAGAGAAACATTGATTTGTTGCAACTTTGGCGTGGCAGGATGACGCTCTAACCAACTGAGCTACCTGGCCAGGGCTCTCATTAATGTTTTCAATAGTTTAAGAATTCATTAAGCTCCTAACCGGTTTGGCTTAGTGGATAGAGAGTCGGCCTGTGGACTGAGGGTCCTGGGTTTGATTCTGGTCAAGGGCCCATGCCCAGGTTGCGTGTAGGAGGCAGACAATTAATGATTCTCTCTCATCATTGATGTTTCTATCTCTCTCTCCCTCTCCCTTCCTCTCTAACATAAATAAAAATATATTTTAAAAAAGAATTCATTAAGCTTGCAAGCACATACTAGATCACATGTTGGGGCCTAGATATTTTTACAATTGAGAAAATATAATCTGCTTTAAGTAATAATAAAATTAACCAACCTGTGGTGTTTGGGGAGTAGCCACACCTATTGATGAATTGTCTTCATGCCATTCATAGTCTGTTAATCCAGCCACATAATTTTCATCACTTGTGGTCATATCTTCTAAACTCAGGTTCTTTGACTATTCAAAAATAGAAGGATCATGATTCAGTTTTTAAAATAGCATATTCCCAGTGCAGGGCAATGCCCTGGAAGCAGAAACAAATGATAGTATATTGAAGGAGCTTACCATTCATTACAGCAAACAGGAAGTAAAAAAATTTTAATTCAGATTATTAGATGGGAGAATCTCTGACTCTCAAACAATATGTCTGGAAACATATTGTAGCATACTACTTAGCTTGTCATTATCAAATAATCACTAATGCCAGACAAATAACTCCTCTGCAAATCTACAAATATAAAGCTCTGACAAAGTAGAGGATGGAAGAGAAACAACTTTGAAACACAGGTTTCTTAGTTGTAAGAACATACAGAGTAGTTAGCAATTTATACTAGGAGTAAATTAGCCTTATGGAAGATGTCCTGGGGGCAGGATACTTGAGGTCCTGACCTAATAATACCACCAGAGTCATTTATTTTCCCTCATTCTTCCTCTCTATAAACTAAGGCTATCCCAAATACCTCCTAAATTCTAAAACAATGGAACATAATTGGATTTTTTATTTCTCCCTCCTTCCCTTTCCCTCAACATCTAGTTAACCTGGCCAGGCAATATTACTTGAATTTCTTACACCTCATCCTTTTCTTTTCCAGTCCCACTGCCACTGTTCTGATTCAAGGACAAATCTTCTCAGACCTGAACTCTTCAAACAAATATGGTCTCTGTGACCAGTCTTTCCACCCTCTCAACCAGGAATGACAGAGTTCTCCAGGACCGCCAATTACCATCAACTAGACCTAGCTGCATGGAGTGCTAGGCTGAGAAAAATACTAAAGTGAAGTCTAGGCTCAGTGGGGAAAAAAGGTACAGTGTTGTATGAATGACGGCTGTCATGGGTATTATAGTAGACAGTAACAGCACACACACATATCGGACTGGACAATTCTATATACCACTGGATGAATTATTAAAAATTACAGTCATATCAGTGATATGTCATGTCTTGCTCAAAAATCCATGGTTCCCATTACCAAGAGCATGAAGTCTAACCCCTCTCACGTGAGATTTCAAGGTTCTCTATAATCTCTCATCCACCCTTCCAGCTCACATGCTCTCTCCCTTCCTCTCTCACTTCCCCCCTACTTGAACTCTTCATTTTGCTAAATAGATTTAGTCACTGTCAACATAGTATGTCAAGCCCACATTTAGGTGCCTGAGCTTTTGCTAATTACATTCATCTTGCCCTGAATACTGTGCTCTTTCTTTTCCATTTTTCTAAACTTGACTGTGGGTCCAGTTTGGATCACCCATGACGATCATGCCCATCTTCTAAAGCCCCTAGAACACCCTCTAGCCCCTTACCTGGCACTAATCATCTACTACAGTGATTTTCAATTGATGTGCAGCAAGAATTTTTAAAACATTCAATACCTGACTATTTAGTCAGGGGCACTGACCTCTTTCCCTTAGACTATCAAATAAAAAAATGATAATAGCCAACACAACAATAGCCATCTAGTGTGACTGAATCAAAATTACACCTATTTTTTGTCATATCAACAATAAATATATTTTTGGTGTGCCAAAGAATTTTAGTACTTCGTTTCTGTGTGCCATGAGATGAAAATGGCTGAAACTGGCTGGTCTACTATGATGTGGTATAACACAACTGTTAGAAACCAAGTACCACATTCATAGAGATTTGTCTAACATGGGACCTGAAAATGCTAATGCTGATGATGATATGATCTTTTATGATTCTTGAATCAGATGGTATTATTGTTTCATTGAAAGTTTCATCTATTGGTTAACTAATACTTACTTTCTTATAAACAACACCCCAAAGGGTGTTTTGATCAAAAGGGAAAATAGTACAAAAAGACTTATGTGGCTTGATTCAAATCCCAATGATTTGCATAAAGATCAGAAAAGAACCCAAAATTTTATTTCTACTTCATTTCTTGTCATTAAAATGTCTATCTGGTACATACACTGATTCAATAACATGAGTTAAATGCCCAAATAATTAAATTACTAGGTAAATGTTCATTAGATGGAAGTTAAGAGTAAATATCTTCCCAGATCTTTTCCACCTGGATACTTTATGAATCACACAAGCACATGAATTGAGACCAGGCCCATCCAATGGCTTAGGAAAATGTTTCAGACCTCTTCCTGAAGTATCATGAATTTAAAACTTTAGCTGAAGTGTTTATTCTAAGTACACAGTATCTATTGCCTTTCTGAGATTACCTAGATCAGAAGCAAAGCTCATGCTTTGGTGTCCTATACCCAAAGGTGTTAACTTGAGTCTGAGAGTTTGTTTAAAAGGTTTTGTGACATGGACAGTATGGCTGATGGGCTGATCATAAAGCCCATGGATAAAAGATCTGCCTGGGCATGGGGTATTCACCAGCCAACAAAACTCTCCAAGAACAGGCCAGAAACCATCCCAGGAATAAGATTATCTCACTTCAGAGATTTCTTTACACAACAGACAACTTGGACTCACACTTTTTAGTTCTTAGTTTGGTCAAAGACAAACTGGGGAGGGAAGAAGAGAGACAAGTTAGGCTCAAGTATTTGGTATACCCAAGACATGGACATGAGACCCACTATATCTGCAGCACATGAGTGACAAACGACAAAAAGAGAGATCTAGTCCAGCTGGCGTGGCTCAGTGGTTGAGCACTGACCTAAGAACCAGGAGGTCAAAGTTCAATTCCCGGTCAGGGCACATGCCCAGGTTGCAGGCTCAACTGCCCCCTCCCTGCCCCCCCATAGGGGGCATGCAAGAGGCAGCTAATCAATGTTTCTCATCAATGTTTCTATCTCTCTTGCCCTCTCCTTTCCTCTTTCTGAAATCAATAAAATCATATATTTTTTTAAAAGATTTCAACATTTACCTCGACGTTTGTTAATGGGGTACCACTGACTTGTCCCCAGGAAAAAGGCGGAAGCCTTAAACGAACTGGTTTCCCCCGAGCCTTCTTGGCTAGAAGCAGAAGATAGGTAGCTGTGAGATGATCATATTGCCACTGGAAGAAAAGAAAATCAAGTTGTTTAGAAGATTAAATGTGCTTTTTGAAATAATGTTCTATTTTAAATTAAATTTTTTCCTGGATGTAACAGACATTCAGAATTTTTAAAAATTTTTTTAGTTTTACAAGGCATATAATGAAAAACAGCGATCCCTTACACCACACCACACACACCCATTTCTACTTACCAGAAAGAACTACATTTAAACACATTTAGCTATTTTTCTATATTCCTAAATTAACTATTTATATAGCTTTAATTTCTTCTTTAGCTTCAGATATCATTTTTAGATTTCCTACTGTGTAGAATTTAGCTCTACTATAATTCCTTCCTTCCTTCCCCACACATCTCCTCCCTGCATCCTCCTGTTATAATTTTGTTGTAATTTTAGTAAATCAATATTTATGTTATTATTATGGTATTCACAACTAAGTAAAGGTAGCCCTCTCACTGCAACAAGAATTGTTTGAGTTGTCGTGTACCCATGGTGTGGGGAAGTGGGTTTTTGATATCTAAATCCAGCCTACCACCAGGAATGCTCAGGGCCTACTCAAGAAGGCAAATAATCCTTTCCACTAATATTTACAGGGTAAAATAAGATTGTTGTTAGAGTAATAAATTTGACAGTAAAATAGTAGTCAAGTTTTCAGGCTAATTTAAATTGGCTAATTGAAACAAGCGAATCTTCTAGAAAAATTAATTGTACTGGACAAAAAGCAGTTCCTAAAGCGTTAACTAAATTTTTATTGGTAGTTCATCTCATGATAAAATTGCGTAACATGTAATGAACCTAAAGCAGTAATATTATAGTGCAAAAAATTAAAAATTAAAAGCTATCAAGACTACATTATAAAATTTTCAAAAGCCTCCTAATATTTAAATCAAAAAAGGGGGGAATAGTAGAAGAATATCATGTAAGGAAAAATACCCTGTAAGTAAATTACATCTAGAAAATTTGTACTTTAGAAAATTAATTGTAAGGCAAGACACCCATGAAAAACACACATGGTGTCAAAACAAGCCAGAGGAAAATCATTTGGGCAAAAAATGAAAAAGGATCCCAAGTCAATTTTATAGAAAATATCCCTTTATTAACTTTTGGTCGAGAATATGTTTGTATATTTTCAGAAAACAACTCCGAGACCATGTGGATTCCAGCAACAGAGAGGAATCGACAGGACTACTCCAGCCATGAAGACAGAAGAGAAGCAGTCCAGAGATGGAAGACGCTTACGTTGACTTGCCATACTAGCAGTTAGCAGCTGTGCGTCACTGCAGGTTGCCCAGGACCAAACCAGAGGGAGTCGAACCTGCATTACCACCATTTGTCCACCATCCAGAGCTGAAAAGTCAGTGCCGACATGTGCACATAAGGAACTGTTTAACATTGAAATTGGGTCTCAAAAGAACTGTTGGCCCAGAAAGAAACTCATTACAGACTGATTCATTTGCCTTTCAGCATAACCATTATTGCTTGTCTCATTTTCGGTTCTTATAAGTGTATTTCTAGTAGCCCATGATCTCATTCATCTAGGGGAAATGATAAACAACATAGCCTGATGAACAAGAACAGACCCAGAAACAAGGAGGCATGGATCAGACTGTCGGGCCTCAGAGGGAGGGTAGGGGAGGGTGGGGATAAAGGGGAGAGATCAACCAAAGGACTTGTGTGCATGCATATGAGCCTAACCAGTGGTTAAGGACAACAGGGGGCTGGGGGCATGAGTGGGGAGGGGGGTGGGATGGGAATGGGGGGATGAGGACAAATATGTGATAGCTTAATCAATAAAGAAATTTAAACAAACAAACAAACAAAAAATTAAGTAAAGGTAATGTTCAAATATTTAATTAGTACACCAACCAATCAGAACAGAGGCCAAGAGGTGTGTAGGGTTCTGGGGACCCGATTACTGTCCTTTTAATGATGGGTTTGAGGTGGGCCTAGGGCCCAAGGGAGGCAACAGGGCAACAGGGCGGGCACTCTGGGTAGTAGTTATTTACCAGTCAGTATAAAAATATTAGTCTCTTACAACCAGTATGGTCACACTGGCTGAGTATTAGCCTGCAGTTAAACCACACATGTTGCTATCCTTGCATTTCCTTCTTTTATAACTTGTTTTTCCCTAAAGTTAAATCTTTTAAAGGCAGTTATTTATCTTACTAATTCAACTCCACAGTCTCCGACACCCTTCACCTCCTCCCAACATGTTCACACATATCAACTAATCTGTCTCCTTCTCTGTCTCCCTTTTGGAGACATTCCTCCTGATATCTGCATTCCATACTCCACTCTGGATTGGCTTCTTTCTCAGCCTGCAACTCAACTGTTAGTCTTGGGATTCCCTTCACCTCTATCCTACAATGTTCCTTCCTTCCTTCCTTTCTTTCTTTCTTTCTTTCTTTCTTTCTTTCTTTCTTTCTTTCTTTCTTTCTTTCTTTCTTTCTTTCTTCCTTCCTTCCTTCCTTCCTTCCTTCCTTTCTTTCTTTCTTTCTTTCTTTCTTTCTTTCTTTCTTTCTTTCTTTCTTTCTTTCCTTCCTTCCTTCCTTCCTTCCTTCCTTCCTTCCTTCCTTCCTTCCTTCCTTCCTTCCTTCCTTCTTTCTTTCTTTCTTTCTTTCTTTCTTTCTTTCTTTCATTGATCTTAGAGAGAGGGAGGAAAGGAGGAAAGAAGGGAGGGAGGGAGGAACATCAATGTAAGAGAGAAATATCCATTGGTTGCCTTCTGCACGCAACCAGACTGGGGATCGAAGCTGAAACCCAGGGATGTGCCCTGGCAGGGAATCAAACCCGCCAACTTCTGGTGTATGGAATGATGCTCCAACCAACTAGACACACTAGCAAGGGCCTAAGTATTCCTTTTTCTTGGTTTACTTTCCTGTTCTGGTGGAAACATCTCCAATAACTTCCTGAGGGTAAAATGAATGGTAGGTAAATTTTTTGAAAGCTTGCTTGTCTGACAAATGACTGCATTCTATCCACACATTTGATTCTCGTTTGGCAAAGTATAGAATTCTAGGTTGATAATAATTTTCAGTTTTGAAGACATAGATCCATGGTTCTCGCTTCTAGTATAGCTATGGAAAAATCTAAAGCCTTTCTGATTCCCAAGACTTTGTGTATGATCTTTTTTGGTTTTTGTCCCTGATACTTTTTGAATCTTCCTTTCCCCAGTTTTCTGAAATTTCACTCCAGCAGGCCCTTGTGTGGATCTATTTTCATCATTTTTCTAAGCCCTGGTTAAGCCCCTTTGTTCTTAGAAACTCTTTTCTGGAATATTTCTTCAGTGGTTTCTTCCCTTCTTTCCTCTGTTTTATCTTCCTGTAACTTATATTATTTGTATGTAGGACCTTTCTTACACCCTCTCTTCTATTTGTGCATCTCTTTGTTTTTAGGTTCTACTTTCAGAAGGTTTCACATTAACTCATTTTCCAAACATTTCTACTGAGTTTTTTTTTTCTTTTGGTCATATTTTAAATTTCCAAGAGCTATTTCTTGAAATGTTCTTTTTAGTCATCTTATTTCAAAAAAGAAATAGCTTCTCTTATCTCCAAGAATGTTAGTTATCATTGCTTAGCCATTTTTCCCCACTTCCTGTTATCTTTCTCCCCGCGCCCCCCACCCCCACCCTCTGAATATCTTTACTTTTTCTTCCTTCTCCTGGCCAACCCCACACCGTTTATTTTGACCTGTGGCTTCATGTTAGAGGCTTTCCTCAAATATCTGGTGATCTTTGGCTGTCTGTCTCTATTTAAAAGTGAAGAATTATAATAACACAGCTAATTAAAGGCTCTATGTGTAGTCTGAGGCTGCTTAACACCTTAGGGACTTTTCTCTAAGGCAGTGGTTTCAACTGCTGTTCTGCAAGAATTTTTAAATCATGCAATACCTGCCTATTTAGTCAGGGGTACTGACCTCATTTCCCTTAGATTGTCAAATAAAAAATGACAACAGCCAACACTACAACAGCCATCAGGTGTGAATGAATCAAAATTACACCTATGTTTTTGTCAGACTGGCATAAAATATATTTTTGGTGTGCTGCAGAATTTTAGTAATTAGTTTATGGGTGCTGTGAGATGAAAAAGGTTGAAAATCACAGCTCTAAGGTAAATACACACAAGAAAACTGAACTCCCAACCATTGCTATAGCAAGTAGGTTTTTTTTCTCCTGGCTTTCCCCTAGAGAGGAATCTCCCAATATTTTCCCCACCCTCACTGCAAACAGGATAAAATCCTAGCTCCAGCATTCTCAGAGTTGAACAGTGAAGGGGGTTAGAGGCAGTGATTCACCATTCAATATGAGGACTGTGTGTGTCCATGCATCCTTTTCAAAACAGCTCATTGCCCCCACCTGAGCTATGTCTGGTACAGAGTGCCTCTTGTTCAATGTCCCCAATCTTCTGCTGGGGTGGGGAAGAGGTGGCTGTCACGCGGCACAGGTAGAAAAAGGGACTTGGGTTCTAAACGCTTCCAATACAGACTTTCAACAGACCTTCCTAGTTTCCAGCTGCTCACTTCCCTGATTTCAGAGGCTCCAGGCACCCTGACCCCCAAGCCTTTCTGGAGCTCCAGCGCTCTAACCAGGTTGCTGATTGCCCTTTCCCATCGCAGGCATTTAGGCTCTCAGCTTTCTCCAAAATGCGATGCCAGCGCCCACTTATCTACTTCATAACTTCCAATTTTAGTGACATTACTTTTATCTCCTCTCTCATTCTCTTCACTGTGATTTTTCTTGCCCTTTTCTCCCTTTGTTATTTTTGTGAGGTTTTAGAAAATGTTGGATGCAAACATATTTGTTCAATCCACTGTGCTTAAATGAAAATTTCTCAATAATGTACCCATAAGACTATGAGACTCTCTGCCTGCAAGGTGTTCAATTTTAATAACACCGATAATATTTAAATGCTATGTATCTCCTCGCAAAGTACATGATTCAAAGAGGTCTACTACCAGTTGTTTTTATTAGTAGACTTGATCAGTTAATATTTCAGATGGCCACAATAATATATGCTTTGAAATTTATACAATGGATCTATCCATCTAGTGGGAGAAGTATAAGCTACTGTGATGAATTATCACAGAACATTTCCTTTAATCCAGACAGGGCATGGGAAAAGGTTTCATGGAGAAAGTACTTGGGAACCAGGTGAAAACTATGTAGTTAGAATTACTCTCCATTTTCCAAAAACTACATTAAAGATTTTTTTCCCACCTCCCACATCTATGGTCTCATCTCTGACAGCCACCTTTTTGAAAAAGATGCCATAAACTAATTAGAGAACATGGCTAAGAAACAAGTTGCCACTTGCTTATCAACAATGGCATAACCCAGGCATTGCAAACAACACCTGGATGGTCCTAGCGTTTTAAATGGAGTTTTCTAAGCATGCCTAGGAGTTTTACAATCATCCTCTAAGCCCTCTTTTCCTCCGAGGCATAGAAAGCATCCTTTTTATAACTTTTTTACCATAGCCTCTGCATATTACTCATTATGATAAGGTGCACAGGGGAGTTCTGTGTTGAATAACAGATAAATCAACACATTAGTTTCGCTTTCAGGTGATGTCAATCCTCAAGTCTAACACAACCAATGTCTCCCTTATCTTTTAGACAGTTCCCTCTTTTGAAAGTCAAATGTCTGAAAGTAAAGCAATAGCTTTACCTGTTATAAAGAAAGTACCATTTCTAGAAAACTAAAAACATTTTTAAAATCCCATCACTGTTCAGACAGACCAAATATTAAAGAACTCCCCAAGCACCTGGGCTGAGGAAAGATAGCTATTGGTACAGGGGGTTTGAAAAATTGAAGAGTAATCCACTATCCTTCCCCTGACCTTGCTCCCAAGACCTTCAATCTTTAAACTCCCACCACCAGAATACATGGGTATTTGCATTGCAGGAGTGGGGTAAAGGGATGCCTTGGTCTGAATCGGTTCTCATATGCACATGTGACCCTCAGTGAAGTTCCCCAACCAGATGACTAGAACTCCCACAATCAGAGCCACTCATAGCAGGAAGAATTGGGGGAAAGTAAGGAAAGCAATGAAGTGAAAGCTCTAGCACTGCTGCTGGGAATCTCAATGAGACAGCTCCAAATCATAAGACATATGAAACTCTGACTTCTACATATATAAAAAACAGCAATTTAAGAGTGCTTATGGCCCTATCTGGTTTGGCTCAGTGGATAAATCGTCAACCCACACACTGAAGGGTCCCGGGTTTGATTCCTGGTCAAAGGTAAGTACTTCGACCAGGAGTCAAATGCAGGCCCTGGTCAGGGTGCATGTGGGAGGCAACCAATTGATGTGTCTTCCTCACATCAATGTTTCTCTCTGACTCTCCCTCTCCCTGCCACTCTCTAAAAGTCAGTGGAAAAATATCCTCAGGTGAGGAATAATATTATCTACTGTTTTCTGTGTCAGATGTAAAGAAGACAATTCCTAGTTCCATTTCACTCCTAATTTTCAAAATTGTATTTAGAGACCACATAAAGGATACTATTTTAAAGACCTTTTTTTTTCAATTATTCTTGAAATTCTGAGTATGTTACTTTTAAGATTCAAATTTTAAAAATTTGTAAATCTCATATGAAATTTTTTCTGGATAAAATGACATGATGTATGGGATTTTCTTTGAAATACCCAGCTTAAAGTGCAGATGAGGGAGGGTGTTGGGCTATAGATGAAATTAGCAAAATTTTAACAGCTGTTGAAACTGGATGATGAGTACACGGAAGATCACTGTTATTATACTATTCTCTCCACTTTTATAGGTGTTTGAGATTTTCTATAATAAAACTTTAAAAAGAAATGTTATGTATTTGAAAAACAGACTTCTATTAAAGATCATCCCAAAGAAAAAAATCATGCAGTTTTTTAAGTTGCTTATATGAAAACTTCACATTTTATTGTAAAAAACTAAGGACCTACATATCTTGCAGCAGTTCCCAATTCTTGCCATTCCTTTTCATTCCACAAAAAGTAAATTATCATTCTGTTTTCCAGACATACTCCAGAGCCTTTGCTTATTATGTCATTCAAAAGAATTCCTTTTTTTTTCTATCACCTCCTCACGTAAAAGAACTGTGCCTTAGCAAAGTTTTGTTTAGTTTAAAAAAAAAAAAAAAAAGAAAGAAAGAATTCTTAAGGCCTTTACCTTCAAGTTAGAAAACAGGAAAAAAAAAAAAAAACATACAAAGCATAGGTGATGAAAAGACATAGAATGAACAAGAGAAAATTAGGGCACAAGCCCAGCCCAGCATTTACAGTATATTCAGAGACAGCTCTGAGTGGCTCTACCTCTAGGATATACGTAATCTGGATTTAAGCATCTGAAAGAGCTAAAATGACTCAACACCAGAAATCATGATAATAATTTCACAGTATTTGGTTCATAAGCTTAGGAGTGATGTGATGCTACAGGGTTGCTTTTAGCTAAGAAGGAAACTATTTTGTATTTACCTTAATTTTTACAGCAGGATCATAATTCCATGTTAGAGAATTTAAAGTAGTCAGAATCAGAACTCTGTCAATGCCCTGGACTAGTTTGTTCTGTTTCTTAATTTTCCCCCACTATAATTCTCTTTAACCAATGTCATTTTTTAAAAGGCTGTCCAGCAGACATTAAGAAAGAGTTGAGTAGAAATCATACATTAATATAAAATAACTGCAATAGCCCTGGCCAGGTGGCTCAGTTGTTTGGAACATTGTCCTCTACACCAAAAGGATGCAGTGGTCCGGGCACATACCTAGATTGTAGGTTCCATCCCCAGTCAGGGCACAAATGGGAGGCACTTGATCAATGTTTCTCTCTCACATGGATGTCTCTCCCCCCCATCTTCCTCTCTCTAAAAATAATAATAATAAGTGCAATAGTTACACCCATGATAAAATCACAGGTCTGACAATGCTACCCTATTTTTTTAATATACTGATTAACATCAAGAGCAATGAAATAGTATTACTCTCAAATTCATGTTGTATTTCTTACCAATGAAATTAAATCCTCCATTGTTTGCCTGTTGTTTTTATGATGTACAGAAAGTTCTGTTATACAATCTTCATCAAGGTGAATGAGCTAAAAAAAAAATTATAAACTTTATTAATAAAAAAATTATAAAATACAGGGTAGGGCAAAAGTAGGTTTACAGTTACGAGTACATAAAACAGAGTTTATTCTTGTATTATTATTTATTAATTATTGTGTTATTTTCTATACAAACAACTATAAACCTACATTTTCCCCATCCTGCATTTGTTTTGAAATTTTAAAATTACCTAATTACCTTATAAAACCAAACACCAATATATAAAAGCAACACACGTTTATAAAGCTCTTGGGTAAGAATAAACATTCTCCATAATTTTTAAAGATATAAGCAGGTGGCAATAACTCAAGAAGATGAGCTTTTCCCCAGCCTTCATAGCCCCAATATCATCGGATCAATTGCTAAAATTCTGTTATGCAACCAAGGGACTATATACTCCATCTCTACCACAGGAGCTGCACTGACATTTTCATCAAAGAACAGTCACCTGGGGATCCAAATCGGTGACTGTACAATAGACTGGTGAAAGAGTGGCTCAAATTGTAGCATATTGTTCCTCCAGATATGTTTGTGGTTAGCACAATCCAAGAAGCCCTTATGATGTTACCATGGATGTTGTACAGTGGTCATTATCCTGAAGGTACCAGCAAAGCACAATATTAACAAAGAAGTGAGATAGCCTCAATACAAACTTTATTATGCTTAAGGATAGAAATCATCCAAGTATTCAGATCCTTGCAATGATGGGACCTCCCTCCTGCCCCCTAAGGTATGTCTCCCTGTGATCCCTATCCACTGTGAGTCAATACAACCTGACATAACAAGCTTTGGAATTAGATAGACCTTGGTTTTAATTGTAACATCATTAAATAACTGTGTGACCTTGAGCATGTTACTATGTCTCTCTGAGCCTCAGTTTCATCATCTGTAAAAGAGACGACAAATGTACATAGGTGGAGTGCCTAGTCCAATATCTGAAGAGTAAGTCCTGAAGTTGAACTAGTTGACCTATGCGATTCATTACATTCTGGAGCTCTTCGGTCTGGGTTTAAATCTTGGTTCTATGCTTACTAGTTCTTTGACCTTGACCTCTGTTGACTCATCTGCCAAATGGGAACAATAAGTTGCTACTTCAGAGGGATGGTATGAGGGTTAAATGAATTACAAGAGTTAAAAACATAAAGCCCATAGACTAGTACCTGACTCTTAAAGGTACTATCCTAGGGGCTCTACCTATACTATACTGTAGTATAATATACAGAGAGTTCTTGCTTTATTAGCACACTATTCTATATAGTAAATATTCAATTAATATTGTAATTATTATACTAAGATGTGAGAAAAATTATATATTCTTTTGGAATACCCAAAGCTATGCATTTTACTTTATACTGCGCCTCAATTTAAAATAATTTTTGTTGTTGAAATCAGAGACTTTCTTCATTTTGGCATCTGTTCTACTGCAAACCGTAGTGCATCCTATCCTATTAGAATCATGGCCAAGAAGACAGGCAAAGCCCTCCCACACATGGAGAAATGATGACCCCCAATGGCTGAACACAGGCATTTGTACCACCTACTCTCCACTTCACAAGGGGCACTTCCCTGCTGCTCTGCTCAGACACCTGCACACTCTGCCGTTCCTGGCCTCTCATTGTTGACAGCTGTTAGAACTAAGTTGCAAAGCTAACTGTACTTGCTCAGTAGATACTAATAATGTCATGGCGAACCAAAGGGAATATGGAGAAACGAAGTGTTAGGAGTTGACAGTCATAGGAGAATCAGGAGGGAGTTTGGCTCAGGCTGCGTGACCATAACAGTGGGCAGAGTAATGTGAAGGGGCTTAAAAAAACACTGTCTATTTTTCCAAGACCAGTTGGCCATAGGGAAGAGTGTTTATATTTATTGGTGTGATTGTTCCAGAAAGCAAATATCTCACAGCTCTACCAAGTCTACACTGTGGCATGTCTGAGACGCACCTCTAAGCTATTTTGTTGACACACGCACATATCCCACTTCATTGCATAAGTGTTAGTGGGTTTTCAGAGAACATCCCCAATTATCTGAAAAGGCTATTAAAATTCTTCTCCTTTAAAGTATTAAAGTACTTTTCTAACTACATATCTGTGAGGCTACATTTTCTTCATATGCTTCAATCAAAACAGACTGAGCGCAAAAGCAGATGAATATCCAAGTGTCTTCTATTAAAGCCAGATTTAGAAAACATTTACAAAGATGGAAAGCAATGCCACTTTCACTACATTTATTTTTTAAATAGTTACTTTTCATTTCTCAATTTCCTTATTTATCAATAGGGGATAAGAATTCTCCAGTCTTGAAGGGTACACCTTCCACAGTGGCTCTGGGCTTTGACATGTGGCTTGCTTTGGAGAAAGGGACATTAATAAGCATGATACAAGCAGAGGCTTGAAAAATGAGTATTAGAGCTTGTCCACTTTCTTCCTTCTTTTGGAATCCAGCCACCATATCAAGAAGCCCGGGCTAGCCGACTGAACACAATACGCTGGTCTTTTGAGTGACTCATAGACCATACAGCCACAACTGAGTCACCCGATGACTGCAGTCACATGAGCAACCCCAGGTTAAGACCCACACAAGAACTGCCTGGCTGAGTCAGCCCAAATTTCAAGTCACTAAATTTTGGGGTGGTTTTTAAACAGCAATAGTTAATTAATATACAAAGTGTGTGTGTATATATATATATATATATATATATATATATATACACACTGTTTTTCATTTTTCACAGTGTTAACATTTGCACTGATGGTACAAAAGCAATGATGAGTAAAACTGCTGGTGCCCTAGTAAAAATCAACACAATGGCACCAACTTGTACTAACACACTGTATTCTTTGTAGTGCACTCACAGTTAAAAAAACAAAACAAAACAAAAACACAGTTTCATTTAGAATATCATTGACAAAGCAGTAAAAGTTATTAATTTTATTTAGACTTGGATATCTGGCAGACATTTTCTCAAAAATAAAGTGAATCTGTCACTTCAAGAAAAACAACTGACAGTATTTGTTGCCATTAATTTGGGTTTTTAAGCAAAACTTTTTGGGAAATTTACATCTGCCACCATGAGCTTGACAGCTTTCCAATAATTAAAGACTTTTCTGATGAGATCAATAACAACTTTAAGAAATTTGTGTTTTTTAATATTGTATAATGAAAGCTGTTAACATTTGGAAGATCTGCATAACTAAGTAAAACGATATTTCCCCAATGACCAATGCATAATGTCACATGGGGAAAAGAGCCAATGGACAGACCAGGATATTTAATTTAAGAGTACAAAAAGTTTACTGATGTGGTGTCAGATTCCACATGCAACTAACCTTTAAGAAACTACCACTTGTCAAGTTTTAATGAAATACCAAACACTATCCCAAATTGTCTGAAAAAGCTATTAAAATACTTATCTATTTTCCTACTACATATGTATGTGAGGCTGCATTTCTTTTCATATGCTTCAATCAAATCTGAATAAGAGAAAGGCAAATACCATATGATCTCACTTATATGTGGAATCTAGTGAACAAAATATACTGTTGAACAAAATAGAAACAGAGACATGGATACAGCTGTCAGAGGGGAAGGGGGTGGGTCGGACTGGATGAAAAGAATGTTAAGGGATTAGCCAAACATATCTGTATAACCCATAGCTACAGACAACAATGTGGTGATGGCCAGAGGGAAGCGGGTGGGGGGCTCGGGGTGGAGGTAGGCAAAGGTGGGGAGAAATAAGGACACCTGTAATAGCATCAACAATAAAAATAAAGTTTAAAAAACAAACTATCTGAATGCACATCAGATCCCAGTGTCTTCTATTAAGCTAGACTTTTAAGAAATTTTCAAAAATGTACAACAATGCTACTCTCCTTACTAAATTCATTTTTGTTATTTTTCATAAAAATATGTATTTGTGATAAAATGTAATAGGTTTACTAGTTATCTTTAAATGAATCAGTAAACAAATATTAAGAGCATAAAGGACTATATGCTCATAAGTACTCTGGGAAGTAGACAGAACTGGTTTAACCTACTTTTTTACAGACGAATAACTAGCTTTGATAATGTTAAATAATTTGCCCATGATTCCCAGAGCACTGGTCTCAGAGCACTACACCTGGGAGCTTTAAAAATATCCATAGATTGTTCTGAGATGGGGCAAAGGCATCTTTTTAAAAGTCCCAGTGATTCTCATGCAGTCTGGGTTAATAACCACTCTCCGAGAGAGAAACAGGCTAATATACGCAATTAGGTTGCAAGTCTTCCAAACACCAATCTGACAAATAAGTCTATGAAGTACACTTTCTTTTATATGTAGACTACTACATCATTATAGATTCTGAATTTACACATTTTTTTTTAATTTCTACTGGATTTAATTTTACTTACAGGATTCTTGCTTTGCCACTCAACAGGACAGTTGTAATCTTGCATGATCCAGGGATGGCTCAATAGATTTTTCACAGAAATCCGTTTCTTTGGGTCCACCTAGTGGCCATGGAAAAGGAGCTAGAGATTAGCATTCCAAACGAAGGACATAGAACAACTCTTTTCCTCCTGAGAACTCAAAATTCATCAGAACAGATGTAAACTTTATCATCACAAAAATGCTGTCAAAGACCTTAAAATGGCCTTGGAATAAATTCTTTTAGAAAGGCAATAGAAGCAAGAAAACTATAGCAACCAACATAGGCTTAGGAGATAAATGTTTAACAAACACGAACTTCATTGGTATGGACATTATTCATGAAGTTCAGCCAATCTATTGTATGATGCAATAGTCTTTTGCTGGAAAACCTATTCACAGGAAATATTCACCAATTTAATATTCAAGCAGCCACAATGCAGGGCATTCATACTGAATATGCAATCTCTACCTCCTGAGGAGCTTACAATCACATAGAACAAGTTGAAAAGCACACCTTTCTTTTCCATTTGTAATTTTCAAATATGAGGAGAGGAAAATTAATCAACAAAGATTAAGTTTTTTGGCGTTTAAAAGAAAGGACAAGGTGTTTTCAATCTCATTATAGAGATTTGGTGGTCTGGCCCTACTTAATCAAGGTGAGTGAGCCAGAGGTAAATTTTGAATAAAAAGTGGAGATGGCACTTAATAGATGGAAAAACTGGGAGATATTCTGAATACATAATAATGAAAAAAACTGCACTAATAAGGTATTCATATTTTCAAAGTGTTTCCTATTAATCTCATGTTATCCTCATAACAATCCATAACAGAGGCCAGGCCAAGAATCGTCATTTTATAGATCAGAACTAGAGTAGGTGGCATGCATATTATTGGGAGGGTGAATACTTAGACCTCAGCATTCCTGACTTTCCCTCTCAGAGGCCATTTTTCTAAATCAGTGGTTCTCAAAGTGTGTCCCAGCAGCATCAGTGTCATCTGGGAGCTTGTAAGAAGTACAAATTCTTAGTCTTGCCCCAGATCTATTGAATCAGACACCCTCAGGGTGGTGGTGCCCAGCGATAGGTGTTTTAACAAGCCCATCTGACAATTGCGACACATGCTAACATCTGAGAACCACTACACTAATTAGATCATGGGGTCCACCCAATTGTACATCAGCTCATTCAAGCATATATTAAGTATCTATTACATATCTAATGTACAAGAGTGGGGGGCAAGGAAACAGAAGAGAGTGGAACAAGAGTTGGTTACAGAAAACAGACAATGCTTAAGAAAAAGGAGGGAAAACCATATCAGCAAAGACATGCAACAGAGGTCTAAAAAATGCATTTGCAACAGAATTAAGAAAGCATCTAGGAGAGAATGTTTGTACAGCAGACATAATAAATGCAATTTTTAAGCTAACAGTTAAATTTGCTGTCCTCCAAATATAGCAGTAGCACCACAGACATGTTCAAGTTGAGTCAAACAATTCCAATAGACTTCTATTATTTAAAAACACTAAGCAACAAAGTTTACCTGAAGCATTTGTTGAAGAAGCAGAATGCTACTGGGAGAGAGCCACTTAGGAACCTCATATTTCCCTTTCTGCAAAAAAAAAAAAAAAAAAAGAAAACATTTAAGAAAGTTAGGTTCAATCAGCCTTGACACAAATTTCTAAGGTAAACAAGCTTGAAGACTTCACCCAACTCTAAAATTTCAATATCATTATTAATAACATAAGAAATCCATTTCTTGTCCTAGCTGGCTTGGCTCTAGTGAGTAGAGCATCAGCCTGCGGACTGAAAAGTCCCAGGTTCGATTTGCAGTCAAGGGCACATGCCTGGATTGTGGGCTCGATCCCCAGTGTGGGGTGTGCAGGAGGCAGCCAATCAATGATCCTCTCTCACTGATGTTTCTATCTCTCTCTCCCCTTCCCTTCTTCTTTGAAATCAATAAAAATCTATTTAAAAAAAAAAAAGAAATCAGCCAAAACCGGTTTGGCTCAGTGGATAGAGCGTCGGCCTGCGGACTCAAGGGTCTCAGGTTCGATTCCGGTCAAGGGCATGTACCTTGGTTGCGGGCACATCCCCAGTAGGGGGTGTGCAAGAGGCAGCTGATCGATGTTTCTAACTCTCTATCCCTCTCTCTTCCTCTCTGTAAAAAATCAATAAAATATATATTAAAAAAAAAAAAAAGAAAGAAATCCATTTCTTGCCTTAAAGGGAAAAAAATCCAGCAAATTAAATACTATTATCACCTCTAAATTATCCACATATCAGAGAAGGACTAGAGTACAGAGACTGTAAAAGTCCTATATAATAAAGAGGTAATATGCAAATTGACCATCGCTCCAACACACAAGATGGCTGCCCCCATGTGGACACAAGATGGCCGCCACAAGATGGCCAGCAGGGGAGGGCAGTTGTGGGCAATGAGGCCAGCAGGGGAGAGCAGTTGGGAGGGACCAGGCCTGAAAGGGAGGGCAGTTGGGGATGATCAGGCCTGCAGGGGAGGGAAGTTAGGGTTGACCAGGTCGGCAGGAGAGGGCAGTTGGGGAGACCAGGCCTGCAGGGGAGCAGCAGTTGGGAGGGACAAGGCCTGCAGAGGAGGGCAGTTGGGGGCGACCAGGCTTATAGGGGAGGACAGTTGGGGGGAACCAGGCCTGAAGGGGAGGGCAGTTAAGGGGGGGACCAGGCCTGCAGGAGAGGGCAGTTGGGGGGACCAGGCCTGCAGGGGAGCAGCAGTTGGGAGGGACAAGGCCTGCAGAGGAGGGCAGTTGGGGGCGACCAGGCTTATAGGGGAGGACAGTTGGGAGGGACCAGGCCTGCAGGGGAGGGCAGTTGGGGGTGACCAGGCCAGCAGGGAAGAGCAGTTGGGGGGAACCAGGTCTGCAGGAGGGGGCAGTTGGGGGCGACCAGGCCAGCAGGGGAGAGCAGTTAGGGGTGACCAGGCCGGCAGGGGAGGGCAGTTAGGGGCAACCAGGCCTGCGGGGGGGCGGGGGGGAAGAGGCAGTTGTGAACGACCTGGCCTTCAGGGGAGGGCAGTTGGGGGTGACCAAGCCAGCAGGGGTGGGCACTTAGGGGTGACCAGGCCTGCAGGGGAGGGCAGTTGGGGGCAACCAAGCAAGCAGGGGCGGGCACTTAGGGGTGACCAGGCCTGCAAGGGAGGGCAATTGGGAGCTACTGGGCCTGCAGGGGAGGACAGTTAGGGGCGACCAGGCCTGCAGAGGAAGACAGTTAGGGGTGACCAGGCCGGCAGGGGAGAGCAGTTAGGGGTGACCAGGCTGGCAAGGGAGGGCAGTTAGGGGTGACCAGGCCAGCAGGGGAGGGCAATTAGGGGCAATTGGGCCAGCAGGGGAGCAGTTAGGCATCGATCAGGCTGGCAGGGGAGTGGTTAGGGGGTGATCAGGCTGGCAGGCAGGCGAGCAGTTGGGAGCCAGCAGTCCTGGATTGTGAGAGGAATGTCCAACTTCCCATTTAGGCCTGATCCCAGCAGGATCGGGCCTAAATGGGCAGTCGGACATCCCTCGAGGGGTCCCAGATTGGAGAGGGTGCAGGCTGGGCTGAGGAACACACATACCCCCTTGCATGAATTTGGTGCACCAGGCCTCTAGTGGAAAACATAAAGGTTATAGGGCTTTGGAATCTGTAATATGCACTGTAATCAATTTTGTGTTGCTGAAGCAAATTTTAGTTTACAATCTAGGAACAATTATCAGTTGACAAAATGAGATAGTTTTTAGAAAAGGCATATTTGGTGGCAGGACATATGCTGTGGTTAAAAACAGGTCACATATCATCCACAAGGCAGAATTTAGAGGGAAACCAATGAAAGCCAACTTCTAAAGCAAGCACCTCTTTTGGGAATGGAAGGGGCTCAGAAGACAAATGTTTATAATCTGGTATACTCAGAAACTATAATCACCAAGTCCTCAACTGAAAATAAGGCCAGGGGCTTGCGAAACACTAACACGTAACAGAATATTTCTAAACAACCTGCCACACACCCCTGTTTCCCAATTCAGAGGAAATGATATAATCATTTCTCTTAGCAGAGAACAAATTGTTTAATGCTGCCAGGATAACAGGTTAATTATTTGAGCAAAATTAAGATTGAACTGTAATTCACAGTCTACACCAAAATTAATTCCACCCAGATTAAAGAGTTAAATACAAATACAGAACCATAAGAGTATGTAAAGAAAACATAGGTGATTATTTTTAGAGTCTTTCTAGACATGATAGCAAAACCAAAAACTATGACAAAATAAAAAGCTGGCATTTCTGTATAGCGAAACACCACTAACAAGGTTAATTAATAGCAAATTGGGGGGTGGGGGGAACCATTTCTACCTAAATGACAAAAGATTAATATATTTCATGAGATAAAAAAAACTCTCACAAATCATTAAGATTTCACCACCACCAAACCTGTTCTTCCCACATCCCCCGCATCTCAGCAAATGGCAACTACATTACCAGGTGCCCAGGCGAAACACTTGGCATCATCTTTAGCTCCTCTTTCTCTCACACTTCACATCCAACCCATCAGCAAAATCTACTGCTTCTATGTTCAAAATATATCCAGAATCACCTGTCACGGCCTCCACATCACTAAATTCTCTCACCTGGCATATTGCAAGGGGCTCCTAGCTGGTCTTCCAGATTTCACCACTGTCCCCCACAGACTAGTCTCCACTACCACCACCAATGTTCTCTGACCTGGGAGTACCCTTCTATTTGCTAGATGGGATGCTGCCCGATCCATGAATTACTTAATAAAGCCAATTAGATCTTAAAAAATATATACAGAGTCTGGTCATGTCACGTTATTACTCCAAACTCTACTATCGCCCCATCTTGCTCAGGATGAAATCCAAATTCCTTACTCCGGCTCTAAGACCCTGCCTGGTTTGTATTTCCCCATCCAGCCCACTCCTGGTTACCTCTCAAATTCACCTCCTAACTATCCCCCTCACTCATAAACAGTCATGCCTTAGGGCCTTTGCACTTTGTTCCCTCCGACTATAATACTTTCCCCAATATCTACACTGACTATGCCTTAATCTTCTTCAGATTTCCACTTAAATTCAGTGTTATCAGTGAGGCCTCCCCTGACCACCTTTATAAATAGCTTCCCCTCCCTTCTCTACCCCATCATCTGCCTCCTTTTCATGTCTACTTTTCTTTATAGTCCCATCCCCACTTGTCAAATGACATATTTATTTATTTTCTGCCTCACTACATCTATATATATATACTAGAGGCCCAGTGCACAAAATTCGTACACAGGGGGTGGTGTGTCCCTCAGCCCAGCCTGCACCCTCTCCAATCTGGGACCCCTCGAGGGATGTTCGACCACCTGTTTAGATCGGGCCTAAATGGGCAGTCGGACATCCCTCTCACAATCCAGGACTGCTGGCTCCCAACCACTCGCCTGCTTGCCGTCCTGATTGCCCCTAACCACTTCTGCCTGCCAGCCTGATCACGCCCTAACCACTTCCCTGCCAGCCTGATTGACGCCTAACTGCTCCCCTGCAGGCCTGGTCCTCCCACAACTGCCCTCCCCTGCATGCCTGCCCCCCCCCAACTGCCTTCCCCTGCTGGCCTGGTAGCCCCTAACTGCTCTCCCCTGCTGGCCTGGTTGCCCGCAATGCCCTCCCCTGCAGGCCTGGTCTCCCCTAACTGCCCTGCCCTGCCAGCCCAGTCGCCCCCAACTGTCCTCCCCTGCTGGACCAGTCAACCCTAAGTGCCCTCCCCTGCAAGCCTGGTCGCCCCCATCTGCCCTTCCCTGCAGGCCTGGGTTCCCCCCAACTTTCCTCCCCTGCAGGCCTGATCACCCCCAACTGTCCTCCCCTGTCAGCCCGGTTGCCCCCAACTGCCCTTCCCTGCTGGTCCAGTCAACCCTAACTGTCCTCCCCTGCTGGCCCGTTCAACCCTATCTGCCCTCCCTTGAAGGCCTGGTCCCTCCCAACTGCTCTCCCCTGCCGGCCATCTTGTGGCAGCCATCTTGTGTCCACTTGGGGGCAGCCATATTTGACCACATGGGGCAGCCATTTTGTGTGTTGGAGTGACAGTCAATTTGCATATTACTCTTTTATTAGATAGGATAAAAGCCTAAACAACTGGCCAACCGGCCAGTAGCTATGATGCTCACTGACCACCAGGGGGCAGATGCTCACCGCAGGAGCTGCCAAGCTGTGGTGACTTGGCAGCTGTGGTTCTCAGGTGATGCACCCAGAACCAGAGGGGAGGGAGCCTGATTCTGGTGTGTGTCACCCGAGAACCGCCCTCTCGCAATCCGGGACCCCTCTAAGGATGTCAGAGAGCTGGTTTCAGCCCTATCCCTGCAGGCCAGGCTGAGGGACCCCACGGATTCGTACACTGGGCCTCTAATTAGACTATAAGCTCTTTAATTACAGGGATTTTGTCTGTGCTGTCCATCTAGACCAGTGATGGCGAACTTATGACACATGTGTCAGCACTGACACACGTAGCCATTTCTGATGACATGCAGCCGCATGCCGAGGATGAAACATTTGCTGCTCCTGAGGATGAAACATTTGCGACTAGAGTCTTGGAGTTAGTTTTTTCCTCAAAGTGACACACTACCCGAGTTATGCTCAGTTTTTTGGTGAAGTTTGACACACCAAGCTCAAAAGTTTGCCCATCACTGATCTAGACTGTAAGGCCCTAGCATATAAAAGGTGCTCAATAATAAATGCAGTAATGGGATAAAAAGGCATGCATTTCAAAAGAAAATGGGCAAAGAATAGTCACAGGTAATGCCCAAAACAAGAACTTGTAAATGGCCAATAAACATGAAATGTTAAAATAATCTAGTAATGAAAATAATTAATTTAAACAAAAATATGATACCATCTGTTCTCTATCAAACTGACAAACTTTAAAAAAAAATCACTCAGTAAGAGTTCAGGGACAAGAGTGGCTATATATACAACTAGAGGATATAAACTTTTATGAAGAGTAATTTGGAAATACATATGTATAAAACACATTCAAAATTGTATATCCTTGATCCAGCAATTTCACTCCTAGCAATTTATCCTCAACAAATAATGTGGTATGCAAAAACTTATGGATAGGAACATTCAGCACAGAATTGTTTATGGTAACTTTGGGAACTAAGGAATATAGTCTGATAGGGCAAACTTCACAGGGCCCCCAAAATTAATGAAAGACAAAATTAACTGAATAAAGACTGCAGAGTACCTTCTACAAGTCAGAAGGCCGGTGACCCATCACCATGACCTGACCTGCTCAGCTCAGTCTCTGCACTGAAATACTAGCAGAAATAAAGTCCAGAGCTGAGTTCTGCTGCCAGCTTTATCCAACTTCTTATTTGTACACAGTACTTTAAAACACACAGGGCATTTGTACAGATATTTTTATCCTGTGCAGTAGGCAGGGATTATCAACCACATTACACAGATGAAGAAACTACATCTCAGTCAAGGACAGCAAATGCTTGTTCAGTATTATAGTGCAATGGTTCTCAACGGGGGGGGGGGGGGGGGGGGGGGGGGTGTTTTTTCCTCCAGGGAACATCAGGCAGTGTCTGGAGACATTTTTTATTGTCATGACTTGGGGGCTACTATGGGCAGAGTGGGTAGAGGCCAGGGATGCTGCTAAACATCCTACAATGTACAGGACAGCTCCTACAACAAAGAATTACCTAGTCCAAAATGTCAATAGTGCCCTGGCCGGATGGCTCAGTTGGTTGGAGTGTTGTCCCGTACACCAAAAGGTTTTATGGGTTGAATCCCTGGTCGGGAAGCGTATAGGAGGCAACCACCAATGTTTCTCTCTCACATCGATGTTTCTCTCTCTCTTCCTCCCTCCCTCCCTTATCCTCTCCCTTCCTCTCTCTGTAAAAAAACAATAAAAACATGTCCTTGGGTGAGGATTAAAAATAAAATAAAATGTCAATAGTGCCAAAGTTGAGAAAGATTGTTACAGAGGAAAAAAGGGTATAGTTAGGACTAGAAGAGAGACAGAGTACTTTTTCTACTGTACTGTGCTGGAAGGTCTAAGGAAGCCTAATGGTAGCCAAAAAGAAAGGCTTCTTATTTTAATACTTAAAGCATATATCTAAGGATCAGACAGAAAAGATCTTGAGAAGAGTAACTCTAGAAAAGGCCCTGTGACAGCCTTGGCTGTGTCCCTCCACCCTGGTTTAAGCTCAGTCTTTGGAGAATTCTTGTTTATTTAAGGGATGATTACCTTGAAAAAGAGAGCAAGAAATAGGTAATGCCGAGAAAACCCAAGTGGGAGAGGAAAAAGGATCTGTGGCTAATAAAATAATCCTGGGAATTCTAATGGGCTTGAAATTGTTCATTTTTCACATGGTGCTAAGAAAGCAGGCGATTGCTCCAACACATACATAATCATAGCACTGTAGTCAGCTCTGTAATTATAAAATATAATCTCATTAAGAGATAATTTGCTCATTTTCTTTAAAATTATAAATTTTACTTGTTAGAAAGCTATTTTACTTTCAAGCTATTCAACTTTCATTTACTAAATTATTTATACTCCCCTAATATTTGTGTACTCAGAACTAGAGTACAGTCATGCTTGTCTTTGAATGTAGTGATGGCAAATGAATATAGGTGACATTAATAAGATTAATATTCAATCTATCAGTAATCATGCTGGAAATTGCAGTTGAGCATTTTGGTTAAAATAGTCAACAAATGAAAACAGTAAACGAAGTCTGCCTCTTAAACAAGAGTTCCATACAGTATGTCAAATATTGCTGGGTATTTAAATCAAACCAAGAACTGAGGGAAGTGTTATTCCCCAATGAGGAATTTTAGAACATTCTAGGCAAAAATACATACTGCATGCAAGTGATACGACACCTTAATTAGATTCAACCAGCAGACTATTACACTGCGACTCGGAACAATAGTTCTGAGCCAAGATTACAATAAATTTCAAAATCTATAATGTGTGAAATTAAATTCCACAATAATACATAAAAGTCCTAATTTGAATCAATTTTCAACTTGCAAACACATGAAAAACTAAAAAATGAAATCCAGAGGAGAAACAAAGAATATACAGTATTAGTAAATAATATTAATTAGGAAGGCTAAATCTCCACTGAACAAGAATTAGACATTTTGTACCATATTCATTTCACTGCAGAAGTATTTGATTTACCAAAAATATCAAATATCAACTATTAGGATGTAACACTTTTATATTATCTTAAGGTAATTCTCCTCCCCCCAGAGGATTAATACAGGATCCAGTAGTAGACTCAAATAAAAAATAAAAGTAGAGGATACTGAAGTTTGCATGTTAGTACATTCACCTTGTATTGGTGAAACAATACATTCATAATTAAGAGCATTAATTCCATGGCTGCATATGAATGTGAACGAACTTGAAGTAACAGCAAATGAAGGCAAATAAACAGCACAAAACTTTAGGTCTGGATAGGTTAAAAAAAACAGCAAAGTTTGGATTTAAGTCAGTAAATGAGGAAAACCATGGATATAACGTAGTTCAATTTCAGTAAGGAAGGAGTGGTATAAGGAAATAAAATATGATTCCATACACACACACACACACACACACACACACACACACACACACTAATCTGAAAAAATACATAAAATCTGGTATACAGATAGTCCTCAGGTTACGTCAGACTTGACGTACGTCGTTTCATGGTTAAGTCGCCATCTCCCATTTACTTATAAAAAAAAAAGTTCCACCATTTTCACATATGTGCTTTATGTTTTTTATTATTTACTTACCACAAGTAAAGGTCAGGAATTGTTATCTTTCTTTTAATTTTTTTTTACTGTTTCATTTCATTACTGCTGTGTATGTGCTCCATGTGAGTGACGTAGGTGCTTATGTAGGTGGATTCCAACTTACGTTACGTCGCGCCATAGGAACGGATCTCCAACATAACCCGAGGACCTACTGTACAGTGTCACTAGGTAAATAACCTCATGCCAATAAATTGGAAAAATTAGACAAAAGGGACACATTCTGTATGTCCAATTCTGAATTCTTGATCATCCCTGCTCTACCAGGAGTCTTCTCCATCTCAGATGATAGCAGCTCCAACTTCCTAGTTGCTCAGGTTACTCCCCTCATCCCATCCATCAGCAAATCACATCAGTTATATTTGCAAGTATAACAAGAAAGCAGATATTATAACTACTGGACTGATGACTACCAGATTTAAAATTAAAAACATATTTAGAATTAGTGCCACTATGTTAGCTTATCTGCACCAATAGAAATGCCTTCCTCTACTGATGTAATTGTTCCCCTCCCCTGTCTCATAAATACCCCTTTCCTATGCCTCCTAATCAGAACACTATTTGGGTTTCTGCCTGAATCAGTGTTTCCCAAATAACTCCTTTTTTTTTTAATCTCAAATAAATGCTCATTACCTTTCACTCTATCTTTAGGTTAACACTAGTGACTATGATTATGGCAGTTACATGAATATTAAGGCAAAATTTCTTACTGCAATTCCCAGGGTGGGATATAGGGAAAACTACTTAGTCAAA
The DNA here is from genome assembly GCF_951640355.1 of Cnephaeus nilssonii. NCBI lineage: Eukaryota > Metazoa > Chordata > Mammalia > Chiroptera > Vespertilionidae > Cnephaeus > Cnephaeus nilssonii. The sequence goes on from NC_137085.1 coordinate 28,441,472, forward strand.
AAAATTTTAAAATTGAAGATTGAACTTAGTGTCCTTAGACTTCTATCACGTATGCAATGGGCCTCCTGGGACTCTCAACTTGTGTACCTTCCCAGAAATGACAGTTGATTTAGGTGGTGTCCTACCTAAAGGGTGTTACAGACCCAACAGTCCAGCCACATAAACCTCTCACCGTTTCTCTTAATGCTTCTCCCATCTAATGCCTCCATGTCTACTCCACCAGGCATGCTCTGTCCCACATCCCTTTCGGAAGCACTTTTACACTTCTTTTAAAGCCCTGCTCAAACCTCACTTCCTTTCAAATCCCATGCCGGCTCCTGTATTACCTTCATTTATCCCTCTGTTATAATATGACATCCCTGACCTCTTGCCCTTTTGAGATAGACAGCCTTGGCTCTGTCTCCAACAAGAAAGCAAGTCCTGGTGAACAATGACCAAGTTTCATAGATCTTTGTTCATAACCCACCAGTATCTCACACAAAGAAGACCAGGAAACATTTGTTCAACAGAACTGAATTCAAGAGACGCTGCTCGGCCGGTCTGACCCTGGTTTGCTACAGGTGCTCTTTCTTCACCTATCTTCTTTTGCTAGCTTGCCTTAAATATTAACTCTTTGCCTGGCTGGCGTGGTTCAGTGGTTTAGCATCGACCTATGAGCTAGGATGTCACGGTTCAATTCCCAGTCAGGGCACATGCCCAGGTTGCGGGCTCAATTCCCAGTAGGGGAGTGCAGGAGGCAGCCAATGAATGATTCTCTCTCATCATTGATGTTTCTATCCCTCCAGGGATAGAATTGGGAATGGAACCATGACCTCCTGGTTCATAGGTCGACGCTCAACCACTGAGCCATGCTGGCTGGGCATTAAAAAACATTTTAAATATTAACTCTTTAAAAAGAATTTTACCATTTCCCTTGCTATATATGATTTTGGGTGTGTTTTTTAAAATATATTTTTATGGATTTCAGACAGGAAGGGATAGGAAGAGAGATACTGGTAGAAACATCAGTGATGACAGAGAATCACTGATCGGCTGCCTCCTGCACACCCCTACTGGGGATTGAGCCCACAACCTGGGCATGTGCCCTTGATTGGAATCGAACCTGGGACCCTTCAGTCTGCAGGTCAATGCTCTATCCACTGAGCCAAACCAGCTAAGGCAGTTTTTTTAATTGAATGGTATAATTCACACAACATAAAATCCACCCTTTTAAAGTATACAAGTCAGTGGTTTTTAGTACATTCACAAAGTTGTGCAACCATCACCACTATCTAATTCCAGAATGTTATCATCACCCCAAATAGAAGTCCCATACTCATCACCATTCACTCCCCACTGCCACTCCACCTTTCCCCCCACCCCATAACCACAAATCTACTTTCTATCTCTGGCACATATGATTTAACAAAGCTTAGTTTTATTACACATTAAACCAAATATTTTACCTTCAAAAAGAAAGTTTTTCTTATTTTATAGGAAAATTTGATTTAACACAGCAACTAACTAAAGTATCATTTCAGGATACAAAACAAAAACTTTTACCAGGAAAATCATCTTAAATGTTTATTTCCTTTAATTTTTTGTTTTGTTAAGCTTTTTATTGAAGAAATATATTATACATATAGAAAAGTACATATTAGGGTATACTTTGATAAATTTTCACAAACTGAATACACAAGTATAACCAGCACCCAGATCAAGGCAGAACCGAAGCCCCATGCCCCTCTTCCAGTCACTTCCACCTCCAAAGAGTGACCATTATCTTGACTTCTAACAGCATACATTACGTTTGCCTGCTTTTGTACTTTCACAAGTGGAAGTATTTAGTATGCAGTACAGAAAACTTTTACAATGAAATTTATACCTTGGAGTACTCACCATAATCTTCTTGTACAAAACCATAACATTATCATCATCAAATGGTAGAAAGCCACACATAAGTACATATAAGAGTATGCCCATGCTCCAAACATCTGCCTGAAAGAAAATAATAAATAATTCCAAAAAAATTTAGAACATATTTGAGAAGGGCAGTACACATAACAGTTACAGAATCTTCACAGAGCTGTGAGATCATCCAATTAAACCTGCTCATTCTACAGACAGGGGACCTAAAGTCCAGAAAGGAAGACTTATCCAGTCACCTAGGCCACCCAGTGCACATCCAATTCAGTGCACTCTCCTTTAATACTGAACTCTGTTTATAGAAAACTACAGGCCCAGTGCACAAAATTCGTGCACGGGTGGGGGGGGGGGGGTGTCCCCTCAGCCCGGCCTGCACCCTCTCGCAATCCGTGACCCCTTGGGGGATGTCTGACTGCCAGTTTAGGCCCGATTCTGCAGGGATCCCTGTGGGTGGGGCCTAAACCAGCAGTCGGACATCCCTCTCGCAATCCAGGACCACTGGCTCCTAACCGCTTGCCTGCCTGCCTGCCTCATTGCCCCTAACCACTCTGCCTGCCTGCCTGATCGCCCCTAACCCCTCTGTCTGCCTGCCTGATCGCCCCTAACTGCTCGCCTGCCTGCCTGATCGCCCCTAACCCCTCTGCCTCAGCCCCCACCGCCGTGGCTTTGTCCAGAAGGTCATCCGGAAGGTCGTTCAGCTACCCAATCTAATTAGCATATTACGCTTTTATTATTATAGATAATTTCCAATTGATTGGGTTGGATTGGGCGCAATAAGGAAAAGGAGGAGGAATCTGCAGGTCTCTGATTCTGAAAGGTAATTCTACAATGCTACTGAGGGTTTATTACATATGAGGGTTATGTAAACACACATGAGGATGACAAAACAAGCCTTAAAATTTACTACTGATAATCTGAAAATGTGATAAGCTGCACTGCAAAGTCCTCTCTATATACAGAAACCTTAATAAAGTTCAACGATTGATTTTTCAAACACAGAGGCTAGAAATGAGCCTGCCAGCACAAACAGCCCTACAAATCTCAAAATCCCAGAGAGGAGCTTAACCTTTATATAAGATAGCTGAGTGCCCCATGAGTCCTAAGCACTAACTACTTATACAAGCGGAATTTGGCCTTTGTCAATAATGACAGCACTGTTGGCTAAGTCACAGCTCCCACCCTCCTTTGAGCCTTACGAAAATTTTAAGAGGTAAAAAGAGCAAAAAAAGGATAGAAAATCAAACTAAATTGGACAAGAAAACCCAGCTGGGTAGCTCAGTACACCAAAGGTTTTGGGTTCAATTCCCAATCAGGGCACATAGGTTGCAGGTTTGATCCCTGGTCGGGGTGTGTACAGGAGGCAACCAATCACTTTTTCTTTCTCACGTCAATGTTTCTCTCTCTTTCCCTCTCTCACTTCATCTCTCTCTAAAATCAATAAACATATTCTCAGGTGAGGATTAAAAAAATGGTTAAGGAGAGAGAACCAAGATGGCGGCATAGGTAAACGCCTATACTTGCTGCCTCTAACCACATAAAAATTACAACTAAAATACAGAACTATCATCCAGAACCACAGGAAAGCTGGCTGAGTGAAGTACTACAACTTGAGAAGTAAAGAAGAAAACGCACTGAGACTGGTAGGAGGTGCGTAGGCACGGAACAGGCTGGCCCGGCACCCAGGTGTGCGGCTTTTTTAATCAGGAGGGAGATTGCCTCTGCGGAGGCTGCCGGGAGGAGTGAGGGCTCCCAGACCCACACCAGACCCCCAGCGCAGGGTTCCAGAGATGGGGAAAGAAGTCCCTACGGGCAGTAAGAACTACGGACTGTAAAAACCAGTGCGAATTGGGGCTGAGTGACACACAGGCTGCTGGAGACCCATATGCTCCTCTTAAAAGGCCGGCACCACGAACTGAATTTACAAGCTCCCACTTCCTCTGAGCTCCAGTGCCGGGTGAGGCTCTGGTGGATTCAGACACATACTAGGAGAAACTGGACTTTGTGGCATCAGGGCAGAAACTCGGGGGAGGCTTTCTTCCAGACGGAGGTGCTTACAGTGGTCATTGCTCATTGTACCCTGCTGGGACCTCCCCAGTGCAGGGCTTACTGGCAGCCATTTCTGTTTGCTCCACCCTAATGATTCCCAGAGACCCCGCCCCACCCAATTTACAACCTCACCCAAGCTGTGCACAGCGGCTTTTGCATATGAATGGTCTGTCCTTTCTCAGGCTAAAAATCTGTCAAACAAGCTGAAGCTGGGTCAGGGAGCCCCAAACCTATCAGTAAAAGGCCCAAGACCCAGCACCAGCACCAGCCTGCCTTGCTTCACAGCTAGGCCTCACCTGGGCACTTCCAAACCCAATACAAAGAGGAGGAATCTGTAGATCTCTCTGTAGCTCCTGCAGGATGGCCCCAGGCAGTGGCTGACTTTGCACCTCCCTGGAGACCCAAGAGGCAGTGTACCCAGTGGTCAATGTGAAACCATACCAGATTACAACTCTTCACATCCATAAGCGACACACTCAAGGGTCAGACTCAGTGAGCATCAAAGCCTCACTGAAGCAAGACCTGCCCCATAAGGGTGTCTCCTGCACAGCAGCTCTCCCTCTGTAGTCGCATTTGGTCCCCACAGCCAATTGGCCTGGAGGTCAATTCCTCCTAGTGATATCAATAGCAATCAAGGCTCAACTACAACAAAACTGTGCACACAGCCCACAAAGGGGTGCACCAAGAGTGTCCACCTCAGGTGACTGGGGAGGCTGAGCCACTGGGCCCTATAGGACATCTACTACACAAGGCCACTCTATCAACTCAAGGAGACTTAGCAGCTACCCAATAAATAGAAACAAACACAGGGAAGCAGCCAAAATGCGGATACAAAGAAACATCTCACAAATGAAAGAAATGGAAGAAAGCAAACTACTGGATATAGAGTTAAAACCAATTATAAAGTTACTCAAGAATCTTCTAGAAACCTCCGAGGAACTTAGTGAGACTTTCAAGGATCTTAGTGAGAATGCAAAAAAGATGGAAAAGGACCAGTCAGAAATTAAGCATACACTGACTGAAATAAAGAATAATATATACAGGTATTCAACAGTAGACTAGAGGATCCTGAGAATCAAATCAATGATTTGAAATACGAGGAAGCAAAAAACAACCAGAAGAGCAAAAAGAAGAAAAAAATCCAAAAATATGAAGATAGTGTAAGGAGCCTCTAGGACAACTTCAAGTGTACCAACATCCTAATTATGGGGGTGCCAGCAGAGAGAGAGATAATGAAAACCTATTTGAAGAAATAATGACAGAAAACTTCCCCCACCTGGTGAAAGAAATAGACTTACAAGTCCAAGAAGCACACAGAACCCCAAACAAGAAGAATCCAAAGAGGACCACACCAAGACACATCATAATTAAAATGCCAAGGGCAAAAGACAGAGAGAATCTTGAAAGCAGCAAGAGAAAAACAGTTAGTTACCTACAAGAGAGTGTCCATATGACTGTCAGCTGATTTCTCAGCAGAAACTATGCAGTCCAGAAGGGAGTGGCAAGAAATATTCAAAGTGATGAATAGCAAGAACCTACAACCAAGATTACTCTACCCAGCAAAGCTATCATTTAGAATTGAAGATCAGATAAAGAGCTTCACAGACAAGAAAAAGCTAAAGGAGTTCATCACCACCAAACCAGTATTATATGAAACTAGAGGCCCAGTGCATGATTGAATCATGCACGCGTAGGGTCCCCTACACGCTTTCGCTTTTCGCGGTGGAGCTGGGTGCCTGTCCACTGGTGCACCAGGCCTTTCAGAAGCCTCCGGCTCGGCGGAGGCTTCTGAAAGGCCTGGTGCCGGAGCAGACAGGCACCCAGCTCCCACACTTTTGATGGTCCGCAGCTGCTGAGGGGGGCTACCCTGCTGTTGAGAGGCGCAGGGGGCGGGACTCCCGACCCCTGCGCCTCTCAACGGCCGCTGAGGGGGGCTGCCGCGGACACCTGGCTACCCTGCTGTTGAGAGGCGCAGCTGGGTGTCCGTGGCAGGCCCCCTCAGCGGCCGCAGATCTGGCCGTTGAGAGGCACAGGGGGCGGGAGTTCCGCCCCCTGCGCCTCTCAACAGCAGGGTAGCCCCCCTCAGTGGCAGCGGATCCGTGCCTCTCAATGGCCAGATAGGCCACCCCAAGTCCCGCCCCCCAGCCTCCCGCCGCCCAATCGTGGGCGTAGCAGAGTGATGGTAATTTACATGTTACTCTATTATTAGATAGGATGCTGAAGGGTATTCTTTAAAAAGAGGAAGAAGAAGAAAAAGGTAAAGATAAAAAATATGAACAACAAAATGACAACAAATACATATCAACAATTGAATCTAAAAATCAAGTGAATAAAAAATCTGATGAACAGAATAAACTGGTGAATGGAATAGAATCAGGGGCATGGAAATGTAACAGACTGATGGTTCTCAAAGGGAAGGGGATGTGGGGGTGTGCAGGAAGAGGTTAGACAAAGATCTTATCCTATATAATAGAGGTGATATGCAAATTGACCATCACGCCCTTGCACAAGATGGCTGCCCCCATGTGGTTACAAGATGGCCGCCACAATGCCGAAACCGGTTTGGCTCAGTGGATAGAGCGTCGGCCTGCGGACTGAAAGGTCCCGGGTTCGATTCCAGTCAAGGGCATATACCTTGGTTGCGGGCACATCCCCAGTAGGGGTTGTGCAGGAGGAGGCAGCTGATCGATGTATCTCTCTCATCGATGTTTCTAACTCTCTATCTCTCTCCCTTCCTCTCTGTAAAAAATCAATAAAATATATTTTTTTTAAAAAAAAAGATGGCCGCCACAAGATGGCTGGCAGGGGAGGGCAGTTGGGGGCGATAAAGCCGGCAGAGGAGGGCAGTTGGGGGAGATCGGGCTGGCAGGGGAGGGCAGTTGGGGGAGATCGGGCCAGCAGGGGAGCAGTTAGGTGTCGATCAGGCTGGCAGGGGAATGGTTAGGGGGTGATCAGGCTGGCAGGCAGAAGTGGTTAGGGGCAATCAGGCAGGCAGGCAGGTGAGCAGTTGGGAGCCAGCAATCCCGGATTGTGAGAGGGACATCCCCTGAGGGGTCCCAAATTGGAGAGGGTATAGGCTGGGCTGAGGGACACCCAACCCCAACCACCACCACCCGCCCCCCAGTGCATGAATTTTGTGCACCGGGCCTCTAGTATGCATATATGCATTACCTATGGACACAGACAATAGGGTGGCAAGGGCCTAGGGTGGGGTGGGAACCAGGTGGAGGGGAGCTGGGGGGGGCGGGAAAGAGGGACATCTGTAAGAATCTCAACAATAAAGATTAATAAAAAAAATGGTTAAGATTTCATGTTATGTGAATTTTTTACCACAATTGGGGGGAGGAGATATAGCATGATTCCAGAATTATGATACATACTCAGTAAAAGTTTTTTCCCTTTCCTACGATGCTCTGAGAAGGTGACAACACTTCTGTGGTATTTCTGCCAAAAATGCTTAACCTGAATTAATCATAAGGAAGCATCAGATAAATTCAAACTGAGGGATAGTCTACAAAATAACTGACTTCCTCAAAAATGTCCAGGTCAAGGAAGATAAAGAAAGCCTAAGGAACTCTTCTAGATTAAAGAAGACCAAAGAAACAAGACAACTAAATGCAATGCATGGGCCTGGCTGGTGTGGCTCAGTGGTTGAGCGTCGACCTATGAACCAGAAGGTCACGGTTCGATTCCCGGTCAGGGCACATGCCTGGGTTGCAGACTCGATCCCCAGTGTGGGGTGTGCAGAAGGCAGCCGATCAATGATTCTCTCTCATCATTGATGTTTTCTATCCCTTTCTTCCTCTCTCTGAAGTTAATTTTTTAAAAAAAAACAACATTTAAAAATCAAAATAAATGCAATACATGAGTCCGAACTGAATCCTGGACTGAAGGGAAAATATAGCTGTAAAGGACACTATTGGTGCAATTGACACCATTTGAATATGAATTGTGGATTAAATAAATTATATCAATGTTAAATTTCCTGATTTTGACAACTAAAGTACAGTTATAAAAAGAGAAGACCCTTGCTTTTAGGAAACATATACATAGACAATGATAAAGAGGTATGTCCAAATCACTCTCAATTGGTTCAAAAAAACAGTATGCATATATATATATATATATATATATATATATATATATATATACATATATATAAACAAAGATAAAGATAGATGATAAGGCAAATAGGAAAAGATGTAAATAATTGTGAATTTGACCAAATATATACAGAAGTTTCTCATTGCATATTTGCAACTATTCTTTAAGTTTGAGATTATATACAAATAAAAAGTCACCAAAAACAAGCTCCCATCTTTGTTTTACAAATAAAGTAAACTGGCATATTTCAAAGTTTTAACACTAGTTCCAAAAGATACTCCACATAAAAAGTGGATTCTGTAGGCAAGTAAAATTGAAACTAGCTATCTGTGATGGTCCCCTCCCAAAGGATCGGACCGTACAAGAACATACAAAGATTTGTAGATGTCCTGAACTAACGAAAACTGTTTATCCCAGCAAGCATTTCCTGAGTTTTTGATGACTAAACATTTCTGACAATATTAATATCAGCAAAATTAGTATTCCAGAGAATAGAAGGGGCTATCTTGCAGCAGCTAGTGGTAAAGCAGGCAATGACCAGGCCTTCTGAGCTGGGCCTCCTACGTTGCTGGCCTTCAATAGTTGGCTATGGACAAAGTATAGATTTTCTCTGTGCTAACCAGCATCTCTGAAAACTGACCCTGCACCCTGGCCTTGTGCTCTACCTGGCTGGACTAACCAGTCTAAACTATGGAACAGTTTAACACAAAAGCAACCACAAGAAGGACTCCAGAAATAGCTCCTTGCTTTGTAAGTGTACTATGTATTACTATATTTATTGCAACTTGTTCATTTCATTTTTTACTTTACATACTCACTCTCTGAACACAAGGATTACCTCATCACTATATCCCCAATGCACAGTGCCTAATTCACTACAGGTCACCAATAAGTGTATATTGAATTAACCAATGAATAATTACCTCTGATCCCAAATACGATTTGCCTTGTATTAATTCGGGTGCTGCATAAGCAAGACTCCCACAGCATGTCTGTAGATGGTAATCCTTGTTACCCTGCCGATAAGATAAAAATAAAACGCTTATTAATTATAACCCTCCAGAGAATTAAAACCTTGATAAACATTCTTTCAGCACAAGCAAAGAGAAGCTAGATGAAGAATTACCCCAAATAATAAAAAACTTCTGGGGCCAACCCAATATTCTCTGCCTACATGCACGCATGCACGTGTGGTTTCACCTTCTCTGGATTTCCAATACCACCACAGCCTAGCACGAACAAATCCTTTTCCCTTGAGCGCAGCCACGTCAGTTCATACTTCCCTAGAATCCATTTGCATAATAATCAGCTTAGCATCCTTCCAAGCATCCATGTCTCCACACCCCTAAGTACTCAAGGAAAAAAGATTATTTCTTTACTGGATGCTATCTCCAATATCAAACCTTTCCTGTAAATACAGAAGAAGAGCTTTCTTTTTTCCTTAGAGGGAAGAGAGCAATATGTTACACAGAACATTGCTTTGGGAGTCTGGTTTCTAGTCTCAGTTGTAACACCAATCACGACCTGAACTTCCAGATCCAGCAAAATGAGGAATCTGCTCAGCCTCCTCAGCTTTCCCACAGAAATATCAAGGCACGGTGGAAAATGACACTACCGCCCCACACCTGCCGTACAGAGTTCTACAACTGGCAAAGGATTTGTGAAATTGTGAGGCTGCATTTACAACTGTAACAACATGCCCAGAAATGAGCTCTTCAGCAGAAAGCTGAGACAATCCGCTCTCTGCCCACCACTGCTTTTTCAGGTGGTGTCTGTGTGTGTCAAATCTGTGGCAGCCACAAGCAAAGGCTAATGGAGTCTGTCACAAACATTCTCCACTGCCTGCTGTGGAGAACATGGCTTAAACCAGTTTATCTGCTCAAAGTATGTTTTATCTTTATATACCTGTCAATCAAAAAAAAGCCTTCTATCATTTGGTGTCAAGACACAAGGCTCCACTGACAATTTCTGAAGTACTGAGGGAAGGAGAGAAAAATCAGAAAGAATCAGACATTCAGCCGGAAGGGCAAAATCTGATTTCCCTGTGCACCTAGCTAATTCTGATTGGGGCAGGAAATAACCGTGGGCTACAAAGGGCTCGGATAGGTCTGTAATTCCAACATTCTTAATGAGTGCGGACAGCTTGTTGTAGAGACTGTGAGTACCATCATTAGAGACCTCAGGAGGCAGCCTCCAACAGGCAGCCACACAGGAGCTCTGCTGCAGACAGCAGAAGTGGAAAGTTCAAAGTCACCTCAAAGAGAAGGTACGCTGGAAAATGCCAGTCTCAACTGTGGAATGCAAATTAAGAAAACACGTAACAGTATAATTTAAAAAGCCCATATGGACTTTTTCCTTCTTTTATAAGGAAAGGGGACCATCTCTCAAAATGTAACTGTTAGTTATATAACCATTTGGATAACAAAGAATAGATTTGCAATAAATTCCCCAAACTCCTGTGAACAAAGGCATCATCTAGTGGCAACATACTCAAACTGCAAACACATGATCAACTCAGCATTCATGCTGTGATGGCCTCATATCACTGCAAATTCTCTCAGCATACCCATGGGGTCTTCAGCACGACCAACCCTGGACCTGGTGGTTCTCTGTCTTGGTTATATGTCAGAGTCATTTAGAGAACTCATAAAAGGGATGGAATTTAACATCCTTCGCAATGGATGCAACCAGGCTCAATAAATACTTAGTGAAAGTCAGTGCAAGGTAACACACCTTAGTGTGCATTTACAAAGGAAATAGATGCATTTTTATTTCTGCACTTACCTTCGGTTTCGCACAGAGACCAAAGTCAATCAGCTTTATTTTATGATATTCATCAAACAACAAATTTTCCTGGAAAAACAAAGATCTTTTCATAACTATAATGACTTCCTTATAACACATCCCACCTCTAGCCATTTCTAAAAAACAATTTAAGGTTTTTATATTTAAAAACCTGGGTATAATGGAGTGAAAATCATTTTTAAAAAATAATTAAATGATAAGAAGTATAGAAAGGAAGAGAGGAGAATGTTGATAACTATATCCCACTTCCCCTCAAAACACATTAGCATAAACCATTTTCTCCTTAGTGCTCTGAGGTTCAACTACAAGTAAACAATGTGTGCTAAAGGCAAATTTAAACAAAAGAGTGAGCTCAAATCTTAGGGTTGAGTATAAACAACAGGAAAAGGATAGTAACACTGCCATATTTTGTTGGGCCTTTTCTAGGTCCCTGTCCCTAGTACCAGGCAACATTACTATCCATGTTCACCACCATCCATATTAGTCAGAGCCTGCAGTCTTAAGAGTATTCACATTTTTATTCTCCTGTCTGAGGCGTAATAGAATGAAAATTAAAGGAAGATGGGGTTAAGAAGAGAACTGAATGGAAAATATTCAATGAGAATATACTCAAAGAAAGTACTTAAAACTCTTGTTTCCTAGAGATAAAATTCTGAAGTTTTTATTTCCATGGCTGATTACAAAAACATTTATAATGTCACACCCAATTGGCAAATAAATAGAATGTCAATAATAAGTCCATTGAAAAAACCCTACCAGAAGTCAAAAGGAGGCGGGGAGTGACATATTATAGTGGGGGTTGTGGGGAGCAAAGATAGATTCTAAACAGAAAGAACCTAGTCATAACAAGTAAATAATGTTGAACTCTCAGGTGACCATCTAACTGTGACAGTCACTTACCGGTTTGAGGTCCCTGTGAGCATAGCCCTGGCTGTGCACGTATGCAACTGCAGAAACGATCTGACGGAAGACGACACGGGTCTCCTCCTCTGACAGGCGATCCTGGGAAATTATGTAGTCAAACAGCTCTCCTCCAGGGCAATACTTAACAGCAACAGAGTCACACAGATATTGTTACACTTACAAAACTCACGTCAGAGGAATCTTCCATACTAATAAAAGCCTATGTGGTCATCATGCCCTCACGCCGTGATGCCCTCACACCATAACAATCCATCACCAGGAGGCTGCGTGCGCAACGGGCACACGCGCATGTGGGCAGGGCTGCATGTGTGGTGAGGCGCACGTGATGCTGCATGTGCAGGGCAGAGGCGGGTCCCGGCAGCTCCAGCCTCCCTCTTTGGGGCAATCCATCGAGGACCCCATTGGGGAGATTGATCGCGGGGCTCCCGCACTGTGAGAGGGCACAGGCCAGGCTGGGGACCCCTCCCAAATGCACGAATTTTGTGCACCGGGCCTCTAGTTGAAAATAAAAAACATACTTCAGCCCTAGCCGGTTAGGCTCAATAGACAGTGTTTGGCCTGCGGATTGAAAGGTCCCGGGTTCAATTCCTGTCAAGGGCACATGCCTGGGTTGCGGGCTCAAACCCCAGTAGGGGGCATGCAGGAGGCAGCCAATCAATGATTCCCTCTTATCATTGATGTTTCTATCTCTCTCCCTTCCTCTCTGAAATCAATAAAAAAAAAAAATTGTTTTTTAAAAAAACATACTTCACTTAGAGATAGTAATTAAACTTAGGCAAGGGAACTGAGTGAAGCAAATTCAAAAATACACTCTCAGGATCAAACAAATCAACAATTATTCCAGAAAAGAACAACACTCTTGATCTCGAGCTTTTATTACCAGTAAGTAGAAGTTGAACCAACTACCACTAATTTTTAAGTTCATTCAGGGTTTTATATTTTTATGGCAAAGTACTAAAACCCCTTCTCATCTTAAGGAAATGCACATTTAGTGTAGTTATCTGAAACCAAAAACCCAGCAGCAATTACTGCTTCTCCAACCCGAAGACCAGTGACTTTAACCTTTTGCACTTGGATGTCGAGTGTGACTCGACACAGTTAGCATTAGAATAAAGGAATCGAGAAAAAAGCAAGCGAGTGCAAAGGGTTAAGTCTGTACCAGGAGCCCAGCTCTACAGAGGCTCCTCAGAGCTTCTGGAGAATGGATACCAGAGCACAAAGCTTTAGGCTTTCCATCCCTTCTTCTCCAGAGCAGCTCCATGTTTCTGTAAACTGGGGTTTCCATTTAAGGCTTCATTTCATTTTAGCAATTAAAATACTATCACGAGAGGCCCAGTGCACGAAATCATGCATGGGTAGGGTCCCTAGACCTAACCTGCAATCAGGGCCATCTTCCGCCTGTTCGCCAGTCCCCAGTCCTGTCCCACCGCTGACACCCACCCTGGTTCCCTGTGGTTCCCCGTTCGCCATCCAGCGATCGGAGCCTCTGGGCTGGGGGGAGGGACCAAGAGGTGGTCAATGCACCTCATAGCAACTGGTCGATCGGTAGTACTAGTCATTACGCTGTAATGGTCACTGGCCTTTTATTATATAGGATAGTATATAGCCTCTAACCTCATAGTTCCATGTTTAGAAATTGTTCCTACAGATATACTCTCACAACAAAAACAACACACATTCAAGATCATTCACTACAGTAGCACTGTTTGTAACAACAAAAGGCTGGGAACAATTCAAATATGTTCACACTATGTAAATTATGACACAGATATAAAATGAAATTCTGCCAAAACCGGTTTGGCTCAGTGGATAGAGCGTCGGCCTGCGGACTGAAAGGTCCCAGGTTCGATTCCGGTCAAGGGCATGTATCTTGGTTGCAGGCACATCCCCAGTAGGGGGTGTGCAGAAGGCAGCTGATCGATGTTTCTGACTCTCTATCTCTCTCTCTTCCTCTCTGTAAAAAAATCAATAAAATATATTTTTAAAAAATAAAAAAATTAAATTAAATTCTATGCAGCCATAAAAAAAAATTCTTGCCCTGGCCACTGTAGCTCAGTTAGTTGAGTTTTGTTCCATGCACCAACAGGTCGCTGGTTAGAGTCCCAATCAGGGCATATGCCCAGGTTATGGGTTCAGTTGTGGTCACAATACTCAGTAGGGGGCATGCAGGAGGCAGCAATGGATATTCTCTCATTGATGTTTCTTTCTCTCTCCCTCTCCCTTCCTCTCTCAAAAACATAATTTAACAAAAGAGGAAGCTCTTCATGAACTGAAATAAAACAATCTCCAGTATTAAGTGAAAAAGCAAGGTACAAGTGTATATATTGATATTGTGACTTGCAAAAAGCATTCTGTTGAACAAAAGAAACTAAACACAAGAGACAGTCATATGATTCTATTTGTATCAAGTTCTAGAATAGATAAAACTAATATGTGGTGACATAAATCAAATCAGTGGTTGTTGAGAAGAGCAGTGGGTAGATGAGGTTACAGGGATTAACATCAAAGGTCAGAAGAAACTTTTCCTATGTGATGAAAATGTTTTATACCTTGACTGGGGTGGCAAGTACATGGGTGTGTACCTTTTTCAAACTGTACACCTAATGTGTGCATTTTATCATATGTGAATTATACCGCAATAATCAATCTCTTTCAATGCTATCCAATAAAATTTACATTAAAAAGACTACTTTATATTTTCAAATAAAGAAATAAAGTAAAGAAAGGCAAAAACATCAAAAATCTCTATAAATGCACATATGTAGACAGTTTCCAAGCTAAAATGTTAAGTGAGGGGAAAAATACAAGATACAGAATAATATAGTATGTGACCATTTGTGTGGCAGAAACTAATAAGCTACACACACATACATATGTATCAAATAAAAATAAGCATTTGTAAGTACATGGAAAATCTATAGGAAACACAAGAAAAGTAAGTGATTTACTCAGGAGAAAAGAAACTGGATGACAGGGATACAGAGAGAATTTTACTTTTTAATATACACTCTGTTATACCTTTTCAATTTTGCCGTAGGTTCACGGAAGGGTTTTTTGTTGGTAGTGGTTTTGTGTGTGTGTTCTTTTTAAGTATTTAAATTGGACAAGGGAATCAGCATTTTAAAAAGACTTTTAAAATCACACTATTGACCATGTGGGTGGATCTACGGTATAATAAAGAGAAAATGGATCTAGGTCCAAAACTTTCAGCATTATAAATTTTAAAATGTGCTTTTAAAACAGAGCTAATCTGTGAAAATGATGTGCAGTTACAAATTATTTGGCTGAGACTAAGGGAAATGAAACAAGAGATGAATGATGCAAGTTCTAAAGACTTTAAGCTTCAAGCCAAAAAGGGCAGGGGAAAACTTAAATGAGTTTGGTTTGCATAATACATACACTGAAGGCTTGTGGGTTGAATTGTGTTCTCCAAAAAGGGTATGTTGGAAGTCCTAAAACCCGGTACCAGTATACGTGACCTTATTTGTAAACAAGTTCTTTGTAGATGTGATCAAATCAAATAACATCATATTGGATTAGGGTGGACCATTTGAAGACAGAGGCAGAGAATAGAGTGATGCATCTGTAAGCCAAGGAATGCCCAGGATTACCAGCCACCATCAGAAATTAGGAAAGAGGCAAAGAACAGATTCTCCAGAATGAACCTTGCCCACACTTTGGTTTCAGTTTTCTAGCCTGGAACTGTGAGACAATAAATTTCTGTTGTTTTAAATCACCAAGTGGTGGTAATTTGTTACCATATACACTATATAAACTAAAAGGAATCCTTCCCCTTAGGGACAAATTCTAACATATTCTGTCCATTAAACCACACCTCCCCATTAAGAGTGTATTAGAAAGGGTACATTTACAATGAATCTCCAATTTATAATAGATGTCTATTTCATCTAAATTGTTATAGACAGAACTCAAACAGGTAAAGCCTTAACATTTATTCTAATATTTCAGGTGAAATGTACTTTTCTCTTAACAATTGATGAAGTGAATGGAAATGGTATGAATGTTTGTTCCCACCCAAAATTCATATGTTGAAATCCTAAACCCACAAAGATGTATTAGGAGGTGGCCTTTGGGAGGTGATTAGCACATGAGGGTGAAGCCCTCATGAAGGAAATCAGTGCTCTTAATAAGAGGCTCTAGAGAGTGGGGGGTGGGGAGGGATAGGAGAGGGTAAAGGGGGAATAAACAGTGATGGAAGGAGACTTGACTTGGGGTGGTGAACACACAATGCAAAATACAAATGATGTGTTATAGAATTGTACACCTGAAACCTATAGATTTTATTAACCTATGTCACCCCAATAAATTCAATTTTTAAAAAAAAAAGGCTCCAGGAGATCCCTTGGCCCGTCTACAATGTAAGCACACAGCGAGAAGGTGCCAGTTCAGAACCTGGAAGAGAGCCTTCACGCAACCACACTGGTGCCTTGATCTTGGAATTCCTAGTCGCCAGACGGTGAGAAATAAATTTCTGTTGCTCGTAAGCTTCCCAGTCTGTGATATTTGTTATAGCAGCTCAAACAGATTAAAACAGTGAACAAACACAGTTAGGTCTCTGTAACATACTACAAACCTCAAGAACCATGAATATTTTGTTGGTTGTCTCCAACACATGGTAGAGTTGACATATATGCTGATGTCTTAGATTCTTCAAGGCATCAATCTCTGTTTTGACCCGGGGCAAATCACTCTGTGGCAAAACAATGTATTCAATGTGCAATAAACCAATTTGGGAAGTGTTCCAAGAAGCAATATAAAAAGATTAATACTGAGTAGCAAAAGCAATCACAGCCTCAAAACAAATTGTTCCACAATACAGAAAAATATAACAAAACTTATTTGTATATACATAAAAAAGGCCTTGAGGGTTTTATGAAAGACAAACTTAATGTGGATTGATAACACAAAGTCCTGAAAATTTTTAAATCTCCAATTCCCTTAGAAGGTTTGCATTCCAAACAAAGAAAATGACAGAAACTCTACTTAGTGTGCATGCCTGAGCTACCACTTTTATTCTTAGTAATGTTCCATAAAAATGTAGGTGAAAGGTATGAAGATATTCACTGTCTCGGTTTTCCAATTTTTCTAGGGCAGGCGTCCTCAAACTACGGCCCACGGGCCACATGCGGGTGTTTTTGCCATTTTGTTTTTTTACTTCAAAATAAGATATGTGCAGTGTGCATAGGAATTTGTTCATAGTTTTTTTTAAACTATAGTCCGGCCCTCCAACGGTCTGAGGGACAGTGAACTGGCCCCCTGTTTAAAAAGTTTGAGGACCCCTGTTCTAGGGGCTTGAAATTCTTCAAAATAAAAAGCTGGTTGGAAAGGAGGATAAGCCAAGCTGAAAGAATTTCAAAGTCCATATTAAAGACAAAAATATAGATATCCATTAAGTAACATGTAAAACTTTATTATAAAAAGGGACTTAATCTAATGATCTGTGGCTTAATTATCTAGGACCATGTAACCAGATGTCAGGTCTTGACCAAGAATCAATTGTAACTTTGACTATTTTAATATGATAATCTTTTTTTTCTCTTTTGGGGGGAGTGGGAGTTGGATAGCTAAAACCCTGGAAGTAATCAAAATATTATTAAAGTACTAGGAAGTAATTAAAATAAGCATAACAACAGAAAATATAAAAACAAAATTAGAACAAATAAATTAATGAATTAATGTTATCACACTGATGCTTTAGAATGAATTTTGAGTATCAGTTTGGTAACACACTTTGTAATAACAATACACATTTTGTTTGCTATTTAAGTATTTGTAGTGTTCAAGTGAATAAGTCATACTAAAGTTGCAACTAAAGCTTACATTGCTTAAGGAAATTAATTTAATCAGATTTATAATCACTGATTTCATTCATGAGGGCTCAAGAAAAAATGTTTCTAATGCCTTTTATTTGCTCAGTAAGTATATTATTGAGCTCAATAAACAAAAATATTGAAGAAGAGCCTGAAATATCAGTTAAAACTAAACCATATGAAGGATGATACATAGAATTAGAAAAAAAAAAAAAAAGACCATTCAGGGTGAGTACAAATACTGGATAGGGTACAATAGACCCAAAAAGATCAATAAAAGAGACAAATTTTTCCTCAGTATAAAAACAAAAAACTTTATGTACATTATAGCCAAGATCACAAATTGAATGAGCTGCATTAGGAGGTAATGAGCATCTCAATCCTGGGGGAAAAAAGGCTGATCAAGAAAAGGAGGGTTTCATTAGAGAACTACTAAGGTTATTTTGGATAAAATTCTAGGATGTAAGATCCACCTGTACCATAAAATAGGTAACATTGAGTTAGAGTATTTGAATACCAAGAAACATCTTCAAGACCATGAAACAACTGCAGAAAAATGGATCCTACAGGTTTCATACATACGCCCTGGCCTTGCATTAAAATTAAGGACAAAGTAACCCCTTCCCTCAGATTGCTTTTTAAAACCTGCCAGTTACACATAACTGGCAATTTAAATGCAAGAGAAATATTATTCTAATAATATTATTCTAGAACATTAGAACAAATTTGGGTTTTCATTCACAAAACTGATGTATAAATATTTTTAAAATAATTTTAAACTTACCCCCAGTGCATTTTTATCCATGATTTTTATAGCTACCATTTCTCCAGTAAGGATATGGCACGCAAGTTTGACCTTAGCAAAGCCACCTAAGTGTAGAAAAATTATGAAGAGATAAGCAAGACTAACCCGAATATCAATAGCAGAGCAAACTGAAGACTCGGGCACAAACACTGCTCCATATGCTTTCAAAAGGCTCTATCAATCCATACTTTCCTAGAAGTGTATGGCTCTTTCTTCCTGTGGCCTCCAAAGTGTTAGCCATGACCCTAACCTCTCCTCAATCCAATGACTAGCTGAAGATTTTTTTTTTACCATGATAGTATATTTTTAATTTTTTAACGAACAAGAAAACAAAATTCATCCTTTAGAAATATGCTTTATAATTAACATTGCAATCAAATTTGCTTTATAATTAATATTGCTAGAATACAATGTAAAGTTGCCGACACAAAAGTCAAGTAATATGAAACTTCCATTCAGTTTTAAAACTGGGAAGATGAACAATTATGTTTTAAAACTGTATCAAAAGTGGGAAAATTTCTACACTTAAGTATCTAAAAGAAAGTGCCAACTTCACATTTCTAAAAAGAAGCTCCTAATAGTCCCTCCCATGACCTTCCCCATCTCAGTCAATAGCAACTCCATTTCCCAGGTGCTCGGGCCAAAAGCCAAAGGGTTGGCCATCCTTAGTCCTTCTCTGTTGTCTCCTACCCCATATCCAACCCATCAACAAATCCCGTTGGCTATATCTTCAAAATATATCAATGGTAGTTTCCTTGAGGTAAAAAGAAAGGTACTGACTGGAAATGCTCTATGTCTTGATCTGATCAGGAAACATAGGCGTATAGATGTATGTAAAAGTCCATCAAGATTGGTGCACTTAGCATTTTTGACTGTGTAATACCTCAATAAATCAAAATACACACACACACGCACACATATATGTATATGTCTGTATACAGAATCTCACCCCTTTCACTACCTTCATTCCCTACTATCAGCCTCGTCCAAATCACCATCATCTCTAGCATTGGTCACCTGCATTACTGCAATAACTTCCTAACATCTCTCTGCTTCGGCCCTTGCCCTTTTCTACCCAATCCTTTTACAAGCAAGCAGAGAGGGTGACCCTTAGAAACAAAGATCAGATCACTCTCCAAATGACTTTTATTCTAAATAAAATGACTTACAAGGCCTCTCCTACTCCTTTCCTCTCCTTTGCTCCACTTTTTCTAACTAAAGTAGGTTGAAGAATTTTAAAACTACGTAGTTAGACCAGAAAGCTCGTGACGGCCCAAACACACTAGACTCTCAAATAGTTGATCTATCCTCTCTCCCCAAGAGAAAATAACAATTACCTGTCCCAATAGTTTCATATATTTCATAGTATTTGAGAAGTTCATCATAATCTTTCATAGTTCTGCTGGAAGTTTACTCAAAATCACAAAAAGAACCTGTAAAACAGAAATAGTACAAGATCAAAAAAGGAACTAGTATGAGATTATGTCCTCCACTCTTGTAACTGCAAATATAAATAAGTCTTGGGCACATAGATGATACTGAAAAAACTGATTAGCCACATGAAAAAAACACTGGATTCCTATCTCCCACCATTCATAAAAATCAATTTCAGATCAAGTAAAGACTTAAACGTGAAAAGTAAACCTTTAAAACTTTTAATAGAATAGTGTCATGATTTCCAGACAGAATGGGATCTTTTAAAGTGCTAATTATAAAAATTCCATTAAACAATGTTAAAATTAAGAACTTCTGCACATCCAAAGGCATCATTTCAAAAAAATCATAAATGTGAGAAAATATTTGCAACACTTATAACAATGGATTTTTATATAGAATACATAGACTTTAAGCCTACAATACAGAAAAAGACAACCAAAGAAAAAATAAGCAAATGAAATACAAAAGCATTTCACAGAGAAACACAAATAACCAATAAAAGATGAAAAAAAAAATGCCCAGCTTCATTAGTCATCAGGGAACTGCAAATTAAGATTCAATAATATACCATTTTAAGATACATATAATACATATTTTATTATTATGCTTCACATATTTACATATACTCTGAAGTACATATCATATACTCTTAAGTATATATCAAACAATATATAAAAATTTGTTGTGAAAGTCTTAGGTAGTTATTTTATTCTGTCTTCCTGAGTTTTAAAATTAAGTAGAATTACAAAAAGCCATAGGATTGAGTAGGGCCCTCACACTGATACTAGCTTTGTCTTACTTGCAGAGGATATGCTCTTAGCTGAATTTAACTACAGATTAGCAGTGCATTTTGCAGAAGTAGTCAGACAATTAATCTGAATTTTCTTTTATTCATTCATTTATTCACACATGTGTTTACTGAGCACCTATGATGTGCCAGACCTACACTTGACACTAAAGCTATAAGGGAGAAGAAACAAAATGTGGTTCCTGCCCTCATGGATCTTGCATTCTAGCAGAGAAGACAAAAGGCAAATCAACAGACAATAAAATTAAATTATTATAATTTGTAATAAATACTGGGAAAGAAACAAGCAACAGTAGTTAGAATGAGTCACTGAGAAGGTAATATTTAAGCCGAGATCTAATTCAAAGGATGAGAAGTGAGAAAAAACATCAACCCTGCTGGTAATCAGACTGAATATTCCTACCAAAACTTGAACAATGTTTCCAACAGGACCTGGACATGACCACGTAAACAATGTTTCTATACAAAACGGTTAAAATGACAGTGATCCTTTATTTGACTTACTG
This sequence comes from Cnephaeus nilssonii, assembly GCF_951640355.1. Lineage (NCBI taxonomy): Eukaryota > Metazoa > Chordata > Mammalia > Chiroptera > Vespertilionidae > Cnephaeus > Cnephaeus nilssonii. The sequence goes on from NC_137085.1 coordinate 28,462,643, forward strand.
CTGCTTTCTCACCAATGACATCCTCAGCCCCACAGTATTCTAAAACACCCAAATGCTGAAATGCCCCAGTTCTTTGACAGCTTTCCTAATCCCTTCTTAAAACCACGCAGCATAAGCCCAAATCCTATACGCCCCTTTCAACTCACTCCGACTGAGACACCCCAAGGTCCTAGGGAGAATGGTGTCTCCTGCAGCAGCAAACTAAAAACACCTAATGTTTCTTACTACAGATGTGTTCTTAGTGGTCTTTGGTTGGTAAACTTTAACAGTTGTTGGCACAAAAAGAATAAGAGGAAGACTATTCCAGAAAGAAGAAATTTAGGTGCAAAGATCCCAGAGGGAAAAAAAAGTTGACATGTACTGAACTAAAACTACTTTTAGAGGTACCAGCAAATGGAAATGTAGATTTAGATCTGGGTTAGCCATATGGGAAAAACAACAAAAAGCACTGGATTGTCTCCATTTCACACATACACAAAATCAATTAGTTAGTGTCAAGACTTAAAAAAGATAAATCTTTACAATGCAGACAGTTAAGTCCTCTCCCATACCAGCTAGGAGTGGGAAGAGGAAGAGGCAGAGAAAGAACAGTTAGAAAACTAAGAATAAGAATACAGTTTCATGGAAGCCAAGAAGGAAGAAAAAAGTAAAACTATGAAAAGAAAGTTTCTGGGAAGTGTATTTCTAAATAAATTTTCTAAAAGTGTCCATACATAGGTCAACTTCTAGGACTTGAGTAGGTGCTACAAAGTGGAGCTCTCTTTACAGGAAGACACGGGGTGAAAGGTGAACCTACCCAGAAATGACTTCTCAAGGGACTCTTGTTCCTAGAGGCTAATGTAGGACAAAACAAGATTTCAACCTTTGGAAGAAATGCCCCCACCCCCAGACAAACAGGAATCAGAGGGGCCCAGGGAAATGGAGGTCACTGAGTCAGGCACAAAGAATCTTCCATATAGTCCAGCACAGCACACTAGGGCTCTAGAGTTCACAAAGGGGCTTGAGGCAAAGATCCAGCTAGTGATGAGATCCTCCTTTGCCTGGCCTGTCTCCTGTGTACAAATCTCCCTCAGTGACCTAGCAGTGGATTAGCTCTGGCAGCACAGGGTTCAGGATGCCAGGACCCTATTCTCTCTAACAATCTGAAAGGCTGGGCACAGCCAACTTGGGAAGCAAAGTTCCACCTGGAAAGAGCAGAGCTCATACATCTTGATCACTGCCTCTCAGTAGCTGAAACCTGGTGCTAGTGCTCATTTCTAGAGCCAGATAGTCTCCCTTCACCAAAGACAGAGATCCAGCAAGCCTGCTGAGGGCTCTGGGGTTGCTGGGTGGCCAGCATGACCATGTTCACAACCTTCAAGGTCTCTCTGTTCTTCATCCTGTCTTATATAGAGCTGAGTGATCAGCATGTTACTAACCCACGAAGTCCTGACTTTGGAAGACCGAGAGTGTGAGTTCAACCTCAGCAGTACAGTGGGTTTATAAAGGAGAAAAAAAAAAAAAAAGATAAAGTAATTGGCAAGGTCCTTATTACAGTGAGGATGGGTCATCTTCTTAAGTTGAGGTGGAGAAAAAAATGAAATGAAATTATCAAAAGCAAAGTTCCGCCTGGAAACATCACAGAAGACAAATCGATTCTCACTGGGCACCTAAGGGACAGGATTAGAAATACCCTCAACAGCAGTACTAATTCAGAAATCTTGGAAAGGGCATTTGTCAGTGTTGCAAATGTGGGAATGAAATAGAACCACACACCCTCCCCCCACCCCCCCCAAAAAAGAAAAAAGAAATAAGACTAAGAAATTTCAAAACAGTCAATAACAGCAGTAAAGGTATTGAGGTCAACACAATGCTAAGAAATGTTTAGAATCCTGATGACAGCGAAGAGAAAGAGTAGGAGATTGGAAATGGAGGAATGTCAGGCTATAAATCAAGAACCACAAAAAATATTTTCAAAATATCCTTTTAGGGGGTGGGGGAGGTAGAAGAGGGCAAAGGGGAATAAATAGTGATGGAAGGAGACTTGACTTTGGGTGGTGAACACATACACTATACAGATGATGTATTATAGAATTGTACACTTGAAACCTATATAATTTTATTAACCAACTAGAGGGTCGGTGCATGAAATTTGTGTACGGGTAGGGTCCATAGGCCTGGCCAGTGATTAGGGCTGATCAGGGCCTTCCAGCTGCCGACTGGGGCCTCCCTTCATTCTGCACCATGGTGGTCAGCACACGTCATAGCGAGTTATCAAACGCCTGGTCTCCCAGTTGAACTCCCGAGGGGACAATTTGCATATTAGGTTTTTATATATAGAGATGTCACCCCAATAAATTCAATAAAATTTAAAAAAATAAAATATCCTTTTAAAATGCCTAAAGCATTCTGATTCCATGAATCATTTTACTCAGAGATAAAAGGTAAATTATTATCAGTAGTAAAAAGTCTTCAAAAATTTAGTCAGTGAATAGAACACTAGAGCAGAAGCTTTGGAAAGAAAAAATATCAAAACTCAAGAAAAACAATCAGCTTTAAAAAAAAAACAACAACTGGTCTTAGTCTCAACATCAAAGCTGAAATACCAAGAAAGATAAAGATCATGGGCAAAAGACATGATCCAATAAACAATATTAGCCATTTCCTAGGAAGGGATGGCGTTGGACCAACTTAATAAGCAGGTTGACCTTTTAATCTTGCTTAACCTGCATGAATGGGGTAGGAAAACAGCAGAAGCACAGCCAGGCCCTCAAGCTGATGGAAAGTTGGTGACATAAAATGAAATATTTCTGCTTCCACTGGAGTGGCAAAAGTTACTCTAGGCAAGGAGACACCACAGAGGACAAATCGATTCTCACTGGGCACCTAAGGGACAGGATTAGAAATATCCTTAACAACAGTACTAATTCAGAAATCTTGGAAAGTGCATTTGTCAGTGCTGCAAATGTGGGAATGAAGTAGAACCACACCACCACCACCCACCCACCCCCCAAAAAAAGAAAACCAAAACAGAAATCCTAAGACTAAAAAATTTCAAAACAGTCAGTAACAGCAGTAAAGGTATTGAGGTCAACACAATGCTAAGAAATATTTGGAATCCTGATGACAGAGAAGAGAAAGACTAGATTGGAAATGGAAGAATGTCAGGCTATAAATCTGTTTGGAAAGTTGTCTGCTGTAAAAGTGGACTATCAGGTTCACTGGAGAGCAAATCCCCAACTAATGCAGTATTTCGGTATCCAGAACACAAGGGCTAAAGAGGAAACACAAAGGGAATGAAGTAGGCCTTAAAAAAATACAAGAATCCTAATTGCCACTACTGCACGCCTAAATACCATACAAGGACTGGGCCGTTTCAACTTGCCACACAGAGAGAGAAAGCAATCGGTAAGATGTTAGAAATCACTTCCCCTGACAAGGGATATAACAAACCATGCACCTTCTTTTTTTTTTTTTTTTAAATGTCAGAGTTCTCGGTCAGACTTGAAAACACTTTAAAACAAGTCCTTGGCAACCTCCAAATTATTCTTGGTGACCTTGCTATCCCTCTGGCCATAATCTTGGGGCCAGAAGGGTATATAAAAAGTCACCTTTGCACCTTCTTTTTTACTTTCTTATATTTTCTTTATATACCCTTCCCTTCCCTCAAATTAGACTGTCTTTGCATACTACTTATGTGGGCCTGCATTATATCTATTGAATCCAGGGAACATCATTTTTGCTACTGTATAAGAAAATGTGTTTATACTGCAAACGGCTATAATGATAGATTTTACCTGGTTTTTAAATGTAGGTGTGGAGCTGGGATCCTCTAGAGCAGTGGTCGGCAAACTGCAGCTCGTGAGCCACATGCGGCTCTTTGGCCCCTTGAGTGTGGCTCTTCCACAAAATACCACGTGCGGGCGCACACGTACGGTGCGATTGAAACTTCGTGGCCCGCCGAAACCGGTTTGGCTCAGTGGATAGAGCGTCAGTCTGCGGACTGAAGGGTCCCGAGTTCGATTCCGGTCAAGGGCATGTACCTTGGTTGCGGCCACATCCCCAGTAGGGGGTGTGCAGGAGGCAGCTGATTGATGTTTCTAACTCTCTATCTCTCTCTCTTCCTCTCTGTAAAAAATCAATAAAATATATTTTAAAAAAAAAAAAAAAGAAGAAACTTCGTGGCCCATGCGCAGAAGTCGGTTTTCGGCTCTCAAAAGAAATTTCAATCATCGTACTGTTGATATTTGGCTCTGTTGACTAACGCGTTTGCAGACCACTGCTCTAGAGTTTGGAAATACTGAACACAGAAAAGACTTATGATTGGAATAATACAACTTTATAGCTGCTAAAGGAGGTATATGATCAGTCAAAATGGAAGGCAGCCCCTCAAATGTAGATAATGAAGAAGGAAACTAGACCCCAATCAAACACCTAAATGTCCTTGTGAGTGTGGCTAAATAGAATTGGGAGGGGAGGGTGGGTGGGAAGAGATCAACCAATGAACTTGTATGCATAAGCATAACCCATGGACACAGATAAAGGGGTGGCGAGAGCCAAGTGGGGGAGGTGGGGCGGGGGGGGGGGGGGGAGCAGGATGGAAGAGGTTAATGGGGAAAAAAGGAGGACGTATGTAATCTATGTAATACTTTCAAAAATAAAGATTTTAAAAATAAATAAATGTTTAAAAAAAGAATTGGAGGTCTTGAATTTCTCTGAGGAAACAAGAAATTGCCTAGATAATAGGAGGAGGTTTATCATTAAATTTTATAGGACAGCAACAAATTGGGGTCATTTTCTTATTAACATGGCATTATTTAGGGCCTAAATTTTAGACTATGCTATTCATCGATGAGTAATACATTTGCCTTACCTAGTGAGCTTGGTAAGACACTGATTCTGAGGATATTTCAAGTGAGAGGTAGAATACAGAATAGCTTATTATGTGCCTTGTAATACAGTCAATTAACATTCTGTCCTGCTCCCTTGCAGAGGCTTCAGAGAGCACCAGCAAAGAGACATTCGTGCCTAAAGGTGTTAAGGGACTGATTTGCTCATCTCCTTGATCCACAGTAGTAGATACAATGGCAAGATCCGCTGGTGAAATAGGCCCATGAGGTGCAATAAGGGCATTTCTGATTTCTTCCACACGATACGGTAAACAGAAACCAAAATATGAATAAAAAAATCACTGGCCTCTGAGCAAAACTCCAGGCACCTGTGATACACGCCCTCCTTCCACCTTCCCCCATTCCACAACCGAAGAGAAATAGCAAAGGTGAAGCTCGAGAACAATTACTCATCCTAGGTGTCGGAGGCCTGATCACTCTCTCGGGATGCCCTCCTTTGGGAGTGTCCCTTTCTCCCACAGGTTTCCGGGTGCGAGCCGCTCCTTTTACTGATACAGATTCCCCTTTTAGCGTGAGCCTCTTGAAAGCCACTACTTTGGGAAAGTAAAGGGAGAAGGGAAAGGGGTGATAACACATTACACATTTCCTTTCTACGGAACTGCCCCCGTAAACCGAGTTGCACGAACAGAAATAACTGGAAACGCTTGGGTTTCTTCCGCAGAGACAGACAGGGTCATGGAAACGTGGCATCGGAATTCCCATCTCTTGCAGCCTCCTGGGTGGCAAAGGCTTTGCCTGCACCTACTTTATTGTAAGTAAGTACGATCATTATCCCCACTTACAGAGGAGAAAACCGGGGGGGTCGGAAAAGCTAAATATCTCATCCAGGGGACGGGACCAGTAAGGTGGGGGCTCCGGTAAAATTCTCCTCTGGGAGCAAACCGGGCTCTCGCCGCCGGCCCCCCGCATGGCCGGGACACCGGCGGGAGACACTGACCTGAGGGGCGGAGGGCCAGGCAGGGCGCGGCCGGGCACAGGGACAGAGGGTCCCGCTCAGGGTCCGGGCGAAGCTGCGAGTGCCCAGAGTTGCTCCGTGCCTTTTAGATCCTGCGGTTCACGCCGCTTCCGCCCGCCAAAGGAATCAAACCTCCCGGGCCGGAAGGGGCGGGGCGCGGCGGGGGCGCGCGCAGAGCCGGTTCAGTGCGACGGGGGCGCGCGTTCGTCCTCGGACCGGAAGCAGGAAGTGCATGTCTGGGAGTAGGAGTAGGAGTGGCAAGTGGCCCCTGGGGCAGCTGAGGTGAGTTCGTCTTCCAACTGGGATAAGCCTTTCCCGCGGGGGTGGGCAGGCACGTGGAGATTCTCTCAGTGGCGAGGACACACAGAGTGTCCGCAGAACTCAACTCTCCGACGTTGTGTCCTAAAGTTGATCTGCAAAGAAGTCGCTAGTAGTCACGGTTCTCATCCGAGTCCTCCCCGCCAGATCTTACTGAAATGTGTTGCCACGAGGAATAAACACCCCCCAGAAACCAAATTATCCATTAGATAACTCAAGGTACCGTAAATACCAACCCAGCATCATAATTGAAGTATTTTTTTAATACATTTTACTGATTTTTTACTGAGAGGAAGGGAGAGGGATAGAGAGTTAGAAACATCGATGAGAGAGAAACATCGATCAGTTGCCTCCTGCACACCCCCTACTGGGGATGTGCCCGCAACCAAGGTACATGCCCTTGACCGGAATCGAACCTGGGACCCTTCAGTGGCTCTATCCACTGAGCCAAACCGGTTAGGGCATGAAGTCTTTCTAATACATTTTACTGTTTGGTCTTTATGCGTATGAATGGTCATCGCTGTATAAATTACAATTGTAATGATAACTTGGTCTAGGGGGAAAAAAATTTATAGCCACAGGAAAGAAAAAAATATTAAGTATAAATATATATATGTGTGTGTGTTTTTATATGTATTTTTAATAGACTCTTTTTTTAGAACAGTTTTAGGTTCACAGCAAATTTGAGAGAAAATACAGAGATTTCCCCTAAATGCTTTGCCCCCACACCTGCATAGCCTCCCCCAATAACAACATCTCCTACCAGAGCAGTACCTGTGTTACAACTAATGAACCTACATTGACATATCATCACCCAGACACCATAGTTTACGTTAGGATTCCCTCTTGATGTTGTACATCTGATGGGTTTAGACAAATGTATGATGACAGGTGCCCACTATTACAGTATCATGCAGCGTAGTTTCGCTGCCCTAAAAATTCTCTGCTCTGCCTTTCTGTGAAGCTGATGTACAATAGGGTGCTGAATAAAAGATTTTCAAGTCAAAATATTACATTAAGACAATATTCTGTGGAATAGAAATATGAGTAAGGAGAAAAAAAGAGGGAAAATAAGCAAGTGTTTAAAAACAGGTTGTGTATTTTTGTTTATGTGTTATTTTTTAATGGATAATTATAGGTATCAAATCACTTCAGTATTTTTCCATCCACTGGATGTTACAGCTTTACTATGAGAGGTTTGCAATAATCCAGCTTTAAAAATATATACAGGGGTGGGCAAAAGTAGGTTTACAGTTGTGAGTATGTGAAGAGTTTTTTCTTGTATTATTTATTAATTGTTGTATTATTTATTTGTATTACAACTGTAAACCTACTTTTGCCAACCCCTGTATTTACAGTAATCCTTGTGACCATTCAAAATCCCTTGTGAGAAAATGTAGGTGTCTATTTAACGTTTTTCAAAATTATTTTGAGTGTACACAGTCAAAAGAGTTTAAATATTGCTGAATTAAGGAGAATATGCTGCAAGAGAAAACAGTCCGGTGCAAGGAGGCAGGGTTCCGTGGGCCTGTTTCCTCATATGGGCAATAAGGAGGCTGGATTGTAATTCTGCTGCTCCCTGTTTCATGAGTCACTAACTGGGTGGGTCAGGCCATTCGGAATGTAATATTTCTACCAATAATAATACCATTAGCAGCTATAATAAGACCCACTACAATTTTTAAAATATATCATTATTGGTTTCAGAGAGGAAGAGAGAGAGATAGAAACCTCAATGATGAGAGAGAATCGTTGATCAATTGCCTCCTACAAGCCCCCTACTAGGGATTGAGCCCACAACCCAGGCATGTGCCCTGACCGGGAATCAAACCATGACGCTCAACCACAGAGCCACCCCGGCCGACTACCCCCTACAATTTTTTGAACGTTTAATGTGCACTTACATGCATCATCTCTACAACCAAATGCCCGCCCCCTCACACAGGGTAATTTGTGCTGTTCATCCTTTCAACAGTCACAGGTGTCTACCCCTAGGCCAGACCCTCGGGATAATGCCAGAGATGTGGCTTCTGCCCAAGGTAACTCAAAGACAGAAAAGGCAAATCCATAACCAACTACCTCTAATAAAGGACCAAACAGAAGTACTAAATAAAAGTGCATGCAGCCGTGCTGGCTAGAGCTCCAAGAGAGGAGCAGTTATTTCTGACCAAGAGATTAAAGTACTGGTGTTAGGCCTTTACAAAAAAATGACACCGGGAAAAACTCCCCAGATGGGAAGCTATGTGGGCAGAAGCACAGAGGCAAGAAAACACAAGTCTCCTGGGAGAAAGGCATTTTGGGTGGAGCACAGAAGGTTCAGTGTGGCAAGAAAAAAAAAGAGCAAGTAAGCAGGGGACCCATGGTGAAGAATCTTGTATGCCATGCTGGAGTTGAGAGGGGTGCTGACTGGGAAAAGGAGATGAACAGGTGCATTTCAGAGAAAGCCCAAAAAGCCACTCTGTTCAGCATAGGAGTGTCCCAGCCTGGCCAGAGACCATGGTATCTATGTAGCTGATCCCAGCCTGGTACACAGTAGGAGCTCAAAAACTTTCTTTTTGAAATATAACGTGTGTGTGTGTGTGTGTGTGTGTGTGTGTGTGTGTGTGTGTGTGTAAGTGTAAACACTTAGCTTAATTTTTAGTCTGAATTCCCATTCTTCCAAAAGAACAGAAATTTATCTCAGTCGTTTGGACACCACCGCACCATTTTCCCCCAGCCCATTAAGATGATATTCTTCGTACGAAGAATATCATCTTAATGGGCTGGGGGAAAATGGTGGGCTTCTGGCCTTTGGTCATCAGCCATGCCAGTTGCCACCACGATTTCTCTTATTTCTGACAGCCAGGACCCTTCTGGCCAGGAAGCACTCTTCCCCTCTGTGCCACATCTAAGAGCATGGGAATCAGGCTGCTCCTTCCTTGGAGTAAAGGAATCCCCAAGTTTCAGCTTGGCCTCTGGGGCTGTATTCCCATTATTTCTCCCTTTGTCTTTTCTTTCTCCCAGCCTCAGGGCACCCTCTTCTTTGAGGGTGGGGTTTGAGAAGCTTCTCTCTCTCTATCTCTCTCTCTCTCAGAAATTTTATCTATTCTTGGAGTCTTTTCTAATTATGGAATACCAAAGCAAGAAAGCCTCCTTTGATTTTTCTTATATGTCTATCATACCCCTTCCCTGGGGAACATAGACTACAAAAAAGGCAGTGCCTTGAATGAAGGGGGGTAGGGGCAGTGAAGGGATGAGTTGAAAGGAGAGTGGTGAACTGCATGGACGAGGGAATATTGTTAAACATCTCAAAAAATTATTCCATCACTCATAACAGCTCAATAAATTTTTAATGGCATGCGAGTGAATGAGCATCCACATTTGCCAAGGAAAAAAGTGATTCTGCATTGGCTCTCAGCTGCAATACAGTGTGCACCTGAGAGCCATGATCAGCAGAAGAAAAAGTCATCTGGAGGATCATCTTCTATAGTAACTGGAGCCCACAGACCACCCTCCTTGGGTACAAACAAATCTGGAAACAGCTTTAACTATTAAGCTCAGAAGCTATCCATGCCAGCCAGGATTCCCAGAAGCCCTGAAGCTGAATTAGAACATGGAAGGCCCAACCTGTTCACTCTGAGGAATATTTCTAGATTAAGACAAGGCAGCAGGTCCTAGGTCAGAAAAGTTCAGGCCAGTACACTGGGACCAGATGGGCGGCTGATCAGGCACTTTTGGGCCTAGCTGCCTGGCCTCTGTTTTGCACTCAGTCCTCTCGCCTCCTGTAACAGCTGTTGTAGACTCCTCCTTGCCATGAGTTCATCACAGCAAAGCTTCCGTGGCTCTGCCTTCCCCCATAGCAGGGCTGGCAGAGGACTCTGGGATGTGTGTAGAACTAAACGTGAGAACAAAGAGGAGGACTCAGCTGAAGAAATGGCCATGGAAACAGTAAGAAGGCTTATTAACAGTCCTCTGAAACCTCCAACCCCATAGCTATGTTATCAGTATGCCCTTGACGACAGACAGAGCCCTCAAGGAATCCCAGTGTGTTCACAAACCTTCCACTCCAAGGCCTGGAGGGGCCTGCACTAGGCCTGGAATTTTCTGAATTAGGGCCTGGATTTTAAGACTCTCCACTGGGCAAACGTATCACATGCTTGCTGTGTGTAGAGACTGAGATGAAAGTGATACCACTCACTCATTAACCCATCCAACAAATATTTACTGGACATCACTAAGTCCCTGCTCTCACAAAGCTTACCTTCTAGTGGGCAAGACAGAGAACAAATGTAAACAAATAAGGGATTTCATTTCAGACCTTGACACACACTAAGAAAACGAAGCATGGACAAGGGGTAGAAAGTGGTGTGGGAAGAGAGTGATAAGATAAAGTGGTCTGAAAAGTCCCCTCTGAAGAGGTAACAAGAGAGCACAGATGTGAAGGATCAGAAGTAGCCTGAGAAAAGAACATTCCACATAGAGGGAACCACAGAGACAGACTGAGCAGGCCCAAGCTCCGTACCTTCAAAAGAAGGCCTGTATGGCTGGAGTGAAGGGAGCAAGAGCAGAAGAGCTGGCAGTTAGGCAGAGAGGTGGGAGCCATGGGATTGTATAGGGCCTGCAGCTCATGGAAACCCTGCGAATTTCATTCCAAGTGTGATGTAAAGTCACACTTGAGGAGCGACATAACTGAATTTACATTTTTAAAAATCGGAAGGCAGCTATGTGGAGAATTGATTGGAAAAGGGAAGGATTTAAGCAGTAAGACCAGTCAGGAAAGCTATTGCTGTCCAAGTGGCTGATGGTGGCTTGGGTTTGGGTGACAGTAGTAGGTGGAGAAAAGTTGTTGGAATGCTGGATGTATTTTGAAGGAAGAACCCACAAGACTTGCTGATGGTTTGGATCTTGGTTGGATGAGGAAAACAGAGGAGTCAAGGATAACACCAAAGTTTTTGAGCTGAGCAACTGGGTGAAGAATGATACCATCAGCTGAGATGGTTGTATATAAGAATGGAGAAGGGAGGTGGTCTGGAATCAAACCTTCTATTTGAGGCTTATTGATTTTGCAATGGCAAGTAGGCAGCTAGATGTGTGATTCTGGAATTTTGGAGATAGTTTTGAGACTAGAGACAGACTGGGAGCCACCTGTGTAGAAGTGGTATTTAATCTCCAGGATTGGGTGAGATGAATAAGAAGAGAGTAGAGATGGAGGAGATTGGGGGATTGAACACTGGGACATGCCACCATGATGTGGTCAGGAAGAGAAGGAGTGGCTAAGAATGTACAAGGACAACCACAAGGGGACTGGGAAGCCTGGGGAGGAAGCGCTTCAAGGAGTGCATCAAAAGCTGCTGGTAAACCCACTGGTGTGGCTCAGTGGATTGAGCATCATCCTATGCACCAAGAGGTCGCTGTTTCAGTTCCTGGTCAGGGCACATGCCTGGGTTGTGGGCTCCATCCTCAGTAGAGGGCATGCAGGAGGCAGCCAATCAATGTTTCTCTCTCTATCCCTCTCCCTAAAATCAATAAAAACATTTTTTTAAGCTGCTGGCAAATTAAAAGTAAAATGAGAACTGAGAATTAACCATTGGCTAAGAAGGTGGCGACTGTGTGAACCTCTCAGTGAAGTGCTAAGGTGCTTGCCTCAAGTGGACTGAGGAGAAAATGGAAGCTGAAGGAGAAGAATCTGAGCGCATCCCAGCAGGAAGCCCTCAGCTGGCATTTTTAAAGAAACATCTCAAAGAACATACTAACTGAGGTAGGGGGAGTGGGAAACCAAAGGGAGAAGCGGGGTTGAGACTTCCAGAGAATAAAATAGAGGGAAATTATTGAACTCCTGAGGCCCAAAGAGCAAGAAGAGAAATTGTATTAACTGAAGTTGGGTGAAAAGCCACAGAAAGGGCCACCTGGAGCAGAAGTTGTAGTTGATGGAGGTAGCACTCAGAAACACAGCAAAGTAGGGAAGAAGCATGAAGAATAAATTGGGCTAAATTCAGTTGGAAGCCAGCATGTAAGGCAGTCCAATGATAGAATGCAAAGAAGCCAGTTTCCCAGGGGAGGGATGGGAGGAGAATCGACCTGAGAATGGAGGGGAGCAGGAAAAATTCAGCACAGCCATAAGCTAGGGGAGGGAAAGGTCTCTCTCTCTTTCTCTTTTTCTCTCCCCCCCCCTTTCCTCTCTATGAAATCAATAAGTACATATTTTTTAAAAGTAGCTTTGATGTTTAACAATCATGGTGATTTAATGTAGGCTCAATACGGGGAAACAAGTCCCATTTTCTGGCATCTCTATTGGAACCTGTGGCAATGTGTGCTGTCACCACCTGGTGGCAGCATACCCCAATCAAGGGTTCCATTGTTTGGAAGGGGACTCCTTTCAAAAGTTTATGGACAGAAAGAGAACCACATCTTAAGTATCTCCTGCTGAAGTGCACAGCACCACCATTGAAGTAGCCGTGCCCAAAAATCAAACCTGAATCCAATTAAGGTTCTGGATCCAACTACCAATTTACAGGAAGTACAGGAAAGTTAAACAGCCTCATGAGAATGAGCAGCAAAACCAGAATGTGGCATCTCTACAGGACAAACACCTTAGTTTCTTTCTTTATAAAAAAAAAAAAAAAAGGGCAAGAAAAAGCTGAAATATTAACATATGACCAAAATAAAGGTCAGCAGAAATTGTTGATAGAGATGATTGAAATCTCCTAAGATGAGTGAAAATAGCCTATGAGCAAATAACTCCAAGAAAAAGAGTTAATAATGAGATGGCAGGCAGTCAATGACCCCCTGAGTCTGGGAAAACAGCTGGTGAGCCAGTCAGTCCAAAGAAACAGTGACTGAGTAAGTCCAGAGAAGAATTGAAGATCAAGACAGGTCAGAATGAAAAAGTCTATGACCAAGTCAGTCCTGGGTTAAACAAGTCAATGAAGGAGCCAGTTGAGAGCAACAAGTCAATGACCTAGTCAGTCAGGCAATATAACTCAAATGACTGAGACAGCCAGGCAAAACTAGACCTCAAACCAATGCCTTAATGCAGGGTTGTGGAACATTGGCCTGTGGGCCATATAAGGCCTGAGAAATCATTTGGTCTGGCCCTGCCAAGGCATTAGGAGTGAGTTAATTGTCTGACCAAACATAGCAGGCTAATTTTTAAGTTGATAATTTTGTATGGCCCACAAATTATGTTGTAAATATCCAAATGACCCTTGGCAGAAAAAGAGTTTCCCCACCCCTGCCTTAATGGAATGAGACTTTTGGATGAGGGCGTGAGGGTGTTTACATGTGGGAGTGATGTGAGTTGTTGTGGTCAGAGGAGTGACTTCAAACATGACTTTCATCAATTCCTTCCCTCACTGTACACCCATCCCATTCCTCTATCAAGAGATAAAATCTAGCCCTGGCCAGTGTGGCTCAATTGGTTGAGCATCATCTCATGCACCAAAAGGTCACCGGTTTGATTCCCAGTCAGGGCACATACCTGGGAATGGGTGGACTTGATCCCCAGTAGGGGTGTACAGGAGGCAGCCAATTGATTTTTCTTTCTCACATCAATGTTTTTTTTTTCTCTCTCTCTCTAAAATCAATAAAAACATTTTTTTAAAAGAATAATGAGAAAGATGATTTTTTAAGAAGAGAGAGTGATAAAATCTACTTCCCCACCTGTTGGGCTGGCCTTGGGACTTGTTTTGGCCAGAAGAATATGGCAGAAGTGTCGGCTGTGGGTCAGTACCGGCTCTAGCCTTTAACAGAAGTGGTTGGATGCCCTCTTATAAGCCAGCCAGCATGTAAGAATGAGACTAACCTGAAACCACCATGTTGTGAGGAAACCTTAGGTAGCCCTGCGGCGGGGGGGGGGGGGGGGGGGAGAGAAAGACCATGTGGAGGATAACCGAGGCACCTGCAGGTGCCCAGCTGCCAGCTGAATGCACCTAAGTGACCCAGCCATTGTCACATGGAACAAAAGCACCACCTAGTCGAGCCTGGACTTAATTCTGGACCCACAGATTAATGGGAATAAGATATTGTTTTAAGCCACTGAGTTTTGGGATAGATTCTTAGGCAGCAAGAAATAACTATTCTCTGGATGGCTCAAGGCATTCCCCCGCAAGAAAGCAAATACTATTACCTTTGATTAAAAAGATTGTAATTCCTCCCTGGGAATTTCTCTTAATGTAGATTCAGAGCAAGGTTCTTATTTTATAGGACAAGTTTTCCAACATGCATATAAAAACTTAAACATCAAATTTCAACCACATGATTGTATCACCCCCCAAACTGGTAAATAGACTGCAAAGCAAGGATGGAGTAAACTTTGCAGTAAGACAGCCTTAAATGGCTGAGCCATTTTCAGTTATCACGATGTATATGCAAACTGTAATTTAAAAGACCGTGAGTCTCAACAGGTTACCAGGCCATGATTGGACTCCATATTAACACACCCATTCCAGCTGTAGGAACTGGGTGCAAAAAGAGTAATTCTGGAGAAAGTCCAGCCAAGCCTATTTGTTCAGCCTTATTAAATCCTTTTGGTCACTCATATGCAGGCAAAATCTCAAGCATCAAAAAAATATCTTTAGCCCATCTGGTGTGGCTCAGAGGTTAAGTGTCAACCTGTGAACTAGGAGATTGAGTGTTGACCTATGAACCAGGTTGCGTGTTGTGGGCTTGATCCCTTGTGGGGGGGCATGTGGGATGATTCTCTCTCATCGTTGATGTTTCTATTTCTCTCTCCTCCCTTCCTCTATGAAATAAATAAATATATTTTTAAATATCTTTATTGTTTTACTCACGTGCACAAATATTGTCATGCTTTTATAAGGATTCTAAATATTTTATTGGACAAGTAACTGTGAATTCTTTCAAATACATATTATTGTTATGCTTTTAAAAAAACTTTTTTAAAAAAATCAAAACAAGACTTTTTATATTGGAAAACCTGAAACATCAACAGTTTACAAAATCCTATATAATAAAAGGCTAATATGCAAATTGTCCCCTCTACCAGGAGTTCAAATGGGAGTTCAACTGGGAGTTTGACCAGGGGGCAGGGCCAGCCGGCCAACTGCCCGCAGCCTCTCCCCCTGGCCGGCCTGGCCCAATGGGCTCTGATGGGCTCTGATCTGGGCGGGCTGGCCAGCCCACACCCATGCACAAATTTGTGCACTAGGCCTCTAGTAGTATAATAAATGATGCATTCATCACCAAACAACAACACTTATCAACTCATGGTCAGTTTGGTTTCATCTATGCCCCTGCTACTCTCCTGCCCATATTATTTGGAAGCAAACCCTGGATATTATATATTTTCATATAAATATTTTAGAATGCATGTCCAATAAATAAGAATTATTTTTAAAACAACCACAATGCCATTTTCACATGTAAAAAATTAATAAAACTTTTTTAATATGATCAAATATCCAAAGTGCACATTTCCTCAATTGTCTCATTGTTTTTCCAGTTTGTTCAAATCAGGATTCAAATAAGATCTATATTTTGCAATTGGTTGCAATGTTCCCTAAGTCTCTTTTAATCTATAGAATTTTAGGCCTTGTGGGCTATGCAGTTTCTGTTGACACTATTCAATTCTGCCATTGGAGTACAGAAGCAGCCATAAACAATATGTAAATTAATGGTTCTGTTTCAATAAAACTTTACGGACCTTGAAATTTGATTTTCATATGTCTTATTATTCTTCTAATTTTGACTTTTTTTAACCATTTAAAAATGTAAACACCATTCTTAGCTCACAGGTTTTACAAAATCAGGCAGTGGACCGGATATAGACCACAGGAAGCATTTGGCCTATTGACCGAAGTTTGCTGACCCTTATCCTAGATCATAACTTCTGCACAGCTTTTTCCAGATTTGAAATCTGGCTTTTTGGGGAATAGAAGTAAGCTAAAAATACATGGGCTGTCCCCACACCAGCTTAAGACAAGAAATAAAGATGACTCTTACATCCCATTTTAACTGCTGGGTGACTGTGTCTAGAACTATGAGGGCTAAAGCCTCACTGTATTTCACACATGACTTTTATAGATGAATGAGGTCTTGAGAGAATTATGAAGGCAGAAAAGAAAAGTAACTGGTCCTGGTCCACATTCTGCAGTTTGATACTTGATAATGATGAATAAATTAAAATCTCCAGCTTTTCTAAACAACTTACCTATGTGAAAAAGATAACTAATATTCTGCTTAAATTAGCTTGATGGTTTAGCAGAATAGCATAGCAAATACTCAGAAATGAGTGAAAATCTTTCCTTTTAGGAAAGTGATTCTCAACCTTGGCCATGTATTGAAATCACTTGGAAAACTTTTACTACTCCAAATGCCTAGGCCGTACCTCCACTAGTTATCAGAATCTCTAGGGATGAGAACTCCCTAGGTGATTCTACTTTGTATCCAAGGTTGAGAACCACTATTATAGTTTAACTAAAGGCCTGGTGCATGAAAATTCATGCACGGGACGGGGATCCCTCAGCCCAGCCTGCCCCCTCTCACAGTCCAGGAGCCCTCAGGGGATGTCCTACTGACGGCTTAGGCCTGCTCCCCAAGTGGACCTAAGCCACAGTCTGGCCTCCCTCTGCAGAGGCAACCAGGCCAATCGGGAAGGCACCGCCCCTATCACCCCGCTGCTGGTGCCACTACCGGCCATCGCAGCTGCGGGCCCTCGCTTCTTCGTGCTGGTGGGTGGGGCTCGATCTGGGGCCAGGCCAGCTGGAGGAGGGGCTGGGGGAGATTGAGGCACAGCAGGTCACACCCCATCCAGCCTCTGTGGCGCCAGGACCAACCCGCGCCACTACCTCTGTGGCTGCCTCTGCGAAAGGGGCCACAGCACTGGACCAGCCAGCATTGCCTCTGCAAAAGGGGCCGCGGTTCTGGGCTGACCCGCACCGCCACATCTTGCGTGCTGCGGGCTCTCGCAGCAGCTGTGGCTTTGTTCGGAAGTCCAGAAGACGTCCTATCTAATTAGCATATTACCCTTTTATTAGTATAGATGTTCAGACTTTCTGCTCTTTGTTCAGGTGCAGTGTGTCATGTAGTGTCAAAAGACACAATCTGCAACACTTGCATAACCCTGTATAGCCTAACTCCTAAGTAGATTCAGATCCTTTGGGTATAGACACCTGGTCTTTCTTTGTGCCTTGAACCTGTGTGCCAGGGCCAGGTGAATTCCAGGTGAGCTCTTGAATTCCATGTCTATTGGAACCTTCACAACAATTTAAAAATTAGCTAAAGACTTGAACACTGACTTCATAGAAGCTATATGAATAAGCACATGAAAAAGTTCTCAACATCTTTAGTCTTCAGGGAAATGCATATTAAAGCCATAATGAGATACAGTTTCACACCCACTGACAATACCAAAAGATATTGGCAAAGAGAGAGCAACTGGAGCTCGTATAGTGCTGATGAGAGCATAAACTATCATAACTACTTAGATAAACTGGTTAGCAGTTTTTTTATAAAGTTAAACACTCACTTATCCGAAGACCCAGCAATTACACCCCCAGGAAATAAAAACAAATGTCCACTAGCAATGTTCAAGAATGTTCATTGCTTTATTCATAATAGTTCAAAACTCCAAACAACTCAGGTCTTCATCAACAGGGAAATGGATAAACAAATTGTACTATAGTCATACAATGGAATACTACTCAGCAATAAGAAGGAATGAACAATTAATACACTAAAGAAAAACACACAGAGATGAATCTCAGAAACATGTCGAGTGAAAGAAGCATGACAGTCCTAGTTGGTTTGGCTCAGTGGAATAGGGCATCAGCCTGAGGACTGAAGGGTCCAGGGTTCAATTCTGGTCAGGGCACATGCACAGGTTTCGGACTCGATCCCCAGGAGGTGGCATGCAGGAGGCAGCCAATCAATGATTCATCATTGATGTTTCTCTCTCTCCCTCTCCCTTTTTCTCTGAAATCAATACAAACATATTAAAAAAGAAAGATGCATGACACAACATATATACTATGTGATTCCATTTATGTGATGTTCAAAATAGAGACAAAACCATAGTGTAGTAATCAGAGCAGTTTTCTGGAAGTTGGGGAGGAAAGGTACACAAGGATTGACTGGAAAGGGAAATGACAGAACTTTTTGGAGTGAACAAATACTCTAAAATATCATTAGACTGGTAGTTTCCCAGGTGAATGGAATTATCAACATTCATAGAACTGTACATTTATGATCTATGCATGTTATTATATTAAGTTATACTTTAATTTAAAAATTATGTAAGAATGCTGAAGGCTCTAAGACCACACATCATTGATCTCTCTCTCTCTCTCTCTCTCTCTCTCTCTCTCTCTCTCTCTCTCTCCAGAAGGCTTCTTGACCTTGGCTGAGGTGAGAATGGGCACACGCTCTGAAGAGTATTCTGACCATAGCTGGTGTCCCAGAGCTTCCTCCCCAAAGGTGGCAAAGTGCAGAAGAGTTTGGAAAACATCAAATAGTGATGTTCTTCAGCATTGCAGTTCTGCTGGAGTGTGGGGAATATAAAGGGTAAATTGGGAAACAGAAATGCCAAGGAGACGCTTAGATGCCAGGCTGAAGGGCTTGATCCTTACCAAAGGCAACGGAATCTGCTGGAGGTTGTGAGCAGAGACTGCTTCTCAAGTAAATGTCTTCTTCGTGAGTGTTCCACTGATTCACCTTTGATTCCTTCTCAATGCCTTTTAGAATTCAGAAGAATTCACGAAACCTACTAGCTGAAGTTCCTCCTCCTAGATTCTACCAAACTCATAATCTTAATCCTATGATGATGAGCAGAAGCATGGAGGCTACTGTTTGCTTTGGATTCAAACTTGTTTCGTATTTTCCAAATACCAGGGAGTTGCTTTCATGGAAATTTTCCAGAGAAGCTTACTTGCTGGCTTCATTTTCCTCATCTCCAATTCACTCCTCACACTCTGCAGTCTTATTTCCCATTCCACTATTCTTCTTAAACCACTCTCACATAGAACTCCAATTCTATTCATTAGGACTCTATATTAGTTTATCTACTGCTGTGGAAAAAGTCACCCCAAACTTAGTTTTGTCAAACAATGGCAATCATTTATTATCTTTCACATTTATTTTTATTTTTATTTTTTGTGGGTCGGGGTATCAGACGGCACCACCAGAATGGCATTTCTGCTCCTTGATGTCTTGGATGGCCGCTGGAAGACTTGAAGACTGGAGCCTGGAATCATTGAAGGCTCATTCTCCCATATCTAGTGATTGATTCTGGTTGTCAGCTGAGACCTTAGCTGGGATTGCTGGCTAGAGTACCTACAAGTGGCTTATGTTTCCTCACAGTGTAGTGGTAGGTTACAAAGGAAAGGAGAGAGACAGAAGGAGGGAGGGAGCGAGGGAGGAAGGGAAGGAGGGAGGGGGTAGACGGGAGGGAGGGAGAGAGAGAATTTTTATACCTTAGCCTCAGATTTCACTTAGCTTCACCATAGCATACTCCACTGAGTAGGGCAGCCACAAGCCCCACCCAGACTCTAGGGGTGGGAACATAGACTCCACCCCTCAGTTGGAGAAGTATTGGTCACATCACAAAAGAGCATGTGCAATGGGATAGATATATTGATCCAAAGGCATCTTTGAAAAGTACAATCTGCTATAGACTTTTGGTTTCATATTACAAAAAAAAAAAAAAAAAAAAAAAAAAAAACAAGACTAACTGGCATAAACAAAGAAGAAGTTTATTGACTCACACATGTGAAAACTCCAGGGGTAGGCTCACTTCAGATAAGGCTTGAATAAATCTTAGACTGTGTCACCAGATCCCAGTTTCTTTTTCTTCATCTCTGAGCTCAGCTTCTTCTGTAATGGCTTAGGTCTCAGATTCTCCCCCTCGCAGTGGCAAGACGCTGCCATAACTTCGTCTACATGTATTCTCTTGCTCAATTACTTCTTTGCTACTTCACACAAATATCCTGGAAATTTAGTTTCTTTGGCTCTAATTTTCCTGACTTGGCTCTTATGCCCATTCCTGAACAATTCTCTGTCATCAAGGAATGTTCTCAGTAAATTGGCTTAGGCCTGAGTCACATATCCACCTTTGAAGCTGGTGCAAGGTCAGCATCCCCATAAATCACGAGTCTTCTGCACAGATTAATTCAGTCCAACCCCCGGAGTTTTCACATATGTGAGCCAATGAATTTCTTCTTTGTTTAAGCCAGTTAGACTTGGGTTTTCTGTAATATGAAACCAAAAGAGAGGAGATCCAAGATGGCAGCATAGATAAACATCTGGGCAGCTGCCATCCACAACAATTTCCAAAACTACAACTAAAAGACAGAATGTCTATCACCCAGAACCACGGGAAAGCTGGCTGAGCGGAACTTCTACAACTAGACCAAAAGAGACGGGAGCAATCAGGGCACAAACGCTGAAAAACTGAGGTACAGGGGAGTGTGCACACGTGCGCGCGCACGAAACGGGCTGGCAGTGGAGCCCAGCTGGAGGCAGGCGTTGCTTTCTTCAATCCGAAGAGAGACAAGCCCCCAATCTCTCTGAAATCCAGTTTCAGGGGAGAGACTAGGCTGTCTGCCATTGGGTCGGAGAGTGAGAGTGGCTTGCTAGCAGAGCTGCATGGAGGTAGAATTGTTGGCGGCGCTGGGCGCGAGACGTGGTTGGAGGTGGCTCACTGCCAGCCATCACTGTTTGCCACGCCCTAGCCCAGTGACACCCTGAGACTCTGCCCCTGCACAATCTACAAACACACCCAAGCTCCTAGCAGCGGCTTTTGCATATGAGTGGCCTTCTCTATTGCAGTTTAAACTAGTAAACTTGCAACCCGGCACAGACAGCTCTAAAGCCTCCAAGCTCCAAGCAGGGAGGAGAGGACAGCAGTCCTCGCTGTAGCTCCTGCAGGGTGACTTCAGACAGCAGCTGAACTGCACCCCTTTGGAGATCCAGAAGCCAGTATACCTAGGGGTCAGTGTGAGACACCAGATTTCAACTCCTCACATCCATAAGTGACACATTCGGGAGGCGGACTCAGTGAGCACCAAAGCCCCACTGAAACAAGCCCTGTACCATAAGCGTGTCTCCAGCGCAGCAGTGCTTCCATTATAAACACAGCGGGTCCTCACAGCCAATTGGCCTGAAGGTCAATTCCTCCCAGTGTGCCAACAGCAATCAAGGCTTAACTACACCAAGACTTTGCACTCAGCCCACAAAGGGGTGTACCAAGAGCGACCACCTAGGGTGATTGGGGAAGCTGAGCTATCGGCCCCTATAGGTCACTGACCACACAAAGCCACTCCATCAACACAGGGAGGCAGCCAAAATGTGGAGACACCGAAGCAGGTCACGAATAGGAGAGATGGAGGAAAGTAAACTACTGGACGACACAGTGTTCAGAACCACATTTATAAGGTTACTCAAGAATCTTCTAAAAACCTCTGAGAAACTTGAAGAGACCTGCAAGGACCTTAATGAGAATACCAAAAAAATGGAAAAGGACCAGTCAGAAATTAAGCATACACTGTCTGAAATAAAGAATATACAGAAACTCAACTGTAGATCACCGTACCCCAAGAGTCAAACCAAAGATCTGGAATATGAGGAAGCAAAAAACACCCAACCAGAGAGGCAGAAAGAAAGAAGAATCCAAAAGTGTGAGGATAGCGTAAGGAGCCTCTGGGACGGCTTTAAGCATACCAACGTCTGAATTTTTGGGGTGCCAGGAGAAGAGAGAGAGCAAGATACTGAAAACCTATTTGAAGAAATAATGACAGAAAACTTCCCCCACCTGGTGAAAGAAATAGACTTACAAGTTCAGGAAGTGCACAGAACCCCAAACAAGAGAAATCCAAAGAGGACCACACCAAGACACATCATAATTAAAATGCCAAGGGCAAAAGACAAAGAGAGAATCTTGAAAGCAGCAAGAGAAAAACAGTTAGTTACCTAAAAGGGAGTACCCATACAACTGTCAGCTGATTTCTCAACAGAAACTATGCAGACCAGACGGGAGTGGCAAGAAATATTCAAAGTGATGAACAGCAAGAACCTACAACCAAGATTACTCTACCCAGCAAAGCTATCATTCAGAATTGAAGGTCAGACGAAGAGCTTCACAGACAAGAAAAAGCTAAAGGAGTTCATCACCACCAAACCAGGATTACATGAAATGCTGAAGGGTATTCTTTAAGAAGAGGAAGAAGAAAAAAAAGGTAAAGGTAAAAATTATGAACAACGAAAAGACATCAAATACATACCTACCAACAAGTGAATCTAAAAATCAAGTGAATAAAAAATCTGAAGAACAGAATGGACTGGTGAATATAATAGAATCAGGGACATAGAAAGGGAGGTGACGGACAATTCTCAGGGGGAAGGGGGTCTGAGGAGTGCAGGAAGAGATTGAACAAAAATCTTACACCTATGGATGAAGACAGTGGCGGGGGTAAGGGTATGGGGTGGGGTGGGGAATCAGGTGGAGGGGAGCTATGCGGGGGGGGGGGGGGGGGGAAGAGGAACACCTGTAATAATCTGAACAATAAAGATTTATTATAAATTAAAAAAAAAGAAACCAAAAGAGTTTGTAGAAGATGGTATTTTCCAAAGATGCCTTTGGATCAATGTATTTATCCCATTGCATCTGATCTTTTGCAAAGTGATTGATACTCCTTTGTGCCATTCATCACATTGCCACTGCTTGCTGTAAAGTGATTGGGAAAGTGGGTGAGGCAGGCAAGGGAGAAGAGGGTTGGGAATGGTGTTAGGTTATCCAATCCACATCAGCCCCTGGGCATGGAAATGTGTTTGCTTCACTGAACCACATTGCTGAAAGTAAGAAGGGATGTCTTTCATAGCCAAATTAGCGCACACTTATCATAAGAAGACTAAGGAGATGCTAGAAGGCGAACATAAGAAGTAACCACCACTTCAATGTATTTTTAATTCCACAAAAGTCTTTTCTTTCTGTGGAAACCTCTGAAGACACTCTAATGATATCTTATTGGTAATTGCCAAATTCTGTAGAAATTTAAGTAATATTTTTGTATTGGATCTCTCTTTTGCATTTGATGCTATTGATTATTCCCTCCTTTCTACAACTCATTACTTCTTCATTAAAGCTCTGTTTCAAAAACAAACCAACCAACTTTGTTTCCCCTGCTTCTATGACAGAGCTCTTTGGTTGCCTTTGAGCCCCTCTGGCCATATGACTTGTGCATTTAAGAGGCCCTTCTTCCTCACCTTGTCCCATAGCCATGGACCTGACTGCAGCCAAACACCTCGCTTATTCTGTCTGCTCCCTTCTCTTTGTCATGTTTATAATCTGACTGCTCAGTTCAGGCATTTTCATTCTTATTTCTATAACTAGAGGCCTGATGCACAAAAATTTGTGCAAGAGTAGGCCTTCCTTCCCCCTGCTGCTGGCACTGGCTTCCCTCTGGCAAACCCAGGCTGCTTCCCGCTAGGCACCCGGGACCTGGGCTGGCTTCTCTCGGGCCACCCGCAGGCACCCAGGACCCAGGCTGGCTTTCCTCCAGCCCCGTCTTCGTCAGGAAGGACATCCGGAATGACGTCTGGAAGACATCAGGTCTAATTAGCATATTACCCTTTTATTATTTTAGATAAAAAAATTTAAGGTTGTTAATCTTCTTGTAACTAGAGATGTAGCCCATTCCCATGCACTTTGTTGTGTAGTGCTCTCCCTTTGGTAACTATCTAAATAGAGTTTACTTTTCTTGAATTTATTTTGTAATATGAATAATACATATTCTGCTTTATTTTTGTTTGCACTTGCCTACTGCCTTTTCCTAAAGGCTGTGTTTAATGTTTCTGCTCATTCATATGTTGCACACACTTGACTTAAATACATACACTTGACTTCCATCTAGTACACATATGGACCCTCTTTACTCATAATGTTTATTCGTTTAAACGCCAGTGGCTGCACACCCACGTAAGCTTCTGGACTGCAGAAGTCTGCTAAGCTTCTGCTTTTCAGAAGCCAGGCTAGGGATGTCTGCTCCGAGCCTCAAATTTCCACTCATTTTTGCTGAGCTCATTACGAATGTTGGGGAGAGATGTATTGGGGAACAGAGTGGTGGAAAGAAGAAAGGCATTATCTTGATTTTACCAGTTTACATACATTTGTGCCTCAAACTATATTTTTAATGTACTTTATATAGACCTCTATTATGGTTCTTAACCCACCCCAGTCTAAATTATATGAACTCTTTTCTGGGGTATTTGACAGTGAGTGAATATCTGTAGTTCCTTAGGAATCATCCTGTAAATATTAATTAAGATAAGGATAAAAGAAGAGAACACACATGTAAGTATTTACAAATACTTCTGCCTGCTCTTTTTAACCTCTCACCAGGAGAGTAACAGAAGCTGAGAGTACGCCGGACTGTTTTATGGGGAAAGAATGGAAGCAACAAAGGGGGAGGAGGAAAGTCGGTAGAGGTTGGAGATGGGAAGAGAGGCAAGCAATCAAATGTGCTGTCATCTGAAGAGTCAAACTCTGGGGACAGAGCTTGGTAAGGAGGATTTTTATGAAATAAGTGTTTTGTGACATAATTCTCCTCAGTTTTCAAGGGCATTCAGGAAAGACTTATACTGCTTTTCAATGCTTTTTTAGAGTCTCATTTGTGTTTCTCTTGGATGCATCATTGACCTGATGTTGTCCTCAAAGTGACAAGATACATCCCAGTTAAGTAATAATTTTAGTGCTGCTACTACTATCAATAGCAGCTACTGTTTATTGAGTACCTCTAATATGCCAGGTCCAGACTATTTTTGTAATCTCATTCATTGCATTTAAAAAATTTTTGTTGTTGTTGTTAATCCTCACTGGAGGATATTTTTTCATTGATTTTTAGAGAGAGTGGAAAAAAAGAGGGAAAGACAGAGAGAAATATCGATGTGAGAGAGACACATTGATTAGTTGCCTCCTGTAGGGCACGGTCCAGGGAGGAGTCTGCAACCGAGGTACATGACCCTGACTGGAACTGAACCCGGGACCCTTTGGTCCACAGGCTGACGCTCTATCCACTGAGCCAAACCGGCTAGGCTCATTCATTGCTTTTTAAATTTTTCTAACTGACTGCAAATAATTTCATATGATTGTTGCTTCATAGACCATTGTATTTAAAATCTATTCCTGAAAACATAAACACATTTTACTGAGGGATCAGGCTGTAGTGAAGTGGGATGTAATTAACGGTGTCAAATTGATACGGACCATGGAGATCAAGTGACATAAGGGAGGAATAGAAACTGGTCAACTGGAGAGTCCATTCCCCAAGGAGGCAGATGCTACTTAGTCCCGGTCAATGTTTGCCCTGAGGAAATGTGGCCTCATTGTTACTGGACCTTCTGTAATTTTCCCCAGAGAAGTCAGAAATGACTTTCCATGTATTTCTAATTTTTAAATTTTGTGTTTTCTTAGAAAATTGTTAAATATAAGTCTTTAGGGTCACTAGCTGTGGCCTCACTTTATTAAAATAGGCCGAAGAAAAAAAGATAAAATTAATGTCATTTGGTCAGAAAAGCTTAAGTCACTTGGTTCCTGAGAGAGAAAAAGAGAGAAAGACCAGAATGAGCACAGGGTTTGTTGCAGAATTTTTGCAGAAACGTGGTTTCTTTATTAGTTTGCACACTTTGAGGTCTGTCTTTCTCTAACTCAGCAGCTGGATTTCCCTAAAGAAAAGGGAGTGCTGGATGGGTATGACACAGTGAAGTCATAAAGAAAAGTGCTCACATTTAAAAGGTAGGCTGTGCGCCAGCCAAGCGAGGCGCCCAGGTCTCTTCTGGGCTTCTCTAACATTTCCAGCTGTAGCGATTGCTGGGGCTGGTCTCTGCTGGGGGTCCAGACAAGTCCATTTCTTACAATCCTTCCACCCGCATGGTACACTCTTGCTGAGTTCTGTGTTCTAAGGCCAGAGAGAGGGTAGGGATGAAGGGAGAGAATGGGAGTCGAGGGAAGAAAGGAGGGTTCTATATCCTCTGGTTCAAATAATGTCAGAGCAGGGAGGGACCTTAGATAACATTCTTGTTCATTTTGTTTTTAATCCTGCATTTCTTTACATTATAAAATTAAGATATACTTGTGGTAACGGATTGCTATAAATAGAAAGTAGACATTCCTTCCTCTCCTGGCTTCCTTTACAGATGGAGAAACATGCTCATAGAGGGAAGTGACTAGAAGTCATCTAGTTAGAATGCAGGGGGAGTTTTCATGGAGATAGACATTGGGATTGAGCAGGATTGTTTCCCATAGAAAGAAAAGAGGCTGGAATGTAGAGGAGAAGGTTTATTCAGTTATCTCTTTTTATATCTGAGAAGAGACCAGGAAGAAAAACAAAAAGACTAGAGCTGTCTTATATTGAGGGCTTATTATGGTACTGTGCTCAGAGTTTTAAATGCTTTTTTACATAAGCCTTACCACTCCCTGGGAGGGAGGTATGATTATTCTAATATTAGAAATGAGGAAACTGGGGGTCAGAGGGCAAATTAACTTGCCCAGTGTAACACTGCTAGAAAAGTGGAATATCTAGAACCCAGGTCTCTCTGATCCTAAAGTTTCAATCCCGTATGCCACCTGTGTAAATTAAAAACAGGTGCCTCTGCCCCGCTGGCATGGCTCAGTGGTTGAGCGTCAACCTACAGTTCAATTCCCAGTCAGGGCACATGCCCAGATTGCAGACTCGATCCCCGGTGGGGTGTGTGCAGGAGACAGCCGATCGATGATTCTCTCTCATCATTGATGTTTCTGTCTCTCTCTCCCTCTCCCTTCCTCTCTGAAATCAATAAAAAATATATATATAAAATAAAAACAGGTGCCTCTTCCTCTGGGAACATGAAGATCTGCACCAGGGCTGATGGACATGGAGGTACATTCTGCTTCTCATTAGCTATGCATTCTGCTCCAACCTCATGGCCCTTAACCAGTATGCAATGTGTCTTCTCAAAAATATGATGTTATTTTCATTATGATGGGTGTGTTGCAATTCTGCAAATTCTTTTTCATGTTTTATTTTGAAGTGAAAGAATGGGGAATAGAAGTACAGTACCTGCTAAGATACTGTAAGAAGAGGGAAGGAAAGGGAGGAGAGTCATACTGTTCAGACACAATGACACCATACCTTGGTCAGCAATGAAAAGAACCCTGGAAATCCGAATTCTAGGGCTATCTTCCACCATAATGTAGCTACTTGGCTTGGGTTTTGGTTTTCTTATATGTAGAGTGGTACAAAGAAGGGCTTGGACTAAATGAATTCTGAGGTTCCTTTCAGCTCTGAGGTCTATGGTTCCAAGAATGGATAGAGGTGCCCAGTGGGGAAATGTTTTAAAACCAGCCAGAAACCTAACAAGCGAAAGAAAAAGACTCATGTGAAGAATAGAAGACAAGTGTGCTACAGAGATCATTTAATCCAGTATATGAAACACTGGAAAGTGGTATCTGGTCTCTGCTGAAATGAGCCATGCCCCCCTGAGACAGGTCATGACATTGTTGGCCAGTTCTGATGGTTAGAACTCCTTATAGTGAGTCAAGGCTTGCTTTCTTAGTCCTAGTTGTGCCATGGGGACCATAGATCCCATTTCCAATACACTTCCCCAAGATAGTTCTTTAAATATTAGGAAATAGTGATTATATCTCCCCAGAGTTAGCTCTCCTCCAGGCTAAATGTCCTCTGGACTGCCATTAATCCCTCAAACAACATAGCTTCAAGTCTCTTCACTCAGGCCTATTCATTCAGCAAACAGCATTTCACGTGTGTCAGGTTCTGTGGGAGTAATTGGGAATACAGAAGGGGGATAAGACACAGTCCCAACACTCAACACCCAACACTCAACATTCCATTATCAAATGGGAATGACAGACAAACAGAAGCTCCTAACCCATTGCACCAAGCCTAGTGGAAGGTGTGTAAGTATAGGGGGAGTCAAAGACAATCAATTTCACTCAGGAGGTCAGGAAGGCTTCTTGGAAGAGGTGAGACTTTTTCCATAAATCACTTTATCTTTCTCTTCATCCAAGGGCTTTACCTCCTTCTGCCTTCTTTTCTCGGCATTTCTCTAACACATTCCATTGGAGTGTTATGTTTCAGGAAAATTTTTAAAAATATATTCATCTGCCACCTTAGAAGTGTTTTTAAAAGAAGAAAATCTAGCAGCTTGTGACAAGAATGACTATTTCAGCACATGAAGGCTGTGATAATTTCACCAGTTCCCATTCTTCATACAGTACCTCCAACTGGCTTTCTCTCTTTCAGCATTCTTCTCTCCTTTTAAAAAAATATTTTTTTTATTGATTTCAGAGAGGAAGGGAGAGGGAGATAGAAACGTCAATGTAAGAGAGAATCATTGATCAGCTGCCTCCTGCACGCCTCCTACTGCAAGCCCGAACCCTGGGCATGTGCCCATATCTGGGACCCTTCAGTCTTCAGGCTGATGCTCTATCCACTGAGCAAACCAGCTAGGGCCAGCATTCTTCTCTTTTTCTTCCTTTCTCTTTCAGTTTTTCTCTCACTCCCCCTCTCAAGGCATTTTTACAATCTCATAGTTCTTTTTCACAACACAGCTTTTAAAATACATTCAAAGGGGTTAATGAACTTGGCTGGGAAATAGCAGGAGCAGGATTTGAACCTAGCTCTTCTAATAAACATTCACATTCAATTACAGGAAAAGAGGTTACAGGGTTTTTACCTGACCCTTTGCTAATCCAAGAGTGTATATTTGAAAACATAATCCTTTCCATGACACATCAATTGCCTCTATCCTTCCTGAACAAAATGCGCTCTCCTAATGGCTTTTAACCTGTTTCAGCTAAATGTACATATATCGAACTGTTCATGGGCACTTTCACACTGAACAGTTGTCTTCTCATAATGTCCTGAGCAGCTAAATTTGCCAAAGTCCTTTATCTTATCTTGGAGGGATGCAGCAAGATATAAACACAATGTTTCATAAACCTCAGCAATTTGCATATAATTTTCATAATTTTTACTACATTCTTTTTTTAAATTTTGTTTTTTTTAAATTGATTTCAGAAATGAAGGGAAAGAGAGATAGAAACATCAATGATGAGAGAGAATCAGTGATTGGCTGCCTCCTGCATACCCCACACTGGGGATCGAGCCCACAACCCAGGCATGTGCCCTTGACTGGAATCGAACCTGGGACCCTTCAGTCTGCAGGCCAACACTCTGTCCACTGAGCCAAACCAACTAGGGCTTTACTACATTCTTGTACAATCACACTACTTTAAAACGTATTTTAATTTTAATTCATTCACTTTTTAAATTTGAATTTTAAAAGAAACTTTAGAACACTAGATAATATCCCTATCCATAAAATTAAAGTGTGATGTGCTTTTTATATATTTCCTAAACATTAACATAAATGCATAATTACTAGTATCTTCAAACGTTTGTCTTGAACTACTTAAAATAATCTCAGGAGACCATCAGTGAAACCAGGGCTGCTCCATGCCAAACTTTAAGGGCACAATGTGCATTGTGCTCATGTCAGAGCTGCTCAGGGCACAGGCTATGGCTGTACACGTTAGCCCTGAGTTAATGTTCGGAACTTGAAGAAATAGTGGAAAATAGAAAGAGTACTTAGTGGGAGCCTGTAAATCTGTGCTCTAGCTGTGGCACTGCCATTGATTTGCTGTGTGACCACAGGCAAGTCCTTCCACCTGCCTCTTCCCTAGGTTCCAGATCTGAAAACGAGGGGGTTGGGTTGGAAGAGCTATAAAGGCCTATTTTGGTTGTTATAATCCTTCTTTTGAAGCACTGTAGTCATTGAGATATCATTCCCAGGCTTCCCCTGGCTTTTAATCCCAGGAGAAAGCCTTGCTGTTATTATAGTTCAGCCAGATACAGTGGGTACTTACAGAGTGAGAAAAAGAATTTTCTTTGCTCCCAAGCTCAGGGGATAAGATCAGGCAAGTTTTTCAAGATGGGGTTCATCTCTAGGCAAAATTGTGGGTTTGATGTTATTGTACAAAGTCAACTGTTATCACTCTGGTTATAGATATTACTATTTGTGAACTCCCCCGACCCCTTTTGATCAGAGAGTAAACTCTGAAGGCAGGGGCTGAAAACTTCATGTCTATTAATGCAGTAGAATCTCAGTTAATGTCGAAAAATGGGAACAGAGGGAAAAAGAGAAAAAAGAGAATGGAGAAAAGGAAGGAAAGGGAGACAGGTCTGAAGGGTTTACCTTTCTGTTCCTTAGAATAAGCTAAATCATTTTGGTTCATCAGAGGAGGGACATCTAGATGTGAAGGGGGATTATTTCACTACTAGAGGCCCCTCAGCCTGGCCTGCGCCCTCTCATAATCCGGGACCCCTCGTGGGATGTCAGACTGCCGGTTTGTTTCTGCCAGATCCAGGCTGAAACTGGCAGTCCAGCATCCCCGAGAGATGTAGTAGTGTGTGAAGCAGCAGGCGGCCCGGGAGGAGCCCAAACCTTGCTGGGCGCTGTGCCACTCCCATTCATTCCAGCCTTGCTGTGCCTGTCGCCCCCACCGCTTGGTAGCAGTGCTGCTGAGGTGGGAGAGGCTCACCAGCGGTTAGCCTGGTGTCTGGCGCCCTTTGGTCAGCTGAGCGGCACTCCCGCTGTGAGAGCGCACTGACCACCAGGGGGCAGCACCTACATTGAGTGTCTGCCCCCTGGTGGTCAGTGCGCATCATAGCGACTGGTCAAACGTTTGACGGGTGGAACAGTCGCTTAGGGTTTTATATAGAGAGATTTCTGCTCCCTGTGTAATTTGTCAAGAGTGCATTACTTCATGTAGTAGAAATGACATGTAGAATATTTTTCTAATCCTTTTACTATATTAAGACTATTTTGAGATTTCCCTTATGTATATTTTACTTATTATTCATAAATGCACCCTATTTAAATGATTTAAATGTAATGCTAATTGTTATGTATTTCAGTTAATTCATTTAATTTATTCCAAGGATACTTTTGAGCCCCTACTATGTGTCAGACATCATGCTAGACATTGTTGAAAATATAACGATGAAAGGATATGGTTCATGGTTTCAAAGTTTTCATAGGCTATTTTGGGAGACTGACAGGTAAATTAGAATAGACCCTTAACATTTGTGAATTCCTTATTCATTGTTTCAGCTACTCAATTCACAAACAGCCTCAAAGATCCATGACATGAATTTAATTGTAATGAGAATAATTATACTGATATTGTGGTCTGTTGAGAGGATTAATCGAGATGATGCATTTTTAAACAACTGGCATGACTTTGAATCAAGAACACAGGAGGGACTCACTTGGCTAGCCAAGCCAAAAACAGAGTGAGCAACTGGGATGGGTTGCAAAGAGGAGGGAAATATGAGCATAGTATCCCATTCTCCAAATTTGGAGGAGGGAAAACGTTTCCTGTAACCAATACAAATATGGTAGACTATGAAAAAAATACATGAAATTTTCTGTACAAGTTATAAAACATAAGTCACAGCCCTGGCTGGTTTGGCTCAGTGGATGGAGCGTTGGCCTGCAGACTGAGGGGTTCTGGGTTCGATTCCGGTCAGGGGCACATGCCTGGGTTGCAGGCTCAATCCCCAGTAGGGGGCATCCAGGAGGCAGCCAATCGATGATTCTCTCTCATCATTGATGTTTCTATCTCTCTCTCTCTCCCTCTCCCTCTCTGAAATCAATAAAAATTATAAAAATATATATTTTTAAATGTAAGTCACAGTCCAAGTTCCTATGTGGCACATTTTTTAAAAAATCACAAAATATTTGTCAACATTGGAAAGAAGAAGTGTGAGCACACTGGAGTATATCCAGTGACAATCACTCCTCCTGCCATCTCCACCTGGATGAAGTTCTGCTTCCCTGGAGCAGCTATGATTGTTCATATAAATACTTGCCCATCTTTGCATCATTTAGAACACAAATTTATGACTTGTTTTCAGCTGTCAGTCTTTGTTAAGTCTGATGACATTTTTCATTTTTACCCCCTGGCCTCCGTTTAGGGGCAATGTTCTGAGCAGCCTTTTTCTCTGTTCGTTTGTCTCTCTCTTTCAGCTCTCACTTCCTTGCCTCGACAAATTTGTTTGGTGAGATTGGTCTGGTGGAATTAGTGTTTCAGAGACTGAAGAAAACAACTGTGATCTGAATATGTTTGAAGGTTCAGAACCTTGGACAGCAATACGGGAGCCCTCCCCCTTTAAACACTCTCAATATGCTATACGTATGCAGCCAATAATAAACAGTAATCATAAATGTGTGTGTTGGGCACCTGCCATAAGACTCAATTTGATAAGTTATCCTAGCAGAATAAACAAATGGCTGTAGGAGAACCAAGGAGGGAGAGATTGAGTCTTTCCAAAGAATCTGGGAAAGTTTCATATAGAAGGTGAAACTATACTGGGACCTCAGAGAATCATAGTCATAGTATTCAGCTGTTTGAGCTTAAAGAAATCTCAGTTGTCATTTTATGCCACTTTAGTTTGAAAAAAGTTTTGCTTAGTGTATCAGGATTAGAACTGGATGCATATAACAAGAACCCTAAGTAAATAGCTTGAAAAAACAAGGTAGAGGTTTGTTTCTCTCACTTAAAAGAAGTCCAGAGACAGTCAATATCGAGCTGATATGGAGACCCAAGATCCTTATATCTTTCTCTTCCACTATCCTTAGTGAATTTGTGGTCCAAAATGACAGCTCAACTTTAACCATTACATCTACATTCTAGGCAGAAATAAGGAGACAGCAATAATGGTACCTCTATTACCTAAGGCAGCCTCTTTTAAGGAGATGTCCTGGGAGTCCCACCCTACAACTTTCATTCACATTTCACTGGTCATCCCTAGCTACAAGAGAGGTTAGGCAATGTAATACTTCAGCTGGACACATTACAGCCCATAAGAAAAGCAGAATTTTGTCAGTATAAAAGAAGAGGAAAATAAATATTAAATAAGCAACCTCAGTCTCTGCCACACTTAATAAGCTCTGTAAGGGGCCTTCTGAGTCTCTGTATGTCTCATGTTCTTTGCATCCCAGAGCCTAGCACAGCAAATGAAAACATGAATAAACTGAATTTTAGGAAAACTGTGTGGGCTCTGATTCCTCATGAAGGGTTCTCCTTATTGTCCTCTATTTCCCAGAATTTCCACTCACTGATCCTGGTTCCCCTCTGAAGTCACCCTGAGGAAGTCTGCCTCTTTCATTCTTTCTTCCTTTCTTTTTTTTCTTGGCCACATTTTAATCAAGTCTGCCTCTTTCTTACATGGCAAACCTTAAGATATCTGGAGAGCCCTGACAGGTTTGGCTCAGTGGATAGAGCGTCGGCCTGCGGACTCAAGGGTCCCGGGTTCGATTCCGGTCAAGGGCATGTACCTTGGTTGCGGGCACATCTCCAGTGGGAGGTGTGCAGGAGGCAGCTGATCGATGTTTCTCTTTCATCGATGTTTCTGACTCTCTATCCCTCTCCCTTCCTCTCTGTAAAAAATCAATAAAATATATTAAAAAAAAAAAAGATATCTGGAGACATTTCTTGTGTCCTGTCCTCTTCACCTACATTGTTGCTTCTCCAGGACCATGACTTCCATCATCTCAGCCATATCTCATAAGACATGACTCCTGGATTCTTCCTTTCAATTCAGTTTTATGACAGAAGTTTTGTCCCAGTCTGAAGACAGAAATGAATGGACCCATTTCAACCATAGGCAGGATCTAAATTCAGGTGCTGTCTGGGCTCCAAACTGAGTAAAATAGGCCTTGTAAATTATTTTATTAAATTCCCCTGATGTTAAACCTCTTATGGAAGGGGCAAGGGGGCACGTGAAAAATAAAATGCCATCTCAAATGCTTTCATTTAAAAAATATATATTTTTATTTATTTCAGAAAGGAATGGAGAGGAAGAGAGAGATAGAAACATCCATGATGAGAGAGAATCATTGATCGGCTGCCTCCTGTACACCTCCCACTGGGGGTTGAGCCCGCAGCCTAGGCATGTGCCCTTGACCAGAATTGAACCAGACTGTGACTTACATTTAGTCTGCAGGTCAACACTCTATCCACTGAGCCTAACTGGCTAGGGCTGCTTTCATTTTTATATTCACAAAATATTACCTCCCTGTGTTTTATATTAATAGTCCCTGGCATAGTGAAGTTTGCCTTTTGGTTGCAGTCCCAGGTTCTGTTTCCCTGCTTCCCTTGGGAGTTGAGCATTCAGGTCCCATACCCCTATTTCTCTTCTCAAAGCCTTGGGTCTCTCTGATTGAAACAGTCTTCACATACTATATCATAAGGCCCTCACTCTCTACCCTGCAGAGTCAGTAGGAGCTTTTCCAGAAGCTGCAGCCTCCAGCCCAAGGCCTCAAATTTGCCTGATCTCCTGTTAAGCACCTCACCCACCCTTGGATCCAGCCCATATTTCTGGATTCTCTGATTAACTCTGAATTTACATATTTTATAAATATATGCACCCACCCATGTAACCACCAATAGATCAATATATACAATATTGCCTGGCCGGAGTGGCTCAGTGAGTGTCGACCCATGAACCAGCAAGTCACGGTTCCATTCTTGGTCTGGGCACATGCCCCCAGTTTCCAAGCTCAATCCCCAGTAGGAGGCTTGCAGGAGGCAGCCAATTGATAATTATCTCTCCTCATTAATGTTTCTCTCTCTCTCTCTTTCCCTCCCTTCCTCTCTGAAACCAATAAAAAATATATTTTTAAAAAAGATATACAATATTTATAGCTCCCTAGAAGGCTCCTTTGGACCTCCTTCCAGTCAATAGCCACCCCTCAACAATAGTCACTGTTCTAGTTAGTTTTGCCTGTTATTGAACTGATAAGTGGAATTATTCTGCATGTACTTTTTTGTGTCTGGCTTCTTTTCTTCACCATTATTCAAAGAAATTCATCCATGTTGTGTATAGCAGTGGATTTTTTTTTCCATTGCTGTGTCCATTGTGGCGAGTGATTAAATATCATTTCAACTTGATTCCAATGTGCAGCCAAGATTGAGAACCATAGCTCTAAGAGTAATTAAAAATAGGGTTGGAATCCTATCTTCAAAACTACTTGACCTGGATTTGTCCCTACAATGTTCACCATCAGGTGGTCTTAGGGATCAACTAGACATTTAGCCTCACTCAATTGCGAAAGGCCTCACTAGGCATCAGATTAGCTCACAAGAATCCCAAATAAGAAACAGCACACCAACAGGACAGCATCTAGTACTTCTCTTCACCCGGAGTTCTTGTAGTAATCCAGTGATTAGTCTTCTTGGGCTTTTTAGGTGACAGCTCAGGTACAAGGAGACAAGATCACATCAGTAACTGTGGTGACAACCTTAGTTTAGAAATGTCCTGTCCCAAATACACATCAATATCTTGTGTCCATAGGCATAGCTTTCAGGTTCCCTGTGGGAGATGAGCCTAGTTACAACAGTTGCTGCACCTAGGGAGGCCCAAAGCCATGGCTTCCCGCCAGGTATTGCTGTATCCTGGCCCAGATGAACTTTAGCAAATAGGGGTTATTTTTACAATAAGCAATGCTTCCTAAACCATAGGTGATTTTGTACCTTTATTAGACCTCCAGGGGGACAGAGCTATAAAGTTAGTCCAAATTTGTCCTAAGAGAAGGAGAAAGGGAAAACCCTTTATTCATACTACCTTCAGCTGACACGCTGACCTTTATAAAATAGTTAACCAAGAAGATTAGGTCTGAAAATGTTCCTGTTCCTTGAGTCAAAAATAGTATTTGACAGCCCCCAGCTGGGTGGCTCAGTCCCATACACCAAAAAGGTTGCAGGTTTGATTCCTGGTCAGAGCACAAGACTCGGTTGCAGGTTCAATCGCTGGTCAGGGCGTGTACAAGAAGCAA
This sequence comes from Cnephaeus nilssonii, assembly GCF_951640355.1. Taxonomy (NCBI): domain Eukaryota; kingdom Metazoa; phylum Chordata; class Mammalia; order Chiroptera; family Vespertilionidae; genus Cnephaeus; species Cnephaeus nilssonii. The sequence goes on from NC_137085.1 coordinate 28,498,631, forward strand.
CCGATCAATGTTTCTCTTTCAAATGGATGTTTTTCTCTCTCTCTCTGTCCCTTCCTCTCTCTCTAAAATAATTTTTTTAAAAAACATATCCTCAGGTGAGGATTAAAAAATAACAGTATTTGACATATGAAAATGATTAATAAATGTTTTTCAATGAGAAAATTAATGATAAGTAACAAAATAAAACAAAATTACTCGACTGCTATGTTATCTTGGGCAAATCTTTTTAAAATTGATTTGTAGAGAGAGAAACATCAATCCGTTGTTCCACCTATCTATGCATTCATTTACTGGTTGACTCCTGTATGTGTGTGCCCTGACTGGGAATGGAACCTACAACCTTGGTGCATTGGGACCATGCTCCAACCAACTGAGCTATGCAGCCAGGGCTTGGGCAAGTCTTAATTTCTCTAAATCCCTGTTACCATTTCTGTGAAATGGGAATAATCAATTTCTATCTCATGGGGATTGTTGTAAGGATTAAATGAGATAATGTGTGTAAAAGATATTACAAGCAGCTACACTTAAACTTTATTATTGCAGATGGAGAGAAGAAGCCTAGAGAGAGAAAGGGATTTGTACCAGGTCACATATGGTGGCAGAACTCTCCAAGTCTCCTGACTCCCAGCCCAGTGCCTGTCCACAATACCATGTGGCTCCTTCACACAAGTTGTCTTACCCAGTTAATGTTTAAGAAATCAGAAATCTCAAACTAATCAGGATTTTTGTCCAGGAGAGAAAACTTTTGTGATGATCCACTTTGCAATGTAGATTCCTCACCCATCCCTCACAGGACAGAATCCATTCAGGCACACTTCTCCTAGTGGTAAGGGTGAAATTAAGATTTTTCTCAAGGGCATAAAGAAAAAGTGAAAATTATGTTCTCAACTTGCTGCTGATTAGCAGACAAAGGGCAAACAGAGCCTCTAAGCATTCATTCTTTTTTTTTAATTGAATTTATTAGGGTGACATTGGTTAATAAAATTATGTAGGTTTCAGGTGTACAGTTCTATAATACATCATCTGTATATTGTATTGTATGTTCATCATGCCAAGTTAAGTCTCCTTCCATCACCATTCATCCCCCTTTTACTCTCTTTTACCTCCTCCCACCTCCCTTTCCCTCTGGTAAGCATTCATTCTCAAAGGCTCTGAGTCCTTTTTACTTTGCAACAGCCACTGCAAAGAGGGGGATATGAAAACCAATATGATCAGAATGTAATGAAGGAACAAATCTCTCTGGGAGTCAAATACCATTGTTAAAAAACAGGCACCAGGGGCAAAAGCCCAAAAAATCAGAGGCTTCCCCAGTGTTCTTTGAATCCATTTTTTTAAAGCTGTTAAAAAATACCCTTAAAATAAACCTGCCATCTTGTGAGGACAGAAAGAAGGTTACCCATTTTTTCCACCGCCATCTGCAGGGCCAGCTCAGCTTTAGGCTTCCTTGAGCCACACTCCCCCGCCTCCAGCCTGTTCTTTACAACATGTCCGGGTGGGGTTGAATGTAGTCTCTTTCCCTAACTTAGCAAAATGCAGTTACAATTAAAACTTGAGAGAAAAAAAAACTTGAAGTAAAGCAAGATGAGACTATAGATAGAATTTGCTTAACAGTGCAATTTCACATTCTCTAATAATTTCTAATATTGTGCTTGGTCCATTTGTATTTATTGGTCTGAGTTTGAATAAGGTCAGTTTGTGAAGAAGGGTCAGGGCTCAGCTATCTGAGGATTAGAGCTCCGTCTGCTACTGGGGTCATGACTCAGACTGTGGTTGGGATCAGGGTTCACCCTGTAGCTGTGATTAGAGGTCTGATTTATATTCAATTTTAAATTAATTTTTTTAAAAGAATCGTTTTTAAAAAGATTTTTAAATGGATTTTTAGAGAGAAGAAGAAAGAAGGAGAGAGAGAAAGATCGCTGTGAGAGAGAAACATCAATCAGCTGCCTCCTGCACGCCCCCTACCAGGGATCAAGCCTGAAACCTGGGCATGTGCCCTGACTGGGAATTGAACAGGCCACCTTTTGGTGCACAGTATGGCGCACAATCAAATGAGCCACACAGGCCAGGGCTACATTAAGTTTTTAAATATTGCATGTGCAAATATTTATGACGATTTGATGATTTGAGTTTCACAATGATCATGTATTTTTTTAAAAAAATTATGTATATCACAAGCCCATAATAACATTTGAAAATCAAAGACCTGAAAGCATATCAGTCTGTGGTGGGCTATGAATATAGTCTGTCATTAGGATAGAGACCTGCCTGTGTTTAGCATTAGAGATTAGTCGGCTGGAATCAGGTCTTGGGCTGTAGCAGAGATCACATTTGCTTGTGGTAAGCACTAGTATTCAGTCAGGTGCTGGGATCTTAGCAGGATAGGGCTTTACCTTAGAAAAGAATGCAGGAAGCATTGGTCAGGAGTTCAAAGAGTCCATTGAAGAGCTGTCACACCAGAGGACTGAGCAGATGGGAAACCATGAGATAGAATCATCAATTGGCTGCCTCCTGCACGGAGGAGGGAGGGACTCAAAACAGAATTGGTGACCCCTGTCAAAACAGCATAAATTAAAAGGACTGACAGCCTGGTGTGGTTCAGTTGGTTGAGTTTCATCTCATATAACGAGAGGTCCCTGGTTCCATTCCCGTCAGGGCACATGCACAAGTTGAGGGTTCAATCCCCAATAGAGGGCGTGCAGAAGGCAGCCAATTGATGATTCTATCTCATCAGTGTTTCTATCTCTCTCTCCCTCTCCTTTCCTCTCTCTACAAAATAAATTTTAAAGAAACTTTATTTTTTAAAAAAGGACTGACAATATTAAGTGTGGGTGAGGATGTGGAGCACCTGCAACTTTTTTTTTAATCCTCACCCAAGGATATGTTTTTATTGATTTGAGAGAGAGAGAGAAACATTGATTGGTCGCCTCCCATATGCACCTCTATTGGGAATTGTCCTAATACCTAGGTATGTGCCCTGACCAGGAATCTAACCCAAAACGTTTTTGGTGTACAGGACAATGCTCTAACCAACAGAGCCACCCAGCCAGGGCCCTGAAACTTTCTTATATTTCTGGTAGGAGTATACATTGTGCAATTACACTGACAACTGTTTGGCAATAAAGCTAAGTACACACACACACACACACACACACACACACACACACCCTATGGTTCAGCACTTTCACTCTTGGAATGAACAAACAACTGCTACATATGATATGGATAAATCTCATGAAATAGAGTTAAGCAAAAGAAGCCAAAGGGTAGATACTTTATGATTCATTTATGAGTTCAAAAACAGGCAAAATTAAACTATGATAGTAAAAGTCAGAATAGGGGTTACATTTAGGGGTGGTATGGACTGGAGGAGGCATGAAGGAGCCTTCTGGAAAGATGGTGTGGTCTATATTTTGAATGGGATGGTGTTTACACAGGTGAACATATATAAAAATTCATTGAGATGAAATTTAATATTTGTATACTTTACCACATGTAAGTTATATCTCAATGGGGAAAAAAGAAAGTAGGTGAACAATAGAGAATTGTGATTGACTAAAAACAGGTTGTGGAGTTAATTCCACAGTCATGACTTCTCTGCCATGACAACTGTGACAGAACTGCCATGGTTTGTTGAGCCTGGGGTGTGGGCTTGGGGGTTTTGGGGTTGCAGCCCTTGAAGCAACCACACTGGGTAATGATGTAGTGTAAAGAGCCACAGATTTGGAGTCAGAAGTCCAAAGTTTTTGTTGCTTTGTTTTTTATTTGAGATAGAAAGAAAAACATCTATTTGTTGCTCCACTTATTTATGCATTCATTAGAACCTGCAAACTTGGCGTATCAGGACGATGTTCTAACCCACTGAGCTACCCAGCTAAGGCCTAAGTTTGGATCTCAACATTCTGCTTAGTATCTAATCCAGTGGGAAGCACTGGTGTGTTGTGATCAGTCATGAGGTGAGTTACAAATTATTCATTGGTAATTATAAATCACTGAAGCTTTCAATAATTTTCCCATAATTAATTTGAATTCATAATACATGCATTTGGTTTAAAACAAATTAAATCATATAAAAGAATATACAGTGAAAAGTTAATTTTCCTTCCACCCCTGACTTCAAACACCAGCCCCCCAGTCTCCCTCTTGAGAAGCAACCACTATATTCAACTTCTTCTTTTTTAACTGAATTCATTTATTAGTTCTAATAGGGTGTGTGTGTGTGTGTGTGTGTGTGTGAGTGATCGTTATAGTTCTTTCTATATAGTATCATGTCATTTGCAAATAATGACAGTTTTATTCTAACTATACAATTTTTTTCCCTTTTTATTGAATTTATTGGGGTGACACTGGTTAACAAAATTATACAGGTTTCAGGTGCACAATTCCACAACACATCATCTGTACACTGTATTGTGTGTTCACCACCCTAAGTCAAATCTCCTTCCATCACAATTTATCCTCCCTATATCCTCCCCCACCTCCCCTCCTTTCTTCCCCCTACAATCATCACACTGTTGTCTGTGTCTATGAGTTTTTTTCTCTTTTTTGCTCAATCCCTTCACCCCTCCTGTCATCACCTTCTTAAATACCCTTCCAGAAATAGTCTATGCATATTCATGAATGATTTCCTTGAAGAAAATTAGAGCAGATTCAAGGTATGCCTAGAATAATGTTGCTTGCATACCGAATGCTTTATTTTATTTCCAAAATGGAATTAAGTTTTCATTATAAAAATAATACATGCGTATTTTAAAATTGTTTATGTAAAAGTGAAAGCTCCATCCACCCACTCAATCACCTCTAACTGCTCAGTTCCAGAGTTAACCACTTTCCAGTTTCCTATGTGGCCTTTCTGACAATTTACACTTGTGTAAACATATTGTACATAGACTATTACTATAAATAGTAAATTTTTCATCAATAACATGTCAATGATGTCTTTTCACACCTACATATAGCTTTACTTAGCCTTCTTAGTGGCTGCATACTCTCCAGTGGGAGAGAAAGGGATAAAGATATGGCAGGAATTATACATGGGAGTGTGTTCACCTGAAAGCAACATCTGTCATATGTGACCCAGAAGAAAAAACACTGAAAGCCACTGATTTAACCCATCTGGGTCTCAGTATCTTATCTGTAAAATGGACACAATAATGAAAGCCCTGACTAACTCACAAGATTGTCGTGAGGATTACATAGAAAGGGGGAAAACAGATAACAGAGTATACACTGAAAAGTGCTGTGCAAATGTGAGAGACCCTTATTCCTGGAGGGGAGAAGGGTGCAGCACTAGTTCCAGGGTCTAAAGTCTAAGAACCAGCACTAATAATAATTACTTTTCCTGCCCTTCTTAGCCAAATGAACTGTTCATCTTTGCATAATAATTGTGAACATTTGTTGAGCTTCTATTTGGCAGACATTCTTTTTATTTTTAAAGCTTCAATTTTCTTTTTTTTAAAATATATTTTATTGATTTTTTACAGAGAGAAAGGGAGAAGGATAGAGAGTTAGAAACATCGATGAGAGATAAACATCCCCCTACTGGGGATGTGCCTGCAACCAAGGTACATGCCCTTGACTGGAATCGAACCTGGGACCCTTCAGTCCGCAGGCTGACGCTCTATCCACTGAGCCAAACTGGTTAGGGCAGCAGACATTCTTCTAAGATAAAATACATGAGATCTTTTCTTTAGCTATTTACCTTAAATTTATTTTTAATGATTTTCAAGTTTATATGAGATCTTCATTTAATCCCTCCAACAACTCTATGAGATAGGTACTCTGATTATTCTCATTTGACTGATAAGGCAACTGAGACTGACAGAATTGGCAAGTGGAGGTCATACTTCTGGACGGCACCAAACTCTGTGCTGTTCCCTTTTCGAGGTTTATGCCATGCTTCAACTATGTGGTTGGCCTGTGGCTTAAAACAGACAGTTGGAGAAAGCAGCAGCTCATTCCGCTGGTACTAAAAAATAAAAAGCAACCAATGACAAAAACCCTGAGTCTCATAGGTAATCACAGTTAGTCACATTGCTGCCTGCTTCAAAACCTTTCACGACTCCATTCTGCTAAATAAAGGCCAAACTCCCCAGCCTGGTATTTCAGGCCTTCCTTAGCCCTGTCAAATAACCTTCCCAGATCTTTATATTCCAAGAACTTCTAAAACCATCTTCCCCATCATTTCATACCTATCTGGGAGCCTGTTTTGGGTTGAATTATGTCCCCTATAAAAGGATATACTTAAGTCCTATCAGTACCTCAGAATGTGATCTTGTTTGGAAATAGGGTCATTACAGATAAGATTAGTAATGATGAAGTCATATTGAGTTGGGTGGACCCCTACTCCAATATGACTGGTGTCCTTATAAGAGGGCCACATGAAGAGACCAAAGGGGAGAATGCCATGTGACCACTAAGGCAGAGATTGGAGTTACGCAGCTGCAACCCAAGGGAGGCCAAAGAGTGCCAGTAAGCCACCAGGAGCTAGGAGGAGGCAAGGAAGGATTCCCCTACAGGTTTCAGAGAGAGTGTGGCCCTGCCAGTACCTTGATTTGGGACTTCTACCCTCCAGAACTGTGAGACAATACATTTCTGTTATTTTAAGTCACTCAGTTCCTAGTACTTTGTTACTGCAGCCCCAGGAAACAAATGCAGAGCCTCAGCCATTTAACCAGGCACTGCATATCTGAGCCCAAGATGCATCAGGCTTTCTTTATCCTGTCCCATTGCTGTTCTCTTAGCTGGACGTAGCATCCTTGGCAGTTTGCTTTTACAACACTCAGACAATCCCACCCATGACATTCCGTTTCTTCTGGCAGGCAGCACACCAGTGGTCTGTTTACTTCCCAACACACTCTGCGCTAGGCAGGTCAGGTCCCCTGCCCCCTGCCTCTTTCTGGCTCAGGGCCAGCCCAACCCCTCTGGGGAGACAGTAGATTGAAGCCCCCTTCTGGGTTGCCAAGGCGACAGTGCTGTCTGAGTGCCCTGGAGCCAGGCAGCTGTGGCTGCAGGCAAGGGAGGAACCAAGGGAAGGGGGGGAGGTTGGGAGGGAGACTACGAGAAAGACCCAAGGAGAGTCCTTAAAAGTGGCTCTAGTACAAACCCAGGAGATAAAATTAAAGCGACAGCCTCACCATGACCAGCATTGTCAAGCAACATGCAAGACGTAAGATTTGACAGGAAAGACTTTACTTAGGGCATTCTATATGGAGCTCAGCACTGTGTGTGCCTTTGAGTCCAAACCTCATTCAAACCTATGCTTTGAGGCCTTTTGACAGCACGACAGATCAAACGAGAACAAAATTCAGGCAAATGGGGACTGGCATTTTGCACACCAAGGGCAAGTCTCCTACAAAGTGCCTTAAGGTGCACAGTAAATGAAGAAAAAGATGCTTGTGACTTTTAGTTCATAATTAGCAATGCCTCCTGTGTGCAGGGAAACATGAAGGGGTGCTGTGTGTGTGTGTGTGTGTGTGTGTGTGTGTGTGTGGTGGGGGGAGTACAGGGAGAACAAGATGTTATGCTTTCCCTCAAGCAGCACAGAGTCCTTGTTTCAATTGTTACCGCAGGAATGGAGTTCTGTAATCGTATACTGAAACACTCCAAGGCAATTCTCAGTTCATAGTTAGGTAGGGCTACAGTGAAGCGTGGGACTCGGCCTTCTAATCCATATAGAGGTAGGCACATACCTAATCTTAGCCAATGAAGAGTAGTGAGTCTTTTGTTAGGATTGCTGAGGGATACATGCTCTCCTTGGCAGGAGCTGCCATCACCATCCTGCCACCATGGAAAGCCAACATAGTGGTGAGCACAGCTGAGAGATGAAGGAAGATTGGGAGCTGATAACATCAGTTGAGCCCCTGAATCAACCCATGCCAGATCCACCCTAACCTTTGGGTTACAGGAAACAATAAATTCTGTTTCTTAAAATGGCTTTTGTTGCTTCCAATTCAAAAGGTTCAGTAAATGGTATATTAGAAACTCTTTTTAACTGATTGACCAAAGCTTTCCATGACTTATGTACTAGTAAAATATAGTGATTTATTTTTTTTATTTTTATATATTTATTGATTTCAGAGAGGAAGGGAGAGGGAGAGAGAGAGAGAGAGAGAAACATCAATGATCAGAGAGAATCATTGATTGGCTGCCTCCTGCAAGCCCCCACTGGGGATCGAGCCTGCAACCCAGGCATGTGCCCTTGACCAGAATCGAACCTGGGACCCTTTGGTCCATAGGCCGACGCTCTATCCACTGAGCCAAACCAGCTAGGGCAAAATACAGTGATTTATACCTTCATATACTGAACACTCACAGCCAATAGGCTGCTTTCTGACTCTTTTGTCCCCAAATCTGTTCATATTAGTTGTATTTATTACTACAATTATGTTATTTGATTAAATATTAAGTAAACTGCAGAAATACAAGTGCAAAAGGAAAGATAGTTCCTGGTCCTATGAAAACTAAAATAAGTGCTTTAGAAAGACTTGATAAAAACTGAGTAGTTCAAAATTGCTTTTGCATTAGATGTGGATACATACATAGTTAAAAATGAAGCAATAAAAACGGATAGGTTTTTGCATTTAGCTTTGGAAGGGTCTTTAAATTCTTTTTCCCCCTTTAAAGAAAGCAATGCTGCCGAAACCGGTTTGGCTCAGTGGATAGAGCGTCGGCCTGCGGACTCAAGGGTCCCAGGTTCGATTCCGGTCAAGGGCATGTACCTGGGTTGCGGGCACATCCCCAGTAGGGGGTGTGCAAGAGGCAGCTGATCGATGTTTCTCTCTCATCGATGTTTCTAACTCTCTATCCCTCTCTCTTCCTCTCTGTAAAAAATCAATAAAATTTTTTTTTTAAAAAAAGAAAGCAATGCTAGAAATAGTGGGTGATTCATATTGGGTGAGAAAGAGACCATTAGTCCATATATATAAAAGCCTAATATGCTAAGTGTCCGACTGATTCATCTACCAGTCGCTATGACGCGCACTGACCACGAGGGGGCAGACGCTCCGACTGGTAGGTTAGCTTGCTACTGGGGTCTGGCTGATCTGGACTGGGCGAGATGGGCCAGACACGCCCTGGAGCCCTCCCGCAGTCCCTCCCTGGCCTCTAAAATATTTCTTCTAGTTAATTTTCTTTCAATGTGCACAAATTCGTGCACCAGGCCTCTAGTTATCTCATAAGAAGCCTTGGAGCTTCCACTGAGATACTTTGCTCTGTGGGAAGCCAGACACTATGTAAAAAGTCTATCTATTCTGAGACTAACTACCATGCTATTAGGAAGCCCAAGCCAGCTGCATTGAGAGAGAAGAAAACAAGAAAGAGAGAGAGAAGCCCTGCTAACTTCTACTTATTCAGTCATTTCAGCTTAGGTATTAGACAAGTGAGTGATGAAACCATCTTAGATATCCAGCCCAGTTGAGCTTTTAGAGGACTCCATCTGATTGCAACCATATTAGAGATTCTGTGGGGGAACCACCCAACAGAGCCAGCCCATTCTACCCACAGAACCATCAAAAATAATAAGTTATTGTTTTAAGCCACTTAATATTTGGTTGGTTGGTTATACTGCAATAGGTAACCAGTCTTTTCTGAGTGAAAGGAGAGAATTACAAGAAGAGGAAGATGGCCTCTAATGTCAGATATATATATATTTTTAATATACTTTATTGATTTTTTACAGAGAGGAAGAGAGAGGGATAGAGAGTTAGAAACATCAATGAGAGAGAAACATCGATCAGCTGCCTCTTGCACACCCTCCACTGGGGATGTGCCCACAACCAAGGTACATGCCCTTGACCGGAATCGAACCTGGGACCCTTGAGTCCGCAAGCCAACGCTCTATCCACTGAGCCAAACCAGTTTCAGCTAATGTCAGATATTATAAAGGGATCATGAAGGGTGAGAAAAAGCCATTGTATTTCTCAGTTGAGAAGCCACTATTGTCCTTCAAACATTGCAGTTTCAATTGAACGGTGGGAACAGAAGGCAAATTGGAAGTGTTCACAGGGCAAGTAAGTGGTAGGAAATAGATACAATGGTAGATTGGCAATTTTTCTTTCTTTCTTTTTTGAATAGTTTAACATTCACTGATGATCCTTGCTTGAATTAGTTTATTTCATTGGAGATTGCAAAATGGTGATTTTTCTATTAGTCCTTCTACATTTATTAGCTGACGGTCTTCTGTAAAGAAGAGTATCCCCTTGTCAATTGGGGCTGAACCTAATTTCTTCCTAAAATGGGCAGGCTAAATGCTTCATTCTTTCTCTTTAATAACCAATTTCCTGACAAAAAAAAAAAAAAGTCAGCATCATAGTATTTCCATTGGTGGCAAATGAGTTTTTTCTCCTTTCTCTCTCTGAGTATCATTATGGACTCATGTGTGGACCTATGTATCACCTTTATTCAATGTGTTACAATCAATTACAGACTAAATTAGTCTTTAAAGAAACAATGGGGGGTAGGGATAAAGACGTGATCAGAAAATTCCTGGAAGAATACAGTAGTTAAAGAAACACACACACATTTATCCTTGTTAGTAATAAAAAAAATGAAAACCAAAACTATATAAAAGAGAAAAAAAACCTATAAAACATCCAATTCTGCTACTGGATATATAACCCAAAGAAAGTCTCACACAGGTCCCATGAAAGGGGTCTTTGGAGATAGTCACAGCAGTGTTGTTTTGGTTATGGGGAGTTGGAGATAATTTGGGTACCTATAATTGAAGAAGTCAAAATGTGGTGGATGCCCAAAGTAATCTATAGATTCAATGCAATCTCCATTAAATTACTAACGGCATAGCCCCAGCTGATTTGGCTCAGTGGATGGGGCATCGGCCTGCGGACTGAAGGGTCCTGGATTTGATTCCAGTTGGCACATGCCCAGGTTGCAGGCTTGATCCCTGGTGCAGGGTGTGCAGGAGGCCGCCAGTCAATAATTCTCTCTCATCATTGATGTTTCTGTCTCTTCTGTGTTTAATAAAAATACATTAAACAACAACAACAACAACAAAAACTAACTGCATATTTCACAGACCTAGAGCAAACTCTCCAAAAATTTATATGGAATAAAAAAAGACCTCAAATAGCCACAGCAATCCTGAGAAAGAAGAACAAAGTTGGAGGGATCACAATACCAAATATTAAGCTATATTACAAACCCACTTTTCTCAAAACTGCCTGGTACTGGCACAAGAATAGACATATAGACCAATGGAACAGAACAGAGAACCCAGAAATCGACCCAAGCCATTATGCTCAGTTAATATTTGACAAAGGAGGCAAGAGCATACAATGGGGTCAAAATAGTCTCTTTAATAAATGGTGTTGGGAAAATTGGACAGATACATACAAAAAATGAAACTAGTCCACCAATACACAAAATTAAACTCAAAATGGATAAAAAACTTAGGCACAAGACGGGAAACCATAAAAATCTTAGAACCCATAGACAGCAAAATATCAGACATATCTCATAGCAATATGTTTATTGATACATCTCCTAGGACAATGGAAATTAAGGAGAAAATAAACAAATGGGACTACATCAAAATAAAAGGCTTCTGCACAGCAAAAGAAGCCATCAACAAAACAACAAGAGAGCAAACTGAATAGGAGAACATATTTGCCAATGTTACATCCAATAAGGGTTTAATCTCCAAAATTTATAGAGAACTCATACAGCTTAATAAAAGGAAGATAAATGGTCTCATTATAAAATGGGCAAAGGACCTGAATAGACACTTTTGAAAGTGGACATAGAGAAGGCCAAGAGATATATGAAAAAAAATGCTCAAAATCACTAATCATTGGAGAAATGCAAATCAAAACAACAATGAGGTACCATCTCACACCTGTCAGAATGGCTATCATCAACAAATGACAAGTGCTGGTGAGGATATGGAGAAAAAGGAACCCTTGTGCACTGCTGGTGGGAATGTAGACTGGCGCAGCCCCTGTGGAAAACAGTATGGAGTTTCCTTAAAAATTTAAAAATGGAACTCCCATTTGACCCAGTAATCCTAGTGATCTAGTAATATATCCCAAGAAATCAGCATCACCAATCAGAAAGGACATATGCACCTCTATGTTCATAGCAGCACAATTTACCATAGCTAAGATTTAGAAACAGCCTAAGTGCCCATCAGCAAATGAATGGATTAAAAAACTGTGCTACATCTACATAATGGAATACTACGCTGCTATAAAAAAGAAGGAACTCTTACCATTCGCAACAGCATGGATGGACCTGGAGAGCATTATGCTAAAGGGATAAGCCAGTCAGAGAAATATAAATATCACATGATCTCACTCATTTGTGGAATGTAATGAACAACATAAACTGATGAACAAAAATAGATCCAGAGACATACTAGTAGAAGCACTGAACAGACTGTCAAACCTCACAGGGAAGGCAGGGGAGGGTAAGGAAGGGGGTGTAAGAGATCAACCAAAGGACTTGTATGCATGCATATAAGCATAACCAATGGACACAGACAATAGGGGGGTTAGGGCCAGTGCTGGGGGGTGGGAGAGGGTTGGGAAAGGTCAATGGGGTGGGGGGGGGGGGAAGGAGACTTTCAACAATAAAGAATTTAAATAAAAAATAATGTGGTGGCCCTGGCTGATTTGGCTCAGTGGATAGAGCGTCGGCCTGCGGACTGAAGGGTCCCAGGTTTGATTCTGGTCAAGAGCATGTACCTTGGTTGCGGGCACATTCCCAATAGGGAGTGTGCAGGAGGCAGTTGATCGATGTTTCTCTCTCATTGATGTTTCTAACTCTCTATCCCTCTCCCTTCCTCTCTGTAAAAAATCAATAAAGTATATTAAAAAAACAACATTGACCTAGTAATCCTATTTTTAGAATAGAAACTGGTGTTAATTAGCATTATAACAGTGAGAAAAACCGCCAGCATGTGTTCTTTTGCCCTCATCCATACCCTACAATATACATTGACAGTTGTTTCAGGGAAGTCTCAGAGGTGTTTCACAGGTACTTGTGATGTCCTTGTGAACAAGTGTAGACATGTGGTTTTTGTGGTTAAATTCATCTTCTGCTCTAGCCCCTTCCATTTGGCCCTATTTCCACTGCCTTTGCTGAGCATGGTTACGGCTGTCATTGAGTTCTACTTTATCTGGAGTTCTTCAGTTGCTAAGGCTGCAGGGTGTTATTCTGTGGCATAGCAGAGACTTGCTCTTTTTTTGGTTTTACATCATAACTATTTGAAGTCTATCATCTTTTTACAATTTTCCAGGAAATAACTGTTTCAGTATTTTCTTTTTTTTTTAATTTTTAAAATTAATTTGGGAGAGAGAGCTGAAGCAAAGGGAGTTGGGGGTAGAGAATCACCAATTTGTTGTTCCACCCATTTATGAATTTACTGGTTGATTTTCTGACCAGGGATCGAAACTGCAACCTTGGCGAATCAGGACTACACTCTAACCAACTGAGCTTACTTGGCCAGGGCTTCAGTATTTCCTTATACTCTCTCTTCTCTACTCCCACCCCAACAAATTGCAAACCAAGCTGGAATGCAAACACATGAGCTTGAAAATGAAATGAGAAATGGAAATCAAAACCACAATGTGATACCACTTCACACCCATTAGGTTTGCTAATATAAAAAAAGAAAAAGAAGTTGATGAGGATGTGGAGAAATTGAAACCCTTGTGATTGATGATAGGAATGGAAAATGGTGCATCCACTATGGAAAATTGGTGGTTCCTCAAAAAGTTAAGCACAAAATTACCATATGATACAGCAATTCCACTTGTTGGTGGAATTCAAAAGAATTGAAAGCAGGGACTCAAAAAGATACCAATGTTCATAGCAGTATTATTCACAATAACTAAAAGGTGGAAACAACATAAAAGTCCATTGATGGAGGGATGGATGGATAAACAAAGTGTGGTATATACATACAATGGAATGTTATTCAGCTTTAAAAAGGAATGAAATTCAAACACATGGTTAAATCATGAAAACATTACCCTAGGTGAAGTAAAACAGACAACTATTGTATGATTCCATTTGTATGAGTTACCTATAATAGGCAAATACATAGAGATGGAAAGTGGAATAGAGGTACCAGGGGATGGGGGGGGGGGGGGCGGAGAATGAGAGTTATTTAATAGGTACACAGTTTTTGTCTGGGATGATGAAAAAGTTCTGGAAATGAATGGTGGTGATGGTTGAATAACATTGTAAATGTGGTTGCTATGAAGTCAATTGTGTGTCCCGTCCCCTCCCCCCACTCACATGTTTAAGTCCTTCCCCCTAATGTGACATTTGGAGATGAAGTCTTTGGAAAATAATTAGGTTTTGAGGTCATGAAGTTGGGGGCCTCAAGATGAGATTAGTAGTCTTATAAGAAGAGAAACCATAGAGTTTGCTCTCTTCCCTCCCTATCATGTGAGCACACAGAATTCCACCATTTACAAGCCAGGAAGAGACCTCTCACCAGAAACCAAATATCTTGGCACCTTGATCTTGAATTTCAGGCCTCCAGAACTGTGAGAAAATAAATTTCTGTTGTTTCAGCCAGCAGCCTATGGTATTTTGTTATGGCAGCCTGAGCTAAGGACAGTAGTTAATGCCACTGAATTGCATACTTGCAAATGGTTAAAATGGTTAAATTGTGTTATGTATATTTTAGCCACAATTAGAATGGAAACAAAATGTGAAATGGGCAATTCTGCTATCTTGCCTCTCCTTTGCAAAACTCTGGATGCCAATCTTAGAAGGACATCAGTAACTGTGCTAGTATACTAGTGACTCTAGTCCAATTCCCTCAGCTCTTCTGCCTTACATGGATGAGGAGAGTGAGGGTCATAGAAATGAACTGATTGAACTAGGATCCTCGTTCTCTGTTCCTCATCCTGTAATTCCCTATCTTTAGGGATGGTACCACTGTCACCCAGTTGCCTGAGTCCAGAATCTTTGTTATCCTCGATTCTCGCTCATTGTCCTCAACAGCTACATGTCTTGGTGATTCTACCACCTTCATATTTCTCTATTCCTACTATCTTTGCGTCAGTTTGGGTCCCTTTCATCCCTTGCCTAATAGCTTTTTAACCAATTTTATTGCTTCTCTTCTTGTTCCCCTCCAATCCATTTTCTGCACCGCAGCCAGAGTCTTCCCAAAATCCAATCTGATCATGTCATTCTCTCCCTAAACCCTGTAACAGCTTCCTTTAGTTTCTGGTGGTAAGTTCAAATGTCTCAACATGGCATTCAAGACTTTTCATGGTCATCTGGTCTCCTCTCAACTCTCCACTCTGATCTCTCCACTCATTGCCCAGGCTATATACTTAAGCCCGACTGAACGTGTGGTGTCCTGAACACACCATGCCCATCTCTCTTCCTGACCCTGCTGGATGGTAAGAATTTTCAGAGCTAACGGTAACAGCCCACATGGATATGGTCCATTCTTTCTTTTGTCCCCCTTAATTGGCAAGATGAGGTGGCTCTCTCCTTTTTTTTTCTTCCTGTCCTGCAAGGCAGCTTCAGATGGATCCTTTGGTTACTGAATACAATTGCTTGCTTGCCCCTTTTCTTCTAGGGCTGGTGGGCAAGGCATCTGACTAAATTAGAGTTGTTCAGAGCTGAAACTGGGGTTTGAGCTTTGGGGTGGAAATAGAGCTGATTTTGTTCAATGCTGCTGAGAGCTATCAAAGAAGATAAAAATGCCACAGTCTATGGGCATTCTACAGTGGGCACTGGGACCGAAGCCCCGAGTAGTAATATGATGTTACCTGCCTCTTCTGTGACCAGAAAGTCAAGAATGGGATTCAGGAACTATTAAGTTCCTTGACCAATAATAATAATATTAAAGTCTTCCCAGCCCACTGTCTCCCAACCTGCTCTACCTGGTAAACTCTTATTCATCCTTAAGTTCTTATCTTCTAAGAATCTATCTCACCATCCTCCTCCAAGGAGATTTGCGAAGTCTTTGAATGCTTGGACTATATATCTTCATCATTGTATCTCCCACTGCGTAGCATTGCTGCTGACCCTATGAGTGAAAGATCACCCACCTAGTTAAGTGTCAGGGTGGACTTGGAAATGTTTGTTGCTAAAGATTCATCTACACGTCTCTCTCATGGGTCAGCCTACTACTGTAGCACTTTGCCTTGTCCATTTGTAGCTCACTCTCTCTCTCTGCTCAGTCCCCAGCTGGTGGCTGCATGTAGGGAAAGGCTGAGGATAATACTTTATTGAAATGATCTAGTCAGCAGTTTAGCTGCACCCTCACCCACGTGGCTGTACTTACAGGCACTCCTAGCACATGGCTGAGTTTTTGTTTTGTTTTTGTGTGTGTGTGTGTTGTTGTTTTTTTTCTCCTCTCCTCTATGGCTTTGATTTGAGAGTCAGAGAAACACGAAAAGGAAATGGGTTCAGTGACCAACATCGCATCCAAGAGCAGGAGGCTGCCAAGGGGGCCATGAATCTGCAGAATTCTCTCGGAGGAAAACTGTCAGCACAGCTCCAAAGGCTTTCCTCACCTCACGGCCTCTCCCTGCTGGAGAGCAGGCCCAGCCGGGCTGGATGGTTTCCTGGAAGTCTTTACAAGGGCGTTTAAAGTTAAGAAAAAGGGAAGAGAAAGTCAGAGAATGGGGCGAGGGGCCAGGGCTGAGCCACGCTGGCTTATGTTCATAATTCAGGATGGTTTCTAGCCTGGGAGAAGGCAAGGCATCTCCCCTCGGCCGGTTCTGCCTCGGCTCTCCTCTCTGGGTCCGCAGGGACGGACTGATTCTGAGACGGAGCCTACGAAGGGAAGAGAGTTTCGCTCCTAAGTGTGTGAAAGGGAAAAACTTGGAGGAAACAGTCCAGAGACGGAGAGGAGACGGTGCCTACGGGGTGGGGAAGAGGAGGAGGAGGGAGGCCAAGGGGGCACAATCGTGGAGTGGGAGGCCGGCGAGCGGGGGTGGGGGGGGCCGGCGAACAGCAACCACCCGCCGCCCCAAACCCGGCAAACTCGCGGCGCGGACCCCGGCGTCGGGTCAGCAGGGCCGCGGAGCCCCAGGCAGAGCCCGGCCGGGGTCGCCCGACGCCTGGCTCGGGAGGCCCGCGGCCGCGCCCCGGGGGAGGAGCGGCCGCGAGAGGCGGCTCTCGGGCCGGCGGACCCCAGCTCCCCCGCCTCCGCCCGCGGCCGAGAACACCCCTCGGCCCCGCCGGCCCGGCCCGGGAGCCGCCGCCGCGGAGCACGCCGCCCATTGGCGCGGCGGCGCGGCGTCCCCGCCCCCTCCGTGTCCCCGCCCCCTCCTCCGCCGCCGCTTCCCGGCTCCGCCTCCTCCCCCTCCGGGAGCCGCCTCCGTCGCCGCCGCCGCCGTCGCTGCCGCCGCCGGCCGGGGCCCAGCCAGCGCCCGCCGCGCCGGAGTCGAGTCGCAGCCGCCGGAGCCGCTGCCCGCGGCCCCGCCATGAGCGGAAGCGCCGCCGCCGCGGTCGCCGCCACCTCAGCAGCCGCGGCCGCCGCGCACTTCCAGCCTCAGTCGTCGTCTCCCAGGCCGGGCCCCGCGGAGCTCGGGCCCCCGCGCCGCCCGCGCCCCCCGCCGCCGCCGCCGCCGCCCCGGCCCGAGCCCGCCGCCGCCGGCCGCCTCAGCCCTCCGGGCCACGGGCCTCTGCGGGCGGGCGCCCAGGGTGGCGGCGCCTGCGGCCGAGCGCTGGGAGCAGGTACGGGTCCAGGGGCGGGCCGGGCGGGGAGGGGTGTGGGCTGGCCCCGGGGTGGGGGGCCCACAGGCGGCGGTCCCGCCGGGCGGCCCCGCGGGGTGGGCGGAGCGCGGTCCGGGTCAGCTTTGTCCGGCCCCCGAGCCCAGTGAGCCGTGTCCCCGCCGCGCGGCTCACAAAGCGTCCCCCGGCGGCCGGGCAGCCCCCTCCCCCTGGCGGCCGGGCCGGACTCTCCGGGTCTCCGCTAGGCGGGGGAGGAAACTGAGGCTCGCCGCGGGAAGCGACTTGCCCAAGGTCACGTCGCTGCTGGGTGTCGGTCCTGGCTGGGACCAGGGCCACCCTGGGCGGCGCGGGCCGTGACGGGGAGAGGGGTGGGGGGCGGGAAGAGGAAGAGCCCCCCGCTCCCGAGAACGGAGGGAGATGGGTCCGGCGGAGGGGGCCCTGGCCCCTGTCCCCAGGCACGCCCACCCCGCGCTTTGGGGCTGGCTGAGGAGAATGGGGCTTTTGCGGGGTGGGAGCGGGCCGCAGGGGCCGCCCTGGGGGCTTGGCGGTGCCCTGGGGAGCGGGGCTGGGGAGCCGCGGAGGAAGAGGCTCGGTGGTGGGTGTGCTGGGGGCGGGGGGAGGGCTTCTCGAGTGCGTGGGTCAGCGCTCGGAAACTTCTCGTGGGGACCGTTTGGTCTCTGCCAGGCCACCTTCCCACCACTGCCCGGACTGAGCCGACCCAGCTGGAACGACCGGGAAGGAGGTGTGCCTCCCTTTGTGGGGACTCCCGTAAGGTGTCTTTTCCACTAAATGGCCCGAGTTCCGTTCATGCCCCTAGCCGTGCCTATATGGCCTCCGTAAAGGCATTTCTGACACAGAAGGCGAACGAGTCCGTGTCCCCCCCCCCCCCCCCCCCCCCCGCCCCCGTGTGATCTGAATTGTCAAACTTGCAGAACCCCCAGGGAAAGAGTCACTCCCAGGCCTGAAGGGGAAAGGAAGCTGGGAGGATTGGACCAGTCACCGGCTTGCCCGGCCTGTAGTAACGCAGGACCATGTCTGGCATGGGAGTCCCATTTTTCCTTGGGTTGGTGATTAGTTGGGTTGTTTTTACTATGGGTGCATCTTGGAAAGGGAAGGAGAAGACTTGGAGTTCTGGAGGAAAGGGGGAGAGAGCGAACGTGCTACGTGTTGAAGGCAATGAAAAAGCGTCCCGAGGAGCTAGAAAAGAGTAGCTGTAGCATGGGGGGAAAGGAGAGGGGCTTTAGTCATTGTGGGGGAGGGGAGGTGAAAGGGTGGATAAAGGGAGGGGACAGTGTCTAGTCTAGAGAAAAAGATTGGGATGTTTCAAAGAGGGAACCGAATGTGATGAGTTTGAAAGCTGTCTGTTAGAGGTGAGTGGTATCCTACGAGGTTGAGTAATAGGCATTTCATTTCTTTAAGTAAAGACAGTTCTAGTACTTTCACATAAAAGTTTTAGCTTTCACACACCCCACCTCCATTCTCTCTCCTGTTCTAAGGCTGCGGGCCCAGAGTAGTGTCTTGGAAGTAAGGCTTGACAAAAGAGAGGAGGGAAGACTAATAAGCAAATGCATTAATTAGGGCCCTTTGTCCAAGATGATGCCTTGTTTAAGTCCGCTGTTTTCTTGCTGCCCTCCTGTACCTCAGCTTTCCAGCTGTGGGGGCTGTTGGGAAGAACTGCCCGATTCAGACAAGATGAGTTGGATTTTTCTAAAAAAAAAAATGTGAGAAACACATATTTGGCAGATATATATAAAAGCATGAAAATTTATTTATCAAAGACTTGCAATCAGGGAAATGCAAATAGAAACAACAGTGAGATGCCATATTACAGCCATCAGATTGGCAAAACTTAAATGCTGTGATAATAAAGTGTTAGTAAGGTTGTGGGGAAATCAACTTTTAATACTGCTAGTGGGAATGTAAATGGGTTCAACCACCTTGGAGAGTAATATAGTGAAGTTTAGTTGAAGGAAGGCAAAGGTACCTATTTACTCAAAGTGTCCATTTCATTTCTGGTATATACTCTAAGAAGTCCTTGCACACTTGTCCAAGGAAATAAGTACAAAAGAAGTACAAGAATACCCATTGCAGCTTAACTATCCACCAACAGGCGAACGCATAAATTGTTAGATTGTCCCACACAATTATAGCATTGTGAAAAAGAAACTATAGCCACATACATTAAAATGGTTGAATCTCACAAACTTAACATCAGGTGGGGGAGCAAGTAACAAAATTGTTAGAGAATATTTCCATTTGCATAAAATCTGAAAATATGCAAAATCATATTGTTTGTGGCTACTGTGTACTACATAGTAAAATTATAAAAACATACATGGTATGCACCGAGAGGTCTCTGGTTCAATTCCTGGTCATTGTACATGCCTGGGTTGTGGGCTCGATCCCTGGTGAGAGAGTGTGGGAGGTGGCCCATCAATGTTTCACTCTCATTGATGTTTCTGTCTCACTCTCTAAAAATCAATAAAATATTTTTTTAAAATGCATGGTAATTAACACCAAATTCAGAGTAGTGATTATTTCTGGGAAGAAAAGATGATGAATGGGATTGGAGGGGGTACACAGAGAGCTTTATACTGTAATGTTCTATTATTTTAAAAAATCTAAATCAGATAATTGCAAATTCAGATTTGCTTATCTTGGGTGTAGGGTATAGAGGTATTCATTGTATTATTTTAAATATTTTAAGGTGTTGGAAATATTTCTCACATGCAAAAAGTGTTCTTGTTTATAGAGCACATGGATTTTTGTCCCATATTAATGAAACTAGCCACAGGCTCTATTCCTGTACAGCCTATTAGACATGCAGGCAGGTGATTCTTTTCTCACCCGCTTCTGACCTGTAAAGCCAAGTTTTGTGATGGATGCCTTTTATTTTGGGATTGCTGATAGGTGTGGAGGATTTCCCAGTGGTTCTAAACTTTCTAGTGTAGCTAGGTCAGCAGTTTGAGCTTTATCAAAATATAAATGCTCCAGGACATTTTGACTTATCAGATGTAGGGGGGGGTCCCGGGAATCTAATGCCCACTAAAAATTGAGATCCACTGCCTTATGCTCCTGATTCTGGGTTGTACTCCATCTCAGCTTTGCCCCTGTCTAGCTCCCTCCTCCTGCATGACTGGGACTAATTTGGATCCATGTGATACTTAGCTCTTTTGTAGGGCATAAAATAAGGATAGGGATGGAAACCATTGAGTGTTAAACCTTTCATAATCCAGTTTGTCTTTTCCTCTTATTTTCATGCAGGTAGCTGAGGGGCCCACTACCCACTATTTAGCAGGTTTTACAAACTTTAACCAATGTGTCACAATATGTGGTTTTATAGTTAGGATAGGAGAAGCCAAAAAGGGTCTAACAGAAGGAAAACTAGTAGATTTGGTGAAAGTATCATTCAGATCCCAAAGGTAAAGTGTATGTCCTCATGCCTTTCTCTGCAGGTGGCAGTGATGGTTTGA
The DNA here is from genome assembly GCF_951640355.1 of Cnephaeus nilssonii. Lineage (NCBI taxonomy): Eukaryota > Metazoa > Chordata > Mammalia > Chiroptera > Vespertilionidae > Cnephaeus > Cnephaeus nilssonii. Next base: position 28,519,768 of record NC_137085.1, read on the forward strand.
GTGGTTTATTATCTGACTTGCAGCTGAATTTCAGCTATTTGAACCTATAGTCAAAGATTAGGGGCTTTAGGAAACAACTGATTATCCCTCAAGATGGAAGTTTCCTTCCTCCCAAATTTGCTAGTTTTCCTTCTCTGCTAGACCCATTTGCTCTAGTCCTAATATGTTTAGGAATTAATTTCTTTAACAAATGTGAGGATTTCTGGTAATGAAATCTGGGAAATGCCTATTTGTCTTTGATGAGGTTCTTTTTTCTGAAAATCTACTTTGGAGGTGCAGTGTTGCCCCAGGTACACTTTTGCAGGGCTGCTGTGCAGGGTTTTATGGATTGTGCCGAGCACAAGGGCACCTGTTTTGAGTGGAAATCCATTCTATGCTCCACTTACCAATATGAAGACCTCGTATGCAACTGTGTCCCCTCAGAGAGGAAATGTCCTTTTCTAATTCTCACAAACTGCTTTATGATGTAGTATGGCCTGTAGTTTTGGAACTATTGGTCCAACTGTAACTAATTGTGCCATCCATACTCATCGTGGGCTCTGTAAAGAGAGCTGGTTGGTGTGGGCCTGGGGCTCCAAGAGTTTTCTTTGTGTGAACTTTTCATCACCATGCTCAGTTGAACCAAAGAGTTTAGTTTAACATTGTAAAATTTGTTATGGGGCTGGAGAAATAGTACAGAATAAATTATTTAGAAAATACTATAATGTATGGCAAGACAGAATGAGAGAGAAATCGTTAAAGAGACAAAGCATCTGGTAAGTGAAGGAAAGTAGTTATGCACCACATTTGCTCTTGCATTCTTACAGTGCTCACTTTGAGGAGGAAATACAATTTTATTTTCCTCTTCCTATTCCCCCCTACATAGCATTTCTGAATTTAAGACCTGAGGCTTTTTAGCCAATTTAAAAAATATTTACCCATTTGTATTTTCCATTAAGTGGTTGTTTATACGTCCTGCTGCCTCATTTTTTTTCTTGGAAAGAGAGAGAAGGGGGGAGTGCTGAACCAAGGACAAGACTGGACTTTCTACTGCTTTTCAAATAATAGCAGTGTGTTTTTCAGAACAGTTGTCATGCAAGAGTGCTGTTCTGCAGGCTCAAGGGAGAGGTACATTTGAAGTGGTTTCTGTTATCTTTTTTATTATTTTAAAACATGATTGAGGGTGATTGATTGAGAGTTCCTTTGTGGTTTTGCTGCTATTTTGAAGGAAATTTTTAAAGAAAATGTATGTAAATAAAACAAAAAAGGCTTAAAATAGTCTTATCCTCACACAAGGAGAATAAACAGTTCTCACCTATAGGCCGTATCTAAAGCAGTTTCAGTTTTTTGTTTTTTTTCCTGTTCTGCTTAAATGAATATTAGTGCTATTCTAGCAACTACTTAGAATAGTTAATTGGAGTGATGTTGGGCAGGTGAGGAGGAGAATGATGGGATTATACTAGGGTTTCTCATATTCCCTCCAGTCATTATATGGAAAGCTTCATCTGCTTTTGTGGGGGAAAATGGGGGGTGGGGGTGGGGGAAAAGGGAGAGATTGTGAGTTTTGATATATATAACCATTTGACCTTGAAAGAAAATAAAAAGAGGGAAGAAGTGGTAAGAGGAAGATATATATACATGGAAGAGAGAGTAGCAAGTAATTAAGCAGAAGATGTTTTGTAGTGCTTTAGGGATGTTCCTTGAGTTGAAAGTTGCCTGTCTGTATCAGTTCTGCTTCAGCACTTTTGATTTCACCTTCTGCAGATGGTGCTCACTGGTCTTCAGTCGAAACCGGTTTTATCAAAAGCTAGAAAGTGAGCAGTTTTGAAAACTAGACTGGAAGTAGTAGGATAGGCTAAGTAAAACAAATTTCATAATCACGTTTGCAAATAGAAGTTGGGACTGTCATAATTAACAAACAAGTATTTTTTATAACTTTGTCTTCCTATGTAGATTTTTGTTGTCACCTTAATACATATTTGAGTACCTACTGTATAGCAGTACTACCAATACTAACTACTGATTCACTGGAGTGATGGCCTTCATTGTCAGAGACTCAGAGACTTCACTACCTGAGTTCCTCAGAACAGTATAGAGCTGTGCCTTTTCTCCCTTTTAAAAAAATATGTTTTTACTGATTTAACAGAGAGGAAGGGAGAGGGAGAGAATCATCAATCAGCTGCCTCCTGCATGCCCTCTCCTGGGGATCGAGCCCACAACCCGGGCATGTGCCCTGACCGGAATCCAACTACGATCTCCTGGTTCATGGGTTGACACTCAGTCACTGAGCCACACCAGCTGGGCTTCTCCCTTTTTAAATGCTTCCTTCTGCTCCTTGGCCTTCTGGTCTTGGTGGTGATCTACCCATCTGTCAGGACAGGCCCCATCCCCTGTTTCCCCCATGGGCGGGGTTCAGAAACTTGACAGAATCTCTTGGCTGGACACCCAACAAATAAAACCCCTCAAACAATATTGAGTCAGACCCAAGGGCCACCATAGTGGTTCCAGCTCCCCTTCCTTCATTGCTGCCTGTGTTGCCACCACCCACCCTTTGCTGTGGAGCCTGGAAGGCGCCCCCCTCACCCCCAATCATACAAAGAGGCTTTGTGCTCTGAGGATGTTCTAAAGGCAAGATCATTGTAATTATAATTCCCTAAGCACAACCAAGTAATGGGGGCAGGCAGGGTAAAGATGGTATCCAAGTACTTGTTGGTAGGGAGAAGTCAGGCGGGGATTAAAAATCATCTGGAGGCAGTACCAAAATGGATAATGGAGTGTTGTTGGTAATGCTGATGGGAACGTGTCTAAGTGAATACATTTCAGGTTTTTAAAGTCTAATACTTGCAAATTTAAAAAAGCACAAGACAGCTGGAACTTATTTTTTTCTTTTCTTTTTTAGTCTAAATTATACAGTTACTTTAAAAGTACATTAGAAGAAGGTGTGTAGAAGTCCCAATCTACTTTGCTTTATGATTCTGTTGCCAGAATGATTGATTGCTCAAGAAAACCACATAAATAACTTGCTTATTATCCAAGGGTGCTCTTACTAATCTGTGTGTTTGTGTGTTTTAAGTTTCTAAAAATAAGCACTAACTGACATATTTGGGAAGCTGATTTTCCTCTACTACCACCAGCAAAAAATCAATCTGGGGATGTAAACTCTTATATCAATCATCCTATGTCATGATGTGCTTCTAAGTTCTCTTGGTATTCTTTAAGTGAACATTTTTTTTTCTTACTGTGTTAAAATTGACTATTACTATATTACTCTTACTAGTGTCTCAAACTTTTTTTTTTTTTTAAAGAAACGCACCAAATAATTGACTGCAGTTAGGATATTGGACTCCAGTACCCCTTACTCAAGGTGAAGGGAAAGGGGTCCTTTTTGTTGTAATTAGCACTGACATCTGTGGTGAGTGAAGCAGCCAGGTAGAGAATGTGTACTCCATGGAAACCTACAGCTACTGTGAGTTGGCCTTTCTTCTAATTACTTGTTGGAATTAGAATCATGCTACATGGTAAAAATAAAGTTGGAACTTTATTTTTACCATGTAGCATGATTTTGAGGAAATCTACTCTTTTTATTGACAAGTAAAACTGTATATATTTAAAGTGATTATATGTATGTGTGTGTGTGTGTGTATATGTGTGTATATACACATATATATATATACACACACTGAGTAGCCAGATTATTATGATCTCTGAACGCATAATAATCTGGCCACTCAGTGTATATCCTATATAATAAAAGGCTAATATGCAAATTGTCCCCTCTACCAGAAGTTCGACCAGCAGGCAGGCCAGCCAACCGCCCATGTCCCCTCCCCCTGGCCAGGCTGGCCTGACCCCACCCATGCACGAATTCATGCACCGGGCCTCATATATATATGTATATGTATATGTATATGTATATGTATATGTATATGTATATGTATATGTACTGAGTGGCCAGGTTATTATGCGTTCAGAGATCATAATAATCTGGCCACTCAGTGTATATACACATTGTGAAATGATGTTAATACATCCATCACCTCACATAGTTACCTTTTTTTTTTTTTTTTTGGTTAGAATGCTTAAGATCTATTCTCTTATAGCAAATTTCAAGTATACTAGACAGTATTAACTGCAGTCACCGTGCTATACATTAGATCCCCAGAACTTATTCATCTTATAACTGAAGGTTTGTGCCCTTTGATCAACATGTCCTCATTTCCCCCATTCTCCAGCCCCTGGTAACCACCATTCTACTATTTCTATGAGTTTTACTTTTTAAATAAAAAAAATATATATTTTTTCAGATTCCACATTTAAGTGGGGTCATACAGTATTTGTCTTTCTATTTTCCTTAGCATTATGTCCTCCAATTTCATCCATGTTGTTGCAAATGGCAAGATTTTCTTATTTCTCCTGGCTGAATAATATTTCATTGTATGTATGTACCACATCTTTATTCATTAATCTGTCAGATACTTAGGTGTTTACCTGTCTTAGTTATTATGAATAATCCTGCTATGAACATGGGAGTTCAGATATCTTGAGAAAATCTACCTTAAATTTATCTTAACATGATACTCCTGGATCGTCCATTATAAAGACATCGCCCAAGTAATCCTTTGAAAAGACTACCAATTTGACAGCTAAATTTTATGAGGTTTAAAAATATACAAGAATCAGCTTTAGAAATTGACCTGGCCAGTTTTTAATATTTTTCATTTATTAGAGCAAGTTGACCTATCATGAATAAATTGTTATATGAAAAAAATACACAAGGATTCATTTTTACCTACTTTAAATAAAAAGTAAAGTTGATCCCCACCCTCACTGTTTTAGGCAAGTATATTGATCAATAGAGACTTATATTTTAGCTTAATAATAAACTGTTATTTGGCTACTTCATTTGCTTCATCTATAATATATATTTCCTTTGGGGATTAACCTCTGACTCTTTTTACTTCACTGCTCTCTGGTGGCCACTAAATGATAAAACATTGAGTGCCTACTATGTACCATACACAGTGAGGATTTCAGGTATGATTTACATATGCAACAGTTCAGTGAGAGATTCTGACAGTGTGTTAGCAGAGCAAATGCATTTTGGGGTCTGTTAACCCTTCATTGGAGGACAGAGAATGTCACAATTGCATTAATAGTGATATGATTTAACTTTGATAATTAACATCGCTAAAGCACAGATCTAATCAGCTCAAAAATTATGTGGCTGTCTTCTAAGTATTTTTCAGACCTTATTTTTTAGAGAGGGGGAGGAAGGGAGAAGAGGGAAGAGAGAGAGAGAGAGAAACATTAATTTGTTGTTCCACTTATTTATGCATTCATGTTGATTCTTGTATGTGCCCTGATGGGATTGAACCCGAAACCTTGGCATATGAGGATGATGCTCCAAACTGAGATATCTGGCCAGGGCCATAATTATTATTATTATCATCATCCTCACCCAAGGATAAGTCTTTATTGATTTTTAGAGAGAAAAAGAAAGAAAGAAACAGAGAAACAGAAACATCATTGTGATAGAGAAACATCGACCGATTGCCTCTGGAAGGTGCCTCCAATCGGGGATCAAACCCAAAACCTAGATAAGTGCCTTGACTGGAATTTGAACCCAAAACCTTTTGGTATATGGGATGACATTCCAACCAACTGAACCACCTAGCCAGGGCAAATATGTCAATACAGTAGGTCCTCGGGTTACGTGGGAGATTCATTCCTAGGGCACGATGTAATGCGATTTTCGCCGTAAGTGGGAACCCATCTACATAAGCACCTACGTCACTCACATGGAGCATATATGTAGCAGTAATGAAATGAAACAGTAAAAAAAAATTAAAAGAATAACAATTCCTGACCTTTACTTGTGGTAAATAAATAATCTTATATAATAAAGAGGGAATATGCTAATTTGTCCTTACGGGGTCTGAGTCACGACCAGTCAAAGGTGCGTGCGCACAGGAGCTGGGGGGCGGGGGTGGGGACTTGCACCTCCAGGACGTGAGGCTGCCGCTGGGGGGGTGGTCCCCCAGCGGAAGTGCACGCAGGCCCACGGTGCCACCCGGCCCAGAGGGGGGCATCAGGATAGGAGCGGGGCCTCCGCGGAGAACTCTCAGCACTCCTGAGCTGGGGTCTGAAGGCGCAGAGAGGAAGGGAGAGTGCATAGGCAGTTAGGTGGTTTAGGCCAGGAGGGGAGCACAGATAGGAAGTTAGGGGAATCAGACCAGGAGGGGAGAGCAGATAGGCAGTTAGGGAGATCAAACAAGGAGGGGAGAGCAGTTAGAACCATCAGGTTGGCAGGGGAGCAGTTAGGGGCATCAGGCAGGCAGGCAGGTGAGCGCTTAGGAGCCAGTGGTTCTGGATAATGAGAGGGACCCCAGATTGGAGAAGGTGCAGACCAGGCTGAGGGACCGCCCCCCCCCATGCATAAATTTCATGCACTGAGCCACTAGTAAAAAACATAAAGCACATATATACATACGTCGAAATGACGGAACTTTTTTTTATTTTTAATAAATAAATGGGAGATGGCGAGTAACCACGAAACAATGTACGTCGAGTCTGAGGTAACCTGAGGACTGCCTGTAATAGTGGTCATTTATTCTGTGCTTGTTCTAGGTGCTTTATCTGGATTAATTCATTTAATTTTCACCACAATACTCTTTGATGCCATCATTATCCTTATTGTGCAGATGAAGAAACTGGAGCACAGAGAGGTTAAATAACTTGCTAGAGATGATGCAGTTAAGAGTGTTATCTGGGATATGAACCCAAGCCGTCTTGTTCCAGAATGTGTATTTTTAACCATCATGCTTTACTACATCTCACTTTAGATAGTCCAAGCAAAATTAGCCATTAATTTTGGTAACAAAAGATTGAAAATAAATAGTGATCACTGTTTTAGCCACTGAAGAGGATTTCTGTCTTTAGTGTACCTTTGCTCTTCCTGATATTTATTTCTGATATTTATTTTCCTTTTTTTAAGTTCTGAATTATTTTATTAGGATTACTTAATTGATTTTTAAAAAGTCATTCATTACTTTTTCACAAAGGGAGTAGGAGTACCTGTATTGTTGTTTGTTTTTTTTTTTAAATATATTTTATTGATTTTTTTACAGAAAGGAAGGGAGAGGGATAGAGAGCTAGAAACATCGACCAGCTGCCTCCTGCACACCCCCTACCGGGGATGTGCCCGCAACCAATGTACATGTCCTTGACCGGAATTGAACCTGGGACCTTTCAGTCCGCAGACCGACGCTCTATCCACTGAGCCAAACCGGTTTCGGCAAGTACCTGTATTGTTTACTTCAGATCAGGCATATTTAAATTCCTTCTTAGAAAATCTCCTATGTACTATGATTCTGAACTTAACTGAGTGCTTGTTTGAGTACTTACACAGAGACAGAACTTTTCAAGAAAAAATTTGACCCTACCTAGAGGAACTTCTGAATCCCACCTTCTTGTGGATATGGGTACTTCCCCACCCCTCCAAAATCAGCATACGAGTGGATGTTAGACTTCTTTTTGGCCTTAATTTCCACACTAAACTGATTTGTCACAAGCTAAAGCATAAATGTATTCGTAGCATAGAATATGAACATTTCAGGCTTCAGTTGGAGAACATGGAGTTGGGTTGATGCTGTCTGAAACAGTGAATCATTTGAGGAAATAATACAGTATAGTAGTTCCCAAATGAACTACTTCAAAATTGATCGGAATTCTCTATCTTTAAATAGCCTAAAGTTGGAATCATGAGATTGAGTATATTTTCTCATAAGCAATTATAAATGGTGTTTCTAATATTATTTCATCTATATTATGGGCTTCATAGGCATTGGTGGGCCATCCATTTAGAAAATGTTCTATGGCAAAATGGGATGCTAAGGTCAAAACAGTATTTATAGACTTTTGGAACATAGCCTGTCTTTGAGTCAAGTCTGCCAATTCAATCTTTTTCTCCTATTTTGCTTATGGATACCTAGAAAGGAAAAACGAATGCTCTGTTTTTTCAAATTACTAAGCAATATGGAATTAATTCATAGGAAGGATATATTCTTTTTATTCAGGTGGGATAAAAACTGGTTAATTTAGATAATTGAGGAATTTTGGCCCATGTATTTGTTTTGAGTTTGTTTAGGAACCTTAGCCTTGGAACATATCTAGAGTTATAATATATTTTGGGGCTCTAATGGGAGACATTATTGTTAACTGTTTTTCCTTTATATCAAGAATATGAATCATAATCTTTTGTGATCTAATGATTTAATGTTTCTGTTAAAAAGTATGTGTGCATATATTGTTGAAAACAAATTATTACTATTGCATGATATTTTTTAGCTTTAACTTTATATAAATGCTAACATTGTGTGCTTACAAAAATTAACCCAAAACACCAATAAAGGCAACAAATCAAAAGATTTGCCTTATTAAAATTAATTTGTGTGCAACTCATGAAGTAAATTTCTATGTTGAAATCCAAGCTAAAGTCAGAATTTGATTCTAGAAGGTATAGATAATATTGTACATAATTGTGAGTCTAACTTTTTTTTTTTAACATTTAAAAAAATTGACTTTATAGAGAGAGGAAGGGACTGGGAGAGAGAAAGAGATACATCAATGTGAGATATCAGTTGTCTTTCATATGCAGCCTGATGAAACCCAAACTTGCAACCTGGAGATGACGCTCCAACCAACTGAGCCACACTGGCCAGGGCTGAGTCTAACTTTTTGGTAGAACAAAATCTTTTAAAAAAGTGAACTGTCTCAATTGACAAGTGCTTTTAATATAAACAATTCTATGAAGTAAGGATAGAAATCAAATGAGTTTTACCTTACCAAAATCTTTTGTTTCCTTTCAAAATAAAATTGTTTGCTGAAATAGTTATATTATTTTTCCTGATGCTATGTTATTAAAAACCCAGGGCCCAAATTTAAGGCTTGATTAAAGTACTCTTTGTTTCTATGGAAGAAAAGTTACCAAATTGAAAAGGGACTTTGATTCCAACATTGTTTTAGGAAAGGAGAGGCAAGTCAAATTGGGTATGGGACCCTTAGACTAGACCGTCCTACTTCCTGGGTCAGGAAAGCTCAGAGACAGGGGGGCTGTGTTGCTTTGGGGCAGGATGTAAGCCTGGTAGCAACTAGAAGTGAAACTGGAAGTGCCTTAAAAAGCAGATCGTTGTATGAGGCTAAGTCAGGCTGGATTGAGCAGTGATACTGTATGGTTCTCAGGCACAAATGTGTATGCTGTTCCCATGGCAGATTTCCTGAGAAAGTCAACATGTTTGCAGTTGACTCAGGACAGACCTGAGACTTTGTGGAGGAAAATAAGAGAAGAGCAAAAGGGAGAGGCAGAGGCAGGCGCCTTAGGTTGCTGGTTTTGAAAGAAAATTTTTGAGCCTTTGAGGGAAGGAACAGGAAGTTAAAGGTGGAATTCTGGTGGCATTTTTCCATCCCTACAAGCTGTGTGGAGGCTGAGGCTACAGCATGGAAGTGGAGGGTAGATACACTTGTAGGTGTTGGTAAAGGTATTCTTGAACAAAAGGTATATCCCGCAGTTTGTTTTAAAATGATGGTGATTGCCTGAGGGAAAGGGGCGGGGGAGGGGAGGTGGAAGAGGGCAAAGGGGTGATAAATAGGGGTGGAAAGAGACTTGACTTTGGTGGTGAGTGCATGATGCAATGTGAAGATGATGTGTTAAGGAGTTGTGTACTTGAAACCTATATGGTTTTATTAACCAACTAGAGGCCTGGTGCACAAATTTGTGCACGGGTGGGGCCCCTTGGGGTGGCCTGCAGGGATCAGGCCCCAGTTTGCGCCCCCAGCCTCACAGCCTCAGCCCACGGCCCGCAGCCCTGCCTGGCCACCCTGCCGTGGCCTGGTGCCGCCCCCTCATATGCTCTACCATCCCGCCACAGTCTTGCTCTCATTGGAGCCCATCGGGGCCAGCAGCGCCTCCACTGCCGCCCGCCAGAGCCACGTCACCGACGCCTGCCATGTTCCATGCTGCCCCCTGGTGGTCAGTGCACGTCATAGCAAGCAGTTGGACAACTGCTGAGGGGACAATTTGCATATTAGGATTTTATTATATACTAGAGGCCCGGTGCACGAAATTCGTGCACGGAGGGGGGTTGTCCCTCAGCCCAGCCTGTACCCTCTCCAATCTGGGACCCCTCGAGGGATGTCCACCGGGATCGGGCCTAAACGGGCAGTCGGACATCCCTCTCACAATCCAGGACTGCTGGCTCCCAACTGCTTGCCTGCCTGCCTTCCTGATTGCCCCTAACCGCTTCTGCCTGCAAGCCTGATCACCCCCTAACCACTCTGCTGCCAGCCTGTTTGCCCCCAACTTCCCTCCTCTGCCGGCCTGGTCACCCCGAACTGCCCTTTCCTGCAGGGTTGATCACCTCCAACTGCCCTCTTGCAGGCCTGGTCCTTCTCAACTGCCCTCCCTTGCAGGCCGGGTGCCTCCCAACTGCCCTCTCCTGCTGGCCATCTTGTGGTGGCCATCTTGTGTCCACATGGGGCAGGATCTTTGACCACATGCGGGCAGCTATATTGTGTGTTGCAGTGATGATCAATCTGCATAGTACTCTTTTATTAGATAGGATAGAGGCCTGGTACAGGGGAGGGGGCCAGCTGGTTTGCCCTGAAGGGCGTCCCGGATCAGGTGGGGATTCCTTGGGGCATGGGGCAGCCTGAGCGAGGGGCCTGTGGTGGTTTGCAGGTGGGCCACGCCCCCTGGCAACGCAAGCGGAGGCCCTGGTATCTGGAATTTATTTTCCTTCTACAATTGAAACTTTGTAGCCTGGAGCGGAGCCAAGCCTGGGGCTCCCTCGGAGGCCCGTAGCCATTTGTGTTGGGGTTATAATTGAAACTTTGTTGCCTTAAGCAGGTGGGCCCGGCCAGGGTGTGCCGAAAGCTTTGCTTCCCCTGTTGCCGGCGGCAACCCTGGCCTGCTCTCTCAAGCTCCATTCTGCTGCCATTTGTTTGAATTTGTTTACCTTCAATAGTTGAAACTTTGTAGCTTGAGTGGAGGCTTAGGCCTGGCAAGGGCAGGCAGAAAGCTTGGCTTCCTCTGTTACCTAGGAAACCTTCCTCTCTGTGGCTGTAGCCATCTTGGTTTGGGTTAATTTGCATACTTGCTATGATTGGATGGTGGGCGTGGCTTGTGGGTGTGTTGGAGGTATGGTCAATTTGCATATTTGTCTATTATTAAATAGGACTAGAGGCCCGGTGCATGAAATTCGTGCACGGGAGTGAGGTGTCCCTCAGCCCACCCTGCACCCTCTCCAATCTGGGACCCCTTGAGGGATGTCCCACCAGGATCGGGCCTAAACGGGCAGTTGGACATCCCTCTCACAATCCAGGACTGCTGGCTCCCAACTGCTCGTCTGCCTGCCTTCCTGATTGCCCCTAACCGCTTCTGCCTGCCAGCCTGATCACCCCCTAATCACTCCCCTGCCAGCCTGATTGATGCCTAACTGCTCTCCTGCTAGCCTGTTTGCCCCTAACTGCCCTCCCCTGCAGGCCTGGTCCCCCCTAACTGCTCTCCTCTGCAGGCCTGGGTCCCCCGCAACTGCCCTTTCCTGCAGGCCCGGTCGCCCCCAACTTCCCTCCTCTGCTGGCCTGGTCACCCCTAACTGCCCTCCCCTGCAGGCTTGATCACCCCCAACTGCCCTCCCTTGCAAGCCTGGTCCCCCCCCCCCGCAACTGCCCTCCCCTGCTGGTCTGATTGCCCACAACTGCCCTCCCCTGCTGGCCATCATGTGGTGGCCATCTTGTGTCCACATGGGGGCAGCCATCTTGTGTGTTGAAGTGATGGTCAATTTGCATATTACTCTTTTATTATATAGGATAGTGTCACCCCAATAAATTAAAATAAATAAATAAAATGATGGGTCCCCACTACAATATTAGCGATACAAACAAAAGTTAGCTAGTTGTATGTAATTTTATTATACCTGGGGTTAAAATTGAAATTTACTTACTTTAAAAGAAAAATGAGAACTTATGATATAATATTGACATCTAAGAGCAGTAAATTTCCAGGGTGGTTTAATGGTAGTTATGTGTTATCTGTCAGGCACAAAAGATGACACTACATGCTCTGCCCAATGAGGGCATGAAGTGCTGATGTTTCCCACAGGAGTGATAGATTCAAATTCAAAGAGATTAAAAACCACTGGTCTTTCTGCTGGCCTCCTCTCTTCCCAGCCCCAGAAACCACTCATAGATACTGTGTGTGGATGGGTGTGGGTAATATGGATTGGGGTTACGTTTATGGCTCTGAGGTTGACCATTGCTGCTCACACTTTAATTTACATATGCATCACCTGGGGATCTTGTTAAAATGCAGATTTCTAGTAAGGGCACTGCACTAGTGTTGGTGGAGTAGTAGCACACATAATAGGTTTCAGGGCTGGTTAAAAGGAAGATTACAGGGCCTCACTTTCTGAGCTTTTGTTTCACTTCACTGGGATGGGGCCTGATATTTTGTATTTTAAACAAATTCCTAGGTGCTGCTAATGCACTGGGGGGGGGGGGGGGGAAAGGCATATTTTGAGAGCCACTGGGATACAGTATAAAATAATCCTGAGGAGAATCAAACCATCCGTCTTGGCTTCTTAAGCATTATTTTATAACAGCTGCAAATGGTGAAAGAACGTTTGCAGAAAGTAATAGAGTAATTAATGCTGTTCCTGTTAAGCAAATAATACTTCATATTGGTAAAACAATTCTATGTGTTTTATTTTGGTGAGTATGTGTCTCTTTCTAGAAGAAAATAAACGCTAAACCCCACCAAAATGATAATAAAAATTATTACTTCTGGAAAAAGAACCAGGATTATAGAGGGTGAGATTTTAGTTTTCTATGTAAAGTTTTAATTTTTAATGCAGAGATTGTACTTGTATTTATGTAATTAAGTTTATTAAAAAGTATAAAATCTGTGCCAGTTATCTTTCATGTACTTCTCCAGATGTATCTTCCACCCCTTTCTACCTGGCTTTCTGCCCCAGGGAAAGTGCTCCCAGGTCCTCTGACTTCTTGTGTTCAGCATTAACCTTTTGCACTCGGATGTCGAGTGTGACTCGTCACGGTTAGCATTAGAATAAAGGAATCGAGAAAAAAGCAAGCGAGTGCAAAGGGTTAAGAGGAGATTGAAGGGAAGGAGGAGAATAAGGCCAGAATATTTATCACCTTTCCCCTCGGGAGCCTGCGATTCTATTACCTAGGTTCTGGTAATCTCTGTCTCCTGTCATTTTGGGGGGCCACAGTGATAGTTGTTCTGCTGTTGCTATTCCTAGTTTCTCTTCCATCCTCTGCAGTTATCTTGTAGACCTCACTTCTCAAATTTGTAATTATTTCTTTTATAAATAACCTCCCTTCATATTATATTCTAACTAGAGGCCTGGTGCACAAAATTCATGCACAGGGGCGGGGGGGGGGTTGTTCCCCTCAGCCCCGCCTGCGCCCTCTTGAAATTCAGGACCCCTTGGGTAGGGTCCCTAGGCCTGGCCAGTGATCCGGGCCTATAGGGGATTTCCTTCCCCTGGCTGCCGGCAGCTGGCTCCGCCCCCGCCGCTGCCACTGCTTGCCATCTGTGCACACTGTGCCCCTTCCCCCCTGCCACTGGTCGCCTTCCTCTGCGGGTGACAGGTGTGGGGTACAATCGCTTGGCTGGCCTGGGCCTCCCTCTTTGGGGAGATCGATCACCCAGCAGAAGGAGGCCCCGCCCACCCGGCCAGGGCTCAGCAATCAATCGCTGCGCAGAGGGTAGCCTGGGCCTCCCTCTTTGGGGCGATCGATCGGGGAGCTCCCCCATCGATTGCCCCGCAGAGGGTGGCCTGAGCTTCCCTCCCTCTGCGGGGCAATCATGAAGCGATGGCAGGGCCCCCCGACCAATCACACTGAGCCATGCCGGCTGGGCCTGCCTCATTCTTAATACTAGCTGTGCGGTATTCCATTTTATTTGATATGGACTTACCACAATTTAACCAATTCCTTATATATTTAACATGACATTTTAAATCATACACTAAATTCCCATTAGTACTTAGATCTGTTTCTATACCCTCTTCTGTTCTATTGATCTGTCTGTGTTTTGGCACCAACATTACATGTTTTACTTATTGTAGTTTTATACAGATAAATGCTTATTTTGAAAAAGACTTGGCTTTCATTACATACTACTTTTTTCTCTTCTAAAATATTTAAAAAGTTTTTGTCAGGATTACAAAAAAATCCCATTGATACAGTGATTGGAAATGCATTAGATTTATTAAGTTGATCTCTTCTCACTGAGTCTTTTCATGTATCAACCTGATTTCTTTCTACTTAACTCTTTTTATGTACCATAGTATTTGCCTTAGTGAAGTTTTGTGATTTAATTCACATTTGTCAGTTCAATAGTATTTTACATTCTTCTTGCTTTTGACAATGGGATTCTTTTTTTGTTATACTTTTTGAATTTTGCCCATGTTAGAAAAAACTGTTGATTTTTATATATTTATTTACACACCTGCTTATTTCCTGAGCTTTGTAATTTTAATAATTTTTCGTAGTTTTTTGTGGGTATTCCAATTGGACAACTTTATTATTGACAAATTTTGCTAATTTAGACTCCTTTTTAGTATTTTTCTCTGTGTTTGTTTTTCTTTTAATTTCATTGGCTAGAAAATAACATTCAGAAAAAATGTCATGTACTCAACTTTAGTCTAAGGAGGCTGCCTCAGGTACACTTCACTATTTGTTTTGGGGTTGACTCTGGGTCTGAAAACAAGTTAAAGAAGTATTTTTATTTATTAAGCATTTCCTTAGAAAGGATAAGTTTGTCAAATGCCTTTAAACAGTTACTTACCTTTAGAGATTATTTGTTTTGACCTGTTTATGTGCTGAATTATATTAATTAATTTTCAGTATGGAATTATCCCTAAATTTCTGGAAGAAACCTCATAGCTGGATTGATTTGTTAGTATTTAGGGCTTTATTATATATTCACAAAAGAGAAGACCTGTAATTTTACTTTATTTTGCCATCCTTGATAACAGGATCTTGGTATCATGGAAAAATAATCTTTTTGGGAGGAGGGACAGTAAAATTAATCCTTTTTCAACTTTAAAAAAATGTATGAGTTCATTGTATTATTTTACTTTTTAAAATTCTATCTATAAATATAACTTTATAATCTTAATCATCTGTATTTTTAAAAAATGTCTTTTTAGAGAAGAAGGGAGAAAGAGAGACAGAGAGAGAGAGAGAGAGAGAGAGAGAGAGAGAGAGAGAGAGAAAGAAACAGAAACATCGATCTGCTGCCTCCCGCACGCACCCTGACCAGGGATTTGAACCGCAACCTGGGCGTGTTCCCTGATCTGGAATTGAATGGTGCACAGGACAGACACTCGACCAACTGAGCCATGCTGTGGCCAGGGCTGTATATTTTGTTTTAATTTTATTAAATTAAATTCTGTTTCTGCCAATTCATCTGTAAAATAGATCAAGTGAAATAAGCTGATGTATGTGGATACTACATAGTAAGCAATCAAATGATGGTTAGTAGAATTTTTTTGTTGTTACTATAATTTAAAAAAAAGATTGTCTCTTATTCTTGGATTTATTATTTCTCTATTTTTTGTATACTGATTCAGGAATTTCTTTTCTCATCTTTATTAAATTCTTTCTGTATGCCTTAAATTTAAAAATTCCTATATAGTCATTACAAAAATACACGTTGCAAAAAATTCAAACATTACAGAAAATAAAAGTCCCTTTATTTGAATTCTTAAGAGATCAGTGAGAACAGGTTGGTATGTGTATAAATTTATAAAAAGTAGGCTCATACTATATTATATATTGTTTTCAAACTTGCATTTTTCCACTTTATATCTTGGATCGCTTTCCAAGCCAGTATTTACAGAGTTATTCTTTTTAAAAACCTTTATTTGAGATATGATATACATATAGAATCATGCACATCTTATAACTTTGCAGCTCAGAGAATCATCACAATGTAAACATATAATGTAATCAACAGTTCAATTAAGAAACATACTACAAGTGCCTCAGAAGCCTCTCATTGTGATCCCTACCCCATTCTTCTTAAAAATTTAACAACTTTATTGAGATATAACTCACATTTCATACAATTCACTCGTATAAAGTGTGCAGTTCAATGACTTTTAGTATTTTGGTATATTCAGTTGTGCAACCATCACAACTGTCTAATTTTAGAATCTTTTCATCACCCGAAAAGAAACCCTGTACCCATTGGAAGTCACTCATTTTCTCCCATCTCAACTCTAGGCAACAATAATTTAATTTCTGTTATTACAGCTTTACCTATTCTGGACCGTTTATATAAGTAGAATCATATAATATACAGTCTTTTACAACTGGCTTCTTTTACTTAGCATAATGTTTCCAGGTTCATCTATGTTAAAACACATATTAGTATTTCATTCATTTTTGTGGTCAAATAATATTCATTGTATGGATATACCATATTTTATTTATCCATCCATCAGTTAATGGATGCACCCACTATTGGACTATTATGAATAATAATATGAACTTTTGTGTATTCGATTTTGCATGGACTTATGTTTACATTTCTCTTAGATGCGCGCACACGCGCGCGCGCACACACACACACACATACACACACACACGTGACATTATTGAGGAATTGCCAAACTTTTCCAAGGTGGTTGTATTATTTTATTTTCCATTTCCACCAGCAATATAAGACACTCCTAATTTCTTCACATTCTCATTAATACTTGTTGTTACCTATCTTTTTTATTATAGCCATTCTACTTGGGGTGCATTGATAGTTCATTGTAGTTTTGATTTGCATTTCCCTAAAGGCTAATGATATTGAGCATCTTTTCATGTATTACTAGTGGCCTGGTGCACGAAATTCGTGCACGGGGGGGGGTGTCCCTCAGCCCAGCCTACACCCTCTCTAATCTGGGACCCCTGTGGGATCGGGCCTAAATGGGCAGTCAGACATCCCTCTTGCAATCCAGGACCGCTGGCTCCTAACTGCTCACCTGCCTGCCTGCCTGATCGCCCCTAACCACTCTGCCTGCGGCCTGATCGCCCCTAACCGCCTCTGCCTTGGCCCCGCCACCATGGCTTTGTCCGGAAGGATGTCTGGGAGGTCTCCCGGTCTAATTAGCATATTACCCTTTTATTAGTATAGATTCGTCCATGTAGATTTTAAAAATACTTAAAGTTTCTCTAATTGTTAGAAGCAGAACTAAGTAGTATCTTTTGTGTCCTCATAAGTTGTAGACATACATTTGAGTACATCTATATTCATTTTCTTTACTTTTTTCTTTGTAAATATAATCTGGAGTTTTATTTACTTATGTTATTATTAATTTTTTGTTGTTGTTAATCCTTACTCAAGGATATTTTTTCCATTGATTCTCAGAGAAAGTGGAAGGGAGGCAGGGAAGGAGGGAGGTAGGGAGGGAGAGAGAGAGAAACATTGATGTGTGAGACCCACAGCGATCAGTTGCCTCTCACACATGCCCCAACAGCGGAAACAGGGATCAAACCTGCAACCCAGGTACGTGCCCTTGACCAGGAATCGAACCCAAGACCCTGAGGTCCTCAGGCCAACACTACAAGCATTGAGCCACACTGGTCAGGGCTACTTATGTTATTTTCATAGATTACATATTTTATTTTGAGGATGATTTTTTTTAATGTCATGCAGTTATGTAGCCAGATTTATAAGAGTTATGTAGATTTATTTGTATTTCTAATTGTTTTGCTGTTGTCTTTCGTTTTTAGTTATACTAGTATAATAAATGTAAATCAATTCATTGGGTGAGCATTGCGCTTTCCAGGACATGTATTACAGATTCTGTATAGGAGTATTACTGGTCCAAAGTCTGTGTGCCTGAGGCTTTGAAAGGCCAAAACTCAAAACATCAGGGTATGATTGAGAAGGCACCAACCCAGAAGATAGGAGTCCTAGTAGTTCCTCATATCCAGCTTAAGAAAGTTCAGAATTCAGGCTTCTTTTATGTCAAGGGTAGGGAAAACGGGAGGAGCTGTTTTTGTAAAAACTCTAGCCCAAGCAGAATTCCTCTAATATTAGCATATCTAAAGCAGAAGCTATTATTAGCTTGAAGGCCAGGGGGGAAAAACAGGCTTGAAAAAGAGAGACTGAGCATTTCACTATTACAGGAGTACAAGAGTAGATGATCTATATGACTGATAAACCTGACTCAAACATTTCAAAGGTATGATTAAGGTTTGCATTTTATTGACATAATCCAGGGCTTGGTTTGCTTTTAACTCATCAGGAGTTTCAAGGTAGTATTTTCTGTCAGTTACCCTTCCAGGGAGACTAGCCGGAGGTAGGGAGTCTGCAGGGAAAAACGATGTAGTCTGTTTCTTGGTGATCAGAGAGATGAATAGGAAAACCAGATGGTCAGACTGAAGAGCATGGTTCCATCACTTGGGAGAAGCACTTAATTCTAGAACAATTTACCTACTTGTCTTTGTTCAAATATAATAGGTACAAATCTTCACATATATCACTGTTCCCTCCATGACTCCTTCTCTGAGTTATTATAATAATTTTTTTGTTCAGTGTACTTTGCTTTACCCAAAAGTCAAACAGTTTATATTGAACAGTGAGCGGAAATACTCCTTGAGGAGTCTATAGGGGATGACTCATAAGATGATATTATTGTGAGTTTTCCAAGGCCTAGGGGCTAGTATTCCAATTTCATGGGCCCAGAAACTGGGCTTTTTTTGTATAACTATGGGGGATCAGACTTTCACTATCTAAAAAACAGAAGACTTGTATCCAAACTGAAAGTATCAGCTTAATAATTTATAATGTGAAATGGCCTTTTTAATGACTTACATGCCACAAATAAATATGAGTGTCTACTGTGTAACAGGCTTACTGGGTATACAGTAGTAACAAAACAGATAAAACCTCTGTTCTTATGAAGCTTATATTCTGGTGATGTGAGATAGCCAATAATTAATAAATATATAATATGTCATAAGGATGATAAATGCTAAGATAAATAGAGTAGGGTAAGGCAAGATAAGCAAAGAATGAAAGGAGTCAGTTCTATTTAAAACCATTGGTCAGCCCTAGCTGGTTTGGCTCAGTGGATTGAGCGTCAGCCTGAGGACTGAAGGGTCCTGGGTTTGATTCCGTTCAAGGGCACATGCCTGGGTTGCGGCCCGATCCCCAGTAGGGGGTGTGCAGGAGGTAGCCGATCTCTCATCGTTGATGTTTCTGTCTCTCCCTCTCCCTTCCTCTCTGAAATCAATAAAAATGTATTTAAAATAAATAAAACCATTGGTCAAAGAAGACCTCTTTGCTGTGGTGATGATTGAGCTGAGACCTGAAGGATTATGCAAGTGCAGAAGCCTGGGCAGAAGTGTGCTTACTGTATTCAGGGAGCCGGAGGGGATCTGGAGTAGCTAGAGAGAGTATAGTGGCAGGAAGTAGGATGGTGAACTTCTAGGCAGTTAGAAACACTTTCTTCTTTACTTTTGAGATGAGATCACTGAGTAGAGGAGTGATGATAACCATTCCCACAGCAGGATAACTGTGGCTGTAGGAGGATAAGGATTGAAATAAGAAAAGTGGTTTACGAAATTGTTCTGGTAGTGGAAGAGATGAGGTGAGAAGAAACAGGTCAGAAGCCAAGACAGAAACAGGCTTCTTGGTGTACAGTCAGCCCCCCATCAGTCCTCATCAACTTGAACCTTTCGACTTCCTGAGACTGCTCTTGCCAAGATCATCAATGACAGTGAATTACCAAACCAAGGGATATTCAGACCACATCTCACTGCTATGTCTTACCAGAATTCTCTTTCTTGAATCCCTATCTCTTGGCTTTTATAATCTCACTAGAAGCCCGGTGCACGAAATTCGTGCACGGTGGGGGGTTGTCCCTCAGCTCAGCCTGTACCCTCTCCAATCTGGGACTCCTGGAGGGATGTCCGACTGCCCGTTTAGGCCCGATCCTGGTGGGACCGGGCCTAAACGGGCAGTCGGACATCCCTCTCACAATCCAGGACTGCTGGCTCCCAACTGCTTGCCTGCCTGCCTTCCTGATTGCCCCTAACTACTTCTGCCTGCCAGCCTGATCACCCCTTAATCACTCCGCTGCCAGCCTGGTTGATGCTTAACTGCTCCCCTGCCAGCCTGTTTGCCCCCAACTTCCCTCCTCTGCCAGCCTGGTCACCCCTAACTGCCCTCTCCTGCAGGGTTGATCACCTCCAACTGCCCTCCCTTGCAAGGCTGGTCCCTCTCAACTGCCCTCCCTTGCAGGCCGGGTGCCTCCCAACTGCCCTCTCCTGCTGGCCATCTTGTAGTGGCCATCTTGTGTCCACATGGGGGCAGGATCTTTGACCACATGGGGGCAGCTATATTTTGTGTTGCAGTGATGATCAATCTGTATAGTACTCTTTTATTAGATAGGATAGAGGCCTGGAACAGGGGTGGGGGCCAGCTGGTTTGCCCTGAAGGGTGTCCCGGATCAGGGTGGGGTTCCCTTGGGGCGTGGGGCGGCCTGAGCGAGGGGCCTGTGGTGGTTTGCAGGTGGGCCACACCCCCTGGCAACCCAAGCGGAGGCCCTGGTATCTGGAATTTATTTTCCTTCTACAATTGAAACTTTGTAGCCTGGAGTGGAGCCAAGCCTGCTGCTCCCTCCGGGGCGGCAGCCATTTCTGTGGCAGTTAATTCACCTTCTACAATTGAAACTTTGTAGCCTTAAGCGGGTGAGCCCGGCCAGGGTGTGCGGAAAGCTTTGCTTCCCCTGTTGTCGGCGGCAACCCTGGCCTGCTCTCTCAAGCTCCATTCTGCCGCCATTTGTTTGAATTTGTTTACCTTCTATAATTGAAACTTTGTAGCTTGAGTGGAGGCTTAGGCCTGCAACGGCTATGGAAAGCTTGGCTTGCTCTGTTACCTGGGAAACCTTGCTCTCTGTGGCTGTAGCCATCTTGGATGGGGTTAATTTGCATACTTGCCCTGATTGGCTGGTGGGCGTGGCTTATGTAGCAGAGTGATGGTTAATTTGCATATTACCATTTTATTAGAGAGGATAATCCTGGTTTTCCTCTCACTTTTGTGTGTATTTTTTGTTTATTAGCCCCATACCCCAAATCACTACAGGTTTGAGTTGCTCAGGGCTTGGTTCTGTACCCCTGTCTCTTTCTTGGTATCATTTGTTCCCAAGGATTTTTAAATACATTTATATGCTGAGAATTCCCAATTTCATATTTTACAGGGAGCTCATATTTACATGTCAAAAATGAAAATGTTTATCCAGCCAAAACTGGGGATAACTGTGTCCTGTTCACTCTCTCTCCCTAATTTTTCCCAGCAGATAATGACATCCTGTTGCTTAATCTAGTTTCTGGGAGTCATTTTTTTGGCACCTGTGTTTTTCTCCCATACCCTTCTCCCCCACATCCTTCACCAAGTCCTTTTCAACTCAGCTCCAAACTGTATCTTGTATTCTTCCATTCCATTTTATTCCATTGGAGCCATCTCATCTATCCTCCTAAACTACTACTCTGTCCTTTCAACTGGTCCTCACACTTCTCTGGCTTCCCTCCAGTTTTCTCTGCACAGCAGTGAGAGCTTTTAAAAGAATGGGTTGCATGGCTGCTTAAAACCATTCATTGGCTTCCTGTTGCACTTGAACTTACCTAGTTTTTCCTTTCCCTCCCATAAGCTGTTTTCACTGCATAGGCTACTCACTGCCCTTTGAGTGCTCAGCTCCTTCTCATCCATTAGCTCTCAACTTTTCTCTGAGGCTACCCTATCTAAAGGAAGTTCGACCTCTCTGCTCTCTCATTGCACCCTGTTTTTTTCCTTTGTAGCACTTACCACAGTTCACAATTACTCATTCATGGATTTACATATGTGGCCCAGACACTTGTCCCTCTAGGTCTAGAAAGACAGATGAGTCTATTCTTTGCCAGAAAAATTTGGTCTTGGTTGTAACTGATCACAAAGAAAGTGCAGTCAGAAGAGGCTGCAAATAATTTTTCACTTTGTCTTGGGTGAGTTCCCAGAAGCTCATTCTCTTTTGATCTTTCTTCTTTTCTTTTTTTTTATCCCTTTCTATTCTGATATTCTTCCTTTTGCCCAAAACTGGGAAGATCTTTGACAGCTTATGTTCAAGCCTAGGTTTACTTGTTCCTGGCTCCATTCAGTAAGATAGTTTTTAATCATCATATTATTCAAAACTGAACATTATTTACAGGACACACCAAGACCTCTCTCTTATTTGGCCATCTTGCCTAATATAACTTTGATGTTATCTAATTTTGATGTTATCCAGCGTACCTCCTTCCGACAAAGAGATTGGCATTGGTAAGAACAGAGGAAATGAAAGGGACTGGGGTCTTCCTGTCCTGCCCTCCCTTTGTTTTAAATTGTCTTCTATACTAGACTGTAAGCAGCATTAGGCAATAATGTGTTTCCTGTGTTCATCATCATGATTTACCTGGCGCTTCTATAGTGCTTGGCACTTAGTAGCTGCTCAGTACATACGCATGGAATGGAATTGGAGCACAAGCAGGTAGCTCATCTGACAATTTCATCTAAGTCAGGGTTGGGGAACCTTTTTTCTGCCAAAGGCCAGTGGGATATTTATAACATCATTCTCAGGCCATACAAAATTATCAATTTAAAAATTAGTCTGCTATATTTGGTCAAACATTTAACTTACCCCTAATCCTTGGCAGGGCCAGACCAAATTATTTCGTGGGCCTTATGTGGCCCGTGGGCCAGACATTCCCCACCCCAGATCTAAGTGACGGCAGGGGGTGAGCTTGATGGAAAAATCTCTTCCTCTCAGCAGTAAATGTTTCTAGTATCCAGACTATTTGTTTGTATTCTCTCCTTTCCCCGCAACTGTCTCCTTTCTGGGTAGAGTTAGACATGAATAAAGTTTGGGCTCAGAAACTTTCTCATTGCTGATTACCATCTATAGGTTGCTCTTTGCTTCTTTATATGGACTCATGCAACAGATTAAGCCCAATAAGTGTCCTGGGCCTAGGAAAAGCCTGTTTCCTACCACTGTGTTTTGATTTACTGGTACTTCACTCTCTGGATCAGGGGTCCTCAAACTTTTTAAACAGGGGGCCAGTTCACTGTCCCTCAGACCGTTGGAGGGCCAGACTATAGTTTAAAAAAAACTATGAACAAATTCCTATGCACACTGCACATATCTTATTTTGAAGTAAAAAAACAAAACAGCAAAAACACCCGCATGTGGCCTGCGGGCCGTAGTTTGAGGACGCCTGCTCTGGCTCAACCCATTTCTGGGGTGGTGTGCCGCAGACACTTGCACACACACATACTCTATTGTCACTCCATTTATTCCAATATGTATGTGTATATAATAGCTTTACTAAACCAATTTATCTAGATAAAAGTTCTTTTTATACCGGCCTCTGAATTTCTTGTTTAGTTGCTAAATTTGGATTAGATTAGTTTCTTCCTTCTTATGGTCACTTACTCTAGGGAAGTAAACCATCAGTTTTGCAAATTGAAAACAAGTTGTTTGCTAGACATGGAGTTGTGAAGAAGGTGTGTGGATAATTAACTGTGTTTATTTCAAACAATTATGCTGTGCCTATAAATGGGAGAATTGGAATTCCAGTATATTTATTGGTCATTACTGTTTTTAATCTTCAATAGCATCTTGTAGTCAGTTGATCATGATTTTAAGAAACCACAAGAAAAATATTATTTTAAATTGCATTTGTGGTCTCTGATTGGAAGCACTGATTTTGGCCCTGAGTATAGTTTTCAGAATGGATTTAATACTCTGCCTTTTAATATCTAAAAAAAAACAAAAAAAGAAATGGCTTTTAAAAAAATTTGCGTTAAGTTCAAAATTTTACCCTAAAGTGTTGGATATCAATAGCCTAAAAATACACAGGTGTAAAACAGAGCATTTGTGCTGATATTCCAATCACTATGGAGAATCTTGTGTTCAGATTTTCTGACTAAATATTCCTTTCTCTATTTTTCTTTTTGGAAAACTGTTAAAATTCATTCTTAGCATTGCACATGGTAGTAGAAGATGAATCTGAAAGTAAAAATTTCCAAAATTCACAAACCTCTAAAGTGAACAGTATTTAGTGGTGATAGAAGGGAAGGAGGATTTCTGTGTAAGCAACACACAGTATTTTTAGTTAATGTTTTATGTGGTCTGTATATGATGGAGTATGTGTTCATACACCACACACACACACAACGCACACACTCTCTCTCTCTCCTCTTTCTCTCATGCATCCAGTATGTAAAATATAAAGGAATTCTTCTTTTTTTTGAAAACACTAAAAAAAGCTCTGTTATCAAAGCTTATAAAACTTTGTGATCAAAGCTTATAAAGCTATGACAATGGATTTATCCTCAAAATACTAAATACTCAAAGTACCAAAATGAGGGCAATTCCCCATCACTGATGTTTGACAGAGAGGTTTTCTTTTGGACAAGTAAAAAGATTTAATAACTTAACACAGGTTAATAAATTTAACCCTAAGAGATGGTAGTACTAAACTAGATAAAGTAATTTCATGCCCTGACCGGTTTGGCTCAGTGGATAGAGCGTCGGCCTGCGGACTGAAGGGTCCTGGGTTCGATTCTGGTCAAGGGCATGTACCTTGGTTGCCGGCACATCCCCAGTAGGGGGTGTGCAGGAGGCAGATGATCGATGTTTCTAACTCTCTATCCCTCTCCCTTCCTCTCTGTAAAAAATCAATAAAATATATATTTTTTTAAAAAAGTAATTTCAGGGACCGTTTTTGCTAGTTCATGGATGCTGGAAGGCCCTTGATTTTACGGACTTCCCCATCTTTTCTCTACCCTTCCCCCTATCTTTTTAGTCTGTGGCCATGGAACACAATCTTGCTTTCTTATCTTTTTTTTTTTTTTAAATCCTCAACACAAGAATATGTTTATTGATTTTAGAGAGAGGAAGGGAAATGGAAAGAGAGAAACATCGATGTGAAAGAGAAACATCGATTGGTTGCTTCTCGTACGTGTCCCAACTGGGACTGAACCCACAACCTGGGTATATGCCCTGACCAGGAATGGGACCTGAAACCTTTTGGTATATGGCAGTGGTTCTCAACCTTTCTAATGCCGCGACTCTTTAATACAGTTCCTCATGTTGTGGTGACCCCCAATCATAAAATTATTTTCGTTGCTACTTCATAACTGTAATTTTGCTACTGTTATGAATAGTAATGTAAATATCTGTGTTTTCCAATGGTCTTAGGCGACCCTGCTAGCGGTTCTCAACCTGTGGGTGTTGACCCACAGGTTGAGAACTGCTGCTGTAGAGCCTAAGACCATCGGAAAACACAGATATTTACATTACAATTCATCTTTTATCAGCTTGTCTCTTATCTATACTAATAAAAGCCTACATGGTCCTTGCGCCCTCATGTGACGCCCTCATGTCATCACAAGATGGCCAGCAGGGGAGGGCAGTTGTGGGCGAGATCAGGCCAGCAGGGGAGGGCAGTTGGGGGCAGTTGGGGGCAACCAGGCTGGCAGGGGAGGGCAGTTGGGGGCAACCAGGCTGGCAGGGGAGGGCAGTTGGGGGCGATCAGGCCGGCAGGGGAGGGCATTTGGGGGCAATCAGGCCTGCAGGGGAGCAGTTAGGCATCAATCAGGCCAGTAGGGGAGAGGTTAGGGGGCAATCAGGCTGGCAGGCAGAAGCGGTTAGGGGCAATCAGGCAGGCAGGCAGGCAGGCGAGCGGTTAGGAGCCAGCATTCCTGGATTGTGAGATGTCTGACTGCTGGTCAGACTTTCCTGAGTGGTTCCAGATTGGAGAGGGTGCAGGCTGGGCTGAGGGACCCCCCCCCTCCCATGCACCAATTTCATGCACTGGACCTCTAGTCTATATATATAAAACCCTAATATGCAAGTAGACCGAACAGCAGAACAACCGAACAACTGCTCATTATGATGTGCGTTGACCACTAGTGGGCGCATGTGGAACATGGTGGGTGTCAGTAGCAGGTGGCAGAGCGCGGAACATGGTGGGCATCGGCCGCGGCGGGATGGTGGAACAGGTGAGCCGGGGCACCAGACCAAGGCGGGCCACTGGTTACTGTCATTGGGGCGAGCCTCTGGTAATTACTGAAAATTCTTTGCTCCCTTGTGCTGTGGTCCCGCCGGGCACTCGCACCTGCTGCTGGCTCCGGCCCCGCTTGCACCCACTGCCGGTGCCTGGTGCCAATCCCGATTACTCGGCACCGTCAATGGGTGTGAGCGGCAGCTGCTGGCCCCGATTGCCCCTCAGGGCTTCTCCACATCCCCCTGTTCTTGAGGAGCGATCGGGCTGAGCAGCTGCCTCTCGCAACCGCTGCCAGCAACAGCCCCACTTGCACCCACTGCCAGGGCCAACCCCGTTCGCACGCGCAGCTAGTGTTAGAGCTGCTGGTGCCCGGCGCCGGTCCTGATTGCTTGGCGCCATCAGCGGGTGCAAGCAGCGGCTGTTGGCCCCAATCGCCCCTGAGGGCTTTTCCACCTCTCCCTGCTCCTGAGGGGTGATCAGGGCAGCAGCCGCAACTCGCACCTGCTGAAGGCGCTAGCCCCACTCACACCCACTGCTGACGCCAGCTCCAATCGCTCCGCGCCATCAGCGCATAGGAGTGGCAGTGGCGGGAGCAGGGCTGCTGGCAGACAGGAGACTGGAGGCTGCGCTTGGAGGGGCCGGGCAGGGGCGCGGAGGATGGGCCAAGATCTGCCCCTGTGCCCACCGCAGCCTTATGGCCCACAGTTTCTTTCAAGGTGCACGAATTCGTGCACTGGGCCCCTAGTTGTATGATAATCTTTCAGGAAGTGAGTGTTAATGTAAGTAGTACAAAAAGCATTTGGACTAGAAACTAGCAGTTCTGGCTATTAATATCTTTTCTGCCACTATATAACCCTGTGATCTTGGACAGGTCATTTAATCTTCCTGTGCTTTACTTATCTCAAAAAATAGAGAGGTTGAACTTGCACTAAGATTCTTATATCTTACTAGAGGCCTGATGCACGAAAATTTGTGCAAGAGTAGGCCTTCCTTCCCCCGTATGCCGGCACCAGCTTCCCTCTGGCACCCAGGACCCAGGCTTTCCTCGGGCCACCGGCAGGCACCTGGGACCCAGTCTTCCTTCCTCCGGCTGCCGGCAGGCACCTGGACCCAGGCTACTTTCCTCCGACCGCCAGCAGGCACCCAGGACCCACGCGGCCTCCCTCCGGCCGCTGGCAGGCACCCAGAATCCAGGCTTCACTCCAGCCCCTGCTTCGTCCCGAAGGACGTCCGATCTACTTAACATATTACCCTTTTATTATAGAGTATTCTAAAGCACATCCACCATTAAATAGGTCAGTACAGTGGTCAACACAACCCAGTGTGTTGGTCTAAAGACCTGATGCAATGTAGGATATAGCAATTCTAGGGCATTTGAGGTAGCCAGGAACAGAGAAGCAGTGGGCATTCATTATACTCAGTGAGTCCAGTAGGCTAAAATCTGAATTACAGGAAGAAGCTAAGAGAAACCCTCAGCCCAAGCGGGGAGGCAATTTCACTGGCAAAGTCAGAGCCTAGATCATTGATGAGAAAAACCAAGAACCTGGCATTCAGCAGCAAGCACTAGAGTTTGATAATTAACGTTAATGATGATTATCTGTCATGAAAATTTTTAGATTAGTTATACAGCAGATGAATGCATATTTTGGAATAATATCAGTAAATATGGTTGAAATAAAAATTGTTTGTTAGATTAGCTCTTATCAAGAAAATTTTATCCAGCAGCAGTCCGGCCCACTAGCAAGACCAAACCTCACTGCTTTTTATTTCGTTTGTGGTTTTGCATAGGCTGAAAATTTTGTCGTTGGTTTAAGCATTGACCTCCGCGAAGAGGACCCCACTTTTTTTTTTCTTTTCAAAATGGCAGCCTCCACCTGCACACAAGGGTTAAGATATATGCTGGGCTATGCTGCGAGAGAGGAAGCATTTCAGTGCCTCCAGTTATAGACCTTATGTTATCAGGGGGATAAGAGATGCCTTCAGAGAAAATAAGAATGTAAATGATCCTGTAGAAATTTAGGATAATGAATAAAGCCAAAAGAGACCTGGGAATGATTCATTGGCAGGTCCACATTGGCCAACTGTGTTTAACTGACAAGTTAATCCTTTAGAATCAAGAGAAGCCCAAGACCAAAGAACCACCTGCAACTGTGGACCATCTTCAGCATCCATTCTGTGCTTGGGATGGGGGCTCCCAACAGACCATGAGTGGCCTCTTGAATCAGCTTAAAATAATAGCCTCTTGCTCAGCTTGCCCTGTAGTAACTGATAAACTGAGTGAGGTTTCCATTCTTTTGCAGCCATAATGAAAAGGGGTGGCTGTCTCACTTTGGTTCAAAGTGTTAGAATTAAGAGCTGGAGTTCACTCAAAATACTGCTATTATTGTGTCTCCTCTCCACCCACCCCTCTTTAGTAGCCCATCACCACTTGTATAGAGCATCTCCAGACTTTTTTCTTGATCCTTTCTTTCAAGAAAGAGAGAGAGAGAGGGGAGGAAGAAGGAGAGGGAGAGGGAGAAATGTCATCCAGGTGGAGCTTCTATTCCTACTGATGCTAGAAAAATTAAAAATTAGTGTCCTAAGTTTTCTGTGATCTGGTCAAATGGCAATTTATGAAAGAAAATAAAGATTAAGGAAAACAAGTGCAGTTGTAAACTGACTTATTTGCTCCTTAGCTTCCTTGTATTGGAGATAGTTGAGAGTTGAGTCCTTTGTATAGTTGTACTTATTATTAAAGAAACAAAATCTTTATTTTTCAAAATACTAGAAGCCCGTTGCACAAAGTTTCATGCAATAGACTTTCACCTGGCTGCCAGCACCAGTTTTCCGCCAGCACCAGTTTTCCTCTGGCCACCCACCGATCGGAGCGCTTCCCGCCAGCGCGATCGGCTACCCCGAGAGGAACTCCGATCGGGAGGCGCTCCGATCGGCGGGTGGCCAGAGGAAAACTGCTGCTGGCGGAAAACTGGTGCCGGCAGCCACGCAATCGGCCACCCCGAGTTCCACCACCAGAGTCTTCCGCCGGCCCCATGGGTCCTTCCGCAGCATCGGCCTAAAGGAGCGGGGGGCGGGGACTCGCGAGTCCCCGCCCCCCGCTCCTACCGCCGACCAATCGGCCACCCTGAGTCCCGCCCCCCGCGCCTCCAGCCGGCCCAATCGTGGGCGTAGCGGAGTGATGCAATTTGCATATTACCTTTTTATTATGTAGGATATTTTTATTGATTTTAGAGAGAAGGGAAGAGGGAGAGGAAGAGATAGAAACATCCATGATAAGAGAGAATCATTCATTGGCTGCCTCCTGCACACACCCTACTGGGAATCAAGCCCGCAACCCAGGCATGTGTCCTGACGCTGGATTCGAACCAGTGACTTGTTGCATGGGATGATGCTCAACCACTGAACCACACCGCCTGGCAGAAACAAAAGCTTAATTGAGATAAAGTACAATACTGCATTGCAGTTATTCTGTGAATTTATTTCTGCATACATATGAGGATTGAATACTGACAAATTTGATTTTTCACATTTGTAATTAATGAGGTTTGGTTGGATACAACACAAAGTTTTTGTTAAGTACTATAAATATGTAATCTTGGAAATCTGCTATCTAGTTGTATGATTTAAAATTAATGTATAATTGATACTTTTATTATACATAAAGTATTTTCTCACATTTTAAAAATACCTTATTTTTAAATATTAAAATAATATCAGTATTTAAATATTAAAATAATATCAGTATTTGTGCAGTACTGATGTGTCAAATGTTTTCTGGGATTTAAAAATATGAAATCTATACACAGTGTTTATAACATTGTAGGCACAATTTTAATACTTGTTCTGGAAAAGTTCAAACATATACAGATGTAGAGAAACTAGAATAATGAACTCCTATGTGCCCATCACCCAGGTTCAACAATTACCAGATTATGACAGTTTTATTTCTTCTACATTTTCACCATACCTACCTTGGATTTTTAAAAGTTGATTTTAGACAGTGAGAGGAAGGGAGAAGGATAGAGAGAAATATCGGTGAGAGAGAAACATCATTGATCGACTGCCTCCTCACACCCCCTACTAGGGATTGAGCCCGCAACCTGGGCATGTGCCCTAACTGGGAATCGAACTGCGATCTCCTGTTTCCTGGGTTGATGCCCAACCACTGAGCCATACCTGCCGGGCCTACCTTGGATTATTTTTTAAACAATTCCCTCCATACCTACCTTGGATTATTTTAAAAAACAATTCCCAATTTTGGGCAGCCATGACACTGTCTTGCCACCTGGTGGCAGCATGTCATAGTTTGAAAGTTATTAAGTCCTTGGAGACTGTAATTAAAAATAAAGGAATGGATCTGATTCCAGAGGGAAGGCAGGGGAGGGTGGGTGGGTGGGAAGAGATCAACCAAAGAACTTGTATGCATATATGCTTAACCCAGGGACACAAATTATAGGGTGGTGAAGGCCTGGAGAGGGAGTGGAGCAGGCTAGAAGAGGCCAATGGGGAGAAAAGGGGAGCATATGTAATACTTTCAACAATAAAGATTTTTTTTTTAATAAAGGAACGGAAATGGGGAGTTATTGCTTAATAGTTATAGGGTTTCTGTTTGGGGTAATGATAAAGTTTTAGAAAATAGATAGTAGTGATGGTTGCACAACACCTACACTAATAAAAGAGTAAGATGCAAAATGACCGTACCTTCGTGACGCCCAACAGCCAATTAGGAGTGAGTATGCAAATTAACCCAACACAGATGGTGGGTTAATTTGCATATGCAGGTGTTCCGCACTGCCCCAGCTGCTCCGGGCATCTGGGCAGTGTGGGAAGGCGGAAAGGCAGCTCCGGACCGGAGCGAAAAGGCGGCTCTGGCCAGAGCGAAGGTGGTGCCAGCAGCCAGGGGAAGGAAGGCCCATTCTTGCACGAATCTTTGTGCATTGGGCCTCTAGTTGTGAATATAATTAATGTCACTGAATTATACATTTAAAAATGGATAAAATGGTAAATTTTATGTGCTGTATATTTTACCACAATAAACAAATACTAAAAAAAGGACAACATCATAACAGTGTATGATAGCATATAAATACATGAGAAGATTCAGTAGTATGGTTCTTGTGAAAAGAACTAATATTAATTTTCATACTATCTTTTTGGGGTAGAGAAAAACCTAGATCAGCTTTTAAGTCAGTGAGCTTCCAAAATTACTTTGAACAGCAAAACCATCCTATATAATAAAAGGGTAATCTGCAAATACTGAACAGCAGAACAACTGAACAACCAATCAAAGTGTTAATATGCTAATGATATGCTAAGGCTGCTCAACTGCTCACTATGACATGCACTGACCACCAGGGGGCAGATGCCCTGACAGGTAGGTTAGCTTGCTGCTGGGGTCTGGCCGATCGGGACTGAGGGAGATGGGCCGAACATGCCCTGGAGCCCTCCTGTGGTCCTTCCCCAGCCCGATTGTGCACCATTAGGGTCCCTAAGCCTGGCCTGCACCCTCTCGCAATCTGGGACCCCTCGGGGATGTCAGAGAGCCGGTTTCAGCCTGATCCCGCAGGCCACTCCCCTTGGGAGGGCAACAGACGCAGGGCTCATGCTGGCGAGCACTGCTGTGGCAGCGCAAGCCTCTCCCAGTTGGGACCGATTGGGCGTGAGTCCGCGGCAGGCACAGTGGGGGTGGGATGAGCGGGAGCAGCAGGTAGGAGCTGCAGGCGGCTTTGGACTGCAGGCTTCAGCCCGATCCCTGCAGGCCACCCAGAGGGACCCCACCTGTGCACAAATTCATGCACCGGGCCTCTAATGGTAAATAAAACATTAAATTGGAACTCTTTGTAAGGGTCTAGAAAGCTTCTTCCATCTAGTTTAGTAAACTCCACTGCTTCCACCCAATTGTAGGGCCCCTACATGTTTTAAACCATGGGTCCTCAAACTTTTTAAACAGGGGGCCAGTTCACTGTCCCTCAGACCGTTGGAGGGCCGGACTATAGTTTTAAAAAAACTATGAACAAATTCCTATGCACACTACACATATCTTATTTTGAAGTAAAAAAACAAAACGGCAAAAACACCCGCATATGGCCCGCGGGCCGTAGTTTGAGGACGCCTGTTTTAAACTATGGCAAATCCAGACACCAAAAAGCCATCATTCATCAGTAACAGAAAAGATCCAGGTACCAGTGGATGTTATATAACTGGTTTATCGTTCAGGTCTTTTTCAATCTGAGATAATCATATACTCAGAACTTTTTTGAGGGGAAGCGAGGATGTAGGGGCACTTTCTAGAGAACATTGCAAATTATAAGAAAACATGCGTAGTGTTCTAGATGCTCTGAGTTCAGAGCTGGAAGTGATCTTACATTATTTTGTCTTTCATTTTAAAGATGCGGAAACTGAGTTCCAGAGACATTGGTTTGAACAATGCCACACAGCTAGTCAGTCAGTGGTAGGGGCTGTGCATTTTGTACTATACTATGGCTACTTAATAGCAAAGATGTATCAAAAAAGAAAATGGCTCTCTGCGTATGTCTAGGGACAGGAATAGAATTCATTTTGCTTTTTTCCCTCTCTCTTGTTCTTTTACCTGATAATTGTGAGGTTCAGTTATTAAAACTAACTTTTGAAGACCAGAAAACTCAATCAACTAGAATATACAATTCTTCTGAGAAGTCTGCTTAAAAAGGTTTTGTTGTATTTGCAAATTGATCATTTCAATTTGCATTTGCACTTGCATAATACTTTGATATGATTTATTACAATGAACACAAATCTAGTAGTTGGCAGGGAGATGGTTTGGGGGTCGTAGATCACTGACTTTGGCCTACAGACCTATTCTGCCTATGCTCTGCCATTAACTTTCTGTATGTCCCAGGGAAAGTCACTTTCTCTTAGTGGACCTCAGTTGTATGCTCATTGTAAACAGGTGGAGATAAACTTGATGAGTTTAAGGGTTCCTGTCAGCACTGCCAACCAGAGCTGTTGAGCTTATGTAGGCTTCAGTATCGCAATGAAGAATCACCCTTTTCCATGTGTTTAAGTAAAAAGAATTCACCATGTAAGTTGTAGCTTCTGCTCTGAAGCAGCTCTTGGTCTAGAAGAAGCAAAGCATTGTGTGATGTGATGTGCAGAGAGCTATCTCAGTATGGAGGAAGAGGGCCTAAATCATGCTGTTTAGTCACAGTGATGAGACTCTGGAGTCAACATTTCTAGCCAGACTCAATTACAAGAGCTTAGTCTAATTTGATGTATACTTACACTTAATAAACAGTCAGTTTTTAGATTTCATTTTTATTTTAATACAAAGAAAAAATTGTTTCCAGACCATTTCCTTATCTCAAATTCAGGATTGACTATTGGATTTTGCAGTGTAATTGTCTCTGGGAACATGACAAATAGTGTCTCTGCTTTACATCACTACTTTGCCCCTCTGGACCAAAATCACTCACTGATATTCTTTGCAGTTGCTGTTTCAATCGTGACCTCTTTATGTTCCCTAGTTTTAAACTTTGGGCTCTATACCCTGACTTTAGTCCTCACTTCTATTCTCTTCCCTCAATTCCACACATTTTTCTGACTCTTCCCAGGATATTCTCTCTCTTTTTCCTTATAGTACTTCTGATCTAGTTTGTTTCTTTGGTCCCAGCATCTTCTGCTTCCTCAAGTGTAACCATTTTTTAATGTATATTGGGGACTCCTTTAGTACACAGTTGAAGTTTATAGACCCCTTTGGAGGAGAACACTTTTAATTGCATAAAATAAAATACATGAGATTACAAAGGAAACCAATTATACTGGAATGTAGTTATCAAACTATTAAAAACTAATTTGTGATAAAAGATATTTGCATCTTTATTAATGCATTAAATAAAACATTTTAGCAGTGGGTCCAATAGTTGTTGTAAATTCATAGTAGTGTTAAGTGTAAATGATATTTCATTATGTCTACAGCAACTATCCTATCTAATAAAGAGGGAATATGCTAATTGTCCCACCCTCAAAGATGGCGGCACCCACAGCCAATTAAGGAGGGAATATGCTAGTTGACTGAAAGATGGTGGCGCTCACAGCCACAAGATGGCGGTCCCGGCCACTCTGCTTGCCTGCCTCTGGAATCCCCCAATCCCCTCAGCCCCCCAGGGCTGGCCCGAGGCGCAGGCAAGCCTTGGATGGCGGCTGCCCAGCCACCCGAGGCTCAGGTAACCAGGGCCGGCTGAGGCTTGCGCTGCCATCAGTGGCAGCAGCAGAGGTGTGATGGGGCATCACCTTCCCCTGATCACCTCCCACCCCTGAGGGCTCCCGGACTGTGAGAGGGCCAGGCCAGGCTGAGGGACACCCCCCTCCAGTGCATGAATTTTCATGCACCGGGCCTCTAGTATTATATGAAAATATATACTTTTTTATTAGTCACAAAGCCACAGTCACTGTCAGTACAACACCTGTAAACACTGTCATTTAATGTAATATGTTTGGCTGCCCTCTACTAGATTCTTTCAAGTTTCAAAAATTGACCCCTTTGTTCTAGTATAGAAGGTTTCTTCTTTTGTGGCTGGGTACTTCATTCTCTGATTAGCTTATCCAAAGCTGCCTTAAAATCTGTATTTCATTCTTCAGAAGTCCAGTTTGAGCTCTCTGTCTATACCCTTTGTCTTATGGGGCCGGGACTGCTGGAGAGAGAGGCAGGTGTTTGTGTGCATTCATTCACTTCTAGGATGCTTATGCTGCATGTTTTCCAGCAAAGGGCTTAGTGGCAAAGGAATGAGTTCTGATATTCAGGGCAAAAGGTCAAAGAGAGACCTTGCTCATTTTTACATTGGGTTGAATTTTTTCTTACTGTTGAGGCTTTTTAAAAAAATGTTTTTATAATTTTCTTACTGATTTGAGAGAGAGACTGAGAAAAAGAGAGAGAGAGAGATTGAAACATTGATGTAGATCAAACCTGCAACCCAGGCATGTGCCCTGACCAGGAATTGAGAGAAAGAGAGAGACTGACCGACTAAGAGAAACATTGATGTAGCTCAAACCTGCAACCCAGGCATATGCCCTGACCAGGAATTGAACTACTACCCCTTGGTGTATGGGATGATGCTCCAACCAACTGAGCCACACTGGCCAGGGTTTACTATTGAGTATTAAGAGTTTTTTGAATACTTTCAGATACCAGTCCTTCCTTTATCAGATACGCATTTTGCAAATATTTTCAGTTGGTCTGTGGCTTTGTCTTTTCGTTTTCTTAACAGTGTCTTTCACAGAGCAGAAGTTTTAAATTTTAATGGAGTCCATTTTATCATTTTTTTTCTTTTACGGATTATGCTTTTTAAAAAAATATATTTTATTGATTTTTTACAGAGAAGAAGGAAGAGGGATAGAGAGAAACATTGATCAGCTGCCTCCTGCACATTCCCCATGCAACCAAGGTACATGCCCTTGACCAGAATCCAACCTGGGACCCTTCAGTCTGCAGGCCGACGCTCTATCCACTGAGCTAAACCAGTTAGGGCTGGATTATGCTTTTTATGTTGCATCTGAAAACTCATTGTCACCTTTACTGGTTTGGCTCAGTGGATAAAGCATTGGCCTGAGGACTAAAGGGTCTCAGATATATATATATATAAAAGTAAAAACTCACTGTCAAGACTGAGGTAATTTAGATTTCTTCTGTGGTATCTTTCAAAAGTTTTGCAGTTTTGTGTTTTACATTTAGGCCTATGATCAATAGATTTTTATTGATTTCAGAGAGAAGAAGGGAGAGGGAGCGAGAGAGAGAGAAACATCAATGATGAGAGAGAATCATTGATTGACTGCCTCCTGCATGCCCCCTACTGGGGAATCAGCCAGCAACTGGATATGTGCTCTGACTGGGAATCAAACTGTGACCTCCTGGTTCATAGGTTGACAATCACTGGGCCACAGGTCTATGATCTATTTTGAATTAATTCTTGTGAAAGGTGTAAGGTCAGTGTCTAGGTTCTTTTATTGTTGCTTTTTTTTTTTAATGTGGATGTCTTTTCATTTATTTATAATAGTCTCAGAAGTTTCTAAATTGCTAAATAATAAAATTATCATTTTTATAGCTTTCATGGAGTCTTAAGTTTTTGGCGATGGTCCCAAGTAATGTTCTCCCCCACAGTCATTAGGTGGTATTATGTAAACTGTTTCCAACACTATTTCATCTTTCTTAAACTGTGTCCAATAGAAACACACATAACATACTATGTTAAATGCAAGGATTTTGTGTAAGAATAAAATAATGTCTGTTTTGGTACCTCTTGGTAGGTATCTAATGCATACTTACAATCATCAATTCTTTTTACCAGTATAACTTCAGTATTACATACATAATACTAGATTAATAGGAGACTGAATGAAAGTATAATTTTTACTAACTCCTTGAAACACATCTACCATATTTTTGACATAATAGTTTATTCTGTGATTTGATTTGTCCTGGTACCCCAAAAGATTTCAATATTTGAGGACGTTATTACATATCCTTTTTTCTAAATCATGTTTTGGAATATGTTATATGATGTTAACTGATTCCAGTACTAGAGGGAACTCTGTGGTTTTTATTATTCTTATCCATATTGTACGTTTTTGGCAACTGTACCTCCTCCCCACCCCATCCTTCCCACAATTGTTATCCAGTGGCAGTGCTTATTAATAAGGTTATTTCTGAAAAATAGAAATTGATAATAAATGTTAAATGTTTTTTTCAGCATCTTTTGATGTGACCAAACTTTTAAAAATTCTGTGTGTTTTTTTCCCTAGTACTTTGTTGATAAATTTTTTTTTTATTGAGGTTAAGGAATCAGGCTTTTCTTAGGTAAATATGAGTAGACTAGTGACCCGGTGCACAAAAATCGTCCACATTAAAAGGGAATTAATTCGCCCTAACCAGTTTGGCTCAGTGGATAGAGCATCGGCCTGCGGACTGAAGGGTCCCAGGTTCGATTCCGGTCAAGGGCATGTACCTTGGTTGCGGGCACATCCCCAGTGGGGGTGTGCAGGAGGCAGCTCATCGATGTTTCTCTTTCATCGATGTTTCTAACTTTCTATCCCTCTCCCTTCTTCTCTGTAAAAAAGCAATAAAATATATTATTTAAAAAAATAAATAAATAAAGGGAATTAATTAGAGGAAATATTTTAATATTGCTATATGCCCTTTCTCTATAATAGAAGTGTCAGAGATGAAAGAAAATTAGTAAAATGTATATGAAAATCTTCCTCCTGTCAGAATCTGGGGTGTGCTACAGGAACCAGAGTCAAGTCCCTGCCCACCCACATGCGCCTCAAAATTTCTCGAGACCCAGACCTGGCCAGCCCCACTCCCAATGGTCTAGATCCAGACCCAGCCGGCCGCACCCCTGTCAAGCCCTGCCGGGTGGGGGGGTGCGGCCTCAGGTTGCCTGGCCCGGCGCTGTGGTGGGGCATGCACCTTGAGGTCCCCTGGTTCAGGCCAGGGGGCGTGGCCTGAGGTCCCCCATCAAGCCCCGCCAGGCGCGGGGCGCAGCCTCAGGTCTCCCGGCGCCAGGGCAGGGTGTGCGGCCTGAGGTCGCCAGGGCAGGGGGCGCGCCTTGAGGTCCCCATCAAGCCCCACATGGCAGGGAGCGTGGCCTGAGGTCCCCCAGCCTAGCGCTGGGGTGGGGGGCATGGCCTGAGGTCCCCCAGCCTGGCACTGGGACGGGGGCGGCCTGATGTCCCCTGTCAAGTCCCACCAGGCGGGGGGCGCAATCTCAAGTCCCCTGCCCCCGCCCAGTGCCATGCAGCCTCAAATCCCTGCTGATGGCTCGTTAAAGCTCATTATGGGAACACGGCCTCCACTATGGGCGAAGCCATCTTGTGTTACAGGATCCTCGTCTCTGCTGTGGGCACAGCCATCTTGTGTTACAAAATCCCTGCCTCCGCTGTGGGCGCAGCCAGCGTGTTATGGCATGATGGTCAATTTGCATATTCCTGCTTTATTAGATAGGATTATGGTGACACTTTATTACATATGCTGTTATTTTTGCTATATATATATACTTATGCTACAATTTTATATAGTATTCTTATTCCTGTGTTTGAGATTAATTTGTTTTCTTATTTTAGTCCTTTTTATATTTTATAATCAATGTCATGCAAAGTGAGTTGGGAGACAACACCTTATACTGGGTAGATTAGGAACAGTCACTGTCACTGGGATTATAGTATCTGTACATTTAAATAAATTAACTGGTAAGCCTATATAGTAAGGAGTTTTTATCCTTTGAAGTTTAAAAAATAACTTTCTCATTTTTTCTGCTATTGTCAATTTAATTATTTTCTCATTTTCTTTTTATGAATGCATGAGTAATACATGATAGAAATCAACCTTTAAAAAAGTCTAAAAGTAATTTCAATAAGTATGAAATAAACATTTTTAGTATTAAGAAATGTGTCAAAGTTTAGTTTGCAGCATTCATTCTCAATGGCATATTTAATAATTGGACATCTGAATTGATGGCATCATAAATTTTACAAAATATGGTATTTGTCACTGTACTGTCCATAGGCATGGCAGTAGGGTGTCCTAAGGTTCATCTAAATATTTACACATTCAGACTGGTAACACCATAGGTCTCACTTGGCACCACTTTATTCAGAAGGGCACAAGATAGAAACTATAACTTGTCAGTAAGACAGTAGATCTTTGACCTACCATTTTTCTGTATGGTATGAGGTAGGAGCCAAAACTTTTTTCAAATGACTAATCAGTTCCAATCATTTCTTGAAAAATCATTTGTTTTCCTGTTGGTTAGAAATGTCACTGTTATCATAGAGCAGTTATTATTAAGATATAGTTCTTCAAGTGAACAAATGGTTGAACATATAAATAATATATACTTTTAAAGTAGTAAAATCTATTTAAAATCATATGATTGTGTATTGTATTATTGATATGCTGAGAATTTGTAGGGTCATTTTTTTTCTTTTTCTAAGTATGTATAGTGTGAAAAGGAGTATACTTTTTTTCCTAAAAAGACATTTGCCTTAGGTGTATTTACTTTGAAAGCTAACCACTCTGTATAGTAGAACGTGTTGAATTAGGAGTTTGAATAACAGGGTTTTAGTCTTAGACCTGCCACTTCACTGACTGCTACTTTGTGCAATCAGCCTCTCTGAGTTTTGTTTTGCTGAGTTAAACTACACTAATAATCCTTATCCCGAGTGTTGTTGAGGATTAGATGGGATAATGGATTTAAAAGCACTTTTACTTGGGAAAGCAGTTTAAATGTTAGAAATTATCCATCTTAACTTTTCCTCCCTTTCTCTTGTAGGTAGTGTTGGTGCTTCTTTTCAGTGCCAGTCCATCCATCACGACCACATTTGTCATGATGACAGTGACAAGGTGAGGTCCATGTTGGTGTTTACCATGGTGAAAATGCATGCTGCCCTTATATGCTGGATCCACTTGATTAACGCTGGACATAGGCCAAGGGAGTTTGAAATGCAGAGGGCCTTGCTGATTTGTGTGTCCAATTATTAAACTGCTCCAGAAAACTTGAGGATAAAACTGTCAGCCGGACTCTTGGCAAGCCCTCCATATCCTTACACCTGTCTCTCTCCCTGTCACCATGCTTCCTCTTTTCTTGCACAGCCTGAATGGATTATCTTAATACATGAACAAGTGCTCCAAAGCTGATAACTTTCTCAGCAATTTGTGTCTGTTTCCAATTTGAAATAGCTTAGACATTCCAATTAGGTTCATTTTTGTAGTTGATTGTGTTAGATTATAATTTCTTCTCATACTGACTTTGTTTGTTTGTGGGTTGTTGTTGGGTTTTTTTTGGGGGGGGTGGGCGGGAGAGGGCTCTGTTTCCAAAGCTCGACTTAAATGTTGAGGATTGAGAATGGAAAAACAAACAAAAATACCTGGTGGTTTTGTTTCATTTTGGTATTTTGCTTCTGTTCTTTTTATCTCTAAGAAACTTGATCTTTTGGGGGCTTTTCAATACCCATCAGCACCC
Source organism: Cnephaeus nilssonii (assembly GCF_951640355.1). Classification (NCBI taxonomy): domain Eukaryota; kingdom Metazoa; phylum Chordata; class Mammalia; order Chiroptera; family Vespertilionidae; genus Cnephaeus; species Cnephaeus nilssonii. Next base: position 28,559,844 of record NC_137085.1, read on the forward strand.
TTGATGGCCTAACTCTTGCAGTAGATATTAATGTGGGCTTTGTGTTTGGAACATCTGGCTGCTGATGTTTGATGGGCCTAATCTCAGTCTTTTCCATCATCAGTTTCTAATGGCTTCCCTCCCATTTCCTGTGTTCTGTATGCAGGAATGTATCACTCTCTGTAGCTTCTCCAGGCATACCAATCCAGGTGATCTTTTTTCTCTGCTGTTTTAATCAAGATCCTCCTCCCTCATCCTGTTGGAGCTCAAACACGAAGTTGGTTGATCACCGGGATTTTCCAAATAGCTTTCTTTGTTCTGTGTTGATCTCTCTATCTTTGTGAGCTTTGCTCAGACATTTCATTCTGTTTACAAAGAGAGTGGTATGTTTTTAACATTCCAGAATCTCTTTTATTATTACAGTAATCCAGAGGCATGGGTTTAACTTTTAACTTCTTTTACAAGCAAGCCACTGAAAGAATCTTCTAGACTCTGTATAGTTGGCTCCATAAATTTCTGTATACCACATATTTTAGAAATAAGCATTTGAAAATAAAAGTGATGATAGAGGGAAAAGGCAAAATCACTTTAGGTCAGTAATATCACAATATTTCGGGGTTAAATTCTCTTTCCCTTACTAAGTATAATATGCCTCTATCCATTTGTTGATTTACAGTGGGAAAGCCAAATTCTGTCTCCTGGTTTAGTCTGGAGATGAGGTTTCTGTTCACCTCTGCCAGATACTTACTACTTTAAAAAGATTTCCCTCCTAATTTCTGAATCTTTGTATGACTGATTTTATGCTTTTAAATATATTTTTATTGCTCTTTTAGAGAGAGAGGAAGGGAGAAAGATGGAGAGATGGAATCACCGCTGAGATTGATGCCTCCATGATGCCACCCACTGGGGATCGGGCCCACAATCTGGGCATATGCCCTGACCTGGAATCGAACCAGTGACCTCTTGGTTAATGGGCCAATGTTCAAGCATTGAGCTATACCAGCCAGGCTGATTTTGTGCTTTTAAAAGATGGGATTTTTCCTGAAATACATGGGGAAGGAGAAGAAAAGTTTAAGGGATTTTGTCAATCAGTAGATCAAAGAACTTTCAGAGATGCTCTCCTCTCTTTCTTGCTTACCGTGTGTATACTTGGGAAATGGATTAGGATCTCGTGACTATACTTATAATTTTTTCAACTGATTCAGTCAGTAAATAATATGTATTGATTGGCACTTAGGTAATGCATCATGATACTAAACAAACATTCCTGTTTTTCTCATGAGTGTACAGTCTTAACTGGGGGAGGCAGTCAACAAAACAAATGTAATAGATAAATTATATAGTATGTAACAATGAACACAGTGGATTAAAGAAAATGTAGAGCAGAATAAGTGGGATGAAGATTACTAGGAGTTGCCCTAGCTGATTTGGCTCAGTGGATAGAGTGTCGGCCTGCCGACTCAAATGTCTTGGGTTCGATTCTGGTCAAGGGCACATGCCTGGGTTGCAGCTCAATCCCCAGTAGGGGGTGTGCAGGAGGCAGCCGATCAATGATTCTCTCTCATCATTGATGTTTTTATCTCTCTCCCTTCCTCTCTGAAGTTAATAAAAATATATTTTTTAAAAAAAAGACTACCAGGAGGTGGATGGTCAGTTGCTTTGAATAGGATCATCAGGCATCATTCTGGGGAGTAGAGTGGTAGATAGCATGTTTAAAACAGCTTCTGACATTTCTTTGTATAACAAATGGGTATTCGATTTGCAAAAACAAGTATGAACCTGCCTGATATATATGGCTTGGAAGTGTGCGTTTTCTCTCTCTTTCTCCTCTTATCTCCCTCTGTCCCCCTATCCCCTCCCTTCTCCCTTCTTCCTCATGTTCCCTCCCTCTCAGAATTAAAGGGTTTATAGAGCACAGCTAATCCAACTCTGTGGGAGAAATGACTTGTTCAGGAGTCACCCAACAGTGCTGGGGTTAGACCAGATCTTCTATCCCGATACAAGTCAGGTAAAATAATTCCTTAGCTATTCTGAACACATTGTCAAAACACATATTGATGCTTTGCTTATTGACCTCACTTAACTTTCAGGCATGGCTCATTTCTCAGATTTGGGAATAAAAAGTGATTTTTCTTAAAAGTTGACTCAGTTTTAACTAATCCATGTGTGATTGGGGGTGGAACCAGGAGTCAGGCAAGAAGAAAAACGGCCAGTTCATTTTTTGGGTCTTTCTTGTACAGCCTTGGAAGTGGTGGCAAGTCCCCAAATTTTATGGCTTGGCCTGTTTTCCAACTTACGTTTCTCTGCTGATGTACATTGGCTTGTAGCCTATAGTGCTGGTCTCAATTGACCATTTAAGTTTAATAGTAAAAGACTGGTTAATGATTACAATACATCGAAATACCTTCACAAGGAAAGGAGAATGTTTTGTGGACCATTGTGTGTGTGTGTGTGTGTTTGTTTTAAAGTTATTAGTTTTTAAAATCAGTACTTTTTAATGGAAACAACTTGACCAAAAATCTGTTACAGAATTTTGAGACCCATTAAAACAAAGTTTAATGAGAAACCTGCTTTGGTCAACACTGTAACTTTCTATTATACTACTTAGGTAAAAGACCTAAGAATTGCCCATAATCTATTTCTGGTGTTATATTTGCTGATACTTTAGAATTGGATAATTCTATTAATGTTTTTTTTCTGAATGGGAACTTCTGTTTCTTTTTCATTTTAAGGGGAGGAATCATCTGTTTACATATTAAAAACAGTGGGAGGGGGTTTTGTCGGTATAACCCTAAATAGATTAGGACAGATAAGCAATGAGTAACTTTGTGTGTAAGCTAGTTTCTGTTAAGCCAAATTCTGTTATATTAAAGTCTATGTGCTACATATAAAATATTGTAGTTACATCAATATTGAGTAAATTTGTTGGTATGTCAAATTTTTGTTTACAAGCACTGACGTAGTTTAAAAAACCTAAAGTGAGGCTTAAATAGTATTGAGCATTGTCTTGCTACAGTTATTTGTATCTGGATTCTAGGAAAAATAAATGATACTGGAAGTTGAAAAAAACAACACATTGATACTAATTAGCAGTCACTCCCCAGCTCCTGACAATCACTGATCTTTCTGTCACTATAGATTTGCCTATTCTGCACATTCTATATAATAAAAGGGTAATATGCAAATTGACCGGTGGAACAACCGGTCACTATGACGTGCACTGACCACTAGGGGGCAGACGCTCAACAGGGGGAGTGCTGTTCTGCCAGAAGCTGGTTGACAGCTGATGAGCACAGCGGCAGTGGCGGGAGCCTCTCCTACCTCATGGTAGCACTAAGGATGTCCAACTGCGGGCCTAAGCTGGCAGTCGGACATCCTCCGAGGGCTCCAGACTGCGAAAGGGCGCAGGCCGGGCTGAGGGACCTCTCACTCCCCCCCAGTGCATGAATGTCATGCACCGGGCCTCTAGTTTCATATAAATGGAATCACACAATATGTGGCCATTTATGTCTGGCTTCTCTCACTTAGCATGATGATTTCAGGGCTCATTTGTGTTGTAGCATAAATCAGTACTCCATTCCTTTTTATGGGTAAATAATATTTCACTGTAGGGACCTAACACATTTTGTTTATTTATTCACTAGTTAATGGATATTTGTTTATTTTCCAATGTACCTGCACCATTTTGCATTCCAGAAAATGTGCCAACACTTTTTGATTGTCTTTTAAATTATAGCCATTATAGTGAGTGTGAAGTGGCATCTCATTGTGGTTTTAATTTGCATTTCTCTAGTGACTAATGAGATCTACCAGGATTCTCTAGAGGAGGTCCATTTCTCATCAAACGTGGGGGAGGTTACAAGATAATCACGTGGTCTGATCCACTTAGAGAACATTCTCATGTTTCTTGCATCTCAAGCATTTTAAATTCTCTCTCATTACCATGTCCCTTTCAGCAATGCTTTTTCATTTTTCTGCCCAAAGTGAAGAAGCTAGTTGTGCTTCTCTGTTTCTTAATCAGGGCTTATACCATTAATTATTTTCTTGAAGCCCTTGTATTATATAAGTACAGCCCATGTTCACTGGCTTTTCAGATCATATTTTCCTTTATGATAATGGATTTTGTAAAACTATACTAGCAGAGTGTTATTCACACTCAGATTAAGTTTATGGAGCAATTTAGAGTGAGAGTCATAGCAACTAGAATTTCTCTTACAATGTGCCTTGTTCACCAGAACAGAGTGAGCAAGAGGACTTTGAGATCTCTGCTTCAAAGGTACATGTTAAGGAGGTTCATGCCTCAGAGTCAGCTCTTTCCCATTTACCGTGCTCAGACATGGAACATATATGATGCATAGTGTATGTTTTATTTGCACCCTAGCCACTCCATTTCTGGTGTGGTATAAGTCTCTTACTTTTTTCTTTCTAAGTAGGTTTATCCTGGGCATCTGGTTTATTCACTCATCCCTCTTGAACTACTTCCTGGATGATGACTTTTCACCCTGTCTGCTTTAGCTTCTTCCCACCTTCACTGTCTTAAGAGTTCTTCCTCCATCATCCCCTCTGCCATGGTGCAGTGCTTGGCATCTCTCACCTGCACAGTGGGCGGACACTCTCTTATCCCAAAGCCTATATAGCTATATTATGGAAGATTTTCAGTGAGTTTGGGTGCACTTTTACAACTATAACTGGCAGCTGCTAATAATTAACCTTTTCATTCTGTAAGGATAACAGGGGTGAAAGTGTTTATGCTGCTTGTTTCACATTAGAGTCAAATTTGGTCATACTTGTAGATTCAGCATAGCCTGAATAGTGCTAAACCAATACACCTTTCCTCGGAGTAGATTAATCTTATTACATTCTTTTAACTGGTTTTGGTAGAAGTAGGGGAACTTTTAGGGAAGGTGGATGAGCAGAGCTTGCTTCAGGAAATTTTGAAATTTTTTGTGTCCTTGTTCCTCTCTTTTACTACCCACTCTGTTTCTGTCCCCCATTTCTCCTTGGGAATTTACCTATTGATAAAAACATTAGAAATATCACTGTGGCAAAGTATTTACATATCTTTAATGAAACTATTGAGCTCTTGCCATGTGCTAGACCCCTTGCCAGAGTCAGTGAGGCTTAGTCTATAGCTTCAAGGAATTTACTGTCTAATGGGCAAAAGAGTCAAGTAAATGTATATTTGCAAAGTTGGGAGGATTAATGTTAATTTAGAACAGAGTAGAGGCTACTAACTCAGCAGTGGTGGTTGAGATTGGAATGAGGTTGCAGTCAGGAGACTTGGCAGTGGATATGATGGTAGCACAACCCCTTTTCTGATAGTATTAACAGTGGGAAACTGCCTCCTTATCATAGAGGTCGCAGACTTCTAGCAGGAAGCCATTCTCTACCCAGCACTTTCTTTGGGAGGGCAGGGCCCAAAAGTGTGTAGCTTTTCTTTTCCTGATCTTTTTCCTTCATGTGCATGTTTCTTCAGCATCTGGACAAGTGCTTCTTTTATCTTCAGCTTTTCAATCATGCCTTTCAACATGTTAAACTAGGAGATGCCCCTCCTTCCTTTGTTTGTTTCTTCTATCAGCCAACATTCTCCCAATATATGTCAGTAATATACAAAGGAGAAATGGGACCTGCCCCAGAGGAGCTTATTAGAGTTTAAGAGGGGGAAATAGACATTTAAAAAATACTGTCAGGTGTTGTGATACAAGTGTGTAGATTAGGATAAGAAACCTATAGCCTCTGATCATTTCTTTTGTATAAAGGTCCTTCAAATCAGCGGTCGCCAACCTTTTGGACCTCGCGGACCACTGTTTGGCAACTGCTGCTTCAAATAACTATTATTTAGATACTAGAGGCCTGGTACACGAAGTGCACGGGTGGGATGTGGCTGATAGGGGTGGGGGGTGGGGGTGATCGAGGGCGGGGCTGGCCGGGAGGAGGGGCTGCAGGTGGTTGGCTGGCCCCGCCCCCTGGCTGAACTCCCAGTCAAGGGGAGAATTTGCATATTAGCCTTTTATTATATAGGATTATATAGGATTCTTTGATATCTAGAAATGAAAAAAATTGAGCACAAAATCAAATTTTATATTTACTGTTTGGCAGACTATTACTTAGGTAAAATTTGTGTGTAAGTATTGCTTATAAAGTGTATTTGAAAACATTTCCAGCAGTAGTACCCTTCAAATTGACAAGATTGTGAGATAGTTTTCTAGAAGCAGATTGTGAGTTTCAGAATGAGGAAAAGACAGAAAATCCATAACTATTCAAGAAATTTAATTCCAAGTTCAGTTGACTAACCAGCAAATTCTACCAAACATTTAAAGAAAGCATAACAACAATCTTACAGAAACTCTTACAGGGAGTAGAAAGAGAGAACACTCCCTGATTTCATTTTCTGAGGCTAGCATAACCTTTGTAACAAAACTTCTTTATCTTTAGCTTTTGACATTACAAAAATATAAAATAACAGCTCATCTCATTCAAGGACACACATATAAAAATCCTGAACAAAATATTGGCAAACCAAATCCAACAATATATAAGACATGTTTTGATATCAGAGAGGAAAGGAGAGAGAGGGACAAACATCAATGATGAGAAAGAATGATTGATTGGCTGCCTCCTGCAATACCCAGAGGGTAGAGCCCGCAACCCAGGCCTGTGTCCTGACCTGGAATTGAACCCATGACTTCCTGGTTCATTGGTTGACACTCAACCATTGAGCCACACTGGCCAGGCAACATTTTTTTTTAAATTAGAAATGTAAAGTTAGTTTAACGCCCAAAAACCAATCATTGTAATTCACACATTAACAGAAAAATCATATAATTAGCTCATAGATACAAAAAATTGATAAAATTAAACATCCATATATGATAAACTTTAAACAAAATAGAAATAAAAGAGAACTCCATTTGCTAAAGAGGTTACAAAAAACCTACTGTAAAAATACTTAAATGTGGAATGTTGAAAGTTTTCCTGTTTTGAAATTAGAAATGCCTACTCTCACTGTATCTGTTTAGCACTGTACCAGAGATCCTAGCCAGTGCAGTAAATCAAGACCAAAAAAGAAAAAGAAAAAAAGGAAATGTGTTGGGAAGAAAGATATTGAACAGTCATTATTTTCTGCCAACAGGATTGTATGTATAGAAAATTCAAAAGAATACAGATAAACTATTAGAATTAATAATCTATAATAATAAAAGCATAATATGCTAATTAGACCGGACAGCCGAATGACTTTCCAGACGTCCTTCTGGATGAAGCTGCTGTGGTGGGGGCTGAGGCAGAGGTCGTTAGGGGTGATCAGGCAGGCAGGCGAGCAGTTAGGGGCGATCAGGCAGGCAGGTGAGTGGTTAGGGGCAATCAGGCAGGCAGGCAGAGTGGTTAGGGGCGGTCAGACAGGCAGGCAGGCAAGAGGTTAGGAGCCAGCGGTCCCGGATTGCAAGAGGGGTGTCTGACTGCCGGTTTAGGCCCAATCAGGCCTAAACCGGCAGTTGGACATACCCCAAGGGGTCCCAAATTGCAAGAGGGTGCAGGCCGGGCTGAGGGACCTGCCCCCCTCCCCTGCACAAATTTCGTGCACCGGGGCTCTAGTTATATATAAAACCTAGAATAAAGCTAAGAACAAAAATGTGCAAGACCTCTACAAAAAATTGTGAAGCATTAAGGAAAAAAATTAGTGACTCAGACAATATAAGGATGCATCTTGCTCATAGATAGAAGATTCAATATTGTAAAGATATCAGCAATCCTTATATCATCTCTAGATCCAGTGCAGCCCAATCAAAATATCAGGTGTTATCGACATGTATTAGAATGGTAGGACACCAGAGTTGACAACCCCAGTAACCAGATATATTTAAAAGAACTTCAGTATTTTCCTATTTGGTAAGCATTGTTTTAGTATGCAGGTTTCCTCCATTATCTTAAAATAGAGCATTCCTATGAAACCATTCATAAGCTGAAATGGCATAAAGTGCACATCTTGCTAACAAATGTGCAAAATAAATCAAGATAAAGCACATATACTCAGATACAGTTCAGAGCAATGGCAGCTTGCTGAGTGTAGCTGCCCATGAAGGAGCTCGGTGGTGAACTCTTTCTGCACAGCAAAACAAATGCTGATCTCCTATTTTTGCTAAATCCTCTTCAGATTCCTGTTAGCTAGCAAAAACAGGCACTAATGTAGTTCTTCCCTAAAAGTGAAGTGGTACAAAGCAGGCTTTTGAAATGTGGGGGATACCTGTATTTTTATTTTAGACGTGAGGGGACATAAATGACTTGGGTACCTCAGGGAGAAGTTTTTAGTAGTCATTCACAGTTTTCACATCTGTTGTGAAAACCAATTTTAAAGGGCAGTCTTGGAGTCAAAATTCTTAAGAAGTTCTTCTCACAAGCAACTATTCCTACAAGTGCTGTGCTGTCTTCTAGCTACATGTGACTATTTAAACTGATCTGGTCATTTCATTAGTTGCACTAGCCCCCTTTTAAATGCTCAGTAGCCATATGTAGCTGTGGCCACTTTTTGGATAGTGCAGATGTCAAACATTTCCATCACTGCAGAAAATATTAGTCACCTCTAACAAGACTTCCCATTTTTTTTATCAGGCACAAATAAAATTATAGGTGAACTGGAGTTGAACAAATGCTCTGGTATAATTGGCCCACCTTAAACTTATCTTTGGGTATTTATTAGCAGGGCACCAGATTTTTTGGTTAAGAAAATCAATTAGAGAAGAAAATGCAGTACAAATTTCAAACTATCCAACCTTTAGGGAAGGGAGCATCGTTTACAACTAGGCAGACTTCTTGGGTTAAGCCTTAAGAGCACAGATAGCTAAGATCTTAACCATTTGAGAAGGGTTCTCAAGGAATTTGCCTCACAAAGATAAACTCAACTGTTAGGAACCCTGGAGGACTGTAGTAGATTTTTGCTGCAGAGATTCAGCACTTGAGGAATCTGACTCTTATGATTGGACAACTCTCAAATGGTAATTTCCCTCCCCTTTCCCAGTATTTTCCCCCCTTTTTCCTTCTCAACACACAGCCAATATCCCAGTATACAGGAAAAACTGTTTCAGGATGGTATTGTGTAAGGAAGCTTGTGTAGCTGAGATTCTGGTGGAAGTTCTGTAATGCCAGGTCAATCCATAGCAGCAGAGGAGTTGTGAGGAATTCAGATGTTAGAAATGGATTGCATTGAGTGTAAAAGTGTGGCTGAGATTTATGACTCTTTACCGTGAAATGGAAAATAAAAATGTAAAAAATTGGGTGTAATCATCTCCAAATTGGCTGCTTTGTTAGATTGGCAGAGAGGTAGAATCAACTATGTAACTGGGTTATATAATGGTGGTTGGGGCTAGGGGAGGGGTTGTGTTCATAGGGGCCCTTGTCTCATTATGGCTTTTCTTTGTCCAAGAATTGTAAAAACCTTTGATATTATTGCTGGAGTTTTGAGTCAGCAGTTGCTAAGCACCTGCTGTTGTGTTTCAGGCTGTAGGTTTGGACCTTGGGGTGGTTACAGAGTCAAAACAGTCCCAGTGCTGAGCCTGATATGGGAGACAGATACATACAAATAATTACCATATTCATACATAGAGGTTCAGAGGGTCCTGGAACATCATTTTAGTCTGATTCCCTAATCTTCTACCAGAAGCAGCCTGAGACCTAAACTGGGAAGGAGACTTGTTTAAATAATGCCAAAAAAACTAAGAACCCGTTTTTTGTTTGTTTTGTTCCCTCCTCCCCCCATTAGACCACTGTAAAATATGATCTCTATCCTTGAAGACATCATCTAATTCCTATCTGCTTAAAACCCACTTTTTCCATAATGGTTCCTTGACTGCCATACTTTTCTCCGATACCACTTAACTACTTTTCCTTGTATTTATTGTGCTTTTTCTGGAAGGTCATACTTCCTCTTTTAGATCTTGAACATGATCAGGTCACCAAGCCGGCTTCAGCCTTCTTACCTCTAATTTCCCATTCTCAGCAAGGTCTGAATAACTGTCACTTTTTAATTAAGCCTTACAGTCAGGTAAGTGGGGTTCGAAAATGCTTGCTCCTTTGTGAGACACCTTGCTTCTACATCAATAAAAATTCCTCAGGCCACATGAATATGTATTGTGAATTTGAGTGAGGTCAGTCACTGTTTGACTACTGAGTTTTGGAGGTGGGAGGCAGGGACCAACAGCAACTATTTAGGGAGTGTACGAATTGAGAAGCGAGGGAGGTGGGCCGAGACGGGGCCGCGGGGGCGGGGCTGCGCAGGAGCGCGGTTGCGCAGGGGCGTGGTGCGCGGTCTGTTGCCGGAACTAGTCTGAGTCGCCCGCAGCCCCGCCCCCTCCCCCTCGGGGTGGAAACAAAGGGGGCTCGTGCTGAGCTGAGGGGGAAAGAGGCGGAGCGTCTGTTTGTCGGTCTTGCGAGCTCCCTGGCCCGCTAGGTTTGTTCTCAAGAGGGGGCGGGGCAGGGGTGATCGAGAACCCAGAAGGGGGAGGTCCGTGTGCTGGGCGTCACGCGGCCTAGTGCGAGGGGGGCGTCGCCTGCGCGCGCAGCAGAGAGTAGTGCGCCGGCGCTCGGGGAGCTGGTCCTCGAGCCCTGCGGTGGGGTGCAGCGGGCGGGGCAGCAGCCGGACGGTTAGGGCGCGGGGGTGGAGAGCATGGAGCCCCCGAGGCGTTAGCTGACTGTCAGCTCCGGGCGTGCAGCTGTCGTTTCCTGGCACGCCCCATCCGTGTAATGGTACCGAGAGGAAGGAAGCGCCGTGACAGCGCCTTGGTCGGAGCCCGGGTTCCGGGGGTGAGGAGGCCCGGGGACAAGGGAGCTGGCGAGCTGGCCACTGGCTGGGCGAGAGGTCACAATAGGAGGCGGCGGGCCCGCTGGGGGCCGCGGGAGCAACCCCGCAGGGCGGAGCCTTCCCTCGCAGGTACTGGGAGAGGCGGCCGTTGGTTCCCGCGCGAGGGCGGGACGGCCCTCAGGCCGTTGGGAGGCTTCGGGCTGCGGCCGGTGGAGGTGTGGTTGTCCGGTGTTCGCAGGGGTGCGGCCGGCCAGCGTGCTTTGTTTCCCAGGCGGTGGCGAGGAGTGGGCCCAGCCAGCAGGAGCCCAGCCAGCTGCCCCTGGCAGATGGCCTCGCTCTCTGGCTACCTCCCTGTTTGCCAAGGCGCAGGTGAAATGATGTCACCCAGGAGAACGTGGAACCAGTCGGAAGGGACCTTTCTCGCGTCCTTCTGCCACAGCGGGTTTCTGGACAGGCTGTGTTTTGTTCTCAGGGGATGAAAGTTCTTCCTTTCAGGGCTGAAGAATGAGAGAGGTTGGTTTTGAACCGAGAGTTTTTCAGATTATTGAGGGCTAAAAAATAAAGTTTACATTTTCGTGTGTAAGACTTGAAAGGGACCTCGCTTTTTCTTTGTGCTGCAGAAATGATGTATACCGTTACTCAGTAGAAGTTAGATATGTTAATTCTTCCATCATAAATAGAAACATGAATACTTAACTTGTAACTATTGCTAAAATCATATGAATGGCATTTTTTTCTTAAGGAGACGCACTTAATGTAGGAAAATTTAAGTATATGTCTTTTAGAGTCTATTTGGACTTGATTGCAGTATGGTGAACACATTTATCACAAAATCCCTTTAAATAGCAAGCAGCCCTGGTAACTAGGCTTAATTTTTTTTTTAATCCATTCACACAGTTTTTGTGAAAACAATAAGGATCTAGGGACAGTTGGAATCAAGGTAAAATGATTCCTGTTTTGGAGAACGGTGGCAGTGAAGCTGGGACGTACTTGCAATTAAAAGATGAAATTAATAACTGGATTTTCCCCTTTCTCCAGTTTTTGCTGGCTTAATAAACTCACTAGCATAATATCTTTCATTTTTTGAAAACCTATTAAACCTTCAATCTATTTATTGTAGGGCTTTGATTAAGTTGATTTTTATCATTTTCTGTAATGCCTATTTCTAAGAGAATTTGTGGCTTTTAGAATCTGTAGTTGAATCAGTTTTGCCAACAGACTAGCCATGTGGGCCTTGGGTCTTCATCTGTAAAATATGAGAGTTTATTTTAAATGATTTTTGTGGTGTATCTACTTTTGATATCTTTTGTGATTCTAGAAGGTAGTTTGTGATTCTGTATTTGTTGAAATTTACCCATTTGTTTTTAAAACTAAATTAAGTTGGCAAGTGTTAATCTGAATAAAAATTGGGAATTGACTAGAGTAGCCTGAGTTTTGATGAAGGGTGGACAGAGCATGTTAGATATAACTAAGTGATAGCATCATAATGTAGAGTGTAGTTCTGTTGTCTCTCTGCCAACAGCTCTGGGTCAGACTTTTAGTAACATTTTATTTGTGCTCACTTTTAACTTTTTTCCAAGGCCATGGGTGGGAAGCATGGCTAAAAAATCCTTAGGTAAAAATCTCCAAAATGATTGATGAGCATGGAAAGATTATTGATCAAGATTATCTTTGTCTTCTATTTCCAGTCTATTCTATATATTCCTCTCTGTTTGTGCTGCCCCAGTTTTGTTTAGGCCACCACCATTATGTAATTCATTTTGCTGGAAAGATAGTTCTTGATTAGTCCTGTGATTGTTCTGTAGTGTCTGGGTCTACTTACTGATTTTCTGGTTGTTTTCCTATTGCCTCTGTTCATTTTCACTTCTGTGCTACTTCGGATAATTCATGGCTTGCTTTATTTAAGAGTGTACAGATTGTAAGTACACATTTGAACCCAATAGGTCTAGTTCATTCAGCAAATGTTAAGTTCCTGGAATATGTGATATTGTCTATCTGGAGGAGATAAAGCAAACATACAATAAATTAGTGAGAAATTTGAGCAAATAGATGAAGAGGGGCCATGTATACAGTCACACACACACACACACACACACACAGATAGATATCTTTTCATGCTCCTTTTTTTAAGGATTTAAACACTTTACTTTCTCCCTCTATTTGAATACTTTCCTCTAACCCCTTTTGTTAGGGGGCCCTATTATCTTCACTTATAATTTCTGTTGAATTGCTTCACTAGACTGAATTTCTTTGAGGGCAAGGACTGTTTCTTTTTTCCAGTTGTATTCACAGCATCTAACACATGGTAGATATGCAATAAATATTTGAATTAATATGATTTTTATTTAATAATCATAAAGAGCTTAGTCACACTTCATCTTTTCAAATACACACACAATTTTTGTATTGATTTGGACTAGTCATGGTCTGGACTTTTTCCAAATCCATGTAATTCTTAGAGCTAAATCTTTAAGAGATAGCAGTCTACTAAGAGGTTACCAACCCAAGTAAAATTATTTTAGACACATTTCCTTGAGGGGAGAATAATCTTTGTACAGGCAAATCTGGATTTGTGGGAGGGAAGGAAAGAAACAATTTATTAAAAGAATGTGTAACTCTTATTTTTTCCTAATCTTTATGTCCACCTTCTCAATACATGTAATGTGCCTGCCTTCCCCCCTCCTTATTAACTTATGGGACTGTGGAGTGGGAGAAAGGGTAGAGTGGAGCCTTCCTGCTACTTTCACCAATCCTGGCTCTGCTCTACTTCCAGAATGACATAGACCCTTATCTCAAGAATGGGAATAGTAGTTTGTTTTTAAAAAGGATTGCCCCAGTGCTGGACAGCAATGATTCCCTCCCACCACCCACTCTGTAGGTAGTACCAGTCCTTAAATGATTTAATGACTGCGTAATAATCCACAAAGCACGGATACCATACTCTTATTTAGCAAATAACTTATATGTTAAACATTTAGGTTACTTCTAGTTCCCTTTTAAATTGTTGATACTAATGTGCTGTGATGAACATGTTTTACATATGGTTTTTTCTATGTTTTGGAGTATAACCTGAGAATTTATCAGAGGAAAATTACTGATTCAGACTTTTGAATTGTTAATAAAATCTACCTGATAACTTTCCAGGTGATTAACATTTGCCACCCTGGAAACAGTGAGACTATTTGGATAATTTGAATTTGACCTCTGCATTTTTAGATCCCCACACCTGGACCTTACAGAGTAAGTAAGGGACTTGGAGTCAACACTAAAAAAGACTCTTCATCTTTTGTTTTGTTTTTCCCTTCTTCTATTAGGCTATGATTTGAGTGCTGCTGACTAGTTGGTATTATAGCAACAGTGAACAATTTTTTTTCCTCTAGAGATTTAATGTGGCTATTTTGGAGAAGGCTGTTAGGGCTTTGAGCAATTTATTGTGTAGAAAGCACATTACTTAATACACCTGCACATCCTGTGTCTCACCTTTATGAGAAAAATGTAAATGAATGAAGAAGCAAGCTGTATTCACAAGCTATTTTGGAGGAAGCAAGTTCTGGCACAATATCTGGACCTAACTTCTAAGTTATTTTTAGCACAATAACTGATGATAATTACTACACCCTTCAAGACAAAGGTTAAATTCTTGATTATATTATGGTTACCAAGACAGGGAAAGGCCACATTAAACAAAAGATAAACAAAAGATGTCTTAAAATAGTAATGTGTTGGTGCTCAAAAGGTTAAATTATTTTAAATAACTTTGTTTTGTGAAGCATTGCTTTTCTCAGTTATGCTGGGTGGATTAGTCATACAATTATCTATCTATATATAAAAGCCTAATATGCAAATTGTCCCCTTGGGAGTTCAACTGGGAGTTCAATTTCTCACTATGATGTGCACTGACCACCAGGGGGTGGCGCGGAGCAAAGGGAGGCCCTAGCCGGTAGCTGGAAGGCCCCAATAGGCTCTGATTACTGGCCAGGCCTAGGGACCCTACCTGTGCACAAATTTCATGCACCGGACCTCTCGTATTTAAACAAACATTAAATATGAGAAGTGTGTGAGTTGCAGGTTTAATCCCATCTCAGGGATGTTGTTCTCTTGGCATGAATTTTTAAATATAAGTTGCATTCTGGAGAAGGTTGAAGTTATCATGTCTTTGTATTGTTCAACACTTGCATGTTAGAGAAAAATAGAATTGTATCAATTTTCAGATATAGTATAACCTCAATAGTTTTTACTGAGGGAGAATTAGAGCAGTAATGGAAAATTTATGTCAGAAACAATGTAGAAAGAAACAAATATATTTAAAAACACTTAATTATAGCACTAGCTGGTTTGGCTCAGCAGATAGAACATCAGTCTGCTGACTACTGAAGGGTCCTGGGTTCCATTTCAGTCAAGGGCACGAACCTCAGTTGCAAGCTCAATCCCGGCCTAGGTGGGGCATGTGCAGGAGGCAACCAATGGATGTCTCTCTCACATAGTTGTGTGTGTGTGTGTCTCTCTCTCTCTCTCTCTCTCTCTCTCTCTCTCTCTCTCTCTCTTCTTTTCCCTTCCACTCTCTCTAAAAAATCAATGGGAAAAGTATCCTTGGGTGAGTATTAATCCCCAAAAAACCAAAACAATATAGCTTTAACAGGCCTTGGGGAATAATTGTTAGTTACTAATCCAACTACATTATAAAGAAGAGTGCTACTTTTAAAATTCTTAAACTACAGGGTGGTTTTGTGGGCTCAGTATGAATCTTAGAGGGGATAGGCTTGCATTTAAATTTTAGCTCTTAGTATTTATGTGTGGCTTTAAGCAAATCAACTAATCCTGACTTGCAGTGTGTAAAAGATCAGAGTCCAGTTCATTTGAAGTTAGTTATTACAAGATTAAGATTTTTAAAACTGCTTATTGCTTTAAGATGTCTTAATTTATATCTTTCATAATCAAATTAATATAGTTAAAATTTCAGAGAAATAACTTGCTTTGAGTGTGGTACAACAATTTATATAGATATAGATATAGATATAGATATAGATATAGATATAGATATAGATTAGATATAGATATATAGTGTTAGTTTCCTATTGTATAATAAATTACCACACATTTAGTAGCTTAAAACACAAATCTGTTATTTTACAGTTTCCCTGGATCAGGAGTCCTAGTATGGGTTAGCTGTGGGGCTCTCTGTTTAAGGTCTTATCTGAGGGGAGCTGTGATTTCATCAGAGACTCGATGTCCTTTTCCATGCTTTCTGGTTGTTGGCATAACATGGTTCTTGTGATTTTTCTTTCTAGCTGCCTGGTGACCCCTCTCAGCTCCTGACCTATCAGGTCTCTTTCTCATGGCCCTCGTAATGTGCGTTCTCACAACATAGCAGCTTATTTCTATGGGTTTGACAGCAGAATCTCTTCAGGAAGAGTTCTGTTCCTCTTTTGAAGGCTTTCTTTGATTAAGTCAGGCCTACCCAGGATAATCTACCCTTTGTGATTGATTAAATGAAACCAGCCGACTTGGAATTTTAATTATATCTGAAAATCCCTTCATCTCTGTGAAGGAGTTTGTATAATTTAGGTCATGTGATTTAACCTACTCATGGGAATAAAATTCACTGTATTTACAGTCCTAACCATACACCAGGGAGGGAGGGATCATACTATGTGCACCAGAGGTGGGAGTCTTGGAGGCCATCTTAGAATTCTAACTGCTCCCCAACACACACACGATTGTGCCTGATTTTATCTTATCCAGTGGGAGCATCTGTTTTGGTTTTTTTCAAACCCATCTATAATTTTTGTCCCAGATCTGTATTAACTATAGGAATTGAATATAGTTTTTCTCCATTGTATTGTTTGTCCTCCCTTTTTATAGACAAACTAGAGGCCCAGTGCACGGATTTGTACACCAGTGGGGTCCCTTGGCCTGGCCCGCGCCCTCTCCCAATCTGGGACCACTCGGGGGATGTCGGAGAGCCAGTTTTGGACCGATCCCCACAGGCCAGGCCAAGGGACCCCACTGGTGCACAAATCTGTGCACTGGGCCTTTAGTATCCATATAAGATCTTTGGTTAATCTCTTCCCGCTCTCCCCCCTCCTGCCTTCCCTCTGAGATTCATCAGTCTGTTCCATGTTTCGATGCCTGTGGCTTCTGCTCCTGCGTTGAGCGTCTGCCCCCTGGTGGTCAGTGCATGTCATAGCTACCAGTCAGCTGGTCGCTTAGGCTTTTATATATATAGACTAGAGGCCAGTTGCATGAAGATTTGCGCAATAGGCCTTTCTTTCCCTGGCTGCCAGCACCAGTTTTCCTCCAGCACCTGGGACCCAGGCCTTCGCTCCGGCCAGAGCCTTCAGTCTTCACTCCATCTGGAGCGCCGTTCCTGTAGCTCCCTCCGCCCCCCGCCCACCTCCTCATAACAGGCGTCCCACCCCACCTGGCCACTCCACGCCTGCATGCGTGCTGCCCAGAGGCCCAGAGCGGCTGGGGGGCGGGGCCACCGCCATCTTTGTTGGGTTAATTTGCATACTCCTGATTGTCTGGTGGGCATTGCGAAATGATGGTCAATTTGCATATTTCTCTTTTATTTTTGTAGATAGAGCTTCTGACCAAAAGATATTGCTGGTAGGAGAGGACTGTGCTTCAAAATTATTAACTGTGGCCCTAGTGGCCAGGGTTTGCCCGTTTCAGTTTTCAAAGGAACAAGAATTAAGGAAAGGAAACCTGATTCTCTGATTCTGTTTTCGCAGCCAGCTACTTGTAGGAGCAGTTTGTAAGAGTGCTATTCATACTTTAGGTATGATAGTTGAAGGCAGATGTCCTTATTAAAGTAACTCTTCAAAGGTACTTACTTTGTAGATTATAAGCTTAAGAAGATTGCCAAAAGAATATGAAACTGACATAAAGGAACTGACTGTTTTTGAGAAGAGAATTGCTGAAGTGGTAAAAAGAATGCCTTAGATTGAGGAGTCGGGAATTCGAAATACATTTTCTTCTATTAAATTAATTCTTATTCTTACCCTCAAATAAACCAAGCTCCTACTTGTGTTCTAATTTTTTCCTGTATTATGGCATTTAAAACATTATCCTGTAGTTGGCTACTTGCATCCTTTTTTTTTAACTAGAATAAGCTTTTTGAGGATGGGATTCATTTTTTATCTTTCTTCCTAACATAACTCTGCTTACAGGAGGCAGCCAGTAACTGTTTCTTGATTCAGCAATTCGTACTTCATCATAGTGGTAAAGGATATTAGCACATTCAGGTTTGTAGTGCAGAGATAAGCTTTAAATTTATGTTTAAAACATTTTGTGT
Organism: Cnephaeus nilssonii; assembly: GCF_951640355.1. Classification (NCBI taxonomy): domain Eukaryota; kingdom Metazoa; phylum Chordata; class Mammalia; order Chiroptera; family Vespertilionidae; genus Cnephaeus; species Cnephaeus nilssonii. The sequence goes on from NC_137085.1 coordinate 28,577,912, forward strand.
AGCAATGCTAATGAATTCTAAAGTTACTGCCTGCAAGTGTTTTGCTTTTACTCCTACAAAGATCTTTGGAAGTAATTTTACTCTTAATCAACAAGCATGGTTATCTATTTACCAGGCTGATAGCAAACCAGAAACAAAAATTTATAAAAGAACCAAGTAAGTTGATTATAGCCGGATTATTAATAGCTAGCAAGCCACTTCATGATCTGTTTCTGCCTTGCTCTATAGCTGCTTCCTTACTGACCAGCCATACTGAACATTTTGTAGTTTCCTGACTGTCGATTGCTAGTTATCCTTTCATAGCACCTGGTACCTACATTATCAGAGAAAGTTGATACTCTTTATATTGTACAGTGATTTGCTTTATTTTCATAGCATACACTTCTTGAGGTAAACCATGCCTCTTTTTGGTTTATTGCCTGACACAGAATAGATACTTATGTAAGGGAATGAATGAGGCAGTGAAGAAGCTCTAAAAACACATGGTCTGCCCTGACCGGTTTGGCTCAGTGGATAGAGCATCCATCTGCAGACTCAAGGGTCCCAGGTTTGATTCCGGTCAAGGGCATGTACCTTGGTTGCAGGCACATGCCCAGTGGGGAGTGTGCAGGAGGCAGCTGATCCATGTTTCTCTCTCATCGATGTTTCTAATTCTCTATCCCTCTCCCTTCCTCTCTGTAAAAAATCAATAAAATATATTAAAAAAAATTTTTTTAAATAAAAATAAAAATAAAAACACATGGTCTTCAGTGTAGGGTCAGTCAGGTCCACAAACCCTCACCCCTAAGGGGGGAGGAAGTTCACAGCACAGTGGAACAGGTGATACTCATGATGTTCATGATTTATAATGCTACAGATTAAGTATATTTACATATGAGTTTGAGAGGAATAACCTGAAATCCAGTCATGAATTTAAAACATGGAGTCATTTACTTTGGGGCTTATGATCTGGCCTTGTATTCCTTAGGAAAGTTGCTAGGTTTGTGTTGAATAGAGGTGAGATTACCATGATCTTGTTTTTTATGCTTATGATCTCTATAGAAGTTTTGCCACAAATGTTGTGTAATTATTTGTCTTCTTTTGCACAGTCATTCGGAAGTTTAAAAAATAAAATGAGAAAATATATTGATCTTAGTTCAGGTGGACACGTATCTTTCAGTACATAAGATATGTAATTTTTTACCTCAGTTTTTCTTAGCATAAAGTCTTGTCTGTATCCTTTAGGATTTCAGAAAAGATATCAATAGAAATCATATGGGAAAAATAGGAAGGAGTCTGTGTTCTTGAGCAGTGCTGTTTTGCCTTAAAAGTTTTTGTAAGAGAAATCTATTGCCAGAGGCAACCTTTGCTGACCTTAGCATTTGCTTTGATGTTTAAGGTTAATTTTTAATTTTTTCCAGTCTCTGCTAAATCAGATACCTAGAAAATCCAGACTATCCTTCATTGGCATGATTCTCCACATTGGTGCAGCTAGCCATGAACTATCCTTTTCTTCTCCCTCTTTTTCCCAGATATCTCCCGGGGCCAATTCAGCACCTCTACCTGGCCATCCTAACAAGGTGATTTGTGAAAGGGTGAGACTTCAGAGCCTGTTCCCTCTCCTCCCAAGTGATCAGAACACTACCGTTCAAGAGGATGCTCACTTCAAAGCTTTCTTCCAGGTTCTTATATATTTACCCTTTCCCTACATAGGGCTGAAAATCACAGATAACATTCTAGGTTGTTTCTAGGAAGGCTTGAAATAAAATTCTCAGTGTCTTCCCTCTTCTTATTTCTGTTCTATGTGGGAATAAGTATTCTTCTTAGAGGACTTCTTTAATATAAAATTTTCAGCCTGCTTTTCTGAAGAATGTCTTCTCTTGAGCTGCTGTTTATTATTTGACCATTTATATTCTTATTTTTTTACCTTTTGGTCTTAATCACTTGTCCTAATAGGCCAAATTCTGTAGGCTAGTAGAAAATATGACAGAATATGTGAAATTGTGTAGGCAAGGGAAAATGGAAGCATATAATATTTTTTTAAAGCTGTCACTAATTTGCTTAGTGCTCAGAGTTATATAGTAATGCATATTTCAGAGAGAAAACATTGTTATATGCCATCAGTGAGTTTTGATACCTGTGGGTAAAATGTGATTTAAAATTTTGTTACATATTAAGTGAAAATGAGATGTGAATGGATTGAAATCATTATGTTATTAATAAATTACTAATGTATGCTCATCCTCCTACCTAATAAAAGAGTAATATGCTAATTGACCGTACCTTCGCTACACCCACAGCCAATCAGGGTGCTATGCAAATTAACCCAGCAAAGATGGCGGCCCCCACGCGCTGCCCCGCCCCCATCACTGAGGGACCCGGGCGGCGGCGCTGCCCCCATCACGGATGGCGGCGCCGGGGTCCAAGCCCCGACCCTGAAAGAAGGCAGAAGGCGGTGGCCAGAGCCAAGGCCTGGGTCCCCGGTGCAGGAGGAAAACTGGTGCCGGTAGCCAGGTGAAGGAAGGTCTATTGCACGAATCTTCGTGCAACGGGCCTCTAGTGTGTATATATATATATATATATGCTCATTAACTACTAAACTTTTAATCCATTAATCCATAGGTACCACAAAGGAAACTCAGTTACAGAATTGCTTCTTGGTTGCTAAGGTTTTGCCCATGTTACGTATTTGTACATGTGCATATAAACCTACTGAGGTAGTGAGAGTTGCTAATAAGGCTAGAAGTTTTACATAGAGCCAGCTCATTTTCTTTTTGTGTGGAAGTGACAGGTTGCAGCTTGGGACTAGTTTTGAAAGAGGAATGTGTGACACATTAAATTTAAGATGTTGAATTTCTGAGGCTAGCTGTGTAGGTCCGTGGTCGGCAAACTGCGGCTCGCGAGCCACATGCAGCTCTTTGGCCCCTTGAGTGTGGCTCTTCCACAAAATACCACGGCCTGGGCGAGTCTGTTTTGAAGAAGTAGCATTAGAAGAAGTTTAAGTTTAAAAATTTTGCTCTCAAAAGAAATTTCAATTGTTGTACTGTTGATATTTGGCTCTGTTGACTAATGAGTTTGCCGACCACTAGTATAGGTGCTTCAGGATTCTTTAATCTGATATTCCTTGTTGGAATTTGTGCCAGGTTCTTTGCTTTGCATGTATTACCTCATTTTGTTTTTAACCCTCATAATAAACTAATCATGGATGGTTTTTCTAGATGAAAAAATAGGCTTGGAAAAGCACACCAAGATGCCCAATTACATAGCTAGTTATAGGCAGAGCAGAGATTCAAATCCAACTTTTTCTGTTTCTTATCTACTATATTTGCCCATTTACTGCCCGTTAGATATCAATAAGTATTTCTTTAAACACAATGCAGTACATGTTAAGAGATATAGTTTTCTGTATTGAATTGAATGGCATATTGAATGCCATTTTTGATGTGTCATTAGCCTGTAATATCTTGATATTTAGTAGTAGACCAATAAGGGAAAAGTGACTTATACCTTCGCCTCTGCCACCAAAAAAAACAGTTATGTGATGTTTTCTATGTTCTTTATATTTTGAGTCATCTTCAGGCTTTAACTCAACATTAACTTTAATTTAAACTCAGAGAAATGCCAACTGCAATAGATTTACACCCATGTTTTGAAAATAAAACAGGACTTAGAGCTGATTCAATTTGGGTGTTGCAAAAAAGGTGAAAGATATTGTTATTTTTAGTCCTAATTTAACTTACATCTTATTTTTCTCTTATTTGAGAACAAGGCACTCAGTGACTTTGTCCCCAAAGGAGACTGACTCGGAGATTTTCTTTGCCCATTTATTGCCCTCCCACTGTTCTTCATGAAGCAAAGGAGTATATCCTTCTCACATCTCCTTTGAGATACTGTCAGATACCTTCAACTAATTTATACCAAAATTAGGTGTGGTTTTTTAGTTCTGATTATTCTGCTCATCCTTATAAAACTTGGTTGTCACGTAAAAAAGAGACCCTACTCAGCTATGTCCTGTCCTCAGAAAGTTTAATGTATTCATGTTTTCTTACTCTTGCCTTTTCCCCCAAGTTCCTTCCCTCCCAACTCTTTCTACCTTTCCTTTTCTTTGGAATACTTTGTTTTAAACAGGTTCACCTACCTCTTCTTTTTTTTTTTTCTTAAAGCACCTCTACTTCCTTATCTTAGCTGAAACTAGTATCTTTTCTAGGACATCATTTTCCCTGCAGCCTTCTCTGGGGAAAAAGAAATTACTGATTTTTCCCATTCCAAGCATGGGTTTGGGTATGTGGTTAATAATTGAAATGGTAACAGAGGAGAAGGAAAGTGTTGATATTCTCCTGGATCTAGGTTTCCAACCCCAGTTTTTGAACAAAAAGCTCATCTTGTTTTTGATCTCTTTTTGTCATTCATCTTCACAGTTTTATCAGTTTTGTCACTGTCCTTGTTAGCTTTTTTACTTGCTTGCTTTATATTGTATTACTTCTAGTAAATATCTTTCTAATTTTGCATGCTTTTCTAATTTTTAAAATTATGAAATATTTTATATATGCAAGCTATAAAGTATATGGTAAACACATGTATAATTAAAAAAAAATACACAACACCATCCAGCTTAGAACTCAACTGTTACCAATATTTTTGAAGTCTCCATGTGATCTTGCATGTTATATCCATCTGCTGTCCCATATCTGTGCCTTGGGCAAACCTCTGCTGAATTTTGTGTTAAGTATCCCTTTGCTTTTCTATATGGCCTTACCACATACAGTATCCCTCAATACTATATACTATTTAGTTTCCAAATTTAATATAAATGGTATCATGTTGTATATTTTTGTCATTTTGAGATTCACCCATATTGATGCATGTGGCTGTGTTGATGAATTAGTTTCCTTCTTTTAGTATTCCATTTATTATACGACTATACTATAGTTTATCCCTTCTCTTTTTGATGAATATTTGGATAGTTTCCAGTTTTTTACTATTATTACAAGTAATGCTGCCATGAATATGCTTGTATGTTTCCTGATGTACATTTAGTTGGTATGTTAATTTTTCTGTAAAAGGGATAACTTTGTATTTATTGCTCAGGGTTTTCTTACAAAAGTGGTGCATTTCCTTCTCTATAAAAAATAAGCTGTATTTAAAATTAAAATCAAAGTGTCTCATAATTAGAAAAATATTTTTAAATTGATGTATAATTGATATACAGTAAAACTTACCCTTTTAGTGCAGAGGTCTGTGAATTATAACAAACTAGAGGCCCAGTGCATGGATTTGTGCACTGGTTGGGGGCATGGCCTGTGGGGATCGGCCCGCTGTGGGTACACTGCTCATCCCACTCAGCTGAGCAGCACTCCCACTGTGAGAGTGCACTGACCACCAGGGGGTAGCTCCTGCATTGAGTGTCTGCTGCCTGGTGGTCAGTGCACATTATAGTGCACTGGTCATCCTGGTCGTTCCGCTGTTCGGTCGCTGGGCTTTTATATATATGCACTAGAAGCCCAGTGCATGATTAAATCATGCACGTGTAGGGTCCCCTAGGCCTAACCTGCCATCCAGGCCATATCCACTGCCCTGCAAAGCCTAGCACGCTCTGCGGACACTGCTAGCAGCCTGCTCCCCGCTTTTGATGGCAGGGGGTCCGCTGGTGCTGGAGCGGACATACAGCTCCCTGCTTTCGATCGCGGGGGAGCTGGCTGTCCACTGGTGCACCAGGCCTTTCGAAAGCCTCCAGCTGGCAGAGGCTTTCGAAAGGCCTGGTGCCGGAGCGGACAGACAGCCAGCTCCCCCGCTTTCGCTCCCCGCTTTTGATGGTCCGCAGCAGGACGTGGGCTCGCTGCCCCAGAGGCCCCTTCTGTGCCGCAGCACAGCCATGGCGCAGATGCTGAGCTTGCGCCGCCAGCCCAATCAGCCACCCCGAGTCCCGCCCCCTGCACCTCCTGCTGGCCCAATCGTGGGCGTAGCGGAGTGATGGTAATTTATGTAGGATGCTTATGGATTGTAGAACCACCACAATCAAGATGTAGAATAGTTTCATCACCCCCAAAAATTTCATTTCTTTGTTATCAATCCCTTACAGTTTTACAAATTAACAGTTTCTGTATTACCATCCAGTTTAACAATTGCGATTGAAGATAGTATGCTTTTATGAAATAATCAGGTACATTGTGGAAATTTTATGTTTGGCACAGTCCTTAATTTCAGAGATGTGTGTGTATTTTAATGACAGCTATGTAATTACTTTTTTGTAAAGTTACTAAAGTTAACTAGGTGATTGAAATTTTGACAATTTATACATACAAAGAAATAAATTATCCTATCTAATAAAGAGGGAATATGCTAATTGACCATCACACCCTTTACAAGATGGCGGCACCCAGTCCCCTCAGCCCTGCCTCATCCAGCCTCAGTCCCCCAGTCCCCTCAGCCCCGCCTCATCCAGCTGGAGTCCCCCAGTCCCTTCAACCCCACAGGGGAAAGCAGTTAGGGGCGATCTGGCCAGCAGGGGAGCAGTTAGGCGTCAATCAGGCCAGCAGGGGAGCGGTTAGGGGGTGATCAGCCTGGCAGGCAGAGTGATTAGGGGCAATCAGGTAGGCAGGCAGGTGAGTGGTTAGGAGCCAGCAATCCTGGATTGTGAGAGGGATGGGCCTAAACTGGCAGTCAGACATCCCCCGAGGGGTCCCAGATTGGAGAGGGTGCAGGCTGGGCTGAGGGACACCACCGGGCCTCTAGTTGACTTAATAAAAATCCAGCCAAAATATTAAAAATTTTTGATTTTAGAATTTTACAGAGTTATCCTTAAATTCATAAGGAAGATTATCAAAGAAACTAGAGGCCCGGTGCATGAATTCATGCACGGGTGGGGTTTGGCTGGCCTGCCCTGATGGGGGGGCCCATCAGGCCAGGAAGGTGGGGGGTGGGCAGTTGGCCCTGCCCCCGATCGGGGTGTTGAGGGCCTATTGGGGGCCAGGCCAGCCAGGCTTATCAGGGCCCGGATCACGCTGGTTGGCTGCGGCAGTGCACGTCACAGACACTGGTCGTTCCGGTTGTTCCACCATTCCAATTGCTGGGCTTTTATATAGAGAGATAGCTTCACATTGGTGCAATTTTAACTGTTGTTAAATACAGTGGATATTTTTTAGCCCTGATTTTACATGACACCTCAGTCGAATTTTTGTAACTCCTATTCAACTGGCTTCCACCACCATATTGCACGCTCCTCTCACCAACTAATTACTTGGAGTTTTTCAAGGTTTAGTATGGGCCTCTGTTTCACTATATAAACTGTTTTTGGCGACTTTGTTCATGCCTGCAGCTTCATTAACCTACCATCTATCTATATAATAAAAACTTAAATTTATATTTCTAGTCTATGAGTTTTAGCTGTCAGCAGTACAGTTCCACATTGTTATCTCAGAGGAATCTCTTGATTTCAGGTTGTTCTTAATATTGTTTCTGTTTTCATTGGTTTATGCTTGTGCTTTATTTTTTATTTTATTGGTCTATGTTCACAGCTTGAAATTATAGTTACAGATTCATGGTGTATAAAATAATAGTGCTTCAGTGGAACTACATATAGTTGAACCTTGAACAACATGTGGGTTAGGGGTACCAACTCCAACACAGTCAAAAATTCTCCTGTAAATTTTGACTCCTCAAAAACTTAACCCTTTGCACTCGCTTTTTTCTCGATTCCTTTATTCTACTCGGGATTTAATTTTTTAAATACCCCAGATTTTACAAAGCGCGACAGTAGAATAAAAAACTGGAGTTTCTTTTCATACAAACTTATTTATTTGGATTTTTTTATATTTCAAATTATTGATACATTCAAAGAGTAATTTTAATCTCGACATCCGAGTGCAAAAGGTTAAGTTGTCCCTCAGTATCTCCAAGGAATTGGTTCTAAAATCGCTGCACATACCAAAATCCATAGGTGGTAACATCTCTGTATAAAATGGCATAGATCAGTGCACACAGTCAGCTCTTTGCATCTGCGGACTTCCAATCATATATCAAAAGCAGTAGAGGTGTTTGTTCTAAAAAAGTCTGGTGTAAGTGTACTCACACAGTTTTAAACCTGTGTTGTCCAAGGGTCAACTGCTTTTTCATCCATAGCTGGGAATCTATGTATGTGGAGGGCTTGAAGTTATACGCAGTGGGTCAGCGCCCCTATCCCCTGAGTTCAAGGGTCAGCTACATATATATGTAAGTGTATATATATGTGTGTGTGGGTGTGTGTATTTTAAATGTGTTGGGTTTTTTTTCATAGCATTTAGCGTTTAATAATCTCTGATTAGCTCTTTTGGAATCATGGAATGCATTCTGTCTCCAGAGTTGTTTTCATTTTTTGTTGTTGTTAATCCAAGGATGTTTTTTTCCATTGATTTATTTTTATTTTATTTTATTTTTTTAAGAAAGAATGGAAGGGGGAAGGGAGGGGTAGAGTGAGAGAGACGAGACAGAGAGAGACACATCAGTATGTGAGAGAGATATTGATTGGTTGCCTCTGTGCACTCAACTGGGGCCAGGGATTGAACCTGCAACCCAGGTATGTGCCCTTGACTGGGAATTGAACTTACGACCCTCTGGTGCTTGGGTCGGTGCTCTAACCATTTAGCAATATAGGCCAAGGCTGTTTTCACTTTTAACGATGATTTGGTATTAATAGAGGTATAGCCCTAGCCGGTTTGGCTCAGTGGATAGAGCGTTGGCCTGTGGACTGAAGGATCCTGAGTTCGATTCCAGTCAAGGGCACATGCCCTGGTTGCGGGCTCGATACCCAATATGGGGTGTGCAGGAGGCAGCCAATGATTAGTTCTCTTTCATCATCCATATTTCTATTTCTCTCTCCCTCTCCCTTCCTCTCTGAAGTCAATAAAAATATATTTTAAAAAGAAGAGGTATAATCCTATACTCATTTTATCAGGTATAAAAACTAGCTAGCTAGTTTTTTTCTGTCCTTCCTCACGTTCTTCCTTCATCCCTCTCTTCCCTCCCTTGATCCCTAAACCTGCACCTGAATTCTCTACTGTAATATCGCTGTAGTACTCTACCAGTATAGACCATCAATAGCAAATATTACCTGCGATCATGTTAGAAATGCAAATTATTGGGCCCCAATTCAAATTTTCTGAATCAGATTGGGGAGTGGGCCCAACAGTCTGGCATTTTTTTGACCCATAAAAGTTTAAGAACCACTGGCTTAGGTCAGCAATTTTCAACTATTTCATCTCATGGCACACATAAACTAGTTATTAAAATTCTGTGGCACAAATATATATATATTTGCCAATATGACAGAAAATAGGTATAATTTTTATTCATTCATACCAGATAGCTATTGTGTTGGTTGTTGTCTTTTTTGGGGGAAGTTCTAGCAGGGGAGCTACTCGTATACCCTTGATCGAAGACCGGTCCTCTCCTCTGGGGGGAAGGTTGTCCTCTTCAGAGGAACATGCATCTTTGGGAGGGACACACATGGATCGGTGAAGGAGTAGGGGGAAACCCGTGTAACCAGTCAAATCAGCTGAATCAACCCTGGTGATCAGTGGGTGACATGTCACAGCCAGATTGTCCTCACATCTGGCTGTTGTCATTTTTTAATTTGACAATCTAAAGGAAAAGAGGTCAGGTATTGCACCTTTTAAAAATTCTAGTGCCACACTAGTTGAAAATTGCTGGCTTAGGTAAGTGGGAGTATCCCTTTAGATTCTGCTTTGCTTTTACTTCTGTCAAGAATCCTTTTGATAGCCTAGTTCTGGACCAGTTTTATATTAATTTCTAAGTTTAGAGGTTCATAGATAACAATGGGCAGTGAAAAATTTGAACCCCAAACTTGGTGTGACGAGCTAACCTGTGGTTTGAATTCTTACAGGAGTAATACTTCTTCCAATTACCAATCCAAACTGAGTAGACATCTCTGTTGTTATTGACTCTCTATACCAGTGAGCTGACTTTTTCTAGTCTTTTGTTGCAAGTATTGGAAAGTTTGGCTGTGCAGGGGTCTCAGTGATAAGACCTTGTCTTCTGTCCTCCCTGGGAGCATCAAAAAACAAACCTGGTTGTCAGTTATACTCTTTCTTTCTGGTCCTTAGTAATTTCCTCTTTTTTTCTGAGTTCAGTGCATTTAAAAAGTATTTTTTGTTGTGTTTAAACCATTATTTCTAGATTTTTATATTGGGATTTTCACATTTAGTCCATGATTTTGTCACAACAAAAGTTTTTATATCATATCAAAGTTTACAATATTGCTATTCTCTTTTAATTTATATATTGATTGATTTTGAGAGAGAGAGAGAGAGAGACATCGATTTGTTGTTTCACTTATTTATGCATTCATTGGTTGATTCTTGTATGTGCCCTAACCGGGCATTGAACCCACAACCTTGGTGTAACGGGACAACATTCTAACCAACTCAGCTAGCTGACTAGGGCTGTTTATTTTATAACTATAATAGTGATATTTCATGCCTTGTCCTCAGTTAATTATAATAATTGAAAACCATTAGACATCCTTTATAGTATTAGGAATTTATACTTACAATAGGGTAATATGCAAATTGGTCAGGACGCTGTCACTTAACAACCGAACAGCAGGAGGGCGGGGCAGCGAGCTACCTGCGGCTGAGAGCTACAGGAGGGCGGGGCAGTGAGCTACATGCCACAGAGAGCTATGAGCGGTGGTGGGTGGAGTGGCCAGCAGAGGCAAGCGGCAGTGAGCTACTCGCACAGGGATTCGTGCACAGGGCCACTAGTATCAACAGTATATAGTTGTTGCAGAACCAAGTAGCATGTTTGGCACATGGAGGAGGAGATGCAGTTTTCAAACTATTCAACTCAAAGAATGCTTTAGGTGACAGAATGGTATGGATTTGTTTTTCCTAGACACTTGGATTGCCTTTTATGTTTCTTTTGGCAAGAGATCCATGTGCTTACATTTTATTAAGAACTTCAAAGTTCTTACTGTTTTTGTTATCCACATTATTTAGGGCATTTATCTCAGACTTCTTGTTGTAATTTGGAATTATTACTCTTTGGACCTGCCATCATCCTGTAATTTCTTTTCACTTCTACTGTTTATTGGATCCTTTATCTATACTAATAAAAGGGCAATATGCTAATTAGACCAGATAGACTGGACGTACTCCGGATGTCCTTCCTGACAAAGGTGGGGCCCAGGTAAAGCTGCCCAGGGTCACAGGTGCCTGCCCGGGCAAAGCCACCCGGGTGCCTGTGGCTGGCCAGAGGGAGGGAAGCCCAGGTCCCAGGTGCCTGTGGCTGGCCAGAGAGAGGGAAGCCCAGGTCCCAGTTGCCTGCGGCCGGCCAGAGGAGGGAAGCCTGGGTCCCAGGTGCAGGGGCTGAGGCAGAGGCAGTTAGGGGCGACCAGGCAGGCAGTTGAGCGGTTAGGAGCCAGCAGTCCCGGATTGTGAGAGGGTTGGGCCTAAACCAGCAGTCGGATATCCCCCAAGGGGTTCCGGATTGTGAGAGGGTGCAGGCCGGGCTGAGGGACCGCCCCTCTTCTCCCCCCCACACACAAATTTCGTGCACCGGGCCTCTAGTTTGTATATATTTCCTCATGTGAAAGAGAGGAGCTTGCTCACACACATAAAATCAAGTAAATTCCTCTGAACAGATATGTGAGAAGCAACTTGTTTTTCTTTTAATTAAATCTTTATTGTTGAAAGTATTACAGATGTCCTCCTTTTCCCCTGTTGACCCCTTCCAACCCTCCCCCCGCCCCCAAGGCCTTCACCACCTTATTGTCTGTGTCCATGAGTTATGCCAGTGGTCGGCAAACCGCGGCTTGCGAGCCACATGCGGCTCTTTGGCCCCTTGAGTGTTCTAACACCACTTCTTCAATATAGACTTGCCCAGGCCGAAAACCGACTTCTGCGCATGGGCCACAAAGTTTCAATCGCACTGTACGTGCGAGCCCGTATGTAGTATTTTGTGGAAGAACCACACTCAAGGGGCCAAAGAGCCACATGTGGCTCTCGAGCCGCAGTTTGCCGACCACTGGGTTATGCATATATGCGTGCAAGTTCTTTGGTTGATCTCTTCCCACCCACCCATCCTCCCCTGCCTTCCTTCTTGAGATTTCACAGTCTGATTCATGCTTCTGACTCTAGATCTATTTTGTTCATCAGTTTATTTTGTTCATTAGATACCACATATGAGTGAGATCTTATGATACTTGTCTTTCTCTGACTGGCTTATTTCGCTTAGCATAATACTCTCCAGGTCCCTCCAACAACTTTCTTTTTTAAATCCTCACTCGAGGATAACTTCTTCATTGATTCTAAAGAGAGAGGAAGGGAGAGAGGGAGAGAAACATTGATTGGTTGCCTTTCATAGGCACCCCAATCGGGGAATGAACCCACAACCTGGGTATGTATCCTAACTAGGAATTGAACCTGAGCCCTGGGGATGACACTAGAACCAATTGAGCCACACAGGCCATGGGGTGAGAAGCAACTTTGAATCTGGCAAGGTGATTGTTTTTGCCTTCACACTAGATTAATAGTTTGATTGGAGTATAAAACTCTATATTATTTTTCCCTCAGAGCATTTTTAGCTTTTGTTTTCTGTGGGAAGTCTAATGCTAATCTAATTCTTGTTTCTTTGTAGGTTACTCCCTCTTTCCTTTGTTGGAAACTGAGGATTTTTTGTAAAGTATTGCTCATTCTTAAAAAAGAAAAAAATTGTTGCTCATTCTGACATTTTTTTAAAATCAAAATATCTAAATTCCAATGGTTATTTTTAATTTTTAAGATTATCAGAACATAACTGATGTTCTTACTAAAATCAAGGGGTAAAAACAAATATACTTGTAATAGCACTATTAAATCTAGGGAGAAAAGGTTAGTGTGGCAAAAGTTATAAAGAGTACATGGTTCTGAAAACTGTTTTGTTTTAGTTACAATGACAAATTTGAAATAATATTCTTAAATATAGAAGGAAAATTATGTGGTTTTTGGAAATACCTCTTAAAATAATTTGGAATGATCAGAAATAACCACTTACCAGTTTGCTTCTTTTCTATTAGTTTAGTCAGTTCTGTTTTATGTTATCTCTTAAAATCTAACGTTGTAGTAAGTAGGACCATATACTTAACTGATTTTTTTGCTAGCAGCAGGTACCAATTATTTTACAATCAAAAGTGCTGTATTACCCAAATAATTAGAACTTGCCAGGAGTAGATCAAGTTAGGAGAGGTTCTTTTAGGAACACAGCCTTAATCGAACTCTGAATTCATTTGTAATTTTGACATTTGTGGTGAGGCTCAAGTGGGAAATTGAGTTGTGTGGGGAGAGTTAATTCAATGAAGTGATTCATACCAATTTTATAGCTAGTAAGCAATGCTATGATTCTTGAAACTATGTGCCAGCATATAACATGTAAGTTTTGAATCATCCATTCCCATGATCTACCTGAAACTCCATGTCTTTCCAAAAATGCTGTAATATTCTAGTTAAGAAGTGATAATCTAGATCAGCGATTTTTCATCGTTTTTCATCTCATGACACACAGAATCTACTTACTGAAATTCTGTGGCACACCAAAAAATACATATTTTGCTGATCTAATTTAAAAAAGGTATAATTTTGATTTATTTCCACTGGACAGCTATTGTTGTATTGGCTGTTGTCATTTTTTAAATTTGACAATCTAAAGGAAAAAAAGGTCAGTGCCCTGACTAAATATTCAGGTAATGCATGTTTGAAAAAATTATTGCAGCACACTGGTTGAAAATCGCCAATTTAGGTCTGTTGACTATTTCTTTATATCTGTTTCATATAACCCTTATTTTATCCAGGTAACTTTTATTAAAGAAAATAAATGTAATGGCCTTAAATACAGAAATAAGGGTGCTGAGGAGTATGGTTTAGAATAAAGTCAAGGGCCTACTTAAATTATACCCCCTCCTAAATTGATCTCTCAGCTAAGAATTGATTCCTAAAAGAGCAACTTTAACTGATGGGAGAGCATAATGGAATTTCTCAGTTGAATGGGGATTTTAAAGAGATGGTTAAATACCATACAATTGCTTATTACCCTATTGTGTACCTTATATGTTGTTATTTGATGAAATTTATTATTAGTTTTAAGAAACAGAGTTTGCTTTTCATTTGATATTACTTACTGTTTATCTCTCTTCTCCTCTGTCCCCCAGAATCTTTTTCTTTAAAGGTATTTAATTTGGGTTAATGGTGTATTTTTTCCCTCCTTTACACGTTAGGGTAAATATATTTAAATATCTATGCATACACAGTAATTTAAAATCCTTAAAAGGTCTTATTCGGATGATTGATTTTTGTTGCATTGGCAGAGTGAAGATAGTCCAAGTCCCAAGAGACAGCGCCTCTCTCATTCAGTCTTTGATTATACATCAGCATCACCAGCTCCCTCACCACCAATGCGACCATGGGAGATGACATCAAATAGGCAGCCCCCTTCAGTTCGACCAAGTCAACATCACTTCTCAGGGGAACGATGCAACACACCTGCACGCAACAGAAGAAGGTTAGTTGATTACAATTTATTTCTTAAATTTTCTTCCATTGGTAGATTTGTGTGGTTTTCTGTACGCATTTTATAAACACATCAACACGTATGTACTTGTACACTCAAACATGAAAAATGATATTATAAGTTTAGACTTCTACATTAGATTGTGAGAATTCATTTAGCGTGTGGTCAACAGAAAAAGAAATTGAGAGAGGCTAAAGTGATTTATCTAAAATCAATTCATACCATTATATATTAATTCAATTACCTTATGGTTGAAGACTTTTTTCAGGCCAGCCTATAATCCTGAATATGGAAAAATGCATTTTATCTTTCACAATAAGAAGAGGGTTAAGGAGATCCTAGAAATGAGGTACCTTTTCTCTACTCTAATGCTATTTCTTCTGTTTCTTCCAAGGCAATTGGGAGTGTAATTAGCTTTTTTATAAAAGTGTGGAGACTCTGTATGAAGAGTGATTGACGTTTAGTTTAACTCTCAGTCCTCTGTCCTCTCTTTCATGGGACTTGGCCTTTGCCTTTCCTTTCTAGGGGCATACATTTCTTCCTGAGCTTCTTCCTCTTTGGTTGTTGTCTAAGATCATACGTTTCTTCTTCCAGTGAAATAGTGCATCTTTAGGGTGGGACAACTGTTTGCATGTTCCATTTGTTGATAACCTAAGAAATATTGTTAAATCTTTAGTTGGAAGACTTTGTGGATAGAATGTTTGTATCTCTTCAAAAAAAAAGCCTAGGAGTGCAATTGCTAGGTCATAGGAAATGCTCTGGACTAGAAAGGGCGTGTTAGAAGTGTCTGTTTCCACATGGTAGTAGAAGTGAGCTATGGGTTCTCAAATTAAAGAAAAGTATCATGCTCTACATTCATGGTAATACAAAGGAGGGATGGGGGGAGCACATATCTAGAAAACCAGCTACCCAATAAGCCTATATTCTACCTGGCGCAATGTGTTACTCTCCTTAGTCCATTCTCCCTTTAATACTTCATTGTAGGCTAGCTATAATCTTAGCTGCCAGATTTTCTTACAGAAGCAGGCTGTGCAAACAGATGCAATATTCAACAATAGTCTAGCATAACTTCAGCTACAAAGATGAGCACATAGAAAGGAAATTGCTAAACATTTGAGGAAAACCCAACAAAGAAAGAAGAGCACTAAACTCAATAAAACCAAGAACTTGAAGAAACAGAACAAACAAAATAGACTTCGAATAAGTGGAATATGAAAGAGATGCAAAAGCAGATTGATTTTATAAAAATCAGCTAAAATTCTTATTGATAAAATTAAAAACTCAATAAATGGGCAGAAAAAGTATCTTCATTTCTGGAATATCAAGTGGAGGAATCTTCCCAGAATGTAGTGTAAAAGGGCAAAATGGAAATTGTGGGAATAAAGGTTTTTATATAGCCCTAGCTGGTGTGGCTCCGTTGGTTGGAGTGTTGTGCCATGCACCAAAGGGTGTCAGGTTCGATTCCTAGTCAGAGCCACATACCTGGGTTTCGGGTTTGATCCCCAAGTCAGGATGTGTATCAGAGGCAACTACTAATCTCTCCCTCTCCCGCTCCCTCTCTCTACCCCCTACTCCCTACCCCCTACCCCTCCTTTCTCCTTCCTCCCTCTGTCTAAAATCAATAAGCATATACTTGGGTGAGTATTGAAAAACATTCAAGATAAATTATTAGAAGAATAGGACTAGAATGTATAACTTCCACACAATGAAACAAATAAACAGCATACATAGAAAACTCAGTCCAACAGAAGGCAGGAGGGAACAGCTTTGCACTATTTACAAGTGATAAACCTAAAACAAAATGACAAAGTAAGTTCTATCACCAGTGTAAAGTCAACTGAAAGAAATACTTGTCCATCTTCTCATTTCTAAATTTTTCTCATAGTTCTTTCTAAATGTTCTATCACAAAAACACACGGAGATTTAATGAGAGGCAATACAGGAAAGATAGGAACTAAAATCATAAAGGGACGTAACATGTCAGAATGAGGACTTGCATCTTAATTTGTGTTTAGTTTGAGAGTTATTGAAATTATTTTAGAGTAGGGAAGTGAGAGTAAGAGCAACAGAATA
This sequence comes from Cnephaeus nilssonii, assembly GCF_951640355.1. Taxonomy (NCBI): domain Eukaryota; kingdom Metazoa; phylum Chordata; class Mammalia; order Chiroptera; family Vespertilionidae; genus Cnephaeus; species Cnephaeus nilssonii. Next base: position 28,594,499 of record NC_137085.1, read on the forward strand.
AAACAATCTAAAAGGGGGCTCTTAGTGTATGGGCAGGTTGAGATTTTTATCAGGAGATCAGTGATGTGAGCATATAGAATATTCAAGAATATATAGAATATAAAGCTTTCACATCTTAACATCAAATAAAGACTTTAAAATGATGCTATCTCATAATTTAATTGAAAATGTTTTTCATCTTTTTTTGTGATACATAAAACAGTCCTTTAAAATACTTTTGTAGGTAGCACCCATCTAGTTGCTATATGGGATACTTGCTGCTGTATTCATGAATTACTTAATTAAAGCCAATTAGTTCTTCAAATCCTATATAATAAAAGGCTAATATGCAAATTGTCCCCTGGACTGGGAGTTCAACCAGGGGGTGGGGCCAGCCCGCCAACTGCCCACGGCCCCTCCCCCCAGCCGGATCTCACCCATGCATGAATTTGTGCACTGGGCCTCTAGAAAGTAAATAAAATAAAATACTCGTACAGATATAAAGATAAGTTATGTGCAAATACATGAGTTAGTATGCACAGATAAAATTTCTTATGTTCTCTTAGAGACTAGAAACAGTGGCATGATTCCCATGTAGCAGTGAGCACACCTGGTTTCAAAGTATCAGCCACTCTGCAATTAAAGATTCCAAGGCTCTTTGGAGACCTGGTTAATTCTAGAACCGGTGTAGGGAAAATATGAGATAAATCGCAGCATATTGTGGTGTCAGATATTAAGGAAGTGCTCAAAAGGGTAAGGACATAGTGAAAGGGCGCAGGAACTGAACTTGAAAGTGCTCCCATTGGGTAAAGTTGAAAAAATTTGAACAACAAAATAAAACAGTAGTGTATATTATAACCAAAATAATAAAATATCCATGAGCCCATGATTATAAATAACAGTAAACAAATATATGGGAAATATGTGACAGCTCTTCCTTAAAGAATTCCAATTAATACATGTATAAGAAATAAGGGGACTAGAAAATCACTATTAGAATATCATAATGATTGTTGACCATTCATTCATGCATGCTAAAATTATTGACAAACTTTCAGTAGAAGCAGATTAGTAATTATGAAGGAAGAATGCTTTTGTAGGGGGTGTTGGGGCAGACACCAAGTTAGCCAAGAGGTCAATGATATATAAATATATACCAATGATACATACTGATGTACTGTGCTCCTTACTGTGATATATTGAAAGAGCATGTCACCTCTGGATCCTGTCCAGTAATGCATAACCTCAAGCAGATCATGAGAAAACATCAGACAAACCCAAGTTGAGGGACATTCTAAAGAGTAAATGTCTATGCCTTCAGAGGTTTCAAGGTCATGAAAGATAAAGACTGAGAAAATGTAACAGATTAGAGAAATTAAGTTGGGAAACATGACAACTATATGCAAAAATAAGATCCTGCATTGGATTTCAAAACAGTGATCAGGGGCCATTGGTGGAAAAACTGATAAAATCTCAGTACATCTTGTTCATTAATTGATGGTGTGATAATGAGGTTTATTTCTTTTGATAATTTTTCTAAGCTAATGGAAGGTATTAGATGAAGGAATGCTGGTTGAGGGTTTTGCAAAAACTATATTAAAATTATCTCAGAAACAACATTTTAAAAATGAGTTTAAGGTGGATGGCATCTTAAATTCAATGAAGTACAATATATAGGTTTTCAAGGAAAAATGCAAAAAAAAAGATATGCTAGTAATAAAAATGGAAGAAGCATTTCATGTAGCAGTAACCTGGGGCTGTGGTCGGCAAACTGCGGCTCGCGAGCCACATGCGGCTCTTTGGCCCCTTGAGTGTGGCTCTTCCACAAAATACCACGGCCTGGGCGAGTTTATTTTGAAGAAGTGGCGTTAGAAGAAGTTTAAGTTTAAAAAATTTGGCTCTCAAAAGAAATTTCAATCGTTGTACTGTTGATATTTGTCTCTGTTGACTAATGAGTTTGCCGACCACTGACCTGGGGGATGGTATCAAGAGCACTGTTGAGGAGTTAATGCCACAAAGGAGTGTTCCTTGTTTTCTCTAAGATTGAGCAGTTGGGAGTGAGAGAAAACAAATTTAGAGGTGCAAAGTGGAACAATTGAGAGAAAGGTGACGTGACATCAATAAAGATTGCTGAGGTGGCTGTGCAGCTATGTCTATGAGGGGGTTATTGAGCCTCTGTTACCAATACTATTGAGTACATTATAATGAGACCTGCTGCTTTTTCAAATTGCATTGGTACTGAGCCATTGTAAAAAGCAGTTGAGATAAATTGTGGAATTGTAGGAAAATAGAAAATTAAAGTCTAGTCAAAATACTTGTTAAATCTGTGTTAAACTATGTAGATGACTAGTGCATGGAGAGTAAAAGTGATTTCCTTCAGTAATCAGATTCTAACTGAAAATCCTGTGTATTAATGGAATATTTATACTGACACTATCTCTCAGTCATTTCCATTCTCAGCATTTACTCAATTCTGTTATATTTGTAGTTGTCAACAAATGTTCTTTAGTTATTTCATGAATTTTCTACTTATTTTAAAAATTGTCATTTTGGGCATATAGGAAATATATCTTTCTGTATATTTTAGACAAAAGTTAGGTAAAAGTTCCCATTAGGCATATGTGAAATGAATACTGACAAGGGTATATGCAGATTAAATTTTGTTCTATAACGCTTAGAAAATAAAGGGAGAAAAATAATAGGTTAAAACAATATGAAATTGCTGATATTTGATAATTTTTGTTTATAAACAAGCAATTTCATGCAATTAAAAAAGTGACAGTAGTTAGCTATTGATTTATACTTTCAGAGTTGAATACCAATTTTATTTTCATTATTTTTAAAATATATACATTGTAATGTATATGTAATAAGCTGATGGTTGCCAGAGGGGGAGTAAAATAGAGGGCAAAAAAGGTAAAGGAGAATAAGAAATACAAATTTCCAGTTTTAAAATCAGATCACAGGAATGTAATGTATGGCAACAGGGAATATAGTCAAGAGTATTGTGATAGCTTTGTAACATTGTCCAATGGTTACTATAAACTTACAGTAATAATTTCTTTAAGTGTTTAAATGTTGAATAACTTGTGCACCTGAAATAAGATAACATTGTATATTAACTATATTTTAATTTAAAAACATATTTTATTTACATTGTAAGTTTTTATAGGTGATGGGGAACTATAGCAATTATTTAATACTCAAGCTTACCATAGCATAAATTACTGATGGATTTTAAAAAGAGGCAATACAGAATCCTGATATATCACATAATTAAACATTATAATGACCTTTTTTATATTTGCTGTTAACAGTCCTCCTGTCAGACGCCAGAGAGGAAGAAGGGATCGACTGTCTCGACATAATTCCATTAGTCAGGATGAAAATTATCACCATCTCCCTTATGCACAGCAGCAAGCAATAGAGGAACCTCGAGCCTTCCACCCTCCGAATGTATCCCCCCGTCTGTTACACCCTGCTGCTCATCCACCCCAGCAGAATGCAGTAATGGTTGACATACATGATCAGGTATCCTATATAATAAGAGAGGAATATGCTAACTAACTGTTAGGCCCTGGGGTAGCGAGCGGAAAGCTACAGGAAGGGGCAGGGCAGCAAGCTATGAGTGGGGAGGGGAAAGGGGGAGCTACAGGAGGGCGGGGCAGCGGATGTAGAGCTATAGGAGGGCGGCAGCGACCTACTGGTGCACGGATTCATACACACGGCTACTAGTAATGACAGAATGTCCAAGAAATACAGATGCTAAAAGTTGGTGGCAGTTTATTGAGGTTATTTGTATTTTATTGTAAATTTCTTTTAGTTTTATCTAAAAGGAAACAGTTTTACCTAATAAGCAATCTTAGACAAGTTCATTATCCATAATAATAAAAGTATAATATGCTAATTAGATTGGACGTCCTTCCAGACAACCTTCCGGATGAAGCTGGGGCTTCAAGGGAAGCCCGGGTCCCGGGCACCTGCCGGTGGCGGGAGGGAAGCCCAGGTCCTGGGTGCCTGCCGGTGGCCAGAAGGAAGCCCAGGTCCTGGGTGTCGGAGGGAAGCCTGGCTCTTGGATGTCAGAGGGAAGCCAGTGCCGGCAGCTGGGGAAAGGAAGGCCTACTCTTGCATGAACTTTGTGCATCGGGCCTCTAGTCTATATATATAAAAGCCAAAGCGACCATTCAACAGGTCGACCAGTAGCTATGATGCACACTGACCACCAGGGGGCAGACGCTCAATGCAGGAGCTGCCCCCTGGTGGTCAGTGTGCTCCCACAGCGGGAGCCCTGCTCAGTTGACCAATGGGCACCAGATGCAGGGCTCATGGCTGGTGAGCCTACCTGCCTCCTGCCATGGTCCGATCCCTGCAGGCTACACCAAGGGACCCCACCAGTTCCCGAATCTGTGCACTGGGCCTCTAGTTTCTTATAAGGATTGAAATGTAAATTCCACACAGCTTCCCTTGGAAGAAAGTTGTACTTTTTAAAAAATTAGGATCAAAATGCTTTGAAAAATTGATAAAATTGTGAGCTTGGTTAAGAAACAAAGGACAAATACAAAGAAGAATAGGAATAATTAAAAGACATATATCTACACATGGGAAACATTCAAAGAATTTTGTCCAGTTGTAAAATGAAAATAGCACCTATTTCATAAGGGATGTTGGGAGAATTAAGAGTTAATCCATTTTGAGCACTTCAACTAGTAGAAGTATATTGTATTCAAGTATAAGTGCTCAAGTATATTACTTCATTACTAACTGATAATGAAATTCTATATATAACCCGGGGGGGGGGGGAGGAGAGACAAAAAACAACTTAAAGGAAATTCAAAAATTGACTCAAGAATAATAGGAAAATTGGAATTACCACAGTAGTGTGAAGGCTAATTAGAGATTACCATTAAAAAGGCACAGTGACCAGATGGCTTCACAGCTGTTTTCTCTAACCTTCAAGAAATACTTATTTTAATAATATTTAAATGATTCCAGGCTTTTTTATTTTTAAGGTAATATTTGTAATGATTTTATGAAGCCAGCATAATTCTAATACTAAAAGCAAGTAAAAGTGGGAATCCCCTCAAAAAATAGAAAGAACCCTCAAATACATAGGATTTTCTCAACATACATTTAGAAAACACAGTCTACCAATGTATCAAAAGAATAATAACCTATGACCAAATAAGATTTATTCCCAAGTAAGAGAGGATCATTTAATATGAAAGTACATTACATCAACAAATAAGAGAAGGAAAACCAGACATGATTATATCAAAAGATGCTGAAAAGTCAGTTAAGTAGTAATAAAAACTGATAGTCGGCTCATTGACTGAAGGGTCACAGGTTCGATTCTGGTCAAGGGCATGTACCTCTTACCTTGTACCTCAGTTGCAGGCTCAATCCTCGGCCCTCTCTCTCTCTCTCGTCTCCCTCCCTCCACTCTCTAAAAATCAGTGGAAAAAAATATCCTCAGGTGAGGATTAAAACAACAACAAAAATTTAATAAAAACTAGAATAAAATAAAATAAGGAAATTACTTAAGTAAAACTTAACAGCAAGTATCCTAATTGGTGAGAGACAAATCGACAACTACAGAGATACTTTATTCTGTCCATTTTTATTTAATGCTATAGTAGAAGTTCTACCAAATGTAGTAAGATAATGTAGTAATTAATGGATATAAAAAATTGAAAGAAATAATTGTATCTTTCTCACTTTTTGATATGGTGCCTAAATACAAACTAAATGTACAGAAAGTAGGAACTTACATTGATCAACTGATGAGTAGATAAAATATGTTGTATCCATACAATGAGTATTATTAAAAAAATAAAGTACTAATTCATACTATACCATAGGTTAATGTTGAAAACATTCTAAGTAAAAGAAGCCAGTCATGGAAGGCCACAGATTGTAGAGTCCATGTCCATTTATATGAAACTAGTGGCACGAAATTCATGCGGGGGGCGGGGGTTGCTGAGGGAGAGGGGGCCCCTCAGCCCGGCCTGCACCCTCTAATCTAGGACCCCTTGGGGGATGTCTGACTGACGGTTTAGGCCCGATCCCACAGGCAGTCGGACATCTCTCGCAATCCGGGACCGCTGGCTCTTAATCGCTCACCTGCCTGCCTGTCTGATCGCCCCTAACCACTCTACCTGCTGGCCTGATCACCCCCAACTGCCCCCTCCTACCGGCCTGCTCGCCCCCAACTGCCCCCTCCTACTGGCCTGATCGCCCCCAACTGCCCCCCACTGCTGGCCTGTTCACCCCCAACTGCCCCCTCCCGCCAGCCTGCTCTCTTTCAATTGCCCCCCCCCCCGCCAGTCTGATCACCTCCAACTGCCCTCCCCTCCTGGCCTGATCACCCCTAACCGCCCCTGCCTTGGCCCTGCCATGATGGCTTTGTCCGGACAGATGTTCGGGAAGGTCTCCCGGAAGGTCTCCCAGTTTAATTAGCATATTACCCTTTTATTAGTATAGATTAGTGGCTCAGTGCACAAAATTGTGCACGGGGGGGGGGGCAGTTCCCTCTTCCCGGCCTGCACCCTCTCCATTCTGGGACCCCTCAGGGGACCCCTGTGGGATCAAGCCTAAACCAGCAGTCGGACATCTCTCTCGCAATCCGTGACCGCTGGCTCCTAAGTGCTCACCTGCCTGCCGGCCTATCGCCCCAACTGCCCCCCCTTCCAGTCTGATCACCCCTAACCACCCTCCCTGCCCGGCCTGCTCGCCCCCAACTGACCCTCCTCTCCTGGCTTGATCGCCCCTAACTGCCTCTGTCTTGGCCCCACCACCATGGCTTTGTCCAGAAGGCTGTCCGGAAGGTCTCCTGGTCTAATTAGCATATTACCCTTTTATTAGTATAGATGTCTGGAATAGGCAATTCATAGAAATGAAAAGCAGGAATAAACAGTGATTGCTTATCATTAGTAGAAAAGTACAATAAATAATTTCTTCATACAATGGAATATAATATTACAAGAAATTAATCAGAATTCTGCCAGGAATGTGAGCAATATCTGCAAGAAATTGAGCAAGAGAAGCAAAATTGAGGCAGTGTTATGTCCCATGTTGTAAAGCATGACAATTAAATATAGGTATGTTGGACTATATATGAACACAAAGAAAAATATGAAGAAGTATATACTGGACTTAGGTTGTATGTACTAAAGTGAAGGGAATGAGAAGGTGGTTAAGGATGAAATCAAAGAAAAGGAAAAAGACCACATTTCAGAAAAGATGAGATCTCATTTAAGACAAATTATGTGTTGGGTGTATATATTGAGAAGTGAAATAATTATATATGTAAATATTAGAACAACCTAAGATGTCGAAAATCTAAACAGACCAATAGCTGTGGCAGGAATCTATATGTATAAAAGACTAATATGCTAAGTGTCTGACTGTTCGACTGGTAGCTATGATGCGCCATGACCATCGGGGCTGACACTCAACGCGTAGGTATGGAAACATGGAAAAGACTGATGAATCTCACGGGGGAAGGGTATCGGGGCCTGCAGGGTCAGGCTGAATCCATGCACCAAGCCTCCGACATTTCCCGAGGAGCCCGGATTGCGAGCGGGTGCAGGCAAGGCTGAGGGACCCCACTAGCGCATGAATTCATGCACCAGGCCTCTAGTTAAAGAAATAATAAAACATCTGTCTTTAGAAATTACATCTGAATTGTCTAATTTCTAAAGAGCCAGCCAATAATATATTACGTTCCAATTTAAAATATTCCAGATCATAGTAAAAGAAGGCTTCCAAGTATATTTAATGAAGCTTGCATAACCTTAATAATTGAAACCTCGTAGACAATACAACAAAATTAATCAACTAGTTTCCCTTTTGAATACAGATGCAGATGTTTTAAATAATAAATTGTAGCTAGTGATCCAAAAGAATTAGAATTATTGAAAGAATTAATGTTAGCGTTTATTCTGGAAATGCAGGATAAGTTCAACATTAGGAAGTCTTTCAAGGTGATTAATTCCAATATAACAAAAAAATATTTTGTTAATAAATGCAAAAAATATAAAATGTAGCCATCATCCTATATAATAAAAGCCTAATATGCTAAGTGTCCGGTCATCCATTCAACCAATCAAAGCATAATCCTACATAATAAAAAGGTAATATGTAAATTACCATCACTCCGCTATACCCACGATTGGGCCAGCAGGAGGCACAGGGGGTGGGACTCGGGGTGGCCTGGGCGGTGATTGGGCCGGTAGGACGCTGAGCCAATGGCTGTGCTGCGGCACAGAAGGGGCCTCTGGGGCAGCGAGCCGGGCGTTTAGAGGCCCCGGCTGGCACAGGCGGGCGGGCAGCGCGGCTCCCGGGGGAGGAGTCTGGCTGCAGTTGGGCCGCAGGAGCGCGCGGCGGTGTCCGCAGAGGGCGCGGGTTTCTACGCAGCCCGAGCCGGCCGAGGGAGGGCTCATGAGGGAGCCAGAAGGCAGAGGAGGTGGCAGCGGCCCCAGCCTTCCTGGGCGGGAGGCGAAGGCAAGACCCTGGCCTGGGCTCCGGCCACGGGGAGGACCACACCCCCGCCACGCCTCGCCCTAGGGGCCCAGGGACTTCGGAGCTGCCGGCCACACCGGGTCTGACCAGTGGACAGACAGCCTACACATGCATGATTTAATCATGTACAGTGCCTCTAGTATGCTAATGACATGCTAAGGCTGGCTATGCCGTGTACTGATGACCAGGGGGGCAAACAGTTGACCGGTCAATTAGTTTTTATGATGTGCACTGACCATCAGGGGGCAGACGCTTCAACCAGTAGGTTAGCTTGCTGCTGGGGTCCAGCCGATTGGGGACTGAGTGAGACAGGGCCGGATATACCGTGGAGCCCTCCCGTTGGTCCCTTGGCCCCCCCACCCCCAGCTGGCCAACCTCCTGCGTCTCTCCCTGGCCCTGATCGTGCACCAGTGGGGTCCCCTCAGCCTGGCCTGCACCCTCTCGCAATCCGGGACCCCTCGGGGGATGTCAGAAAGCCTGTTTTGGCCCGATCCCACCCACAGGCCAGGCCAAGGGACCCCCACTGGTGCATGAATTCGTGCACCAGGCCTCTATTAGAAAATATTACAATAATTAATAAATAATAAAAGAATAAACTTTCGCTTACAACTATAAACTTACTTTTTGTAGGAAAACTACAAAAACTACACTTAAACTGCATTCAGATTAAATAGAAGATAGTGATAGAAAAAAATTTTTTTTTTAAAAAAAATGGAACATTTTTTTCTTTATTGTTGAAAGTATTATAGATGTCCCCTGTTTGTTTCCCATTGACACCCTGCACCAGGCCTTCACCACTCTATTGTCTGTGTCCATATCTATAATAATAAAAGTGTAATATGCTAATTAGACCAGACAGCCAGGTGACCTTCCGGACAAAGCCTCGGCTGCCAGGGCCGAGCCCCTTGCACGAATTTCGTGCATTGGGCCCTCTAGTATGCATATAAGTTCCCTTGTTTTCATTAAAGCATTTAGCAAAAGATAAAACATAGGCTGGTGGGGATTTTTTTTTTTTTTACACATGACAAGCAATAGGTGCTTATTTCATTTTTTTAAATTTAAATTTTATTTTTTATTGAATTTATTGAGGTGACATTGATTCACAAAATCATACAGGTTTCACATGTACAACTCAATAAAACATCACCTGCACACTGCATTGTATGCCTACCACCCAGGGCAATACGTTATCCTTTTACCCAGTAATACCTTTGAAACAAATAAAAGCTAATAATATGTAAGGATATATATACCGTATTCAATGACATTTTTTACAACTAGAGGCCCAGTCGTGCACTGTAGGGTCCCTAACAGCTGCCGGCCAGGTACTCCCTCCCGGCTGCCTGCCACCACCGCTGGCTGGGGCCTGCCTCCCTTCCCCGGGAGGCCCGCCCCCCTGTTGAACTCCCTGAAGAACTCTGGTCGAGGGGACAATTTGCATACTACGCTTTTATTATATAGGGTAGGATTATATTGGTATTGGCAAAAGAGTGAAAAGTAGAATGACCATTAGTATAGGAATGATAGGATTGTGTTAAGTGAGTTTACTTGAAATATCTGGCTAGTATCAAAAAGAGTGATTGCATTTAACTCTGAAGAGATATTTAGAATATTAGTTGAAAAATAAGTTGCAGGGTAATATCTCATTTCTATTAAAAGAACCAACATGACAACAATTTGTGGGTAATCATGCTTGTATATGTTTGTATGCTTATGGAGAAAGATGCAGAGGATATGTTATTAACATTGTCATAAGACAGGTAGTATGAGAATAAGACTGACCAAAAGAGAAGGAAATTATTAACTTTTTAAAAATACTATTCTTCATTGTTTCACTAGTTGCAATTAAACAAAAAATTTTTTCCTGTTGGATGTGGCCAGGTATTAGAAGATGGAAGCAGTCATTTCCCCAAATTTTCTCTTTAGAAAAGTTTTCAGCAGTCTAAAAGAGTTAATATAGCATTTCATTTTTTTTCCTGGACTTTTCATGATAGCTTTTTGGGAGAAGAGTTTAGTCCCAGTTCTGTGGGCATCATAAACTGCTTTTGAAACAGACAGCTTTTCTATCCAGTGACAAATAATAGTTTAGTTGAAACTGTTGGAGAAGTACATTATGAAAATCTGTTTCCCTGAGGAGAATCAATCAATGACCAGGTTTTGATTTTTAATAGTTGATGTTTTATTCAAACAGTTAAAATTCTAACATTTTGCTATTTTTCCTAATAGCTCCATCAGGGCACCGTCCCTGTTTCTTATACAGTAACAACAGTGGCACCACATGGGATTCCGCTCTGCACAGGCCAGCACATCCCTGCATGCAGTACACAACAGGTCCCAGGATGCTCTGTGGTTTTCAGTGGACAGCACCTCCCTGTCTGTAGTGTGCCTCCTCCAGTAAGTCTGTGCACTCCCTCTTTAGAATGGCTAAGTCTGTAATATAAGAAAACAAAATCTAAGAGACTGCCTTCTGTAGCTTTTCACGCCCAACTAGAAAAGCAGTAGCTATCAATAGCTTTGTTATAGTAACAGTTTAATAAGTTAGCTTTAAAATTTGGTATGTTTTTACATTAATTAAATTATACATATTTGGATATCCCGAAGGTCAAAGCATGTTCCTTCATATATCAGCACAGTTTATAATTAAATCTTAATTTAGGTTGGCCTTGGATTAACATAGGATATCAGACTAGTTAGTAATAAAGTCTAGTTAGTGATCAGCAGTAATAGTCTCAGCACTTACTGGGTTTTGACAGGTACTTTGAATGCTTGGTCTTTTTATTCCTCACTATAAGAAGCCTGTGATAAAAATGGTATCTCCTATTTTCTATTTTTGGGTGTTTTTTTTTTTAATTTAATAAATCTTTATTGTTCAGATTATTACAATTGTTTCTCCTTTTTCCCCCCCATATCTCCCACCACCCGGTTCCCACGCCCCCTCTGCCCTTACCTCCCCCCCGCTGTCCTTATCCATAGGTGTATGATTTTTGTCCAGTCTCTTCCCGTACCCCCCACACAGACACCCCTTTCCCCCTGAGAATTATCAATCCACTCCCATTCTATGCCTCTGATTCTATTATGTTCACCAGTTTATTCTGTTCCTCAGATTTTTAATTCATTGGACTTTTAGATTCACTTGTTGATAGATATGTATTTGTTGTTCATAATTTTTATCTTTACTTTTTTCTTCTTTTTCCTCTTTTTAAAGAATACCTTTCAGCATTTCATATAATACTAGTTTGGTGGTGATGAACTCCTTTAGATTTTTCTTATCTGTGAAGCTCTTTATCTGACCTTCATTTCTGAATGATAACTTTGCTGGGTAGAGTAGTCTTGGTTTTAGGTTCTTGCTATTCATCACTTTGAATATTTCTTGCCACTCCCGTCTGGCCTGCATAGTTTCTGTTGAGAAATCAGCTGATAATCGTATGGGTGCTCCCTTGTAGGTAACTAACTGTTTTTCTCTTGCTGCTTGTAAGATTCTCTCTTTGTCTTTTGCCCTTGGCATTTTAATTATGATGTGTCTTGGTGTGGTCCTCTTTGGATTCCTTTTGTTTGGGGTTCTGTGTGCTTCCTAGACTTGTAAGTCTATTTCTTTCATCAGGTGGGGGAAGTTTTCGGTCATTATTTCTTCAAATAGGTTTTCAGCGTCTTGCTCTCTCTCTTCTTCTGGCACCCCTATAATTCTGATGTTGGTACGCTTAAAGTTGTCCCAGAGGCTTCTTACACTTTCTTCAACTTTCTGAATTCTCTTCTCTTCTTGCTTCTCTGGAGGAGTGTCCTTTGCCTCTTTGTATTCCAAATCTTTGACTTGATTCTTGCGTTCCTCTAGTCTGCTGTTGGGTGTCTGTATAATATTTTTTATTTCAGTCAATGTATGTTTAATTTCTAGTTGGTCCTTTTTCATATCTTCGAGGGTCTTATTAAATTTATCGGCCTTTTCCATGAAATTCTTGAAAAACCTTATAACCGTGGTTTTGAACTCTATGTCCATTCGTTTGTTCTCCTCCATTTCTTTTGTTTGGGATCTGTTTCCTTGCCTCCTCATTTTTACTGCTTCCCTGAGTTGGTTGGGTAGCTTTGTGTACTAGGTGTCCTATTGGTTCAACGGGTCAGCCTCCCAGTTACCTGAGGTGGACACTCTTGGTGTACCCCTTTGTGGACTGTGTGTACAGCCTTGTTGTAGTTAAGTCTTGATTGATGTTGGTGTCACTGGGAGGAATTGACCTCCAGGCCAATTGGCTGTGAGGGCCCACTGTGTCTATAACGGAAGAATTGCTATGCTGGAGACACGTTTATGGGGCAGGACTTGTTCCAGTAGGGCTTTGGTACTCACTGAGTCTGCCTCTTGAATGTGTCCCTTATGAGAGTGGTTGAAATCTGGTGTCGTCTCACACCGACCACTAGATACACTAGTGTCTGGATCTCCAATGGGGTGCAGATCAGCTACTGTCTGAGGCCCCTCAGCAGGAGCTACAGCAAGAACTAGTTTTCTCCTCTTTGCTTGGGCGGTTTTGGAGCAGTCTGACTGGAGCTGCAGTTAATTTGGTTAAGCTGCCACAGAACAGGCCATTTATATGCAAAAGCCGCTGTGTGGAGCCTGGGCGGGTTTGTAGAATGTGGGGGGCAGGGTCTCAGGGCGTCACTAGGCTAGGGCATGGCAAACGGTGATGGCTGCCATCAGCCGTCTCTGCCTTTCCGCGTTTCCAAGTCCCCATGTCCCGCACTCCAGCGCAGGAAACAATGATTGCTGGGCGCACCTCTGCAAAAATGTCACTCTCACTTTCCGACCCGATGGCCGAGAGTCCAGCTTCTCCCTGTAGGCGTCTGGGTCCCCCGCGTGTCCCCAGAAACTGGATTTCAGAGTGATCAGGAGCTTGTCTCCCTTCGGGTTGAAGAAAAGCCGCGTGCCTAGTTGCCCACCACCAGCCTGATTCGCCGCCTCCGTACCTCAGCTTTTCAGCGTTTGTGCTCCTTTCTCTTCTTAGTTGTAAATCTTCCACTCAGCCAGCTTTCCCGTGGTTCTGGGTGGTAGACGTTTTGTCTTTTAGTTGTATTTTTGAAATTGTTGTGCGAGGCGGCAGTTTAGTTGTTTAACTTTGCTGCCATCTTTTGATTCGGTATCCCCTATTTTCTAGATGATGAAATGAAAATGACTTGCTTAATAGAGACAGTTAGTATGAGAGAACAGAGATTTCCACCCACTTCTTTATGCCTCTTAAACTTAAACTTTATCTTTTAATCTACCAACCCCCATCCCCACCCCCACCCCAAGTCCAGCCTCCTTATTTCACAAATGAGATTGCTGAAATCCAAGGGATTTGAATGACCCATAGGGTCAATTATGTTTTCAAAGTAAAGTACTTCACTAAATCTATTAATATAACCCTAAACCTTTGTTTGAATGTGAGATTAAAAGGAACACCTATATACAAATACCAAACCACTTTAACATTAATTTACCCAATCTTGTTTCTCAACCATGGAACCAGTGTGCTAAGTCAGCAGACTTAAAATATTGAGAGACCTTAAATCACTTAGTTGTGAATTGGGCTCCTGTAAATAAAAAAATCTCAGAAATGAAAAATTTCCAAAGAGAGCTTCTTGGAAAGCAGTATCTGCTGCATCTTAAACAAAGAAGAGAGAGATACCTCTGCTCTTCTCCCATTTCATACTTGTTAATAAGACTAAAGTAAAAGTTGGGTGTTTTGACTGATTTGTAAGAACTGTATAAAATACAGAATAATTACCAGTTACCAGTATTTTACTAATAGAGATAAACATACACTATTGTTTCATTGTTAATATAGGTTATTAAAACATTTTGGGCGACATGGCAATAACCTTTCTATCTCACTGTATAGAGTTGTTTTTTTTTAATTATGTGTTTTGATACCTTTAACAAAAAAATAATTTCTTTTACAGATGCTGCAAGCCTGTTCAGTTCAGCACTTACCAGTACCATATGCTGCATTCCCACCCCTTATTTCTAGTGATCCATTTCTTTTACATCCTCCTCACCTTTCTCCTCATCATCATCCTCATTTGCCACCACCAGGCCAGTTTGTCCCTTTCCAAACACAGCAGTCACGATCGGTAGGTATTTCTACTTTTATGTCTTTAATATTCACAGAATGTTTAGACCTAAAAGGTAGATTAATTTAGTAGATGTAAATTGTAACCATTTAAAAATTATAACTTGGGCATTCTTCTGGTTCTTTTTTTCTTTTCTTTATTGATTAAGGTATTACATATGTGTCCTTAAGCCCCTCCTGCCCCCCTGCCCCCATTCATGCCCTCACCCCCCCTGGTGTCTGTATCCATTGGTTATGCTTATATGCATACATGCAAGTCCTTTGGTTGATCTCTCCCCCTTACCATTCTTCTGGTTCTTAAACGAATTAAGGACTTCAAAGACATACAAATTCATATAGATAAATGAAGCGAGAATTACCTTGGTTTCTTAAATTTTTCTAGGTATTTTTATGTATTTCTAAAATGGAAAGTGAAAATATTATAAAGTGGTTTATACTTGTTAGGATAATATTTACTTATGCAAATAAAGTAACCCTCTGAGCCTCAATTGGTTTTATTGGAAGCTTGTTTTTCTATTGTGTTCTCACAAAAAGGTGGATGAGATAGTCTGTTAACACAATTATACCCTGGGACTGGAATATAGTTGAGAGGCATGTTATTTTAGGGTCTGAAGGAGGTAAGTACTGTATAAGTGGAAGGAAGGGCACAGGAAGAAGGCCCACTTGTGTTTTGGACAGGCCAAGTTGAACATCTGAATCATCGTGCATTAAGAAAATAGGAAAGAGAACATATGGAAATGATTAGAGTGGAAGATTTTAGCCTTGTGAAAGGAACTGCAGCATTATTCCTAATGGCCAACAAATAGAAACAGTGCAAATGTCTATCAAGTGATAATGAATAAGCAAATATGGTGTATCTATACAGAGGATTAATTCAACCAAAAAAAAGGAGTGCTGTATGATACACAAACTATAAGATGGATAAACCTTGAAAACATTATGCTAAATGAAAGAAGCCAGATACCAGGGCCACAATATTACGTGATTCTGTATATATGAAATGTCCAGAATAGGAAAACCTATAGAAATGAAGGAAGATTAATGGTTGTCCAGAACCTTGGGGAGGATTGAAGAGAAATGGGTAGTAGACCTGACTACTAATGGGCACGGGTTGTTTTGGGGTTTTTTTTGGCGGGGGGGAAGGGGGAGGAATGTTCTGGAATTAGTTTGTGGTGAATATACAAAAATGACTTGTACTCCCCCTTACTTATGGTAAATTTTTAGTATGTGAATTATATCTCAGCTCTTTTTTTTAATCCCACATGCTATTGCTTTACATATACTATGTGTTACTTGTACATTGTCTCAGTGTTTACAACACACTTTTGAAATAGGCTACGGGTGTGTCAGTTCTATAGGTCTATGACAATATTGAAGTTCCGATTAAGTAATTTATACACTGAGTGACCAGAGTATTATGATATCTGAACGCATAATAATCTGGCCACTCAGTGTATATCCTATATAATAAGAGGCTAATATGCAAATTGTCCCTTCGACCAGCAGGCAGGCCAGCCAACCGCCCACGTCCCCTTCCCCTGGCCAGGCTGGCCGGACCCCACCCATGCACGAATTCATGCATCGGGCCTCTAATGTATATATGTGTGTGTGTGTGTGTGTGTACACACACACACACACACACACACACACACACTGAGTGGCCAGATTATTATGCATTCAGAGATCATAATAATCTGGCCACTCAGTGTAGAAGTCACATTGATTAGTGACAATGCCAAGAATCTAATGCCAAAGCCCATAAGCTTTCTACTGCAGCATAATGCCTACTATATCTTATGTCATTTAGCTCTGGTTTTGATTTATAAATAGATATACACCATGTTCAATTTCATGTTAAGGGTTAAGTGTCTGAAAATCCTGTGAGTAGTAGGTCATTGTATCCTATGTGTTGTAATTTTAGCCATGCAATTGGCTTACTACATGACTTTTTGCCTTCTCTTAAGAGAAGATTGAAATAGTAAAATAAATGTATCTTTTAATTGATATGTCTAGTCAATTAAATGGAAATGCTTAATGACGTATTTCAAAAACTTATTGAAATTCAGTTAAAGGCAGGAAGATTTTACTATGTCTGTATGTCACATGTATGAATTTAGGTTCATGTGAATATCAAGAAATGTATGACTTTAAAAATATTGTGTGTGTGTGTGATTTTTATTATTATACCACAGTATCTAAACACTGGAAGTACATTAGTGTTTGGGTTTTTTTCCCCCCTCAGCCTCTGCAAAGGATAGAAAATGAAGTGGAACTCTTAGGAGAACATCTTCCAGTAGGAGGTTTTACTTACCCTTCCTCAGCCCATCCCCCAACATTACCTCCATCAGCTCCTTTGCAGTTCTTAACACATGATCCTTTGCATCAAGAGGTGTCCTTTGGAGTCGTAAGTTTTCATTCAGTGTTATTATTTGCTTTGATAACTTGTTTTGAGTTATTTCAATGTAACTCTACATATTTAGAATTTTGAATGTATTGTTGAAATCATTGGTGTTGGGAAAGTGTATTTAGAAATATACATGTTTTAAACTAGTCATTGCATCTATGTGAACATTTAAGAAATATTAAATACCACTTGAATAGTAAAGAACTTTATAGGTTGTTGTTTTTTTAAGAGACTTTGACATTAAATAAAAGGTAGAATGATCTTAAATTGTCTAAACATTTTTTCTCCTACAGCCTTATCCTCCATTTATGCCCCGGAGGCTCACAGGACGAAGTAGATACCGATCCCAGCAGCCAATACCACCTCCCCCTTATCATCCCAGCTTACTACCATATGTGTTGTAAGTTCTTTCTTATTTTGATGAGTTCTAAATTTGGCTTCTTGAGATTCTCTTTCTTTTATGAGGATCTTCTATGTGATGTATAATTTAGAGTGTTAAATATTTGTATTTAATGTTAGTGGTTGGGTATGGGGCTATTTAAGGGTGAAAGAGAAGAGTCAATGACAAAGGAGAAGTGGGGGAAGAAGAAATTTTGAGCCATAAAATAGGTTTACCAAATCTAAAGGTAGGAAAGTTAAAATTTTTGCTACTTTCACAATTGGCATCACTTGCCATCTTCTTTGATTATCCAGCTTTTGATGCTGCTGTTTCTCTCAGTGGAAGAGAGAAAGAGAAGTTATGTCTATTCCTTATAAATACTCTGTTAGAGGTCCTGGCTGGTTAGAGCATCGTCCCAGTACCCCAAGGTTGCAGGTTAGATCCCTGGTCAGGGCACGTAAAAGAAGCAACCAATAAATGTATAAGTGAATGGATCAACAATTCCATGTTTTTTAATTAAAAAAAAAAAGAAAGGAAAATAAATACTCGGTTAGAATTACGTTTGTAGCAGAAGCACTCATGGGTTAAATATATCTTTAGTTCTCTCTCATGTAATGAAGTCCAGAAGTAGGCAATTCAGATATGATTTTTTCCCCCTAATATATTTTATTGATATTTTACAGAGAGGAAGGGAGAGGGAGAGAGAGTTAGAAACATCGATGAGAAACATCAATCAGCTGCCACCTGCGCACCCCCTACTGGGGATGTGCCCGCAACCAAGGTACATGCCCTTGACCAGAATCGAACCTGGGACCCTTGAGTCCGCAGGCCGACGCTCTATCCACTGAGCCAAACTGGTTAGGGCCAGATATGATTTGTTTAGCCCCATAACTCTGAGGAAGGGTTCTGCCATCCTATGGCTTCCTCTAAAATGGCTCCTCAGGTTCCAGCTATTAAGTCAGCATTCTAGCCAGTAAAAATGAAAGTGGATCTCTGCCTACCTGCCTCCTCTCAGGAATACTTCCTAGAAGATCCATGTATTACTCCTGCCAAATCCCATGGGCCAAAATGTAGTCTTATGTCTATAATTACCTGCTAGGAAAGCTAGGAAATGTTGTCTTTAAGGTCATGTGCCTATTTTATACTATTTTGATCATTGTAGCTCTATTGCAAGTCTTAAATCAGATAGGATAAGTCTCCCAACTTAGTTCTAAAATGATTTAAAGTCTTTTGTGTGAGCCATATAAATTTTTAAATCAAATTAGTTTCTACTTGAAAAAAGGCTTGCTGAGGAGATCAGTTGGGGAGAAAATTGACATCTTAATATTGACTCGTCTAGTCAGTTAACTTACACAGTATATCTCTCTATTCTTTTTAAGTTTATCCTTACAGTATTTTTGCAGTTTTTATTGTGTAGGTCTTGCATATGTTTTGTTGAATTCATTCCAAATATTTTATGTGATTTTATGCTATTGTGAATGATATTTTTTTAAGTGTCAGTTTTTGTTTATTGTTAGTGAAGGCAGTTTTTTTAAAGGGTTGCCACTGATTAACCCCAGCCATTTGTCCCTATAGCACTGGTTTTGTTTTTCCTGTTCATGGAAGTAATGTAGTAATGTATCAATGCTAGTGTTGGTTATTTTCACTGCAGATCAATGCTTCCAGTGCCACCTGCAGTAGGCCCAACTTTCAGCTTTGAATTGGATGTGGAAGATGGAGAAGTAGAAAATTACGAGGTGAGTAGGTGAACTTGAATTAAGTTGGGGAATATTGTGTGCATAAAAAGTACCGTAATACTCAACTCATTCATCTAATTAAACATTATTAAGTGAATCCTTTGTACATTTCAAGATATAAATATGTTTGAAAAAAGTGTTCAGCATCCTTAAGGATATTTTGTCATGTACCACACAGCTCTGATAAAGAGACAGACTTTTGGTACTCTCTTAGAGTTACATACAACTCCTATGAGAGAATGTAAATGAGAAAACAGTGAATTATAAATTGATGTTCTCAAAGATTTTGTGGAAGCCAGAAGTGTTTGAATTGATTCTTGAAGGATGGGAAGACTTTTTCGTGCATAAGGTTGAAGCAGGAAAGTGCTGGATATTCTTGAGGAATTGCATATAGTCTGTGGCTAACGTGAGATTTGATTGGAAAGCTTAACTGGTTGTCCTTGAGTGTCCTGCTAGAGAATGGACAGAATTTTGAATATTATGGGATGAAGGAGCTGCTACATTTTTTGGTGCTAATGGATCTATACTTTTATGAGTCAAAACTCTGCTAGTAGCATGAAGGAATAATATAGATGGGAGAGGTTAAGAAGTTGGTGGTGGGGAAACCTATTTAATAGGTCAGGCAATAAATTATAAAACCATGCAAGTTCCGAACTATAGGAACTGCAAATAGAAAAGAGTACATCTTCAGAGACTTTTTTAACATTTGAACCAACAGGAGTAGAGTTAGGGGTGTGAGTGGGAGGGTTGCAAAAGAAGATGCTCTACAAAAACTGTAGTAACTCACAAAGAAGGCAGAAGATGACAGTAGGTCAAGTAGATGACATAATCTAATTTAGATGATGTTGATGTTATAGTATTTGAAGTTAGGAATAGGAGGTGCAGTTTAGGGGTTGAAAGGCAAATTCGGATTTGGGTATGTTGAATGTGAGTGACTGTATGTATGACTTGGTTTTGATACTGCCAGCTATCTTTCTCACCCCAGCCTCACTTAGTTTCTATTTATACAGTATGAATACAGATGCTCCTTGGCTTATGATGGGGTTACGTCCTGATAAATCCATTGTAAGTTGAAAATATCATAAATTGAAATGCATTTAACCTACTGAACATCATAGCTTAGCCTACCTGGTTTCTAATGAATGCATGTCGCTTTTGCACCATTGTGAAGTGGAAAAATCGTAAGCCAAACCATCGTTAATTGGGACATCTGTGCTGGAACACTTTTTTTTTTTTTTAGGTGAACTGAACCTGGGGAGAGGGAGGAGAGATCTCACACACAAACAATCTTAAATCATCTTTGTTTTATTTTTTAAATGCATGTGGAAGAGATCAGGCCAAATGCTATATTCTTCTGTAGTTTTCAGAATGCCATTATACCACTTTCTACATATATAATCACATTGCAGTGTCCTTTGGCTTTCATTCCCAGATTCTTAAGAAAGGGGCTGTAATAATTTCCTGATTTTGTTTCTAGAACACTCTTTATGTTAGTTTTGTACAGAGCGGTAAGGAAAGGAGTTGGTTCTCTTTTTAGGTATTCTTTTAGGTACTGAAATTGAGTCTTCTTTCATGCAACTGAAAGGACAGCTTTTCGTTAAACAAATTATATACATATACCAATGGAAAAACAGTGATACTATCCCAGTGTAGGGAAAATATTTTGTATTTAGCATTGGAATCCTTTCTGGACTGTATTTTGGATTGAATATGTTTGATCTTCTGCAAAGTCATGCTTTAATTCAATCAAGAAAATCTTGCTTGCTTTTCTGGTTTTATCTCAATAGTGTGCACACCTACAACACTCCCTAGTCCAGAGTACTCATCATTTTTTAGTCTACCCTATACATCTTGCCTATGTGCTTTTACTCCCCTTGATCCTTCTGCCCAATTATTTTCCCCCCTTCCTCTACATTTTGAAACTACTTCTATGAAAGACATTTCTAGTCCATTATCAGATCTAAATGTCCCTCTCCCTCCTTTTTGTTCTTATAAAACCATATGTAATAATCATGTCGTGCCTTCAGTTATCTTGCCTCTGGATCATATAAATTTGTTGAGGGCTTGGTTATCATTACATTCTCCTTTCAATAAGGGCTTAATGAACATATTTTATTGAATATAATTGTCATATTTGTGTTAGTTGACCTAAGTGTCCTATTATACAGGAGAGGTATAATAAATATAGATAAGCTATATCATAAATTTTATATGCTAATTGTAATCAGCACCAATTTAACAACTTACTAGTCTAGCATTTAGAAGGACTTAGGGGCATTCATGTTCACAAAGGGGAAGCAATTTCAGGTGACCCAATTCTCCAAATGAAGCTGTACCAAAATCAGTGTCGTGGTGTCATTATATTAAAACAGCCATCACAGCATTAGTTATTGAGATTTTTTTTTTTGAGAAATTATTTGTTCATCTCATCTGTCATCATTTCTTTGTTACCCATTCTGTTAACCCTGTGGCAGCCTTTAAAGGGGGAAAGCAGCACACAAAGGGCTGCCTGATTTTAGAATAAAGCAAATGAATAATTAGAGCCATTGAAAACTGGGAGAAAGGAGGTACTTGTATAAAACCAGTAAGCATAATCGCTGCAATACATTGAAACATCAGTTATGCTAAAATTCATGAATTCATAGTGATACTTAAAAAAACACACTCAGTGGTCTTATTCATCCTGCACTTTATATATGATTTATACTAACTGAATGCAATTTGGTATGGGGCAGTTGTTCAGTATAGAAGTATTTCATCTAATAAATGAAGAAAGAATGATAGAATTAAAATACTACCATTTTGCCATCTTTAATGAATAAATGGACCTAGGCAATGTTCCATCAGTGGCTCCTAACATAACAATTAGGTGTGGTGAGCTATGATTGAAATACTCAAATCCACCAATTTATAGGAAATACAGGGGACAAGAAAACTCAAGTCAGGGTGGGGTGGTTCAGTCAACAAAATTCAGACTGAGAATTTCTACAGGCCATTGACCTGTTTTCTTCAATAAATACAAAATTTTAAAAAGATACTTGAGACAATATCAAGCAATGGGAATAGATGGATTTATTTGGATTATGATTTGAATAAACTATTTTTAAAAGTGTTTTGAAAGGAATTGAAACAGACATTTGACAAAGAATTATAAGGTGTGATGATGATGATGATGATGTGATTTATTCCCTTTTAAAAAAATCTTTCCTTTTTTAGGGTGGTGGTGTTCAACTTGGGGATAGTTTTATCCCCAAGAGGATATTTAGCAACATATGGAGACATTTTTTATTGTTACAACTGGGTGGGCGGGTGTTACTGGCATTTAGCAGAGATGCTGCTAAACATCCTACAGTGCACTGAACAGCCCCCCACAATAAAAGTTTATCTAGCCCAAAATGTCAAAAGTGCTGAAGTTGACAGACTGTTTTAAAGATACATACAAAACTGTTAATGAAATAACCATGTTTTAGTTTTGTTTGAAAAGTATCTGGTATTTAGAAGTAGACAGTAATAGGTGAAATAAAATTAGCCATGGATTGTTGAGCCTGAGTAATGGGAATATGGAATTTCATTATACTGTACCTCTTCTTTAGTATGTATTTAAATTTTTCCACAATAAAAGTAGTTTTTTTAAAAATTACTGCAATAGAAAAATTTAAAGCAAGTTAAAATATATTTCCTTTTCCATCAACAGGCCCTTTTAAACCTGGCAGAGAGACTAGGAGAAGCTAAGCCACGAGGACTGACTAAAGCAGATATTGAACAACTTCCTTCTTATCGGTTCAATCCTAACAACCACCAGTCAGAACAGACTTTGTAAGTACATTTTTCTGACATCACTCTGTTAAATTTTCTTTTCTACCTTTATGAAATAAAAGCCTGAGAGCCATAGATAACTTGATAAAGTAACCTTTATTTCATAATCTTGGCCTATGTTATCTAGTTAGGTAGCAGCTAGTCACATGGGGCTGCTTAAATTAAATAAAATTGAAAGTTAAATTTCTTAGTAACACTAGCTAGTGATGCTGTATTGAAAGATTTAGAACATTTCTGTCACTTCAGAAAATTTTATTCGACAGTGCTGTTCTGGAATTTTAGGTTGCCCAAAAATTTTATGATCTCTGATTCAAACTGCAATATTTTATATATGATTAAAGTCTCATACATGTAAAGTTCGAAGTTTTTACTTAAAGATTCTGCTTATTATAGTATCTTCTTTATAGAAATTCTACTGAGATATAATTCACATTTATAGTGATTCTTAGTATATTCAGCCTTTTGCAACCATCTTCATAAGCAAATTTATACCATTTTCATCACCTCAAAAAGAAACTCGTTACCCATTAGCAGCCATTCCCCGTATCTTTCCAATCCTCTTCACCCTGGCACAAACTTTTTTTTTTTTTTTTAAGCTCTATAGAGGTGCCTATTCTGGACATTTCACATAAATGGGCTCATATAATATATGGTCTTTTTAATCTGGCTTCTTTCACTTAGCTTGTGTTCAGGGTTCATCGTGTCATAACTTATATCAGTATTTCATTCCTGTTTATGACCAAGTAATATTTGATTGTATGGATACACTAGATATTGTTTGTCCTTTCCTCAATTGATGAACATTTGGGTTGTTTCCACATTTTGTCTAATATTAATAACTAGAGGCCCGGTGCACAAAATTCATTCACGGGGGCCGGGGGGGGTGTCCCTCAGCCCAGCCTGCACCCTCTCCAATCTGGGACTACTGGCTCCCAACTGCTCGCCTGCCTGCCTTCCTGATTGCCCCTAACTGCTTCTGCCTGCCAGCCTGATCACCCCCTAACCACTCCCCTGCCAGCCTGATTGATGTCTAACTGCTCCCCTGCCAGCCTGTTTGCCCCCAACTTCCCTTCTCTGCTGGCCTGGTCACCCCTAACTGCCCTCCCCTGCAGGCCTGGTCCCTCCCAACTGCCCTCCCCTGCTGGCCATCTTGTGGCGGCCATCTTGTGTCCACATGGGGGCAGAATCTTTGACCACATGGGGGCAGCCATCTTGTGTGTTGGAGTGATGGTCAATCTGCATATTACTCTCTTATTAGGTAGGATAGAGGCCTGGTGCATGGGTGGGGGCCAGCTGGTTTGCCCAGAAGGGTGTTCCGGATCAGGGTGGGGGTTCCCTTGGGGCTTGGGGCGGCCTGGGCGAGGGGCCTGTGGTGGTTTGCAGGCCGACCACGCTCCCTGGTGACCCAAGCAGAGGCCCTGATATCTGGGATTTATTTATCTTCTACAATTGAAACTTTGTAGCCTTAAGTGGAGGCCTGGGTGTGCGGAAAGCTTGGCTTCCTCCATCACCGGGGAAACCCAAGCCTCCCTTCTGCTCTCTCCGTGGCCGTAGCCATCTTGGCTGGGTTAATTTGTATACTCGCTCCTGATTGGCTTGTGTGCATGGCTTGTGGGTATAGCAGAGTGATGGTTAATTTGCATATTACTTTTTTATTTGATAGGATACTGCTGTGAACATTTATGTACAGATTTCCCTTGCTCCAAAAGTAGAGCATTTCATAAACCAAAATGACATGAAGTGAAGAAGCAGTTACCATTAATTTATATGGAAAAATTTTTGAGCATTCATAGCTCCAAAAAATAACCTATCAAATTATACCAAAAAACATAAAACATAAAGTAACATTAACATACAGTAAAAGCAAGAATGATATGATAAATACACAGTTTATATAAAGTAGAAATAATATATGTACAGTGTAGTTTAACTTATCAGAATTGGGAAAATTGAGAGCACATTGGAACTGGCTGAGAGGTGGTGGTGATGGCGTGTTGGCTGAGTTATCAGGGAGGGGAGATAGGAGGTACAGGAGAGGAAGAAGGTCATCTGTTAACATGCAATTGTTGTCTGACTTCATCATGGGAGGCAGGTCACCACCATCTACACCTCTGTGCCATTTACCTATCTATTTTTGTTTCTTGTGTTTTCAGTATCTCAAACCATTGCCTACTTGGAAGTCATGAAGATTGACTCCTGTGCTTTCTTCTAAGATTTTACAATTTTTGGCTTTTACGTTTAGGCCTTTGCTCCATTTCTGAGTTAATTTTTGTGTATTGTGTGAGGTAGTAGTCCAACTTTTTTTTTTTTTTTTTTTTTTTTTTTGCATAAGACTATCCAGTTCTAGCACCCCTTTGTTGACTATCATAGTACTTTTTTAGTATTAACACATTGCAAATGGATCACAAGAATTGTCATGTTTTCTGTTCTAAGGCTTGTGGCCAATCACAAGAATACTTGAAAAAAATATTAGCTTATAAGAACATGTAATAAATAACTTCAAAATGCAATGGGTATTTAATTTTAAAGCGTGCCATTGACATTTATGTAAAATATTTTTTGTACTCGTTCAATAGAAACTTATCTGGCCACTGGGTAAATCTAGCAATGAAACTACTGGTCTGCAGTGTGTTAAGACTAGCTTGGGCCCTAGCCAGTTTGACTCAATGGATAGAGGATTGGACTGTATACTGGAGGGTCCTAGTTCGATTCTGGTCAAGGGCACATGCCCAGGTTGTGGGCTCAATCCCCAGTGTGGGGCGTGCAGGAGGCAGCTAATCAATGATGCTCTGTCATCATTGATGTTTCTCTCTCTCTCTCCCTCTCTCCCTTTCTGAAATCAATAAAAATTTAAAAAAAAAAAAAAAAAGACTAGCTTGGACGTTAAACCAGAGATTTCCTGATGATCTCTCAGTAAAGAAAAGTACTTTTACTACATGTGCTAATATCATGATTTTTTGTGTGTGTGTCTTAAAATTTAAATGACATTTTGATAAGGAAGATGGTAAGTGGTTTTTTGGGGGGGCTTCGGTAGTCATAACAAAACAGAAAACCACTTGGTTTTATGGTTAAATTACCTTTTTCCTTTTTTTAGGTGTGTAGTATGCATGTGTGATTTTGAGTCAAGGCAGCTACTTAGAGTTTTACCCTGTAACCACGAGTTCCATGCCAAGTGTGTCGACAAATGGCTTAAGGTAAAGTGATGGCATCTGAGAAGAGAATAACATTGAATTTTCTTTTTATTGAGCATAGTTTCATGAAGAGTAAGTCCATCATTGGTGGAGGGTGGGTAAGGAGGTAAGATATTTGAGTAATATATTTCAAACACAGCTTTCAATATGATTTCTAAAAATGAAGAGAAAAGGCCAGCAAAAATGAACTATAATCATCATCATGGGAGTGATTTTGTAAAACCTGAAAAGTGGTTATCTGTCTTTCATAATGAGTACTAGAGGCCCAGTACATGACATTCGTGCACTGGGAGGGGGGGGTGTCCCTCAGCCCGGCCTGCGCCCTCTTGCAGTGCAGGACCCCTTGGGGGATGTCTGCCTGCCGACCTAGGCCCAATCCCCCCTTGCAGTCTGGGGCTCTCACAGTCCGGACCCCTCACTCTTTACCACCCACCTGCAGTGGCGGGAGGCTCCAGCCAACGCTGCTGCACTCACCAGCCTTCTGGCTGAGCGGCGCTCCTACGTTGAGCATCTGCCTCTGGTGGTCAGTGCGCATTGTAGTAACCGGTCATTCCGCCATTTGGTCAGTTTGCATATTAGGGTTTTATTATATAAGGATGTCCTAACTTTCTCATGGTATGTAGGGGTAAGGCCTGGGTTCATTAGGCCAGTTTCCTGTGTTTAGAAGGGGACCTCACTGGAGCTCCTTTGTCAGAGATTTACATGGGAACAAACCTCTAGTGCTTTTAATTCTGACCCTTTTTTTCTTTTGTAGATACTAAAAAATTTTTTTAAGTCCAAAGGACACAAATTAGTTAACTTTATGTTGTGTGGGAATTTTTTAGAATATTCTCATTAGGAGATAATAATATTGGGTTAGATAACTTCCCAGTTTGGTGAGGAAGACAGATGAGCACAGATTAAGGGTACCCAGTTTAGCCCAAACTGAATCCTGAAGGTGAAGAGTCTGAACTTTTAGAAAAATAAAGCATTAAATACGCTCAACCCTGACATGTGAGAAGAGAGAATAATCAGAAAACCACAGGTTCCATGTGGCTGATAACTAGTGTATGCTAGTGGCAAGAGAAGAGACAGATGTTCAGAAATGTAACCAGTGACCAGCTTATTGTGAAGTCACTGTGAAGTGGAGGGAGTTTGGGCTTGATATCTTGAAAGTGATGTGGAAGAGATATGAGTGAGATTGTATGTTAGAAAGATCACTGGCCATTGTTTAGAGAATGAACTACAAGGAATAATTTCTGAAAGGCAGGAAGATGGAATAAGGATGTTCTGAGCCATACATAGCACAAATAGTGGCAATTAAATGAAAAGAAAAGGACTGATTTGAAAGCTATTATAATAAAGAAATGAGAGTATTTGATGAATAATGGATTATAGAAAGAGAGCAGGTGATGCCTATGTTGATGGCTTTAGCAACTCAGCAAATGGTGGTGTCATTTGTTGAGATGGAGTTTTTTAAGCCAGTTAATTAAATTTGTCTGAACTGGTGATGGATAATGTTGTCTATATGGTGAAGGTAGACCCTTTAAAAAAATTAATCAAAAATAAAACCAAAAAAATCAATCATAGGTTATTAGTTTTTTTAGATTTAATGGGGTATTTTTTAAAAGACATATTAAATTATTGCTTTGTACCCTCTTCAAAGAACAAAGAATGTAGAAACTATATGGGAAGTAAAAAGAGTTCCATTGCTTTTAATATGTTTCATTGTGTAAGTCACAATTCAGACAAGTTTTCTCTTTTGTGTTTTAGGCAAATCGTACTTGCCCAATTTGTCGAGCTGATGCTTCAGAAGTGCATCGGGATTCAGAATGACCAACCTAAGAGCACAAATTTAATTTGGGTGTTCCTCATCACATGTATATACGGACTATCCATTGAACTTAATCTGTGTGGCTTCCAGCCCTCCCTTTACCAAAAGGGTCAATGGACCTTTCTTTGCACTGTGTGACTTAATCAACTATAAAAGCTTACAATTAGTCTTCATAATTATGGGATTGTTATACTAACCGTGTGATTGGAACTCCAAAGACTTTTTCTTTAGCTTAATTTTGTGTGTGCACTAACATTCCCTGGTTTTTGTGTGATCATTCCGAGTGTTGCTGCAAGATTACAGTGGACGTGATCTTTTAGCATGTGCTTTTATAAAAAGTGGTAGCTCCAGATGATATAGCAATCTACCTTATATAGAGCCTTCAGAAACTGTGAGTGGAAATGAATGCAACGTATGACTGTTGGTGATAAATGTATCTCTGTGTGTGAGAGAGAGTGTGTAACTACTTGTGTGCAGGCATGGTAGCTAATGTGTGTATGAGATCTATATACCAGCATGTACCAAGAATGTGTGTGTAGTTTTAATTATGCTGCAATGTATAATCTGGTGTGTTATTTAAACAGCACTAGTACTGTACACTGGTTTTTTTTCCCCTTGTGTTTGCTGTTGCACACTGATTGCTAAGGGTGCATCAATTACAAGCATTGAATACTCCATCCCCTTCCCTCCCGATGAATGGAATGAGAAAAGCCGCCTTCCTTTGCTTCAGGCAGCTGTCACCTTTTCTTCATTGGTGGTCCAAGTGGGTCACTTAAGAAAAAAAAGTGTAACAGATCTCACTCCATGAACCTGATTTTTTTATTCTGTTCTGAAAACTTTTTAAATCTCCAATTTGCTGTTTCCAAAAAGAAGGTGCAATATCATACATCATCAGTTAGCAATATTAGCATTTCAATCAATGATTTGAATGTTGATACTTGTTTTTTCCTTTACATTTCCAGTAAGCTTCTTAAGGAAGTACTTGTGATTTTTTTTTTTTAATGTTTAGATTGTAGTCTATTCTGAAGATATTTGAGTAATATATTTCTAAGAATACCACTGGTCCCATGAAGTCTCACTTCCTTGACTTCCAACAGAACAAAATCTGTTAGCTAACTCAGCTTGATTTCTGGTATATGTTCTTTGTTCAAGCTCCCATGGGCAACTAAGTTGTTTTAAGAAAACTGTATTTCTGTTTGAGTTAATTCACCTGCCAAGCTCCAACTCTGAAAGTTGTCTAGTTCTTCTCTCAGTAAATGTGCTTCTCATCAAAACCCTCGATTCCAGGATGGATCAAGTGCTGTGACAGCTCTAGTTCCTTAGACCTGATGTGCTTTGATGTTTTATTGCTTTTTTTTTTTTGAATGAGAAAAATATTATAACAGGTGTCCAAAATACTTGCAGTACAATGAAGATATGATTTTTGTATAAAAAATAATGCTGTAAAACAGGAATTGACCTTCATTTAGTTGATCTGAAATATTTTCATACATAGCTGTGTGGTTTTTTTTAATAGATTTATTGAGCATAATGCAGATTGTTTAAATTCAGTTTTCCAGCAGTGTTTAGATTCCTCTCTCATTCTTTGTGTGCTCAACATTGCCTGCCTCTTCCCTGCGGTTGATGTCATTGCTTTGCAGTAGCACAAGCTGTGTAGTTCCAGTCAGGATTGTGATGATTTGCTGCCAGCCTCACTCAGCTTTCAGTTGGCTCTGTGTTGGTCTTCTACTCAAACAGTGTTAACTACTTTTACTGCCATGCTACTTGCCTTCCCTTGAAATCTCTATAAGCTCATCACAGCTTAGAGTTCAGTAAAGTCAATTTACACAGAAGCACAATTTTGCCCTTTTCCAAACACTGTTGCCTCTAGTCATACAAATAGAATTTTGCATACTTTGTTTGCCCTTAAATTTGTCAGTGCATCATAAATACATCTAAACAGTGATAACATGCACATGTTACTTTTAAATCATTAGGAATCCCCCACCTATTCCTGATGAATAAAAAGTTTGTTAAAGACCAAAATTATTGGCATAATAATCAGCTACATTACAAATCACGTAGAGTTTAATCTTTATTTTTTTTAATTAAAAAAATCATGTTTAAAATGGCAAAAGCCCATCTTATACATAGACTCTTTTATATAGCTGCAAAAAATTTTTTATCTGTACAGATCTAATGTAACACTACTACACTCAGTATTCATTTTATTGAAGCATGCAAGTAAAGCACTTTTTCTAATTTATATAGATACCTAATTAACAAGGCACATTGTACTAATGACTAGGAAAAGTAGCTCTTTCTTCCCTCTGACGATGAATTCTTGTCATAATATCCCTTTTCCAGTAAGTTTTTGAGAGGCAGTTGGCAATTTAGGAGGCAGCAGGGTCTATTGATAAAATTCTGAATTGTTGGCTCTTGTGACTGATCTCTCTTTGGGAATGTCTTTTCTTTGCATGGGCCTCTTAGAGATGTGTGCAGACTTGCTTATTAAGTGGTTAGTACATATTAGGAGTATACATGCATGTGCTCTGAACCAGCTCAGACTAGCCAAAATGAGCAGCTTTGTGGCTAGCAAAAGAGAAAGAGCAGTTGATTTGTTCCAGCTGTTGTCACCTTGGGTGATGCACCAGATAGCAGGCAAATGTTGGTTTGTTGCCTTCTTCCTCTTTCCTCCTAAAACAATATTGGCTTTACCATCTTAACTCTGCTTTGGGGTTTTGTTTTGGGGTTTTTTGTCTTTGACATGAATTATCATCTTTGATTTTTTTTTCTTTTTTTCCGCCAGCCTCCCCCATCTTACCCCCCAAAACAGAACAAAACAAAAAATAAGTCAAGGCCTCCAGGTATTGAGATCTCATTAGGATTTTCTGTCCTGATTTTTCTTTTTCTTTTTTAAGCAAAATTTTAAAAATGTGGAAGCATATTTAGATTTTATACACTCTCTCAAATGTGATTTGTTAAAGATTCTTAAATTTGGGCCTCTTAAATATTTTGAATGAGATCTATAATTCACTTGTGCGAATATTTTTCATATATGTCTTTAGGCCTTCATTAGGAACCTATTTTCCCCCTGTTGTACATTGGGTTACCTCATTTTGCTGTTTGTTTCAGATTATGAAAGCTTACAGGGGTGTTTTTGGAATCATTTGCTGAGTCATTTCCTCAAATCATATTCCATTGTATCAGTTAACATAGTTTTAAATGTATGTATTATAAATATCTGTAACCAAATCATTTGAAGGCTTGATAAATTTTTAACAAAATTTGTACATTTTTTATGAAAGTTACTAGTAATGCTTTACTAAGTAGTGCAATGAATTTTTATTTTTAATCCCTGTGCCCAATTTTGGAGTTGAGAGGGTTGTTGGTAATAAATGTATGATGTACACTTAACATATTTTGTTGTGTTATGTTACTGTGTGGGAAGGGTGGGGGTTGTGTGTGCTTGAGGGAGGGGGTTGGGGATTCCAGCAAGAAGAGCTGTTGAGCTACTAGCAGCTAGATTTAATTTTTAGACTAATTCCAATTTTGTTTCTGCATTTGTGTAAACATCTTTGAAACACAAAGCAACTAGTATTTTAACATGTGGTACATCCTATATAATAAAAGGCTAATGTGCAAATTGTCCCCTTGACTGGGAGTAGGGCCAGCTGGGGCAGGGCCAGCTGGCCAACTGCCATGGCCCCTCCTCCCAGCCGGCCTAGCCCGATAGGTCCCCATCGAGGTGAGCTGGCTGGATCCCACGTGTGCATGAATTCGTGCACCGGGACTCTGGTGATTATATAAAAAGGCCAAAAAGATAGCCAAGTTAGCCACATTTGTGGCATAAGCTTATTGAACAGAGAAGTATAAGTAGGTAACGATTTCTTTCTATATATGTTAACTGTAAGATGCAGGAAATAAGATTACAATAGACAATTGGGGATATTTCATTATATTAGTGACAGCTTACATCCAACTTACTGTCAGCATAATAATGGAAAGAGAAGCTGCTGCTTGTCATTTTCCATACGTGTTTGTGTGATTCCTTCCCTTTGACTAAAAAAGGAAGAAAATAAAAGCAACCTACTTATATACAGTATATGCTGACTGTGTTACTTAAGAAGGAAAGTAGAAGCAAAATACAAGAAAAATTGAGGCCAAATAATAGATTCCAACATTATTTTGTCTTTCAGGAAACAGTCATTCTTTGGCGTAAGAGAAGGGAATGCCCTCTGACTGGTCCCAGTACTCAGTTGACAGAAGCATTCAGAAAAGTGACCAAGGCCTGACTGTTTCCCTCATTTTTCCAGCATATTTGAAGGAGTGTTTGTGTTGGACCTTGAATGTCTTAAGAAACCCAAAACTTGTGCTGTCTTATGGCAATGGTATTTACTGCTCAGTTAAATACCCATGCATGCTGCCACATCCCCTACCCCAGTGGTCGGCAAACTCATTAGTCAACAGAGCCCAATATCAACAGTACAACGATTGAAATTTCTTTTGAGAGCCAAATTTTTTAAACTTCTTCTAACGCCACTTCTTCAAAATAGACTTGCCCAGGCTGTGGTATTTTGTGGAAGAGCCACACTCAAGGGGCCAAAGAGCCTCATGTGGCTCGCGAGCTGCAGTTTGCCGACCACAGCCCCACCCATAGTAAGGCTGGGAGCCCATGCAGCTGGCTCTGACAACAGGCCTGGAAGCACAGGCCATGTGGGGAACATGGAAAAGCCACATCCTTTCCTTGCTGTGGTGATGCAGCCCTGGGTCCCAAGTCACTTACCTGGAAAGGAGCTGTTCTGGAAAGGCACTAGACTCTCAGAGGTCCTTAAGATGTGAAAGGTGAGCTCTTAGGACTTAGCTTTGCCAATTTATTTGTCCATTTTATAAGTTTTCCATCTTACTATGGTTTGATTGTACTAAACCTTAAACACCAAATGTGCCAATTAAACATCACTGGCTACAATTATTTCTCTTTTTTTTAATTTAATCTTTATTGTTCAGATTATTACAATTGTTTCTCCTTTTTCCCCCCATAGCTCCCCTTCACCCTGTTCCCACCCCACCCTCTGCCCTTACCTCCCTCCCACTGTCCTCATCCATAGGTGTACGATTTTTGTCCAGTCTCTTCCTGCACTCCCCATACCCCTTTCCCCCTGAGAATTATCAGTCCACTCCCTTTCTATGCCCCTGATTCTATTATATTCACCAGTTTATTCTGTTCCTCAGATTTTTAATTCACTTGATTTTTAGGTTCACTTGTTGATAGATATGTATTTGTTGTTCATAATTTTTATCTTTACTTTTTTCTTCTTCCTCTTCTTAAAGAATACCTTTCAGCATTTCATATAATACTGGTTTGGCGGTGATGAACTCCTTTAGATTTTTCTTATCTCTGAAGCTCTTTATCTGCCCTTCAATTCTGAATGATAGCTTTGCTGGGTAGAGTAATCTTGGTGGTAGGTTCTTGCTATTCATCACTTTGAATATTTCTTGCCACTCCCGTCTGGCCTGCATAGTTTCTGTTGAGAAATCAGCTGACAATCCTATGGGTGCTCCCTTGTAGGTAACTAACTGTTTTTCTCTTGCTGCTTTTAATATTCTCTCTTTGTCTTTTGCTCTTGGCATTTTAATTATGATGTGTCTTGGTGTGGTCCTCTTTGGATTCCTTTTGTTTGGGGTTCTGTGCACTTCCTGGACTTGTAAGTCTATTTCTTTCACCAGGTGGGGGAAGTTTTCAGTCATTATTTCTTCAAATAGGTTTTCAGTATCTTGCTCTCTCTCTTCTTCTGGCACCCCCATAATTCTGATGTTGGTATGCTTGGAGTTGTCCCAGAGGCTTCTTACACTATCTTCAACTTTTTGGTTCTTTTTTCTTTTTGCTTTTCCGGTTGAGTGTTTTTTGCTTCTTTGTATTTCAAATCTTTGACTTGATTTTTGCGTTCCTCTAGTCTGCTGTTGGGTGTCTGTATAATATTTTTTATTTCAGTCAGTGTATGTTTAATTTCTAGTTGGTCCTTTTTCATATCCTCAAGGGTCTTATTAAATTTATCGGCCTTTTCCATGAAATTCTTGAAAAACCTTATAACCGTGGTTTTGAATTCTATATCCAGTCGTTTCCTCCATTTCTTTCATTTGTGATCTGCTTCTTTGTCTCCGCATTTTCGCTGCTTCCCTGAGTTGGTAGGGTAGCTTTGTATGCTACGTTTCCTATATGGCCCAGTGGGACGGCCTCCCCAGTTACCTGAGGTGGACAATCTTGATGAACCATTTTGTTGACTGTGTGTACAGCCTTATTGTAGATAAGTCTTGATTGTTGTTGGTATCACTGGGAGGAATTGACCTCCAGGCCAATTTGCTGTATCAGCTGTGTCTACGCCGGGAGACCTTCTGTGCTGGAGACAGCCTTATAGGACCAGACTTGCAAAATTGCAAAAGCCTCTGTGCTCAGCTTTGATGGGGCGGAGTCTCAGGGCTGAGCAGACAGTCTTGGCTTCCCGTCAGCCCTGCCCTTGCACACGTGCCTCCGGACCTCTGCCTTCCGCGGCTCCCCTGAGTTTCCGCCTGACAGTTCAGATTCCCCCCGTAAGAGCGTGGGTCCCCAGGGGCTCACATGGAACTGGGGTTCAGTGCAGTCGGAACGGGGGTTCAGTGCAGTCAGGAGCTTCCGACTCCCTTCTGCTAGGGAGAGCCAGCGGCAACCTCCGCACTCTTCTCTGCGCGCACTTGTGTGCGTGCACGCACGCCTCCAGACCCCTGCCTGCCTCAGCTCCCCTGAGTCTCCGAGTCTCCTTGTGCCTTTCTCTTTACCTGATAGTCCAGACTCCCCCCGAATGAGCCTGGGTCCATGGGGTTTCGCCCGGATCTGGGGTTCAGTGCAGTCGGAACTGGGGTTCAGTGCAGTTGGGGGCTTCCTTCCCCCTACCGCCAGAGAAAGCCAGCCAAGCACTCAGCCGCCCTTCCTCTCTGCGCACGTGTCTCCGTACCTCAGCCCTTTGCAGCTCCTCTGATTCTCCGTGAGCTTTTCTCTTTCCTTCTAGTTGTAGAATTTCCACTCAGCCAGCTTTCCTGTGGTTCTGGATGATGTCCGATCTGTCTTTTAGTTGTAGTTTTGAAATTGTTGTGCGAGGCAGCAGTTTAGGTGCTTACCTATGCCGCCATCTTGGTTTCTCTCCCCCATTATTTCTTTCTTTTTTTTTTTTAATATATTTTATTGATTTTTTTACAGAGAGGAAGAGAGAGGGATAGAGAGTTAGAAACATCGATGAGAGAGAAACATCTATCAGCTGCCTCTTGCACACCCCCTACTGGGGATGTGCCCGCAACCCAGGTACATGCCCTTGACCGGAATCGAACCTGGGACCCTTGAGTCCGCAGGCCAACGCTCTATCCACTGAGCCAAACCAGTTTCGGACTCATTATTTCTTAATAGCTCACAAGATCTGATTGCACCGGAGAATAAAATTCTTGTAAATATTTGTGTTCAGCTCACTACCAAGTGTTTCAGATCTCTTGTACTTCAGACTAATGAGCTTTATAGATGATGCTGCCCAATCCTATATAATAAAAGGCCAGGAACCATAAGCGGAATGACCGGAACGACTGCTCGACCAATCGCCATGAGGTGCATTGACCACCTTTTGGTCCCTCCCCTTCTCCACCTCCCCCGCCCGCAGGCAAATGGGGAACCACAGGGAAGCAGGTGGGTGGCGGTGGGGCAGGACTGGGGACTGCCAAGCGGGCTGAACGGCTGACCTCTTGGGCCCTCCCCCTAGACCGCAGGCTCCAATGGATCAGTGATGGTGAGCAGGGGAACTGAGGTAGGTGGTGGGAGGACCGAGCTGGCTGTCAGGCCGTTTGGATCCCCAGCTCATCCCTGGCTGCTTGGGGGCTCAGGCCAGTGGGAAAGTGGGCGCCGGCGACTTCACCTCCATCCGCGTGCACTGGGCCGGTCACTGATGGAACGAGCTGCCCACTTGGGGCTGCTCACGCGGGCACCACCTTAGCCGCTGCTGTTGGGGCTTGTGGCACTGACAGAAGCTACGGGGCGTGCCTGTGACCTACCCGGCCTGGCAGTGGAGGCGGTGTTGGGCCTGGGGACTGGCGAATGGGCAGAAGATGGCCCGGATTGCAGGCTAGGCCTACGGACCCTACCCACATGATTTGGTGCGCTGGGCCTCTAGTAAAAGTATAATTAACCACAATGAGTTCAAAGTTCATTTCTGTTCCCCACAAACTAAGTGCAAAACCAAGGGGTTGGTTTTCCCTGGAGGCTCAGGATCTGTCCCATGTCTCTCATGGATGATCATTAGCTTGTAGACACATAACTCCAATCTCTTCTTCTTTCTACACGTGGTCCTTCACATCTCTGTGTCTATCGTCTTCAACTGAGTGGAACAGTGACCTACATACAGGTCTGCTATAGGGTTACCTTAGAAAAAGCCAGAATTGTCCTATCTCAGCAAATCATTTGAATCTGTTCCAACAAATGAACTCAACTCTCCAGAATTTCTTACCATAAAGCATGACCAAAATAATTTTGACCTGAAAAATGTTAAAGGGACTCATTGCTTTATCTTCAGCTGATTTTTTTTAAATTACTTTATTGATTAAGGTATCACATATTTGTCATCAACCCCCCCCTCCATTCCCACCCCAAACCCCCCCACACGCATGCCCCCATCCCCCTGTTGTCCGTGATCACTGGTTAGGCTCATATGCAAGCACACAAGTCCTTTGGTTGATCTATCTCCCTTGTCCCCACCCTCCACTACCTTCCCTCTGAGGTCTGACAGTCTGATCAATGCTGTTCTTGTTCTTCAGTCTATGTTGTTCATCTTTTCCCCTAGATGAGTGAGCTCATGTGATACTAGGAATACACTTATAGGAACCGAAAATGAGACAAGCAATAATGGTTATGCTGAGAGGCAAATGAATCAGTCTATAGTGAGTTTCTTTCTGGGCCAACAGTTCTTTTGAGTCCCGATTTCTATGTCCAACAGTTGTTTATGTGTACATAACAGCAATGATATTTCAGTTCTGGATGATGGACAAATGGTGGTAATGCAGGTCCGACCCTCTCTGGTTTGGTCCTGGGCAAACTGCAGTGACGCACATCTGCTGACTGCTAGTATGGCAAGGCATGGTCAGCGTCTTCCATCTCTGGACTGCTTCTCTTCTGACTTCATGGCTGGAGTACTCCTGTCAATTCCTCTCTGTTGCAGGAATCCACATGGTCTCGGAGTTGTTTCCTAAAATATCCAAACATATTCTCGACCAAAAGTTAGTAAAGGAATATTTTCCATAAATTTGACTTGCGATCCTTTTTCATTTTTTTGCCCAAACGATTTTCCTTTGGCTTGTTTTGACACCATGTATGTTTTACCTGGGTGTCTTGCTGTTAGCATTACAAATGAAAGTTAATTTTCTAAAGTAAAAATTTTCTAGCTGTAATTATTTACAGGCTATTTTTCCTTACATGATATTCTTCTACTATCCCCCCTTTTTTGGTTTAAATATTGGGAGGCTTTTGGAAATTTTATGCTGTAGTCTTGATAGCTTTTAAATTTTACTTTTTTGCACTAAAATGTGACTGCTTTAGGTTCATTATATGTTACGCAATTTTACCATGAGATGAACTACCAATAATCCATAAACACAAAGTAAATTAGTGGTTGACTGGAGCTGAGGGGTAGGAGGGTTGGGGTGACAGCTCAGGAGTGGGGGGTTTTCTTTGGAGGATAATGATAACGTTCTGAAATGGTGGTGAACTTACTGAAAGCTTTAAATATACTGGCTTTGAATATAGTGGGTGAGTTGTATGGTATATGAATTACTTCTTAAAGCTGTTTTTTAAAAAAAACAAAAAACATGGCATATACCCACCAGAATGTCATAATTAAAAAGATTAACACCTTTCCGTGCTACCCTGAGTGGGACCCAGACAGCCTTGTTCTCGATGCCCACGTAACTTAAAGGGAAACTTCCACAATGTCTGGAGCCCCGATGTCCTGCAAATGAAGGATGAGGATGTCCTCAAATTCCTTGCAGCAGGAACCCACTTATGTGGCACCAAACCTTGACTTCCAAATAGAACAGTCCGTCTACAAAAGGAAGAAGAGAATCTGGGAGGAGCTTCTGCTGGCAGCTTCTGCCATTGTTGCCACTGAAAACCCAGCTGATGCCAAAGCCGTATCGTCCAGCGAGCTGTGCTGAAGTTTCCTGGAGCCACTGCTATTGCTGGACACTTCACTCCCAGACCTTCATCAACCAGATCCAGGCAGCCCTCCAGGAGGCGAGACTCCTGGTGGTTACTGCTCCCACGGCTGCCCACCAGCCTCACAGAGGCGTCTTGTGCCAACCTGCCTACCCCTGCTCTGTGCATCACAGACTCTCCTCTGCACTCTGTGGACATCGC
Organism: Cnephaeus nilssonii; assembly: GCF_951640355.1. NCBI lineage: Eukaryota > Metazoa > Chordata > Mammalia > Chiroptera > Vespertilionidae > Cnephaeus > Cnephaeus nilssonii. Next base: position 28,632,828 of record NC_137085.1, read on the forward strand.
CATCCCTTGCAGCAACAAGGGGGCTCACCCAGGGGTCTGAGGTGACCCAGGAAGTTCTGTGCACGTGTGGCACCATCTCCCCTGAGCAGCCATGGGAGGTCATGCCTGATGTCTGCTTCGACAGGGACCCGGAAGAGATTGAAAAGGGAGAGCAGGCCGCTGCTGAAAAGGCCGTGACCAAGGAGGCATCTCAGGGTGAATGGACTGCTCCCGAGCTCACTACTGCTCAGCTGAGGTTGCAGGCTGGCCTGGAGGCGCAGGTGCCCGCTGTGCCTGTCCAGTTTCCTGCTGAAGCCTGGAGTGCTCAGCCGCCACTGAAGACTGGGCTGCAGCCCCCACTGCTCAGGCCACTGCATGGGTGGGAACAACCACTGAGTGGTCCTAAGCTGTTCTTCCACAGACTCTTAAACAGAATGGAAATAAGATTGTCGAAAAATAAAGTTTCTTAAAAAAAAAAAAAACCCATTGGGCATGGCTCAGTGGTTGAGCATTGACCTATGAACCAGGAGATCATGGTTTGATTCTAGTCAGGGCACATGCCCGGGTTGTGGGCTCGATCCCCAGTGGGGGGTGTGCAGGAGACAGCCAATCAATGATTCTCTCTCATCATTGATGTTTCTCTCCTCCCTTCCTCTCTGAAATCAATAAAAAATAAAATTTAAAAAAATGATTAATAATACCATGTGTTGGTGAGGATATGAAGCAACTGGAGTTCTCAGACCCTTGATGGGAATATAATTTGGAGCCACCAACTTAGAAACGTGCTAGACATTATCTACTAAAGTTAAGCATCCCTGTAACCCAGTAATTCCTAGGTACATACCCAACAGAAATGTATGCACCTAAAGGCATGTACGATATAGCCCCAACTGGAACCAACCCAAAGTTTTATCAACTATTAAGTTGATAAATTACAGTTACATTTTACAGTGGTGTTTTATACAGCAAAGAGAAGGAACTAAACTCCCCAAAGCAACATGGGCAAATCTCAACAAATATATTGAATAAGACACAAAAGATTATTCCATGCTGATTATTCTAATTATAGGAAGTTCAAAAACAAGTAAAATGGGCCTATGTTATGTGATGGCATGGTAGTGTGTTATATGGTAGTGATTACCCTTGGCAGGAACTAGAGTAACTGAAAGGAGCAGAGGGACAAGGGGGCATCTCAGCTGTCAGTCATTTTCTATTGACCTATATGCTTCATTATACAAGTGGTTCCGTTTGAGAAGTGCATTGTGCTCTATACTTATACTCCATGACCCATTTGAAAGAACTACAGCTATGCAAAATATGAATCTTTGTCATCTTAAGTGAGCCATACCAGGTACATCGATATCCCCAACGTTGCATTGCACAAAACCTAAGCAAACTTCCTAAATCAAACACATCCCTCATCCGAAAATATATTTTAAACTTGTTTTTTAAGTTAGAGTGAGAGCAGCAATACTTTTTCTAGAAAATTGCCTTCATGCTGCTAACAGGTAAGTATTTATGCATGCCATCCACACCAGGGGGCACTGTTGTACAAAACCAAGTTTCAAATAAAAGCCTTTGATGTACAGGTGGATTGATGGGGATTATAAACGTCCAAAATGTGCTTTAATGTTTTTACTTGCAGAAAGTGTACATACGGAAGCCTGTTTCTCAGAACAGTACAGGATCACTACAGCTCAGAGACTCATTCCTCCCTGCGCAATGTTGTATTTATTCCTTACTGAGTGGGACTTCTAACAGTTTAAGTGGTTTTTGAATGTTTAAACTGTTTTCTCCTCCCTCCCTCCCTCCCTCTCTCCCTTCCTCCCTCCCTCCCTCCTCCCTCCCTCCCTGCTCTCTCTTTCTTTCATTCCTGTTCTAAAATGCAACCGCCTGCTCTGGTTGGTGTGGCTCAGTTGGTTGAGCATCGTTGCATGCATGGTTCAATTCCCAGTCAAGGCACATACCCAGGTTGTGGGTTCGATCCCCGGTGCATATGGGAGGCAACTGATCTGTGTTTCTCTCCCTCCAGCTCCCTCTCTCTAAAAACCAATAAAATGTTTAAAAATAAATAAAATGCAACTTCATTTAGCTTTAAAATGAAGTTCCCTCAATATTGATCAAGACCGATTCTTGCATCTGAGCTTGACCCTCAAGCCTCTTCCTCATACACACAGGTGCAGTGAGACTGGAGCTACTGTATCTGCCAAGACCTGCCCTACCAGCCACACGTTTACCAGTGGCTTCCTAAATGTCTAGTTGAATGACATGTTCCAGCCTTTGTCTTGCTGGACTTCTCTGTGGTATGTGACACTGCTCATTTTCCTTCATTTCTGAAAGCTGTGTGCCTTTGGGTTTCCTGGTTGCTCTTCTCATTCCATCTCCTTGCTTCTCCCGGAGTTGTTTCTCTCACCTGCCTTGACTTTTTCTTTGTTTGACTTGCCCCTTTAATATCAGGGCTCTCTGGGACTGGTTCCTCCGCCTCCCGTTTTTCCATTCTGCACCCTCTCGCTGGAGTGACGGCATCCTCTCCAAGGGAGGATCAGTTCTCATGACTCACAGATGCTTATCAGCAGTCCCAACTTCCCAGAGCTGCTGCCCGGTGTTCCCAGCTTCCTGCTGAAAGTTTCCTCCTGAATTTCCCCTCCTGAACATTCTACAGGCACTCAGGCTCAATAGCTCCAAGTATGAACTCATCAAATTCCTCCCAAACTTGCTACTTCTCCTGTATTCTCTATTTCCATTGCTGGCCCCACTATGCCCTCAAACTGCCCAGCCAGGAATAGGGAAGTCATCCTCAATCCATCCATCTAATGCCTCCTCTACGTCTACTCAGTTGTCCCTTTGTCTCCCATTTCTCCACAGCCCTAGTTCAGGTTCCATCATCTGCCTTTTCAAGGTCATGCTTCCAGCTTTGCCTCACCCCCACTCCATCCTCATATTCAAACCTCTCCACGGCCTCCACAGTGAGTCATTCACAATGCAAATCTCACTGGCTCCCTTCACTACCCATCCCACCCCTAGTCCCAAACTTTGAAATGGCTTTCCGTTGCCTACAGGACAAAATGCAGTCTTCCTAGCATGTCCCCTCTCCAACAAAAGCCTCCGTAGTCTGCTCCTGATTGTGGCGCCTGCCTCAACCTTGGCTCAAGGACTTGTGTTTTACCCTCCAGCAGCACCACCTGCTTACAGTTCCCAGACACACTGTGCTCTTTATTTTCTCACGCAGACACCTCTGCCTGGAAGGCCTCTTCCTCCCCTCCTCTCTCTTCGCTCATGGTTCAACTCAGGTACCACCTCTTGCAGGAAATCATTCTGATCTCTGTAAGCCACGTCAGACACTCCACCCCTCCTCCAGTAACAACTGGGCTAAGCCATTTCCCTTCCCCAGTGTGTTATCAGCACTTGTTCTCATGGGTTTTCCACTGGCCTGTGGTGTCTTGACCAGCCCTGACGCATGTCTTTACCTTTAGCACAGAGCCTGACACTTGGCAGGGGTTCAAGAAATGTTTCTGTTGTTTTTGTTGCTAATCTCACCTGAGGATATTTTTTTCCATTGATTTTTAGAGAGAGTAGAAGGGAGAGGAAGAGACAGGAAGAGAAACATCCATGTGAGAGAGACACATCAATTGATCCTCCCGCACGCGCCCCAACCAGGGTGGGGGATCTAGTCTACAACTGACCCTTGACCGGAATTGAACCCGAGATCCTTCAGTCCTCGGGCTGATGTTCTATCCACTGAGCCAAACCAGTTAGGGCAAAGAAATGTTTCTTGAGTGAGGGAATGGAGAATGACTCCCCGGTGGGAATGGTTAGGTGGCTGGTGGGAATAATCAGCCGAGGAATGAGTCTTGCAGGAGGAGCAGATTTTGACAAAAGTGACGATGGGAGAGGGGGAGCGTGTGAAAGATGAGGACCAGGCCTTCAGACACCTGACGGTGCACACGCAGGGCAGATGTCTGATAGGCAATAATTGCATGACTAGGTCTGGAGCTCCAGAGACAAGCCTGGGCCATTGGGTGTTAGAAACATTCATCATGTCAGCTAAGACGATCTTTCCCTAAATACTGGAGTTCTCAACCAACTTTTTTTTGTTTAAAAAAAATTTTTTTTTAATTTATTGATTTGAGAGAGAGAGAGAGAAGGAGAAACATACATTCATTGGTTGATTCTTACATGTGCCCTGACTGGGAATCACACCCACAATCTTAGCATATGGGATGACCATCTAACCAAATGAGCTGCCCAGCCAGGGTTCAATCGACTTTTGGTTTGTTTGTTTTATCCCAAGGCAACTCCTCCAATGATCTGGTCTTAGCTGCTGCTCTATAATGACCCGAGCCTCTCAGGCACCTCAGACCTCAGTCCGCCCACACCTGCACTTGAACTCCTCCCAAGGTGTCTCAGCCTCTGGTATCCTCAGGTTTGGTCAATGGCTCCATCATCAGCAAAACCACTCAGACTGACCAAGTCAAACAAGTCTCCCGATGCCCTCCACTTCCTCACCCTACCTCCCGTTTAGTCACCAAGTCACAATTTTACCTCCTACTTTCTCTGCTCTGCCCCTTCTCTCTGCCTTCTCCCCCCCCCCCCCCCATTACCCTGCGTTAGGCTCTCTTCCTTTCTCTCTTAATTACTAATCTATTGAATCATACTTATTGCTTTTTCTTTTTTAAAATATATTTTTTTATTGATTTCAGAGAGGAAGGGAGCAGGAGAGAGAGATAGAAACATCAATGATGAGAGAGAATCATTGATCGACAGCCTCCTGCACACCCCCCAATGGGGTCAAGCCCGAAACCTGGGCATGTGCTATGATCAGAAATCGAACCATGACCTCCTGGTTCATAGGTTGACACTCAACTACTGAGCCATGCCAGCTGGGCACTTATTGCTTCTTCTGATAGTTTTTTTAAATAGAAAATTGAGGTCTTGCTGGATAGATAAAAAGGAGGGGCAAATAGTCTTTGCAAAAGTGATTTTTAATAACAGGATAATAATCCATTGTGTGGGTTATCAAAATTCACGTAAACGTTTCTCTACTATTGACCATTTAGATTGCTCCATCTGGTCTGTGAGAATCCTTGATGATCCAATTATTTTTCCCTTTGAATCCCTCCATATGGCAAATCTTGACATGTCATTGCTTTGCTGGAGGCCCTCGTGCCTCCCCAGCACCTCGATAGAATCCAGGGTCCTTAGCATGGTTCCCAGGATCCTCTTGGACTTCCCTGCATTTCAAGCCTTATTTCTTATTTCTCAAGTTTGCACTTTACACCCTACAAATGGAAACTAGGATTCCCCTACACACACTCCATGGTGCTTCATGCTCCAAGTTCTCTCCTCTCAGGAAGCCCTCCACTCCCATCTCTAATACAGTGCTTTCTACGGAACAATGCTACCACCTCAGATTATGTATTTTCTCCATCACTGACTGTAAGTTGGTTTTTAAAAAATATATCTTTATTGTTGAAAGGATTACAGATGTCCCCTTTTTTTCCCCATTAACACCCCACACACACACTTTCCCCCGCCACCAGGCCTTCACCTGTCTGTGTCCCCGGGTTATGCATATATGCATGTAAATTCTTTGGTTAATCTCTCCCCACCCTCACTCCACCCCCCACCCCGCCCTCCCTCTGAGATTTGACAGTCTGTTCCGTGCTTCTATATCTCTGGATCTATTTTGTTCATCAGTTTATTTTGTTCATTAGATTCCACATATGAATGAGATTATGTGGTACTTGTCTTTCTCTGACTTATTTTGCTTAGCATAATACTCTCCAGGTCCCTCCATGCTGTGTCAAAGAGTAAGAGATCCTTCTTTTTTTATAGCTGCTAATATTCCATTGTGTAAATGTACCACAGCTTTTCTATCCACTCATCTGCTGATGGGCACTTGGGCTGTTTCCAAATCTTAGTTATTGTAAATTGTGCTGCTATGAACATAGGGGTACATATATTCTTTCTGATTGGTGTTTCTAGTTTTTTGGGATATATTCCTAAAAGTGGGATCATTGGATCAAATGGCAGTTCCGTTCTTAATTTTTTGAGGAAACGCCATACTGTTCTCCACAGTGGCTGCACCAGTCTGCATTCCCACCAGCAGTGCACAAGGGTTCCCTTTTTCTCCACATCCTTACCAGCACTTGTAAAAGACAGCCATGAATGAATGAATGAATGAATGAATGAATGAATGATTGGAAGCTACCAAAAAACAAGCTTTACCTCCCTCTTCTCTTTCATTTAAACACAGGACTCTGACTAGTTGGGTGGGACTGCAGCTAGCAATTCCTCCCTCTGCTGCAGGAGAACTGCCAGCACCAGACGCTTCTTTTCCCCGGCTGCCAAGCCCAGGAGTGGGGGGACTGGGAGCAGGACTGTGGTTAGGACCTCCATTAGTGGGACACGGGCACCTTGAAAGGAGTCCTGTCTGTCCCTGGTGAGGCGTGCTCAGACCTCACTGCTTCCTCAGTCCTCCCTGACTGAGCGCAGCTCCCAGACCCTCACCTACCTGCCTCCTTGTTCAAGCTTCCTATGCCTCCTCCTTCATCCCCCACCCACTGATCTTCAGTGGTTGGTTCACTTTCCAGTGGGGAAACTGAGGCACACTAGAACAAGGGCATTTACCCAAGGTCAACCAGGGGCTAGAGGCAAAACCAGGGCTGGGACCCAGATTCCTAGCAGCTGGTACCAAGTTCTTTCCATGAGTGGCTCATGCAAGGGGACCTTTTCTTCCTTCCCCCTCCCCCAACCAGCAATGCACCTACTTGCACTTCAGCAAGTAAATGGGGCCGGGGTGGGGGGAAAGGGGACGGGAACAGGGCTGTTTTGTTTGTTTTGGGCTTTAAAAAAAATATATTTTTTTATTGATTTTAGAGAGGAGGGGAGAGGAAGAGAGAGAGAGAAACATCAACGATGAGAGAGAATCATTGATCCACTGCCTCTGCATCCCCACACGGGACCGAGTCTGCAACCCCGGGCATGTGCCCTGACCGGGAATTGGACCATGATCTGGCTCACACTGACAGTTCGACACTCAACCGCTGAGCCACGCCAGCAGGGCTAGGCGTTGTTTTGTTTTACAGCACTGGGTTCCTACGAAGAATGGAACCCACATTCACTCCTGCCACACACCCTGCCAACCCCACTCTTTCCTCCTCTGGCCCTGTGCCAGCCTCCGCAGGACCTGGAGGCTCTGCCACGGGGCAGCGATCTCCCCACACGGCCCACGTCTCCTGATCCACACGGCAGCGGGGCGCTAGGGGAGTCTTCCTGGTGCAGCAGACACGGTGATGGAGCCCTGGGCCCACAGCCTGGCAGTCCCCAGAGGGGGGCCGTCCAGGGCGGCCCCAGGGCAGACAGCTGCCAGCACCGCCTCTCCCCTCTGGCCCACAGCCCTTCCTCTTCACTCCTGCCCACACCCTGCCCACCCCCGGGACCGACTTAGAGAAATGGGGTGGCTCCAGAGTCAACATGTCCTTGACACATGGCCAGTCTTCTTAATGAAACAGGGAAACCGCAAAGTTCAAGTGGCTGTTTAGAACGGAGCTTTGGCTCAGACACTCAGTGATCAAATAGCAGCGGACCTTCCTGGGGGAGTTGGTCAATAGGCGGGGCAGCTCCCGGCAGGTGTTGGGTGTGAGGGACAGACGGGAAGGAGCCAGCTGATGGCCGAGTGAGAGACACCTAAGGAAGGAACAGGTGTCTCCAGGCCGCTGCCGGTTCAGCTCTGACGTGTGTGCTGAGATCTGTGTGCTGAGCTGGGGTGTACCGTGTGTTGGAGACGGGGGCGGGGGGTGGCAGCCCTGGCCTTCCTCTCCTCTAGGTCTCCAGGGCCCTCCTCCCATCCTTCTCCCGGGCTCCATCCTGTTCTAAGTTGGCCCAGGGCAGCACACAGCAACAAAGGGCGTTGTGTCTTCTGAAAAGGATGTTGAAATGGAACTCCACAAATCGAGTGTTTTCAGCACCTGCCCTTGGCTGGCTGGGACTCTGTGTTCTTAGCCTTTCTGTGGGCCATCAGCTCACTCCTCAGGCAGGACGGTGAGGCGACAGACAGTGGATGCGTCGCAGAATGATGCTTCTAATGCATCAAACAAGCACACAGGCGTTAGAGGAGACCAGTCATGTGGAAATACAGTTATCGAAATACAAACACGTTTATGATATGGGAAACAAATGCTACTTTATCAATGCATTAAATGCCAAGATCTAGCAGTAGGCCTAATAACGGCTGTGATTTTTTAAAATATTTTTTTTATTTCAGAGGGGAAGGGAGAGGGAAAGATAGAAACATTAATGATGAGAGAGAATCAATGATCGGCAGCCTCCTGCACGCCCCCTACTGGGGAATGAGCCCGGAACCCAGGCATGTGCCCTGACCAGGAATGGGAACGTGACCTCCTGGTTCATAGGTTGATGCTTAATCACTGAGTCACACTGGCCCATCACGACTGTGATTTTGAAAAAGGGATGAATGTAAGTGAAATTTCAAGACCTCTGCAACAACTGTAACCAAGTGACAGGTTCTCTAATACAGGATGCTTCGTGGCCTACATTCTTAATGGAAGGAATATCTAAATGGTAGTTAGAGGTTAGTACAAATCATTACTACATTTACAGACACTCTCAGTTCTATCTGTGGGCCCCCAAGTCAAGACTCCTGCCTCTACTGGGTAGTGCTGGCCTGGGCCCCACAGCCAATCCCCCCCCCCCCCCGCATCCCTGCCCCCCCCCCCCAATCCCTTCATCTCCCCTCCCGCGCTCCCTCTCCCCAGTCCTTTGGCCTCTCCTAGGTGCTATTGCCACAGCACTGAGGGCTGACATTTTCAGAGTAAGATTGACTTGGCAAGACACTGGGACTGTCTATAACTCCCCCCGCCGCCCCCCCCCCCCCCCCCTCTACCGTGACCCAGCTGGGAGACAAGCAGTGTCAGACTCCAAACCCAGGCCCATCGGCATCCACCAGGCCGGGGACTCTCCCAGAATAGCCCCTGCCTCCCTCCGCTCCAGAAAGGGTTCTTGCACAAAAGAGCAGCCAGCTGGGCCTGTGATCCGGGAACTTCCCGAAGCGGCCAGTGTGGGGAGGAAGGAGGCAGCAGAGCGCTCCCTGGCCTTCCTGTCTGTTCCTCAAGGGCTCTGCCTGGGGCTCCCCCACACGAGGGCCTTCGAACATCATTTGGCAAAGATGTAATGGAGCCTTCCCCATCACAGGCGCTGCTAACACTGGAGAAAAGGATCCAACCCGAAACCTCCCCCTGCCGAGGCCAGACGCTGGCTTCTGTTTATGGTCTCTGTGTCCTTTGAACAGCAATCAGAAAGCCTCTTCGATCAGATACAGGGGAAATAAAGGTCACACTATCTCCTGCCCACATACCTCCGAGGCGGAGCCAACGCTGACCCACAAAAGGCAGATGTCTGCTTCTGCTTTTTTACAACGAATTTAAAAACCTGACCATAAGACAGACCTCTTTCTGGATGGCTCATCTGGCCCCCAGCCCACACCCTGGTCACCCTGCACCAGACCTCTAAGGGAGTCAAGGCAGGCAGCCTCAGGTACTTCATTCATTCATTCATTCATTCATTCTTCGCCCATTCACCAAATGCTTGTTGAATGCATAGGTATGTGTTTGACCTGGCACTGTGTATGTGGATGAAACCCATCTCAGCTTACAATCCTTGTATTCCTTTTTTATTTTATTTTATTAGTATTTATTTTATGCCCTAAGTTTTTTGTTTCTTCTGGGATATCTTTTTCCTTCTGTGTAACCTCCTCTTCTGGTTTAGGAACAATCTGCTCCTTTTCAGTAAGGGTCATCTCAGTATGGCGGGAGAGCTCGTGCATGGGTTAGTCCACCCACGAGCTCGGTAAGTTCTTCGCCACATCTTGGGAGCTTTGCTCCCCTGGATGTGCTCAATGGCCAGAGAATCGGCAGCTAAACCCTTAAGTTAAAAATAAATAAATAAATAAATAAATAAATAAATAAATAAATAAATGGAAAAGAAAAATAAACGCTTAAGTTCAGCACTACTTTCTGCAATTTTTAAGCATGGGCAGCACTCATAATGTCACTGACCCTGTGTCCAGCCCACTGTTTGGCCTGGGCACACTTACCAGCTCCACATTGTAACAATGGAACGGCACACATTGTCTATAAAATAATGTCCTTAGATACTTGAGGCTTTTCGGACACGCATACCCGTGATGGCCTGGGCAGTTTCACTGGTGTTCTTAAAGTGAACACGAAGAGTTTGCACATGCGGCTCTTTGGCCCCTTGAGTGTGGCTCTTCCACAAAATACCACGGCCTGGGCGAGTCTATTTTGAAGAAGTGGCGTTAGAAGAAGTTTAAGTTTAAAAAAATTTGGCTCTCAAAAGAAATTTCAATCGTTGATATTTGGCTCTGTTGACTAATGAGTTTGCCAACCACTGAGTTAACACATTCATCACCTCATATAGTTACCTCTTTTTTGTGTGTGAGGCCACTTAAGTTCTACTCTTTTAGCAAGTTTCAATTATATAATACTAGAGGCCCGGTGCATGAAATTCATGCACGGGTAAGGTCCCTAGGCCTGGCTGGTGATCATGGCCAATCGGGGCCTTTCGGCTGCCGACCAGGGCCTTTCTTCATTCTGCACCGCACCCTGGTGGTCAGTGCACGTCATAGCGAGCAATTGAATTCCTGAGGGAGCACTTTGCATATTAGCCTTTTATATATATATAGATAGTGTTTTCAATATAATCACCATTAGATTCTCAGACCTTATTCATTTTACCACTGAAAGTTTGTACTACTCTGTTTTTATGAGTTTGACCTTTTTTTTTTTAGATTCTACATAGTTATCACATTCAGTATTTGCCTTTTTCTGTCTGGCTTATTTTACTTAGCGTAATACCCTCCAGGCTCATTCATGATGTCACAAACGGCAGAATTTTTTTCTCTTTTAAGGCTGAATAGTATATGGCACATTTTCTTTATCCATTCATCCACTGACAGACACTTAGGCTGTTCTGATACCTTGGCTATTGTGAATAATGCTGCAATAAACAAGGGAGTACAGATATCACTTTGAGACAGTCATTTCATTGCCTTTGGCTATCTACCCAGAAGTGAGATTGCTGGATCATATGGGAGTTCTATTTTTACTTTCTTGAACCTCCATGCTATTTGGGGATGTACAAATTTACATTCCCACTAACAGTGTATAAGGGTTCCCTTTTCTCCACATCCTCACCAGCATTTGTTATCTCTTGTCTTTTTGAGAATAGCCGTTATAACAGGTATGAGGCGATATCTCATTGTGGGTTTGATTTGCATTTCCCTGATGATTAGTGATGTTGAACATATCTTCATGTACTTGTTGGCCATCTATATGTCTTCTTTGGACAAATGTCTATTCAGGTTCTTTGCTCATTAAAAATATATGTATTTATTTATTTATTATTGAATTTATTGGGGTGACACTGGTTAATAAAATTATGTAGGCTTCAGGGGTACAATTATATAATGCATCATCTGTATATTGTATTGTGTGCTCACCACCCCAAGTCAAGTCTCCTACCATCACCATTTATCCCCTCGACTGTCTTCCACCTCCCTCGCCCCCCTACTTGGCCCATTTTTAAAATTGGGTTATTTGTATTTTTTGTACTGAGTTGTACTTCCTTGTATATTTTGGGTATTAACTCCTTACCAGATGTCTGGTTTAAAAATATTTCCTCCTTTTCCGTAGGCTGCCTTTCCATTTTGTTGGTGGTTTCCTTTCCTGTGCAGAAGCTTTTTGGCTTGATGTAGTCCCACTTGTTTATTTTTGCTTTTGTTACTTTTGCTTTTGGTGTCAAATCAAAAAAAATCATTGTTGAGACCAATGTCAAGAAACTTACCCCCTAGGTTGTCTTCTACAAGTTTTATAGTTTCAGGTCAAGTCTGTAATTCATTTTGAGTTGATTTGGGGTATGTTATAAGGTAGTGATCCTATTTAATTCTTTTGCATGTGGCTGTCCAGTTTTCCCAATACCATTTATTGAAGAGACTGACCATTCCCCATTGCATTCTTAGAACCTTTGTCAAAAACCAATTGATTATATATGTGTGGGTTTGCTTTTTTAAAAAAAATTCTTGAGGTGACGTTGGTGATTTCAGGTATATAATTCTACAATATGTGTGAGTTTATTTCTGAGCACTCTATTTTGTTCCATGTGTTTATATATCTGTTTTTATGTTGATGTCATGCTGTTTTGATTACCATAGCTTTGTAATATAGTTTGAAATCAGAAAGTCTGGTGCCTCCTGCTTTGTTTTTCCTCAAGATTGCCTTGGCTATTTGGGGTTTTTGTTTGTCTCATACAAATTTTAGGATTTTGTATTTATTTCTGTGAATTTTGTATTTATTTCTGTGAATAGGAATTGCATTGAATATATATATATGGCATTGGGTGACCCATTTAGAAACTGCTTCTTTGGTATAGTGCTATGGGACTCATGGATGCAGGCCCCTTGGCTATCAGAACTAGGTGGTTTGGGGCCTGTCCTTCACATGACAGCCTTGGAAGTTGGGGTGCTATATATATGGTCCAAACTCTTTGCTCCTCACAGGTAGTGAAATCACCCCCATTTTTAAATGAGGAAATAGAAAACCAGGTTGTGGAAGTGAATTGTTCAAGGTCACATAACTTGCTAGGTGTAATGATCCTTCTTCCTAACCTAGAGCTTTCATTTGGGAAAAAAATTAACTAAATGTGTGGTTTATAGGAAAAAATTAACTGCAGGTGTGAATTTTAGAAAAAAATTAACTATACATGTGGATTTTAGAAGACGAGGCAAATTGACTATCAAGTTACTACTCTGACTCACACCCAGAAAACAAATATGCCCACAATGGTTTATGTAGTAAAGATAATATTTTTACATAATCTTTACTGTAGGAGGTGTCAGGGCTATCCAAACATTACACCCCAGAGCAGCGGTCGCCAACCTTTCGGACCTCACAGACCACCCGTGGTCCACGGACCCCGATTGGCGACCGCTGCTCCAGAGTCCACAGATGCCTGAAATTGAAAAATAGAAGCTCACAAAATGAGGTGGTTTTTTAAAGTCACACATACAATGAGCAAGAAGTCTGATTTTTTTTTTTTTTGTTAGGGTTGGTTTACCCATTTCACCCAGTGTTTAATGTATTCATTCATTTAGCTAATGTTCCCTAAACATCCCTTCAGGACCTTACTCCAGTGAAGGAGTCAGGAATGTAAAAAGTAAGATCAATGTAAGACAGAGTGAACTCACTGGAAGAGGCACCCGTCAAGAATTATGACGCACTGACTGTTACTGAGTGTTCTGGTTATTGTCTCTCAGCATCTAATAGGTACAATACGAATTGTTCTGATCATTTCACCTTCCCTTATGGTAATGGGCATACTATGCTGCTGGCTGGTTGGTTTCTGATCTGTGGAGTAACTATCCCTGCTAACAGCACCTGGGGGGGGGGGGGGGGGGGCCTGTTCCTCAGGATGACTGACTGTTTTTATGCCTCAGAAACATCACAGGGTCTGAACCAAAAGAGAGTTTCTCAAGGACGGCAATGAGGATCTCCACCTGTGGAGCCTGCTGACTAGATTGCTCTGACCATTTTTGTTCTGCTGGTAATGGTAGGCTCCCTTAATGTAGGAGTGACCCGGCTGGCTTCTAGCATGGTAGAAGCCCCATGCCATCTCCAGGGCTACAAATGGGATAAATCAAGAGCTGAGCAAGGTCAGGGAGGCAGTTCTAGAAAACTGGGCAGCAATAGATCATTTGCTGTTGCAGCATAACCATGGTTGTGAGGGATTTAAAGGAATGTGCCGTTTTAATCTTTCTGACAAGTCTCAGTTGATAGAGAACATATCCAAGATCCTGCATTTGGTGTACTCCATCCCTGGGAACTGCTTTCAAGGCAGAAGCAGATACCGTCCAGCAGGATGAGACTTTTCATCTAAAACAAATCTCATAGCTATGAGATGATAGAATAGCAGTGGGGAAATGTTAGGGGCAAAAATAGAATACTGGGGAATCACTATGGTTATGGGAAATATTAATCATGCTCTGTTAACCATGATTGCCTTGTGTTGGTTAAAGAAAGGACATTCTGACCTGGATGGGAGTTGTATGCCCCCAGGACCTGGGAGTCAACCTGGGACCTGGGAGTCAACTTTGGACCTAGAAATTAAGAACTGCCTATCAATCCTTAGCTGGTTTGGCTCAGTGGATAGAACGTCAGACTGCAGACTGAAAGGTCCCGGGTTCGATTCCAGTCAAGGGCACATGCCTGGGTTGCAGGCTCCATCCCCAGTAGGGGGCGTGCAGGAGGCAGTCAATCAATGATTCTCATCATTAATGTTTCTCTCTCTCTCTCTACCTCTCCCTTCCTCTCTGAATTCAATAAAAATATATTAAAAATAAAAAAGAACTGTCTATCATCATGGAAAGATTAGCAACTTTGTTGCCCAAACAATGGAGTCCCATCCCAGGCTCCTACTTCACCATGCTTGTAATTCCTACTTCCCATGTAATCCGTGTCCTACCTTATATAAGCAGCTGGCTTATGGGGGGCTGAAGAGCAGAATTTTGTGGATGACCAACTGCTCTCTCATACTGCTGACAGTATTGGAATAAACACTCATATATGATTCAAAAAAAAATTATGACACAAAATAGTAATATTGGGGGGAAAAGAATTATGATAGCACCCCAAACATTGCATTTTATTGCACTTGGGTATCAACCTGTTATGCATGTACTAGAGGCCCGGTGCACAAAATTTATGCACTGGGTGGGGGAGATCCCTCAGCCCGGCCTGTGCCCTCTCACAGTCTGGGAGCCCTTAGGGGACGTCCGACTGATAGCTTAGGTCTGCTTCCCGCAGGGAGTGGGCCTAAGCTGGCAGTCGGACATCCTTAGCGCTGCCATGGAGGCAGGAGAGGCTCCTGCCACCACTGCTGCGCTCGCCAGCCATGAGCCCGGTTTCTGGCTGAGCAGCACTCCCCCTGTCAGTCCACTCCCACAGGGGGAAGCTCCTGCATTGAGCGCCTTCCCCCTGGTGGTCAGTGTGTGTCATAGCAACTGGTCATTCCATTGTTCGGTCAATTTGCATATTAGCCTTTTATTATATAGGATTAGCAAAACCATTGATCTTTCCTCATTACTTTTCTGTTCTTCAAGTTCTCCTTCAACACAGTCCTTTTTTAAAAATATATATATTTTTTATTGATTTCAGAGAGGAAGGGAGAGGGAGAGAGAGAGATAGAAACATCAGTGATGAGAGAGAATCATTGATCGGCTGCCTCCTGCACGCCTCCTATTGGGGATTGAGACTGCAACCCAGACATGTGTCCTGGCAGGGAATTGAACCATACTTTAATTCCTACAGGTTTTCCAGCATCTTGGTTAATAAGAAGAAGGGAAATGCCACAATTTTCATTAGTGGACCAAAAGTAGTTTCCAGAAATTCTAACAGTGGGTCCTGTTGGCAACACTTTGAAAATTCTAAATGGAGTTTTAAACAGATGCTTTATGAGAATTTAGAAAGGAAGGGGAAAACCATTTACTATGTATATTGTCAATTACTGTGCTGGGTGACTTACATGTATTACCTCAATCCTCAGAGAATCTTGGACATGGGTGTTATGTATTGTCCTAATTTTGCAGGTGAACAGAGAGGTACTATTTGAGTAAGTATGGCAACACCCATCTGTACATCAAGTCATATAAGGGGAAAATTACAGTAATGATTCATGAGCCATGGTGGTTAAAAGGTCACACCATAAATACGGGTGTACAATTCAAAAAAGGTATTAGTGAAATGACAGCCCGCGAGATTAAAGTCATAAACAAGAAAAACTGGGCCAATGCTTGGGCAGGTGCTCTTAATTACGTAAGTACAGCCAGAAGGCTTCTTTAGATCTCCTGTTTGTTTAGGCCTCAGTTCACAGCCAGCCTGCCAACACCCCCACCCTTCCTGGGCGAGAGAGAGGGAATTCAGCATTAAATGTAGTCCCCGTCGCTGCCTGCCTTTCTACATCAGGACCTAAATGCCGTGGCTCTCAGAGGCGTCCCTGCTCCAGGCTGGAAGGCAGCCCCCAGCGGAGACAGAGAGGATCCCTCTGCCGCATCTGTGAGCTTCACATTCCGAGGCCAAAGGGCACGATGCCCCAAACTAAAAGCTGGCTTGTCTTCTCCTCGATTCTTCCACTGTATTCCCTAAGAAGAAAAGAAAACCTGGAGGGGAGAGGTTTACACTGTCCTGCTCTCTAACAGCAGAGAGAGAAGGCAACCAAGGCGGTGCCAGGTCTTCTCCACGCGCCTCGCCTCGGGGTCTCCTGCGGGCCCCGGGCGCCCACACCTGGCTCTCCGGGTCAGCGTCGGGCCTCCCCGGGCCTCTTTGTCTTCCACTTGCCCGGCACCTCCTCCGCGTGGACACCACCTCTTGGAAAATGCAGAGCAGCCCATGCAGATGCTGCACATTTCGGCTCTGCTGGCTCGGCCCTCGGAGGTCTCTCCGGGCCTCATTCCCCCTCTGGCTCTCTGGTCCTGACCTCCGTGCTCACCCCACCCCGCCATCCTGTCCTCGCCGCCTCCCTCGGTGCGCATGCTTCATTTTACTGTATAGACTCATACACATATTCCCCATGGGACACACACACGTGCACACACGGCCCAGACCCGCATGTTAGGGTTCTGCAACTTGTTAACCAATATCCATTGGTAATGAGACAGAACCTGGGGTTCCTGCCTAGCTCTGCGGGGTGCGGACGCACCCACTCCGCCTCTGAGAGCAGCGGCGGTGATGGACAACCGGGCGGTGGCCCACCCGCTGCCCCCTCTCCGCCCGCCGCCCCCTCCCCGCCCGCCGGCCCCCTCCCCGCCCGCCGGCCCCCTCCCCGCCCGCCGCCCCCTCCCCGCCCGCCGGCCCCTCCCCGCCCGCCGGCCCCCTCCCCGCCCGCCGCCCCCTCCCCGCCCGCCGGCCCCCTCCCCGCCCGCCGGCCCCTCCCCGCCCGCCGGCCCCCTCCCCGCCCGCCGGCCCCCTCTCCACCTGCTGCCAGGTCCGCCCGAGTCACGGGGGCTTCACAGTCCAGCAGCACCCTCACTCTTTCCTAGCGCCCCTGTTTTCGGAGTCAGGGAGAGCTTCCTGCCGGCTGCAGCCAGAACCCACTGGTGCTTACAACAGGTTTTGTTATTGCCCCCCCCCCCCCCCCCCCCGCCCCAGAAGGACCATCCGGAGGGCCCTCCCGCTCTGCCTGGAGCATTTCCGGGGCTTTTATCTCCCCTCAACATTATCTGGGGAGCTTCCGGTCACTGCAACAGGTCGCCGTGCTTCAAGAGCCCTTCTTCTCCTTTGTTTATTTTTCAAATTATAAAAGAAAGTTCAGAAAGTTTCAGAGGTAGTAAAGTGAGCCAGCTGGGAAACGAGCGACAGAAGCAAAAGAGGCGCCTGGAGCTTAGGAGAGGGAAAGGCTTGGGTAAGGTGGGGGTGGGGGAGGGGGAGGCTTGGGAAAGGGGTGTGTGTGTGTGTGTGTGTGTGTGTGTGTGTGTGTAGGCGCGTGCGCGTGTCAAGAGCCCTTCCTTCTCCTTGAGTCCTCTGGGTGAGTGGTTTTACTTCACTCTCACCTGACCCCCAAGTCTCCTGCTTGTCTGTAAGTCTAGGATGCTAAGCTTTGAGTGACATCTCTCTGAACCCAGGTCCCTGTCTGCACGTGGCCCTGACAGCTGACTCGTCTGCTTCCTGCCAGTAGAAAGCAAGGCGGCTGGCCTGCGTCTCACTGTACGAATCTCCTTGTTCTTCTGAACCGCCTGACTCCCGGGGATCACGCTTCCTTTCTGAAACCCCCGTTGTTCCCACTGACCTTCCCAGAGGCCTTGTCATAAGGCTTTCGGCATTTCTATTTTCAGTTTTAGGCTCCGAAAGGAAATGAGAGGGAATCAAGCTACGCAGCCTTGCCCTCTTGCAAAGGCTGGCGGTGCCCTGTGTGGAAGGGCAGAGGGTGGCACAGAGGGGTGGCCCCGAGACAGGACAGATGCAGGGAGAGAAGGAAAGAGGCCAGAAAGCAGCCCTCTGGGTGCCCTCACTCTGGGGGAGGAGAAGGTGAGGCAGGAAAAGCACTGAAAGGAGCCACACAAGACCATCGGGTGCAGGAGCCAAGGGCAGGTCCCTGAACCACAGGTTGTGGAGGTGTACGAAGTTCATGGGAGGGTCCCTACTGACTTTGAGGACAGCAGTTTCAGGAGGATGGTGGGGCTGGAAGGCAGACTGGACAAACGAAGGAATGAGCGGCTGAAGACCCAAAGCGTAACCCGTTCTCCCAGAGTTATGGAACGAAAGGAAGAGATGGCGTGGACGTGGAGAGAAGATACAGTGGAGAGCTGGTGTGGCTTGCCATGTCTATGTGTGCCACGGAGGAACATGTCGGTACCCAGGGAGGAAGGCCCTTACGGAAAGGAAGAGACTGGGAAGGCCAAAGACAGAGGAGATCATTGACAAAGCCAAGTCCCAGTGAAGGAGGAGCCTTGGGGGTTCACTCTGAGGGTGGGAGCCCTTGTATTCATTGAAGCAGCAGGTGGTGTCCTGCAAAGCATGAAAACATCGGGTAAAATTGGGTTGGGGCTCTTGGCTTAGCCTAAAGGTGGCATCGAAACTACCCCCAAATCTGAATCTTGCCATCTTGGCCTCCGGAGCCCAAAGCGATGTTATGAGAAAAAGAAAGAGGATGAGGGTGGTTGGCCTGCCCAGGTGCAGTAGGGCCTGAGACAACTTATTTATAGAGCAGCCTGGAAAGAGGAAGTGAAGGGGGAGAACACACACACACACACACACACACACGCACCCTGAGAGCAGGCTTGAGTCACTTTTTCTTTCAGTCGCCTCTAAGGACGAATTAGACAGAAAGCAAGAACAAGATGCTCAGGCCTTAAAGCCGCTCCCCTCCCCTTCCAACCTTCCTCCCATTGCACACAGGCAAATGAAGAGCTGAAGAAAGCCTCACACCAAGGCCTGGGGTTGAGTGCACCCTGTCTGGGCTCCTTGATAAACATGTGACAAAGCTTCCTAACCAGTGTGGCAGGTTATGGATCTTCTCAGTCCTAGGAATGAGTGGGGTCTGGGGTCAGCTGCCTCAGCATGGGTGCTCAAGAGCCTAGAACCGTGCCAGGTCATCCTATCTAATAATAGAGTAACATGTAAATTACCATCACTCCGCTACGCCCACGATTGGGTGGCGGGAGGCTGGGGGGCGGGACTCGGGGTGGCGGGACTCGGGGTGGCCTATCCGGCCATTGAGAGGCACGGATCCGCTGCCACTGAAGGGGGCTACGCTGCTGTTGAGAGGCCAGATCCGCGGCCGCTGAGGGGGCCTGCGCGGACACCCAGCTGCGCCTCTCAACGGCAGGGTAGCCAGGTGTCCGCGGCAGCCCCCCTCAGCGGCCGTTGAGAGGCGCAGGGGGCGGGAGTCCCGCCCCCTGCACCTCTCAACAGCAGGGTAGCCCCCCTCAGCGGCCTCGGACCATCAAAAGCGTGGGAGCTGGGTGCCTGTCCGCTCAGGCACCAGGCCTTTCAGAAGCCTCCGCCGCGCTGGAGGCTTCTGAAAGGCCTGGTGCACTAGCGGACAGGCACCCAGCTCCCCGTGATCAAAAGCAAAAGCGTGTAGGGACCCTACACGTGCATGATTCAATCATGCACTGGGCCTCTAGTGCTAACATAAAAAGGCACTCTACTATGTGCTAAATGAATGCCTACCTGAATGTATTCATTATTATGTACAGTAGGCCCTTGCCCGTTGGCTCAGTTGATTAGAGCATCGTCCCAATGTACAAAGGTTGCAGTTTTGATCTCTGGCTAGGGCACATACAAGAATCAACCAATGAATGCATAAGTACCGTATTTTTCTGTGTATAAGACGACCCCCCCCCCCCCCCCGCCTTTTTCCAACCCAAAATTAAGAAACCAACATTTTAAACATTTTGCTGGTTTTCCTCTTAAGGCCTTTTTTTTTGCATCTTAAGGAGCTGTTCTTCCTGTTTTTAAAATAATATTTTTTTTATTTTAGAGAGGAAGGGTGAGGGAGAGAGAGATAGAATCATCAATGATGAGAGAGAATCATTGATCGGCTGCCTCCCGCACACCCCCTACTGGGGATCGAGACCGCAACCCAGACAATGTGCCCTTGACCAGATGGAACCCAGGACCCTTCAATCCATAGGCTGACGCTCTATCCACTGAGCCAAACCAGCCAGGGCTGTTCTTCCTGTTTTCTCCACTGTCTGATCATACTCTCAGTGGGAGGAGGTCCAAATTGTCTCTCTGCAGCTCTGTTTCCATGCTCTTTTGCATACCTGATTACATTCAGTTTCAATTTTGTAGAGTAAGACAATCGCTTACCGGTATTTATCTTCTTTATTTTTTGACATCTTTATGGGCTCAGAATGCTCCGGTCCCTGTTGCAACTGCGCACTCTCTACCTCCACCTACAATTACAGCATCAGCTGACGTCAGTAACAATAAGGCTCGTGATTGGAGGAAGCCTGTTTGACAAGGTATGGGCAGCTATGCACCCCCCACCTTCCCTCCTCGGCTGATTTCTGTGTATAGGACGCCCCTCGATTTTCAGTCTAACGATTTTAGGAAAAATAGTGTCTTATACACGGAAAAATACGGTAAGTGGAACAACAAATTGATGTTCTCTCTGTCTGTCTCTCTCAAATAAAATAAAAAAAATATCTATAACTACTATTGGGAGCAAAAAAGTCAATCTAAATATCTCTTAATGACTGACTAAATGCATTTAGTGTGCATTGGGAAAATATATAATTAGAAAATTAAACCTGTGATTTCACAAACATTATTGGTTAGGACAAGGCTAAGTTAAAAAAAAAAAAAAGAATTAATGTTGATTTCAGGAAAAATGTAAGTGACGTAACATTACAAGCAGATAGGCCAGTCATCAGACTGAGATACACTGTCTCCTCCATTGCCCGCATCACCCCCGGGAGCCTGCGTCAGTCTGGGCTGGGGGAGAAGGGAACTCACTGAGTGTCGGGTGCTGGGGGTACATTTTTCATAGGTGTCTCCACCCTGGTTACGGCCCTCTCAATATTATCTCTATAGAAGGATCATCAACCTTACAAAATTTAAGTAACGTGTCCAAGACCAAGCAGCTGTCAGTGGCAGAGCCTGAATTCAAACCCAGCTCTGGCTGACTTCACAGCCTTGCTCCTTTCTCTGTCTGCGAGGAGAAGAGTGAGCCCATGTGCAGGAAATGTTCCACTCGGGGGAGGAGACACGAGGGCGTTTCCTTGGGAAGTTCTCTGTCTCAGGGAAGCTGGGATGAGTCCTTCTGCTGAGCCACTGTGGGGGATTTGATAAGAAATCACCCTCTCCCGGCCAGCTTGGCTCAGTGGTTGAGCATTGACCTATGAACCAGGAGATCACAGTTCAATTCCTGGTCAGGACACATGCCTGGGTTGTAGGCTTGATTCCCCCGTGTGGGGCATGCAGGAGGCAGCCAATCAATGATTCTCTCTCATCATTGATGTTTCTATCTCTCTCCCTCTCCCTTCCTCTCTGAAATCAATAAAAATATATTAAAAAGAAATCACCTTGTCTGCAGCTTTCATCCTAATCTGGTAGAAAACGGAAAGAAATGGGAGCACTGGAGAAGGAAGACCTGTAGAGAGCAAGTCTGCCATTACCCATGGCACCTCATATTGGGGACTGAAACTATGGATTATTCATTGCAAGATATTTTACACGCGTCTCCATATTTGAGGGACGTCTCAAGTTTTCACAATCCCCCCTCCCACAGGGATCTCTAGCCCCTTGCTACTCAAAGTGAGGAAATTTAGCTCAAGCCTCCTCTGTCTGCCTAACCATGTCATAAGCATTCATTTCATGACTGCAGCCACCCCATGTTGATAGGGCAGGGGTGAAGGGGGCCCGTCCTGTGAGGTGTTGTTCTGAATTTATGTTTGTGTCTCCTGACCCAAATTCATATGTTAATCCCCTAACCCCTTCTGCCCCCCTCCAATGTGAGGGTATTAGGAGGTGGGGCCTTGGGGAGGTAATTAGGAGTAGATGAGGTCGGGAGAGGGCAGCCCTCTTGGGATGGGATGGGTGCTCCTATAAGAGAGGCCAGCATCGGCTTTCCCTCTGCTCCAGCACACGAGGAGACAAGAAGTCAAGATGTCACAGTCTGCAACTCGAAAGAGGGCTCTCAGCAGAACTGCACCCTGACCTCGGACTTTCCGTCTCCAGAACTGTGAGTAATAAATTTCTGTTGTTTAAACCACTGTGAGGGGTCGTAGTTTGTTACACAGCCCAAACAAAGACTAAGACAGGAGTCACAAGTGGCGAAGGAGGTAAAATCCCCTTTTAACCCATCAGCACCCCACAACTACGCTCCAGATTTCAGCCTGGAAGGGCGAAGTACAGTCATGCTCGCCTGCTCCCGTTCTCATCTCCCCCGTGCCACGCCCATCTTCCTCCCACCCCCCTCTCTACGGGGCTGGAGGAAGTGGATCTACTCTCTCTTTGCAAGAATTTTTCTTGCCTCATCTCCTTGCTGTGGTGGCATTTGACCTTGTCCCTTCTCTGGGGTCACAGTGAGGGAAGGGAAGGGAAAGTGAGTCAGGAGGTGTTTCTGAGTTTTATTTTATGTGTTGTTGTATTCCTCCTTTGGGAAATCTTAGTATCACACGTTGGCACTGGCCAGGTGCTCCAGTTTGGGAGGTAGTTGGGGTGACAGTAGGTTCTCCCCCTCCCCTAGAGGTGTCTTGCTTGCTTCCCCAGTGGCTTCCCGTGCTTGCCTGGCTCGAGCAGGACCCAGGGAGTGCTTCCGTGCAGGAGGGAGGAAGTAGCCAGAGGCCCGGAGCTGGCTTCTGGGGTGCTGGTAACAGTCCATTTTTCTGATCTGGGCAATGGTTACACAGGGTGTTTGCCTTGTAATAATTCATTCATCGTCCGATGAATTGTGCCCTTTTTTTTGTATGTGTGTTATTCTTAAGTAAAATTAAACTTTAAAATTTCCTTTTGTATATTGACAGAACTCCAACCTTAACTGGAAGTTAGTGTCTCAACCTAATGGAATTATCCAGCACTGCCCTTCCAAACTCTAAATATTGTGATATTTTCTTTTATTATTTTTAACAATGTCTGTTATTTTATTATAAAGCTATATGCAAATTGTAGAAAATTTAGAAAAGCATAAATGAGAAAATAACAATCTGCAATTTTACTACCCAGACAACTACTATTTTTTTATTTCTTTCTTAGTGTTCCGTAGGTGTGTGTGTGTGTATATATATATATATATATATATATATATATATATATATATCTTGCAATAGTAGAGTCATTTTAAATTTTGAAGCCTACTTTTTTACTTAATATTTTGTGAACATTTTCCCATAATTAACTATACTTTGAAAATAAAAATTTTAATGCCTACAAAACATTTTATGTTGAGTCATATGCTATTCATCTGTTCATTCATCCAACCCTTCTGCAAATATTTGTTGAGCACTCACCATACTCCAGAAACGAAACAGACATGCCCGGCCGGTGTGGCTTGTGAACAAAGGGTCAGTTCATGAACAAGGAGGTCAGGGTTCGATTCCCAGTCAGGGCACATGCCCAGGTTTCGGGCTTGATCCACAGTAGGCGGCATGCAGGAGGCAACTTATTGACGTTTCTCTCTTATCAATGTTTCTATCTCTTCCTCTCTCTAAAAAAATCAATTTAAAAATATTTTTTAAAAAGAACCCAATAGACATGATCTCTTGTCATCAGAAACTTTCAGTCTATAGGGACAGAGAAAATGTAAAAATTAATTAAACCAATAAAAATTCAAATTGAAGTTTCTCATAGAACTTGGTAAGTTGATTCTAATTTATATGGAAAAACAAAGGGAAAAAGACCAGTAAAGAGCATCATAATAGTAGAATAGTTAAATAGTAAAGACCATATATCTGAATTCTGTAAGTTATTATTTTTTGTTTGTTTCTTTTAAGATTTTTCATTGATTTTTCAGAAAGAGAGGAAGGGAAAGGGAGAGAGAGAGAGAGATGGATGTCAGAGCAAAACATCTATCGGCTGCCTCCTACACACCCCTCACTAGGAATCCAACTGGAGATCCTTCGGTACACAGGATGACACCCAACCAACTGAGCCACATTGGCCAGGGCTGAATTCTGTAGGTTCTTTTTTTTTTTAATCTGTTTTTATTTATTTCACTGAATAGCAGGGAGAGGGAGAGAGACAGAAACCCCAGTGATGAGAGAGAACATTGTTTGTGGAGGTGGTTGAATGGTGCTCTAGTGTGGTCTGAATGTATTGGTTCTGGGGCTTTGTGGAAGGTGCAGGCCAAGGTCAGCTGTTGCTTGTGCCTTGCCCTGGGCCAGCTGGTATGAACTATGAAGTCATCTGCAGATGGTTGCCACTTATGCTGGGCTTGGAGGTGCCTGGGAGAGGCTAAGCTGCAAACAGGCCAGCTGCCACTAATGCCAGGCTTGGGGCTGCTTAGCATGAGATATGGGGCATGCTGAGGCCAGATTCTGCTTGTTTGGAATTTGTGAACCTTGAGAGATTTTAGGAAAGTCCACAGCATGAGCCAAGACAGGCCATTAGTATAGAAAGGCAATGGGAAGTGGCTTGTGTGGGTCCAAAAGTTGGGTGGAGCAGGGTCTCAGGGAATCACCAGGGAGAATCAAACGATGTTGGCCAGGTTAATAGAGACTCATGTATGGCTCTGGCCTGTGCATGCAGCTGGAGGGCTTAGCAAAGGAATAGTGGCTTCTGTTAGCACTTTCGTCTGGGAGAAAGCTGCCCCTCCAGCCCTTGCCCTGAAGCCAGGCAATTCAGTTCCTTCCGTATTGCCCTGGCACCCTTTGAGCTGCTACCCCAGCACTGAAGCTCAGAGTGAATGAATCCATCAGTAAGTCCATGTGCCAGCCCTTTAAGAGGAACCCCTGGAACTTCAGCAGCTCTCCTTCTCCCTCAGCCACCAACCCCTCTGGTTTTAACAGCCAGAAGTTAGGGGACTTCTCTTCCAGGTACTGGAACCCTTGGCTGGGGATCCAATGTGGGGCTGGGACCCCTTGCTCCTCATGGAGGGACCTCCATGCCTCTGAGATAGCCTTCCCAATTTTTTAAAAAATATATTTTATTGGCCGAAGCCGGTTTGGCTCAGTGGATGGAGTGTCGGCCTGCGGACTGAAAGGTCCCGGGTTCGATTCCGGTCAAGGGCATGTACCTTAGTTGTGGGCACATCCCCAGTAGGGGTTGTGCAAGAGGCAGCTGATCGGTGTTTCTCTCTCATCGATGTTTCTAACTCTCTATCCCTCTCTCTTTCTCTCTGTAAAAAGTCAATAAAATATATTTAAAAATATATATATATATTTTATTCATTTTTTACAGAGAGGAAGGGAGAGGGATAGAGAGTTAGAAACATCGATGAGAGAGAAACATCGATCAGCTGCCTCCTGCACACCCCCCACTGGGGATGTGCCCGCAACCAAGATACATGCCCTTGACCGGAATCAAACCTGGGACCTTTCAGTCCGCAGGCCAACGCTCTATCCACTGAGCCAAACCGGTTTCGGCAGCCTTCCCAATTTTTTTTTTTTAAATATATTTTATTGATTTTTCACAGAGAGGAAGGGAGAGGGACAGAGAGCCAGAAACATCGATGAGAGAGAGACATCGACCAGCTGCCTCCTGCACACCCCCCACCGGGGATGTGCCCGCAACCAATGTACATGCCCTTGACCGGAATCGAACCTGGGACCCTCCAGTCCGCAGACCGACGCTCTATCCACTGAGCCAAACCGGTTCTGGCGGCCTTCCCAATTTTTAACTGCCACAGGTAGGTGTGGGACCAGCCGGTTGTGTCTCCGCCCCTCCCACCAGTCGTGACGTGGCTTCTGCTGTACATCCTTAGTTATAGGACTTCTTAGTTTACCTGGACTTTAGGCAGTTCTCCATGATGGTTGTTCTGTAGTTTAGTTGCACTTTTGATGCGGTGAGAGGAGGTGAGTCCAGCGTTTGTTTACTCTGCCATCCTGACCAGGAGCCCCATTCATCAGTTCTTAAAAACAGCAGTATAAAGTGTTCTCTTCTTAAAAATTGATTATTTGAAAAAATATTTTTTTTATTGATTTCAAAGAGGAAGGTGGAGGGAGAGAGAGATAGAAACATCAATGATGAGAGAGAATCATTAATCAGCTGCCGGCTGGACACCCACACTGGGGATCGAGCCTGCAACCCCAGCATGTGCCCTGCCCGGAAATCGAACCATGATCTCCTGGCTCATCGGTCTACGCTCAACTACTGAGCCACGCCGGCTGGGCTGACTTTTTTATTTTAGCTTTCCTTAGGTAGAATGTAAAGTTGCAGGACATATAAGGCTAAGCTGGTGATGTGTTCGAACAAACACATAGAAATAGCAGATCATTAGCCTGTACCCCTTGCCACCAGTCTGGTCATGGGAGGTCCCTGAGCACCAAAGTGCAAGGTACACCCTTTATAAAATGTAGAAACAGTTTTCTTTTAATGTAGCTTAGATAAAAATGCAGCAATATTAATTTTTTTTCTTCAATCTCATGAAACTAAGGGTTTTCAATATGTCGAGGTCTGTGACTATTCAGGAAACTTGAATCCCTAGTTTCATGTCTTTATTTTACTTTCCGGCTCAAGATGGTATATTAATAAATATTTTGAATGGGTCATGTGTGAAAACAACGTGAAAAGACTATTGAGACTTTGAATGCAGCTTTTTGTTTCTGTCTTCATGAAACTCAGAAGAAACTATTTTTTTCTAGTGGAAAATGAAACCATCAGGTAGAAATATCAAAAACAGGGAAGTACCACTCAGACACTCAATGTCCTCCTCCTTGCAAGCTACTGTCCAGGAGGACAGGAAGAATTCAGAGCCACATATTTTTCCTTCCTTTTCAGAGAGGCGGGGCTCAGGAGTTAGTCGGGGAATCGGAGGCTTATTAATGACTGCTCTGTTGCAGCTAAACCAACAGAACAATCACCTGCCCTGCTCCTCGACTCCAACAACTCTGGGTACAGAGCGTGTGCTGCGGGATGGAAATCCGTGTGTGTTCTTACCAGGAGCTGTGCTTTCCAGGACCTCACGTGAGTAACTGCAGCTCGGGAGAGCTTTACCCTGGAAACTGCCGTCGGAAACAAAGGGGGGCATTGCCAGGGAGAAGGGGAACGCTTTGCTTCTAAACCGATCACACCCATCATCACTCGTGCTGGTCATGTTACGGCTCCTATTTGTTTCTGGGTTGCTGTGCTGAAACGCATGGTCTCCCAGCATTTCTAAGCTGAAAGCTGAAAACGAACTCTCCTTTACAGTCCTCATGCTGTCGTCCAAGGAAGTGGATCTGCTCTTACTCTTGGAGCCCTCTGCTTCATAAGTGTCGTTTATTTCCAAAAGTGAAAGTTTGCTGCAACTCTTTTTATTTGCTCCTTTGCTTTTGAAGCACGGTACGCGGAGCTGCCTGGTTTGTGCTTTTTCTCCCAGCTGTTCAGCTACTAACTAACCACGTTAGGGAGGGGGGTGCACTTACTCTGCGTTATATGGTATCCAAATTTCCAAATAAAATGGAAATTACCGTGCTTATCGGTATGTCAGATAGTGTGCTATATATTATAATGTCATTTATTGAACCTAAATTTTTGTTGAAATGTGGAAATTCAGATGTTTTAGGTAATCATCATCACATTTCAATTTGGTGGTTAAAAAAAAATATATATATATATATGTGTGTGTGTGTGTGTGTGTGTGTGTGTGTATGTATGTATTCAACTTAAAGATCTATAGTTAAGGAATGGCTTATAAGCACTTTTCAATCAAATATCACTCTTGCAATTATTTTCAATATAGTCTACTTCTAGCTATACTGTTAAGCCTAATTTCAATTTGCCTCCTTCAATGAGAATTTATTTTTATTTTTAGTAGCATTTGCACTTACATTTCAATTCAAGGTCAGATTTTCTAAACTTCTAGTTTGAACTTCTTAGTTTTTTGCCCTCATGTCTTCAATAAAATCTAAGAAATGGTTGTTTCTAGTTACAGGGGTAATAGTTGCTCTGACTTCCATTTTTCAAGTTGGCTGACTTTTTAAAAATGTGCCTTGACGTGACCATTTCACCCACCTGCTGACATTTGGTGGTTCTATGACCACATCAGCTCTGAAATACTGTGTGTCGCCCGTAAGCTCTGCTCCGAGGTGCCCTCCCCCTTGATGTTTTTCAATATTCCGCAGCAAAACGTTCCTCCTGTCAGGCTAGTTCTCTCCTTTTCATGTTCTTCTCGCCCCCTTCTTGTTCTCTTCAATCACACCGTGTTCTCTTCTAGGAAAGGGCTCATTTAAAATCTGAAGTTGATAGGATTTCATGGCAGACTGATTTGGGAGATAAAGGTGGAGAGGTCAAGGATTCCTCCCAGGTTAGAGGTGGATGATAATGCCATTCACTGAGACTTAGAATGGAGAAAGCCCAAGTTTATGGAGAAGAAAAAAACTTCATTTTAGCGAGCTGATTGGAGTGCCTGGGGAACACATCCACACAACGCTGCCCAAAAAGGAGCTGGATGTTTGCATTTGGACGAAGACTGAGCTAGAGATTCAGATTTAGAAACAAATTTCAATGGTTGTGTTAAGCCATGCAAATGGATGGGGTCACACTAGATGTTTACTAAAATGAGAGGAAAGAAAGGCTAACTAGGGAATCCTAGGAAACATTAATTTTTAAGGAGATGTTTGAGGAAGTACAGAGAGATTTGAGGTAGATGGAAAATCAGGAGGTGTCGTGGAAACCCAGGAAAAAGGAAGTTTCAAGAATGAGACAGTGACCAGAAGTGTGAAGAAGGGGTTAAGAGAAGGGAAGCTGGAGCGTAGGAAAGACGGGACAGTTGGAAAAAGTGAGCTGGCAAAGAGGGCGCATGCCAGGAAAGCACCAGCGAGTGGTACACACAAAGCACAATAAACTGACGTCCCCGGGTTTCCGCAGAACTTTACATCCTGTAAAAGTAAATTTAATCATGTCCCAGAGTCTGTCTGAGACTGAGATAACTGCTTTGTGTAAAGTATTATAAAAAGAGCTCTGAACTGGCCAAGAGTAAATGTGTAACAGACTGGGAGTCAGGGGCCTTAGGAAAGCTGGTGAGACAGGTAGGGCAAGAAATGCAGTTGGGTGCCTTGGGCTAGAAGTAACAATGGACTTCCAAATAGATATAAAGTTTGGGGGACGAATTATGCCTGATCACATATCTTCCTCCAGGTCCTCAGTTTTATGAAAATGCCTGTTAGGTGCTGCAGATTCAACTTGTCCTCATCAGAGCTCATCTTCTCGGCTCCTCTAGCCCATCTGCACCTGTTTCTCCTTTCTTTCAGATGAGAGCATTGCCAGTCACCCAGTGTTTTGAAGTAGAAACATCAGTCATTCTCTTCCATCACCATCCCTTCTGCCATCAAGTTCTGTCCATTCTTTCTCCACTTTCTCATTTTTTTATTCTGTCCTCTCACTCACTCCCTCTTCATTTCCATGTCCATCACCTTAATTCAGGTCCTGAAATATTATTCCTAACTGGCCTCCCTTCTTCTAGTCCTTCCTCCTCTTCCCAGCTCATCTCCCACAATTCTAATGAAGCAAATTTGATCATGTCACTCTCATGATTAAAAAGAATCTCCCAATTCTAGTGAGGAGAAAGTCTGACCTCCTTAGCTTGACATCACTCAGGGCCCTCACTGACCTGGCCTTACCCCGCATCTTAGCTGCATGTCCAGTTGCTTTCTGCCTCCACACATCTATCTTGTAACACCACTAAATTTCTCTTTGTTCCTCAACTCACCACGCTCTCTTACACTTGATTCGCTATAAAGATAAGCAACCTTGTTGTACTACTAAGATCATTAGCTTCAGTGCTAGAGGAGGGGAGATGGGGGAAGTTGAATGCAAGTGAACTGGACTAGCCAGAGGGAAAAGAATGCGGATGGAAATGACTCTTTGATAAGAGTTGTGATCTCCTCATTTGACTCAATGCTTATGAGACTGTATTTCTTAAATAAGTCATGATTCAAGGATAAGGATATATCAGGGAGACAAGTATACCTAACAGAGCTAACTTCACAACAGACATAGGACTTGAAGTCTGACTAGGGTGTAAGCAGCTGGAGGAATCGCCTTCTAATTGTGGGGAATGACATCAACAGAGGAGGACAGCGATCTGTTCAGGGCAGAGGGACTAGGGAGGGGAGTAATGTTGGTAAGGCCAGGAAGAGGTCAGGGCATGATTGTTGGAGACTTTCAATGCCAAAGTTGACCCCCTAGGCATACTTTACCCAGCAGGGAATGGGGAGACACGGAAGTTTTTCTTAAGCAAAGCAATGACTTAGTGAAAGCAGGCTTTTAAATAGATTAATCAGGCAGTAGTGGGCAGGACAGATTAGAAAAGCAGGGAATGCAGGCTGGAAGAGCAAGGAGAAGTACAGTAATCTAGGTCTGAGATGCCATATTTGCTTAATTACAATAAAGAAACTCTACATTAAATGTGTACAATGATTAAAAGTAAATCTTGAGTGTAGGTATGTAAAATTGCGAAAATATAGACATCTCAGGATTAAGGAAATAAGAAGATGAAGATCTGAATGAACTAAGGTGGTGATGTTAGAAATGGGAGGGAAGAGTAGATGCCAAAAACACTCCCACAAAACACATTTTGAAGAATTTGAGAGATTGAATGTTAAAAGTTAGAGAGAGAAAGAGAGACAGAGAGAGAGAGACAGACAGACAGAGAGAGAGAGAGAGAGAGAGAGAGAGAGAAAGAGAGAAGAGAATATTACAATATGACTCCATAATTTTGAGTCTGAATGAAAGCGGCAAGGGATACCATTAAGAGAAATGGGGAAGTCAAGAGGAAGAACACCAAACTAAATTTTATATATTGAGCATGAGGTGAGGAAATGTCTAGCAGGCAATTGAAATGATGGACCCAGAACTAGAATGAGTATGCAACCAAGGAAGTATCTACACAGAAGTCAAAATGGAAGACTTGAGAGTGAAAGACATTCCAAACGATAGTGTCTGTGGAGGACCAGAGGCAGCGGTGTAATCGTAAGGGACTGGCCACATTGAGGGACAGGAAGCAGGGTAGGGAGGAACAACAGAAGTGATTTGAAAGGTTGAATTAGACTCATTCCAGAGGAGGGGAATGAAAGACATGAGAAGAGAGAGGTGGAGGCCTTTTGTTCATGCTTTGGACTTACAGATATTAATTACGTATCTTTGGATGTGTCTTAAGCATTCACAGAGGTAACAAGAAGCCCACTTCAGCACTCCAAAGGAATGGCATGTGGGACCCCATCTTCACTGTTAGCTGCTCGCCGAATACTAACTGACTATTCATCAGCTCCAGGAGTCCTGGACCAGGACCTGGGCTGGCTCCTGGCCTGTGTGAGGAAGCATGAACTTTCCCAAAGGCTTACTGCCGGTACTGAATGCTGTGGATCTCAGCCTGGTCCTTTGAAGTCCGAAAGAGCATACTTCCTACATAACTCCTCCCCCCGCCCCACTTTGTTCTTTCCTCCCCACATAACTCTTTAATGAGCAGTTATTTTAGAACCTAATTTAGTTGATCCAACATTTTATAACAGAGCCAAAGTTAAAGGCAAACTCGTTTTTAACACTTTTCCTGTTCTGCTGGAATTGCTGGGCCAATTAAACTTTCTGAACTCCTATTAGTCAGGGGTGACTGGACACTCTCTGGCTTACTTCATTTCCTTAGCCGGTAGATAAGTAATACAAGTATTTACCGGTTTAAAATATAATACTTGCATAGCCCATAAAATACATTTAAAAATCCCCATAAAGGGCAATACTTTACACAGCCATTGCATTTATTTGTACTGTTGTTCTATAATTGGGAAAGCTAGCCCAGGGACAGCTCACCACCACAGGTGCTCTAAAAAGCTGATTGGCTGATGTGATAAACTGATTAGTAATTGGGGATATGAACAGTGATTAATGGTCCTGAAACACAAATTTCAAAAAAGGCTTCTCTTCTTGTTATGAGTATCTATCTGTCTATCTATTTATTTATTTATCCTCACCGGAGGATATTTTCCTCATTGATCTTTACAGAGAGTCGAAAGGAAGGAGGAGGAAGGAGAGGAGAGAGAGAGAGAGAGAGAGAGAGAGAGAGAGAGAGAGAGAGAGAGAGATCCACCAACTGCCTCCCGCACCCACCCTGATGGGGGGCCAGGATTGAACTTTTGACCCTTTGGTTCACCGGCAGACACTCTAACCACTGAGGAAACCGGTCAGGGCAGTTTTCATTGTTTTTTAGAGAGAGAGGAAGGGGGAGAGAGAGAAACATTGCTGTGAACGAGAAACATTCATTGTTGCCTTCTCTGCAAGCCCCTACTGAGGATGGAACTGGAAACCCTGACGGGAATCGAACCTGCAGCCTTTTGGTGTATGGATGACGCTCCCACACACTGAGCCACCTGGCCAGGGTTGTATTACCTATTATCAAAAGTATTTATGTTCCTAGTTATAATCTGAAACAACGTTTAAAAAACATATTGTACTTAGGTGTACAAAAACATGCTTAAATGTACAATTAAAATTTTTATAAACTAAACACATTCATTTAATAAACATCCAGATTTTTAAAAAACTGAACATCAACACTGTTTTTGAAATTAATTTTTCTTAACTTCAAGAGAAAAAAAAGTGACATTCTGTTCTGGGTATTTGCTGGTATGGCATGTAACTTTAAAAGTAATGTGCCCAGCCCTGGCTGTTGTGACTCAGTTGATTGAGCACTGTCCCATGAACAGAGAGGTCACCAGATCCATTTCTGGTCAGGTCACATGCCCGGGTTTCAGGCTCCACCCTGGTAGGGGGCATGCAGGAGACAGCAGATCCATGTTTCTCTCCCTCCCTCCCTCTTCCTCTCTCTAAAATCAATAAAACATTTTTAAAAAATTATATTCCCCTCTTGAACATCTCCTGGGAACTTTTAATACCACTTGTGGTAGGCAAAATAATACCTCCCCAAAGATGTCTACATCCTAATCCTCAGAACCTGTGAATATGTTTCCTTAGTAGCAGAAGAGACTTTCCAATGTGATTAAATTAGGATTTTGAGTGAAGATTATTCTGAACTACCTGAGTGGACCCATTGTAATCAGAAGGGTCCTTTTTTTGTGTGAACAAGGGAAGCAGGGGTGTCAGAGATGTGGCAAGGGAAGCAGGTCAGAGGGGCCACAAGTCAAGGAATGTGGGCAGCCTCTACAAACTGCAAAAGATAAGGAAACAGATTCTCCCCCTGCAGCCTAGAAAGGCAGACCTACTGACTCCTTTTTTCTTAAAAAAAAACTAAGAAAAAGAAAAAAAGAGATATATTTGGCATACATTACATCTATTTCTGGTGTACAACGTAATGACTCAATATATGTATACAGGATGGGGCAAAAGTAGGTTTACAAACAGTTGTGAGTACATGAAACAGTTTATTCCTGTATTATTTATTGTTTATTGTATTATTTCCCACACATACAACTATAAACCTACTTTTGCCCCACCCTGTATATTGCTAAATGATCCCCACAATAAGTCTGGTTCATCTCCATCACCACACATAGTTACAATTTTTGTGTATGTGATGCCTACACTGCTACCTTGATTTTAGCCCTGTGAAACCCATTTCAGACTCCTAAGTCCCACAACCATAAGATAAACAATTGTGTTGTTTCAAGCCACTAAGTTTGTTACAACAACAATAGAAAATTTATACATCATCTATAGTCCGGTGAATCTGTGTTCAGATTCGCATATCTTATTGCCTGTTTGGTAGCTTCATGTGGCCATCTCATAGGTATCTCCAACATAACATATCCCAAGTTAAAACTACTGTTAACTCCCCACACCTGGTCACACCCCCAGCTTTTCGCATCTTGGTAAATGGCACCAATCACTCAAACACTGATGCCAAACACCTGGATCATCCTTGTTTTCTTTTTCTGTCATCCCTCACATCTAATCCATAATTTTCATCTATTCCACTTCCAAACTAAATCTCATATCCATCCACTTCAATTGAGTTTCTCTGCCACCATTATTTTTCAATTAATTTTATTACCTTTAATTCGGATCTGTGCATACACTACAAAAATACAAAGGATACTATAAATAGGAATTTAGTGAAAAGTCCGACTCCTCCCAGCCCTATCAGATGCAACCAGGGATACCACGTTAGGCCTCCTTCCAAAGTGGTATTTCAAAGTGACATTTGAAAAAGAAAGCCAATGACCCTTTCTTGCACAACATCCCTTAATGTCTGTCCTTTTGTGCCTGATGTGACCTTTTTGTGGCTGCAAGCTAGCTGCGGGGGAGCTTCGGCATTAATAGGAAAATCAAGGTGCAAAAGTTTGAACTTTCACTGGTTTGCTAAGACTGTTTAGTATCACCAGTGGTAAATCATTTAATGGTTGGGAAAAAAGGAATTTTTAAAAATGTTCTGTTATCACCAACTCAAAGCTTATCCATGGTGAGTCAGGATCATTAACAATTCATCATCAGGAGCCGTGTGAGCGCTCTGCCACCCCAGTTTCTGCCACAGCTTTGTTCTCCGCGGGCCCCGGAGGGCCGGGCCGGGCCGGGCCGGGATGTCGCCGCAGGGGAGGCCCAGGCGGAGCTCGCGGCGCTGGTCGGCCAGGATCTGCCCTCAGAGCCTCCTGGCAGGCAGGGTTCCGGACCCGCTCCACGACAGCATTGTTTTGGCCCGGCCTGAGAGATGACCGAGGGCATGGAAGGACAAAACAGCTACCCGGGCGAGGACCCGGATGCCCAGACGTTCGGGGGCCGGCGGGGCGAGAGCAGGGGCCGGCGGCTCCCACAGCGCCACGACCGCGGAAGGCCGGCCGCCCCGCCTCCCCAGAAACCTTTAGCGAAGGAGGTGGGGCGTCGGAGGGCCCAGCCAATCACGGGATTGCTCTCAGGTGACGTCAGGGCGCGCTCGCCGATTCGCGCCGGGGTGGGTGTGCAGGGGGTGCGAGGTGGGGTCCAGCGACGCGTCAGCGACCCGTGGGGCCCCGTGGCGGAAGCCGACGGCGGGCCGTACACAGCCTGCGGGCGGGCGCTGCCTCTGGCTCTCCGCCTCGAGGCGTGGCGGCGGCGGCGGCGGCGGCGGCGGCGGCGAAGGCGGCGCGGGAGGGAGCCGCGGACCGGCGACTGGTGAGAGCCCCGCATCCGCCGGGGACTCGGGGCGCGGGCTCGGGAAGAGCATCCTCCCGGCTTCTAGGGCCTCCTCCTCCGGTCCCCAGCCCGCGGCTTCGCACCGCTTCCCCCCACTCTCCGGCCCACACCGGCCCGGGCTCGCCCCCTCGCCCGCGGGGCCTACGCGCCCGCGCCCCTCTTCAGTCCCGTTATAGGCCCCACCTGGCGGCGGCGGACGCAGGCAGGTTCCGTGCGGCCCCGGGCGAGGAGCCGTCCGGGAAGCTGTGTGTGGGGTTTGGGGATGGCGGCGGGGAGAGGGAGGCCCGCACGACTGTCCCGGAGCTGTGCTACCCAGGAAGAACACGGGCTGTCCTGGAAGATGGTGCCCCGTTAACGGCGTCAGAGGGCGGGGAGCTGCTGGATAGGCACGCTGCCCTGGGTATAAAGGTTGAAGTAAAAGATGCCTTGGAAGGTCGGCGCCCAGCCCTGACCGCATTCTGGGTCTGGGCTTCCTTGGAAGTTTGATAAGCTCTGTCACACACACCCGTGCGCGCACAGACGCACGCCCCGTCCGGAGCACACTGGTAAACTGGTTACGGCACGAAAAAGCATGCTCTGCTCCTCTGATAGAGGGCCGGGGCGGGGCACAGCTTAGCATTATAGACAACCGGTTAACCGGACTGTAGAAGCCAAACAGAATTATGGCTCAGGAATAGGGTCTGAATTTCAGAACACTTTTAGATAGCCCCGTCCTTTTTATTTCTGTGAGTCTCATCCTCTCTGCACTGAGGAAAGAGTAGTCTCCCCCTTATCCATGGGGGACAGGTTCCAAGACCCTCAGCGGATGCCTGAAACCAGCCGTTAGCACGGAACCCTGTTTTCCCCCCCTATGTATACATATCTGTGACGTTTAATGCCTTTACCATTGAACTAAGCACTTACGCACTGTGCCTTTACCTTTTGCAGTTTGAAGTGCGACAGCAAAGCTAGCACGAATTTTTTTCCTTCACCCATGGAAGATTCATTCTTACTGTAGATTTTAGCAACCGCAGTATGTATCTTCTTAGTTGAGAACTTGCACGTTTTCATTTAGAGGAAGCACTTGACTGCTTCTCTTTGGCATATTTGTACTGCCAGCTCACCACTCGTACTCTTTGGGACCAGTATTAAGTAAAATAAAGTTTATTTGAAGAGGAGCAGTGTGATGCCGTGACAGTCAGTTAGGTAACCTAGACTGCTAGTAAGTGCCTAAGGTTGGGGAGCATATATATCATGGATTCAGCACTGAACAAAGGGATGAGTCACGCTGGGACGGAGAGGGGTGAGGTGAGTTTTCATCACCCTACTGAGAGCATCGTGACATTTAAAATTTTAGAAAAAATTGTTTATTTCCGGAATTTTCCATTTAATAGTCGCAGGTAACTGAAACCGTAAAAAGTGAAAGCTGGGTGGGAGGTGCGCCTACAGTATCACGTTCTCTTGGCAGGAAGTTCTCACTCATAGATGTTTATGAAATGAACAGACACAAGACAAACACTGGATGTGGGCAATGCTCTGAATGCTGGGTTTGATTGATTGATTTGAATGAGAGAGGAACATCGATTTGTCGTTCCTCTTATTTATACATTCATTGGTTGATTCTTGTATGTGCCCTCACTGAGGATCGAACTTGCAACCTTGTCGTATCAGGATGATTCTCTAACCCGGCCAGGGCCTATTATTTTCTTTTTAAGGTTTAACTTCTTTCCTTAAAAAAGCTTTGACCTAAGTAACTTTTCCCCCCCCAGGAAGTTTCTTTAATGTCTATGCTAAATAAATAACATTTACACACAAGACAAAACCATCATGGGCTTTTGTATGAATCCAAAGTATAAGAATCCAAGGTAGTGGGCACACGGGGCAATATTCAGGTTTTGTAACATAGAAACACACACCTGAAATCTGTATGTTCGTGTTGACCAATATCACCTCAATAAATTTAAAACACACACAAAAGAATCCAAGGTAAATGTGGAGGTGCATCAAGTATTTCAAAATCTAGAATCAAGCATCTGCATATAAGAAATCACCTTGATTAGATTTTTCAAGCTTATTTATTCCTCAATTTTAAATTCTGCATTGGACAAAATGGATATGAATGTATTTGTGCAAATTAACTTTAAAAATATAGTATGGCTTAAAAATCATCAATTATTCCTGCAGTAACACACTAGATAAGCACACCTGAGCATTGCTCTACTTTAGCCATCATTCTTAAGTGAACACACTTTATACAGCTACAGGCAATAGCAACCTAATTACTTTGTCCCACATAGTAATAAAGGATTAAAATGCTATTGAAACAAGTTCATTTCTAGGGATTTGGGTAAAGACAATAAACATTAATGTAATTTAGGAAATAAGATTTGTACATCTTATCTATTCCCTTTATATGCTAGACATTTCTTGTAGAAACCTTATCGGATTGGCCTAAGGAACTTTGTATTTTTCATAGTTTATTTATATAGCTAGTTTACTCTCAGTTTTGGTAGAATAACCTTTGAGTTACCTGGTAAATACTAAGCATCTTAGTGTTGCCAGATGTTTACTGTTCTTTTAAAATAAATACAAATTGACCAACCATGAATGATTTGCTTTGCCTCACCCAGCAAAGTAAATATCACCAACAGTGTACTCATCTTAAATGTAACGAGTAGAAAAGGATTATGTATAAGAACACCTAAGACAACCAGTTCTAGAAAAATATGTTTGTCTCTAATTATGAGGCAGTGCTTAGATCTTATTAATATGGCAGCATTGTTTTCTTATAATGTTGATGAGATGCCATAGGCCAGTGATTTTCCACTGGTGTGTTGCAGGAATCTTTAAAACTTGAAATATCTGAGTAAATAAAAATTATACCAATTTTTTTGTCAAATCGGCAAAAAATATATTTTTTTGTTGTGTTGCAGAATTTTAGTAGTTTATGTGTGCCATGAGTTGAAAATTGCTGGCCCATGGTAAAATTGGTTTTGTTTCACTTAGCCACAGAAACTATTGACAATATTAACTGTACAATTCTTGACAGAATGCTCATTATCTTATAAACTAGAGGCCCGGTGCATGAAATTCGTGCATGGTGGGGGGTGTCCCTCAGCCTAGCCTGCACCCTCTCCAATCTGGGACCCCTTAAGGGATGTCCGACTGCCCGTTTAGGCACGATCCCAGTGGGTGGACATCCCTCTCACAATCCAGGACTGCTGGCTCCCAACTGCTTGCCTGCCTACCTTCCTGATTGCCCCTAACCACTTCTGCCTGCCAGCCTGATCACCCCCTAACCACTCCCCTGCCAGCCTGATTGATGCCTAACTGCTCCCCTGCCAGCCTGGTCACCCCTAACTGCCCTCCCCTGAAGGCCTGGTCCCCCCCAACTGCTCTCCCCTGCAGGCCTGGGTCCCTCCCAACTGCCCTTCCCTGCAGGCCTGGTTGCCCCTACTTCCCTCCTCTGCCGGCTTGGTCATCCCTAACTGCCCTCCCCTGCAGGCTTGATCGCCCCCAACTGCCCTCCCTTGCAGGCCTGGTCCCTCCCAACTGCCCTCCCCTGCTGGCCATCTTGTGGTGGCCATGTTGTGTCCACATGGGGGCAGCCATCTTGTGTGTTGGAGTGATGGTCAATCTGCATATTACTCTTTTATTAGATAGGATAGAGGCCTGGTGCACAGGTGGGGGCTGGCTGGTTTGCCCTGAAGGATGTCCCGGATCAGGGTGGGGGTTCCCTTGGGGTGTGGGGCAGCCTGGGTGAGGGGCCTGTGGTGGTTTGCAGGCAAGCCATGCCCCCTGGCAACCCAAGCGGAGGCCCTTGTATCTGGGGTTTATTTATCTTCTACAATTGAAACTTTGTAGCCTGGAGCAGAGTCAAGTCTTTTGCTTGCTCCCTGGCGGCAGCCATTTCTGTTGGGATTTATGTAGCTTCTATAATTGAAACTTTGTAGCCTTAAGCAGAGGCCTGGGCCGGCCAGGGTGTGCGGAAAGCTTGGCTTCCTTCATCGCCGGGGGCAACCCTAGCCTCCTGCTCTTTCCAACTCTGTGGCTGCCGCCATTTCTGTTTTGATTTATGTATCTTCTATCATCGAAACTTTGTAGCCTTGAGTGGAGGCCTAGGCCGGCAAGGGCAGGCGGAAAGCTTGGCTTACTCCATTGCCGGGGAAACCCAAGCCTCCCTCCTGCTCTCTGTGGCTGCAGCCATCTTGGTTGGGGTTATTTGCATACCTGCTCCTGATTGGCTGGTGGGCGTGGCCTGTGGGTGTGGCTGAGTGATGGTTAATTTGCATATCACTCTTTTATTAGGATGCTTTCTATTAGGTGGAATTAGCTTTTACTGAGATTATAAATTCAGAATGGCCCAGTGATGGGCAATTTGTGTGATCACAGAAGTTCTAGCCTAAGAGAGATGAGATACCAACAACAGAGGGCTACTGATAGGATTTCCACTGAATTTCAGAGTTTTCCCTGATCTGAAGGGAGCTCCCTTTAATGATTCTTTTTTTTTTTAATTTTATTGATTTTCTACAGAGAGGAAGAGAGAGGGATAGAGAGTTAGAAACATCGATGAGAAAGAAACATTGATCAGCTGCCTCTTGCACACCCCCTACTGGGGATGTGCCCGCAACCAAGGTACATGCCCTTGACCGGAATCGAACCTGGGACCCTTGAGTCCGCAGGCCGACGCTCTATCCACTGAGCCAAACCGGTTTTGGCTGAAGGGAGCTCCCTTTAAAAAAATTTTTTTTTTATTGGTTTCAGAGAGGAAGGGAGATAGAATCATTAATGATGAGAGAAAATCATTGATCAGCTGCCTCCTGCACACTCCCCACTAGGGATTGAGCCCGCAACCCGGGCATGTGCCCTGACCAGGAATTGAACTGTGACCTCCTGGTTCATAGGTCGACGCTCAACCACTGAGCCACTCTGGCCAGTCATCTAATAGGTAGCTCCCTTTTTATTGGCATCTTTACTCAAGCTTTTCTGGATTCCTAAGTGCAAATTCTAAACATTGGTACACTTCCTGAAAGATCAACATTAAGATCAATCTGTGAAGTGAAATTTTATCCCTTATCCCTGGTTTTTACTTTTTGAATGAAGGGTATAGAGTGGTAGGGAGACAGGAAGGCAGAGGACTAAAACGATAGTGTGTATCTGTATGGGAGGGCCACAGTGCTTGGAGGCAGGCAGCAACTAAAAGGGCTGGGGTGAGGAGGAATGAGGTGTATGCGAAAGCTTTTCAGAGGAAGTGACACTTAGGCTGTTTTGAGGTATGAGAAGAGTTCAGTCAAGAGGGAAAGGAAGTTTTAGGGAGAGGTACTTGCATCTAGAAAAGCACAGATACGGAGACCCACTGGCTGAACTTCAGGCTCTTCAGCCCAGAGTAAGGGCATTTGAAATGGATGGAAGGATGTGCTAGGTCAGGTGTCCTCAAACTACAGCCCGCGGGCCACATGCGGGTGTTTTTGCCGTTTTTTTTTTGTTTGTTTGTTTGTTTTTTTTACTTCAAAATAAGATATGTGCAGTGTGCATAGGAATTTGTTCATAGTTTTTTTTGAACTATAGTCTGGCCCTCCAACGGTCTGAGGGACAGTGAACTGGCCCCCTGTTTAAAAAGTTTGAGGACCCCTGGGCTAGGTCCAAATTAGAAAATTGGGCTTTGTCCATAGGTGATGTATCCTGGTTAGCATGATGATCAGATTTATGAACTTTAGAAAGATCACTTGGAAAGTCTGTGGGAGGCAGGGCAAAGCTAGAGACAGGCAAACTACTTTGATAGCTGTTACCATAGTTCAGACCTAAGATGAGGGATTGGGATGGAGAGGAGAGAGATTTGAAAGATATTCAGGAGGTGTAATTGATTGGGCCTTAGGAGGCACACTGTGACGAACAGAGGAGCCAAGAATATCAAAGCATTTGGATGAATGGAAGGCTCATAACTGAGTGAGAGAACAAGGAAGGAGAAACAAGTTTAGAAAAGAAAATGAGTTTGGTTTGTGCCAGTGACTTTGAGGTGCCTGTGGGACAGAAAATTCTGGTGGCCTTTGGAGTTGTGAAGTTTGTAATCACTGGCTACAGGTGCTAATGAGGACTTAAAGGTAGTGTTGTTTTTTTCTTTTGTTGTTGTGTTTTAATCTTTGTCTTATTCATCTTTCTATTCCTCAGCACTGATCACAGTGCTTTGTATATCCGGGGGTGTATGGTGTGAAGTTGAATAGATATCATCCTACATAATAAAACCCTAATATGCAAATTGACTGAACACGATATGACCGGTCACTATGATGCACACTGACCACCAGGGGGCAGACACTCAATGCAGGAGCTGCCCCCCTGGTGGTCAGTGCGCTCCCATTGGGTGAGCGCCGCTCAGCCAGAAGCCAGGCTCACGGCTGATGAGTGCAGCAGTGGCGAGAGCCTCTCCTGCCTCTGTGGCAGCACTAAGGACCTCTCAGCAGATGCGGCAGTGCTAAGGACCCCACGGGGAGTGCACCTAAGCCGGCAGTCGGACATCCCCCGAGGGGTCCCAGACTGTGAGAGGGCGCAGGCCGGGCTGAGGGACCCTCCCCCAGTGCACGAATGTTGTGCACCAGGACTTTAGTCCCTTATAAGATGTGATACTGAATTTGGGGAAGTAATTTCCCTCTCAAAACCTGTGTTTTCCTTTTTGTTAGTGAAAGAGTTGAACTAGATCAGTAATTCTCAAAGTTTTGCAATAGTCTGGTATGTTGGGATTAATTGTGAGGTATGGCAAGTAATTTTTAACTAATAAAGAGCTGATGTTTGCTTGCCTTTTAAATATTTGATTTGTCACTCTTTTTTAATTGCATTCCAGTATTTTTTCTTTTTTTAAATCCTCACCTGAGGACATGCTTGGAGGGAAAGAGGGAGAGAGATAAAGAAAAACATTGATGGTTGCCTTCTCTGTGCTCCCTGACTGGGGATCTGATGGAGCTCCCAACCCAGCTATGTGCCCTGACCGGGAATTGACTGGCAATCTTTCAGTGCATGGTGCACAGGATGATGCTCAACCAATTGAACCACTCTGGCCAGGTGTTTTCCAGTGTATTTTCTTAATTGTGAGAGAAAGGGGTGGAGTTATAATTAGTCAGCTGGAATTTCATAACTCCGGATATACCAGTGGCTGTGTCACACACAGTACGGTGGGAAAAAAAGGTTAAAAATCACCATGCTAAACAGTGGATAAGGACTTACAATCGTAAAATTCTGTTTATATCTAGGACCTTTCCTTCTGATCATAAATCGTTTTTATTTTTGTAACTTTAGGAACTCTATTTTAAGAACCTTTCAAAAAGAAAAAATCAAGTCATGGAGAAGAATGGGAATAATCGGAAGCTGCGGGTTTGTGTTGCTACTTGCAACCGTGCTGATTATTCTAAACTTGCACCGATCATGTTTGGCATTAAAACGGAACCTGAGTTCTTTGACCTGGACGTCGTGGTGCTTGGCTCTCACCTGATCGATGACTATGGGTAAGATGAAAGCATTTTCTTATGATACTCTTCATTGCAGCATTGTGTACTGGAGAGAGCTTGGATCCAGGAACTACTATGTGGATCTAGCTTCAAATCCTAGTTCTACCACTTAGGTTTTTTGTTTTGTTTTGTTCTGTTTTACTCTTTTGAAATAAGTTTGTTACTGACCTTCCTGTTGGAAGCACACTATCATTTTGTACACAATGTTCTTAGAATGGTATCAAAATTAATAGGAGCATCTTAGTAACATTTAAAAATATGCCTTATAGGGTTGCAACATTGATTCAAATATTCTTTCCTGAAAATAATCAATGAGGCATATTTGTCCCCAATCACTCTTTTGTTAAAATGCTTCCCCTGTTTAAAGATTTTTTCCCCCATCTTTTTATTGATTATTTTTGTCTTGCATGAGTTAAGATGTGAGATTTCAGGTTATTTGATTGGACAAAGCTCCTGTGACAGCCTTCATAGGAACACACAAAAGCCCTCTCCCCGGTGTGGATGCGCACATGTATATGCAAGTTGAAGGCTAGAGAAAAGCGTTTCCTGCACCCTTTAAAAGTGCACTGAAAAGGCCTCCTCCAGTATGAACCATAAAATGCCTTTTTAGTTTGGAGCTCTCAGGAAATGCTTTCCCACACATGTGGTTGCAGGGGCCATGAACGAGGTGGAGATGCTTTCTCAGGGAATTTCTCGTCTTCAACTCTCTTGCGCATCCACTCTGAGGACAAACAAATTTTTCTGGAGCATCACATTCTCTATTTTTTCTTGGCTTATTTCTAGCAAATTCTACAATCCGGGTAGGATCTACCAGGCCTAGTGTTGGGTGTTTCTCCAGGAGGAGGCTTCTTGCCTGTCATGTTGAGGAAATTCTTGTTTTGCCCCTTTTTTCCATGTAATGCAAGGAACATTCAAAAAGTGAGTTTGCATCATCAAAAACCTGTTTAGAAAACTCTTGCTCTGACCCTCCGCTCAGGAAGTTGAAGGACTTAAGAAACATGTCCTCTTCCAGGGTGGGTTCGGAAAACTCTCCTCGTATGATGCACTCTATGTAACAGTCAGAGGAGGGATCCTCTTCACCAACCTGATAGCTAATCTCGTGGTCCCCATCTTCATCCCACAAGGCCCTCATCACGATGAGGGGCTCCTGCTGGGCTGGCTCTGGTGTGGCTGGATTAGGCTTATTCCCACCGAGGGCCCTTCTGCCCTTGGTCCACGAGTCTTTGCCCTTGTGTGCAGTTGCTGCTCTATGCTGTCCTGTGGTTCCTCCTCCAAGGTTTGCACCAGGATATATCAACCACTTCCAGGTAGCAGTGATCTGGGTAAGTCTTCAGCAGGCACCTGCAGACTGTCAGAATATGGGAGCAAGGTCCTCTTCTGTCCTCTTCACAGGTCCCAGCACTTAGTACAGTTGTCCCTTGATACTGTGTCACTCACTCTACTTCCTGTTCCATTTCCTTTCAGAGCAAAGATGAGGAGGAAGGTACTTGTGCTCCCAACAGCATTTAAAATCTCTACCACTTAGTTTTTACGTGGCCTTAGAGAA
Source organism: Cnephaeus nilssonii (assembly GCF_951640355.1). Taxonomy (NCBI): domain Eukaryota; kingdom Metazoa; phylum Chordata; class Mammalia; order Chiroptera; family Vespertilionidae; genus Cnephaeus; species Cnephaeus nilssonii. Next base: position 28,677,122 of record NC_137085.1, read on the forward strand.
GTAGCTTAGCATCTCTGAGCCTCAGATTCCTCAATTACAAAATGAAGTGAAAACTTGTGATGTAGGTTATTGTGAAGAATGGAGATAGTGATATACAGAATTCATCACAATGCTGCTGCTTAATGGATGCTTGATAAATAGCTATTAATATTTGTTATTATATTAAGGAGAAATGGCACTTATATATTGTGTGACATAATAATGTGATTCCATGTTATATGTTTTGTGAGTTCTAATGGTAATTCGACATTAAAACTGGTATATAGATCAACAGCATATAAAGTAGTAGATATGGAACTAGATTTTAAAAATCTAATTTAATTACTAGGCTAAATAAAATGTTATATTACCATTACCATTGATACTTATTTTGATGACATTAGGTTTGTTGTTGATCAGAGGTGAAATATGAAAAATGAAAATTGGGGAATTTTTGAAGGAGCAGAGTATATAAACCAAAGGTGAACATTCATTTTGTTATATGCAATAAAGTAGCAGTTAGTGCACCCTTGTGGCATGAAAATGTTAATGCAATCTCCAAAGATGGTCAGAAATACAATATTAAATATGAAAACAGCTTGTGTTAAAGTAAAATTGGTTTTTTTTTTACTGTTCTTTAAAAACAAGATAATAACAATAGCAAAAACAAATAAATAAAAACCTGCCTGCAAAAACCAATTTAGCAATTTTCTCTAAGAACTTAGAGTAGAGAAGAAATTTATGGACAGCTCAAAATTTCATAGCTTTTAAAAATATGAAACTCTGCCTAAGAAAACCCACGTTAGGGTTCAATTTGGTGGTATAAATTATGTGGGTTTGGACAAATCTATAATGACATGACCCCATTGTTACAGTATCATACAGAGTTGTTTCATTGCCTTAAAAATCTGCTCTATATGTCCACCCTTCTTTACCCTCACCCCAGGAAACCACTGACTTTTTCTTTGCCATCTCCATAGATTTGCCTTTTCCAGGATGTCATAGAATTAGAATCATACAATATGTAGCCTTTACAGATTGGCTTCTTTCATTTAGCAATAAGCATTTAAGTTTCCTTTGTGTATTTTAATAGCTTGGTAGTAATTTCTTTTTAGCGCTAAAGAATATTACTATGAACATCTGTATTGCAGCTTTTTGGGTGGATTGTGGACATAAGTTTTCAGCTTCTTTGGGTAAACAGGAGCACGATTGCTGGATTGTATGACTGGAGTACCTTTAGTTTTGTAAGAAACTGCCAAGCTGTCTTCCAAAGTGGCTGTATCGTTTTGTTTTCCCCCAACAACGAATGAGAGTTCCTGTTGCTCCAATTCCTCATCAGCATTTGGTGGTGTCAGTGTTCTGGATTTTGGCTAATATAATAGGTGTGTAGTGGTATCTCATTGTCTTAATTAGCATTTTCCTGATGACATAAGGTGTGAAGCATCTTTTCATATGCTTTTTTTTTTTGGCCATCTTTATAACATCTTTGGTGAAGGGTCTGTTAAGATTTTTAGCCCATGTTTTAATTGGTTGTTTTATTTGAGTTTTAAGCCATGGGCTAAATAAGAAATCCTAAGGGAAATTAGAAAATATTTTGGCTCTAGCCGGTTTGGCTCAGTGGATAGAGCGTCAGCCCTGGGGACTGAAGGGTTCCGGTTCGATTCTGGTCAAGGGCATGTACCTTGGATGCAGGCTTGATCCCTGGCCCTGGTCAGGGTGCATGCGGGAGGCAACCAATCAATGTTTCTTTCTCTCTGTCTCTCCCCCTCCCTTCCTCTCTCTTCTAAAAATCAGTGGAAATATATCCTCGGGTGAGGATTAACAAAAATTAAAAATAAACGTTAAAAAAAGAAAATATTTTGAACTGTATAATAAATATTACAATATACCAAATCTGTGGTTGTAAATGAAGCAGTGCTTACAGGGAAATTTATAGCTTTAAATACTATATTAAAAAGAAGACAAGTTTAGAGTCAATGATCTGTTTCCACTATAGTAAACAAGAAGGAAATAATAAAGAGTGGAAATCAATGAAATATAAAAATAGATTAAACAATAGAGAAAATTAACAGTCAAAAGTTATTTCTTTCAAAATATTACAGCCTTTAAAAGAATAAAAGAGGGGACATATGTAATACTTCCAATAATAAAGATTTAAGAAAGAGAATAAAAGGGGAATATTAGGCTAAGAAAATTGACAATCAATTTAGATGAAGTGGCAAACCGATAATACATTACCACCAAGTGGACTTATCTCAGAAATTTTAACATCTGAAAATCAATTATTATAATTCACATCTCAACAGAATAAAGGGGAAAACCCATACAGTCATATCAATACATATTAAAAAATATTTGATGAAATTAAACAGTTAGGATAAAAACTTGTAGTAAGCTAGGATAGAATGGATAAAGGGCACCTGTGAAAAACCTACAGCTAACATAAAATTTATGCTTTCCTCCTAAAATTGGGAACAAGGTAAGGACTTCCACTTTCACCACTTCTCTTCAATTGTACTAGATGTAACAGCCAGTACAATAAAGCAAGATATATAAAGACATAAAGATTGTCTTTATTTACAGGCAACATAGCTTTATAGGAAAATCCAAAGGAATCTATGAAATGACTACTAGATGTCCATTTATAATGTACAATGATGTATGTAAAGAAGCAGTCATGATCTGAGAAAATTAGTATTACATGAATACAAAATTGTATGTAATCTCAACCAGATTAAAATATTATGCATAAAATGGCTAGAAAGAAAATCAAAATGATAACACTGAGTGTAGGTTTATGAATGATAATTTTTAGTATTTTCCAATTTTTAAATAATAAATGTATTATATATTAGAAAAAAAAAGCCGTATCTTTTAGAATCTTATCATAACAGACAGGAAACCTTAAGGCATTGAGAATTACTGTTGTTACTGAAGCCTGAAACAAACTGAAACTGCATTTCACAGCCAATTTAATGTTGTGAAACTTACATTTTTACTCCAGTCAGAACTATGCTGCATTAATAGTACCATACAAGGAAAATTCAAGTGATAATTTCCATCATTCAGAAATTGGTATTGTTGTGATATGTCTGGTGTCCTGGTTCCCTACTATATTTTTAAAATGAGCTTTGCTTTTATAAGTAACATTTTTTCCTATTAAGTAGCATATTTGTTTTTAAAAATTTATAAATATAGGAAAAAAAAAAAAAAGAAAATGTCATGACCAGTGTAAATTTTGGTCTCTTTTTTCCTAATAAAAAAAAATTCTCCCTCAGATAGTTTTCCCTCCAGGTACTCACTGAGAGGGGCACAAGTGATATTTCCAAGATGCTGGATGGTTATGTCTTAATCTGGGTGGTGGCTAGAGGGTAATGCAGGTAAAAAAATTAATCAAGTGATGAATGCATTTATGGTCTGTTTTTAATTTTTTGTAAGTTATACTTCAATTTATTTAACAAGGAAATTTTATAAAATATTTCTCCCTTCAGAGTTGATTTTAGATAGCTTTTCTCATGTTTTTGTCTTTATTTCTCTCTTGCTTCAGAAATACGTACCGCATGATTGAACAAGATGACTTTGACATTAATACCAGGCTACACACGATTGTTAGAGGGGAAGATGAGGCAGCTATGGTTGAGTCAGTAGGCCTGGCCCTAGTGAAGCTACCAGATGTCCTTAATCGCCTGAAGCCTGATATCATGATTGTCCATGGAGACAGGTTTGATGCCCTGGCACTGGCAACATCTGCTGCCTTGATGAACATCCGAATCCTTCACATTGAAGGCGGGGAAGTCAGTGGGACCATTGACGATTCCATTAGACATGCCATAACAAAACTGGCTCACTATCATGTGTGCTGCACCCGAAGCGCAGAGCAACACCTGATATCCATGTGTGAGGACCATGACCGCATCCTGCTGGCAGGCTGTCCTTCCTATGACAAACTTCTCTGTGCCAAGAACAAAGACTACATGAGCATCATTCGCATGTGGTTAGGTATGTATCAGTCTTTATTCAGTCTTAATGGTTATATTTGTCAGTATTGGGTATGTTTTAGCCCTTCCAGAAACTATCGTGGGTGGAATATTCCATTAGCAATCAGAAGGCTAAGGTTTTAGTTCATAGATCTTACTCTATGATATGACTTCACCTCTCGAGACTCACCTTTTCTGTAAAATAGGCTTAATGGATTGAATCTATGATATGTTTATACAATGGAATGTTTTTAATCCATTAGATATAATGTGATGGGTGAATATTTAGTTACAGAGATAGATCCTGACATAGCAAAAGGGGGGGAAGCAAGCTACAAAAGTTATGTATAATATGCCATTTTTATGAAAACAGTAACATAATGGAAAGTTCAAGAAAGTATGTACACCAAGTCACTTACAATATTTATTTTTGGTTAGTAGCATTATGGGTGTTTTTATTTTTGTTTTCCTTTATTTTGTTTTTTAGTCCAATGAAAAATGTGTTATTTTTATTTCTAATGTCTTTGTTACATGATTGTTGGAATACTCATATGAGATAATGAATGTTGAAAGCAGTTAGTAAGCCATAAGTACTTATGAAAAAGGATTATGGCAGAAACCGGTTTGGCTCAGTGGATAGAGTGTCGGCCTGCGGACTGAAAGGTCCCAGGTTCGATTCCAGTCAAGGGCATGTACCTTGGTTGGAGGCACATCCCCAGTAGGGAGTGTGCAGGAGGCAGCTGATCGATATTTCTAACTCTCTCTCCCTCTCTCTCCCTTTCTGTAAAAAATCAATAAAATATATTTAAAAAGAAAAAAAAAAGGAAAAGGATTATGATGATGATTAAAAGCAAAAGTCATAGTTGTACCACCAGTTTGTTATATCTGTAAATAACCATTAAGGTCTGAAGTCTTCAATGTTCATTGATCTAGCCTCCTGGAAATTACCTTTTGCTAATCAGAGGCAAAGAAAATAGGGTTACAAACAGAATTTCATTTGGTTAATTTATAGAGTACTATCTAGAGAACAAATCAGGATTAATTATCTGCTGAGATACTTAGGACTCTCCTTTTTAAAGAGGTAGAACTATTGAAAAATGAAGTTAATGAATAATAGGTGATTGTGTACGTAAAGTGATTATGTATATTTTAAATCATATCACATTAAAACAGGAAAAGGATCAGGCTTTCCTTTATAGAAGTTAATCCATTCTACATATTTCTTATTCTTAGACAGATTTGTAGTTATCAAGGAACCTGTCTAGATAATGCTAGTGGAAGAAACTTGTCTCTTTAGTCTCTCCTTTTTATATGCTTCTAAGCAAACATTCTTTCATTCTGTTCTGATTATATTGTTAGCTCTTATATGTATTCTGACAAACTTTGGATTTTTGAAAAACTTATAATGAATAGAAAATAATCCTTACACAGCAGAATGTAGCAAGCTTGTACTTGTAGGGCTTAAGGTTCTATTTGGAACCACTTGAGCAGTTTATGAAAAGAAAGATGACAAAAGAGCCAAAACGATTAAAAAACAACAGTGTGTGTTTTGGGATAGGGGTGAGTGGTAAGACAGTGAGCCCAAGCCACCTACCCCTAGCAATGATACCTTGTGTCTACACCTGCTTCTTCTGATGTCTGTCACCTTACTTACAGGAAAAAATAGTGTTGCAACTTTGTAACCAGAACATTAATAAATAACAGTCCTAATAAAAATTTAGCAAAGTTAAAAAGACATGTTAAATTCCCAATATTGAAAGAAATGCCACAGTAAATATAGAACTTGAACACAAAACAAAATGATGGTACCTTAATGGAAAGGGTTGTGTGGAAGGATTGAAGCTGCTGACTGAGTTCTGTGGATAAAGGCAGAGTGAGAATGTCAGAAGTTGTGTGTTGAGAAGCTTTGCACAAAATGTATTATTGCCAGAAATGGGTAGCTCCAGCTTATTGTCCTGTGTCTTCTTTTTCACTAGTTTTTGCTCTGTAGCTATCCTTCTTTTATGAAGAAACTAGCTCCAGATAGAGTCTGGAGTTACAAAGTGCAATTTCGCATTATATGGTTATTTTCTATATAGTGCAGATGTTTCTTAATCACACTTAAAGGAGAAAATACTAGTAAATGAGAAATGGAAGCTCTCCTGGGGTTAACTGCTGGAATTTTTCTTCATCTCCCACTTGCCCCTTAGCAGTAAGTTGTAGCCATAAGTTATATAGAATGATCCTCTGCATGGGACCACAGAACCTCTCTAACATCTGCACTCTCAAAGTAAAATTGCCACACACACACACACACACACACACACACACACACAGCCATGGTCAGAGACACTTGCCCCAAAAGTGTTCTCAAGACAGAGTACCTGGGCACACTGAACCAAGAGAAAGAATGTGGGGTGAAGGGGCCCTCTGACAGGTGCTGTCTTTCTCCTAACAAAAATATGAGCAATATTGTGTACATTTACATTAAGGTTCTTTGTATCCAGCCATGGGGAATCATGTATGAATAACTAAACTATACATTAAAGGCTGACATCATTCCTTTATTTACCAACCACAGATGAGCTAATTCACATTATAGAAACGTGCATTTTAGCGGGACCAACTTGTACCATATCTTTTATCTTTCATTGCTGTTTCTCTTCCCATAGTTTTTTTTTTATTTTTTTTATTTTTTTATTGATTTCAGAGAGGAAGGGAGAGGGAGAAAAAGATAGAAACATCAATGATGAGAGAGAATTGATTGGCTGCCTCATGCATGCCTCCCACTGGGGATTGAGCTTGCAACTTGGGCATGTGATCTGACCGAGAATTGAACCATGACCTCCTGGTTCGTAGGTGGACGCTCAACCACTGAGCCACGCTGGTCCACCTCTCCTATAAGTTTCTAAAGGCCCTGATCTATATCTAGCGAATTACTTAAATTTATGTTGACCTCATCTTCCTAGACTTGATTCTGATAGATTCTCTTAGACCTTTGCACACAAAAATTTCTACTTGCACAAAAATTTAATAATTATATCCTCCTAACCCTATTTTGGAACATAATATAGGATCAATAATTTTTTAAATATAATTTGGGAACCTATAGTCTTTTAAATCAGTTACTACTGAAAATTCTAAGTAAAAATTCTGTTACCATTAAATCATAAAAATAACTGCTATTTGAATTTGGAAATTAATAATAAATATATAATGCATTATAAAATTGATATTAAAATTAATATCACAAAGGAATATACTCTCATTAAAAAATAAGTGACTGGAGCTCATTTTATGGGATAATATAGCCCCTATTGATAAATGTTCTCTGTTCTTTGGCATAGCACTGTCCATCTGACCCATTTACATTTTTAAATCTTTGCTGAGGAACTGTCCTTATGATCCCAGCATTGGGATAAGTGAAGCCATTCTAATCCTTTGAACAGAGTTAGAAATATTTGCCATTTGTTGAATCTGGTGGGTGATGGTATGAGGAAGCTCCTATGTATTATATGAAATATATTTAATGCACATCCAAACTCTGAATGTCCTGATTTGCAACATATTGTTATTCATTGATATTGCTGATAATTCATTAAAAACACTAGTTTGAAATTGGGAAAATTCACAGTTTTCTAATGCTTTGGAATATTTTGGACTTGAAACAATGAATTCTAGTTAGTGTCTTCTATTTAAAGTCATATATTTTGTTTGTGGTAGCAAGTACCTTTGTAAAATGTTAAGTTTGTCGAATCCTTGGACTTTTTGCTGTAAGTTTTTATCATTTGAACCCAATTTGGATGACTGGCTTAAAATGTAACAAACTTTTTTCCTTTTCATTTGTAAAAGCACAGACTGGGATCTGCCTTTTGGAATTTTCTTCTTCCTCCTTTGAGATTCTTAACTAATGAAGCAATGTGGTTTGATTTTTCTTTAAACAGGTGATGATGTAAAACCTAAAGATTACATTGTTGCTCTTCAACACCCAGTGACCACTGACATTAAGCATTCCATTAAAATGTTTGAGTTAACATTGGATGCACTTATCTCATTTAACAAGCGGACCCTAGTTCTGTTTCCAAATATTGATGCAGGTAATTGGACTTAAAAATGAAAGTATGCCACCTAGCTTTCCAGTTGTATGTTTCTGTTATGTCTTCTTTTGACTGCCCTTCCTATCTTGCCCATTTTATATTGAAGGCTGCTGTATTCTGAAATGCGCTCCAGTTTTCAAAGGATCACCAATTTTGTAGTAGATTGAAGATATTGTGATGTTTTTGTAAAGTCTAGTAGAAACTTAATACTAAAAAAAAAAAATCTCTCTAATCTTCATTCTAGTTTTATATTAAATATCTTCCCTCCAGTTTACACCAGTGAGAGAATGCAGTAGCAAAGAGACAAACCTTAGAAGTTGAAAGAGTGTCTTTATTAAAGTAATGATTCCACTGACCACAGTAAAATAGCCATATTATTATTTCTTCTCTTCTTTATACTAACTGTACCTTAAAGTAATCTTGAGCTTAAACAGTTTAGAGCTAGAGTCCCCAGTTGATCCTCAAGCCTGACCTGATTGATCACCTACCAGTGGATGGTACTGTAGGCTTTGGTGCTAGTGAGACCTTAACCATGTTAATGGGGATATGAGATATGAATGAGAAGTGCTAGAGCAGGGCCTGACACTAAGGAATTTTCAAATATTCATTATTAGTTGACACTACTCATTGCTGAGCTCTTAGGCACTTTGTGGAAAAGGAGGCAGGACCGTTTTCTGCAATGTGAAGATGTTATCATCTTTCTCTGAAAGAATCCTTGTCTTAGTGTTAATTGGGAAAAAAAAAAAAGGTAACCCACAACCCCGATTTTGTCCAGGTAATTTAACAATATTTCAAAAACCTTAATATTTCTTCTTTTATAATCCTTTAGACTTTTGTATAAATATTTGTAATTATATATCTCCCTTGTTTAATATTTATTGCCAGTTGTGTTTTGTTTGTAATATACTTTTCTGATTGTATATACCTTAAATTAGAAATATTTTTCCCCTCTGAAATTAAAGGATCCCAAGAATGCCTAAATCATGCCTACCACTCCCTTTCCTTCTCACAGAGTTTTTGATAAAATATACACAAGGAACAATAGGGAAATAAGAATCAAGGCATCACTTTCTCATTATCTGTTTAGTGCCCAGCTCCCTAATATAGAACCCTCTGGAAAACACGATTAGTACCTGTAATCTAGGCCAAAAACAAGCCTTCAACTGAGTCCACACCACACCACATTTGAATCTTGGAATAATAGCACCTTCTGGCGTTCTACAATGACTATAGGCGTAGCTGGGCCTGTGCTAAAGAGTAGACCCTGACTCTATTATCTCACCACACAGAGAAAGTTAAAATGAGAGAGAACACTGGATTTACAGCTTTTGTTAAATCAGCGGGGAACGCAGTGTGGTTGCTGTCCTGCCTTCTAACCAACCAGATTAGCACCTTTGTCTCCCTTGGTAGCTAGGAAAGGGTGACTAGAGAGGCAAGCAGAGAGGCCTCTCCCTCATATATCTGTTACATTTTTTTAATCACACATTTAAGATCAGCCACAGTATCAGAATCTGTCTGTATTTTCTTGGAGCTTAGTCCACATAAGTGGAAGTGCTATCCCACTGAGCTGTTGTCAGCTAGCTGGGTGGAGCCTGAGACCTTTCCATTTAGGAACACCCAGCTTCAGAGATAGAGACTAGTGGCCTGTCTTGAGCCTTTTAATTGTTGTTTAAGGTAAAGACTTTCACTGGGGCATTTATAAAAGGTATTTGCTTTGCTGAGTGCTGTTTGAAACATCCCAACTGTTGCTGTTTAAAGTTTCTAGATGAGTTGAAGCAGAAAGCTAACCAGACAACTAGTTAGTCATCACTCATGAAAAGATCAACAATTAAAATGACTATTTCCTGAATAACTGTTTTGAGTATTTATGGGAAGATTTCTTTAAGTGGGGTTAAACTTGCCAATGAAAATTGTTTCTCTCATAAACCATGTAACAGTCGGTTCTTTTCATTTTCACAGGGAGCAAAGAGATGGTTCGAGTGATGCGGAAGAAGGGCATCGAGCATCATCCTAATTTTCGGGCAGTTAAACATGTCCCATTTGAACAGTTTATACAGTTGGTTGCCCACGCTGGTTGTGTGATTGGGAATAGCAGTTGTGGGGTACGAGAGGTTGGAGCTTTTGGAACACCAGTGATCAATCTAGGAACACGGCAGATTGGAAGAGAAACAGGTATCTACCTTTGCTTTTATTTCAGCTGACTAGGCTTAATAGATATGTATGAGTTATTATAAAATGTGTGATGACATACATTTTTATCAACAAGTGAATGAAGTTAATGACCAACTGTAGCTTAAAATCTACATAAAGCACACTGTGATTACCAAACTTTTTAAGGCTCTACTTAACATTTTTATTGTCTTTGTCTTTTTAAAAAACATAAATATTTTTTAATATATTTTTATTGATTTCAGAGAGGAAGGGTGAGAGAGGGACCTATATATATAAAAGCCTAAGTGACTGTTACGCCCGAATGACCTGAACGACCAGTCGCTATGACACGCACTGACCACCAGGGGGCAGATGCTTAATGCAAGAGCTGCCCCCTGGTGGTCAGTGCACTCCCACAGCCAACCTCCTGCAGCTCCTCCCTGCAGCTGGCCAACCTCCTATGGCCTCCCCACTCCTCTCCATCAACTGGCCTCCCAAATAGGCCTCGATCACTGGCCATGCACGAATTTGTGCACCGGGCCTCTAGTAGAAATATAAACATCAATGATGAGAGAGAATCATTGATCAGATGCCTCCTGCATGCCCCACACTGGGGGTCGAGCCTACAACCTGGGCATGTGCCCTGACTGGGAATCAAATCATGATCTCCTGGTTCATAGGTCAACACTCAACCACTGAGCCACACGGGCTTGACTTTATTGTCTTTGTAATATCAGTTAGAGCTAAGAGTTTCTTAGTTAATTGTGGTCTTTGATGGCTGTGTTGAAGGGAGAATGTGTTATCAGTATATAAATGCTAGTCTTTCATTTTCTGGGGCTAGTAGAGTCCCTTTAGTCAGTACTTCAGACTAAATGGCAATTCTAAATAAGATGCCCCCTTAATAACTAAAGTATAAGTAGGATTATTAATGAATTTGCTAACCGGGCTTATCCTATCATTAATCATTTGTACGTCATAAGCATCTTATAGATGCAAGCGGCAGACCTTTTTAAATTAAATTCAAAATGTCGTGGCAGTTAACTGGTTAACATTAGTCTGAGTTCTAATACTGTCTACATGCAAATATATTTCTATAGCTAATGGAAAAAATATATGTAGTTCATAGAAAAAGACTTGACTAGAATCAAGGACATTAGTTCCAGCTCTTTTTCCCATTCTTCATAATTGCCACCCTAACTGTATTATCTTCATTTTTTATTTTTATTTTTTGGCCTTTTTTGTATATTTATTTGTAAAGCATTCTTGACCTATACTTAGTAGTAGTTTTTTTAAGTTTTATTTTAATTTAAATTATTTATTGTTTAAAGCATTATTCTGTATTATCTTTTGACCTTCTTCCTTTTCATTCCCAAAGTATTATTTTGCTCCCTACTTCAGAGAGAAAATTGAAGCCACCAGATGAAAATTCTTTCAACTTCATTAATTCATTCATTAAGAAAACATTTAATAAGCACCTACTATGTGTTGGGCATTAGGATTCAGTAGTAAACTAGTCTAAATTGGGTTGAGCTCTCATGTAACTTCCATTCTAGTGGGAGAAGAAATGATAGACCAAAAAATAAATAAATTCAGCTGTGTACTGTCCAGACTATAACAAAAGGTAATGTGTGGGCTACATTAGATTAGGTAAGGAAAGTCCTTGTTTAGGAAATGACACGTAAGCTGAGATATGAATGACAAGGAATTAGCTATGTGAGGATCAGGGAGAAGAAGAGGAAAACCCTACTATGAAGACCCTAAGATAGGAATAAGCTTAATGTACCTGAGAAAGATGAGCCAGGGTAGCTGTAGAGTATTGGGCAAGGAGAAGAGTGCCTGTAACAAGATGATGTTACAGAAGGAGGCAGACCTAAATCAGGGTAAATAATTCGGATTTTTTTCTAAGTATGATGGGAAGTCATTTAAGAGAAGATGACACAATGCTTCTTGCATTTTGGAAAGATCATCTGGTTGCTATATGGAGAGTGGAATGTGGTGGGTGGGGTAGGAGTGGAAGCAGGGAGACCAGTTAAGAGGTTTTCAGTTCATATGCAAGATGATAGTGGCTTAGCCGAAACCGGTTTGGCTCAGTGGATAGAGCGTCGGCCTGCGGACTGAAAGGTCCCAGGTTCGATTCCGGTCAAGGGCATGTACCTTGGTTGCGGGCACATCCCCAGTAGGGGGTGTGCAAGAGGCAGCTGATCGATGTTTCTCTCTCATCGATGTTTCTAACTCTCTATCCCTCTCTCTTCCTCTCTGTAAAAAATCAATAAAATATATTAAAAAAAAAAAGATGATAGTGGCTTAGACTATGTGGTATCAGTGATGGAGAAAAGTTAGATTTGGGGTTTGCTATAGTACTTGCTGATGCTTGGATATGAGCAGTGAAAGGAAGAAAGGAATCAACAATAACTTAGGTTTTTGGATGAGTGTACTCTTCCTGATACGGGGACACTGAGGGAGGAGCAGATTTGGGAGGGGTGGAATTGAAACTTCTCTAATGGCCATGTTAAGTTTGAGAAGCCTAAGTGGACATGGCCTGTAAGCAGCTAGATAGTTCCAGGGAGAGTTGGAGTTGAAGATATAAATTTGAGAGTGATTGGCAAGCGGGATGGTCTTTAGTTAGGATAACAGGTCAGCTGCTGAATCAGGGAGACCCAAAACAAGAGTGCATTAAATAAGTCAGATTTTTGTTTATTTCTTACTGGTAATGGCAGAGACTTAGCCACCAACTGTCTGTCAAGTTCACATTTTAGCCATTGGGAAAGGGGGAAGGGGAAGATGTCCCTACCTTTAAAAGCACAACCTGGAAGTTGCAAATATTTTTTCACTCATCCTATCAGAATGTAGTCACATGGCCATATCTATTTGCAAGGAAGCTGAAGAATATCCTCTTTAGCTGGATGATCAGATGCCCAGATAAAAATTGTATTGCTAGTACAGGGAAAGGATATGGAGGATAATGGCACACTCTACTTGAGATAGTATTTAAAACCAATGGGATTATCCAGGGAGAACATATAAATAGGAGAGTGGAGCCCAGGATCAACTCTAGAGCTCTTCAGCATTTAGTGTTCTGGTGAGGAAGGGAAAGCCCATCAAGGAAGACGGAAAAGAAACTGCCAATGAGGTCGAGGTAACCAAGAGTGGGGGATATCATTGAAGCCCAGAAAAAAAGTGTTTCCAGAAAATGCTGTTGAATGCTGCTGACAGTTCAAATAAGATGTGAACAGAAAATTTAATACTGGTTTGAGCAACATAGTCTTAGGTCAGAAGCAGTCTCTGTACTTTCTGCCACCACACTTTATAAACACAGGCTCAGCCCTAGCCATTTGGCTCCGTGGATAGAGCATCAGCCTGTGGACCAAAGGGGTCCAGGGTTCGATTCTGGTCAAGGGCATGTACCTTGGTTGCAGGATCCTCCCTGGCCGAGGCCCTGGGAGGCAACCAATTGATGTGTTTCTTTCACATCAATGTTTCTCTCTGTCTTACCCTCTCTCCTCCACTCTCCCTAAGTCAATGGAAAAATATTCTCGGGTGAGGATTAACAATAACAAAAACCACAGGCCCTTGCCCTAACCGGTTTGGCTCAGTGGATAGAGTGTCAGTTTGCAGACTTAAGGGTTCCAGGTTTGATTCTGGTCAAGGGCATGTACCTTGGTTGCGGGCACATCCCCACTAGAGGGTGTGCAGGAGGTAGCTGAGTGATGTTTCTCTCTCATTGATGTTTCTAACTCTATCCCTCTCCCTTCCTCTCTGTAAAAAAATCAATAAAATATATTTTTTTTAAAATCCCACAGGCCCATCCATCCTCCCCTTCTTCATACTGGATGATGTGGAGTGTGGGGTTTCTCTTGCCTGTCCACTGCTAGCCTTGTGTGTTCTAAATCACCCCTCCTGCCTTCTCAGGGACTTAACAGTTATCCTTTTCTCTTTCATGTATCTTTAGCTTCCTCATCATCTAAATATGCCTAAGCCTCGAATATCTTAAAATAAAACAATAAAAATACCGCTTCCTTGCCCCCATACCTCTCTCCAGCCACCACCCTTCTGCTCTTCTCTTCTTACCCAAGTTTATTGAAAAACATGGCATTTTCACTATATTTACTCCTTCATGTTGGTCAGAAACTACATGGAGAGAAGGTGACTGCATGAATAGCTGGTGGCTAACTGACTAACTGACCAACTTGTCCTGAGCAGCTGATTGAACAACTGGCTAAGTAGATAGGAGGGAGGGCAGACTGAAAGAGTGGACATGCTAGATGACTAGATAAATGACTTGTGGATTCTAGATCAATCTACCTTATTTATTTCAAGAAACATACAAAAATTTGATTTATTTTATTTGGGAATGAAGGACACTAGTGCCTTTAAGTATTTGATATATGTATTCTTTTGCTGAGAGAGCTTTAAAAGATAAACAGTAGAAAAGTTGATGTCTCTCTAAAAAAAGAAGACTTACTTGAGACCTCTGGGTTTCAGGGATAATTATGAGGATAACATACTGCTAATTTCTTTATTCTTTGGCTATTCCTGCTTCTGAATCATTGTACTGTGTCACTGATTTTCCTAGGGGAGAATGTTCTTCATGTCCGGGATGCTGATACCCAAGACAAAATATTGCAAGCACTGCACCTTCAGTTTGGTAAACAGTACCCTTGGTGAGTACATACCCTCTTTTTTAAAAGTGATTTAAAAGAGGAGATGCCTTGGGCACCATTTCCAAGCTGTGGTCACCGTTTAATCATCCAAATAGAGCTCTCATTCTCCATCCCTAGGATCCCTAGCTGGTGATGAGACAGAGCTTGCTAATATATACCCCCTATTACTGTACCAAGGATTCTGATGGAGAATAATTTTTTTTTATTTGTCTCAGTTAACATAGCTAGGAAATACTTCTTTAGCTTACTTTGAATTTCCATAAGTAGTATATAGCAATATAACTGATTTTCTTCTAAAATAGTCTAGTTTAGCCTGACCAGTGTGGCTCAGCAGTTGAGTGTCAATCAAGAGGTCCTCGGTTCGATTAGATTCTATTCCAGGTCAGGACACACGCTGGGTTTTGATCCCCAGTAGGGGGCATGCAGGAGGCAGCCAATCGATGTTCCTCTCTTGTAGATGTTTCTATTTCCCTTCCTCTCTTCCTAAAAATAAATAAAAACATATTTAAAATAAAAATAATCTAGTTCTGCCCTAGCTGGTTTGGCTCAGTGGATAGAGCATCAGCCTGTGGACTGAAGGGTCCCAGGTTCAATTCTGGTCAAGGGCACATGCCTGGGTTGTCGGCTCAATTCCCAGTAGAGGGTGTGCATGAGGCAGCCAATCAATGATTTTCTCTCATCATTGATGTTTCTATTTCTCTCTCCCTCTCCCTTCTTCTCTGAAATCAATAAAAAAAAAATGTGTTTTTTAAAAAGTAAAAAAAAAAAAATCTAGCTCACCCTGAAGGTACAAGTAAAAAAAAAAAAGGCTGGTTCAGCATTTTAATTTAGATTGCCCTCCTTTCTATTTTAAATTAATGAGTTGTCCCATGTATTTGAATGTTTTTTTCCTAAAAATAACTTTTCCCCATGAAGGTAAAGATAAAAACTAAAAACTAAAAAATTCATTGTCACAAACTGTTATATTCTGATATTGGCTAAACAAAACTAATTTTTCTTTGATAATACAGGTATTTTTTAATGGTACCTCAGGCTGGAAATAGTTGTATTTCAATCAACAATGGAATTCAACATTGCATTGGTGACGTGTGCTTACTTACTGTGTTGCTAAAGAGATCCATATGTTGTTATTTTCAAAGGAAAAAGGACGAATTTTATTACCTCAAGTCTGAGATTCCATTAATATGTCTTCAATATGATTTAGCATGTATGAGAGAAGCATTTAATTGGACTTTTTGGATATTGCAGCTCAAAGATATATGGGGATGGAAATGCTGTTCCAAGGATTTTGAAGTTTCTCAAATCTATCGATCTTCAAGAGCCACTACAAAAGAAATTCTGCTTTCCTCCTGTGAAGGACAATATCTCTCAAGACATTGACCATATTCTTGAAACTCTGAGTGCCTTGGCTGTTGATCTCGGCGGGACAAACCTCCGAGTTGCAATAGTCAGCATGAAGGTAAAAGAACTCCTAAGGTCTTAACTTTATATCTCATATGAGTAATTGATTTTTTTTAAAAAGTATATTTTTATTGATTTTTACAGAGAGGAAGGGAGAGGGATAGAGAGTTAGAAACATCTGTGAGAGAGAAACATCGATCAGCTGCCTCCTGCACACCCCCTACCGGGGCTGTGTCCGCAACCAAGGTACATGCCCTTGACTGGAATCGAACCTGGGACCCTTCAGTCCACAGGCCGACGCTCTATCCACTGAGCCAAACCGGTTAGGGCTGAGTAATTGATTTTTAAAAAGCATGGTCGGAAGGTAAGACTAGAAGCATACATGAAAGCTTGTAATCATTTGCCCACAGTATTGACTTTTTGGATCCATTACAGTATTTGTAATTATTTTACTAATCATTAATATTCAAAGAAGTAAAATTCTTGGGGAAGCCAAGTTAGGAGACTTAAGTTGACAATGGGCAACCACTTCAGCCCCAGACAGGGCTTTTGCCAACCAGGAGACCGGAAATTCTGTATTTGGTTAATAGCTGGGATTAAGGAGTATGCTGACTACTTACCTAAGGAGGGTGTCTGCAAATGTGACGGCAATGGTATCTCCTCTAGAATATGATTTTGGTTGAGTACAGCATACCTTCACTCCCTTAACCACACCATCACCACAGTATTGACAGAGGTTGAGAGAGCCTTCATAAAAATACCAAATTGTCTGTGTTAAAATGATCTCTGATGATTTAACAAGGAAGAATAAACCTACCAGAAAAATATTTGTTTGAAATATTGTTGTTACATAAAGTTTCAGGAGTTTATTAGAAATAGCAAAGATTTTTTTTTCTTTTTTTATTTGGAAATAGCAAAGATTTTAAACACAAAGTTGTTTAGGTCAGTAGAGAAAAACAAAATATGATTTTCTCAAAAGAAGCCAAAGGCCTCTTTTATTAATACTCTACAAAATTCTAATAAGAGAATATTTTCTTAACATGAATATAATATATTCTACATCAGTGGCCAATACCCTTTGTCATGGTGAAATTCTAGAGGCATTATTACTGCAATCAAGAGGAAAAGAAGGATGTTTTCTATAACATTACTGAACATAATTCTGGAAATTATGAAGGGAATAAAACATGGAACAGACTGCAAAAATGGAGAATGTGGACAGGATAAAACGAAAATATTTGGCTCAGTGGATCGAGCGTTGGCCGGACTGAAGGGTCCCAGGTTCGATTCCGGTCAAGGGCATGTACCTTGGTTGCGGGCACATCCCCAGTGGGGGATGTGCAGGAAACAGCTGCTTGATGTTTCTCTCTCAATGTTTTTGACTCTATCCCTCTCCCTTCCTCTCTGTAAAAAATCAATAAAATATTTTTTGAAAAATATTTTTTTCCATTATATGTTTACTAGTAGCCCTGCGCACGAATCCATGCGCCAATAGCTCTCTGCCGCCCTCCTGTAGCTCCCTCCTTCCCAACTCCCCCCTCCTCATAGCTTGCTGCCCTTCCCCCTCCTGTAGCTCTCCGCCGCCCGCTTGTAGTTCGCTGCTCCACCCTCCTGCAGATCCGTGATCCGGTCATTACATGGTCGGTCATTACGCCTCATGGTGTAAGGGATAATTAGCATATTCCTCTCTTACTATATAGGATTTTATTTATTTAGTTTTAAAAATATTTTTTATTGATTTCAGAAAGGAAGGGAGGGGGAGAGAGAGATTGAAACATCAATGATGAGAGAGAATCATTGATCGGCTGCCTCCTGCACACCCCCCACCGGGGATCGAGCCCGCAACCCAGGCATATGCCCTTGACCAGAATTGAACCTGGGACCCTTCAGTCCATAGGCCGATGCTCTATCCGCTATGCCAAACTGGCTAGAGCTAAATGAAATTTTTAAAAGTTTAACATCATTATTCTTAAATTTACTTAAAATAATGCCCAAGTGAGAACAAAGAAAATTTAAAAACAAGAATAATAAGGAGGGACTATCCCTGATGGTATTGAAGCATATCACAAAACACAGTAATTTAAACATCATGGTAGCATACCATTACTGGCTTCAGTTATGGGAGATGATTAAAGCTTAAGTACTTAAGGATATTTTCTTAGTTGCCTCAATATTTAAGCAAGGAAAATTTATCAACCTGAAAAAGTAAAATATGACCTTTTAATGAAGATTCAGATTAGCCAACATTGACTTTATGCTTAAGAGAGGGGCCCACCCTGACTGGTGTGGCTCAGTGGTTGAGTGTTGACCCATGAACCAGGAGGACATGGTTTGATTTCCATTTAGGGCACATGCCCGGGTTTCAGGCTTGATCCTGGGGAGGCGGGGGGGCGGGGGGCATGCGGGATTCAGCTGATTGATAATTCTCTGTCATCATTGATGTTTCTATTTCCCTCTCCCTCACCCTTCCTCTCTGAAATCAATTTTTAAAAAATTTTAAAAAAGAGACGGGGGTGGGAGGAGGGTGTCATCTGGCTGGCTCTGGAGTTGTCATTACTTCAACAGTCATATTCCAGACTGACTTCCCAGGAAACGACTTTGGTGTATCCAGGGGCTGGCCCAAGCCAGACTGGCTCCCTTCTAAAGCAGTCATCGGAATCTGTGGAACTGTCCTATGGCGGAGTCTGATACATCGTGAAAGGACAAAAGATTCACTGTGTGTGCTCTTTAGTGAAGACCAGTGAGACAGAAGGTGTTGTTTTTTCTCTTTTAGGGTGAAATAGTTAAGAAGTATACTCAGTTCAATCCTAAAACCTATGAAGAGAGGATTAATTTAATCTTACAGATGTGTGTAGAAGCTGCTGCAGAAGCTGTAAAACTTAACTGCAGAATTTTGGGCGTAGGTAAGATTGTGAATTACATGTCCGAAATGTTCACTTTAATGTACAAAACTTACTGAGTCCTGCTGCATGACCGAGCATCAAGTCCCTGTCTATAGATGGCTCCAGGCCCTGTCTGTGGCCACCAACCAGCGTTATGGGAAAAGCATTGTTAGTGCTGTATATCTGGGAACTATAGATTTAGCTCAGGACTGTTTGTCATTTCTTTGCAATCCTTGGTAATGTTTGTCTTAGGATATGTTGGGTGAATTAATTTGTGTTCTAAGCCCTGAAAGTCGGCACACTTTTCTAAGATTGCTAATTAGAGTTCTTTTGCTTTGTTTGTGTTTGTGGAGCTCAGGTATTTCCACAGGTGGCCGTGTAAATCCTCGGGAAGGAGTTGTGCTGCATTCAACCAAACTGATCCAAGAATGGAACTCTGTGGACCTCAGGACTCCCCTGTCTGATACTTTGCATCTCCCCGTGTGGGTAGACAATGATGGCAACTGTGCCGCCATGGCGGAAAGGAAATTTGGTCAAGGAAAGGGCCTGGAAAACTTTGTGACATTTATTACAGGCACAGGTAAGAGTAGGCGACGGTTGCTTCAGGAGCTAGGGTGTGTGCTGGGGCACACCTTTAACACTTAGCCAGGCAGTTTGCAACTTGCTTTAGCCTGCTTGAGTAGGGCCTGAAAGTGAGCCACACGGGAGAGCTGAGGGTCTGCTCAGGTCATTTCTGAGCAGGTATGTGGCCTTCTAAAATCTCAGGAGCTTGTCAGAGCTATTCAAACCCCTTACTCCCAAGTTTCAACCCTTACTCCCCAAAGCTTCTCATTCCCCAGCTTTTCCTCCTAGTGTGTTTGGTTAGTATATTGTTTGACCGGTTACCCAGTTCCCTAAGCAGCAAAGACCTAGTATATTTTGCCTTTAAATGCCTTTGACAAATGCCCCTTGCGCAGCCCGCTGGGCCCTGGGAGAGTTCTGAGGTAGGTAAGATAAAGGCAAGCCCTTTGAGCTGGTCAAAACAAACCAGCACAATTCTTTAAGAATAAGGTTTGTTCATCTCCCTCCAGTACTGCCATCTGTACTGGGAACGTGGGCTGTTATTCAAGGCCACTGCCAACTTTGTGTGTGGCAGGCGGGTGGGGGAAGGGGAGGCGGGGGGGGGGGGGGGGGGGGCGGAGGCCGAGGGATTAATGGGACCAGAAAATGCCAGGAAGCTCATACTAATATTCAGATAAAGCATTCCCCTGGTTGTTGCAAACTTTTGTTTAGTTTCCAGAGTTCCAAAAAAGTTGCCAGTTTAGTCATTGCTTTAGTGGAGGGATGCACTTTTGGAGTTGCCTACTCTGCCATTTTTGCCGATGTCCCAATTTGTTTTTTAAATGAGGAAGCCTCAGCTAATACATGGTCTAGCCAGCATTTGATCCTAGATATGCTCAACTTCAACACTTGTGTGCTCTTAAACTTACATTATACTGCCTCCCCTTTAAGCTGTTATACTTCTTCTCTTAGTCTTGAACACAGTTTCACAAGTCTGGCTATCATTTCCTAGCACAGAGCAGTTAAAAAGCTGCAAATGAGAGGGGTGGGAGTTGAAGAATAGGTGCCACCAGAAGTAATAGATGGCGGGAAAACTAATATGCAGAGCCTGCTAAGGCAGAATGACCTTTACTCCTCAGTAACTCCTAAACTCCATAACAAGACAGCAATTGATAGTCATAATTCCTGAATCAAAAATTTTTAGACACGATATTAAGAAGAGGCAAAATCATATTCATATTCTGTTTAAGAAAGCAGGAGTTATTTGATACCTTAGAAAGATTGCCCCCAAATAAGGGTCTGAGACAAGGATTTAGGCGTGGGTATTTTATTTTGGCAGTGATCCCGAGAAGGAGTGAGGGAGTGGGAAGAGAGTAGGAGGAGAGGCATTAGAGGAGACGTGATCAAAGTTGTCTTGAGGGCAGTGGGGGCTGAAATCTACTGGAACCTCCCCGAAAGCCTGCAGAATACCATCCAGAATTGTCCACTTGGATCTGCTGGCTCCTGTCTTGCCTTGGTTGAGGGTTGCCTGTGGGCACTGTGCCTACATGGTCGACTGAGTTCTTTAGTGTTGGAGAAGCCTTGGGGAGAACTGTGGACAGTGTGTACTTGAAGTGGTCTGTCATGACAGGGTGAGGCTGAGCTTGCACCGAACTGTCCGCTACAGCTGTGGTTGAAATCATGGTGAGTCAAGCAGATGCAACAGAGGGTATCAGAGGATCTGCTAAAATTATTCCAAATAAAGTTTTGGTACTTAGTAAGTTTCAGCTACGAGGAAAGTAGGCACTGTATAGAACCTCACGTTCCAAAGCTTTCCTTAACAGATGAGGCATTGCCGCATCAGTATTCTGTCTCAAATGAAGAGCCACCTCAACGATTGCTGTCTCTCTGTAGGAATTGGCGGGGGAATCATCCATCAGCATGAATTGATCCATGGAAGTTCCTTCTGTGCTGCAGAACTTGGCCACCTTGTTGTGTCTCTAGATGGGCCTGATTGTTCCTGTGGAAGCCATGGGTGCATTGAAGCATATGCCTCTGGAATGGCCTTACAGAAGGAAGCAAAAAAGCTACATGATGGTTGGTTTCTTTCTTCTGAGGGATTAAAGAGCCGAATGGTAGAAAAATACTTCAGAGTAGGTATTCCTAAGAGGCTGAACACTGAAACCAGAGCTCTTACCCTTGTCCCTTCCTAGAAGACAAGTGGGGCTCTCTCATTCTGAAGCTCCAAAGCCTCCTTAGTCCTGACCCATGTCAACACTCTTCCTCTGCGGGGGTGGAGGTGGACAGGGGTCCTGAGCTCCAGGGGAGTGGGGAAGAGGTCTTTCATTTCAGAGAGGAAGGGAGAGGGAGAGAGAAATAGAAACATCAATGATGAGAGAGAATCATTGATTGGCTGCCTCCTGCACACCCCCTACTTGGGACTGAGTCCACAACCCTGGCATGTGCCCTTGACCAGAATTGAACCCGGGATTCTTCAGTCTTCAGGCCAACGCTCTATCCACTGAGCTAACCAGCTAGGGTTGTCTTTCATTTTTGTGTTCTCAGCCCCTAGCACAGGGGCTTAATACATATCAATACACATTTTAATGAAGAATTAAATGGAGGAACATATTTTAGTTTTTTAATTCTAAAAGGTCTATTTGAACTAATGCTGTTTCTGGATGTTATAAAAAGATGGTTTCCATTCTAATGCAAGAGGGATTTAATATCATAATATAGTGTCTCAGGTGCAGAGAGAATGATGGCCAAGAAATGTAGATGCATACAAAGACACCAGCGTTCCCTCCCGCCTTCTCCATACAGTGAGGGGAGTGTGAGGGTGCTGTCCTGAGAGGTCGAGAGTCAGAGGGTAAATAGCACTAGGGAGGCAGGTTTGAATGGCACAGGAACATTTCCAAGCTTGGGAAACAGTGGTGTTGGTGCATAAAGGCAGAGGATCATGTAGTAAGAGGTAAGCCAGAACTAGCAGCTAATGGAGAAGCCACTGGAAAATTTTAGGGAAAAGATACAGTCAGATCTGAATTTTAGATTCTTCACTGAATTGTAAATTTTTGTTTCCTGGGAGGAAAATGGTAGTTGAATAGAGGATAGCTTTAATGGGGCAGTTCTATAGAGTGATTTCCAGTTTTCTGGTTGGATAAGTTGGGGTTGTGGATATAAGACATGGAACAGGTTTTGAAGGAAGGCAGTGGTTGGGTACCAGTGGGACATCCATATGCAGGTGGAAATGCATAGGAGGCAGCGGCTACAGGGGCCTGATGCTCAAGAGAGAGGACTAGACTAGAGGTAGGGATCAGCATGGAGGTGATAGTTAAACCTCTTAAAAGGGAATCAGCATGGAGGTGATAGTTAAACCTCTGAAAGGGAACTGAATGATGCAAGAGTCAAGAATGGAATCCTGCAAAACAGCATTGCGAGTAGGAGGAAAACCAGGAAGGGGTCAAGTCACAGAAGCCAAAAGGGGAAGTGTTTTAGGGAGGTTGAAGTCTGTAGTGTCAAATGCTGCTCCTGAGTAAGAGAAAATCAGAAACGTTCTTTGGTTTTGGTCATGAGGACATCGCTTGAAGCCCTGAAATATTTTTTTCAACCTTGTTTTTATCACCCCTGACAGGGAACCTGCTTAGATGTTTTTCCTAATCCTCTCACCCCATGAAACTGTAATACCACAGATATGTTCTTTGTTTATGTACTCTCTGTATAAAAAGACTCTTTGCCCCCAAGAATCAATTTCTGCTCCCTCTTCCCCCCGGGGGCAAATGCCTATCTTGAAGTTCAATCAAATAGTGGAGGCAGAAGCCTATCTACACCGAGGAAGAGGGAAGAAGTGGAATCTGTTAGCACGAGACAGGGAATGGAAGCAACAGCTGGGAATGCAGGGGAGAAAGGATGGTCCCTACAGAAAGGCCCTTGAAGAGGGGGGAAGAGATGAGTCAAAGCCTGGCAGAGGACCCAAAGAGAGGGAACGAAGGAATGCAGGTGTGCGTGGACAACCTGCTTATAGTTGGGGCTGAAAAGTAAAGGAATTCCTGCCTGTCCTTTATCCAAGAGGTCAGAAATATGGAAATGTCTTAGTCAGGTGAGAGTAAGGGGTGGGCAGGGAAAGCAGGTCTGAGGTGAAGCCTTTGAAGAGGCAGTTGTGAGGCCCCAGGAGATAGGAGGCCACCAGGTGATCTTAATAAGCAGTCCGCATGGTTTAGCTTTTCTCTCATCAGAGCCCATGTATAATAGAGAAGGAGGCAGGATGATCTGAGTTGGTGACTGGCAGAGTGAGGGGCAGAAAAACAAGGACTACAGATAACAGAAATACCTACTGTTGATTTAGCATTTAGTCTGGTCCCCATTTAACTAAACATACTTTATGGTCCATTATGTCATTTAATCCCTTTATTGTAATAATAATAAATTTAATCTCATTATTGTAATCCTGCTAGGATAGGTTTTATTATATTACCCAGTCTCAGAGAGAAGAGAAACATATGGAGGTAACATGAAGTGGACAGGGTTGTGCAGCTCGTAATGACAGAGCTGGCAGCTGAACCAGGTCTGTGCTATTTCTTAGGTGCTGCGCCTTCCTGCCATGGAAAGCGGGGCACTGGCCGGTTATGCCATATTGCATCTGAGCTGGATAAAGGAGGGAGAGGAGTGCAGAGAGTCTGATGAATTTGCTGGGGGGGGGGGGGGGGGGGCAGCACTTCAAGGACTCTGCTTCATATGGAAGTGAGAAGTGGGAATGCTAGAGGGGAGGAGGTGGTTCTGGTCAGAACTGAGGATTGTGCAGTGAGGGACGTTTCGGGCAGTGTATAAGCGGGCAATGAGAGGGCAGCAGAGGCCTCTGGGGAATGCATATGGATGTTTATGAATGATGAGCTTTGCAAGTGCGAAAATATTGTCTTCTGACTTGGGGGCTCGCTGCCCATTGGCACCATTGTAGTCTTGGCCTCCCACAGCTCATTACTGACTGTCTCTCCTCCTCACCTCTGCTCAAACAGAAGACCTGCTCTTGGTGGAAGGGATGTCAGTGCCAAAAGACGAAGCTGTGGGTGCACTTCATCTTATCCAAGCTGCGAAGCTTGGCAACGTGAAAGCCCAGAGCATCTTGAGAACAGGTGAGTGTCAGCTCCTGGCAGCTCTGCCAAAGGGGACAGAGCCTGAAACCACCTGGGGCTCCCCAGAGGCTCAACCTCCCTCAGGACTGGGCTCTGGAGTGTTTATTCAGGTGTTTTTCCTGTTTACTGAGAGAGAGAAAGGGACTTGCCTTCAAGGTATTTGGCAGCATTGTCTTTTTAAGTGGGTTTTTGTTTCTTAGTTTAGTTTTACAACTATGAAGAAACAACTTGTTCATGTTATAGGAAATTTAGAGAAATACGAGTAAGGAAAAGTGTCACTTTCAGTTTTACTATTTCAGAGATATCAACTATTACCAGTATTTCTATTTTTTAAATAGTTGAGACCATAAAGTACAGTACATATACCATTTTATACCCAGCTTTTTTCCAAAGTATACCATGATTATGTTCTCATAGTTAGAATAAATCATGAGCTTGGCCAGTATGGCTCAGTGGTTGAGCATCGACCCATGAACCAGGAGGTTCGATTCCTGTTCAGGGCACATGCCTGGGGTGTGGGCTCGAACACCAGTGTGTGTGTGGGGGCGGGGGGAGGGTTGTGGGGGGTGCAGGAGGCAGCTGACCAATGATTCTCTCTCATCGTTGATGTTTCTATCCCTCTCTACCTCTCCCTTCCTCTCTCTGAAATTAAAAAAAAAAAAGAAGTCATGAATAGCTTTAAAAGTACAGCTTCAGGTACTTTTTATTACATAGTGTGGATGTTCCTGGCTGCTGGCTCTTTTCCATCTTCCTCTTGGGCGTTTTTAACTTAGTTCTCTTCCTGAAACTTATTTTTTTATTTTTCTGTAGCTGGAACGGCTTTGGGTCTTGGGGTTGTGAACATCCTCCACACTGTGAATCCTTCCCTTGTGATCCTCTCTGGAGTCCTAGCCAGTCACTACATCCACACTGTCAAGGACGTCATCCGCCAGCAAGCCTTGTCCTCAGTTCAGGATGTGGATGTGGTGGTTTCGGATTTGGTGGATCCTGCCCTGCTCGGTGCCGCCAGCATGGTTCTGGACTACACAACACGCAGGATCTACTAGGCTTCCCAGGAGTGGCCACCGACAGAGACGATCAGGTTGTCTTTTAGATGTGCATTTCTTAAAAAGCAAATCTGAGATTTAAATTTGGTATTTGGCAGGTGACTTTGCAGAGAAGTTTGTGCTTTTAGTCTCCTCTTCCAAAGTCACCTTTCCCAACCCCCATTTTTGTAGATGCTGCTCTTCCTGGGGTCATTTCAGCTCACACCCTATAAATATCACTCACAGTTTTCTGTGTCAAAAGGAGCTACAATAGCCTTAGACCTCTGCTTACTAGATGTACCCCTCAGACCGGCAGGTCTTGCTTGGGAATGTGACTTTGATACTAGAGTTTGGATTATTAATCCTTCCTCCCTAAACTTAATGATTGAAAGGGATCTAGTCAGCACAGAAAGAAATCTTACTATGAAAGGCTTAAGTGAACTTTTTAAAAAAAGTTTTATTGAGGTGTTTTTAAAGTGCCCAGTTTGATAAGCTTCAGTATATGTATGCACCTGTGAAACCATTACCACAATCATGATACTGGACATATTTGTCACCCCCAAAAATTATTTGTTACTACTCTCACAGAACCTTGAGCAGCTTAGACCAGGGATCTAAATTACAGCGGCCTTAGTGACCTTGTCTTCCTAAGGACAGCTGAGAAACCACTAGGACTTACGGTCTCTGAAGGAGATGAACCATCTCTAAAGGGTTGTTGCTACTGACAAGCAGACACCTCTCCCTTCAGTATCCTTTCATACTACATTGAATATGGCCCTGGAGTGTCTTATCATGGCAGTGTTTGCGTCAGACCTAGAGCCCACGTCTGTGAATCTGGATTCCGGCTAAATAAGATTCCATGCTTTCACGATACAGAGGCCACGGTTCTTGCTGTCAATTACATCCTGGAAGAAAAACTAATAGCCACCACTTATTAAGTGCCTACTGTATGCCAGGCTCTGAACTAGGTGTGCCTCAAATACATTATTCTAAATTCTTGCAGCCTGTGACATAGGTGTTTTAATTCCCATTTTAATAGAACCTCAAATTGTCTTAATGTTTAAACATACCTAAAACTATGTGGCTAGTGAGTCTTAAGAGACAGGGTTTGATCCCAGATCCCCTGTGCTTTTTCTGCTAAGTTATATAACTTCTCATATCAAAAAGCTTTCAAAATGTGAATATATTCTAATTTACTGCAGGCTATCAAAAGCTTTATTTAATAAGAATATCTCAGTAGTAGTAACTCGATTTATTCATGGCATTATGTGTAAGCAGTGAATTGAATCAAATATTCCTCTGTGCTGTGTACATTTTAGGAGCACAGTATTTGGACTAGTGATAGGTTTCATGGGTACTTTTAGATGAGCTAGAAAAGCATATACATATGTTTTTCAGATTGTTTTATTACTTTAGGAGAACTGCAAGGTTTCTATAATATATTGTTTCAGTATTAGCAATATAAAATAAAGTGAAGTAATCCATATTACATTTGTTCTCCTTCCTAGTGGGTTAATGTGAAAGAAAAAAAGTAGGTTGGTTAATTCTTAGAATTCTACCAGCCCTGAAATAGTCCAGGTCTTGGTTATTGTTGAAACATTCCCAGTGATTCCTGGGAGGGAAGTAGTCTGCTCAGTCATCAGTGTCTGGGGCAAGATGGTATACCGTGAACGGGCATCAGTCGTTCCTTCGTGAGAGATGTAACCACTCTATACATCAGACAATTGCATTGCTACCTAAATATATATGAAGGATGGTACTGAATCTAAAACCAAATCTTAGTTTTTATTAAATTCATGGGGAGCCTAATATATTCAACATAATTATTACGTATGGTTAATAATCATATCTTAATTTATTTTAATGTAAATATTTGTTACTGAGCCAAATTCTAAAGAAAAAATAAATACATGTCATTGTGGAAATCCTAGCACTTTTATTGTTTTGTTCTTAAATTAACTCACTACCTAAAGCACTTCCCTCCCCAGAAGAGATTTACATTTTTGCATTGCTTACTTTCTGAAGGCCATGTAACTTCTTTTAGTCATCTAATACGGATTTCCTAACCAAAAGAAAAATAACTTTGATAATAGAAAGCATTATTAGGTAACATTTTAAAAATATATTGTGAAATGATCATAGTCTGTCACCATATATAGTTATAGCATTTTTTTCCCTTGGGAAGAGAACTTTTAAGATCTACTCTCAGAAACTTTCAAATATGCGATACAGTTATTAACTACAGTCGCCACACTGTATATTACATCCCCAATGAATTATTTTGTAACTGGAAATTTGTAACTTTTGACTCTCTTCACCTATTTCACCCACCATCTATCTACCCCCCACCCCTGGCAACCACCAATCTGTTCTCTATACCTATGAGCTTAGTTTGTTGTTATTTTTTAGATTCTACATGTGAGATTAGATAGTATTTTTCTTCTCAGTCTGATTTATTTCACTTAACATAATACTTTCAAGGTTCATCCATGTTGTTGCAAATGGCATGATTTCATTTTTTTATGGCCGAATAATAATCTATTATCCTATATAATAAAAGCCTAATATGCAAATTGTCCCCTTGGGCGGTCGTTTGACTGGGAGTTCGACCACTCGCTATGACGTGTGCTGACCACCAGGGGGCGGCACGGAACATGGCAGGTGTCACGGTGCTGGTAGCGGGCGGCTGTGGAGGTGCTGCCGATCCCAATGGGCCCCGCCGAGAGTGGGACTGCAGCGGGATGGTGGAGAAGGTGAGCGGGCAGCACCAGGCCAACACAGGTGCGAGCGGGCCCCGCTGATCACCCCACAGATGGCGACCAGCGGCAGTGGCGGGGGTTGGGGACCAGCTCCCCGGCGCTGAGGGAGCTGGGCGGGGTGAGACAGGGGGGGACGACCCCAATGAATTGCCCTGCAGGCAGGATGGTGGAGCAGGTGATGGGCAATGCCAGGCCAAGGCAGGGTGCTAGGCAGGGCTGCAAGGTTGGGGGCGTAAGCTGGGGCCCAATCTCCACAGGCCTGCCCAAGGGACCCCACCTGTGCACGAATTTGTGCACTGGGCCTCTAGTATGCATTATGTGTGTGTGTGTATACTGAGTGGCCAGATTATGCGTTCAGAGATCATAATAATCTGATAGAGAGATAGAGAGAGAGTGTGTGTGTGTGTGTGTATCTATCTCCATATATATATATTTTAGAGGCCCGGTGCATGAATTCGTGCATGGGTGGGGTTCGGCCAGCCTAGCCAGGGGGAGGGGACATGGGTGGTTGGCCGGCCTGCCTGCTGGTTGAACTCCTGGTCGAGGGGACAATTTGCATATTAGCCTTTATTATATAGGATATACACTGAGTGGCCAGATTATTATGCATTCAGAGATCATCATAATCTGGCCACTCAGTGTATATTCAGCATAATTTCTTTATCCATTCATCTGTCAATGCACACTTAGGTTGTTTCCATATTTTGGCTATCTATAATAATAAAAGGGTAATGTGCTAATAATTAGACCGACCGTCATTCTGTATGTCCTTCCTGACGAAGCCAGGGCGGGAGGGAAGTCAGCCCAGGTCCCGGGTGCCCACAGGCGGACGGAGGGAAGCCCTACTCTTACATGAATTTTCGTGCATCAGGGCTCTAGTAAATAATGATGCAATGGACACAGGATGCATGTATATTTTTGAGTTAGTTTTCTTTGGACACTCAAAAGTGGAATTGCTGATTTATGATTGTTCTATTTTTAATGTTTTGAGGAATCTGTACTGTTTTCCAAGTGGCTGCACCAACAGTGCACAAGGGTTCTTTGCTTTATATCCTCTCCAACACTCAGTATTTGTCTTTTTGATAATTGCCATTCTAATAGGTGTAAGGTGGTATCTCATTATGGGTTTGATTTGTATTTCCCTGATGGTTAGTGATATCGAGCATCTTTTCATGTACCTGTTGGCTATCTGTATGTTTTCTTTGGAAAAATATTTATTCCGATCCTCTTCCCATTTTTTAATCAGATTGGCTTTTTTTTGCTATGGAGTTCTATGAGTTCTTTAAACTCAGTTTTGGATATTAACACTATCATATATGATTTGTAAATATTTTCTACCACTCAGTAGGATGCCTTTTTATTTGGTTGATGGTTTCCTTTGCTGTGTGGAAGCTTTTCAATTTGATGTAGTCCCACATGTTTAGTTTTGCTTTTGTGACCTCTGCTTTTGGTGTCAAATCAAAAAAAAAAATCATCCCCCACTAAGACAGATGTCAAGGAGCTTAACTGCGTATGTTTCCTAGTTGTTCTGTGGTGTCAGGTCTTATATTCAAGTCATTAATCCATTTTGAGTTAATTATTGTGGTGTATGGTATAAGATAGTGGTTCAGTTTGCTTGTCAACACAATTTATGAAAGAGACTGTCCTTTATTGAATATTGTTGGCTCCTCTGATGTAGGTTAATTGACCATACATGTGTGGGTTTATTTCTGGGCTTTCTATTCTGTTCCATTGATATATGTGTCTGTTTTTATGCCAGTACCATACTGTTTTGATTATAATAGCTTTGTAATATAGTTTGAAATCAGGGAGCTTGATGTCTCCAGCGTTGTTCTTTCTCAAGATTGCTTTGCCTGTTCAGGATCTTTTGTAGTTCCAAGTAAATTTTAGGGTTGTTCAATTTCTGTAAAAAAATGCCAGTGCAATTTTGATAGGGATTGCACTGAATCTATAGAATGCACTGGGTTAATGTTAAGTTTTCCAACCCATGAGCACAGATTATCTTTCCTCCCTAGCTGGTTTGCTCAGTGGTTAGGTTAGCCCGCAGACTGAAGGGTCTCAGGTTTGATTCCTGGCACCAGTTGAGGCATGTGCGGTAGGCAATCAACCGATGTGTCTCTATCCCATCAATGTTTTTCTCTCTCTCCCCCTTTCCACTCTCTCTAAAAATCAATGGGAAAACTATCCTCTGGTAAGGATTAACAAAAAAAGAGTATCTTTCCATTTATTTGTGTCTTCTTCAATTTCTTTCACCAGTGTCTGTTAATTTTCAACGTACAGGTCTTTTACTTCCTTGATTAAATGCCTAGGTATTTTATTCTTTTTAATATTGTTGTAAATGGGATTGTTTTCTTCTCTGGTAATTTATTAGTATATAGAAACAAATTTCTGTATATTGATTTTGTATCCTACAATTTTACTGAATTCATTTATTGTAACAATTTTTTGGTGGACTCTTTAGGGTTTTCTATATATATCATGTCATTTACAAATAGTGACAGTTTTAGTTTTTCCTTTCCAATTTGGATGATGCCTTTTCTTTTTCTTGCCTAATTGTTCTAGCTATGACTTTCAGTACTATGTTGAATAACATTTAAAATTTGACATAAAAAGCAAAGTGGCCCCAAGAAAGCGGTTTGCAACTAAAGGTTGAGCACTCGATGAGACCATGGGAACTTCTTCCTTTTTATGTAGCCACATGGGGGAATGTAGGCTTTAGAAGCAATCCCAACTTACTATTGATTCTGTGTCACAAGCCACCTCAAAACTTAAAGAGGCTTAAACAATAATCGCTCTGTCATGGTTTCTAAGGGTCAGGAATTTGGGAAAGGCTCTACTTGGCAATTTTAATGCAGGGTGTCTGATGCACTTACAGTTAGTACCTGGAGCTGGAATAGCAGGAAGCTGGAATACTAGCCACTGGCCAGGCACCTCTCTCTGCTTATAGTTTCAGGGCCTCTCCATGGAGGTTGATTTGGGCTTCCTTACAGCATGGCAGCCTCGGGGGTGATGCTCAAGGACTACCAGAGCTTGTGTGTTCCAACAAACCAGCTGGCAAGCTGCATGCCTATTATGACCTAGCCTTGGAAGTCACATGCCATTACTTTTGTCATATTATCCAGTCACCTCTTGATCTGAAGAATGTCAGAGACTTTACTGACATTTTACAACTGTCACATCCACCTTAAGAAGCCCATTTGGTATGGAAGGCAAGACCAGTCCAGATGGCACCACCAGAATAACACCAAAGGTAAGCTGTGGGCATAGAGGGCCATGGGAGCTCAGGGGAAGGAGTAAGGGAAGGCATTGTAGAGGTGTCCTTTAAGCTAATTCTTAACCTGGATTTTGACATGTTGAATGGCATTAACAAGGCCCAGAAATAACAAATGGTTGGTGAACAACAGTGAGTGATTGCTTGATTGCAATCCAGGGTGGCTAATGGGAAGAAATGAGGAAAGAGGCCAGGTGGGAAAGATCAAGAATGCCCAACTAAGAAGCTTGGAAAGGGGGAGGTAGGCAGAAAAGTAATGACGGTTCCTCTCCCCTTCAGACATAATTACAATAGGAGTGTTGGTGGACTTTCCTTCTTGGCAATGGCAAGACTACCCCCTCCTGAGTGTGGTATTAACAGGAGTTTATGTCAATCTCCAACTTGGAAATAATATCAGGTAAATAAGCAGATTTCTGTAATATGGCTTTATTAGTTACTTGAATCACCACCTAAAACAGGGGTGGGGAACCTTTTTTCTGCCAAGAGTCATTTAGATATTTATAACATCATCCACAGGCCATACAGAATTATTGGCTGGTGTGGCTCAGTTGGTTGAGCATCACCCCACACACCAAGAGGTCACGGGTTCCATTCCCAGGCAGGGCACATGCCCAGATTGCAAGCCTGATCCCCAGTAGGGGCAGTGCACGAGGCAGCCCATAAGCGTTTCTATCTCTTCCCTCGCCCTTCCTCTCGCTCTAAAATAAAAAATATATACATTTTAATAATTAGCTTGTTAAATTTGATCAAACATTTAATTAACTCACCCCTAATGCCTTGGCAGGGCCTGACTAAATGACTTCTCGGGCCTTATACAGCCTGCAGGCTGGACGTTCCCCACCCCTGACCTAAAATGTGACAGATTCTGAGGGCACATAACAAATGTGTTGATGCTTGAATAGAACACTGTCTCCTAGAGGCATTTGTTGTGTTGATCAGTGTGGTCTAGAACTTTCTGTGCTGGAAATATTCTATAATCTGTGCTGTGCCATACGGATAATACCTAAGCACATGTGCCCCTGAGCATATGAAATATACTAGGACTAGAATGTGTTTTTAATTAACTCTAATTTAAATAGTCACATTATCTACTGTATTAGCCAGCAATTAGATAAGTATTTGACACGAGAGACATGAGCAAAGTGCTAGGGGGATCCAGAGTAACGGGGCTAGTCTGACTCAGGTTTACTGGCTGGATCCAAAGGAGTAAAAGGTCTCACTATAGTCTATGTACCCCCCGAGACACCGCCACTGAAATATACCATCCAAGACCCTAAGTAAGGGACTGACAAGAGCCATCTGGGAGAAAATATATAGATTGGTGAGGGGTTAACTTTTAGCCCTGGAACTCCCTCTCCAAATGGAAACTTCCAAAGACAATAGAAACCTGGAGCTAATTTGGTTGAAAGCAGGGTTGAAGGCCCAATGACTGTGCTGCCTCAGCCCTAGAAATGACAAAATTCCTCATTCCTTTGAACCTCACTCCAAACTGCAGCACATCTTGAGATCAATAATGAGGCTTCATGTTTATTGTTTGAAACAGAAATTTATTCCCAGAATAATGCACAAAAAGCACAGGTTGAGGCTGCCGTGGGAGGCTTCCCTCTCCCTGCTGCCACCTCCCCCTCCTGTCTGCCCGGGAGAACACAGTTGAAGGAAGAAACATGCAATCACAAACAATGAGTAACTCTAAAGACAAAAGGTTTGGTCCAAAAGAACTCAACATGATTAATCCAATTAGGTGAAGAGCTTCACTGAGTAGGATTAAGATATTGCAGATGTAGTGTTTCCACAGCGTGGCTCTTCAGTGCACCAGGGGGGCCTGCTTGAGGGAGATGAGGACAGAGCGCATGCGGGAGACGTCTTTGGCCTGCTTGCTGGACTTAGGGTTAAAGTCACACAGCCGGGCCACCCGTTCCCACTCAGTGCCTGGGGATGACTCGTCAATGTCATTTACAAAGGCTTCTTCTGCTGCCCTGGAAGCAACAACAAAATATGTTGGTTTAATGTAGAACCCCATGAGCTACCTGGTGGCTGCCTTGTTCTAGAAGCGACTGCATCTTCATGCCTGACTTAATGGCATTCTGGTTTTCTAAAGAATCACAGCCCTTGGCCCAGGTCGGAGTCAAGAGCAGACACGTGGCCAGCTCTCCTAGGCACAGGGTGCCTGGACTGCTGTGTAAAATGTTGGAATACAGGTGTTTGGTTTCAGGGCTCGCTCTCTCTGTCTCTGCTGATGCAGAGCATTAAAAAAGCAAGTCCTTAGCCAGCTACACAATGTCTTCTTTAACAAAAGCAAAGCAGCAGGCTTGTCAAGAACAGTTTATATTGGGCTGTGCGAAGTTTCAAGTAAATTTAGACTTCTAAAAAGCCCACAACTGATTGTGCTACAGCTTCTGGATTTATTCCTAAGGCTGGAGAGAAACAGGGTAGATCAGAGGGAATTCAAAACAAGCTCCCATGCTAGCAGGCATTAGAGACTAGAGCCATTCTGGAAGGGGTTTTGTTAGGACATTCTCCAGTTCAGCCATTTTCCCTCCAGCCAGGTACCTCGGGGCACACGTGGCAGGGGTGGGCACCCAGGGGCTGGAGAGCCAATCAATGTTAGGTGCTTTTTGGTAGGATGCTGCTCCAACATTCTTTCAGTCAAGGTCAGCCCACCCCCACTTGGGAACCTGCTGGTGGGAGCTGTAGCCCAAAAGGACAGTGGTTAAGAAGAGGGAAGACACACTATATTCATCTACTTCAACAAGCATCACGGGCAAAGCAAAAGCAATGGAGATGACTGGTCTGTGGGGACAAAGGGTTGCACTCACAGGGATGGCCGTGGCAAACACTGCTGAAGCCAGAGCCACTACAAGACTGCAACTGCAGAGCACACACAGTTAGGGGCAGTGAGAAAGGTTTACTTAACTGTTCTAGGCTGTAGCAAGGATGGCTTATGTTTGTGCTTAAAGGTGAAGAGAAGAAAAGAAACGAGAGAAACTTTAAGTCAGATATAGAAAATGAGAATGAGCTCAATGCAGATGGTCAGTAAGCTAGACATGCCCTTGCCACTCTATGATTGGGAACGTGCAGCTGGCTTTGCTGGGCCACCCTGCTGCCCAGCAAACCCAGATTCAACCTTTCTAGTCTCCATTTCTACTCCAGAGAGAATGTGCAAAAATCAAATCCAACACCACCTGTAAGTCCAGCATTTCACAAGTCTCATTGCAAATACATCTGGGGGCCCAGGAAACCCTGTTTTGTCTTCTACCAGGATGAACATCTCAAGGCTCTGGGCCTCTCAGCCTGTTGTCCACCCTTCCCACAAAGTCCTCTCTTCCTCCATTTCACTTTCATGTTTCTTCACTCAAAATCTAGTCCTAATATTTAAGAGGAAACAGCAAGAACAGTTTCCAAGACTTCAGCAACACTGCTTTGATAACATGAACCCCTAAAAAAAACACTTCCAGAGAAGATGCAATTTTCTTTGGGGAGAAAAGCAAAAGTGGCTCATATCAGACAGCTTTGGCTATCTTGATCTCGAAGCTGGGGCCTCTCTGTGCAAGGGTGAGGGAACAGGGCATCACAAGTTGGCCACAAACAATTTCTGACATGTAAGACCATAGAGAAACCATTACAGGCCCCCATCGGAGACAACCCCCTCTGCCCAAGGGAGAGGCAACCAACTCCACATTCTTCGAAGAAACCAAGTGTAGAAAAGCTGCCCCAACTGGTTCCTAACCAGCACATCCACCTCTCTTTCCCACCAAGGGCAGGGGCATAGTGATGGCAGCAAGAGGTCAGAGCCCTCCAGTCCCAAAGCCTTCCCAGACAAGAACACAAATGACCCACATTTTGAAAGGGAGTCAGCTTCCTTCCATCCAAAACCCCTAATATGAAAAATGGCAATCAGAGTTGTAGGAAGTCATGATTCTGCAAGACAATCAACGGATCATACCCCCAGGTTTATCACCTATTAGCCCCCAAAGTGCCAGTTTGAAATAATTTAAAAAGCAAAGCAACTTGTGGCATAAAAGGTGCATTAACTCTAAATGAGAAGTAGAATCGAAAAAAGAAAAGGAATTAGTTTTGCAACATACACATAACCAATCACGTCAGCGAAGGGTTGTTTGTAGAAAGCTTCATCTGCCACCCTAGACAGCAAGAGATCCAAAAGGCAGGCAAGCAGGCAGGAAAAAAGAGAGAACATTGAGAAGCAGAAACATCTCAAATCCACAATAGAGGCACAACTTCTCTGGGAAAGCTGTTCCCAAGGCTCTATCCTAACCCAGCAAGGGTTCCAGCGCTGGAGATTCCAGCAGGCACTGTTTTCTGCTGGCCTGCTCCACGGGGATTCTCCCCTTGCCTTACCTCAGCCACGAGCATTTCTTAACGTATTTATGGGTTAAGCCCTTTTACAGTCACTATGTTGGTTCAGTTCTCAACCCCAGCAACCCAGGACACACTAAGTGTTCTCACCTCACTTCACAGATGAGGTAACGGAAGCCTACAGATGAAGCAACTTATTCAGCAGTAAGAGGCAACGGGCAGAACCCCCAACCAAAGCTGCCTGGCTTTTTTCACTGCATATTCATACTTTCCAGCTGATGTGAGCCATGTCACCCTTCTGCCAGCCTCAGTAACTATCGCTGGGTGTACTAGACAAGCTAGGTCCAAAAGCCAGTTTTTCTTGGATTATCCAATTACTGCTTCCCCACACTGGCTGGGTGGGATCAATTTCCAGTATCCTAGGAACCCATATGGCCACTTCAAAATTCCCACCTTGAGAGAAAAAAGCAGCTGGTGGAAAGAACTGCAGATTAGGGTTCTGGCTCTGGGTTACTGTGTCCCTGAACAGACTGTCTGCCTGTTCAGTCCATGCCAGACTTGACTGCTTTAACAAGGTGAGGCCCAGAAGCCAGCACTTCATTCTTGCTTAACTCTCACATCAGGAATGTGTCAGAGTGGCAGGGTTCTGGAACAAAAAGGAAAAGGCAGGATGCTGAGTGGAGGAGTTTACACCACAGAGGACAGGCTGGCCTTCGATTCTGTTGTCCCAAGCTGCCCATTTTGTCCACTGAGGGTGGGCGGGGAACCTCCCTCGAGGAGCCTGACCCTGTCTTTTGCCAGGTCAGTTTGGGACACAGGAGTGGAAGGGAGATTTTTTTAAAAAGGACAATCATGCCTGGTTATTAACAAACTCTCATTTATTTGAAGGGAAATGCTAGTGATTTCAGTTTATTTTTAAACTCACACATACCCTTTCTTACCATTTTGGTTTATGCATAGGAAGTGTTCTGTGGAAATTTAAAGAAAGCAAAAATATCAGCCTGATTGTAACTCACAGTGAGTCAGTAGGAAAACAGCTAATTGTTTATGGGCAAAATGAGTGGGAGGGAAAGGCAAGGCAGGCCAGCTTGTAAACCCATAATCCTTTGTTTACACAAGGACTAAACCTAATCAATTTCAACCTGTGTTTTGCTTCTGCTGGAAGAAAATAAAGATTTAATGACTCCTGTCCAAGCATCACTAAGATAACAAAGCCTGAGAGGCTTTTGCTCCTTTGCAGCTAGCCCCGAAAGAGCTGGTCTGTGACAGCACTGCTCCCTCATGATTACAGACCCAGGACAAATGGAAAATCTCATACAACACACACAGACGGCCCTCCACCTGTTTGTTCTTCACCCCCCAGATAGAGGGACCTGAGAGCAGCAATCCTCAGGCAGGAAGGGGCTCAGGGAAGCCTGGGAGAGGGGAGGAGGAATGCTCTCAGGCACCTTAGGAGGCTGATACACACGAGGGCATGGAAAAAATGTTTGCCTCACTGAGCATCATGGATTCCCCAAACTTTTATCAGCCTTGAGAAAAATGAAAGTCAGCACCAAAGCTACCTGTAAAGGGGAAATGTTTCTGTGATGGTTTAGGAAGGGACATGGTCTGGGGTTGTTCTACAGGCATCAACTCCTCGGACTGGCTCCTATGAAGAGAGAATTCTTTTCCAGGTGTTGTCCCTTAATTCATGGCTCTTGTGCAGTGACATTTAGACCCCAACTCAAGATAAGAGGAGGGAGATGCAGTCTGAGGACTGACAGACTAGAGATGCTGTGACAAGGTCTGTTGTCTGTTGTCTGCCCCCAGCACAGTGCCTGGCACAGATGTGCTCTGAAGGCTTCAATGGAGGGCATCTGGAAGCAGGAAGCCTGAGATACTCTCATTAAAATAGATCCTTGTTATCCCCAAGTCTCCTCTTTCAAACTTTCCTGCCTTATCTTTGTGGTCCCCCTTAAAACATCCAGTTGCTGCAAGAATCACCCAGTAAGAATGACATTGCTTGAATTGAGCACCCTCATTTTATTTCCTCAAAATATTCACTATTTAGACAGACAATGAGAAAGATAAGTCATTTTAAATAGATAATTGGGACTTCTTTAGTCCTATGGGACTCTAATGTTTGAGTCAAACTTAAATGGGAGAGGGAGAACCATAAGCAAATGGTTCGAAATCTCCAGGGGAGGGTGTATGCCATTGGAAGAAATCCCGAAAGTGGTTCTATAATGGCTTCCACCTCAGCCACTGAAGAATTGGCATTAAGTGTAAAAACCATCCCTGGATCCTTGATGACAGTGGCTAGTGTGGCACTAGCTTTACACACTCAGGGTCAGCCCTGTTTGTGCTGCAAGGTTTCTACAAGGCAAGTGATCTGCTTTCTAAACAGTTCTACATTTTCAATGAGTGGTAAGTTCAACTCTCTTCTCCTCTCCGGTACTTGATGTTCATCTCTGAGACTATCCAACCCAACATCCTCAAATTCTACATAAAGAAAAGTACACCAAGCCCTAAATCAATGCCCAGGCGGACTAAACCTTTAAGATCCAGCTCCTAAAAACAGGGATTCAGTTTAGCAAAGCTGGCTTGAAAAAATTTCTGCAATGGGAAACCTATCCCCAACATAATATTTAAAGTCTGAGAATCTGAATGTCTACTTGCTTAAGCCTCAGGGACCCTGAACAGGGAGGGTCAGCCCAGTTTTACCAAGTACTTCAGAGCAGACTTATAGGCTAAGGCAACACACTAGGACAGTGATGGACAACCTTTTGAGCTTGGTGTGTCAAACTTCGCCAAAAAACTGAGCATAACTCGGGTAGTGTGTCACTTTGAGGAAAAAACATTATTTCGCAAATGCTTCATCCTCGGCATGCGGCTGCCTCAGCGGCCGCATGTCATCAGAAATGGCTACACGTGTCAGTGCTGACACGCGTGTCATAGGTTCGCCATCACTGCACTAGGGTAAACAGTGTTTTATACAAAGCATCCACTCATCTTTCTTTAGAGCTGGGAACTCACAGCTGGGGAAACCATCTTAAATAAGCAAAAGATAAAGAAGCCTGGCCTGTCAGCACTTCAGAGCGATCACAAGCTCAGCAGAAGCCCTGGACCTGAGAGCAGCCCCCACCATACTTATCATAGAACTTTAAATGGAACCAGTAACACAGAGAATGCATCCACCACAGCAAACTGGCCAGAACAGAGGCTCAAACCTGGCATCTGAGGGGCAGCTGGCAGAACCAAGGATGGCCAACAGGAGATCACTGAAGACTGCTATACAACAGTCCATCTGTTCTATCAGGGTTGCCCCACAAGGGCACAGGCTGGCTGGCAAAGCCATCAGCTCCCTCTTTTCTGGCAAATTTCCATATAATAGAGCTGACAGAGAGAATGGCACTTAAACCCACTTCTGCCTCTGAGGATAGAAGCCTAAGGCTCTTTACCCTGAAAATTAAAACTATCCCCAAGAGCCCTGACCGGTTTGGCTCAGTGGATAGAGCGTCGGCCTGCGGACTGAAAGGTCCCAGGTTCGATTCCGGTCAAGGGCATGTACCTTGGTTGCGGGCACATCCCCAGTGGGGTGTGTGCAGGAGGCAGGTGATCGATGTTTCCCTCTCATTGATGTTTCTAACTCTCTATCCCTCTCTCGTCTGCTCTGTAAAAAATCAATCTGTCTTTATACTGAAGTGAGTAAAGTCAATCCAGCAGAGAAAGCAAGCCCACGGACATCCATGCAAGCAGCGTTGCCTCTGCCTGTCTGAGCTAATTCCACAGGGACGCTAGGCATGCAGCATTAAGGAACACAGCTACTGATACAAGAATGTTTCCTGCCACGACTATTTCGCCTTCAATAAGTGAGCAAATTCTGAAAAGAGCATTTTTTTAAAAATCAACTCAAGATCTTTTTAGACACAGATACATACCCAGAGAACCCTTAATTCTGAAGTCGCTGTGTTGGACGACCTTCTTTGGCTACCTAATTACAAATCGCATTTCCCTGCTAACAGACCCCTCTGTGAAGCAGCTTTCAGAGGGCAGGGTTGTAGTTAGGGGATACAACATGACGAAATTTATAATCGATGCGGACTGAGATCCTGGTATTATAGTCATGAAACAGCCTTTCATTTCAGGGTTACATCTTATACATGGACTTGATCCATGAAATAATTTTTCCTTTGCTGTATCATACCATTACAGGCGGTACATGTGAATCAAACTCTTGGTTGAAGAGCTAAACTCACTATCACTGGGAAGGCTAACAGGCTATAAATTATGCTCACATGAACCGAGAGACTTGCAACCCTTGTTCCAAGCACTTTTTCGAAAACCTGCAAACACATTTCACACTGAAAGAGTTAGCAGCTGAGAACTTATCCTGACTGTTGGAAATGGATGACTCAATCTTGGAATACAAGCTGTGCCAAGAAGCACCATGGACTGACCTGTTGTTTGCTTTTGTTTTCTGTAGCTGCTCATCCTGCCTCGCATACCACTCTTCCAGCTCCTTTATTGCTTTTTCTTTCCACTCTGCTTCTTGCTTCCGAGAGTTGGCATCTGAAAGAAAGGAAAAACTATACAAATGAAACAAAACCTTTGCAAATGTATATTGGGAGAATAGTCAGGAGGGAAGAAAAAATTGTTTTTCCTTGTTTGTACATCCAGCTCTTGACCTCAGCGATTCTATCCAAGGTGTTTCACCACATTTTATCTCAATCCACTGACACTTTTGTGATCACTAGTTGATAGTTTGTTTTTAATTTTTTTCTTTAGGAGGGGCGGGCAGGGGGCCACAAGAGTGCAAATACTGACTTTTAATAGAAACAAACCTTTGATGCCCTGACCGGTTTGGCTCAGTGGATAGAGCGTCGGCCTGCGGACTGAAGGGTCCCGGGTTCGATTCTGGTCAAGGGCATGTACCTTGGTTGAGGGCACATCCCCAGCGGGGGGTGTGCAGGAGGCAACTGATGGATGTTTCTCTCTCATCGATGTTTCTGGCTCTCTATCCCTCTCCCTTCCTCTCTGTAAAAAATCAATAAAATATGTTTAAAAAAAAAAAGAAAAGAAAAAGAAACAAGCCTTTGGGGGCACCAACTAGGGAAACAGCAATTACAAATTTTTTGTTGTTGTTGTTAATCCTCATGGAGGATATTTTTTCCAGCGATTTTTGTGCGAGAGAGGGAGGGAGGGGGACTGAGAGAAAGAGAGAGAGAGAAACATTGCTGTGAGAAAGACACATCAATTGGTTGCCTCCCACAGAAGCCCTAAAACCAGGATTGGGGATCGAAACCACAACCCAGGTAGGCACGCCTGACCAGGAATCCAACCCACGACCCTCTGGTGTGCAGGCAGACACTGTAACCACTGAGGCATACCAGCCAGGGCTACAGATGATGCTTTAACAATGCTGCCAATATCAGTTCAGGGTTGGCTATTCATATTAGATAATCCTTTTTTTACATTTTTTATTTCAGAGAAGAAGGGGGAGGGAGAGAGAGAGATAGACACATCAATGATGAGAGAGAATCCTTGCTCAGCTGCCTCCTGCACGCCCCACACTGGAGAACGAGCCTGCAACCCAGGCATGTGCCCTGACCAGGAATCGAGGCATGCCCTCCTGGTTCACAGGTTGACGTTCAACCACTGAGCCATGCCAGCCGGGCCATATTAGATAATCTTTTAACAAAATCTCAAATTTATAGTCCACACCTCAGGTTGACAATTAATGGTTCTATAAAACACAAGATGGCACTCACTTAACTAAATATGGTAGAAGCACCTCTATGAAGCAGGATGCTATTCGGAAAATTACCAGAGGTAGAGAAGATTCAGGAACCAGGGAACAGAATATAGATGTTTGAGTTAGGAGGACTGCAAAATATTTATCCCTGCTTAGACTGCACAGTGAGTTTGTGACAGAGCTAAAGAGACACTCCAGTGGAGGGAACTGCAGGGCGTTGGGGATCATTATTAGCAGTTATTCACAAAGGTTCCAGAAATTAGAGAAAATGCACACCCAGCACGAAGTTTTTCGGGTTTAAATATGGGTTTTCCTAAGACGTTTAACTAAAATAGACACGTCAGCAGATAGTGGGAGAAAAGGCAGCACATCCCAGCCATTGCTGCAGTTGACACCTCAAGTTACCCTGATACTTCACTTGAAATATGCTCTTAAGGACATCCATTCTGGTATCCTTTCTCAATCTTTACAACAATCCCAAGAAGGTAAACTGTAGTCTCCTAGCAGTGAGAAAAACTACCGCTCAGAAAGTGAGACATCTTTATAAAGGTTACAGTGAGTGACAGAACCAATACTCAAACCCAGGTCTGGCTGTAAAGCTCACATATTCTTTACTAGAGGCCCGGTGCACAAAATTCGTGCATGGGGGTGTGTGTCCCTCAGCCCAGCCTGCACCCTCTCCAATCAGGGATCCCTCTCATAATCCAGGACTGCTGGCTCCCAACTGCTCACCTGCCTGCCTTCCTGATTGCCCCTAACCGCTTCTGCCTACCAGCCTGATCACCCCCTAACCACTCCCCTGCCAGCCTGATTGATGCCTAACTGCTCCCCTGCCAGCCTGATTGCCCCTAACTGCCCTCCCCTGCAGGCCTGGGTCCCCCTCAACTGCCCTCCCTTGCAGGCCTGGTCCCTCCCAACTGCCCTTCCCTGCTGGCCTGATCGCTCACACCTGCCCTCCCCTGCTGGCCTGATCCCTCCCAACTGCCCTCCCCTGCTGGCCATCTTGTGTCCACATGGGGGCAGCCATCTTGTGTGTTGGAGTGATGGTCAATCTGCATATTACTCTTTTATTAGATAGGATCATGCTGCCTCCAAGGGCGGGAAAGGGAAGCAAGCCTAGAATTAATCGTAAGATGTGACTGAAGGTGGTAGCCATTGGTCCAGACTAGAGTTTGGGCAGTGTAGAGCCAGAGCCCACCCTGTAATTAGTATCCTCAAAGG
The DNA here is from genome assembly GCF_951640355.1 of Cnephaeus nilssonii. Lineage (NCBI taxonomy): Eukaryota > Metazoa > Chordata > Mammalia > Chiroptera > Vespertilionidae > Cnephaeus > Cnephaeus nilssonii. The sequence goes on from NC_137085.1 coordinate 28,720,218, forward strand.
AAAGAGTATAAAGCAGTGGCGACGACAACCATTCAAGGGAAGAAATGAAGCATTTGAGGGCATTTTAGGGACTCTGCAAAAAAATTGTCTTGTAGAAACAACCTGCAGAAAGCTGTCTGTAACTGCTAGAAACAGACTAAGAACATCTAAAAACTTCAAGTTTCACATCATAAAAGAACTTTTACCCTGTTATCTAACTTATCAGAAGGTGACCTATTGCTCAGAGGATAATTATTTTACTCAGATTTCCCACTGATGACTCAAGTATATAGAGTAAACTTGTGTGCATGTCTGTCCACGTCACTAAGTGTATGCAGAATGGAGGGCACTATGATGCAATGGGAGATGCTGAGGGTTGCCAGTGCCATGTGGGCAAGAAACTGGAAAAATCTATTTTCAAAATGTAAGGTCTCCTTTTTAAGACTGGTGAAATTACTTCCAAAAATTACCCTTTGATCGAAGAGTATTTTCTTTCTGTGTAGTCTGATAACTTTTTAAATGTTACCATATAGTAGGAACAAAATATCATGGAAATTTACTCAAATTTTTGTCTAAATAAAAACTGTTACCATCTGTACAAACTAGGTTCCGCATAAAGTCTCTTTAAATTGTCTTCTCTTACAGATTTATGAAGTGACACTGGCAATAAGAATTTAGAATTCTTAAACGTTTAGCTTGATGAGACAACTATCCAAATCATAATACAATCTCTTTGATTATGGAAGGGAGAAGGGGGAAGGGGGAGGAAAGGAGGGATAAAGAGTCCCCTTAGAAAGCAGGGCACACTGACAGCTGTCTCCTCTGGCCATCCTCATTACTGTTCACAGAAAAGCAAATTATTTAAGAACAGCCAGTAGCTAAGCTGCAAACCACTGACACTGGTTCTCTATTCTTAGCATTTTGTGCCTTCTCACAGTTCTTGCAAAGAAAAAAGGTGAAACTGAAGAAACACCTAGTTCAGGATCAATTTAATTCCATTCAGTTAGAATGTAAGGACAAATGTTTGACTTCCCTCAGGAAGATATCTTGAGTTAAGAAGACAATACTTCATGGAATATTTCCCAAATGTTTAGTTTGATAATTGAAAAAGAAAATGCAGCCAAAACCGGTTTGGCTCAGTGGATACAGCGTCGGCCTGCGGACTCAAGGGTCCCAGGTTCGATTCCGGTCAAGGGCATGTACCTTGGTTGCGGGCACATCCCCAGTAGGGGGTGTGCAAGAGGCAGCTGATCGATGTTTCTCTCTCATCGATGTTTCTAACTCTCTATCCCTCTCTCTTCCTCTCTGTAGATAATCAATAAAATTAAAACAAACAAACAAAAAAACACAACAACAAAAAAAAGAAAATGCAATTTTCACAGATACTAAAGTGAACTCTCTCCACGAACAAGACAACTGTGCTAAACTTTGGGAAAAGAGAAAGATAAAGTTGGGTTCTGTAACATGAAAAATATCTAGTAGTAGTAATACCAGTTAAGTCCTGCCTCTAAGCCTCCTAAGAAGTCATATACAAAGAATAAGCAAGGCCTGAGGCTGCTGGCACCATGAAGACCTATTTTCATCTATCTAAAGCTGTACTCTCCAGTAGAGTAGCTACTAGCCACATGTGGCTATTTAAGTTTATTAAAATTAAATGAAGTTTAAAATTCAGTTTCTCAGTCATACAAGCCACATTTAAAGTGCTCTAGAGCTACATGTGGCTAGTGGCTGCCACACTGGACAGCACAGATACAGAATATTTCCATCACTGCAGAAATAACTAGTGGATAGTGCTGTAAAGGTTCAAACCTAAGTGTGCCCAGTATTTTGAAAATCACATAAATTGGGCTGGAGAGGCAACAGATTTTACATTAATTGGCTGTGTTATCAGGGTCACGTCCCTTCCTATTTCTAGGTGTCAGTTACCCCATCTGAAAAATGAGAGTCATATTTTTACTAGGTCAGTGGTGTCTAAGAAGGAATAATGCTGACACTGTGGTTATAGAGAAGAATGTTATATTTCTAGATTTACAATAAAATATTTAGGCATGAAGTATATGATGTCTCTTAAAATGGACCAAAAAAAGTGACTGTATATTTACAACACGTGTATCTTCTTTCAACTATTCCGTTTTAAATTTAATAAAAAGCTGAGGAAAGAAAAATACCCACACTGTGCCATACCTCTCTAACCCGCATATACGAACACCAAGTCTCTCCTGATCTTGCCCAACAGCTGACACTTCATGTACACAGACAGCCCTTCACAGAAGGCCAGGCTGGCTGGCGGTGATCTTGGGCTCGGCCTGCCCGAGATGGTGCATGCTAAATGCAACATGGCTGAAGCGATGGGTATGGGCTCTGAAGCAGGACCAACTTAACCTGAAATTCGGACTCTACTTCTTAGCTGTGTGATTAAAAAACTTACGCTACCTGTGCTTTTCACTTTCCTCACCCATAAAAGTGTAAAAACTTACCTTTCAAGGGTATCAGGATAAGAAAAACAAATGGTATGTTTTCTAACAGCTCACATTTTCCTCTTAAGCACTACTTCAAGTTTACAAAGCGTTCCCATAAATACCATCGCAGAATTCCCGGGGGGTTAGGAACACTGATCTTACTCCTCTCAGATGAACAGACTCTGCAAGGTTTGTGCAAGCAAGTGTGCACAGTTGGTAAGGGCTGAGCCTTGAACCCAGTCTTCTCACTCCAAGTCCACGGCTCCTTTCCATAGCACCACTCTGCTCTTCTTGAGAGGAGAGGATATACTTGGTGGTTTTCTGGGCCGTCCTAATCCTTACACAATGGCCTGTGATTAAGTATCTCCTCATTAGTAGCCTTGTGACCTTCAGGTTGAGAAAGATTATTGTCCCAAACACCAGACAAGGGCATAATGGCTAACTCAAGTGAAAAAGGAATAAAAGGAGAGTCAAGGTCAACTATTCCACTGAAAACAGATACCCAAGACAAAAAGGGATTCCTTACCAAGGGCTTCCAAGCGTTCCGTTTGCTCTTCTCTCCATTTACGGATACTTTCAGGCTCTGATTGCAATCGATCCACTTGTGAAATAGCTGCATAACTGTCTGTTGGGCCATTACTCTCCTTAACACAAAACACAATTGTACTCTATCAGTACCAAAAAATCCTTCCTGAAATGCACTTCATCCAAGTTAGAACCCCTGAGTATGTACAGCACTGAAGATTGTTAAAATGTTGAAGGATGACCTTAATAGCAATAACACAATCTGATAGGGAGCTTTCAGCATTACCACACTTAATCCTTACAGCCCAGGAAGAGGCAGAGTGGTTGTTACCCTATCTGTTAATAAATGGGACATGAGTGGGAGATAGGAAAGTCAGGGAGGTGAGTAATGGAGTTACTAGGAAACTGTTATCAGTTTTGGTTTCCTCACTTGATAAAGAGATTATGTGATATTTTCAAAGTAACAAAGGTGAGTACACAATAGAGCAAGGCTTAGAACTTAAGACCTAAATGCTATTATATAATGCAGGAAGTAGGTCACTGAATACCACCTTATCAAAATATAGTGAATTTGAGGAGAGTCCAAAAGAAAATGTATAGTTACACATCAAGGAAAAAAATAAAAAGGCAGGCAATCGTGAGGCATGCGTGCGTGTGCGTGCATGCACCCGTGCAGACTGCTCTTTATATTGGGTTAGATTTGGGAGCTAACAAACAAACTGACAAAGACTCAAACAGAACTTAATCTTTAGAGAATTATTTCACCGCTTGAACTAGGGATTACCAGTTTAACCTAACTAGACTATCTACAAAGGTGGAAAAAATTATTTAAATTATTAGTAACTAACTTACTAGCATTTTTTATGTATCAGGCACATAAAAGCTCTCTCCCCCAAACACCTTGCAAAGCAAGTTTTTATTCCCATTTCACAGCTAGGGAATTAAACTGAGGCACAGAGAGATGACAGGCCCAAATTCATAGCTAGTAAAGCAGGGGTGGGGAATGTTTTTTTCTGCCAAGGGCCATTTGGATATTTATAACATCATTCACAGGCCATACAGAATTATCAACTTAAAAATTAGCCTGCTGCCTGGCTGGTGTGGCTCAGTTGGTTGAGCACTGCCCCATGCACCAAGAGGTCATAGGTTCCATTCCTAGTCAGGGCACATGCCCAGATTGCCAGCCTGATCCCCAGTAGGGGGAGTACATGAGGCAGCCCATCAGCGTTTCTCTCCCTCTCCCTTCCTCTCGCTCTAAAATAAAAACATATTTTTAAAAATCAGCCAGCTATATTTGGTCAAACAATTAACTCACCCCTAATGCTTTGGCAGTGCCATCTCGGGCCTTATATGGCCCGCTGGCAGGATGTTCCCCATCCCTCTAGTAAGGATAAAGCCAGGATCTAAGCCCCATTCTGTTTCACTCTAAAGGCCAATCTCTAAACCAGGGATCGGAAACTACAAATCAGGAGGCCTGCCACCTGTTTTGTAATTCAATTTTACTAAAACACAGCTAAGCCCATTCGTTTATGTACTGTCCATGGATGCTTTCATATTGCAGCAACAGAGTAGTTTGACAGACCTTATAACTCACAGAGCTTAATATCTTTACTATGTGGCCTTTTATAGAAAAAGTACGTTAGTTCACCCTTGGTTTAAAAGGTTATGCTGGCCCCACCACATACTTACTGCCTTTGTTACTTTAGACCAGCGGTCGCCAACCTTTCAGACCTCGCGGACCACCAGTTGGTGACCGCTGCTTTAAACTACTGATTTAACCTGTGCGCCTCAATTTACTTCAATTTATTCATCTGTAACACAGGAATAACAACAGTACAGGTCCCTCAGGTTGTTGTGAGAAATAAATATAAACAGTGCTTCACAGCACAGAGAGTGTTTAAATTCGCCTCCATCATCATCATCATCATCGGTCATTTCTTGAGAATAAAGCTGGTTAACACTAGGCCTGGTCAATAACATTTTAAAAGAAAGCTCTATAAGTGTCACTTCTCTTCGAATCCTTCTACTTTGGCAGGTAACATACCAGCTACTAATATATCCAGGAAAATCAAGGGAATGGGGTCCTTCCTAAATCAGTCCATTCAAATCACAGGAAAGGAAGACTCTTGACCACTATCATTCAACATAATTAAATAGTATTCTGTACCTGGTAGTACTCGCCATTCATCACTCCATCAACAGCATCTGCAAGACATAAGATTGCAATTTGTCAATCAGGGCTGATCAAATGCTGAGCCAAAGGTTTACAGAGTAAAATATAGCATTGTATGCAGTAGGTATTTTAAGTTATTCAACGTTTTATATATATATATATAATTTCAGAGAGGTAGGGAGAGAGAAAGGGATAGAAAGAAACAGCAATGATGAGAATCATTGATCAGCTGCCTCCTGCACTCCCCACACTGGGGATCCAGCCTGCAACCAAGGCATGTGCCCTGTCTGGGAATCGAACCATGACCTCCTGGTTCATAGGATGATGCTCAACCACTGAGCCACAATGGCCAGGCTACAATCCAGTCTTACTGACACAATTATTCATAACCAAATGAGAAAGTCTACCTCAGAAATATAAAAAATGCCTAAGTAAGACCTAGAGACTATCAAATCCACATAGTACAAAATGGTGGCCCACATGCTGAGCATACTTGATTTAAAATATAAAGTACTAAGTTAAAAAATTCCACAAAATCAGGATTTCCATGTTTGGGGGAAGGGGCAGAGAGACAGAAGATATGGCAATAATGGGTCTGCATTCCTGAATTGGTAACACTGTTGGAAATGAGGGTAGCCTTCATATGGAGCATGCTCTGGACAATTTGCCAGTCCTCCCTAGCCCCAATTTTTTTTTAAAGATATCCAAATTGATTTTAGAGAAAGGGAGAGGGAGAAACACTGATGTGATAGTGAAACATCTATCAGCTGCCTCCTGCATGCCTCCTACCAGGGATGGAGCCCAGGATCAAACAGGCAACCTTCAGGTGCATGGGGAGGTGCCTAACCAACTGAGCCACACTGGCCAGGGCAAGCCCCACAAACCCATTCTGTGTTTCACTAATTTAATTACCTGACTAGTCTGATAAGCATGTGTTCCTAACCTAACCTAACCAAACCATGAGGCAGTCTCTACAGGGTTGCACACCATTACTCTGGAGTAGCTGCTCTAATTTACTTCAAAAGCCTCAAAAAAAATTTAGCTTCCACCTACATAATCTGTATTCTGTATCTGTTGGTTGACCCAAGTTTATTAGCTAACTAGAGGCCCAGTGCACGAATTTGTGCACCGGTGGGGTCCGATCAGGCTGGGCAAGCTGGGGGGGGCGTGGGGGCGCGCAAGAGGTTGGCCGTCTGGCCCTGCCCCCGATTGGGCAGGTTGACTGGCTGCAGTGCGCATCATAATGACTGGTCACTTGAGCTTTTATATATATAGATTATGTAGAACTTCCATTATTTTGACCAATTTTTTTCAAACTGCAATGACATTTTATTGCATGGAGTAGGAGAGGAAAGCTGAAAGAAGAGATGAACCTAAATGACTTAAGAACTCAAGTAATAAAAGGAATGCCAAGCACTTAGTATGGGCCACCATCAGGAGGCCCTCAGAGGGCAGTACATGAAAATATTTTGCACAGCTTTCCTCTAGGGCAGTGATGGCGAACCTATGACACGCATGTCAGCACTGACACGTGTAGCCATTTCTGGTGGCACACATGTCAGCACTGACACGCATAGCCATTTCTATGACACACATGTCAGTACTGACACGCGTAGCCATTTCATGCCGAGGATAAAACATTTGCGAAATAATGTTTTTTCCTCAAAGTGACACACTACCCGAGTTATGCTCAGTTTTTTGGCGAAGTTTGACACACCAAGCTCAAAAGGTTGCCCATCACTGCTCTAGGGGCAGGTGCTCTCAGCCTCATTTTTTCCTTTTAACAGGCAAAGATTTCATCAAACCACTCCTCTGGTCTTGGTTCCTAACTAATTACAGGCATACCTCTTTTTTATTGCACTTCACAAATACAGTGTTTTTTTACAAATTGAAGGCAAGACCCTCAACCATAATAAAAAAGATTATGACTCTCTTTATTGTAATACTTGCTTTATTGCAGTGGTCTGGAATCAAACTGGCAATATCTTCGGGGAATGCCCATAAACCCAACTTTAACTGCCCATTTTCCAAATCAACACTAACATTTTATCCATTCTTTTAGTTCTCTTGCTTCTCCCAATTACCATCCCCTTGGCTTTGAGAGTACTGAAAACTTTTATAGATCATTTCCCCAGCATGTCTTCCTGATACCAAAGCATTGTTTTCTAAAAAAGGAAAATGAAGAAAGAAAATACCATGTGATTTCATTACTCAACCCCTTGGTTTCTATCTTGTTAGTTTATCTAATGTGCATAGATGAAAATTTTCAGGAAAACTGGACTTCTAAAACATAACCTATTTTTTTTTTATTTTTTTACTAATCCATTCTTCTATATCATTAAATTCTCAACTTTATTAGGAAGACACCTACTACTTATCACTTCCAATGTGCCAGGCACAGTATTAAACACTTTATATACATTAAGTTTTAATCCTCACACAAACTTACATGTATCAGCACTTTACAAATGACCTTAGAATATGCATAGGGTTCCTTGAAGTGAATAAGGTATTCTTGAAGGGCCAGATAATTGATGACACTATTTTCTCTTAAATTTATTTTTATGTTTAAAGATTTAAGAAAAATATTAAATGCACATATTATGAAATAACCAGCCTTTAAAAAGTGGTGCAATACCTAAGCAAGCCAGGAAGTCAGAGGAAAGATCATATGATAATTTGATACAGGAACACAAACTGCAGGATCTAAGCATTTACCAACACACTTCAGCTTTACTCTGTTTCAATTGCTGGCTATGAATCTGTAGGAGGAGGGCGAGGGAGACATTGATGTGAGAGAGAAACATCCATCCTCTGTAAACGCCCTGCCTGGGAATCGAACCAGTAACCTAATTCTTTTACTCCTATGCTTTATTTATGATAGTACAAAAATCAGTTTCTCATAGTTTTTGTCATGGCTTTTTATACTCCAAGCTGTTTGTGCGTCCACCTACCCGTATAATTTTTAAAAATACTCTATAGCCCAGGCAGCATGGCTTGCTCAGTGGTTGAGCATCGACCTATGAACCAGGAGGTCATGGTTCAATTCTCAGTCAGGGCACATGCCCGGGTTGTGGGCCAATCTCCAGAGTGGGGTGTGCATGAGGCAGCTGATCAATGATTCTCTTTCATCATTGATGTTTCTCTCTCTCTCCCTTCCTCTCTGAAATCAATAAATAATAATAATAATGATGATGATGATAAATAATAAAAGTACTCTATAAACTTTTGGAAATATAAACTTCACCAAAAAAAACTAATCAAAGTATTTGGGAGGGGGTGGGAGGATATTAAACTAAACCTCAGTAATAAATTTATTGATGTAGAATTGCTGGGACACAGGATATACATTTAAAGTTTTAAAGGTTTCTAAACACCAATCAGGTGCCCCATTTTTCTCAGACCTTCACTGAGACAGTTTTATAATGTTTTAAAATTTTTGCTAATTTGATAGCAAAAATACACACACACACACAAAAAAAAACACCTTAAGGTGGCTTTGTTGTGCCAATCTTATTTCCTATGAGGTAATTAAAAATCTGACACTTGATTTTCTTCTTTACTGACCTGTTTTGCCCATTTTTATCTCTTAAATATTCTCTCTGGATGAATTATTCCTCTCATACTACGTGTTTTCCCCATTTACTTTTTATATGGTTTGATATTTAACACCTAAAACTTAACTTGTATGTAGACAATATCAATTTTCCCTTTATGATTTCTGTATCTGCTTTTATGCTAAAGGCCTTTCCTATTCCAAGATAAATATTCACTTTTCTCCTGGTATTTGGGGGGGAAAAAAATCCTCTCTTTAATCCACCCAGAATTTATTTTTGTGTAAGACAGGAAAGAGATAATTTTAAATCCTAGAGCCTACAAGCCAGATGGACATTCTGGTTAATAAATTACAGCTAACATACCAACTACTCAGTTAATATATTCTAGCCCAGGGCTATTCCCAATAGGAAAGTCTTTGATCACTATTCCATCACAAAACTAGAAGCAGTTCTCATCCCATACCTCCTAAGTCACATGCTATCTGTCCTTTGGGTCTGAAGACTCTTCGAGACCCACTGGAAAATGCTTTGAACTCTGATACCTTACCATTGTACTTACATTCAACTAGCCCAAGTCAAAGAATCGTCTGTTGCTACAGAAACATGCAGAAAGGACATTAGGGCGCCTTGACTTATTAGGACAACTAAGCTAAGCAGCCTGATGCTTCAGAAGGAAACTGTCTAGGGCCGCGGTCGCCAACCTTTCGGACCTCAGGGGCCACCAGTGGTCTGCCAACACCAGTTGGTCATCCAAACAGAAACAAGGGTCAGAATATGATTCCAGAGATGAAAAACTCTTGGTCCCAAACCCACCTTCAACCTCCCCAACCTTTGAAGTCAAGCAGACCAGGGTTTGATTCCAGTGGAGCTATGTATTAGCTTAAATGCTGTTAGGATCATTGTTTAAATTCCATGATAAGTTTTCATCTGAAATAGGATGGCACTAACACTTAGAACCTGGCATACAGTAAATGGGTAGTACTACTAAATACCATGCATGAGATTTCCTTGAACTTAGCTTCACCACTACCAAGGAAATTATTCTCCCTTCTCCAGCTTTCCTTTAAAATTCATGTACCTCCATTTCCTCTCCTCCACGAACCTGACAGAAACATACCAAATAGTGCCTTACTGCCATACTCCTTTAGTAGCTCCTTAATCACCTCTTATTTTCCTCCCTCCTGACTGCAGGTTTTCAACAGCTCTAGAATTAGGCTGCCTCTTTCCTAACCACCTGTTCTTCATCAATATCCCTGGAGCCACTTCACCAGGCTGGTTACCCCCCATCTTTAAATCTATGTATGTATCTTTCCACTTCTCCTAATAACTGAGGGAATCATCCAGGGTTCAAGCCTAATCTCTCTGGTTTCTGCCTACCCCCATCCTCCATGGGCATTTCCCCCAAGGCTGGGAGGAGTTTAGGTATGCTCCTCTGTTAAGAGCCTCCTGCCTTTAGGAGGGACACAGAGCTCCCTCCTAAAATCTGTTTCCTCAATACACTCCCTGAAAGCCCACAGGCCTGTAACACCCTTCTCTCCCTACTCCCAAAAAATAATAGTAGCTAGGTACTGTGTGTAGTAATAATATACTGTGTGTAAGCACCTTACAGGTGCTTTCTAATGTAATCCTAGCAACCCTACGTGGTGTATATTTTGCAACTTTTACAGAAGAAAAAACTCAGGCAAGGCAGTGGCGGCTATATAAGCTGCCAGAAAAGCTATACTCACACAAGCAGTCTAGGACAGCACAGAATCTTGAGAGAGACAGTGGGAGAGGAAAGAAGGAGGGAGAGAGGGCAAAAGAGGGGTGAAAGAGAGAGGAAAAGAAAGGGAAAAAGAGGGTGAGGAAGAGAGAAAAGGGGGAAAAAAGTCTAGCTAGTTCTCTAATCCCCCAAGGAAGTGCTGACGGCTGCACATTACCAACTCCAACTACACTGTCAGAGATCGGGCTTTAAATCACTAAATGCTTAGTTCACTAAGAAAGTCCTTCCTAGGAACTAACTCAGCAATCATCCCTTCCTTCCCTTTGCTGAAAGCTTACTGCACAAAAGACCCATGAGTCTAACTATTTTCTCCCTTTTACCTTTCAAACTGCCAATCACTAAGAATGGACATTTTTGCCCATTTTTCTGTGAGTATCTGTGTCCAGACGCCCTGCTAGGCATTGTGGATACAACAGTGCGCAAGAGGTAACACTGTCCTTGAATCAGGACAGTCTTCTAACTATGGGTCCTAATTCTCCCAACATTGTCCTACCCAGGGCAGCCACAACTGCTTTTCAGAAATGACAATTTCTTATCCCAGGACATCCCTGATGAAACTGCAACAGAATATTATACAGTGGAAGAGTGGGGAAAGGGCTCAGCTATTAATTTGCCCTTAAGCAAGTAATTTCTCTGTAGGACTCATTTTCTCTTCTATTAAATGAGGGAGGTAAACTAAGGACCTTAAAAAAAAGTACATTTTATGATTCTTAGGCAAATGTTAAAGACCACACAATAACAAAAGAACACCTGTATCGCTTAAAGCCAACTTCACCTCCCAGCCACAACCCAGTTCAGTCTAACCTTCTAGCTATAAATTGCATTTTCAGGTATATTACACATTATCACATATGGGGACAGATCCCAGAGACTGCAAACTAGTGGTCTCCCCACGTCCACTCCCCCCGCCCCCCCCCCAAAGATTCTGCTTGGTTGGCATAGTAATTTGAGATTTCTGAGTCTGAACGCTTTTCTGAAAAGCACCATTCTAATGCACCAAAGCCTCAGTCTCCAACACTCATCATCTCACACCAGCATGTTTTTCTCATTTATGTTAATTGCTTGGCCCCTTAAAGTAGCTCCCATTTGCCCCATGAGTGACTTATTCTCCTTCAATAAGAATTTTTAAAAAGTAAATGAAAGCCCTGACCACGTAGCTCAGTTGGTTAGAGTGTCCTCCTGATATACCAAGGTTGCAGGTTCGATCCCTGCCTCAGGACAAATACAAGAATCAACCAATGAACGTATAAATGGAACAACAATCAATGTTTCTTTCTCTAAAACCAATCAATTAAAAAGTAAATGAAAAGCCACGTCTCACTTCTAGCTAATTTCCTCTTTCCCTATATAACTGAAAAGATTTCTGCCACTCACAGATGAGGCATTAAATTAAAAGGTCAAATTGGCATACCGCTTTTTGCTTGCTTGTTTGTTTTTCCTTGAGCTTGGCTGGGGAAAGGCCACACATCACTCTCTATTCGCCTCCTTCTACTCTTTCGTTCTGCTTAGGCAACACTGCCTGTCAAAGCCATTTCCAGAGGAAGCCGAGTTCCTGCAGTCCTACCGTAATACATTCGAAAAATGGCCAAACTCTCATCCCTCTTTGGCCGGCTTCTTTCTCCAAGGCTAGATCATCTTTCTCGAGTTTCCTATTCACTCCTTCTTTCCTCCCCATAGCCCAACATTCTGTACACCTTCAGTGCTTAAATGCATCACTGCCATTTTTGTCTGCATGTGTCTAAAACGGCACTATTTTTTCCTGCCCTCCTTTCCTAATAACTGGCCCCGTGCTGGGCTCAGACTTGCCTGGAAGTCTGGCCAAACTGCGCCAATGCGGCTGTGCTTCCGAGGCCAGGCTCATAGCCGAGCCAGTGCTCAATGAAAAGTTCCGGAATTGAACGAGCTTCTTCGGGCCCCTCAGCGTGACTGTCACCCTATCTGCTTTGCTTTGCTTTCTTCCCAGCTCGCGCCCAGGAGCGCTCAAACACACCCACCGATCGGAGTAAGCGCCTCAAGCCTAGGTTTCTTGCATGACTGGGCCGGGGTCTCGTTTCCTCTCTGCACTCAACCTCCCGGTTCAGCAAAGAACAAGTAACACGGAGCTCTCCGAGCCACTTCGGGCCGAGCTTCCAGACAAGTCCGCCCGCCCCCAAACGCGCCGCACTCTCACCCGGACTCCCCGGCGGCTCGCCGTGTGGCTGGGGTCCCGGGGCGCCGCCGTCAAGGATGGCGAAGGCCTCGTCGTTCTCGATGCCCGCAATCTCGCTCTCCTGCTGCGCCAAGAAGGCCGCGGCCGGGTCTTCTTCGCCGGCCACCCCGTTCCCCAGAGCGGGGCCGCCGGGAGTGCCGGCAGGGGCGCCGAACGGATCTAGTTCAGCCATGGCGGGCAGTTCAACGGCACAGACACCGGCGCTGAGAGACACACCAGCAAACCCACGGACACCGCTCCCGGCAGCAGCCTCTGCGGTGGCGTCTACGCTCGGAGGACAAGCTGGAGTGAGAAAGCGGAAGCGGAAATCCTGCCCCCATATCCGGTTGGTCTAGACAAGGTTGGAGAGCCGAAAAGGTAACAACCAATCAAAGGACGGAAATCGCTCACGAGCTACCCAATCAGCAGAGGGAGGGGCGGGCCTCCGAGGAAAACTCGTGACTTGAGCAGCTCGGGAGAGGGGAGTGTGTGTGTGAGAGCTGTAAGCCCCGTGGGCTCAAGAAAGGCGGAAGTAGCGCTTGACTTAAAGCAGCCATTAAGACTTCACCGACCTGGCGCCTACACCTCTGAGGGGACGCTAGTGCTGAACCCGACGTGCGGTGAAGTTAGGACAGCGATGCTATGAGACAGAACTTTCTGGAGCTGTGAAGTTCTGTAGCGATCACCTGGTTCATAAGGAAACTGAAGCCGAAACCGGTGTGGCTCAGTGGATAGAGCGTTGGCCTGCGGACTGAAGGGTCCCGGGTTCCATTCCGGTCAAGGGCATGTACCTTGGTTGCAGGCACATCCCCAGTAGGGGGCGTGCAGGAGGCAGCTGATCGATGTTTCTAACTAACTCTCTCCCTCTCTGTAAAAAATCAATAAAATATATTTAAAAAAAAAAAAAAAGGAAACTGAAGCCCCTGTGTGGCAAGGGAGTCAGTGGTCAGGAGACCCAGGGCTCCCGGCTCCTCCCTAATGGTACTAGCCACGACTCTTACATGGACACGCCTTTCCCAGCTAGGGACTTGTTTTAGACGTCCCTTCCGTGTTTTAAACCAGGGACATGTTTACAGCATGGTTAGTTCATCTTGTGTACACCATAGGAACGATACAGAGTGGTTCCGGTTTATCCTGCTCATGTTGAGGAGGGAAGCTTATGCAGGTGCCTACACTCCGCCACCACCGCCACCCCAGAGGGGGGAAATCGAACACCAACCACACAGAAGCCAAAGATGTCTCCAGAAGTAGTCAGCAAGGGACAAGAAACTGGCTTTTAAAAATACGCATGCATTTTTTTGTTTTTATCTAAAGGTAACAAAGCTATTAGAGTTACTATACACCAAGAAGCTAAATTACAGATAATAGTCCTGTGCCTCTGTGAGAGGTGAGAGGGAGGGGAAGAGAGGCAGAGGGTGGTGCTGTGCTCTGGGAAGTGATTTGGCTCGATAATGGAAGAATCAGGAAAAGTACAAGCATATACTAGCAGGTGAAGAAAGTGTGGTGTAGTCAACTCATGGAGGGTTTGAGTGCCCAGGTGAGGATTATTCCTTAATTGCAGAGGCTTCCAGGAGCCTTTGAAGGACTTGAAACAGGCAATGACTTGATGAACCTTGTTCTGGAAGAATCTCCTGGCAGTGAAAGCGGGTTCTGAACGGAGGAAGGACAGTTAGGAAAGACACAGCTGCAGTCATTCAGGAGGGAGATGGGGGAGGGGAACAAGGATAATATTCAGGGCACAGAGCATTGGGCTCAGGTGGAAGGAAAATAATGGAGGGAATGTACACAGTACTTGGTAAGTGATAGCATTTAGGAGGCAGAGAGAGAGAGAGAGAGAGAGAGGAGTTACAGATAACATTTATAGCTTGGAAACCCCTGGACAGAAATGGCCACAGCAGTAAAAACCAGATGAGTAGAATGGGGCAGGAGATGAGAGAAAGGAAGAATTCCATGTGGACATATTGAACCCAGGGACCTGTGGGATAGTCAGAAGACACTCAACAGGCTATTGGAAATCTAAGTCTGAAGTTCAGGAGAGAGGAGGTTTAATTCCACCAACGGTGGGCAAAGTTGTGTAGGGCCGACTGTTCTGCTGAAAACAACTAGAAGAGCTGGGGGAAAAGGTTTTTAAAATCTCTTTGAAGGCATCAGAGAATGAACAAAGCAGTGAGGAATTGTGGGCCCAAGTTCTAGGAGAGGGAGGGAAGCCAAGACCAGTGAGCCTACTATTTGGAGCCACTTTTCCTCTCAAGGTGATTAGTATTTCTAAAAGCAGAATCTGAGCCCTAGCCGGTTTGGCTCAGTGGATGGAGCGCTGGCCTGGGGACTGAAGGGTCCTGGGTTCGATTCCGGCCCAGGGCACACGCCTGGGTCACAGGCTTGATCCCCAGTGTGGGGTGTGCAGGAGGCAGCCAATCAATGATTCTCTCTCATCATTGATGTTTCTATCTCTCTCTCCCTCTTCCTTCCTCTCTGAAATCAATCAATCAATAAAATAAAAAGCAGAATCTGAGAAGCTGAATAGAGAATTCAATAAACCAGGCTGGGGAGAAGAAAATAGTTGAGGACCTACCAAGGCGGGACCCTGATAAAATACCAGGCTTTTTGTTGGAACCCTGAAGGCTACTGCACTAGGAATAAAGGTGAAAATAGACTAAAGCCCAATTTTAACTAATATAGATCCTTGATTGAAGTGATTCCGGCTTTCTAGAGCCCTTAGCCTAGCACTGCCTGCCAAAAGCAAAGGTAAATTCTCTCTGATGGAAAAAAAAAAATGTCATGCAAAAAATAACCAAGCATGTAAAGACAAAACATACTCAGAAACATTCTCAGGGACAGACACAGAGTAGAAATCCCAGGGAATTCAGATAATGGAGTTAACAGACCTAGACTTTAAAATAGCTATGATTAATGAGTTCAATTAAAAGCAAATGAGGATTTCAGCAGCTTGAAAATTTGAGAACTAAAATATATAGCTCATATTGAGAATTCAGTGGATGAATTTTAATAATGGATTAAACATAGCCGAAAAGAGAATTAGTGAACCAGGAGGTAGAGCAGAAAAATATCCAAGTTGGAACACAGACTCAAAAGGCTGAAAAACACACAGAAAAGAGCATTAAAAAAAACATATGGGATATGAAGAATATGATTTATAAACATGTAATTTTAGCTAGGAGAGGAGAAAGAGAATGAAGCAATGTTAGGAGAGAAAATAGCTAAGAACTTCCCAAAATTGATGAAATAAATCAAGCTTAATATTTTAGAATCACCATAAATTCCAAGCAATATAAAATATACCCTCCCTAAATGAATATTTAAAAAATGTGTCTCTTGTGCACTTTTAAATTGGCATCTAAATTTTTCATAATAATTAATTGCCAGGGATGCAATTTCTAGTATATTGTAAATATTGATCCTTTTAAATAAACTTGTTTCATTGCTGTTTTCAATGTATCCAATGGCTTCAAAAACATAGTGATTTGATACTATCCATTTAAGAAATACACGACAGCTTTTCATTAACCTTAAGAAATTTGAGATTCTTACTTTTGCTCCATGAATATATACTACCATTCCAATACTTGCCCCCTAAGTTCTATCATATTATAATTTTTGTACCTGAAAGACTTATTGATCGCCATAATACAGTAGCATCAACAAAAATCACTGATATAAAATCCATAGGGAGAATGTGTATATTTCTAGGGCTGAAATTCATGAATTTCAAAAGCAATTCTGTTGGGGTGTATATATAACCTTTTGTAATAACCAAGTGTTGTCAATTATAATTTACAGAATGCTATAATTAAAATTTTTCTTTCAATATGTGAAAAAAGACAATTTATACTTCTTTGTAACAAAAATATGTAATATAAATATAATTGACTTTTAAAAATATCCCATGATCATATGATTCTGAATATTAAAAATTTGTCTTGGATTGACATCATTGTAATTATTAACAGTATAAGCAACAAAAATACACCTGAACACTTTGTAATTATTAAATATAAAAGGTAAAATTTTATTAGAAATTCCTGTCTTAATGAGATAGGCTTGTATTATATATTGCTGTGTAATAAATTATCTTGAACTTAGCATCTTAAAATAACAGACATTTATTATTTCAGTTTCTGAAAGTCAGGAATCTGGAAGGGCTTAACTGGATGTTCCTCACTGTTTTTTTAAAAATATATATATTTTATTAATTTTTTACAGAGAGGAAGGGAGAGAGATAGAGAGTTAGAAACATCGATGAGAGAGAAACATAGGTGAGAGAGAAACATCAATCAGCTGCTTCCTGCATAACCCCTACTGGGGATGTGCTTACAACCAAGGTACATGCCCTTGACTGGAATCGAACCTGGGACCCTTCAGTCCGCAGGCCGACAACCAGCTAGGGCCTCACTGTGGTTTTGATGTCCATTTCACTGATGACTAATGATATGGAGCATCTTTTAAAAATATATATATTTTATTGATTTTTCACAGAGAGGAAGGGAGAGAGAGAGTTAGAAACATCGATGAGAGAGAAACATCAATCAGCTGCCTCCTGCACACCTCCTACTGGGTATGTGCCTGCAACCAAGGTATATGCCCTTGACTGGAATCGAACCTGGGACCTTTCAGTCCAAAGGCCGACGCTCTATCCACTGAGCCAAACCAGTTAGGGCTGGAGCATCTTTTTATATGATTTTTGGTCATGTGGTTCTTGTCTCAGATCCTTTGCCCATCTTTTAATTGTGGGGGGTTTTATTTTGCCTTTTATTGTTGAGTTGTAAGAGTTCTTTATATATTCTAATACAAGTACCTTGTCAGAAATGTGGTTTTCAAATATTTCCTCAATTTGTGTCATTTCACTTTAATGGTGTCCTTTGAAGAACAAAAGTTTTAAATTTGAATGATGGTTACTTATGTTTTTGGAATAATATCTAAGGAACTATTGCCTATTTGGAGTCATAAAGACTTACACTTGTGTGAGACTGATAAAAGTTTTCTAAAAATTCAAAATCAGAAATAAAAAAGGTCATGGACAATAGGGGGGTTGGGGGCATACGTGGGGAGGGGTTTGGGGTGGGAATAGGGGGATGAGGACAATTATGTGATACCATAACCAATAAAGAAATTTAAAAAAAAAGAAATAAAAATGGGATCACTGAAATTTTTAAAGACATTATAAAGATCATAAGAGAATATATGTTAGTGACTTTGAACATTTTAATGAAACAGAGAAATTCCTAGAAAAATACAACTTAAAAATAACAGGAGACATAGAAGTGAATATTCCTAAGAGTAGTAAAAACAATTTAATAAACTAAAATCTTCCTACAGCCCTTGCTGGTGTGGCTCAGTTGGTTGACGTGCTGTCTGGTACACCAAAAGGTGTTTTGATTCCTGGTCAGGGCACATACCCACATTGTGGGTTCGATTCCTGGTCGAGATGTGTGCTGGAGGCAACCAATCAATGTTTCTCTGTCACATCAATGTCTTTCTCTCCTTCTCCCTCCCCCTCTCTCTCCCTTCCCCTCTCTGAAATCAATTAAAAACAAAAACAAAACACCTCCCCGCCCCCCTCCCCCCCCACACACAAACTCCATTTGGTTTCATTAGTGAAAATTCCAGTCTTTACAGATTCTTCCAGATAATTTTTAAAAGGAGGATATACTCCTCAACTCATTTTATGGGAAGCATCGTCTTGTCATAAAACTTAACAAAAACAACAAGAGAAAGGAAAATTATTGGCAAGCTTATTCATGAGTAAGGTTGTAAACCCCCGAGTGGGAGTGGAACTGATCAGCACTTTCCTCCCGGTCTTTCCCAGTGAAGCCTCGCCAGAATGCAGGAAGCAGAAGCTATCTGAGAACTTTGAGAAGTACACCGTGGCAGGTGAATTGGGGAAGAGCCCCAAAATATGAAGTGCTGAACTGGTAATGAGTTCACCATATTTTTCTCCTCCTGCCCCTTGGCCTCAGACACGGGCAAGGTTATGAAAGTACATGGCAGAGTGGCTAAGGAAAGCTCTAGCTTTCTGGCTAGAGAATTAAGAAGAGGAACCCCAGGGAACTGAATAAATAGTATAAGGGCGATCATAGAATAAATCACATAATATTATTTATAAACTCATTTAGAACTTTACACCTTTAGGTTGATCTGGTCTTCATCAGCATATAAAAGACTTGAAGAACTGAATGTACTGTCATCCAGGTCCCAGACTAGCCACTGGGGGGCGCACACATGGGACAGGGCAGAACCCCATTGCAAAGTCTTGGAAAACTGAAATGAAATTCTAACCACAGCTCACAAAAAATCAGTTGGAACCACAGTAATGGCCTGAACCTAATTAGGTCAGTTGCATACTAATACAAAAATATCAACATTCTTCACAGGATTTAAACAAGACCCCAAGTCTTATGTCATAATGTTCAAAATGTTTAAGATGCAATCTAGAATTACTTGGCATATGAATAACCAGGAAAATTTCCATTCACAAATAAAGAGACAACACATGTCAATACCAAGATGACTTATATATTGGAATTACCTGACAAAGACTTTATAACGCAGCCATTATAAAAAAATGCTCTAACAAATAATTGCAAACACTCTTGGAACAAATGGAAAACTAGAAAGTTTCAGCAAATAGGAAATATTTTCTAGGGAAATGTTAGAACTAGAAAATAAATAAATAAATACATAAATAACTGGATAGACCCCCAGGAAAATGGAGATGTCAGCTAAGCCTGTAGAGCTGGGGACTGGGACAGCTGGGAGGAAGAGGAGGTGTGTGTGGGGAGGAGTGGGAGGAGGAGGAGAAGGAGGAGGAGAAAAGAAAAGGAATAAGTGGGAAAACAAATAATAAAATAGAAGACTTAAATCCAAATATATTGATAATTGCATTAAATGTAACTGTTTTAAACATACCAATAAAAAAAAACAGAGGTAGTTAGAATGAATAACAAAACATAAAACAATTATATTCTGCCTACAAGAAACTCACTTCAAATGTAATGCTACTAGTGTAGATAGGGTAAAAGTAAAAGAATAGAAACATTAATACCAGACAAAGTAGACTCAAAACAAGGAAAATTATAAGGGATAAAGACATATATTACATAATAATTAAACAATCAATTCACCAAGAAAACATTACAATCCTGAATATATATGTAAGTAGCAACAATGACCTCAAAACACATGAAGAAAAAACTGACAGAACTTAAAAGAGAAACACACAAATCCACATTTATAGTTGGGGACTTTACCTCTCCTATGACAAAAATCTATAGAACTAGCCCTGGCCGGGTAGCTCAATGAGTTGGAGGAAAAGGAGGAAGGAAGGACTACATTGGTAAATATATCAAATTATAATTCCACTGTGCTAAAGATCTATTTTAGCAAGCACCCCAGTGATTCTGCTGCAGGTGGGCATGGTCAGTACTGCCTTGTATGGCAAGGAAAAGAAATAATACTGAGAAAAGGCAAAAAAAAAAAAAAGCACAGTGTCATCATTAGGCAATCTGGTGGCATGGTGGGAACAGAAGCCATCCTGAGTGGGTTAGAGACCAATCTGGAGCCAGAGAGCATAGACAACATTTAGGAAGCTCAACTGAGGAAAGAGATGGGCAAATAGCAAAAGGTAGACCTCAGAGCTGAAGTGGGTTTGTTGTCAGCATCAGAGAAACCTGAGAATATGTATGGGACGGAGAGAAGAAATCAGGAAGGGGGTGGAGAGAGGGAATTGAGGAGCCTGAGAAGTTGTTAGGGGACAGAATGAGGAGACAGGAGGGGTCAACATCGAACTGGGGAAGGGCACCTCTTCCTCTGAGGACAGAAAAGAAGCCCAAGCTCTGGAGAGATTTATGGTGCACCTGGGATTGTTCACGGAGATCAGGTCATCAGAGCTCTCTCTGGAGTTCTGGTGGCAGGATGAGAGCTAAGCGGCTGAGAAAGGAGAGAGGGAAGCCGTGGGGCTCCAGGACACCAGAGGGTGGGAGAATCAGCTGTGGGGAATGGCATCCAGAGTCAGTAAGAGGCGACTCCGGGGTCAGCTAAGCCTAGTGGGCTGGGGACTGGGGCAGCTGGGCTTAGTTGCATGGATCTATAAGACCCCATTCCTCTAGCTGGGGGGATGCAGTGAGGTGAGCAGAGGTGGGGGCTTCCCAGGATTGGAGAACTGAGAAGTGTGGGACAAGTTCCAGGGGAGAGGAGGTCAGCAGTGAAGTCCAAGGTTCTGGCCTGGAAAGAGGACTCACTGAATGTGTGTGTGTGTGTGTGTGTGTGTGTGTGTGTGTGTGTGTGTGTGTGAATTGAGTGGCTAAGTAAATCCATGAATGAATGAGGTGAATGGATGAATGAGGATTGTATATGGTATTCAAGGTCTTGGTCAGATTCTTCTAAATTGTTGAGGATTATATGTAAGTACATAAGTGAATGAAAGGGAAACAGAGGTAGTTAGAATTGAAGGAAGCTCACCAAGGCTTTGAGGTAGGAAGTTTCAAAAAGCATTTTATGGAACCTAACTTAATATAAGGGCCCAAGAACATGGACCCTTGTCTCACTCCTTTATAGAAGCAGGAAACAGACTGACAAATCTCAGAAGGAAGGTGGCAATGGCGGGGGGCTGAGGGGGAAATTAACCAAAGAACTTATATGAATATATGCATAACTTATGGACATAGACAATAGTGGTGGTGAAGGCCTGGTGGAGGCAGGAGTGTGGTGGAGGGGGTCAATGGGGGGAAAAAGGGGACTGTAATACTTTCAAAAATAAAGATGATTTTTTAAAATCCTGCTGTAGCACTTTTTAATATATGCCAGGGACTGTCCTAAGCATTTTGGATGTTGTAACTCATTTAAACTGCACATCATCCTGTGAAGCTGGCACCCCTATTATCTGCCTTGTACAGGTAAGGAAACTAAGGCATAAAGATGTTAAGTGACTTGCCCAGGATTACCCAGTAAGTGATGGAACTGGTATTTGAACTAGCCCATCTGTCCCCAGCGACCATAACCAACTGCTATACCATCCTGTCTCTCACAGCCTGTCATTTCGCCTCTTCCCCAAGCTTTTCTCCAACAGATATGTTTCTTTCTTCTCCCTTTACTGACTTCTCTTCCGAGTCCCTCAGACCTCATATTTCTGGAGAAAGTTTTCAATGAACCTTGCTTACTGTAAGTAATTATAAGTAACCCCCCACTTTCCCCCCAAATGATACCCAGACATACCATAACTTCCTAGTAAAAAACCCTGCCTCCCCCTCCCTCATCTTCTACACTTCATCTGCCCCCCCCCCCCCCCCGCCCCAAACCCATTTCCTGTGCCCCATCCCTGAGCCAGGCCCATATCACCTTCTTCTTCCCTAGCCCAGGAGGCTATTCTCCCTGAGCTGGGATTGGACCTCCCTGCCTTCCTGGGCAGACTCTAGGGAAGTGAGTGTTGGAGGAGTCTAAGACCTTCCAACTAAACAAATGCTTTACCTGTCAGTCTAACACAGCGGTCGCCAACCGTTCGGACCTCACGGACCACCAGTGGCCCGCGGACCACAGATTGGCGACCACTGGTCTAGCAGATGCCTGCAAGTTGACTAGAACAGGGGGCTTTCCAGATATCATCTTGGCCAGTTCCCAGGAGCTGTCTCAATCTCACCCCCTAGCCTCAGGTTGGAAACCCCCAGTGACAAAGTGACCCTGAATTTCTACCCCCTGGGAGCCAGTGCCCAGGACATGCCTCCATGCTACCCG
The DNA here is from genome assembly GCF_951640355.1 of Cnephaeus nilssonii. Classification (NCBI taxonomy): domain Eukaryota; kingdom Metazoa; phylum Chordata; class Mammalia; order Chiroptera; family Vespertilionidae; genus Cnephaeus; species Cnephaeus nilssonii. The sequence goes on from NC_137085.1 coordinate 28,742,605, forward strand.
CCAGGGACTCCTTCTCAGCCTCAGCTTGCATCCCTCCAGTGACAGAGTGGTCCTGAATTTCTACCCACTGGGAGCAGCCCTAACCCAGAATCTCCACCTTCAGGATGCACACAGACTGGAACACAAAGAAGGAACCAACAGGCCATCTTCCTTTCTTTCCCTCTCTCATTAAATTGCGAATAATAATGCATTTACTTATTCTCCCACTTAGAAAGTGGTTTAAATCCTTTGAAGAATCTTGCAAGGTAGCTTGGCTAGACAGCAGGCAGGACAGTCCAGTGCCTCCGGTGGGGGGGCCACGATCTTCCACTCGCCTGTCTTTTGGTCCAGCAAGTAGGCATTTGGATTGATGGTGTAGTCCTTCGTCTGCACGTCGCTGGCTGTGGTGATGCCCCCACATACAAAGACTTTGCTGTCTCCAATGGAGCATATAGCATGGGACACATCCAAGGGACAGCAGTTCGGCAAGAGAGGCACTGTGGTGGTCGTCTTGTTGGCCTTTATCTTCTGCAGGTTGATTTCCACACTCTGCCGGTGGCTGTGCACACAGAGGTTGTTGTCTTGATCAAAGGAGAGCAGGGGCCGGTGGTTGAACTCGATGGGGAAGGTGATACACTGGACGACGTCCCCAGTGTTGGTGTCAAAGCAGTCCACCACCCCGACCCGAGAAATGTAGCCCTTCACCAAGCACCGCCCAGTGACAATGTACAGGTTCCGGTCGCCCTTGGTGATCACGGCTGTACCATCCATCGGAATGCTCATCTTTCCTGCCAGGTACCAGGCCTCCTTGCGCTCATCATAGCGATAGATGTTCGAGACATACCGCCTTGGGGCGATGCTTCCACCCACTGAGTACACTGTCCCCCCGCAAGTCACCATGGTGTGGAAAACAAGCCCGATTGGGAGGTCAGGCAACTTGGTCCAGGAGTTGTCATCCATGTCATACCGCCACGCTGTCTTCAGCCCTGAAATCTGCTCAGTGGTGCCACCAGAGATGTAGATGTAGCGACCAGCAGAGGTGGCGCTAAGTGCTGCTGCCCGGTAGGGCATCTCTGAGAGCTTCAACCACAGGTTCTCCTGTATGATATAGGCAAATACTCCATCATTGAACTTGCCCTGGGCCTTTTGGCCACCTAGGATGACCACTGAGTCAAGCAGGGCCCCTTTCCGCTGGTAGCTCAGCAGGCTGCATGGTTTCTCCTGCTTGCGGTCCACAAGGACACTCTCAATCATGGTTGCGTGAGCTGAGCTGTTCTCCATTCCCATCAATTTGTTGCAGGCAAATGTCAGTGTCTTGTTGGAGACGGCGTTAAGATTGATGTACATGAAGAACTTCTTGAAATACTTCTCCCGCTCATCCTTTCGAAAGTACACCCAATTGATGAGTGCGCTGAGAGCCTGGTCCTCGTTGAGCACGTGCAAGTTTTCATCCCGAAGTAGGCGGCCAAAGATGATAGGCGGACAGCGCATGAAGTGCATGGAGCCCTCAGGACTAACCCAGTAGTGGAAATTGTCACGAATGCCGGAGTAGGCCAAGTCTGATACCTCTTTGAGCTCAAACAACTCGGCCAAGAAGAGGTAGTGCAAGCAGTTGGCTCGACGGATGGACTTAATCAGAAAGTCACTGCAGTGGATTCGAAGGCGTGGAGTGTTGAAATACTGGGCCCCACGAAGGAGTTCCTCCACATTCTGCTCTGAGATCACCACCTTGCCACTGTAGAAGTAGTCCAGGAGCTGCTCCACGGTGGTTGGACTCAGGTAGTTGGGGTCAATGGTGATAAAGAGCTCATTGGTGGTCTTCATGTCGTTGCTGGAGATGAGGCTCTTCACCAGTGGAGACACAGCAGCCAGCACGTTTTGATGTGCAAAGAAGACGTGGTGATCCACAGTCAGGGCCATGTCCCAGTACTCTTTGCGTTTCCTCTGTTTGTTCAGGTTCTGCAGCACAAAGCTGTTGTAGTTTTTCTCAGTGAATTCCAATTTCATGGTGCTTTCTTGCTGTCTGAGGCAGAAGAGCAGCAGCAGGTACTGGAGAACAGACTTTCTCAGGCCTTTGGGATTCAAATTGATGGTTGTTTGTAGAGCAGCTGATCAGGGAGGAGTGGGTGTGGGAGAGAGGATGATGTCATAGAGTGCACGAGGTCATCACAATGCAGGTCCCCCCTGAGGCCTTTCTCAGAGGCACACCGCCTTTCTCCCCTCTTAAGGCTACAACCTGCCACGAGTAAATACCCTACTAGGACCTGGTGCCGAGGGCCCAGTGCTCAGAAGGAAACCAGGGTTGCAACTCCTACCTGGGACCTTCAAACCTCAATTTAAGGCTGCTTCTGGAATGTCAGAGCCACTTTGGATGGGGGTGGTGTAGGGAGGGATAAGGGAAGTTGGGGAAGGAAAAGGATTATTAGATTGTCTAGAACAGTGGTTCTCAACCTTTCTAATGCCGAGACCCTTTAATACAGTTCCTCATGTTGTGGTGACCCCCAACCATAAAATTATTTTCATTGCTATTTCATAACTGTAATTTTGCTACTATTATGAATCGTAATGTAAATATCTGTGTTTTCCGATGGTCTTAGGCGACCCTGCTAGCGACCCACAGGTTGAGAACCGCTAGCAGGGTCGCATTAGAACCACTGGCCTAGAAGAATCCTCCCATTGTACAGAGGGAAACAGGCCCAGAGAAGAGAGGGGACTTGCCCAAGATTAATGGCGAGTTGGAAGCAGAGCAGGACCCAGACCCCATCCTCTGTAACTTAGGACTCTTTCCACTCTTCCAGGCAGCTCCTGACTATGCAGCTGTCCCCGTCTCTGGTTCTTAGGCCTCGAAGTGTCTTTCGTGGGCAAGGCTCCTGGGCATCAGAGAGGAAAAGCTCTGACGTCTGTGGCCTGGGATGCCATTCCTTAAAACAGAGGAAGAGATGGAGGCCGCTCACTGGCTGCAGGAGTTGGCCAGGTACTGGGGGATGGGAGGGGCTCTGAAGCCCTGATTATCTCAGCTCCACAGCAAACTGGGACATTCACCCCACATTTCCAAGCCTCCAGTTGTAAAATGTTGGGGTCTGTAATGGGTCAGCTCTTCCCAAGTTGCCCGTTCATGTGAAATGGGAATCAGAGTACTGAGTTAAAACGAGAAACTCATTTAAAGGAGAATACTAAGCACGGTGTTTGGCGGGTGGCAAACGTTCAATAAACGCTAGCCGTTGTTATTTTATTCCAGTTAGTCCAGCCAAGCGCGGCACTCCTGGCTCCTTCCCGCAGGAAGACCGTCAGGAAGTCTGCAAAGTGCGGATCCTTGAGGGCAGGCTCCCTGAGCCGCCTGTGGCCACACGGTGGGGCTGGAGGGTCATCTCCCGCCGGTGTGGGCTCCGCTGCACCCCTCTCCGGGGTGCGAAGAGCCGTGGGGGTTCCCCTCTTCCGCTGGGCTGCCAGGCGCCTGGCCCGCGTCCCCCAGGACAGAGGCGCAGGGCAGGTCCGTCTGCTCCGACGCTGGAATGGAGATGCCTGGGCCTCCTCGGCTCACCGCACACAGACCTGCGCCCACGTTACAGACGGGGCACCAGCCGCGGACCGTGTGCGGGACCGCGAGGCCAGAGAGGGGCCGTCTCGGGTCGAGGCGTCCACCCTCCATACGCTGCCGCCCGGCGCGCGTGCTGAGCGGGGAACCCCCACGGGCTGGTCCGGGTGCGGACATTGACCCCTCTGGGAGGTAAGGGCAGGCTGCGGGAACTCGGGGAGCCCCACTCCAGCCCGCAGGCGGGGCGCCGAGCTGGCTGAGGCTGCGAGATGGCGCCGAGAGGACCTGGGCTCGCGCCCCGCCTCGGACCTCCTCCCACCTGGGCCCCCCGAGCCCCACTCCTGACCCTCGGCGCGTCCCCAGCGGCCCCGCTAGGAAAACGGTGTGGCCGGGAGCCTCGGGGGTGAGAGCAGGCCAGCTCTCCCTCTGCCGGGCGCCGTCCAGGTCTCATCATTCACGGCCTCTCCCTCATCCCCTCATTCCAGACCTGGCCTTGTCTTCATTTTGGCACTGGGTCATTTGAAAATGACTTGAAAGTACCTACCTTTTCACGCCGAATTCGTTCGCCTCGACCCCTGGCGGGGACACAGGCACGCAGTCTCCTGAGACACCCCTCTGCACAAGGCTGGGCACCTCTGTTTTCCGAGGGGAAGACGGCTGAGACCGCAGCCCCTCGGCCACAGGTTCCCCGCGTGGCCGTAGGGAGCTCCTCCTGGCTCCGTTCTCTCCCTGTGAGACGAATGGAGCTCTAATTGTTCCTCCAGCCCGGATCTCGCAAGACTTGGGCGGAGGATGAGGCCTCTTGGTGTTAATGACAAACACCTTCTCACGCCCATGGGCCCCCAGGCCTGCCCTGACCTCCTGGGGCATTTGTACCCAAGAGTAGGGTTTGGGAGGGTCAGGTCCTACTGCCTCACCTGCTGCTTTGCCCCCCCCCCCCCCCCTACTCTGCAGCCTTGGGGGCATTTGGGTGGAGGTGGCTGTTTCCCTTTGCTTTTGCTTCAGGCCCCCTGAACACCAGGGCAGGTAGGTCTCTCATCAAATGCTTCCATCCACTTAAGAAAGCTGGACCTAGGAACGTGCCATGGAGACCTCAGTCCATGTTCCAGACGTCGTACAGCTGGACAACCTGGGTCCCAGAGAGGACAAGGACCTTGATCACCTCAGACTGCACAGCGCTCGGCTTGGAGCCAGGGTTCCCGACTCCTTCGGCTGCCCTCTGTCTACAAAGGAGAGCTGGAATCTGGCTTCTCTCCCACTTTTATTGACCTCCACTTTTATTGACCTTGTGGGAGTTGTCATCTTTAAGAAATCCAATAAAAGGCGTGAGGTTAGTGCCCATCTGCCCAGTCAGCTTTTTTTGTCTGGCTTTTCTTCACTCTGGAACGCTCCTCTGGTCAGCTGTTTCCTGACTCCAGCCATCTGAGGACGGGGGCCTGCAGGGGCTGGCCGCGTGCCAGCGTCCACGCCTGGTTATAGATGTGTATGTGCTGGGCGGAGGGTGTTTCTTAGGAAGTTCAATAACTTCCTAAGAAATAACTTCCTAGGAAGTTCAGTAACTTCTCAGGAAGTCCCTGTTGCTCATGGTGGCTGCCTACAGGTGACCTGGAAAGGACCTCAGCCCAAGGCCTTCCCTCCATCTTCAGCTTCCTGCCCAGCTCAGCATTTTCTGTTCATGAAGGCTCCCTAGAGGAGGGGACCCTAATATTTTAACTTTCTGGGACCATCAGTTGATATATCCATTTGTTGGGAAGCCCTGAAGAAAATGAGGTCAGAGAGAAGGAATGAGGATTGTGAAAAGTTTCTCTGAACAAGTGACATTAAGACTGAGGCCTAAGGGACAAGAGAATGTTGGTCATCAGAACCAAATGATCGACTCAGCCCCGCATGGGATATCTCCCAGGAACATTGGGGCCTGTCACACATTCCAGGAAGGAGCAGCCGCACAGCTGCAGCCACAGCTGCCAGGAACAGCCTGGCTCCCGCCCTGTGTGTCGGGGAGGGCAGGGGCTGGAGGGTTTCCTCTGGGGGCCCTGAGTGAGCTCACCCTCACCCGAACGCTGACTTCATCCATCCAAGGCTGTTTGGCTTAGAGCCCAGGCAAGTGAGGGGCTCTCTCCCATAATGGGCCCTGGGCCACCTAGCAGATTTGGGGCGGGGGGTGGGGGTAGGGTGGGGTGGGGTGGGGAATGTATTTCAGGCCTAACCCAGCTCCCCAGAAATCAGGGGATGCATATCGAGCTATGAAATGTCAGGGGGCTTTAAGAAAAAAAGATGGGGGGGGGGAGCGTCAAGGGGTGGGGGGTGGGGTGGGGGAGAACTTTGTTTTTTTAAGGTAGAAAAATGCAAGGAAGTGAAGCTTTTTTCTCCATTTGTTCTTTGGCAATCCCATCCGAGAATCTCAGGGGCCATGCAGATGACATCATGCCTTATAACAAAGAACTCTCAGTAGTCCTGTGAAATGGAACCCCTGCCTGCACCATGTTTCTGGAAGCTGCTTTGTTATTTATGTGTTTAAAGCTGTGTTTTATGTCACATTTAAATGAGGGTTTAATAGTCTTCCATATCTACCACAAGTAGATTCTAAGGCATGAAGATCACAGGAAATGAATTTCACTTCTCAGGATCACAAACATTTGGAGTACAAGAAGTTCAGGGATGGATATTATAAGTAAGAAAGGTACAAAAGAAGTTTGCTTTAAAAATAACCCCCAAAAGTTTAAAACTTGATTTCCCCCCAAAGTCCAAATAATTGTGGTCTAACCATCAGAGTAAAGGCTTCATTGGCTCAATCCTTTGATAGGAATTAGTTCATGGACAACTGTATATCCAGGGTGTGTGCAAGAGACATGCACATGCATCACACACGCAAGCACATACACCCGCAAAGACAGACACACAGCTGAGTTTTTGATGTCCTAGGCACTTCATATCCATGTTCTTAAGTCTGCCGCCTGCCCATTGCATTTGGCAAGTTACTTCTTTGGAGGCAGGACATTTTCTTCAAAGAAGCCCTGATTGACGACATTCCCTGCTGGGAAGTACCTAGCTACCACGAAGGAGGACCCATCGCTTGCAGATGACTTTCCCACTCCCATCTTCTTTGTATTCTTCCATACCATGGCCGTGAAGTGCCCTGTAGGGGAGCAGACACGGGGAGAGGGACACAGGTTAGTTAACAACCTCTGGAGAAGGATGTTGCAAGAGATTCTTCGGCTCCTGCACCATCTTGCCAGGCTCAGGGAAGCTTGATCTTCACGGACACCAATCAGAGACATGGGAAATGACACATACCAACTGCCTGATTTTCTATAGCATCAGGTCCTCTCTGCTCACCTCACCACTTATCGATGCCCAAAGGTTTCGTGGCCTCCCAGAGATCGTGACAAATCCAAGTTACCCCAACAATTAGGATACCACCCTACCTTGAACCTGCCTTCAACCCTCCCCCGAACTGCACTCTTCAAAGTCACCATGTTGTTCTCCAATGGTCCCTTTTTGTCTTCATCTTACTCGACATCTCAGGAACATTTAATTAGGGTGACTCCTCTCCTTTTCAAAGCACTCTCCTCTTGGGGGTTCCATGATGCTACCTCTTGCCATTATCCCTATCTCACTGCCTCTTCCTCCTCCTCTTGATCTCACTTGGAAATGCTGGAGGACTTGCACTTCCCTAGACTCAAAGCTGGGCTCACTGTTCTTGCTGCACTCCTTAGGCAATTTCATCTTTCCCTGGCTCCTATACTTATTTCTCCAGCCCAAACCTCTCCTCTGTGTTCCAAACACAACCACTTACTTGACATTTCCACTTGGATGACTCACAGACATCTCAAAGTTAGCCTCACTCTTGATTTTGGTCCACCCAAAGTCATCCTTCTCCCTCCCCTCCCATGTCCTTTCAGGACAACTGTATACACGCAGTCCTAGGGATAGGTCTGTATTCCTCACCCCACTTCCTTTCCCCACAACAACCCAATCCTGACAAATCTAACTGTAAAGGACATCTCAAGTCCATCCACTCCCAAAACTTCGGTCGCATCCACAAACTTTTCTCACTTGGACCCTGGCTGGTTCCCCAGCTTCCACCTTTGTCTTCTCCAATTCACTTTTTGCTTAAGTAGCCAGAGTGATCATTCTGTGACTAAGTCAGATCTGTTCCTTCCCTGCTTAACAATCCTTTGAGTGCTTCCAACTGCACCTAGAATGAAAGTGAATGCTTTGGATCAGCGGCCTCTCTTCCATTCCTTGAACACCCCAGGCTACTTCCCACCATGGAGCCCGGCACACACTGGTGTGGAAGACGCTTCTGATGACCAACGTTTTCTTGTCCCTTAGGCCTCAGTCTTAATGCCACTTGTCCAGAGAAACCTTTCACAATCACTTTGATTTCCTGAACATCTCCCTCCCAACATAGTCTTATCACACCTGCTTTTCCCCCTTCCTAACATTCTTACCATCTGCAATGTCAGATTTGATTACTGGCTTATTGCTTGGCTTCTTCATGAGGCCAGAGAGCCCCACATGGGTAGATACCAAATTGTTTTTTTTCACCAAAGTATACCCAGTACCCTGGCACAGCCTGCACATGCCACTTTTACTGAATGAGTGAATGGAATGAGTGAGGGAATGAATGAATGAAAGGCATAGGAAAGAATCCTCTTGGACTCACGCTCTGCTTTCACTAGAAGTGCAGGCCTGCTATGAACTCTTTGAGACCTTAACGAAGTAGAGCCTCCTTCAATTCCCTCTGCTCTCAGTCCAACAGACCAGATCTTTCTCAAGGACTGAATAGCCAATGGAGGGGGGGGGGCGAGGGGGGGGGAGAGGGGGACTAAATGTCCACCAATAAATGAATAGATAAATAAAATGTTGCCTATACATACAATGGAATATTATTCAGCCTTAAAAAGGAATGAAATTCTAACATGTGCTACAACCTGGATGAACTTGAGGACATTATGCTAAGTGAATAAGCCACACAAAAGAACAAATATTGAATGATTCCCACTTATATAAGGTTCCTAGAATAGTCAAGTTCATAAAGACAGAAAATAGGATAGTAGTTACTAGGGGAGTAGGGAGGGATGGGAGTTATTGTTTAATGGGTTCAGAATTTCAATATGAGATGATGAAAAAGTTCTGGAGATGAAGAGTAGCGGTGGTGGCACAACACTAGGAATGTATTTAGTCCCGCTGAACTCTACACTTAAAAATGGTTACAATGATAAATTTTATGTTAAATATATTCTACCACAAAATTAAAGCAAGAAAGGAGTAAATGAACGAATAAATAGATAAATAAATAAATAATGGTAGCTACACCTTTCCAATTCTCCAGGGACGAGAAAACATTGATATCCCCCTGTGTATCAGAAATGGTAAGGACTGAATCAATAAATGTTCACTGATTAAATTGTGTGTTTCCCCCTACAGTGGAACCCTATTTTTAAATTTAGGTATACTCGTAGTTTATTTATTTGTCTACATACAAAAAAGATTTTCTTTTAACCAAACAAAAACACCAATCAATAGCGTTGATGTGATACGGTCAACGCAGGAATGAAAAGAGGGAAGGTAGGGGAGGGTGGGGGTAAGGGGGAGAGATCAACCAAAGGACTTGTATGCATGCATATAAACCTAACCAGTGGTCACGGACAACAGGGGGGTGGGGGCATGCGTGGGGAGGGGTTTGGGATGGGAATGGGGGGGATGAGGATAAATATATGATACCTTAATCAATAAAGAAATTTAAAAAAAAGAATGAAAAGAAAGCAAACCTTAAGGAAAACTATGCATCTTTTCTGCTAACCCTTCCACTTGTATTAACCATCGCCCAACAAAACTGATTTCCACCTCAGAACAGAGAGACGCGTCTTGCCGATTCACGCTGGTCCTGACGGTTGTGAGCCGCAGCTCCAGGCTTTTGGCAGCTTTGCCAGGAGTCACCGCTTCTGCGGGCTGTCTTTCCATCAAGGCTCAAGTCCTTTCCCATCCCAGCCTTTTCTCTCCACAGACCACATGCTTTGGCCACAGACCCACCCGCGCGCTCTGTCACCCAGAAAAGGAAGAAAGAGCTGCTGTTTACCCACTGGTTGCCAAGAATCTGATTACAGACACAACAGGAGCTTCGGCAGCATGAATGCCTGCGGCAGCCTTTTGCAAACAGATGAGACTAAGTTATCTTCCTTCTGGCCGGGGAGGTTTCTGTCCACACAGAGATAACTGAGTGTGGTATTCAGAGATGAATTAAAGGACACGACTTCCTTAGCAACCATCAGATACACACTGGTTTCTAACTCTAAACTACTCACAGCTTGCTTTTTCTTTTTCTCCTAAATAGGTCACATCCTCTTTCCTGTTCTGGACCCAGACTTCCTAAAATATACACTTGAAAAACACACTAAGTTCCAGTGCCGCTGTGCAAGGGAATCATGTGCACCAGTGAGGAAGAAGGAGAAAGCTCTCTTTGTATTGACAGGGAACAATCCCTGCCAATCTGCTGTGTGAAGAAAGGCGGTGCAAAACAGGTCACGTATCTGACACCAGAGCATAAAAAAAAAGAAAAAACCCACACGTATTTACACAAATGCCGGCATAAGCTCCCAACAGCTCTAGAACGATGCCTAGGAAACTGGCATCACGGGTTGGCCAGGGATGGCAGGAAGGCTTTCCCCTTACAGAGCTCACACGTATCATGCCATGTGGAAGCATTACTCATTCAGAATACACACACAGACAGACCTGCTCATGAAAACAGAATGTAACCAAGGAATTGCAAGAAACCATTTCCCTCCACTCAGCCCTTGGCATAGAACTGTGTTCTTTCTTCTTCTTCTTCTTTTTTTTTTAATTGTTTTAAGTATTACAAATAGTAGTACATATGTCTCCTTTCTTGTGTTCTTTACCACAAGATGCTGACAGGGGTGGGGTGGCTGGGGGGGAGATTATAGATATTTCTTTTTTTAAAAAATACATTTTATTGATTTTTCACAGAGAGGAAGGGAGAGGGATAGAGAGCTAGAAACATCGATGAGAGAGAAACATCGACCAGCTGCCTCCTGCACACCCCCCACCGGGGGATGTGCCCGCAACCAAGGTACATGCCCTTGACCGGAATCGAACCTGGGACCCTCCAGTCCGCAGACCGACGCTCTATCCACTGAGCCAAACCGATTTCGGCAGATTATAGAATTTCAAATGCCCTTTCACCTACACCATGAACTTAGGTCAGGGGATCCCGGAACAAAGGTGCAGCTCGGGGGAGGCTGGGGTGGGAGACGGGCCTGCAGATCTTTAAGGGTCTTGGAGCCCTGATTATAACTCCCCCCCAAACCTGTGCTCCTGTCCTAGGGTCAGGCTCTGTCTATGCCCAGGCATTGCCCACGGACACCTGGGATGACACAGGGACTATCCTTCTGGGGCTTTCCCCTTTAGGGGTGGGAAGTATGGAGCTACGGGAGAGACGGGTGGTCAGTGACCACGGGGAGCCGAGTCCCGTTCCTGGCTCAGCTCTGGTATTCCGTATCGATACAAAAAGAGCTTTCTCATTCTTCCTTACTGTTGCTCGTTATTCCCTTGCAAAGATCTACTAGGTCCCGGGCGCGGTCCCTGCCTTGGAGCAGGGGCCGTGGAAAGAGCATGGGACTGAGGACGGACGGTGTGAAGAGGTCTCTCCCGTCCCGGGGCTCAGTGTCCTCCTCTGCAAAGAGTGGCAGAAGCCCCACCTCCAAACGGTGTTGCAAGGCTTCCGCGGCCGAGGACGGTAGCAGAGCGAATCGCTCGCTCTGACACATGTCCAATTGCCCGTGAGTCTTGCTCACGGCAGAAGCGGATCCAGACGCTATAAAATATCAAACGGCTCGCCGAAACCGGTTTGGCTCAGTGGATAGAGCGTCGGCCTGCGGACTGAAAGGTCCCAGGTTCGATTCCAGTCAAGGGCATGTACCTTGGTTGCGGGCACATCCCCAGTAGGGGGTGTGCAGGAGGCAGCTGGTCGATGTTTCTAACTCTCTATCCCTCTCCCTTCCTCTCTGTAAAAAAATCAATAAAATATATTTTAAAAAAATAAAATAAAAAATAAAGTAAAATAAAATATCAAACGGCTCCTAGACACAGATCTTTGTGAAAAGGACACCGGGTTCTGCCAACACTTTGGATCACTGGGAGGAGGTGGTGGTTACTATGCCCTCCCTCATGGAGGGAGCTGGGTTGCCACAGAGCCACCACTTCTCCCTGCGGCCCCGCAGCCGCCTCCTCGGGCCAGAGTGCCCAGGGGAGAAGCACCCAGCAGATGTTTCCATCCCTGCCCCGTGGTCCTGCCCACAAGGTTGCAAGAACTCCTGCCTGAAAGGGCGAGCAGAAAACCACAGGAAACAGTGACTGGTTCTGAGAACAGGTCACTTCCTGCTTCTCAAGAAGCTCCAGAGGGTAGGAGGCCGTACGCGGCTCCTCCCATGGGTGGGGTGGGGAGGAGTAGAGGGATAGGGTGGGTAGAGAATCCCTTTTTCAGTTTTTCTGGTCAGAGAAACTCACAGCCCCTTCCAACCCATCCTGGGCCGCCTCAGGTGCATCTGAGGTGGTTCTGAGGAAAGACGGGAGCCTGGGGAGGCCTGGGGAGGGGCCAGAGGGAGCCCGGAGCTCAGAGATGCTGACAGGGGTGGGGTGGGGCTTGAGTGAGTTAAATGTTTACCACTCACAGTGGAGGCCTAGGAGAAAGGCTGGATGGTCCCCAGTCAGCTCCTCCTGCATCTAAACTCCACCTCCAGAATGTCCGGTGGAGACCCCCACCTTGTCCCTCTCCCCCTAAGACCGGGAAGGACGGGACGTGGACCCGCGTTCACACAAACAGCAGTGCCAGGGCGGAGACTAGCTCCAGGGTCTCTGCGGCCCAAGCTCTTCGGCACCTCAAACTGCAGCGTGAAGGGGAAAGGAGAATGCCTGGGAGGCCATGGGGCCTGGGGCCGGGCCCGGAAGGAAGCGGGCGTGAAGGGAGGAGGGGGTTAAAGGGTTAAAACCGAGAGACAGCGAGCGTGGCCCTTTCCCTGCAGGCCCCAGGAAGCCACCGCCCGTTTACTCAGGAGAGCAACATGGGCAGAGAGGGTCTGGGAACATTCTGGGTGCTCGGGAGCAGGCTGGATGCAGGGAGCAAGACTAGCAGTAGGATGGCCGGATACAAGTGCCGAGGCTCCACTTCTGGAAAGAAGCACTCGGCAGCTTTTAGAATGCACAGCCCCTTACGACACACGCCAGTCATCCGAAGAACTTGGAGCTGGCGGGGCGGACAGCATCCGCCTGGGAGCTTAGCTGGAGGGCGTGTGTGCGTGTGTGTGTGTGTGTGTGTGTGTGTGTGTGTGTGTGTGCGCGCGCGCGCTGGGGAAACAGGGTTCTACCCTTTGCACAAGGCCAGATCAGAGAAATATGGGAGAGGTAAAACAGGAGGGAAACGATTGGTTTTCCGAGGGTTAGTTCCTCTCCGACACCCAACTGTCCAGGGCGAGGCCAGTGGTGCGACCCAGTCACTCACCCGTCCCAGAGGTGAAGCCGGGCTGCTGGAAGTTGTAGTTCTTAATTTCGTTGTACCACCTATCCGCCACCTCCTGTCCTGTATGGGAAAGACACTGAGACTCAACAGCAACATCCACCCCCCTCCCTGCTCCTTCCATCTGCTCCCACCAACTGCGAGCCACGCACCCACGAGAGGTCTGATAAAGCACCCAGGAGCTGAAACAGGACTCCTGCCCGTGGGCACACCCAAGCTGAAGAGGTGGCCTTGGGGGGTGAGGAGCCCTGGCCTGGGATCACCCACATCTGCTCCTCGCCCGGCCACAAACTCGCTGTGGAATCCTAGGCAAGGCCTTCCCCGCCCTGGGCCTCCGTAAAGAGGGTTAAATGCAATGTACTCAGAGCAGAACCGCAAGCTCGAATGTGTGCACGCGTCACCTGGGCTCTTGCTAAAATGCAGGAGGTCCCGGGGGCAGCCTAGGAGTCTGCATTCCTAACGAGTGCCCAGAGGCGGCTGCGGCCCACGCGCCACGCTTTGGGCGGCAAGGAAGGCCTTCGAGAGCAGCGGCCCCACCCTGGCCTCGTTGGGGAACATGCGGAAACTGCTGACGCCCGGGGCCGGCCACAGACGGATGGCACATGGATCTCTGGGGGAGGGACCCAGGCACTGCTGTTTTTAAAAAGCACCCCAAGATCCCAATGCGCAGCCAGTGTGGGGAGCCACGGCCTTCGCGAGCCCTTGCCCAGCCCCCTCTCTGTAGAGGTGGGAAACTGAGGCCAGAGAGGGGAAGGACTTGCTCAAGGCTCCCCAGGGAGCCAGTTCAAGGCTGGGAGGGAACCAGCTCTCCGACTGTCTCTTTCCCAACCCTCTCCCTCCTCCCCTGGGCCCGCCAGGCCCAAAACCAGGCCTGGGGGGCGGCTGCAGGCTGTGGACTCCTGCCTTGGGGTGGAGGGGGGAGGGGAGGCATGCACCCCCCTCTCCTGGAACGGCGGGAGCTGGGGAAACCAAGAGGACACTTGGGCCTCCCCAGGGAACTCCCAGGAATGTGAGGCCGGGCGGGAGGAGGCATTCTCCCACTGGGTCTGGAGAAGGCTTCAGAGAGGGAGGCAGTGCTCGCCCGCACTTTTCCTAAAAAGCCAGGGCAGGGCTGTCAGACCAGGAAGCTCAATGTCTGGTCACGCCCGGCCCAGCCCTCGGATGAAGGGTTGTCTTGCCCATGATTATGATTTTCTTTCCGACATGTCAAAAGCTCTATTGCGCTTTTCTGGTGCAGAAGTTACTACACCAGCTCTGTACAACAGCTGTTTTAGGAGAGTGTGACAAAAGTGAAATTCCTCTGTAGCTGGGGAGGCCGGGGAGCAGGGTCAGGCTGGGCCTGCACAGAGGCCTGGGGCCCGCACCCTGCTCCCAGCCCATCGGGGCGCTGCGGTGGCTACCCTCCGCCCCCGGAGCGCGGAGCTCGGGGTTCCTCTGGCTCTGCTCTGCGCCTACGGCCGCCGCATGGCCACACACGGAGGGCGAGGGCCCAGGAGGGGCTTGAATGTGGCTGCCGGGCCCGGGCCGAGGGCAGGGGGGGCCAGGCCGAGGGCAGGGGAGGCCGGGCCGAGGGCGGGGGGGGGGGGGGGGACGGGCCGAGGGCAGGGGAGCTGAGAAAGCACCCACCTGGCTGATCGTAGGACGCCCAGGCCAGGTTCTCCCCGCACTGGCCGCGGCTGGACTCCGGGCTGTGCTTGAGGATCCTCGTGCTGGCCAGCGCCTCCGAATACCTGCCGGACAATGGTGTCACCTCAGCGGGAGGCCCCCAGGGAGGCCCCGAGCCTGAGCCCTACACCGGCGTGGCCACCGTCCTTCCCTGGGCTGGCAGCGCAAACCGGGAGCAGCTCTTCTGAGCCCCAAACAGCCCACTTTACAGAGGGGCAAGCTGAGGTTCAGAGGAGCATAGGGACCGGCAGGGTCGTTATTCTAGCCGGACTGATTCTGCCCCCCGAAACTCCTGTCCCCCCAGCCCCCCCCCAGCCCCCCAGGGCCCCTCTGACTGCGGCCACCGCCGGGGAGGGCCGGCACCCGGGACGGGCACTCACTGCTGAGCCTCCCGGTTGAGCTTCTTGCACAGCTTCAGCGGGGGGGCGCCATGCTGCCGCCGGTACTCGTTGTGGGCCCGCAGGACCTCGTTATTGAACTGTTTGGAAGCTGTAACGATTCCAAAACGGAGACCGTCTCAGTGCAGGGAGACCACCCAGACCTCAGCCAGTGCCCCAGCCCAGTGGTCGGCAAACTCCTTAGTCAACAGAGCCAAATATCAACAGGACAACGATTGAACTTTCTTTTGAGAGCCGAAAACCGACTTCTGCGCATGAGCCACGAAGTTTCAATCGCACAGGTATTTTGTGGAAGAGCCACACTCCAGGGGCCAAAGAGCCGCATGTGGCTCGCGAGCCGCGGTTTGCCGTCCACTGGCCTAGCCAAATGGACAAGTGATGGAGTGCTCCACACCTCTGCCCACCCCGTCTCCATCCCTCACACCTCTGCCCACCCCGTCTCCATCCCTCACACCTCTGCCCACCCCGTCTGTGTCCCTCACACCTCTGCCCACCCCGTCTCCGTCCCTCACACCTCTGCCCACCCCGTCTCCATCCCTCACACCTCTGCCCACCCCGTCTCCATCCCTCACACCTCTGCCCACCCCGTCTGTGTCCCTCACACCTCTGCCCACCCCGTCTCCGTCCCTCACACCTCTGCCCACCCCTTCTTCATCCCTCACACCTCTGCCCACCCCGTCTCCATCCCTCACACCTCTGCCCACCCCGTCTCCGTCCCTCCACACCTCTGCCCACCCCGTCTGTGTCCCTCACACCTCTGCCCACCCCGTCTCCATCCCTCCCACCTCTGCCCACCCCGTCTGTGTCCCTCACACCTCTGCCCACCCCGTCTGTGTCCCTCACACCTCTGCCCACCCCGTCTCCGTCCCTCACACCTCTGCCCACCCCGTCTCCATCCCTCACACCTCTGCCCACCCCGTCTCCATCCCTCCACACCTCTGCCCACCCCGTCTCCATCCCTCACACCTCTGCCCACCCCGTCTGTGTCCCTCACACCTCTGCCCACCCCGTCTCCGTCCCTCACACCTCTGCCCACCCCGTCTTCATCCCTCACACCTCTGCCCACCCCGTCTCCATCCCTCCACACCTCTGCCCACCCCGTCTCCATCCCTCACACCTCTGCCCACCCCGTCTGTGTCCCTCACACCTCTGCCCACCCCGTCTCCGTCCCTCACACCTCTGCCCACCCCGTCTTCATCCCTCACACCTCTGCCCACCCCGTCTCCATCCCTCACACCTCTGCCCACCCCGTCTCCATCCCTCCACACCTCTGCCCACCCCGTCTCCATCCCTCCCACCTCTGCCCACCCCGTCGCCATCCCTCACACCTCTGCCCACCCCGTCTCCGTCCCTCCACACATGTGCCCACTCTGTCTTCATCCCTCACACCTCTGCCCACCCCGTCTCCGTCCCTCCACACATGTGCCCACTCTGTCTTCATCCCTCCACACCTCTGCACCCATGGATTATGCAGGGCCCATATGCAGGGATCTGGGTCTTTATCCAAAGCAATGGGAAGCAACTGATTGGGGGCAGAGGAGTGAGCTGGTGAGATCGGTGTTTCCGAAAGATCCTGCTGGCTGCTGAGTGGAGGATGAGCCAGGGGTGCAGAGCACATGTTGGGGTGGGGGTGCTGGGCAGTGAGCAATGGGACTTCTGAAGAAAATGTTTGAGTGAGACTGGATATCTCAGGCTGGACCTATGGTGCCTGGTGGGGACTGGACCAGACTGGAGGTGGGCACTCAGAGAGAACACACCTGGCTGGGTGGAGGGGTCCCCTCACTGGGCTGGTAAAATCAAGACAGAGGGACAGATGAAGAAAAAAGGACCAGGAAGGACAGCATTGGGAAGTGAATGAGAGGAGAGTGTGGAAAAGAATGTGTTGGTGTTGGGTTCAGAGATGCATTGAGGGATGAAATGGAGCCTGTGCTCAATGGGGTCATGGCCTTAGAAAGGGCAAGGTCCGGGGGGCTAGGATTAGGGAAAGAATAAATGGGTGAAGCCAGGTCAGGCAAGGTCAATAGTGGACAGAAGTCACATCAATTTGGAACTAAAATGGAACCCCATCCATCCAAAACCCCCGCTCATCTCTCCACCATTCATCCATCCATCCATTGCTCCATCCTCTCTGCAGCAGCAGCATCCGCCCAACCCCAGCCCAGCCCCCTGTGCCTGTGCTCTCCGAGCACCTCCCGTGCCAGGTCCGCCTGACGTGCGCGGTGCCCAGGGACACAGCAGCCCCGTCCTGCCTCAAAGAGCTCACGCACAGAGGGAGGCCGCCTGCAAACAGGGTGACGGGGCCACGGGCAGCGGAGCACAGGTGCCAGAGGAACTTGAAAAGCAACCTCACATGGTCTGGGGACTCAGGAAGGAGGTGACCCCAGGCAGGAGGCCCCCAAGATGTCTGGACGCAGCAAGCCGAGCTTGGCTGGTGAAGGCACTGAGTGACGGCTGCAGGAATCTGCGGGTGCCCCTCCGTGGAAATGGGGTGAACTGGGTGAGTTAGGAGTGAGGGCTACAGAGAACCCTTAAACTGAGCTAGTTCTAGGGAGCAGGAGCCTGTCCCCAAGGCCCGGCTGAGGGCAGGAAGGGAGTAAACTGGAGAATGAAAGAAGCACCAAGAAGCATCGCTTACTCCTGCCATTACCCCAGGTCACACTCATCCACTGTCCTCCTCGCTGTCTTTTCACCCCAGGCGCGGAGCAGATAAGCCATCAGGGAATCCCTTTCCCCTCTCTCAGCCAGATCCCCGTGTCTCCTGGGCCTTCAAATCAAACTCTCTGGGCCTGGGAGTGGACTGGAGGGGAAGAAGGCCAGGACTTGCCCTCGGGAGCTTTTGGCCAGATGCCACCCCAGGGGAGGTGTTGTGGGGGCAGAGCTGTCCAAGGGCCTTTCGATGAGTTGAAGAATGAGTGGTGCCGACCCCGAGGACGGCGGAGCCCAGCAGGGCAGTCCGGTGAGGTCTAGGCACAGGGATGTGGGCAGGACAGGGACGCCACGCCCGTGGACAGGCAGCGCTGAGACCAGGGCCAGGCTGCCCTTGGCCCGCAGGCTGAGGGCCCGCGGTCTCCTTGGCAGAGGGGTATGTACGAGGCTGCTGAAAACTAGGTCACTGCACTCCCAGAACATGGGACGTTCAGAGAAATAAAAGTGAAAGTTCCTGTGCCCAGCCTAAGCTTGCTGCCCAGTCATCCGTCCCCACCAGGGCCGGTTCCCTGGGGCAGGGTTCCCAGGAAGGGGTCAGGAGGACTTCCTGGTAATCAGGACGGGAGCCCTGCCTCCCCACCCTCTGGGAGGCATCCCCCACCCCCTCCCAGGGTCCCCTCCCAGCACAGCAGCCAGTCCCAGCCCAGGTGGCTCCTCACAGCAGGGCCTCGGCCTCAGGGAGGCAAGATATTACCGGAGTCCACACCCAGCACGAGGCACACCCCACTTCTGTAGAAAAGCCCAAGGACAAAGATAAACAGAAGGGAAAAAAGGTCAGAGGAAACCTACCCATCCCTGCACTAGGCAGGGAGAGCTCACAGCCAGCCCACAATGGGGAGAGGGATTATGTCCTCATAGGAGGGCCCACGGAGGCTTTTGGGGTGCCGGCCCGGAATGAGTGTGAGAAGGAAGTATGACATCTGTGGGTTTTTTTTAAAAAAAGCAGGGAAACCCTTTCTTTGAACTTTCCCCCCCAGCAAAATCAACAGATGAAAATGCAACAGCTGGAACTGATGTGGCCCCACAGCCACACCCTGCAGAGGTGTCAGGCCCCGCTCAGTAGAAAATTCCTGGGCTAGCTGGTCCCTAAATGCTTTCTGCTCTGGTGGCAGAGGTGGGTGGAGGGGACATTAAGATTTTCAGAGGTGCCCTAACCAGTTTGGCTCAGTGGATAAAGCGTTGGCCTGAGGACTGAAGGGTCCCAGGTTCGATTCCGGCGGCTGTGCACCGTCTCCTTTACTTCTCACCACCATGTGTGGGAGCTGTCCATTTATTAAAATGGGGAAACTGAGGCTCAGGAAGGGCGGTAACCTGTACACATTCCCACAACTGGTTCAGGGGTGAAAACGCTGTCCTTCACCCCACACCACCTCCAAGGGATACAAGTCAAAGGAAGTCACCGAGACAGAGGGATAGACCAGACCTGGAGGAGGGCCGGGCTCAGTGAGGTGGGCAGCTGCCTTCAGATCTCTGAAGGGAGAGAGGAAGGGGAAGAGGAGAACAGAACTAAGGTTTCAGACCTGCCTAAGGGGCCCCAGAGGAGAATCTGGGGCTGCAGGGGTAGAAGCTCCAGGGGCAGGTCTTGGGCTCAAGGTCAGAGCTGCTGGAAGGTGGAGGGGCTGTCTGGGCTGGCTCCCTGGGGCTGAGGGGAGAGGGAAGGGGCTGGCTCCCTGGGGCTGAGGGGAGAGGGAAGGGGCTGGCTCCCTGGGGCTGAGGGGAGAGGGAAGGGGCAGGGCTAAGCTGCCCGAGGGAGTGGAGGGCAAAGGCCTCTCACGTGGGGCTGACCTGGGGGCTCCGGAAGGTCCTTTGGGGCCTGGGCTTCTAAGTGCCAAAGACTCCAGGAGGTCTGTGCCCCTCCTCCCCGCCGGCCTGGCTGTTGGCTGGCACAGGCTCCTCCCTCAGCATCTGTCCTCATCTGAGGCCTCGCAGAGCCCAGCCTGACTCATTTCTCTCCCCCGCAGGGGCCCAGGACCGCCAGAGGCCGGGGCAGGAATTGTAGACAGGCCCCTTCTGCCCCTTGGCAGGAAGCTGGTGTTAAACGCTTTGGCCCAGTCCCCTCACCAAACCAAAACTTAGTAACTAACCCAACGGCAGTGTCAGCCTCTCCCAGGAGTGGAATTTTAAACCAATCATTCTCGAATTTCCTGATCACTAAGGAGGCAAACTGCCTGATAAGACCTGCTGCTTCCCTAAGGGGAGATGACCCTGCCTAAAATAACCCACCCTTTTAACTTCTTAGTCTCACCTCGTTCTGCCTAGAAAAACCTTCCGTTTGTACACCTCATCGGAGCACCCTTCCAATTGCTAGAAAGCAATGCACCCCATGAACTGCTGACTAAAGCCAATTAGATCTTCAAATGTACTCGGATGAATATTGTTCTTTAACACTGGAAACTGCCCTGGTCCCACCTTTGGGGTAAAACTGGTTTATCAGGAAGAAAGAATAAAAAGTTGAGGGGGAAAAAAAGAAAGAAAGAGCAGTTTCTGTTCCAGGGTTCCAGGAAATTCAAGAGGCAAATACCAGCTCTGCCTCTGACTATCTGTATGATTCTGGTCAAGTTGCTTAATCACTCAATGCCTCATTCCCCCCCCCCCCCCCCCCGCATAGAAAAATGGAGATAGCAGTATCTACCTCACAGGGCTGTGTGAGAATTAAAAGAATTAATCTATGTCATTGCTTTAGAAGAGTTCTGGAAAACAGTGAACAGCTATTCAGTGTCGATTATAATTATATCGTTACCAACAAAGCCTCTGGCTTTGGGAGACACTGTCCCTCGGATCCCATCCCTGACTTCCATGGGAGCAGGACTGCTGGTATTTGTATCAATCTTTTTTTTAAAAAAAAATGTATTTTTATTGATTTCAGAGAGGAAGGGAAAAGGAGAGAAAGATAGAAACATCAATGATGAGAGAGAATCCTTGCTCGGCTGCCTCCTGCACGCCCCACACGGAGTTTCGAGTTTGCCACCCAGGCATGTGCCCTGACCAGGAATTGAACCGTGACTTCCTGGTTCATAGTTTGACGCTCAACCACTGAGCCAGGCCAGCCGGGCTATATCCATCTTCGATGACCTCTTTCAAGCACCTCTGAGCTCAGATATTTGCTGAGTGAATGAGTAAGCAAATGAATTGGACCATAGTCTTCTCTTGACAGATGAGGAAGCTATAAGTCTTTGGGAGGACATGTGAATTTCACAATTTCACACAGTGAGTCCACATTCGAGCTAGACCTAAGAGCAGCCTCCTCTGTGTCAAATCTCTGATGCTTTCCACTTTACGTGTACTTCCCTTTCCCTAAGCCAGATGCTGGTGAGCGGTTCCAGGCTGATCCTCTGCAGATAACCGTCACCGAGGGATTGAAGGAGCCAGGGCAGCAGTGTCCATTCTCCAGCCCTGCCCGTGGCCGGCCACGCAGGCCCGCCTGGAGCACTGGGCCAGTCCCTGCCTCTCGGGGTTCCACATCCCCATCTGTGTGAGAAGGAAGTATGACATCTGTTTGTTTCAAAAAAGCAGGGAAACCCTTTCTTTGAACTTTCCCCCCCAGAAAAACAACAGATGAAAATGCAACAGCTGGAACTGATGTGGCCCCACAGCCACACCCTGCAGAGGTGTCAGGCCCCGCTCAGTAGAAAATTCCTGGGCTAGCTGGTCCCTAAATGCTTTCTGCTCTGGTGGCAGAGGTGGGTGGAGGGGACATTAAGATTTTCAGAGGTGCCCTAACCGGTTTGGCTCAGTGGATAGAGCGTCGGCCTGCGGACTGAAGGGTCCCAGGTTCGATTCCGGTCAAGGGCATGTACCTTGGTTGCGGGCACATCCCCAATAAGGGGTGTGCAGGAGGCAGCTGATGGATGTTTCTATCTCATCAATGTTTCTAACTCTCTAAAAAATCAATAAAGTATATTTAAAAAAAAAAAAAGATTTTCAGAGGTAATCAGAGGGGTGCAGAAGTCCCTACTGAGCCAGAGCCCAGGCTGAGGAGGAGGCAGGGAGCAGGCGGCAAGTGATCAGTGTGGTAGGGGAGAAAGCCCACATTCGGGAAGTCAGAGAGCTGGCTTCAAATCCCAGTTTGTCCACTTACTGGTCAAGGTCTGAGTTTGGGCATGGCACGCAACCTCTAAAAATCTTTACAATTGATAGTAAGTAGCTCCGAGCCTGGCATGCACCAGGAGCTTCACGATTGGTAGTCACCATATTAGGGACCAGAGGTTTCCCCTGAGCCCAAGGCCTGCGCTGAAGGCCCACTGTCTTCCTCTGCCCCCATCACAGTTGCTGCAAACTGAAGCCCAGCAAGGTGGGCGATGGACCTGAAGTCTCTGACCACTGGGCTGAGCACCTCCTGGAGTTAGAGCTGTGTTAGCTCAGTAACAGTTTTCCAGCAATGCCTACCAACCCCAAGTAGCTCTGCGGTTTCTCTGAGGTTTAAGATTAAAAAGAGTCGAGCTCCTATGAGGAAATGAAGGCTCAGAAGAGGCAGGGACTAGCTCCTTACAACGGTCTTTATGAAATCACATCAAGCCCCTTATGGCTACACATGTGTGAGCATTACCGGCTCCTCTGGCTGGTGGCCTGGAGCCTCAGGATTGGGCCTGCACTGAAGGCCCATTGGGTCAGAAAGGTCACTGTCTCTTGGAGACCCTTAGGGGAGCCAGCACTGTCCTGGGGGCCTCCAGTCTTCGGGAGAGACAAATACAATGCCGGTGGCTATGAGGGAGGGAGGCCTGAGCCAGCATTCTGGAAGGTCCCTGGTTGTGTGTGTATGTGTGTGTGGGTGTGGGCGGGGGGGGGGGGGGGGTGGCACCTGCCTGAACCAGCTCTAACCTGCCCTCTACCACTGTCCCCTTCCTCGGAAACCTGCTTGATTCTGTATCTTCAGTCCTAGACGGTGTCACCACCATCTTGCACCCAGGCATACCTGTGGCACTTGGCTCTCATGTACAAGTTAGTCACCAAAATTGGCTTGAGGGTACCACCTCCCAAACCCATCCTTCCTCCTCTCCAGTTCCTTAGAGCCTCTGTCATCGATTGCCTGAATAATTGCAGCACCCTCTTCCTGACCCCCCACCTCTGCCCTCTTCCCCCTGACCCACTCTCCTGCCACTTTCAGTTAACACCTTTCTATGGCACTCCAGGTCTCAGGGGTAAAGTCCAAATTCCCAAGACTCTCTGGGATCTGAGCACCTCCTCCAGGAGCCTCCAACAGCCCCTTTGCAAAGGAGATCTCTCCTTCCCCTGAGCTCCCACTGCTCTTCACCTCACCTGTCTAGTGGTTTCCCATCTCTTATTGAAGCATGTGATGGCTGTCTCTCATCCCCAGATGATCTGAGTCATTGATTCATTTCACAATCCAAATAAACACTCCTGAGGACCAGGCTCATGCCCTCCACAGCACTGAGTCCACAGTACAGAGCTGACAGACAGTGGAGTGGATGGAAAAAAGGGAGGGAGAGAAGGGAGCAAGAAGGCAGGGAGAGATGGCTAGATGAGTGAACAGATAGAAGAACGAGCACTCCGCCGATAGCAGGGCAGGAGAATTGCTCCTCAGGGGAGGAGCTAGCAACAACTGATTAAAATGTGGCTTTGGAGAATTTGTGGATTTTCTCTTAATCTACAGAGAAAGGAGTTGATTCCTTAAAATGCTTGCTCACATCTGCCATGCTCTTGCCCCATCACCTCCTACCGTCATTTTAGCTTCATGACAACTCCTTATGTCACCTTTCCACACTGTGAAGGACCCAGGGGATCACTTGGGCCACCTCACTGTCCAGATGGGGAAAGAGCCTTGCTCAAGATCACACAGCAAGTGGTGAGCACAGCCAGGGCTGAAGGCCAGACCTGTCACTACGGCGAAGGCAGTGTCAGACCAATGCCAGGGGGAGGCATGCTCCCAGCGCGCGGGGGAGGGGGGGGGGGGGGGGGGGACCCATGAGTCTGGATCTGGAGGACGGATTCAAGAAGGGACCCAGCTTCACCCTCCTCAGGCTGACACCCCCGCTGCCACGAAGCAGGACTTCCGACTTCTGGCCAAGCTGTTCACTAAGGGCCTCCTGTGAGGCAGTGGTCATGCCCAGATCGTCAGGGCCCCTGTCTGGCGGCCAGGAGTGAGGTGTCTGTGGGAAGCAGGTCTATAGCTGGGCAGTGTCCCAACCTGACTGTTTAGGGGGAGGGGGGCTGCAGCCAAGAAGAGACCTGTCCTCCTTCTGGAGGGGGGAGGGCGGGGGGGGGGGGGGGGAAGCCAGGGGTGGCCTCTCAGCCCAGAAGTTGAGTCTACAAGGATGGGGAAGATTTTAAACCTCAGACAAGTGGAAGAGGCAGAGTGATGTGGGTGCTGGGAAGGGAGCCGGGGATGGGACCGGCGTGCTGGCCTCAGGATGGCGGAGTGGAGGTAAGAGGTGAAGAACACCCACTCCCAGGGGACTCCAAGTTGGGGCTGAAGAAGGTACCCTCTCTCACCTGCAGGCAATGGAATGGAAGGTGTGGGGAGTGGCAGGGTAAGATCTGCATTTTAGAAAGTCCACCTGGGGCAGCCACAGTGCTGGGCACGGGCCACCAACAGGTCGGAGAAAAAGGGGAAGCGGGAGTCTGTGCCCTGGGGGAGCCTGACACCCTGGCGCACACAGCCTGGCGCACACAGCCTGGCACAGAGGGGGCCTCAGGGAGGAGGACAACGACAGAAGGATGCTGGGCTGTCCTTCGGGGGGCTGGTCGGAGCACGCCGCTCTGCAGGGAAGGATGCTGCCACAGCTTGGCTTTCCCACCTTCTAACTCTGTCCGCCAGAAACAAAGCAACAGCCACGCCTTGGCCGGACCCTGAGCGCCTGGAAGCCCTCCCAGCCGCAGGCTCTGGCTCCCAGGCAGGGGGTCCCTCCCTCAGTCTCGCCTTCCCTCCCCCTCTCCGGCGGCCCCGCGGCCACCCCGGCTTCCTGGCTGCCCCGGAAACTGCCCTGGACGCGCCCCCGGGCGCTTCGCCCCCAGCGCCGCTCCATCCCCGCCCGGGTCCCCGCCCGGCAGCCGGAGCCGCATCCCCGCGCCGAGGCGGCCGCCCGGCTCGGGAGATCCCGCCGCGGGGGCGGGGACGGCGAGCATCCCGGAGCCCGCGGCTCCGAGCCCTCCCGCCCGCCCGGCGGCCTCACCTGATTTGCCCATGGCCGGCTCGGCGCGCTCCGGGGCTCCCGCTGCCTCTGCGCTCCGGGGCCCGCGAGCCGCGAGGGTAGCCTAGGAGGGGCCGGCCCTCCGCAGCCCCTCCCCGGCGCCGCCCGGCCCCGCCTTATAAGGCAGCGGCCGCTGCAGGCCACGGCGCCCGGGGCCACCCCCGGCGGCCCGGAGGAGGCGCTGTGCGCCCCGCGCCCCGCGAGCCTCCCCCACCGGCTCCGGAGGACGGGCCCGGCGCAGGGACTCCGGGGACGCCCCAGGCTCTCCAGCCGCGGAGCCGGGGCCCGGGGCCCTGGGGGCTCAGCCCGAGCTGTACCCTCACGGGACTCGGCAGCACGCGCCTCCGGCGGGTTCTCAGGAGCTATCCAGCGGCGGGCGGGCTGCGAGGACCGTGGTGCCCACCCTGGCGGCGCTGAAGGACGAATCTGGCGCGGAGCTGGAGCTCTCCCCGCCTGGCCGGGTCCGGGGACACCGGGCCTGGCCGTCCTCCGCCCGGGACGTACCCTCTGGTGCGAATCCGGGTTGGAGTTGGGCTGCCGGCTCATCTCTGCCGGTTCCAGTCCTACCCATCCCTCAGGGCCTTTCGTCCCCTCACCTTCTTGACCTTGACCTTGGGGGCAGCGGTCGGTACGCACCTGGCACAGGAAGCCCTGGTCCCAGGGATGGCCCCGCCCCGGGTGAGAAGGGCACTAGCAGGAGGGCACTGAGTGTGACTCCCCAGAGGAACTTCTTTCTGGGCGAAGCGCTCAGTACATTCTCACTGAAGGACGCCGGTTTACAAATCTTCCAATAAGTGGGCACATCTAGTTTTAGCTTGTTGGTTATAGGGCAACAGTAAGGCTGGGCCCTGCCCTGTTGACTCCCTCACACTGTTATCAGGCAAATACGTACTAATGTGAGAACTTTCAGTGCTAGAGTGCTGGGAAGCGTGGCTCATTCTGAGTCAAAAGGGACTTCTGGTGCTAGGCGGGCATCTGGTCGTTTACATTCAATTCTCGTTCCCATTTGCCAACAAACCCCCACGGACGTGGCCAAAGGAACCCGGTCGGAAGAAATCCATGTCACCTCTAGCATCTCTAGAAGGCTGCTTCCCTCTTAACCAAAACTTCGAGGGTAGGGGGTGGAGACAGCTGAGCACTCAGTGCACACAGAGGGAAGCCCATCAGGGACCAACAAGTTCCACGCACATCTCCTTGGACAGAGGTGGAGGCTGAGGCTAGAGAGAGCCTGAGAGTAGGTGGGGGACAAAATCTGAACTTAGTGGCATCTTCGGAGTCTATAGGCCTGTAGGGACAGTGTGCGGAACAGAGTTAGGGCAGTGCCAAAGTTGTCCCCTATCAAGAGCTCTGAGCAGGTTGGAGGGGGAGTCACTGCCCAGCGGGTCCTAGCTGGTACCCAGGCAGCAGAGACAAGAGGAATGGCAACAGAGAGAGTGTTTGACCCAAGTTATCATTTCTTTTTGGTTTAATGTCCTATTTAAAAACGCCTTACCTATTCTAAGATCATTAAAAGTTTCTGTTTTCTTCTAGAAGTTTCCCAGTTTTAGCTTTTACATTTACTAGTAGTTTTAGCTCCTACATTCATTTTGATTATTATGGCATGTGGTATGAAGTCAGGGTTGTAATTCTCTCTCTCTCTTTCTTATTTGGCATATGAATATCCAATTGCTCCAGTGCCATTTCTTGAAAAGATAATTCTCTCTCAATTGGCCAGATATATGTGGTTCTCCATTCCCTTCCATTGATCTATGTATTTTTACACTAATACAAACTGTCTAAATTACTGCAGCTTTATGTAAGGCTTGAAATCAGGTAGTTTAAGTTCTCATTTTTTCTTTTCCAAGTTGTTTTATCCATTTTAGGTCCTTTGCATTTTCATATAAATTTTAGAATCAGCTTGTGAATTACTGCCAAACAAACAAAAAGCCTGCTGGGATTTTGATTGGTATTGCCTTGAATGTATACATAAACTTGGGAAAAACTGACCTCTTCATAATGTTGAGCTTGCTGACCCATCTGCA
This sequence comes from Cnephaeus nilssonii, assembly GCF_951640355.1. Classification (NCBI taxonomy): domain Eukaryota; kingdom Metazoa; phylum Chordata; class Mammalia; order Chiroptera; family Vespertilionidae; genus Cnephaeus; species Cnephaeus nilssonii. Next base: position 28,769,595 of record NC_137085.1, read on the forward strand.
TGGTGTATCTATTTATTTATCTTCTTTCATCTCCCTCAATTATGTTTTTGGGAATGTTGCTCTCTATTGAATTTTCTATTCTTGCAGTGTGTTTTTTAGATTTAGAAATCAGGGCAATGCTAACCTTAGAAAAGAAGTTGAAGAGGGTTCTCTCTTCTGTTTTCTGGAAGAGTTTGTAAAGAATTAGTATTATTTCTTCTATGAGCATTTGCTAAATCTTCAATAAAGCCATCTAGGTATGAAGGTGTTTTTCTTTTTCTTTTTTTTGGGGGGGGGATGGAAGGTTTCAAATAATAAATTTAGCATCATTAATAGATACAGAACCATTTAAATGATCTATTTCTTTGAGGGAGCTTTGGTAACTTGTATCTTAAAAGGAATTAGTCTGTTTCATTCATCATGGGATTCATAGGCATAAAGGTGTTGATAGCGTGTTGTTATCCTTTTACTGTCTGTATGCTGTGTGGTGGTGCCCTTTATCTTTTCTGATATTGGTAATTTGTGTCTTCTAGAGGTTGATCAGTAGAGCCAGCCCTCATTTATTTGTGGATTCTGTATTTACGGGATTGCCTACGTGCCAGGATTTATCTGGAACCTGAAGTCAGTGCTGTCAGTGCTGTGACCGTCACCTGAGGGCATGTGTGGAGTGGCAGAAAATCAGAGTTGCCCAACACACGGTTCCCAGGTGATGCTGGAGAGGAGACGCTCGTCTCGTTCCGGCTCCCACACTGTCAACAAGTGACCTCTTCCCCGTCTATTCAGTGCCAGGCTTTTTGCACTGTTACCTTTTTGTGTTGGTGATTTCGCTGTTTAGAATGCCCACACGTGGGGTGTGGAGGTGCTGTGTGGTGTCCCTAAGTGCAGGAAGCCTGTGATGTGCCTGAAGGAGAACATGTGTGCTAGATAAGCTTCGTTCGGGCCTGAGTCACCGCGCTGCTGGCCGTGAGTCCAGTGTTCATGAATCAACAACAGAAATGAGGCAAAATCAAAACAGATGTGCAGAGATGAGTGACAATGAGAATACTTAGTTATGAACGTGGGGCAAGACTGGAAGTCATGTGGCCCAAGTCCAAGTTCTGTGTCTGCTGCCCAACAACTGATTCTGATCCAGGAGCTTGAAATGAAGACAGTAATACCTATCTTAGAGGATTTTTTTTTTTTAAAGATTGCGATGACACTTAACACATTGCAGACGGATCACGAGAATTCTCCTGTTTTCTGTTCTAAGGCTTGTGGCCAGTCATACTTTAAAAAGATATTAGTTTGTAAGAACAGGTAATACATAACTTCAAAATGCAATGGGTATTTAATTTTAAAGCGTGCCTTTAACATTTATGTAAAACGTTTTTTGTACCCGTTCAATGGAAACTTATCTGGCCACTGGGTAAAGCTAGCAATAAAACTACTGGTCCGCTCTGTGTTCAAAAGCACCCTTTAAATGTCACATATTTTTGTCTGTGTAGTATTTCATGGTCACAGTTTTTATATGTAAAAATGTACCGTTGTTTCTCTGTAGATATCGAGGCAAAATTCTGCTGACGGTAGAAAACTTAAACTTGCTCATTGAAGGAAACTTGGCCACATGTACTTTCATCTCTTGGGGATAAATATTGAAGCATTCTAGAATCTTTCTCAACTCCCCTGCACACCTCTGGGTCAGCCGCTCCAGATCCAGGTTCTTGGACAGAGCAGCTGTTTGGCTGAGCCTGGGTGACATGCCTTCACGCTAGAAAGAACACAGGAATGTCTGCCCCTCCCCCTCCACGTTAGTGTGCACAGTTAGGGACGAGGTCTTCGGTACTCAAATGGAGAGTTCTCCGCACGCCGAGCAGCCTCACACAGCAAATGTCTCCCATCCCTCCCTGTTCAAGAGGGGGGTGGGGGTGTTGTTTCTGTCCTCCATGGTTCCCCAGAATGTTCCACACTCCATGACTCAGCCCTTCTCAGTGTCTAAGCTCTGACATCATTATGAATTCTTCCCCAAAGTATGGTTTAAGGCAGCGGTTGCCAACCGGTGGTCCGTGAGGTTGAAAGGTTGGTGACTGCTGGTTTAAGGTACAAACTGTGCTTTAATCCCTTCAGGCTTTGGCTCTTGATCTACAGAGGTTTTGGGAATAAAAATTAGTTGTAATAGCTCAATGAGTGGAAGGCCATGGAAACTAGAAAAGCAGAGGAAAGAAAAACCTTGGCAGAAAATCTCCCTATTTTACTAGGTTATGCTCTCTTTTTAAAAAAATATATTTTTATTTTTAATATATTTTTATTGATTTCAGAGAGGAAGGGAGAGGGAAATAGAAACATCAACGATGAGAGAGAATCATTGATTGGCTGCCTCCTGCACGCTCCCCACTGGGGATTGAGTCTGCAACCTGGGCATGTGCCCTTGACCAAAATCAAATCTGGGCCGACGCTCTATCCACTGAGCCAAACCAGCTAGGGCTATGCTCTCTTTCTTATGGATGTTGGAAAATATATGGAATGGGATGAAGCCAAAGCTGTACTGAGAGGCAAATACACTGTATAATAAATATAAACATAAGCTTTGAGTTAGACCTGGGTTCAAACTATCCCTGCTCTGCTACTTACCAACAATGTGACCTTAGAGAAATTATTTAACCTCCCAAGCCTTAGTTGCATCAACTGTAAACAGTGTTAATAATACTATTTGTCTCTATGGAGAGGTTGTGAGCATTGCATGAGGTAATTCATTTAAAGCACTTGGTCGTATGCTTATATGAAAGACATTCTCGCACAATTTTCAGTAAGTGGTCCAGGAACCTCCTTGGCCATGTGTCACATGACAATTCTTCCCGTGGGACTGACTGTGGAAGAGCGTGACACAGCAGGCTCAGGCTGTTCCGGTCCCATGAGATCATCGGTGTGTTAACCGATGATCATGAGAGTATTTGGTAGGTTTCACATTTTGCTGATATGTTGTCTGGTATTCCTGTTAGCATATAGACCAAGTTCATCTGTCAGAGTCCAAATGAGAAAGAAAAGCTGTATTGGATGACGTCACTGTCAATCTTGGATAAGGAAGAGGGAAGTAGGAAGCTGGAAGGGAGAGGGCTTGTCACCAGGTCAGGTCCATGGAACTAAACTGTTGATGAGTCTCTTACTGTCCCTCCTTCGTAAGGGAGGGGCTTCTCTGACTCTCTGCCCCGAGCTTAGAAACCAGGAAGGAGAGAGGCGTCACTGTCAAAGGGCTGAGAAAAATGTGTAGATAGTGACTTACTGTTACTTAGTATTTCCTTGATTTGAAAGTAAAGCACTTGAATGAAGATTCCTTCTAATCTGTGGAAGAGCGTGACACAGCAGGCTCAGGCTGTTCATATCTGTATTGCTATGGATGGAATGTTTGTGTTCCCCTAAAATTCTTACGTTGAAACAATCCCCAGTGTGATGGTATTTGGGTGAGGGCCTTTGGGAGGTGGTTAGGTCATGAGGTTGGAGCCCTCATGAATGGGATTAGTGTTCTTATAAAAGAACCCCAGTCTGGCCATTGTGGCTCAGTGGTTGGGCATCAACCCATGAATCCGAGGGTCACAGCTCGATTCCCGGTCAGGGCACATGCCTGGGTTGCGGGCTCAATCCCCAGTGGAGGACGTGCAGAAGGCAGCCAATCAACAACTCTCTCTCATCATTGATGCTTCTCTCTCTCTCTTCCTCTCCCTTCCTCTCTCTGAAATCAATAATAATTAAAAAAAAAAAAACACTTTTTTTTTTTTTTTAAAGAAAGAAACCCCAGAGAGCTCCCTCTCCCTTTCTACCATGTGGGGATACAACTAGAAATGAGCAGTCTGCAACCCAGAAGAGGGCTCTCACAGAACCCGACCATGCAGGCATCCTGATCCGGACTCTAGAACTGCGAGAAACAAGTTTCTGTTGTTTATAAGCCACCCAGCCTATGATATTTTGTTATAGCAACTGGAGCTAAGACATGTATCTTAGAATTCTGAACCTTACATATACTGACTTACAATAAAATAATCTATTACCTAATTTGGAGCCTGCAGGGAGAAGACTCTCTCCTGATCTTTGACTTAAAAAATGAGCCCTAGCTGGTTTGGCCTGCAGACTAAAGGGTCCTGGGTTTGATTCCAGTCAAGGGCACATGCCCGGGTTGCAGGCTCGATCCCCAGTAGGGGGCGTGCAGAAGGCAGCCGATCAATGATTCTTTCTCATCATTGATGTTTTTCTCTCTCTCTCCCTCTCCCTTCCTCTCTGAAATCAATAAAAATATATTAAAAAAATAAAAATAAATAAATTTGGGAGGGGTCCCCTAAAATGGCCTGAAACATGATTGATACAGTCAGTATATCTTAAATGTTATTATACTACTTATTTAAAAGAAGAAAAATAAACTAAGTGTTGAACTAAAGGAACTAGACAAATTATAAAACATAATTAAAGAACCATAAACAAATACTGCATTCTAGTTAATGAATAAATGCTAAAATATTTAGAGGTGAAATGGATGATGTTTGTGACTTACTTTGAAATGCATAAAAAATGGATTCAAGTTACTTTGAACCACATATAAAATGAAGTAGATGTATAGGAGAGATGGATAAAAGTGAAAAAAAGCAAGCACAACAAAATGTTCATTAAGAATCTAGAGCAGTGGTTCTCAACCTTTCTAATGCCGCGACCCTTTAATACAGTTCCTCATGTTGTGGTGACCCCCAACCATAAAATTATTTTCGTTGCTACTTCATTAAAGGGTCGCGGCATTAGAAAGGTTGAGAACCACTGATCTAGAGGGTAAGTATATGGATTTTCACTTTAAAATTGTTTGTAGATGTCCTAGCCTGTTGGGTCAGTGGTTAGAGTGTTGGCCTGTGGACTGAAGGGTTGAGGGTTCGATTCTGGTCAAGGGCATATAGCTCAGTTGCAGGCTTGATCCACCTCACCCCTCACCCCGGTTGGGGCCATGGTGGAGGCAACTAATTGATGTTTCTCTCTTACATCAATGTTTCTCTCTCTGTCTCTCCCCCATCCTTCCACTCTCTCTAAAAATCAATGGGAAAAAAATATCCTCAGGTGAGAATTAACAACAACAACAACAACAAATAAAAATAAAATAAAATTGTCTGTAGGTTTGAAATTTCCCATAACAAAGTGTTTAAAATTAATTGAATAAGTTAATATAGATAAAAGCAGAAAAGTATACATTAGAAAACAGAAAAGAATGGAATTGAAAAATATAGCCAAGGGCTGGAAGACATACTAAATAGACAAATCTTTACAAAACCAAATAGATAAAATTGTCCATCTAAAAGGAGAGAAAAAGCAAATGTATCACATTAGTAATAAAAAAGGGGATGCAATCTCTTCTTAGAAGTGTTCAAAAAAATATAGACAATTCTCCGCTAGTAGTTTTTCTGAACTGGACAGTTTTCTAGGAAAATATAAATTACCAAGGTTTATTTAAGGTGAGAAAAATATCTAAATGGACTGATGTAGCCTTAAAAAAAAAAAAAAAAAAAGGGAAAAGGTCACTGCTTATCTAAAGATAGCTGGACCCAGCTAGGTTTGCAAGCAAGTTCTATCAACCTTTTGAGAGACAGAAGATTCTGATACCATTTCCATGTTCTAAAGCAGTAATTTCCCACCAGGGTGCCATGAATATTTTTTTCTTTTCATTTTTTTTTGCCATGAATATTTTTAAAACATGCAATACCTGACTAGTCAGGGGCACTGACCTTTTATTCCTCAGATTGTCAAATTAAAAAATGACAGCAGCTAACAGAACAATAACCGTCTGGTTTGAATGAATCAAAATTATACTTTTTGTTGTTATTGTTATATTGGCAAAAAACACATTTTTTGGTGTGCTGCAGAATTTTAGTAATTAGTTTATGTGTGCCACGAGATGAAAAAGGTTGACTATCACTGTTCTAAAACATAGTAAACCTCCCCTGTTCAATTCATGAAGCTAGAATTATCCTGATTCCAAACCTGAAAAATATAGCAAGTACAAAAAACCATAGTGAATATAAATACCAAATCCTAAGTAAAATATCAACAACTTGAATCTAGCAGTATACATCATGGCCAAATAAAGTTTATTTTAAGGGTATAGGGATGGCTTAATATTAAGAAATATATCCAGAACTTATAATACGACAAAGAAAAAATATAACATAAATGCATGCTGAAAATATCTTTGATACAATTCAATATCCATAACTGAATTAAAAATTTTTTTTACTTTCCCTTAGCAGAATAAAAAGAAGCTTCCTGAGACAAACAGTAAAACATATCAGACTGCTTAACAGTAAAACAATGGGACATGCCCATGAAAATCAAGAGCATAACAAAGTTTCTTGCTGTCACCACTATTATTCAGCATTGTTCTGGGAGTTTTAGCCAATACCAGAACAACAAAAAGAGAGAAGAAGAGTAACTATGGGAAAAGGAAGAGCATAATTTTCATTATGACTTCTCCCTGGAAAAACCTAAGAAAATCTATTAAATTAATATTAAAAAATTTTAATGATAGCCAGACCCAAGAAAAATATTTAAAAAAATCAATAACTTTTTCCCACATAGCATCAATAACCAGTTAGACGATAATATTGGGAAAATACTGACAATAGCAACAACAACCCATTTTAAAAGCAACCAAGTACAGATTCATTTCTCTAGTCTAGACACATAGCCAAATGTATTCTTTTTTTAAAAAATATTTTATTGATTTTTTACAGAGAGGAAGGGAGAGGGATAGAAAGCTAGAAACATCGATGCATCGACCAGCTGCCTCCTGCACACCCCCCACCGGGGATGTGCCCGCAACCAAGGTACATGCCCTTGACCGGAATCAAACCTGGGACCTTTCACCTCGCAGGCCAACGCTCTATCCACTGAGCCAAACCGGTTTTGGCACCAAATGTATTCTATTCTAAGCATGCTATCCCTTCCTCCTCGCGTGTCAGCCTGGGCGGCTTTAGGAAGTAAAGGAGCACTCACCGTGATGAGGGGTGCTGTCCTTGCTGGTGGGGAAGGTGGTCTGGATCCACAGCGCCCGCCTTGCCCACTCTTGGGCCAGAGGCTGGTCCTGCATTTCAGAGCCAGCCGAGCCGGAACGGAAGAGGCTCCTGCCACAGCCTCAGCGGGCAGCCTGGCGTCCTGCTCTGGTCTGAAGCGCTGGCCACGTCTGTGTGACTCGGGAACGGGAGGGCTCCTTCTCTAGGTTTGGAGGGTGAGGATCCTCAGGGAGCTGGGAGAGACTGGCAATGGGGGCCTGGAGCAGGCCTGGCAGAGAAGGAGGCTGAGGGAGGTCCGGAAGGAAGGCGTGTTCAGTGGAGCATCTCCCAAAGTTTAACGCAAGAGGCCTTCCCCACCTTGGGCCGTGCGCGGGGATGACCTTCCATCTCCTGGCCCTCTGACTTGGCACTGCCCTGGCCTGCTGTGCTGGCATCTTCTTTTTGCTCCACTTCCTTCCCTAAATTGCCTCTCCACCCTGCTCTCGGCCCAGAAGGCTGACCTGCAAGGTTACTGCAACAGGTTCCCTTTTCCTCTGGTTTCCGACTGGCTTCAGCGGTGGGACGAGACCGAGGGAGGAGAGAGGGGGGACATGCCGGCTCCACGCAGCACCTCACCTCACCCCTTTGGGCTTAGGGGAGCTCATGCCCGGCACACTCCCTGTGCTTTCTTACACCTGCTCATACCCATGTAATTAGTCTCGTTAGTAAGCCTCCCTCGAATTATCCTAATTTGGGTGGCCCACCTATTTCCCTGTCAGACTCTGAGCAAAATAAACGCTTGCCTGACTGCTCACGTCTCCAGCGGAACTGGGAGGGAGCGTGGTCTGGGGTAACAGGTGAGGCTGAGCTTCGCCTGATTACCTGGTGAGATTCTGGCCAAGGTGGGGCTTCCACCTGTGAGTCGTTAGGCAGGCACGTGCCACCCAGCAGAGGCCATCCCAAACATGAAACCGTGTTCCTGAGCTTCCCCTCACAGGGCTCGAGGCAAGTACTGCTCCACACAGACAGAGGGGCCCTGTCCCAATGAATGCAGAAATTACTGCACAGGGCCCGCTCTCAGGATTCTGCACCCACTGGTAGAGTCAGGTGCACTGTGGGTGACTTTATTCTTTGCTTATGTTTCCAGGTATTTTGGGGAATGCACATGTTGTTTTTATGAGAAAACAATAGTTTTGGAAAAAAGGAGAGAAGGTGGAGGCGTGGCAAGGGTGTTAACAAACTTCCCGTGTGGTGTGAAGGATTCCTGCCTCATCCTTACCCTCACCAGCCTACCTTCCTGAGAACTCAACTCGACCTTAGACTTGGCATTTGTTCTCTCTGGGCCAGTGAGAGGACAAGGTGAAACGCGCCGTGTCAACGAAAGTGCTGGAGAGCTGATCAATGACTTTTATGATTCCTGTTGCTCTTTGGTCCTGCTGATAGTCAGACCCCACCCAGCAAGCCTGCCTTGTCGGTCTGCTGAGCCTATTCCCCTCGGCTGACCCCTGGGGCTCTCTGGCAAGGCTGGCTCCATCCCTGAGAAGCACTCGCCCTGCCCAGCTGCCCGTGCCAAGGAAAGTCCAGACCTGGCTGCAGGTGTTGGCTCTGCCCTACTCACTGCTCTCTGGGCCTGGTTCCCTCGAGGGACGAAGTGGAACCTAGCCCTCCAGCTTCAGGATTGTTGGGTTGGGGAAAGGAATTTCCCTCTGTTTCCCCTTCCCCCTCGCTCAAGCCCCTTCAGCAGCTGAGAGAGGGGGAAGGCTCGGGGCTGAGCCTCAGGTCCCTTTGAGAAATAGAGCGGCCCCTGTGGGAGTGTGGGAGGGTGACTTCCAGGAGCCTGTGGCTGAAGGAAAATCATTAATTAAATCAAACGAAGGAAAATATGTTTTCTATGGATTTTGTTCCAAGGTCATTAGTGTTGCTGGCAGGTGTGACTTTCTTCCCACAGTGGAGCTGAAACAGACCCAGGCTACCCCTGAGGGAGGGGACCAGCCCAGGGGAGGCCCGGCACCAGCCTGGCTCAGCTGACCTGTCCTCGGTAGAGTCCAGAGCAAACGACACAGCTCACCCAAGAGTGAGAAATGGCTTCATTTTAAATGTCCACATTGCCTGGACGTACACACATAACCATATAAAAATCATTTTTATTAAAATATAAAAGTTTTCCAATATATTGCATTGAAGACATTTATATAGAAAAAGCAATTGCAACGAACATGCTACATTGGCATTGAGATATCCTGAAAGCTTAAGTGCCCACTTTTAAACAACATTTTGGTATAATAAGCATATCCTTATATATTTCAGAGGGTACATATAATACTGAAAAATACTTCATGTAAAATCTAAGTTTATGTGCATACAAAAAAGTATTACACTGAATAGCTTATTTCAAACTGTGAAACACATTCAAAGTATTCACTTTCTTAGACAACATGCAAACATTTTAACATTTAGATTGACATTTTAAATATATAAACCATAATTCTTTATAATTTTATATCAGAAAAGTCAGACAGAACACATATCTACATTGTGCATGCCACAAACGCAAACGTGTCTTCAAAACGGAAAGTACTGGGTTAATACACATGATTGTCACTTTACAAATATGGCTATTCACCTTCTTCATAATAAAATAGGAAAATCATGTATTATTTACATGAACTACTAATTATTTCATTTTTGGCAATTATTTAAGTAGCAGCAATTGGTTTAAAGATTGATGTTTAAAAACTCTAAATTTACCTCGATGAATACTGAAGAATATACATCTGGTTAACATAAAGATGCACAATGCAAGATGCTTTGATGCGATAGAACTTCTCCCTTTCATCAAAGTCACAGACACACGCTTGTAACCACTGAGACTGTGAATTCTATTTAGTTAGCTTGCTTTTGATTATCACAATAGAGGGGTTCCTAAATTAAAGCTGTAAGTTAAGGTTGCCTGATGATCTACATGATAGTTCCAAAGATGCTTTATCTCCGTTTCATACTTTAATGCAGGGGCTCTTCACTGTGCCTCCAGCTTCTACACAGAGTAGGTAATTGTCTGTAAACAAACACACAAACACTAGGGGCCCCTTAACACTTACAGGAACTCTAAAATGAAGTTCCTGTGATACAAAGCCCACAGCCGAGTGAGTTATCTTTCTAAAAAGTGATCATCTCATTCATCAGTGACACTGAGCATGTTTTAGAGTGAGGGACCCACCTAATGAGCAACCTGTAAATTGGAAGGCAGTGATCCACCAGAAGAAACATCCTCTTTTCATTAGTATTTGGAGGAAAATTTTTTAACATTTATAAAAACAAAACAAAACCCCTACTAATATTGGCAGATTTAAAAAGAAAATACTGTGTGGTGAACAGAGGTGATGAATGCTTTGACCTGGCCATTCTTCAACTTTGAACCTGCATTAGGAACATTCTGCACGTTTCATGGGCAGTCAGCTATGTGCCTAGGCTATGTGCAAGGCGAAGCCCAGGGTGAGGAGGAAGAGGCAGGAGTGGCAGGGAGCTCCGGCCAGGACCCCGGCCGATGGCACGCTGCTGGAGACCTGCACCTGAGAAATGATGAGGGCAGAGAGAGGGACGTGGGATGCCAGGGTAGGGCTGTCGGAGTTGATAAGGGATTCAATCTTCTCGGCTTCTTTATTGCAGGCCTCAATCTGGGAGAGGAAAATCATATTCTTTTAACATAAAACCACAGAACCCAGGAAAAGGTCAAGTCAAATTCCACATCTACTCCCACATAGGGAATATGCTTTCACTTTGTCTTTTTCTTAGCCAAAGAAGCCTTTAATTATAGTCTTAATTTATTACATAAATAATAACAGCATCAATGGAAATCAAATCAGAAATGAAAGGATGCACAATGCCACTGTCCTTTCTTATCCACTGTCACTGCTTACCCACATTCAGACATTAGCTTTACATGGTTAAACACAGTCATAGGGAACGGACTTTCATGCCTGTTCACACATCAATTAGACTGAAGGAGCAATTAGAGGCAAGCAATTAGACTGAACGAGCTTTCTAATGATGGCAGTTTAGAGGCCGCTTGCATTCCCTCCTTCGCTTGGGCCCTCACTATTTTGGTGCTGAAACTTGGGGGTCTATGTGAGTGAGGTTCACCTCGATATTGTGGGGAAGGAAAACTGGGGCCCACGAGACCAGCTCCAGTGGGCTCCTCCTCCCCGGCGGGAGCACAGACGCAGGAGACAGGAGTCTGTCCCGCTTTGTCACTGTGCGACCTGTCACTCCCTTGCCTCCCTGGCCCAGCTGCCTGTCTGCAGGATGAGCAGATGCATTCCATCCGTCCACACTTAGGGTGACAGCATCTCCACCTCTCCCCTCCCCCACTCAGCATCCTGCTGTCCAGTGTGGACCTGGCCCATCACCTGGCACAGTGCTCGCGGGTGCAGCTCTGTCCCTCAGAGACGCCCAGCTTCTCCCTCCTGCCCTGCCGAAATGCCATTTCCTCGCCACCCGATCCTCCCCCATGCTGGTCCTTGCCCACCCCGTGCCAAGTCCACCAAACTTGAAGTTGACAAGATGCTGCACAACTGTATGCTGAAGCCCACCTGCAGAGCTTTTGGATAATGATCGACAGGAATGATCAGGATCACTATTTCGGATTCAATGCTGAAGTATCCAAATACGTCACACTGTGGGACGGACACATGCATGCGGATTTTCTGAAGTATGTCCAGAACTGTTATTGGCTTTTTGTTCGTTACCTAGAAAAAGAAAATAACTTTCTATGATCAGAAAAAAAGAATTCCTCATTACGGCCTAAGCCAAGGAGGCTGTTTTGGCCAAGGAGCCTGTGAGTGCAGGGCCCTGCCAGCTGGATTTAAAGTGGATGCCAATGGGGTTTTGCCTGACATGGAGCTCTACAGCTAAACTAAGCACTCTCACCAGAAGCACTGATCTGAGGATAATGGGGACACGGGGGTAATTTTCGAGGTGGTGTCAGGTACCGGCTGCTACATGTCTGGGAGCGCTGTCTCCACACCAGTGGGCAGTAAAAGCGATGACACAGAAAAGGAAAAGAGGCAAAACCCTCATGGGGCGGTGGCTGGCTCTGGAAGCAGCCCACAGAGGAATGGGCTGTGTGAGGGCAGGCAACCCTGAAACCCTCTGGCATCTACCAGTCTCTGGCTGCTTGGTTTTGCCTCTAGCCCTCACCCGCTTCCTGTGCCAGGAGGGGACCTTTCCTAGAAAGGCTCGGGCTGTGCTGCACAGAGCAAGGTCGCCACCCAGCCAGGGTGTGGAGGAAAGGAGCCTGGATCGGGAGCCAGACAGCTGGAGTTCAAACCCTCCTTCTACCGCTTAAGAGCTGAACGGCCTCGGGCAAGCTGCTCCTCTGCAATTAGTCTCTTCATCTATAAATGGGACAACACACTCTACTCAGTAGGATTACTGCGGTTTACCAATAAGGTCTCCACCTAGCATATAAAGCAATTTACCTTGGCAATTGTATCCAGTTTTTCTTTGTCAAATAAAACTCTTAACATCCCAGCACATAATGGGCAACAAGCACCTGTGCAACAGAAACCATATCATATGTGGTCAGAATTAGAAACAAGAACACAAAACAGCTGGTGACATGACCAACCCTCCGCTTTGTGCTAGGAGAGTTACAGCTGGCCTCCCTGAAGACTGCACTTTAGGTCCCCTGACCAACCTGGGGTCTTACAATCTATACATTTACCCAAATCCTTCCTCCATCCCTGCTTCACCCTTTACCACTTCTCAGGGTGAGGTGCTGTGGTGTGAGGCAGCACAGCGAGAGACACGAAGCCTAGACCTGCCTCGCCTCAACCTCACTGTGACCCCGGGCAAGTGCTCTCCTGGGCTTTTGATTTTTACCGGCAAAACAAGGGAGCAGGTACTTCAGGGATTCCATGGGTGTTTAACTCTAATATAACTTTAAAAATTATTTTAAACTGTTAAAAAAAAACACAGCAAAATATCAGAACAAGGTCTCCAGGAGGAAGGGGCTTTGGTGTACTCACTGCTGAGCCCCCAGTGCCTAGGAGAGTACCTGACACATAGTGGAAGCTCAAAAAACAATTGGTGAATTCATGGGTGGAGGAATGGACTTGTTAGTCTCTGCACTAAAGTGTTCTGACTTGGGATACAGTCTCTTCCGCCTGCTCTGTTTAACTGAAGAGTAAGAGACTGTAAGGTAAGCTATTTAAGAAAACTGTTATCGCTTATAATAGTCTTTTTACAAGACTTCCTCCATTATATGCAACTAAAACAACTAAATTGGGTCCTAAGGCCAATCTGAGACAACTGTCTTCTGTTTTTATCCTGAATCACGTGGGCTAGGCCTTCTCTCAATTTCGAATGTTTGTGTTCATCAAAACTACTTCAATTATTCATTTGTTAATTACTAATTCTTTGTTCATTAACTTTATGGTAATATATAATTTTTAAAGTAAACATACATTTGAACTAATAATCATAATTTTAGTAATTAAATACTGCTTTATCTGTTTACATATAGGTGTTTGGTATAAGATTTTGCTTGAAAAAAGTTTGCCATATTGTTTTAAAACCACTGGACCAGATGGTGTCTAAGGTAATCCACAATCAGTATCAGGTAGAGTTAAGATTTTTTGAAAATTTTAAATAAGCTAGTGACTCTCCTCAGGGACTCACTGTCTGGAGGCAGATAATCAAGGCTTCCCAATCCCACCCCTGCCCCACCCCACATACCAGGTGGGACGATGGGTTTGCACTCAGCTGCCGAGAGCGAAGGACACCTCACAGCAGCACACTCGGTGACAGAACTGTGCTCTGAGAGGACGCCGACGGCCTGGCAGGGCCCATAGTAATCGACTGCCACGCGGTCCGAATAGGCTGCGCAAACGCTACTGTAGGTCTCCCCATTGTGCCCACAGACGGGCTCCGTGGCTCTGCAGAAGGGCTGAGGGCAAATAAATCACACTTAGCCTGGAAACCTGTATGGTGCACTTTTCCTGACCAAGACCACATAGTAGGTCTCCCTACTTTCAGGAAGGAGAAAAGATGCAGATATAAGTTCTGGGGACCCTCTTAATTTAGCTCCTGAGGTGGGCTACACATGGTGGAGGGGGACAAGCGGGCTCTGTCCCAAAATGAACTGAAGAGATGACTGTTCTCAGCTGTTCTGGGGCTTGGTGCTCACTCATGTGAACCAATATGAGATAAAACTCCCACTCCCTCAGACTTCTACCATTCTAGAAGTGCCTGTTTGGAGAAAACAAAATCCATCTTCATGCAAATGTGGAGGCTTTATCATTTCACACTTGGGTAAGGGGTAAGGAGAGGAAGAATGGAGAGATCCGTGGGGCAGAGAGACTCGAGACCCATCAGCAGGTGAGGACTCTGTGAGAGAAAAATAGCCAGGAAGAGGGCACAAGAGAAGAGAAGACTGGGAATTCAATAGCAGGTGTCAGAACACAAGCTCCCTGGGGAGACAAACTGAGGAAGGGATTTTCCTGACAATGAAGACCAGGAATGAGCAGCAATCATGCCAGGCGTTAGCCGGCTGTGGGCAGAGGATTCCCGGGGAGGGGGCCAGTGCACAGATCAGTGGTGTGTGTGGGAAGCCTCAGCAGGGTTGTCCTTGAGGTTATTCTTAAAACATGAATACAGATTCCACAACCTTACAAGACACAAGGATACACTGATATAAAAAGACGCTGTCTTAGAGAAATTTTTGATTAATTTCAGTGATGTGGTAGGGACTTCATGGAAGAGTGTTTAGAAAAGAACTATTTTCTTGGTTGTTTTAATGCCCATTCTTCCTGATTTTTTTCGAGTAAGGGCCCACAGAACTACGGAAAGTGAAAATGATGCTGACTCGTGCCGGGGGTGTGAAACTTTAAATTCTTTTCCTATAAGAAGCCACTCTCTTTTCTTGCTTGTACACTAGCTGGGCAAAGGTACACACACTAGCAAGGAAGTCCTCCGGAGTTGGGAGAAAAAGCCCGTCTTGGGATGGTTCCTTTTAGTAGAGGGCCGAGTTCTCTGGATGGGACAGGGTTCATAGAAGACCCTCGAGTGGTCTTACTGCTGATTCACCTGTAGAAGACCTTAAGCCAGTTTAATGCTCTGGTACGTGGGCTTGTCAGCTATCCACCTGTACCTGGCATGGGCCTTTGTACAGGAGGCTCTTCCCTCGCTGGTACAAAGTGCAGAGATTGCTGTGCTCCATGTGGTTTGTGTCACAAACAGGATCTCGGACCTGGTCGCAGCTGAGCTGTCGTGGCAAACACTCGAATTGGCTACACCCAAATTTGTCAAAAGTCGTCAGGCAGACTTGTGGTCTGGGTATGCATCTGAAAAACACAAATGTGCACCAGGAGTCAGGAAGGACTATGGGGAGGGAGCGGCAGAGTACTGACAAGGCACAGGAGGAGGTCGAGGAGAGCACGAGAGAAACGGAAAACACTTCCTATCCCCAAGAGCTTAGGGAGAGCAGGAGAGGCAGGCACTCACAGAGTAGCTATCAGGGAGAAAATCACACACCAACGCTAATGGGAATCAGTCATCCTGACGGGGAGCCTGGAGAAAGCATGGGGTGGCTGTCCCTGGCTGGCACCTGGAGGATAAGCACTGGCCTGAAGGCTGAGGAAGCAGCATTTGCAAAGGTGTGATGCTCGAGACTGTGATGCTGAGGAGGGCAGGAGCGAAGAATGCACAGGTAGGAATGGCCTGACCTGAGGCCATCAAGTGGGGCTGATGCTAGCAGCCTTGTAGTCAATAATAAATGAAGCATTTTCAGGGACTTAATTTTTAGCTTGGCTAATATCAGTCTGTCTTAGAGAAGGCTTCACAATGTGTGCTGAAAAATTCAGGTTTCTGTGCTTACGAGCTGAGGACCTGATGCTGGCTGGTTGCGAGTCACTGAGAGAACGTCACTCCATGAAGCTGGGTTTTCCTAGAAACATCTGGACCTTGCTTCATTCTCAACTCCTGAACTAAGAAGGATTAGGGATGATGATTCTTTTCTTCTTTAGACTTTCCTGCTTTCCTCATTTCTATAAAGAGTATTTATAACTTTCTACAGGAAGATAAAACGTTTAGCTTTCACTGGGTCTTTGAAGTAACAGGACATACAAATATTAGTCTGTAAAACAAAGAAGATTATAGTAGCCAGCATTATTTAATTTCAAAGGAAATTACTTCTATCCTTTTTAGGGATGAGCCTCCTGCACTGAAACTACCACCATCACCATCACTACTACTATGTATGGTTGTCTTTTCTCATCTAAAATTAGATTGTGTGCAGTTATGGAAATTTAAGATATTTGAAGGGAAATAATGGCAAAGAATATTTAGAACTTAATCACTTATTAACATGGAAGGAATGAGAACCAAGACTATCAGGAGAAAATTGGTAATTTTACAAAGAAAAACTTTTCAATCGAGTATCTATAATAATAAAAGCGTAATATGCTAATTAGACCAGACAGCCGAATGACTTTCCGGACCAATAGGAAAAGTTGAGAACTGGGGGGTAAATTAAACATGGGTTACTGTCTTGCTAACTGTTGTGACCTGGGGAATATGCCTGGTACATCAGTACATACTTTATGAAGGAATACTTTTTATTTTTTTAAACAATTATTTTTTGAACAGATAATACAAGCCCATGGTGAAACTGAAAAAGTGTGAAATGGTATATAGTGAAAAATAAGTCTCTCTCCTATTTTTGTGTCCCAGTCACTGAGTTCCCTTCACCAGCAGCAAACACTATTACTACATTCCTTATTTATTCTTCTAGAGATAGGTTATGTAAGTATAAGCATTTAGATAAGCTGATTTAAAGAGCATGTGTATTGCAGACTTTGGCAGACTTGGCCAAACTGTCCTCCATAGAGGACATACCAATCTTCCTTCTAACCCGCTCCTGTATGGGAGCGCCTGTTTCTCTACATTATGTTATCAAACTTTTTATCTTTGTCAGTCTGGTAGATGGAAAATGGCACACCTTGGAGTTTTAATTTAATTTACATTTCGCTTAATATGAGGAAGGTTAAGCATTTTGGTAGATTAGTAGACATTCATCAAATTCATTTAATTTTCTTCCTGGGCACACATCTAGATTACGTTTCCTAGTCTCCCTGGCAGGCAGTTGTGGCCAAGTGACTAAGTTCTAGACAATGGAATGTGGCTGGAAGTAGAGATGAATGCCACTTTTAAACCTGGCCCATAAAAGCTTCTCAGGAGCAATCTCCATCACCTCCCTTCTCTCATCTGCTGGCTTGATGCAGAAGATACAGAGGAGGACTAGGAGGCTGGAGGTCAGAGCTGGCAGTCACTAGATGGAAGGATCCTAAGTCTCTGAGTCACCATGTGGAAAGTCACCTGCTGAACATCCAAATGGACTGTATTTGAACTTCTGTTATGTTAAAGTAATGATATTTAGGGGTTTGTATACAGTAGCTAGAGGTACTCACCCTAACTATTAAAAGCATCTTTTCTTTTTTATTTTTATTTATTGATTTGAGAGAGAGAGAGGAAGGGAAGAGAGAGATAGAGAGATTTGTTGTTCCACTTATTTACGCATTCATTGGTTGATTCTTGTATGCCCTGACCGGGATCAAACCCGCAACCTTGGTGTATCGGGACATGCTGATTCAAAGAGCATGTGTATTTCAAACTTCGGACAACACTAACCAACTGAGCTACCTGGCACCTTTTCAAGTGTTTAAGAACTATTTGTTATTTCTTTTTCTATGTTTATGTCCTTGGTCCATTTTTCTATTAGGTTATCACTCTTTGCCCGTTTTTATATTAGACTGTTGATCTTTTTCATATTGATTTGCAGGGACTCTTATATTATAAGGACATCAGCCTTTCTCTGTGATATTCTTCCGTTTGTTATTTGTCTGTGTCCATGAAGAACATTTTCATTTTCATAGAGCTGCATTTTTCAATCTTTTATGTTGATTTTGTATTATACTCAGAAAGGAATCCCACTTTGAGATTTTATACATTTTTTTTATTATAAAACCAAGACTATCTATTAGAAAGATTAGCAAATAAAGGAAAACAAATAAGCAAATACAAAACAACCCTCAAGTCTACCTCCCAACACAACTATATTATCCTTTTGGCTTATTTCTTTATCTTTTTTTTTTTTTAGCACCCTGTCTTCATTCCATAGGAACTTTATGGCCTTAGTTTTCATGGTATAAACTTTGCCAGATGGGCAACCAATTCTCTTTGCTATTTCTTTTAACACATCAGAAAACCTTCCTCTCCCTCCATACTGCACAGTTTTAAGGATGGAGAGAGGCAATTGCTTATTTCCCACAAAGTCCTTCGTGAGGAAAGGACTGTGGCACTGGGATGTGCCCGGCCCAGGTCCATGAGGTGGCCAGTGAGACCCAGTTCTAGAAGGCTGCAATCTCAGAGTCAGCAGGACACTTGCCCTGTGGCCACCACATACAGAAATCCATGAAGGGTAGGTCAACTACACCCTGAACTCATGAGAAAACTGCAGAGAAAGGGGCCCCTAAACAAATAATTTCAAATAATAATGAAGTTGATTTCTCACATTCAGTTCTTAAAATGGAGGTAGGTAAGTAAAAGAAAATTTCCCATTATTATCGGGCATAAATAGCTAATAATTAGAATACATTCATTTCTCTCGTCTCATGTTACCCCTCCTTGCCTCACACTTTGTTTCAGTTTTTACAAAACTGTTGCTATAGCTCCCAGCATATACTGTGCTATCTCCTCATTTCCAGCAGTCAGGACCTTTGCTCTCTCTGCCTTCACCACCAACACTGTAAACCTTGCCCGCAATGTCCCACTCATCTTTCCAGACGAATGTCACATCGTATAGGCTTTCTTGCCCCCCCGCCCGCCCCCAGGCTGCCCCAGCTGCTCCCCTCCCAGGCCCCCAGTCACACAGCATGTTACCAACCAGCTTTCCATGACTCCAACCAGGGCAGAGACCTTCTGAATTCATCCTTGTATTCTCACTGTCTGTACATACTAGATTCTTAGTAAGTGCTTGTCTTCAGTTACAAGGATGAGGAGCCATTTGACTTACCTTTGGTTTTTTGGGCAGGGGTTAGGATTACATGGGTCCTTTGAGATGCACGACCCGAACTCAAACTGCTGGTCTTGGAGGCCCACACAGCGAGCAATGCACGCACTGGGGTAGGTGCGTCCATTCTGCCCACACACGGGGACAAACTGGTCTGCACAGTTACAGGGCAGTCCTGAAGAGAAGAAACAGTCTCAAGATGTGTACTTGCCTATTCCCCTTTCCCTGACTTTTCCTCAGGAAGACAAACCACTAACAATCATGCAGAGGTCTCATGTGAAGATAGATTGAAAGGCAGCAGGCTCTGAGAAGCCATTTGCTGAATAATGGCTTTCCTTTGTACCATTTATTGCCAGATAATTGAGGGCCCCAAGACTTTGATGCCAGGGTTAGAGACCCCTATAAACAAAGGTATAGGTTGAAAAAGTAAAGAATGTTCCTCCCAATCTGGAATATAAAATCTAGAATTTAGAAGTTTAAAGTCTGGGTTGGGGGATTTCTGGAATGTACCCACCTTAGATTTTAGGTAAGCAGAATATGGACCAACAAGTACAAAAAACAAGACAAAGTAGAAAAGGTTATAACTAGTCACATAGGTTCTTCCCATCTCCTTCCGGAAGGAGGAGAACAAGGTAAGTCGGGAAATTATTGTAGTTTTGAGGCTTAAGAATTTTTATTAATGTCTCTCTCTCTGAGTCATGTTTGGACTGGAACACTATCTGGGTACCAAGAAATGTACATTTTGGGGCCAGTAAAATCTCCTCCTGAGAGTCTGCTAGCTAAATAGTCATTAGTCATTAACTTAATTTATCCCAGGACATGAGGGGCTGCAGGGAAAGGGGTCCTGCTAATTGTAAAGTCCATCTTTCAAAATCATTTAGATATAAGCAAATACATACATACATACATACATACATACATACATACATACATACATAAATAAATAAATAAAAGTCTTCCAGCTAAATCCTTAGTTCACTCTTCATTCCTATGGAAGTTTCATGGTTTTTCTAAGCAGAATTATTATCCTCAGCAGAGCAGAGCAGATAAAGGATAATAATGAATAAAGAACAACAATTAGCAGTGAGGGCTGATGCTTATTAGGGTTGATAGAGGATGGGGTGGAGTTCATCTTGCCTATACTTCCCCATCAGCCTCCTGTTCACTTCTTATTTCCAAAGTGCTGGAGACACAATGTAGGTAAACCCTATCCTGTTCTCCCCGACCCCATGCCAGGGAAAGAAAAATCAAACTGCTGTAAGCAGTATGAAACCAGACAAGGACAACCACCTGGTTCCTCTTTACCCAGAACCAGCGGTATTTCAGATCTGGGAAAGAGCAAAGGCCAACAGACTGTGCTGCTGCTGTTGACAACTGCAGCTTCATCTCAAGAAAAGAGCATCTCATCTCACCAACATTTTCACCTACTGTAGCTGATGTGAGCATTCCAGTAGCAGAAAACATAGGAAAGTCAAGAAAGTAGTATTCTTAATTGATTGTTCAGAAAAATTCTTATCTCAAAATTAAAATAATTTTCCAGGTTACCTTCTTGGAGAAACCCCTAAGGAAACAAGTGGAAAGAACCCATGTGAGGAGTTTACAGCCTTCTGTCTTGTTTTTGGTATTACCCTTTAACTTGCCAGAAATCCCCCAAGCCAGATTTCAAACATCTAAATTCTAGATTTTATACACCAGGTTGGGAGAAAGTCTTTACTTTTCCTACTTATAGCTTAGTTTATAGGGGTCTCTACCTTATATGAACCAGTGGGCCAAACTAAGGTAGGTCATGGAATAAAGTGGTGAGCCTGGCTGGTGTTGCTCAGTAGTTGAGCAACAACCTATGAACCAGGAAGTCATGGTTTGATTCCTGGTCAGGGTACATGACCGGGTTTCAGGCTCGATCTCCAGTGGGAGGCAGCTGATCAATGATTCTCTCTCCTAATTGATGTTTCTATTTCTCCCTCTCCCTTACTCTCTGAAATCAATATAAATATATTTTAAAAAAAGGGGGGGGGGTGAGAAAAGCATCTATATATATAAAAGCCAAACGACCAGAACAACCAAAACAACCAGTTGCTATGACATGGACTACAGTGGCCAACCATCCTGATTGGAGCCCTGATCGGCACCCCCAATCTCCCTCGGCACCCCCTCGCAACTGGCCCTGCCCCAAATTGGCCCCCCCACCTTGGCTGGCCAAGCCCCAATCGGCCCCTCTCCCCCAATCAGGCGCAGGGCCAGCCGGCCAACCTCCCGCGTCCCCCCTCCCCCCCCCGCCAGCCTGGCCCCAATGGCCCCCATCAGGGCAGGCCAGCTGGACCCCACCCATACACAAATTTGTGCACCGGGCCTCTAGTGAGAACAGAAACAAACATAGAAAATACACAGGCATTTTAGATCATGACCATACTTGCAGGGGTAAATGGGGTATTTTAGCAGGTAGAAAAGTTCCATTTAACTAAAACCATCCCAATCACTGACCCTGTTCTTTTTGCATGAAATTCCAGAATATTAGTGCTGGAAGGGCCCTAAGAAACCATTCCGTTCAATGCCTTCAATCCATAGAGGAGGAAACAGATCCAGAGAGGGAAAGTATCTTGCTCTCATATATAAAGATTATGCACTCATTTCACTGTGTACTTTTGCAATTAAGGCAAGACCAGAGAAGCTGCCGGAAGGAAAAATGGGTACAAAGGGATGCTGGCCTGCTGAGGACAGCTCTGAGTGATCACGGTTACCTGTGAAGGTGCGACGGTCATCTTCTGAACTGTGTTCACTGAGGCACAGGCGGGTAGAGCACACCAAATTGCCAGCAAAACAAGAACAAACATTGCAGTCGATATTAAAGGATGTTCCATGACCTGAGAGAAATACAATGTTGTTCCATATCATGCATTTATAAATAATCATAAATCTAAAGTTTAATAGTTTAAAAATAGAAGTTCTTGAATTGACTTCTGAATATACAATTAGGGAGTTAATCTGTATATTTATATTTGTGTATTTCTCCCCCACCCTATCCCCCAAAGCCCTAAGGGGCTGGCCTCACCAGACTGCTCCCTATTCTCTGAGAATGTTTCTGGCTGCTCTTTTGCCTCAAATGCTCTCCTCCTTCTGGAACTTCACTCATCTCTCCAGGACCAGCCCTGATGCCACCTTTGGACCACAGATTCTCCCAATGCCCTGGCAGAAATAACTAGCTTCTTGAAGAGTGCTTGGTTTGCTACTTTTTGTGGCTCAAATTCTCTCCTCTCTTATCATGGAAAGCATGACCTCAATCCCTCCTCTCAGTCCCAGCTCCACATGCACTGGCATGCTCTTTTGTATAGAATAGGTATTTATCAGTTAAAGTTTATGAAAGGAATTAATTTGTTTATCCTTAGATATTTTCTGTGATACAAAGTACCTATTGACATTTTTTTTTAGCTAAGTAGAATATGGACTAAAAATGAATACCTGAATTGCTCTAGGGCAGAAATTTGCAAGCCAAGAGCACGATTTTTTCAAATAAAATCTCACACATAAAACTTAGCGTAGTGCATGGCATACAGTTAAGAGTTCAATAAGTGTTAATCATTATTAGCTTTTAGTCTCTTCTTGAGGAGGCTTCTAAGAGAATTCATCAGAAGTCCTAGTGTCCTTGTATAGTTTGAAAAATACTGCCCTGGAGTATCTGATTTGTAGACTTTGGTGAGAATCCATTCAATGTTCTTCCTACAATGTTAAGATAACTAATCTCATATTAAAAACAAAAAACAAATAAATACAGTTCAAGACTCACTTTTTCTTTTTCCTCCAACAATACAAGACTTCTGAAGGTCTATACAATGCATCTCCATGCAGTTTTCTAAGAGTCCACTATGTCCACATGAGCAAATTTTATAACAACCAACTTCCGAACCTGCAGATGATGGCACTTGGATTAGTGTCCCTTGACGGACGATGAAATCAGAGGCTTCTCCCAATTTGCAACCTGTATAAACAAAAATTAGCTGAGAGAGATGGTCTTGTTCTATGATACTATTTTATGCATTAGATATACTTCATATAAGTTTTATAGGTTCTGTGTGTCTATTAAAGATTAAGAGACTTTTTCACCAAAGTAAGTAATTGTTTTGATTCACTGGCCAAAAAGATATTCTTGCAAACAAAAATTCCATGTTCTGTGAGATGGTGGTGATTAAGGACCTATATTCCAAAGTTAGCTATATTTTGTTTAAAATTGCTACAAGATATTCAGTTTTTTTATTTTGGGAGGCTTATCAAAGATATTTGAAAATCACAGATATTTTTAAAATAGAGTATAAAAACTGATAACATTTTTAGAATAATCTTGGTCAGAAAACTTTTAGTGATAGAATGTTAAGTATACCTTAAATTCTTAAAATAATTGAATATTTGATTGGACTTAAGGAAAAAGCATTAATTTCAAATTTTAACAAGATTTGTTATGACTCTATAGCTGGTATATTATGGTATTATACACATATTATAGATGATCCTTTGAGACATCATGCTTATTTAATTTTATCTTTTGTTCCTTTTTATTTTGCACACATTTAAAATGTTAAGTCTAACATGATATAGAAACATTTTCAACTGGGAAATAAAAGAAAGCACAATGTTGCCCCAACTATATTTTAAAGGAACCGACAAATAGCTAAAGACTACCAAAATTCTATGGGCTAAAAAATTTTCAGCCTTAAAGTCATATACATTTCTATACAACATTAAATTTATGGAGTTGCCCTAGCCGGTTTAGCTCAGTGGATAGAACATCGGCCCATGGACCTAAAGGTCCCGGGTTTGATTCCGGTCAAGGGCACGTACCTCAGGTACAGGCTCCTCCCTGGCCCAGGCCCTGGTGCAGAAGGCAACCAATTAATGTGTTTCTCTCATATCGATATTTCTCTCTGTCTTTCCCTCTCTTCCACTCTCTCTAAAAAATCAATGGAAAAATATCCTCGGGTGAGGATTAAAAAAATAAAAATTTATGGAGTAATTACACATCCCACTGAGAATGCCTTTTCTCTAAATATTAAAAAAAGAAAAGCCACAAACAACATGCAGTACATATTCTCAAACATTACAACATGAAGTACAAAGTACAAAAAGCTGGTCCAAAGTTCTTTTTCCGTCTGTTGTCAAGAACTATGTAATCTTTATGAGAGCCTGGTTTTGGGTCAATATTAGTTTATAATCTAAATGACTATTGAAAATTACATTTGTCTTTGTCCTTTTCTGCTTACATAAACAACATGTTTACTAGGCAACCCACAAACATTATAGAAAAACATAATTTAGAAAATAAAGTCCCTTGCGATCTTCTAGGATAACTCCTATAAAGAAATGCCAGCAATACACCCATAGTCATTACACTCCCACCCCCATCTACCGCTTACCCTGAACACAAGAGTATGGAAGGCAGGGATCTCCAGATGGACACCCTTTCCGGTTTACCTCACAGAGCTCATTAGCAGGGCAAGGATTGGGGTTACAGGGATGAGTCACCTCTTCTACAATGTTACCTAAAGTACTTGGCCCTGAAAACAAAAAACACAGTTCAGTTTAACATAAACAAAAGAGTAGCAGAAGTCTATAATTTATCTGAATTAATTATGTCTGAAATAAATGGATAGCTGATAAGCATAAAGCAAGGCCCCATTCTAGTAAGCTATTAAAACATCCAGATTTTCTGGTCATTTGTGAATTTAATACAAACATACATTCATTCGTTTACTTGGGTATATATAATACTAGAGGCCAGGTGCAATTGGTACACTCAGGGTGGGGGTTGGGGGTGGTCTCTCAGCCCAGCCTGCGCACTCTCCCAGAAGCCCTCGGGGATGTCCGACTGACAACTTAGGCCCAATCCCCTCAGGGGACATCCTTAGTGCTGCTGTGGAGGTGGGAGAGGCTCCCGCCACCACCACTGCGCTCCCCAACCATGAGCCTGGCTTCTGGCTGAGTGGCACTCCCCCTGTGGGAGCACACTGACCACCAGGGGCAGCTCCTGCATTGAGCGTCTGCCCCCTGGTGGTTGGTGCATGTCATAGTGACTGGTCGTTCTACTGTTCAGTCAATTTGCATATTAGCCTTTTATTATATAGGATGCCTGGCAAGGTTCTAGGTACTGGAGATATAGTAGTGAATAAAACAGACACACCTGAACATAGTTTATATTCTGGTCTGGTCAGGAAACAGACAATAAGGAAAGAGAGAGAGAGAAAGAGAGAGAAAATGTTGTGAATACATTCGCTTTGCTAACTTGATTTTAGGCCAGACTCAGACTTTAAGGCTAATAGAGGTAGAAGGGCTCTTGGAGTTTCTTATCCAGCCCAATCATTTTATAAATAGGGAAACTGAGGCACAAAGATGTGATCTGCTCAAAGTCACAGAGGCCTATGATTCTAGTCTAATGCTTTCATTTTTTGTTATACTGGTCACAAAAGCTAAGGGAAATAGTTTTTGGTCTTGAGAAAATATGGCAGATATTTCACTAGAACTCCAATTTTACTTAGGATGGCAATGGGCCCACAGCCAAAAAGGTAACCTTTCCCAGTTTCCCTTACAATTGGGGGTGGTTTTCCCTTACACTAGGATATGGGGGCGAGAATTCCAGTAGCCATGTTGTGATGATAAAGTACATGAAGTAATTTTGATGGTGGGAGCCAAGCACTAAAGATGATGGAGCAAGAAAAAGGAACCTGGATTCCTGATGATGGAACCATCATAACAGCCCTAGACTATTTCTTTCTGGGCTTTCTTTTACTTCTATCTGTTGTTCTGTTATTTGCAGTGGACTTAATCCTATCTGACACAGGAAAAACCAAGCAGGAGCTAAATTCACTCTTTCTGGCCAGTTCATGGCACTAACGCCCCCTGGTGGCAGCCTACACACTCCTTGGTGTGCAGGCGTTATACTTGTTACCCCTGGTTTCCACCATACAGTCACCTCCTGCCAGGGAGCTCAGATCCAGGATCCCTCGATGGGATACTAACATTTTCTTCTAGCTCTCAGCAGGAGTATTTGGCAGAGAAAAAAGTTTCATTTTCATGTACTAACTCAAACCATCACTCGTTACTCCCTATTTGGTGGGTGAGTCAAGCCAATGCCTGGCTCGGGGAAATTCCACTCCCTAGTAAATCATGGCAAGGAGACAGCAATAATATGGAGCTGGTTATCTGAGAATGTTGGCCCCTGACTCACTGCTTAGAATTCCTGATTGCAACAGCTCACTACCTCCTCAGTCTGATATGATAATTGCTTCTGTTTATATATTTTAAGATGACAATTATTTCCAAAAAGGCCAACCAAGTAAGATAAGAGTCACCAATTGAGAAAGTAGTGTTAAACCACATGTTCATCCAAAGCAAACATTAAGGGCAGAGATAGAAGGGAGACGTGTTTGGAAGTTTAAAAATCTTACTGAGGTATGTATCCAAAGGTATACAACTCTCCAGGTCATCTGTAGGTGATAGAAGCTCACAAATACTTTCAGCTGTATGGTCTTCAGGGAATTTGTTCTGGTCCCCACATTTCTTGAGAATTTCCACACAGTCTGATCTTAAAAAGGAAAATACATACAAATTTAGGGTTCAAGGAACCTCCTCATATTGTCTAATCCACTGGTGGTCTATGAGGTCTGAAAGGCTGGCAACTGCTGGTCTAGTCAATATCAATTCTTTTTCTGAAACTTTCTAGAAAGTGCATTTTATTTTTTTAATGTTATTTTATTGTTTAAAGTATTATAAATAGTAGTACATATGTCTCCTTTTCCCCCCCATTGACCTTCCCCCGGCCCCCCTACCGCCACCCCCCACCTCCGCACATGCCTTCACCCTCCCCACCCCCCAGTGTCTTGCATCCATTGGTTATGCATACAAGTCCTCCTGTTGATCTCTCACCTCCCCTCCAACCTCCCCAGCCTTCCCGCTGTAGTTTGACAGTCTGTTTGATGCTTCTTTGCCTCTGTATCTATTTTTGTTCATCAGTTTATAATGTTCTTTATATTCCACAAATGAGTGAGATCCTGTGGTATTTTTCTTAGAAAGTGAGTTTTACTAACAATGTTTCACACTTGGTTAGGTGTAAGTATGGCAAAAGAGAACAGGAATCACAGCAGACGTTAGGTTGAATAGTAAGCAATGTATTACACTATGGAAGCATCCCTAACTTTCTCTTAAGAACCTGAGATCAAAGGCCTTGCTCAAATTTTGTAATTATACTTACTGTTACTACCACCAGAGTGGCTTTTCACTCTTTGAAAGGAAATTAACTTAGGCTAGTTGATTTGCTCTTTGTAAAATTATACATCCTTTCTCTTGGGACCTTATGCATGCTTGCTTTTCCCCTCCCTTTCTTTTTTTTTAAATAGTCTTTTAGTTATAAACATTAAGGTGTTTGGTCTATAACAATTAGAATGTCCACTACTTTAAAATTTTCTCAGTCTTCATTAGGGATTTGACTCCTATAAGTTTTCTATGCTAAGAGTCTATAAATTTCCCACCTGTTGACACTTGCTTGTCATCCAATAGTTACCCTCATCTCTCCCCTAATCAGGTCATCCCCAAATCATGTCAGAGGATAGATCTGAACCCCGTTTAAAACTGAAGTAATCGGTAATCAGTCATTAAGTGCTCAGCAGCACCAGCCACACAACAATTTAGGGGCTGGATATTAATTTGGTTTTGGAAAAACTTTTAAAAAAGTGTTTGCAGAGCAGCTGACATGGAATACAATGTAGTTAATGCTTTTGGCTTCACCCACCATAGCAGCTTTCATCTTTATTTTGTCCTAGATCTCCTAAGCAAACCACTCATAAGTGTTTACTAGGAACAGGCCCTAATGACTATATGCACTAACTCCTTCATTTATCAAACATGTGTCAGGATTATGCTAATCCCCAAAGAGGAGAAAGAGGATACAAGAAAAAAGCAGGCAAGAAGAATAAACTCAAAGAGAGCCATGTTGAACAGAATATAAGTAAACAATTGAAATATAAAAATAGAATTGTGCATTGAAGATACTCAATAAATGTTTGTTGAATCAAGTTCCTTAAGATAAGTAAAAATAAAGATCTACAGAAATCTGTAGTAAGGATTAACTACTATCAACTGGAGAAAAGTGGGAAAATAGGTATTTGAGAGGGGTTAGGAAGGACAGGCTGTGGGCAAATGGAGATGTAGGAAGAAATTTCAAGCAGAGGAAGAAAACGTGGGAAAGCCTGTGACCTGTGGGGGTGATGGGCAAAGGGAAGCAGTGGGAGAGAAAACTCCAATAGGCTATGGGTGAAGATCATGGAGGGTCTGAACCCAAACTGGAGAGTCTTTATGATGAAAGAAACTTACTTGCAAATAATACTCCCCCGGGATTTACTATGACAAGGTTTAATCTGCAGGGAACAAGCTATTGCTTTCCACATTTCTGGCTGGCACTTTTTAATGTCAAGAACAGGTATGTTGATAAATGGCATCTTTATGCTTCCTTTTTCCCACAGCTTCATGTCATTCATGGCTCCTTGATCTGACTGAGCATTACAACTCCTGAAAAGCTCTGTTGGCCTGAAGAGAAAAAAAGGCCAGATGGAATCAAGAGGCAATTACTTTATAGAGAGAAGCGATGGGTAAAATTCTAATCAGGAAATCCTCCTAGATTAGAAGAAACTCTGTTACAGTGCTTCCTTTCCCAGAGAGGATTTACCACATGGAGTAAAGCATTCAAAGATGAAATCATAAAGAAAGACTACTTCCTTTTAACTTAACAAAATCAGAATATAGTGGTCTTTTCACTTATTTAAAAACAAGAAAACCAAGGACAAAATATTTCCATTCCATGTACAGTAATTTGCTCCTACCTGTTGTTAAAATTAGTACAGTAAGTAAGGTTTCTACAGCCCAACTGGCAAGGTTCCCGAACATCTGCTAAACAGGTCAACATGGACACTTCCACTGGATTATATTCACAAAAGCGATCAAACTCTTGCCAACTCTGTGTATTGCCCCAGCTCATACTATAAAGTTTAGTGCACAGTTCCCTGAAACGAAAGTACAAATGCAGAAACATATAGATAAAGCAAATGAATAAATATTTGATTTGCATAAAATTCAAACTCTATGAACTGCATTTTAGAATATGTGAGAAAAACAAAAACCAAAACCAAAAGACTAAGATCTATCTCCTAGAATTTAGAGCCAGAAAAAGTGATCTTTTTCATGAAAGAGTTAGCCTTCTTTTATCACCCATCTCTTTCCTTTTTGCTATGGTTGCTAGAAAGCTCAGTGCTAAATTTAACGTTTAATTATAGTATTTGTACATCCTCGCTCTTGACAAAATTCTTGCCCTCCAAACTTCTGATTTCTCTTTTACCTTATGTAAAGTTAAAGCACACAATTTTGTCTCCACAAAGATATATCTTAATATATAAAAACCCAGAGTCCGTAATGACCGACAGAAGGCTCGACTGAACACCGTAAGTCAGTCCTGCAGTAAGTGGGTTGCTGTGGTGATCCAGCACTGACTGCTGCCTGTGCAGACATGGAGACCCAGCACTGACTGCTGAGGGGGCTGCGGATCAGGCCTGGAGAGAGGCCCGATGAGAGAGGCAGGGTCTGATCTGCAGCCTCTGTGGCAGCTGTCGATCAGCCGTTGCCTCTCTCTTTTTCTCCGGGCTTCACTAGCAGCTACGCCTCTGTTTCTCCCCAGGCCTCTGTGGGGGCTGCTTATCAGCCCCGCCTCTCTGATCAGGCCTGGAGATAGGCCCAGAGATGCTGACTGGCATAGAAACTGACCAATCAGAACTAAATCTGGGTGAATTGTGAGGAGCCAATGGCTGCCTAGGAGGTGGAGCTTTTGACGCTGACTGGCATAGAAACCGACCAATCAGAACCAAATCTGGGTGAACTTTGAGGAGCCAATGGCTGCCTAGGAGGCGGAGCTTTTGACGCTGACTGACATAGAAACCAACCAATCAGAACCAAATTGGCCGGCAGGGGAGGGTAGTTGGGGGCGAGATCAGGCTGGCAGGGGAGAGCAGTTTGGGGTGATCAGGCAGGCAGAGGCAGTTGGGGGCGAGATCAGGCCAGCAGGGGAGTGCAGTTGGGGGCGAGATCATCAGGCTGGCAGGGAAGGGCAGTTAGGGTTGATCAGGCAGGCAGGCAGAGGCAGTTAGGGGCGATCAGGCAGGCAGGCAGAGAGGTTAGGGATAATCAGGCAGGCAGAGGGGTTAGGGGCAACCAGGCAGAGGCAGTGAGGGGTGATCAGACAGGCAGGCAAGTGAGTGGTTAGGAGCCAGTGGTCCCAGATTGCGAGAGGGATGTCCACAGGGATTGGGCCTAAACTGGCAGTCGGACATCCCCCAAGGGGTCCCCAATTGGAGAGGGTGCAGGCTGGGCTGAGGGAACCCCCCCCCCTCTATGCACAAATTTCGTGCACTGGGCCACTAGTTTCACTATATTTATGTTCCAATCACAGAAGGCAAAACTGTTACATGGTCCTCAGACATCTTTTAATAAGCACTATAGATTTAGGGTTTACCAGTTTCTCCCTGAAAAACTATCCCCAAACCACTTATATTTCTGAAGATATATGAAGACATTCTCTATGTAAAGGCTTATGAATTCCAAAACTTGTATCTCCTATTGTAGTTAATACATGACATTCTTATTTTCAGTAGTCAATGATCACAATGCAACTTAAATACTAAATATAGCTAAAATAATATCATTACTATTTCTAAAGTGCTTTTACACATTATAGTAGTTTAATTTTTTAAAATTTATAAATATAATAAAAATGTAAATACATGTAGTACAAAACTTTAATACTACTAAAGTATGCAAATTCACACGTAAAAATTCTCCACTCTTGTAACATTTTATTTGATTTTCATAATTACTCCTATGAGGAGGGTATCTTTAATTTTATGTTTGTTCATTCACTCTGTTAATCTTTATTGAGTGCCTAATTAGTGTGAGACCCTGTTTAAGGCACTGGGTATGCAGTAGTGAATAAAAGAGACAAGGTCTCTGCTCTTGAGGAGCTTACACATCATGGGGATGAAGAAGGTGAGATCACATTACATTGGGTACCTTGATCTGGAAATCAGTCCTTTCTCTAGTACAGAACAACCTAACTCCTCATTAAGCCCTTTTGTTAACATTCTGTATGACCTTGGGGGAATTGTTCAACATCGAGTTATTTTTCTATATATAAACAAGAATTATACAAATTGAGATATCAATCAATAATCTTACAAAGTTTAATGAGGACAAAATAAGATGGAAGTTAAAGCATTAGTTAACAGAAAACCTTATATCAAAGTAAGAGAAGACAAACAGTGTTTTTTACCGAATTTCTTCGAGATAACACAGTCATTCCAATCTCCAGTGACTTTAGGGCATAAACTCTTTTGTGGACATTCAAAGAATTACTCAGCATCCCTCCCATAAATACATTTATCAGCTCCTTCCAGCAACCCAATCTCCTTAATTACAGGACCAACTTCACTTCTCTTTAAGTCCTTCTATTAATTTTCTTTGGATATTTTTCATCTCTTTGGTAAAGTTTGATGAGCTATTCTAGGCACACTTTTTTTGCTAAAAGGCTCATCCAATTTAGAAACCACAGGAAAGATGGTTTTACTCCTGTTATGTCAGATTCACTTCAGGATATTCTAGTAATATTTGGTCCCTTCTCACCCAAAACATCTCTAATAAAGTAAACTTCTTTTTCACCTGTGTTCCACCATGACCTTAGTTATCTCCATTTATTCTTGTCTCTAGCTTGTGTTTCCTCCATCCTGTATCTGTACTGTCAGTTTTTTATCCTTTAGTGTATCACCCAAATGAATGCCTATACACTACTACCTAACTTTGGGTATAAGTGTCAACCCAGGCTATTTACTAATATATGTAAAAAGTTAGTTAAGTTCAAAGTGTCATAATTTTTTTAAAAATATATTTTATTGATTTTTTACAGAGAAGAAAGGAGAGGGATAGAGAGCTAGAAACATCGATGAGAGAGAAACATCAATCAGCTGCCTCCTGCACACCCCCCACTGGGGATGTGCCCGAAACCAAGGTACATGCCCTTGACCGGAATCGAACCCGGGACCCTTGAGTCCGCTGGCCGATGCTCTATCCATTGAGCCAAACAGGTCAGGGCCAAAGTGTCATAATTTAACAAAGAGAATATCCCTTAGATGACAGACATATTAAAATATATTCTAATTTATAAGCTTACTTAATATCCTCAAGTGTGGAATCCATATTGCATTACTTAAAAATATTTATTGCCCTGCCAATACTAATCCTCTATACCCCAAACACAGTGCTTTCACCACTCAATGTACAAAAACAATGTTGTGTATATAGTAGTCCCCCTTTATCTGCAGGGGATACATTCCAAGACCCTCAGTGGATACCAAACCCTACAATATCCTATGTTTTTGCCTGTGCATACATACCTTTGATGAAGTTTAATTTATAAATTAGGCACAGTAAGAGATTGACAAAAGCTAATAATAAAATAATTATAATATACTATAATAAAAGTTATGTGAATGTGGTTTTTCTCTCTCTCAGCAAATTAGCATGAATTTATTTTTTTCTTCTTCATAATTTCACTGATCAAAGATTTATTTTTACCATAGTTCTTAGCAGCCTCAGAATAGGATTTTTTCCTTCCTTATTGAGTCAAGAACTTCCACCTTTTCACTTAAAGGAAGCACTTTCTGGCTTCTCTTTGACATATCTGAATTGCCAGCATCACTACTCTTGCTTAAGCTTTGGGGCCATTAAGTAAAATAAAGGCTATTTGAACACAAACACTGAAATACCTTGACAGCTGATCTGATCACTTAGAAGGTTACTAAGTGGCTAATGGGCAGGGAGTATATACAGCCTGGAAATGTTGAACAAAGGCATGATTCACATCTTGGGAAGGACAAAGCAGGATGGATGAGGTGAATGGTGTGAGATATCATCACACTACTCAGAACAGCATGCAATTTAAAACATAAATTATTTATTTCTGGAATTTTCCATTTAATATTTTCCGACCATGGTTGATCCAGGGTAACTTGAAACCATGGGAAGCAAAACTGCAAATAAGGGGAGATTACTATATATATGATACTTAATAAATATTTGCTGGATAAAAGAATGAAAGATTTTATATCTTCTAAACTCAAGTCTACACAATGCAAGAGTATAATAGATATCTGTTAGACTTAAAATCATTAGTTAAAGTGCTATTTTTTACTGGTTTTAATAAAGGAAAATGAGATACTGACCTACATGTTGAAGTGTTTGCTTTAGAACAACAATGCAATTTAGCGCCATCAAGGCCTGTAGAGGGAGGAGGGTGCAGAGTGACCCCAGGGTGAACGGACTGTGAGCTTTCAAGAAAACACTGCCAAAGAGGATCCTGAGGCAAGGGCTGGGTCTTACAACCCTCGATGAGGCCGTCAACAATCTCCATTTCCGTTTTCTTAGACATTAGAATTCTCTTGCAGGCACTTTGGCAAGCATGGTCTTCAGCTCTGTCACAGCAATATAAACCTACATTTTCAGGATATAAGTAGCTAAATTAGCTGGTTTTATGTCATGTACTACTCAGAACATGGTGTTATATTAGAAACCATTATTTCTCTGAGTCATATATCAATATCTGCAGTATACAGGGCCCACCAAATTCCCTCTCCATTACTTTGCAGTATAGTAAATAAAGATATTTACCAGGTATACCTATAGACTAGGTATCTATTACTAGAAATCACCAGTATAAATAAAAACAATGGCATCTGGCTTATAAATCCTATCAGTTTTTTGTCAGTTGGTTAATTAGTCAGCTTTGTAAACTTTGATAACCTGAAGAAAATTGATTATAGGATGTACAAGCTGACATTTTAAAAAATATCAGGCTCTCATCTCATTTATTGATGTTTCTATACTATAAAAGTAATAACTGTTTATTAGTAAAAATCCAAACATTACAGATACATATAATATGGAACAAATAGGTATATACTAAAAATGTATCATATACATTTAGTTCTGCAACTTTTTTTGTTTATTATATATTGAAATTCTTTCTATGTAAATAGATAGTTATTATATAGCTATATGATTTAGTTAATTATTTTTAATCAATACCCTATTGATGGATGTTTAGGTTTTTCTAATTTTTCTCTATTATCACCAATGTTGTAGCAAATATCCTTTATATGTGTAGATAAATTTTTGCCAATCTGTAAGTGTTGTTGAAGGACAACGTCTGAAAAGTGGAATTGCTAGATTAAAAGGTATAATTATTTGAAATTCTCATAGTTGTAACCCAGCCCCCTCCCCCCCCAAATCTATACTAACAAATTCTCCCACCTCAGAATAGAGAGTGCCCGTTTTTTCATACCCTTGCCAGCTCCATCTTTCTGGCATATTTTAGCTGTGACAATAATGTCCAATCTGTAAAGTCTAAACAAATGCCCCAGGCTGCAGATATCTACAAAATTTTACTTCCTTTTTACAAGTTATTTTACACAAGATTGAAATGAGAGAAATATGTCCCTTTTACTTACTATCTGTTGGGTTCCTCATTGGGTAAGATTGGGTATAATTGTTCACACAGTGTATTAATTGTGGACTAATAGAGGCACAATAATTTTCCACTGCTTTGATCTGAGATGGGCCAGGAGAAGAGTCTGTTCGAAAAATGGCTTGACAGTATTCTCGGCAGTTTGTGTGATGGCCTGCATAGCTGCAACACACTGAGCCCACTGAGAGGAAAAAAGGACAGGACATTGAAATGGATCAGCTATTTGCTAACAATAAATCATCATAATAATGACAAAACATGTGTCTTTTTGAATTTTGGAAATAAAAACATGCCATAGAAGACAAGTACTTAAAATCAGCACTACTGTAGGCATAGCCATTGGGACATTCAGGTGCTCACCAGTATAAGAAAGTCACTATTGGCCAACTTATAGTCCAATGGCTTTCAGCAGGAGTAATACCATCCCCCTGGGAGAATGTGAATGCATACGTTAATGTTTCTGGTTTTTGTGACTTAGGGAACACTGATGCCATTTAGTGCATGAGGGTCAGGACTAGTTTAGTATATGTTCTGCAACACACAGGACAGTCTCACAGCCAATGTTTCCCGAAATGCCAATAGTGCCCATGTTGAGAACTATTAGAACAGCTTTCACATTAGATTTGTGAAGATTTATTTATAAACAAAGCAAAGCAAAACAAAATGAAATAAAACCAAAATAAAACAAACCCCCAAATGTCTCACATTTATAAAATAGAACCATTAAAAACTAAGAGATAGCTAAGCTGGTGTGGCTCAGTGGCTGAGCGTCGACCTATGAACCAGGAGGTCACAGTCCAATTCTCTGACTGGGAACATGCCCAGATTACCGGCTCCATCCCTAGTAGGGGGCGTGCAGGTGGCAGCCAATCAAAGATTCTCTCTCATCTTTGATGTTTCTATCTCTCCCTCTCTTCCTTCCTCTTTAAAATCATTAAAAAATATATTTTGAAAAAACTAAGAGGTATCAGGATCATTTCATAAGTTTGACTATTATATAACTATATATTTTGAAACAAAAGCCCCAAAGTTCTACAATGTTTGAATATCTGCAAGAATATGCCTAAATTAAGAGTCTTCACCTCACAACTGATATAACCTTTTCAATTTTGAAAAGTAAAACTCACATTTGATTCTGAATTTATGTATTTTTGAAAATCAAGAGGACCATTTAAAGTATCTGGGAAGAGCTAGATGAGTGACTGGGTAGTGCAAATGTGGAATTTATAATGGAAAGCGCAAGAGATATTCATAGAGAGGCTAAGGAATCTGTGGGAAGCTGAAGGAAGACAAGACATGGCAGGTAGGAAATCTCTGATAATTATTAGAGATAGTTATGGAGGAACCAGAATCAGATTTCTGATGAATTTGCAGGGAGTTCAGGCAACTTCCAGAAATGATAATGATAATGATAATGATAATGATAATGATAATGATAAGATCATATATAAATTAATTAAACTAGGACTGAACTAATGCAGGACAGGCCTCAGTTCCCTGGGCAAGGACATTTTCATACCTATTGTGCCACATAAGTTTTTGACTTGTAATTACTACCAAATTTACTGTGTTCACTGATACATTTTTGCATCACAAAGAACAATTCTTAATGGCTACATTTATCACATTTGTCAATGTCAATGAGGATAAAGTGGGGGCTTTGGGGTATGATGAGGACAGAAGAGAAACGTTGAGAACAGGATAAGGATGCCTATCTTCTGATTCCACATTATGCTGGCTTCCTCACCAGTGTAGGAGGACATAAGATTATGTGCCAGAGGGGTAGAAGAAAGGGTAGACGATAAAGTATAGACAGCTAATGTTTCTTATTATTCTTTGATACACCCCACCGCCAAGCTAATCTAGACAACTCTTTGTTCCTCAGATGTGTTTCGTATCTCTCACTGCTCTCACTATTCCCTTTATTTGGAACTCAAGGCCCAGTGCATGATTGATTCATGCACGTGTAGGGTCCCCTACATGCTTTCGCTTTCGATCGCGGGGGAGCTGGGTGCCTTTCTGCTGGTCCCGGAGCAGACAGGCACCCAGCTCCCCCGCTTTTGATGGTCCGCGGCGGGACGTGAGCTCGCTGCCCCAGAGGCCCCTTCTGTTCCGCAGCACAGCCATGGAGCAGACGCTGGCCCAATCGGCTACCCCGGTCACCCTGAGTCCCGCCCGCCCCTGCGCCTCCCGCTGGCCCAATCGTGGGCGTAGCGGAGTGATGGTAATTTACATATCACCATTTTATTAGGTAGGATATCCTTCCTCTAACTCCACTGTTCACATCTTGCCCATCCTTTAAGGCAGTGGTTCTCAACCTTTCTAATGCCGAAACCCTTTAATACAGTTCCTCATGTTGTGGTGACCCCCAATCATAAAATTATTTTCGTTGCTACTTCATAACTGTAATTTTGCTACTGTTATGAATCGTAATGTAAATATCTGTGTTTTCCGATGGTCTTAGGCGATCCTGCTAGAGGTTCTCAACCTGTGGGTCGCGATTCATTAACAGCAAAATTATAGTTATGAAGTAGCAACGAAAATAATTTTATGGTTGGGCGTCACCACAACATGAGGAACTGTATTAAAGGGTCGCGGCATTAGGAAGGTTGAGAACCACTGCTTTAAGGCCTAGCACAGTCACCAACTCCTGAAGTCACCTCTAAGCAGCCCTGCAGGATATGATCCCTCCTTCCTCTGAAGTCCCACAGCACTTTTATCCGTGATACTACCCAAAAGCCACCAAGTCCCAGAGTTGTTTATCTACAGGGTTTGCCCCTATAGATGTGTGTTTGCTCCACACAGAGGAAGTAGTGAAAGTCTGCAGACTGAACTGAGAGGCAGCCCTCGGCAAGTGCAGCATTGTATCACGTGGGAGTGCTTAACTTCTGAAAGTGATCCTATTTACTCAAATGGGGTAAATACACGATCTTCCTCTAATACATCTAGCACTAGAATAGGACATGGGAATGAATGGCCTCAACACTCCAGAGGAAGCTGCCCATCAGGATCCTGCGGGGCACACTCCTTCAGATGGCTTACTAAGAGCCTAAGTTATAATGCCAGGGTCTTGGCAGTATTTAAAACAGCTAAATCATAATCTGTAAACTGCGCTTTGCCCTTTGGACTGCTTGTATAACCATCAGTAATATACTTACTTTCATTTCTGCTAATGCAACTGAAAAGAGCATTCTGTAAATTAAAAACAAACAGAAGTTAACAACCATACTGAATTTCTGATTTTATTTCACTTATGGTTATATGAAAATCAGGATATCACAAACATTTAATTCTTCCTAAATGCAAGACTGAAAACAAAAAAGCTATAAGATGGCATTCTAGTGAAAAGGGAGACCATCTTCTAATACACATTAGGGATCAAGATTGTCATCGGAGCCATAAACTGACCATGTTATGGCAAACCAAGTTTATGTAAAGCTGTTCCAATGTGTGTATTTGGGGGAAACTACAATATATTAATCTCAATTATTTCTTGCAGGAATATATAAAAGTTCCAGAAAATGATACATAATAAAGGACCTATAGGGAATTACATATATTTCATATAACCACTGCATGTTAGAGTTGCAAGAACCTTAGAAGTCATCTTTAATTGTTATCAAACTTGGCCATGCACTAGTATCACCTGAGCATCCTAGGCCTTATCCTAGACTAGAAACAGACTCAGGAGTAAGGCACAAAAATTTAAACAAGGCTTCAAAGGTGTTTCTTACATAGCCATCCTGTGGACAGATGGGAATCTCTCTACCATTTGACAGATGAAGAACTGGTTTTCTCAGTAGGGGATAAACTGCCCAAAGTCACAGAGCAAGTCAAAAGCAGAGCCTGAGACTCAATAGTGTTTATAAAGCTCTTAGATCACTCTTAGGTAATATCACACTGTGTTAAAGTCATTGTAAGGAAAATAAGAAGTGAAAAAGACAAAAACAAAATATTCCTATACATGGCCATTTGGATATTCAGGGTTTGTCCACTATGATTATTATCACTCACAGTTGGAAAAGAATGAATTCTTAAAAGAAATGATATGGGCACAAATAAAAGGTAAATGGAAATCAAGTGCACCCTATTGTTGAATAGAGATGATTTAGCTAAATCACAAGCAAGCCATGTGACCTGGACTTGTTAAAGGACCAGCTTTACTGATATTTAAAACCTAGCTTCAAGCCCGGCCAGTGTTGCTCAGTGGTTGAGCATCGACTTATGAACCAGGAGGTTGTGGTTTGATTTCCAGTCAGGGCACATGCCAGGGTTGCAGGCTCCATCCCCAGTGGGGATGTGTGCAGAAGGCAGCCAATCAATGACTCTCTCTCATCATTGATGTTTCTATCTCTCTTTTCCTTTCCCTTCCTCTCTGAAATCAATAAAAATATATTTAAAAAAAATAAAAATTTGACCTTACAAATAAAATATCACTCTGGATTAGCCTCTGGGATCACTTAGCTTGAGAGAGGTACAAAATGACACAAAATCTGAAAAATGTCAGAGATGATCTAATCTAACTCCTTATTTGACAGATGCCAGAGACAGGCCTCGAAAGGAAAATACTTATAGACCCTAGCTTTTACCCATACTAAGATGGTAGAATTGGGTAGAAAGAAAACATATGGCCTGCAAGCCTAAAGTATTTGCTGTATGGCTCTTTACAGAAAAAGTTTGCTGACCCTTGATTTAGAAGAACCAAGCAAGACATGTAAGAAAAAGGTTTTGTTTTGGGGCACAGCTGTCTCCCTTGACATCATTTCCAGAGTTCAGAAATATTCCCTAAGTATCTTTCATTTCTCTTAATGTCTATTGATAGACCCTTCACAAATAGATTCACTCTAATTTGTTGAATAAAAAACATTTATATTTCCTCAGTGTTAATACTGTTTTTATATCTCTATCTTTGTCTTTACCAATTTTAATGTCTAAAAGAATGGGCCTTCAATCCTTCTCTTGCTTACTTTATACTCATCATGATTACATAGACTCTAACCATGTCACCTTTTGTGATAGAAGATTTCTAATCTTAGGTAACTATATTTAGGCATAAATTATATCTTAGGTAACTATACCTTAGGTAACTAAGCGATAACTCTACATTTCACTGTTTAATTACTGCTGATTAGTTTGACAGGGCTTAAGATATACACATAATGAGTCACAGCATTAATTTATATTTCCTCATTTCTTTTTTTTTTAGTTTTTTATTTATTTTTATATATTTCAGAGAGAAAGGGAGAGGAAGAGATAGAAACATCAATGAGAATCATTGATCGGCTGCCTCCTGCATGCCCCCCACTGGGGATTGAGCCCACAACCTGGGCATGTGCCCTGACCGGGAATCGAACCGTGACCTCATGGTTCATAGGTTGAAGCTCAACCAACCAGGCTTTTCTCATTTCTTAAGATAGCCAATCTTGAGTTCTTAGTCAATTAAGTCTTTCAAATGTCTGATCGCCATCTGGTGGCAAAAACTGGAAGTAACAGAGTTTATAATTATTGGTATATAATAAATATATTATTAAATGGAGCCTCTTTTGACATTCTGCCACCAATATTATACCCAATGTGCCTTCCTATAACAGTTCCCTCACCACTCATTTTACTCTAGACTAGATCAAAGTTACAGTGTTACTGAGGTAAAGATCTACCACATCAGAGACCCAAAGAACATGTCAGTATACCGGAGTTGACAGGGTCTCAAGAGGTCTTCAACTTCACTTCACAGCTGGACAACATTATTATGATAACAGATACAATACAGTACGTCCTCACTTAACATCGTTGATAGGTTCTGTGACTTTCACAAAGGGACATGTAATGCTATTTACCATTGGCTTATTGATATAAACAAGAGTTAAGTTCCTACAGCATCTCTCACCAACATCATTACTAAACAATGTTGAATAAAATGCTATTCAATGATGTGCTATACTCAGTGCTTTCTCTGCTCATCCAAAGAATGCCTAATTTATAGACATTTATACAAGTGTTATTTATTCTGAAACCAAGAACCTGTGCAAGTCAGCTGTCCAGAGTGGAAAAAAAATTTCTGTTAAAAATCCTATATAATAAAAGGCTAATATGCAAATCAACCGAATGGCGGAATGACCGGTCACTATGATGCACACTGACCACCAGGGGGCAGACACTCAACACAGGAGCTGCCCCCTGGTGGTCAGTGCGCTCCCATAGGGAGCGCGCTGCTCAGCCAGAAGCCATGCTCATGGTTGGTGAGCACAATGGCGGTGGTGGGAGCCTCTCCCGCCTCCATGGCAGTCGGACATCCCCCGAGGGCTCCCAGACTGCAAGAGGGCGCAGGCCGGACTAAGGGGCCCCCCCCTCCCCCCCCGCCGCCAAGTGCACGAATTTCGTACACCAGGCCTTCAGCTCTATCTATAAAAATACTAATTGTAGAGCCTTTTTACAGGCAAAAAATTTTTGTTCATCCTTTAAGTCTTACCTGCTTTGTGGAGATTTCCCCATTACCCTGAACAGGGATTGATTTTTTTCCCTCCAGGCACCAATGTGTCTTGTACAGATTTCTAGCAATGTACTTGTCTTACTGTATTGTAATGAACTATTTTAATTTCTCTCTTCTCATGAACTAGATTATGAGCTTCTAGTGGCTAAATCCTTTCATCTTTGTACCCTGAGAACAGTGTCTGACACCAATTAAGTCTATCAGTTCGGTGTGTATAAATTCAATGAATGTTGAGTGAATAAATGAATGATAGATGCAAAGAAAAAAGAGACATAGACTCTGCCTCCAGGAACTCAGAGTGTATTAAAAAGTGACATGTGAACAGAATTATCCTATGACAAATAGTATATAATAAAGCATGTAAAGGATTTAGAAGTAGCAATCAATTTTATGTGTGTGGAGGCAAGAGAACTTGGCAGGAAAGTTTTTAAATAGAAACTAAGTCAAAATTTGAAGCAAAGTTGCTAGTTGGATAGGGGTAGTGATGTGCTGGGATCAGCTTTCAAGGGAATTTGGGGAGGGGGGCGGAAAGAGTCCAGATTTTGCCTTATTTGCTGATGTCCATGGCATTAATACCCTAATCATAGCTGCTTTCAAATTTAAAACTGGTTTACAAAACTCCTGAATATTGAATCATCAGTTTTCCCTAGCTAGTAAGATGCCAGTTCCATCATATCACTGAATGGGGTGTGATAGGATGGAGTCAGAAAGAGGGACTTCCAGGTAGAACAAACAGGTTGTACAACTACAATTAACAAAACTCCTCAATGGCTCACCTATAGGATAAAGTTCATGTTCCTCAGTCTGATATACAAGCTTTTCTCTACCTAGACTCTTGACTCTTCCCTCCCTTATGCAACTTATAATTTCCGAGATTGACCATGTATTTTATTTAAGGGAGTGATATGACTATATTTGGTCTTTTAAGAAACCATTCTAAGAGTACTGAAGGTAATAGATAAAAGGAGAAATTAGAAATAGGAAAGCTAGTTGGGCAGCTATTGTCCAGCAAGTGGTTTAAAGGCCTCAGCTAAGACAGTAATTGAGGCTCTGGAAAGCAGACTGATTTAAGATATATTTCGAAGGCAAATTTTTAGAGCTTGATAGCCAGTTATTTGTAGATGGTGAGAAAGAGGAAAAAGTAGACAATACCTCTTAGATTTTTAGTTTATGTGTCTGGAACACCAAGCAAGACATGTAAGAAAAAGGTTTTGTTTTGGGGCGTGTGCGCGTGCATGTGTGTGTGTGTGTGGGGGGGGGGTATGCAGCAGAAGGTAAGGAGGGAAGAAGGGGAAGGTAAGGTAAGGAGGATAACAATCAGTTTGCCTGATTTGAAATGCCAATTGCATATTAAAAGTACACATTCAGGAGTGATTCAGGAGTACTTAAATGAAGCTAGCAAAGAAGATTTTGGGTTTGTCATCATATAGGGGCAATGAAGTTATGGGGGAGTAGATGAGATTGCCCAGTGGGGAAAACCTGGCCATGGAGATTAGACCAGGTCATAATATAATTTGAATGATTAGATTTCCCTTTTGGGATGATCTCATTCTCAGAAAAATGGACTAGAGAGGAAATACACTTGCACTGGGAGACTAAATAGGAGTTATTATCTTCCCCAAACTATAATATAAAGTATAACAAAATGAAACAATATACAAATGGAACATAATCAAGGTTTTATACTATCTTAAGCCAGTACTGCAGGACCTAATCGGTTTCGCTCTTTTTGGAGCTCATCAGCTGCAGGTAACGGCTCAAATCTAGTCTGATACAGTACACCTATATAGCATTTTACCATGTACCAAGCCTCCCATTCAGTTTTCTACTTACTATATCACGACAATTTCCCGAGTTTCCTTATCTTTACATTTAGGTCCCCTGAAGGCTTTGCTGGGGCAAAGTACCACAAGATTCTTTTTGTTAGAACCCCCCACAGCTGACTGTCTCCTCTATTCTGAGAACCACTGCAGCACAGATCCAATCACAGTGAGGTGCAGGAGGCCTCCGGCTATCCAGATAATCCTGCTGGTGCTGACATCCCTGTAATCCTATCTCTAATTGGGGCTATTTTTTCATCCCTTTTCTTTATGCTTCTGGTAGTAAGTCTAGAATCAAGGTTAATTTGAGAGAAAATGAAACAAAATAAAATACACAGAAATCTTTAGAACAAAACATTTAATTTTGAATTTCCTGAGGATATACTGTATAGCTCATGTAGACGTACATAAATATGCACCAAACACTGGGCATCCAGGGGTAGGTTAAAGTGTATGGCAGGCTACCATTTGTGTTACAGGGGGGCAGAGGAGGAATATATGTCCATATTTGCTTTTACATGCATAAAATATCTCTGCTTACTTAAGGAACTGAATGGTTGCAGTACAAGAGGTGAAAAAAGACTTTTTATTGTATAACATTTTGAACTTTGAACCATGTGAATATTCAAAAAATAAAATTTAACACATACCTGCATCCTTCTCTTATGCATTTAGCAGCATGTTGATAGAACGATGCTGAAAGAACTGAGCCTAAAACTCACAAGGCCAACCATCTTTGTTATTGAGCTTCTTAGAGCCTCTTTTTAACACCCTGAATCTTAATTTTATTTTAGTATTCTTATAGAACCAGAGCTCCAGGACAGAATATTATTTTAGTTTTGTTTAGCAACTGTTGAGTTGAAAACTTAAATGCCTAAAGATTTAAAAAAAAGTGAGTCCTCACAAAAATATCTCCTACGGACTTTCCTTTACAGTTTCTCATCTTCCTTATAAAATAACATCAAATAACTGGACTGAACAAAGCTAGGAAAGAAAGAAGAGAAATGAAAATGAAATTTCTGAAAATACAAAGGAAAGCACAAAGACGAATCTGTGGACGAAGTAAGTCTCTTGACAAATTTGTAGCATTATACTTCAGAGGGTCATGCAGCAAATGGAAAGGTATTTATATTTATGGCCATTATGTTAAGAGAATGGCAGGTAAGGACTGACATAAAGGTACAAAATGGATTTATCAACCTGAAACTAAAATTTGTGTCATCAACCATTGCCAGGTCCCTGGAAATTTACCAGCCTCAGATCATCTTGATGTTTATTATGACATTCA
Organism: Cnephaeus nilssonii; assembly: GCF_951640355.1. Classification (NCBI taxonomy): domain Eukaryota; kingdom Metazoa; phylum Chordata; class Mammalia; order Chiroptera; family Vespertilionidae; genus Cnephaeus; species Cnephaeus nilssonii. The sequence continues at coordinate 28,813,823 of NC_137085.1, forward strand.
AGGAAGAAAATAACTATCATCAGACAATTTTTAAAAATTACACCTGTATCACAACTCATGGAAAACATGGATTCGTTTTACTTTAGTTCTAATCAGCCAATGTGTACTAGTATGGCTACACTGATGGCTTATAGCCCGCATTTGTTCTGTCGGTGCCTATGGGGTTCCAGTTATTAAGTATCTTAAGTATCATCTCTGGTTCTAGCATCACATATTCATGAATCCAGTGGCCTGACCAATACTTCTAGGTGAACTAAGGACCAAGCCTGTGAAAATGCATGGAGAACCTGGAAGTGAACATTCTCATGACACTTGAACATGTCCATGCCAGAGTTATCAAGCCACTGGTTGATTTTGGTGGCCTCAACCAAACAGATGCGATTCTGAAAGAAGTAGTCTTAAGTACTGAAGGAAGTATTCTTTCTTAAGTGTTGGTCAGAATAAGAGAACTGTAGAGTTGAGAGATCTTTAGTCAAATCTCCTGTCCACTGCAGAAATCCCCTCCACAACAGGTGAATCCAGTAAGCCTTTGCTTGAACATTGCCAGTGACAGAAGTTCTTTTTCTTGGAATATCTCATTTCATTTTGAACATAGATCTGGTCCTCTCAGATTAGTATTTGGCTCCTTCTCTTCTAGTTCCCTAAAGAAGCAATTTTCAAAACCTAGTCCTCTCCCCTTTTCTATGTTTTTCTTTCATAGTTTTCTTTCACTCTTTAAGTTCAAGGTTTGCTTCACAGTTATCTTTGGGCATGATATCTCTTCTCTTCTTTAGTCCTTCATTCCTAACTACCTCTGAGATATAGGTATTAACATTTAAAAAGACCTAACACTCAATATACTTCAATTTCTTTAAACAACCTTCCCAATGCTATATGCTATTGTTGTGTATTTTCTTTTTAAAAAACTCAAAAATACATTATTGTTTTAAACAATGTGTATGTTGTGACTTACCCACTTTGTAATGTCATCATTCTTTTTTTTTTCTTTTGCATTTCAATAATTATAGCTATTTTAGAACTTCCTTTAGAGAGGAATTCTTTCTATAAAGGGTCTAGTCATGGCAATTCTTTGCTTTTGTTGTCTGGAAATACCTTAATTATGCCCTCTTTCTTAGAAAAAATTTTTTTGCTAGACATTGAATTCTAGATTAATAGATATTTTCTTTCAGAGCAGTTTAGGTATCATTCTGTCTCTGGCCTCCTCTGTTGCTATTGAGAAGTCAGTTGATGGTCTCCTTTAAAGGTGATGTCCTTTTTTTCTGACTGCTTTTAAGATCATTGGCTATAAGGTGTGTCTATAAATATAAATTTTTAAAATCCTGCTGGGGATTTATTGGGCTTCTTTAAACATTGAATCAACTCCATATTCTTTCTTCTTCTTCTAGTATTCCAATTAGAAGACTTTCTCTATCCACCATTTCCCTTAAACTCTTTCAGCCTGTCCCTATATGCTGCTATGCCAAACAATTTCTTCAGTTCTATCTCCCAATTCACTAATAATTATTTTTTATATTTTTCTGAATATCATCTCCTATATTGAATCCATCAACAAATTCTGTGGATGGATTCTGCCTTTAAATCTCTCATTTATTCCTGAATACTCGACTCTATTACTATCAGCCTACTTTGGAGCCTCATCTGTTTTGGTTCAGTGGTTGATGTTGACCTATGAACCAGAAGGTCATGGTTCAATTCCCAGTCAAGGCACATGCCTGGGTTGTGGCTTGATCCCTGGCGTGGGGTGTGCAGGAGGCCGATCAATGACTCTCTCTCATCATTGATGGTTCTATCTCTCTCTCCCTCTCCCTTCCTCTCTGAAATGAGTAAAAATATATATAAAACAAAAAACAAAAAAACTCCTGCCTCTCGGTATTCAATATTTATTGATTTGTGTAAGAAACTAGATGTTATAAAATCAGATATAATAATGTCTTACATTTAACTGATTATCTTAGCTTCATTGAAAATGAAACTCAGAATCTTAAATGTCATTAAACTGCTTTAACTTTATTCAATTAAGTAAATTCTTAGGAAATCCCCTCAAAAGCGATTCTGCATCAGCTCACCAGGAAAGAGAAACATTAGCTCCTTTGAATATATTCTTACTCTCTGAATCTCTAATCAAACTATAAAAAACCATCCTTCAGGATAAATGCTAACCCCTAAAATTGTAAGCCTAAAGGAAAACTTACACAACTAGAAGTTCACCACAGGGACCACTCTAGTGTTAAGAAAAAGATACTAAAAGCCTAATTTTATAAATTATTCTAATGTTGAAAAATAACCAATCTAGTTAAAATAGGTTCCACAATACCAAACTTACCCAATTCACTTTAGCCATTATCTTTAAACTAAATTTCAACAATCATGAGAGTGATTGTTATTTGGGGTTTATAATGCAGAACCCTCTTCCTGTATTAAAGTGCTCTTGTCTCTCTTTTTATTTCTAAATACATATAAGAAATCAAACTGAGTTTTGAACTATCTTGAATTATTTGTAGGTTCAACTTTTTATATATACAAATGAACTCTCTTGGCATGTAGCTTTTTGGAAAATAGGTTCTTAATTCTAAGCCAAGTAAGAGAGCATAGACTGAGAAAAGTAAACTACTAAAAGTAAACTACTCTTAGTATTTCTCTCATAGGACAGTGTTTATCTCTCTTACCTTTCCTGTCCCGTCCTTCATCAACACATACTGGCAGACTTCCTAGGGCAATGCGGAAATCCAGACAAGAGAAGGAAGCACACTAAAATAATGGAGGACAGGCTACAGGAGATGGACAATGTCAGACATCATGTGGGAGAAAAGAAGGAATTATAGTTAGCCACTTTGTTCAAGAGAAACTAAAACTAGTTATTTCAAAGGTAGAGAGATAAGAAAAAAAAAAAAGATCTTTTACTTCTTTGTAGCAAGGCTCCCTTCAATAAGAACAGAGGAAAAGTTACAGTTAATTTGGAAATTTGTCTTCAGAGAAACAGAGGTAAGTTAGCAAATAGTACAAAGAGACAAAAGATAAATAAGATTCTCCAATTTAAAAATATTAATCAAGAGGTAGAATTATAAGCTTTGAGGAAAGAAAAAAAAGGAAATCAGAACTATAATCTAGAAGCAGTTAAGAAAGTTGTCCTATCTTTCTTCTCCAAGAGCACACAGACTATTAAAAGCAATAGGGCCCTGGCCAGGTGGCTCAGTTGGTTAGAGCATCGTCCCATACGCTTTGAGGCTTTGGATTTGACTCCTGCTAAGTGTACATACCTAGGTTGTGGGTTCAATCCCTGGTCGGGGCTTACACAGGAGGCAACTGACTGATGTTTCTCTTCCCCCTCCCCACCTTTCTCTCTCCAAAATCAATGAACATATCCTTGGGAGAGGATGAAAAAAAAAAAGCAATAGGAATTCCAATCCTATATAATAAAAGGATAATATGCAAATCGACCGAATGGCAGAACGACCGGTCACTATGACATGCATTGACCACCAGGGAGCAGATGCTCATCGCAGGGGGAGTGCCACGCAGCCAGAAGTTTGGCTGATGGCTGGCAAGCACAGTGGCCGTGGCCGTTCGTGGCAGTGCTAAGGATGTCCGACTGATGGCTTAGGCCTACTCCCATAAGCCATCAGTCAGACATCCCCCCAGGGCTCCCAGTCTGCGAAAGTGCACAGGCCGGGCTGAGGGACCCCCCACCCCTGTGTGCATCAATGTTGTGCACCAGGCCTCTAGTGATTATATATAAAAACTAGAGGCCCGATGCACGAAATTTGTGCATGAGTAGGCCTTCCTTCCCCCAGCTGCCGGCACCGGCTTCCCTCTAGCCCCCAGGACCTGGGCTTCCCTTGCAGCCCGGCTTTGTCCAGAAGGTCGTCTGGTCTAATTAGCATATTGTGCTTTTATTAATATTGATGATGAATGAGGTATATGCACTTAAGTATCCTTAATTACATGGTCATATACTATGAAAAAACAATAATACTGTCACATTTAACCATGAAGTTCTAGAAACAAAACTAAGTAGTCCCAATAAGGAAACCTTTTCACATCAGGGACACTCTTCTGTACATATCTGCATAATATGAAACACCTTTCCTACTCCTGCCCTAATAACTCTCCCATCTAGATATCACAGTGCATTAAATACCACCATTGGGTGACAAGAGTCCTTCAGATTTAATACAGCCTTTGTAAGTTAGTACTTTTACCCCACCCCACCCCACCCAAATGCAAGATCCTAGGAAAAACTGAAGCTATTCACAATAGCAATATGGGTTTGTTTCTTTTCTTTTTTTTTTTTGGGGGGGGGGGGGTGTCAAGGGATAGGAAAAGAAGAAAAGAGAATATGGATCCTAAGAAAAACTATTTTACAACTTTGGATACAACCAATTGCTTTGTTAAGAAAACATTATAGGTTAAATCCTCTGTATATGTGATTTAGTCATTTATTTTAAATTAATGCTTAATTTTAACAAAAGTCAATTAAAGTCTTAAGATTTCTAAACAAGGTAAATGATATTTTTGTCAAGGCTATATTTTCTGAAAAGTAAAAGGCAATTTATGTAAGAATTAATTCATTTTAAAATGTAAGTGATTCTATCAATTTTTATAATATCTGAATAGTCTATCCAAATTTATTAAATAATATACATACCTCATATTCTTTTCTGCAAACTTTGGAAATATCATTTTTTGAAGATGCCTAAATTAGACAACAAATTTCTCCATTAATTTTATTACACATTGCCATTCAGCACAGAATAAAACAGGAAAACCTTATGCTCAAATATTTTAAAGTTCCTTATATACAACAAACACATTTCATGCAATTTCTCTTAAACAAACACCAGCCCCAGAACCTATCGGATATGCTAGAACTTCACTCTAACCTTTTATGGCTTTAATCTCACATAATAACACAGTCTTTCTGTTATTTCAGAAACTAGATAACTTTGAAGGAAATGTAAATCAGAAGACTTTTTTTTTTCCAGCTGAATTCCACTCTGCAGCAAATTTTCTTGTGAAGCTCTGCCAGGATATTTATATTTTGCTTCTTCTTTAACCCTTCATATTGTAAGTTCTCATACTGACTTTTCCTCAGAAAAGATCCATATATAACAAAAAAGGGCATTTAAAGAGGGGAAGGCTATGCCTAGAAATTCCCAAGTTATTTTTATGTAATTCTCTTAACAAGTTAATGGAGATATTTTCTCTTCTACAGATGAAGAAACTGATGCTCAGAGAAATAATAAGTTTTTACATAGAAAGTATGTACTTTCTATATAAAACAAGCCAAAACAAATCTGCTGAGGGGTGGTTATTCTTCCACATGATATCAGTCCCTATTTAGAGACATTTTAGAGCCATGGCCTCTGGTCCCTTGTTCTGTTTCCTCTGTTCTATCACCTAAGCTCATGTAGTTTTCAATAGGCTGCTGAAGAGGATGGGGAGAGCAAGAAGCAGAATGAACAGGCAACTGTTTTATGTCCCACTAGATCCATTATAGTTCCAATCTTCTGCAACTCAGCTTCATCCCAATGCCTGGAGGAGAGCGGCAGATAGCCAGGCTGTATACTGCCCAAAGGGTGTTGCAGGGGTATGTATGAAAGTGAAGGTGACACTATGTCTCACATACCCCTGTCCAGAGGACAGTAACTAGAAGAAGAAAATGAAAGAGGCTTTCCAGCTGTGGTTTCAGGTCCACCTAAACTTCCCAGTTAAGTCTACTCCCACCACTTGGAGTATGAGGAACCAGACTAGTTTTCTGACAACACTCTGAGGAACTACTATAAAAATAAACGTAATGCGGAATAACTCAGGGGCCTAACCTGAACTGGACTAGAGATATATCAAATAAAAAAGAAGTCATAATTCACTGTAGGAGTCATGCTCACCTTAGGAGCCGAGAAGGGATATAAGCACATGCTCAGGGAAAACCCAGGATGAAAGACAGAAGGGAAGATGAAAGCAAAATAAGCCAACTGTATCAACTGCTCTTACTCAGGCATAGCCCAAGTTCACATGACCATTTGGAGTCATTCAGCACTGACTAAGCATGACCATAGGCAAAGTACAAAAGGCCTCAATTCCTACAATATTCATTGTTTTTTCTTTAATAATTTTTATTTTTCAATTACAGTTGACATGCAATAGTATATTAGTTTCAAGTATACAACATAGGGATTAGATATTTATATAACTTGTGAATATTCTTTCTTTGTGTGGCAGAGAAGTTGAGAAAGAATAAGAGAGGGCTGGGGATATTATATGCAGCAGCCATAACTGAAAAAGCAGCGAGTCTAAAGGGAAGCGGTCTCTGCAAGAAATACTAAATTTTCAGCTTTTATAGGTCACCTCTCAAAGGTATGAGGTGGGCAAGGTCAAAGACATATGCACAACTATAACCCAAACTGCATCCATGCTTTTCAAGAGCCTGATTGCTCAGTATTACCTGCTTGCAAGCCTGTCGACACTCCAAGGTAATAGCCAGTTCACAGCAGCCTAAGCCAACCCAGCCATCAGATTTCTTAAACACACCTTAAAAACAAAATGTTCAAATGTTTTGGTCATAAGCAGTGACAAATACAAATAGCATGTCAAATTGGTTTGTGGATACCACTAAAAATCAAAGTGTTTACAGAAAAACTAGCTCGACAAAAGAGCCTCAAAATTAGTAAGCCTCTCCCCTCAGCCTTATTCCCAACGCTGTCAGTCTTCTGAGGTACCTCACAGCATAATTATCAGGTCCTTTGTTTTGTTTCTCATCTCCCTGCCCACCCTATACCCTCTAGGTCATTCTCATTCTTGGGTAGGTAGCATCTTTCAAGGACAAACAGGTTTAGGAAAGCATGGAGAGGCCTTCCTCACCTTTAGACTGTGAAACAGAGGCAAAAATTACAATTTAACTTAACAAAGAGGGGCACAAGTGATATTGAATTCAAACATATTATATACCTACAGTAGTGTGAAACCCATAACACCATTTAAAATCAATACTTAGTAAACAGACAGGACCATCTCCTATGAGCCAGGACTAACTTTGATGGGCAAAGTAAGTCTTCTGGTTCAGTTTATGTACAGCAGCTGTTTCTCCAACCAAATCACTGATAACAAGATGTATTATAATATCACCTTTTTATAAAATTATAAAAAGTATTTTAGTGTATTTTTAGATCCCTTTTGTCATCAAATGTCAATGAATGACTCCTAGAATAAAACTAGGAGATATAATAATTATGAAGAGGAAAAAGATTTATGCTTGTAGGGATGATGCAAATTCCTTATATCTTTTAAAAAATGTTTTATGGCCCTGTTGGTGTTGCTCAGTGGTTGAGCACTGGCCCATGAACCAGGACAGGAGGTCATAGTTTGATTCCCGGTCAGGGTATATGCTCGGGTTGCAGGCTGGATCTGGGGGCGTGCAGGAGGCAGGCAATAGATGATTCTCTCTCATCATTGATGTTTCTCTCTCTATATACCTCTCCCTTCCTCTCTCTAAAAATGAATAAAAATATATTTTAAAAAATGGTTTATGTTGCTTCCATGTAATACATGGGTCTTCAAACCAACATATACATTAAATTAGATTATTATTTACATCTGAAAAAAATGTCAGGGATTCAAAGGCTATAGGTAGCATAGTTCTCCAAATCAAAGTTTAACACAACAAACAGAAGCATTCTGCTAAAAAAACAAACAAACAAACAAAAGCAAAAAAAGTGGCCCACCGATAAAGCTCTAAAAATAGAGGGTGGAGCAAAAATAGGTTTATATAGTTGTGAGGATGCAAAATACAGCTTATTGTTGTATTATTATTTATTAATTATTATAGTATTTTCCATACAAACAACTGCAAACCTACTTTTGTCCACCCCTGTGTAATATAAACCATCCCAATTGGCTAAAAATACTGAATATCATAAGCCTCTATATCCCTACATGTTTTAAGAGTAAAAAGGGCAACAGACTCTCTTCTAGCCCCATTGCCTATAGTTTCCTTTAAATTTTTGCTATTGAGAATCACTCACATTTTAGATATAATTTTGAATGGAATCACTGTAGGTCATAAATTCTGTGAACTTTTATATCATAATGCCATATATTGCTGTTTCCACATACCCAGTGGCCTCTTAGAAAATATTAAATTATTCAACAAGTATTTATATTTGCTGAGCCTCTACTATGTGCAAGGCACTCTATTAGATATTTTGTGGACTATGAAATAGATAAAATAGATGGTTTATTGCATTATAGAAATCGCAGTTTGGTAAAAATAATGTGTATGTGTATGTATGTGCATATATATATATATATATATACACACACACATACACATACACATACACACACATATATATATATATATATATATATATATATATATATATATATATGAATAAAATTCCAGGACATTAGAGGGATAATTAGGAAGACAGGTAAGAATGTGGGCAATTTCAGGAAGACAAATGTTTAAAATGCAAATTTCACACTGTATGACAGCCTTTAAAGTTCAGAGATATGTAAGGTTTATTCCCGTGTTTCAAGGCACCGGCTTTAACTAAGACTGGAAAGTAAGCTTTAATCCTAGGAGACCATGAATGCAAGGCTAGGGAGTTTGGCTTTTATTTCAATGGAAATGGATACCCTTGAGGAATTTTTTTTGAAAGACTCAGGAGGACAGCTGTGATGTGTTGAAATACCAGTTACAAGTTTATTACAATATTCTATCCCAAGAATGTAATAAGAAAGGCTTGCCCGGCCGACGTGGCTCAATGGTTGAGCTTCGACCTATGAACCAGGAGGTCTCTGGTTCGATTCCCAGTCAGGGTACATGCCCGGTTGTGGGCTCCAATCCCAGTGTGGATCCTGCAAGAGGCAAGCCAATCAATGATTCTCTCTCATCATCGATGTTTCTATATCTCTCTCTCTCCTTCTCCCCTTCCTCTCTGAAATGAATAAAAACATATTAAAAAAAAAAAAAAGAAAGGCTTGAACTACGAGTAGTGAAGACAGATGCAAGATTTTATAAGCGGACAGTCAGTGGAGCTAGAAAGAAAAAGCAGCCAAAGATAACTTGGTTTCCAGTAGTATCATTCACAAGAGAGACCATCATAAAATGAGTTTGGTTTTGGATTTGCACTTCAGATACCACCTAGATGCAGTGATCCAGGTAGAGATGTCTAGAAGTCACAACCAACTGACTAGAATTTGAAAGTTACCTTCCCAGAGCTGATTAGTTAGCAGAGTGAGTGTGGAGAGAGAATGGAAGAGGACTGCACTCAGGAATAACCACAGTCCTGGGGCAGTGTGTGAAGTTAAGAGGGAAAAGGTAAGAAAGGGTAAGATACAGCCACAAGGAGGTAAGTGGTCAATAATATCAAATGTCAGAGAAATCAAAGAGAGTAAGTACTGAGAAAAAGCTATAAAGATTTATGAACTAAGATCCTGGTGATCTTTCAAAAACCCAGTTCTACCAATAGAATGGTAGAAGTAGAGACAAGAATACAGTTAAGTATTGAGTGAATGAGAAGAAAGTATACATTTGAAAATTTGAGTGCCTATGGGAAAGAGAGGATAGAAACTCAAGGGTATACATTAAGTTATAGGGCTATGACACAGATTTCACAATCACAGTAAGTTTTTAAAAATAAAAGTGCTAAATGTTACACTTCTATTACTTACCTGGCAAAGATGAATTCATACAACTCCAAATTTCAACCTAAAATTGTAATCACCAAAAGGCTTTTATGTAGATAACCAGTTCCTAAATACAACACTTAATTTCTACAGAGATTATGTACAGTTGATTTTATTACGTTTGTGTCTATAACAGTCAATGTTCCAGTACTATATGAGTATCAACCAGCTATATTTATGGGGAAAAAATAAAACAGATGCAAAATATTGCTTGCTCTTTTCCCACCTTCCCATCTAAGAGCACTGAAGATTAGTCTGGTTACTCAAGCTGCTTACTGGAATCACGTTTCTAAGTACAAAGACAAAAGTATAGTGACTAAATGAAAATGTATCAGTCAGAATTGTGTGATCTCCATCTCCCCCATCACATAACCCAAGCTACTGTATCCTATCTAAAGAGACTCACTCATGGCAAGCTCAGATTTTTTTAGCCTGGTTTATGAGCACCTCAAACACTGAGGATGATGACCCAAGCATTAGAGACATTTTAAGTTACATGATTCAGACAGGCAAGCAATACATCTACTGTATACCAGAAAATGGGAAGACAGGAATAATGAAAAATCATACATTTTCCCTTATCACAAATACAAATTTTCAAAGTCAAAATAAATATAAAATTTAGTTAATATAGTTTTCATTAAATTACCAAAATATAATAAGTGCAATTCCAAATTCCAGATAAACTATTATAATAAAATTTAAAGACTACATTTGTATTTAATATTATTTTTTCATATATCAGAGAATAAACAATAAAAATAAAAGATATTTTATCTAGCAATTTGTGTGAAGATCTTTTTAAAGTACCTAGATAAATCTAACATTTTACTTTGACCACAAACCTTCTTCACATTGAAAATTTTGTTAAATCTAAAGGGAACTCATTAGATGACTTCATTTAGATAAAAGCTTCCATAGTTAAGTTAAACAAGACCTACCATTGTTTCGGGGCAATAATCTGGGGCTCGCTGCAACAGATGTTTTAGTCGGGATTCACTTTTTGAGGAGAATATCTATTTGACAAAAGAAAAAAGTTTTTGTGGCATTTTTTCATAAGAAGTAGTAAAATATTATCTTCTGGATTTATCAGTTGTCTAGAATATCTTACTCTTATAAATGAAAAACCTTTGAAAGGATCTCCATTAAAATGACATTTTTTAAAAGGTTGGTTAATTTGGCAAAGAAAATGCAAATATAGCAAGTCTAGACCCTATTTCCCAATGACCAAAAATAGAGAAATTCAGGCTACCAAACTGTAGCCTGGGAGAAAAAAGAAGAAAACAAAAGAAAAACCCCCAATAAATTTATTCTAAACTGTTCTACAAACTGCTTAAGTCAACTGACCACAATGAAAAATACACTACCTTATATTGATATTGGTGAAGAATAAATTTGTGAATAGCATTATGGCATAAACTTCTCTGCAAAGTGCCATAAAATAGAAACAAAACTGTTTTTTAATATAGATGCTGAGGAGTTGACAGTTCACTCACAAGGCTACCTGGCTCACTTCCAAACAGAACTTCAGTTAATGAAATTAACTCTTTGATGTCTCAGTAAATTATAAATCATCATGTATATCAGACAGACCTTCATGGTTACAGTTAAGACTATAAAATCCATAAATGCTAAGGACAGTGAAAAAAGATTTATCTCCAGTTAGTTTTAGAAGCCTTTTCCTCCCAAACTACTAACTATCTCTCTCTCTATATATATAAAAGGCTAATATGCTAAGTGTCCATCCAACCGGTTGCTATGATGTGCACTGACCACCAGGGGCAGATGCTCAATGCAGGAGCTGCTGTGATGTGCACTGGCTATTTACAGAGAAACGGCACTGCGGATCTGGCGCCCAAAGAGCAACACTCGGCTTCCCCCAAGTGGGACACAGGCCCCGCCACCACCCCGGAGTGACATCCCACCAAATTGCAGCCGATGCTGCCAAGATCCCATGGTGCAAAACGCGGTCCACAGCCCAGCCCAGCCTGGAAACAGTGGCTGTGGGTGCCGGGTAATGATGTTACATAGTAATAACGCCTGGCTTCCTCTCCCTAGCGACTAGCCTCCTTGGAGTTTCTTTAGCCCAGGAACACGACTTGCTTTATAGCCATGTGCAAACATTTTACACTTTAACCAAATGTCTGTGAAGCGTTTTCCCGTGCCTCATCTCATTTGATCCTCACAGAAGTCCTGGAGTAGGTAGATAGGAGACTTGGTGGAATCCTATTTTCTTTTCATTAGCTGGAAAATGGAGAGTTAGAAAGCTTAGAAACTTGACCTGACTGAAAAGAAGAAATGGTGGACCTTGAAAATGACTTCAGGTTCTCTCACTGCACAAAATATAGTCAAACACTGCCACAGTTAAATATTTTACCCTTTGTTCTTCCTGTGTCTACAATATAATCTGCTTTGTGTCGATATTTACTGCTGTGCTGCTGACAATTACCTAAAAGAGAAGTTGGGGTGCTTCACTGGGCTGGAAAAAGTTTAGCTAAATCAGAAAGCAGGTCTAATTAAGCAAGTTTATTCTATAGCTATAAAAAGCTAAGTTGACTCGTGCATGTGCGATACATATAAAGCTCTCACTGGCGCCAATCGCATGCGTGTGTTTCGACCTATCATTGTCGATCGTGAATTTACTTGATACTTATAGAGAAAGGGCGAATAGTGGTATTAAAATATTTGTTCTAATTAATTTCCTCTCAATGTGCACGAATTCATGCACTGGGCCACTAGTAATTAATAAGTGAAGATAGCTAGAATATCACCATTTTGCAACCCCTAGTGAGTTAATGCATTTAGGCGATTATCAATAATGACTGATAATATTATAAAAAAAGACAACCAGATACAATACTATTTACGAGGAAGACTTAACAAATAAAACCTAACCTGAATCTGGTCAAGCCTCTGGATCTGTTTCATAAGGTAGCTGCTAGCCACGTGTAGTTATTTAAATTTTAAGTAAAATCATTACAATTAAATAAAATTAAAAATTCAGTTTCTCAGTCTCTTTAATCATATTTCAAGTGTTCACTTGGCACATGTGGCTAGAGACTACTGAACTGGATCACAGATATAGAATATTTTCATTACTGTATAAATTTCTATTGAATAGCTCTACTCTAAAATCTACCTAGTAATTGCTAAGAAATATAGAGAAAAGAGGAACAGGTTAAAACCATGGGGATGTGAACAACATAATTCAGACCATGGGAAACATTACAGAATAAATGACCATATTTGTTCATCAAATTGTAAGAAGAAACCCATATATCAAAAGAAAAGATATATAACCAAAAGATATATAACCAATATATTTCACTTGGATTCTGATTCAAATTAAAAATAAAATTATGAAACAATAAACTTGAAAAATAACTAGATATTTGTATTTATACAAATTGAAAATTTATAGATCAAATAATATGACAACTGGGATTTGTTTCAATATAAACTTGTCTCAATATAATTGGGGGTGGAGAAGTGGATGGGTATATAAATGAAACACAACTAGCCTTGACTTAATAATGCTGAAGCTGAATATGGGAGTTTATTTTATATATATATATATATATATATATATATATATATATATACACACACACACACACACACACACACACACACACACACATATATATATATATAAAATTTTTTGTTGATTTCAGAGAGGAAGGGAGAGGGGGAGAGAGAGAGAAACATCAACTATGAGAGAGAATCATTGATCAGCTGCCTCCTGCACATCCACACTGGGAATTGAGCCCACAACCTGGGCATGTGCCATGACATGACCTCCTGGTTCATAGGTCAACACTCAACCACTGAGCCACACCAGCTTGGGGGGGTTATTATATCTTCATTTACCTTTGTGTGTATGTATGTGTATATATACACTGAGTGGCCAGATTATTATGATCTCTGAACGCATAATAATCTGGCCACTCAGTGTGTGTGTGTGTGTGTGTGTGTGTGTGTGTGTGTGTATATTAGAGGCCCGGTGCATGAATTCGTGCATGGGTGGGATCCAGCCAGCCTGGCCAGGGGGAGGGGACATGGGCAGTTGGCCGGCCTGCCTGCTGGTCGAATTCCTAGTCGAGGGGACAATTTGCATATTAGCCTTTTATTATATAGGATATACACTGAGTGGCCAGATTATTATGCGTTCAGAGATCATAATAATCTGGCCACTCACTGTGTGTGTGTGTGTGTGTGTGTGTGTGTGTGTGTGTGTGTATAATTTATATATATATTTCCCATGATAAAAAGATAAAAAAGAAGAAAGAAATAAATGAAAAAGGAAAGACAATCAAAGGCAAGAAGAATAAAAACAGGTAGAAAGAAAGAAGTAAGCATATGACATTGGTAGTGGAATGGGAAGAAGTACAGAGAAAGCTATGCTTTCACTCATCCTCTTTTGCCTCAACTTTTTTTTTTTTTTCCTGAAGCTGACTGGCATAGGAACTGACCAATGAGAAACAAAGGTGGGTGCTTTGGGGAGCCAATGGTGGCCTAGGAGGTGGAGCTTTTGATGCTTACTGGCATAGGAACCAACCAATGAGAACCAAATCTGGGTGCTGTGGGGAGCCAATGGCTGCCTAGGAGGTGGAGCTTTTGACACTGACTGGCATTGAAACCGACCAATGAGAACCAAATCTGGGTGCTGTGGGGAGACAATGGCTGCCTAGAAGATGAAGCTTTTGACGCTGGCATAGGAACGGACCAATCAGAACCAAATTGGCCAGCAGAGGAGGGCAGTTGGGGGAGACATCAGGCCTGCAGGAGAGGGCAGTTAGGGGTGATCAGGCTGGCAGGCAGAAGCAGTTAGGGGCAATCAGGCAGGCAGGCAGGTGAACAGTTAGGAGCCAGTGGTCCCAGATTGTGAGAGGGATGTCTGACTGCTGGTCTAGGCCCGATCCCTGCTCTTTTGCCTCAACTTTATCTCCTCACAAAACAGAAACAAACAAACAAACAAGCAAACAAAGCAAAAAACCTACAATACTTGAAACAGTTTAGAACAGCAGAAAGAACAATGTACTGAGTGACCTACTTGGCCTCAGCCTGGTGGCTAAGAGCATGGACTTAGTAATCAAACACACTTGGATTTGAGCCCCTGGTCCTCTAGTTATTTCCTTAGAGATCTCGGCAAGTTATTTAACTTTCCCATACCTTAGTTTCCTCATCTATAAAATGCAGACAATAATATTATCTCCCTCAAGGACTTAGTGTGAGAATTAAATGAAATAGTGCATGTAAAGAACCTGGCACACAGGAAAAAATACTTTTAAAAAAAATTTGTTCCCTGGGTTTCAGATTTTTGAATAGCTAACAAGCAAAATTAAGAAGTTAGACAATCGTCCTGGCCAGTGTGGCTAAGTTGGTTGAAGCGTTGTCCTACACATTGAAAGGGGGAGGATTCGATTCCTGGTCAGGGCACATACCCAGGTTGTGGGTTTGATCCCTGGTTGACAACTGATGGTTGTTTCTCTCTCTCCCTTCCACTCTCTAAAATCAATAAAAAACATATACTTTGGTAAGGATTAAAAAAAAAAAAAAAAGGTAATCTATCAGGTCACTCTTGTCTCCAAAATTATAAAGTAGATTATAGTTAACCAAGAAAGATAGTTCTTAGGAATATAAATAACTAAGATAACTTATTAGAAATGTAAATAACTAATAATAATATTAGGAATATAAGTAAGTTAAATAACTAATTTAGCTTAAAGAAGGCAGCATATACATATTTTTAGATAAGGTAGACTTGAACAGAAGCAGTTATTTTTCTCACTAAACTGATCATCACACTTAAGAAAGATGCATACTTACCCAGTTTATCAGAATACGTACTATGATTACACAAATCATTTAAGAGTAATCAAACACACTTGGGTTTGAGCCCCTGGTCCTCTAGTTATTTCCTTAGTTTGAAAAAATGTATTGTGTGTATATTGTGTGTTTAAGAGCAAATAACTTAATAACTAAAACTGTACCCCATTCAAGGCAGAAATAATCAGATCGTAGAGCTTACAATCCTGATCTTGAGAGGTTTTTACCTCATACTTATCTCTTCTCTCTGTCATAACTCATTTAGTTTTGTCTTCAAACAAGCAAAGACTCGCTTCTTGAAACAAATCTTAATTTCCTGCACTGACTTACTGACTTCCCCAAATAATATCCTAACTTTTCCTTTCATTGCATCCATGTCTTCACCAAACAACTTGCACACATTCACTGATCAACTTCCTTAAGCAATGGTATATGAGTACAACAAAGATGAATAAAACAGGTTACAATCTCTATATTCAAAGAATTTATAACAGTTGGAAAGATATATATATATATATATATATATATATATATATATATATATATATGTAATACATTTTTTCAAACTTGAAATATTACATAATAAATTTAAATGTAAAAAAAGGTTTTAAATCTCTGCACTATGACTTTTGAGCCCCACCACTCCAGTCAGTCAATCTAGAAATATTTATTGAGAGTTCTTCATGTGAGGCACCAGTCTAAGCAGTGAGTGAGGGATTCAGCATAAACAAAGCAAACAAAATCCCTTCTCTAGAGTATCTCTCCTAACAGTCTTCTTTTAAAAATTAAGGGCCTTTTCTCAGATCACAAACTCCTTGACATCGAATACCTTCTTTCATTGACTATTATAAAACACCAGCCCTGACTTATCTAAATTCAAATTCTAAAGTTTTAATTCCAAATTTCCAACTGTCTTCACACAGCGGTTTTCACTGATAATTCAGCAACTCACCTTCCTCCCCAAACCAAAATGTTCCCAACCTCCCAAAACCGTCAGGGATACTACCATTCACTCCAACTTAAAACCTAAATGTCATCAAGACTCCATCCTTTCTTCATTCTCTACTGAAGAAATAATTATTCCTTACTCCAGGTATTTCCTTTCATTTTGAGTAAGCTCTGCTAGTTTTAGCAGCCTGGCTTCTCTCCATGTGAGAGAAGGCTCACTCACTCACACCTACAAGTGATTGTGAAGACTGACTAGCTGACTGACTTACCGACTGTTGAGTTTGGTAGGAGAAAGTGAACATATGTAACTCAGACCTTACTTCTCCTCATCTGGGAGTAAATCTAATTCTGCAGTTTAGTGTACTTGGAGATAAAAGTTACATTTAACATTTGTGTAACTAGTAATAAGAGCAATATCTAGGGTCCAATTTGCCTTATTTCTTTGCCTAATTTCTCAATTAAAGTGAAACTAGGTCAGGGAAGAATGTTCTATAGTAGGGTAACTATAGTATTCATTTAATTTACTAAGTTATAGAATTTCTAACATTTCTGAGTTTAAGAAATTAGAATTTGCCTGTTGCAGGTGGCTCATAAAAATCATTCACCCTATTAGAACACGTAGTGGGAAAAAACAACAAGAAGAAACAAAGCAAAAAGTCAGGAAAGCAGTGTTTTCAAAAGTAACAGAGCTTCTTTAAAAACTCCCTTATGGTGACAGCATCAAAGGGCCATTTTTGCTTTTAAAAGCTATTTTTCTGGGAATAGGTTTGTAGAAAACTTAATCTGCTGTAGTGTTGCAACATGAATTCTGAGGCAGCTATTTAGATAAGCCGAGTCACATACTTGTTTTATAATTAGGAAGTATCTTGCAAAATCTTTCTAAATTCACAATATTGTTTGAGAGTACTTTTAATCCCAGTTAGATAGCTTTCTTGTTTTTAGGCAGTGACAAAATCCAGATAATTACTTGAGAATTCAAAAAGATGATTGAGGCCATTACTTTTCAAGCACTAAGGCTAGAACTACACAACCAAGACGATGAAAGAAAGGGAAGACTTTAAGACTTTAGGTATTGTTTCAGTAGAACTTGCCTGAAAAGGCTCAACAAGAAAAATTTAAACCTACAGAAAAGTTTCAAAAGTAGTACAGTGAACATCCAGTCTTCATCTAGATTGGCCCACTATTTTGCAACATATGGTTTAACTTTCTGCATAAACACATTATTATTACTATTATTTTGATGAAATGTTTTAGAATTCATTGCAGACACATTATTCATTCCTAAATTCCAGCATGTATCCTTTAAGAACAAGGACACCATCCTACCTGGCCACAATACAATCACCAAATTCAGGATCAGAGCAAGCACTGATCCAATATTATTACAGTCTGTGTTCAAATTTCACCAATTTATCCCAATAATGTTCTTTTAATTCCAGGATCCAATCCAGGATCATGCATTGCATTCAGTTATGTAACTATAAACAATTACATAACTAATACCCTCTAGAATTATTATGTAAGCTTACCTGTTCACATACATCATGGCACATTTGGTTATCCTTGGAATGATCACAACACAATGCACCTAGGAAGAAAAAATAAATACCCAAAGTTGTCCACTTTAAATAAACAAGATAGTTAAGCTAAAATGAATAGTTACAACAAAAAATTTATTCAACTGGTTATTATTCATTTTAATTCAACAAAACTTTACTGTGTATCTAGCAGAAGCCAAGGACAATGCTCGGTTGGTTCTTGCCCTCAAAAAGCTTGTAGTCTCATAGAGAGACTGTCATGTAATAATAGCTAATGTACTGTGTACTTTCCATGTGCCAGAATTTTACTAAGTTTGCTTTATGCAGTATCTTATTCAATGCTTACAATTGCCCTATGGACTCTATTCTATTACTATACTTATAATGTAAGGTTAAATTAAAAAGAAAAAAAGAGTGAATTTTGTTTTGGACATGTTAAATTTAAGGTTCCTACAGGACATCCAGATAGAAATTCCAGTAAAGTCAGAAATCCAAGTCTGGATTGCAGGTAAAGCCAAGTCTAAAGATCCAAATTTAGAAACAGCATAAAGAAGGTATATGGAAATTAGTGATATTGCCTAAGGAGAGTTTCTAGTGAGAAGTGAACAACAGCATCAAATTCTAAAGAACAGCAATATCTGAGACATGGGAAGAAACAAAGACAGAGATTGAAATGGAAGAGTTAGAACGGTAGCAAGAAAGTGGCATCACAGAAGAGGGACTAGCTAGGCAGTGATGGCGAACCTATGACACGCGTGTCAGCGAACCTATGACACGCGTGTCAGCACTGACACACGTAGCCATTTCTGATGACACGCGGCCGCTGAGGCGGCCGCATGCCGAGGATGAAACATTTGCGAAATAATGCTTTTTCCTCAAAGTGACACACTACCCGAGTTATGCTCAGTTTTTTGGCGAAGTTTGACACACCAAGCTCAAAAGGTTGCCCATCACTGAGCTAGTGTCATACACCAGAACAGTCAGGTTAGAATGAAGACAAAAAAAGAAACGGGTTTACTAATTACGAGGACACTTAGTGACCACAATGTACTTTCTGTGGACTTGGTAGAAGTGAATGATATTAAGAAGTAAACCAGAGATGAGGAAGTATAAACAGCAAATAAAGTTAGCTCTCGAGAAGTCTAGCACTAATGGAAGGGAAAAAGAGAGTGGTAGTTATACGAGGATACAGGATCAAGGGAAGATTTTCCCATTTTTTTAGACTGGCCTTTGTCCATGGTTCTGGGGAAACTCTAAACCCCTGGAATTTCCTGAGTAATAGGAATGCCTCTGTTATGTTTATGAAGTGACCCAAGGTCTCACCTAGATATTTTCAGGTACAGAAAGGTCAGCCACGTGATAAGAGAATTGCTTTGATCCTCAGGATATCACCTCGATCTCTCAACCTCCAGCAGGACAGGGGAACTGAAGATTGAGTTCAACCACATGGCCAATAATTCAATTCATCATCTATGTGACGGAATCCTAATAAAATCTCTAGATACCAAAGCTCAGTGAACCTCTCCTGGCTGGTGAAGACACTGATGTGCCAGGAGGATGATGCACACTGATTCCATGAGGAAAGGACACAGAAGCTCTGCATTTCCTCCCAGACTTGACCATGAATGTTTCTTCATTTGATTGGTCCTCCTGATTTGTATCCTTTATAATAAAACTGTAATCATAATTATAGCACTTCCCTGAGTTCTACAAATCATTGCAGTGAATTATTCATTCTGAGGGTGTCATGGTAAATCTGGATTTATAGCCAGCTGGTCAGAAGTGTGGGTGGCCTGAGGACCCCCAAAGTGTGGCTGGTGTCTGAAGTAAGAGCAGTCTTGTTGAGGCTCATGCCCTTTAACTTGTATGGTCTGTTCTAACTCTGGGTGGTCAGTGCAGAATTGAATTGCTGTATACCCAGTTGATGTATACCCATAATATAGGATGTGGGTTGTATTTGGACTAGGGATACAATAATGAATAAATATTATGCTCTCTGGTTACAGTCTGATGGTAGAACAAAGTCTAGACAAGAGGAAAGGATGAAAGGGCACTCATAAATCAAGAGGGAAATTGACAGCCTCCATTTTCTCAGTGAAATAGTGATTAGGTCTAAAAACAAAAAGGGTTGAGATGGGGTTGGAGGCTTGGACTGAAATCGTAGAGGTCTGGAACAGCCACTCTGAAGAACAGAGAAAGAAGGTATATAAATATGTTTCTCAAACTTGTGTTCTATTAAACACTGTTTCATGAGTTGTTATTATCTATCCCTCAAGAGAAAAAGTTCCATATACAAATAAATTTGGGAATGATAAAGAGAATTCTTCACTGCAGGACTTCACGAATACTTTAAAATGCTAATATTCATCATTAATCTCCTATAAAGGGACCTAAGTAGACTGATTTCTCATAGCACAGACTTTTTTGATGCCACTTACTAACATTTCAGAGTGTCAATTTGAGAAATATCTAATTAGAGAAAAGACAAAATGTTGCTGAACAGCATTATGGGCCCAGAGAAATTCATAAATTGGCTATAGAGATAATCAGGAGGGGCATGTTACTATTCTAGAGCAGTGATTTTCAACCTTCTTCATCTAATGGCACACATAAACTAATTACTAAAATCCTGTGGCACACACCAAAAATTTATATTTTGCTGATCTGAAAAAAATGGCACAATTTTTTAAAGATTTAAAAAAATTTATTATTAGAGAGAGAGGAAGGAAGAGGGAGAGAGAAATATCAATGTGAGAGGAACATCAATCAGCTGCCTCCTGCATGTCCCCTACCAAGAATGGAGCCCACAACTCAGACATTTGCTCTGACCAGGAATCTAACTGGCAACCCTTCCGTGCACAGGATAATGCCCAACCAACTGAACCACACAGGCCAGGATGGCATAA
Organism: Cnephaeus nilssonii; assembly: GCF_951640355.1. Taxonomy (NCBI): domain Eukaryota; kingdom Metazoa; phylum Chordata; class Mammalia; order Chiroptera; family Vespertilionidae; genus Cnephaeus; species Cnephaeus nilssonii. The sequence continues at coordinate 28,834,731 of NC_137085.1, forward strand.
TTTTGATTCATTCACAACTATTGTGTTGGCTGTTGTCATTTTTTAATTTGACAATCAAAGGGAAAAGAGGTCGGTGCCCTGACTAAATAGTCAGGTATTGCACTTTTTTAAAGTATTTTTTTTCATTCATTTCAGAGAGGAAGGGAGAGGGAGAGATAGAAACATCAATGATGAGAGGGAATCATTGATCGGCTGCCTCCTGCATGCCCCCCTACTGGGGATTGAGCCCACAACCCGGGCATGTGCCCTTGACCGGAATCGAACCCTGACCTCCTGATTCATAGGTCGATGCTCAACCACTGAGCTACGCTGGCCAGGCAGGTATTGCATATTTTAAAAATTCTTATGGCATGCCAGTGTGCCTGCTGTGGGACACTAAACTGAACATCGATGCTCTAACACAAAGGTCACATGAGGGCAGAAAATCCAGCTGATCATGAGCAACGATACATAGTTCATAACATATGGTCACAATAAGTAGAGGCTTAGCAAAAAGTAAACAATCAGGCAGACAAGAGTCTGATTTGGGCCTCGGAATTTCTGGAAAAGTTTCTTAGAGCAAAGGTCCAAAGAACAGAAACACAAAATGTATTATAATTAAAACTTCAATAACAATGGAAGGTTTTATTTAAAATATAAATATAAAAAGCCTATTTTTTCCTATTTAAAGGTGAAGGTGAAATTTATAGTGGAGTGAGACCCCTCCCGGCCGAGTTAAAATTTTGAAATAACTCTTTTTTTTTTTTTTTCCATTAAGAAAATAAGAAAAGGCCTGACCAGGTGGCTCAGTTGGTTGGAGCGTTGTCCTGTACATCAAAAAGTTGCGGGTTCGATTATCAGTCAGGACACATACCTAGGTTGCTGGTTCAGTCCCTGGTCGGAGTGCAGATGGGAGACAACTGATCAATGTTTCTCTCTCACATCCCCCGCTTCCTCTCTCTCTAAAATCAATAAAATATTTCCTCAGTTGAGGATTTAAAAAAATGACCTATGCTCTCACTGTCCTGCTAGAACCTATGTTAACATTTTGACACATTTTCTTTTAGTCTTTCCAAATGCCTGATATTTCTGACAAAATGGGATTAAAGAGGTCAGCCTGAAGTCTTCTGGCAACAACTCCCTTCCCCCTCACAACCAAGCATTCCTCTATAATAGTACATTTCCTCCCTGGAGAATACTGCCACCCTCCCTCGAACAGGCTAGGGAACCTAATGCTCCATCACATTTTCCACATTCTAGTCTTAACTTTAACCATTACTATGTTGGTACACATGTTTCTTCCTCTGGGACAACAAAAGGTTGTTAGAATCTTTAATAACGCATATTTTTCAAGAAATAAATGTCTACAAATAGGCATCAATTCATATGTCTTCATTAAGAACGGGGAGAAGGGTTTCAAATGCAATTATGTGGCAATTAAAGTTCTTTGTGTTTTTTAGAGCTATTAAATGGATTAATTGGGTCAGTCAACTATTATAGTGCCCCAAACTCTCCAAGGACTAATGTTTTATACAAAAGACAATGAATTCTAGAAATTTGTGTTTATTATTTGATTCTAATCTAATTTCTTGTTCTTTAAGAAAAACTCTTATTCTCATAAAATGGAATTGAATAAAGGTAAATTAGTTCAAAATAAAAATTGATATTGACATAATAAAAATAGTGTTATTCTCATTAAAGACATAAGAATGAATGTTTTATTTTGCATTCTTATTCCAAGTCTGTAATTATAAAATTAATAAAGATAAAAAACTGATACTAAAGGCCATGTATCTTGCGTTTAAGAAGGTATTAGTGTACCCCAGAACTATGCAAGCCGAATTATCCAATAATTAGAAACATCAAGGTTTGGCTGCTGGTTTGGGCCACATGTGTACTAAAGATAGGCAAGTAAGCAGGAAGCACATGCTCCAGCCACAAGGGAAAAATGCAACTTCTAAGACCAACCAGCATTTAAAAAAATAAATACACACCCTAATTTAAACTAAAATATTCATAGAATTATAGGATTTTTGAAGTTAAAATATTCATAGAATTACAGGATTTGCCACAGAAACCTCTCAAAAGCTATAATTCAATTTGGTTAATGAAAAGCCATTCTTGTTTTCTTTTCTAAAGAAAATAAAGATTTTCTCTAATTAATGCCTTCCTAAAAAATTACTAAAACAGAACATATGTATCCCAAACTATTGATGGGGAAAAACTAAATCTGAGCTGATACTGGAAAAAGGTCATTCTAAATAAAAAAGACATGTTAATAAAAAATCTGTTCTTACTTTTAGTCAAATCTTTATTTCTAAAACAGTCTGGAAATGGACAATCACTTTTAAAATGTTTAAATGACAACTGCAACTTTAATTTATAAATGAATTGTTGCATTTACCCCTTTAATATACATGTTTGTGTGTGTGAATATATATATATATATATATATATATATATATATATCCCATCTAATAAAAGAGTAATATGCAAATTGACCATCACTCCAACACACAAGCTGGCTGCCCCCATGTGGACACAAGATGGCCACCACAAGATGGCCAGCAGGGGAGGGCAGTTGGGAGGGACCAGGCCTGCAAGGGAGGGCAGTTGGGGGCTATCAAGCCTGCAGGGCAGGGCAGTTAGGGATGACCAGGCTGGCAGAGGAGGGAAGTTGGGGGCAACCAGGCCTGCAGGGGAGGGCAGTTAGGGGTGACCAGGCCTGCAGGGGAGGGCAGTTAGGGGTGACGAGGACTGCAGAGGAGGGCAGTTAGGGGCAATTAGGCTGGCAGGGGAGCAGTTAGGCATCAATCAGGCTGGCAGGGGAGTGGTTAGGGGATGATCAGGCTGGCAGGCAGAAGCGGTTAGGGGCAATCAGGAAGGCAGGCAGGTGAGCAGTTGGGAGCCAGCAGTCCTGGATTGTGAGAGGGATGTCCCAGATTGGAGAGGGTGCAGGCTGGGCTGAGGGACACTCCCCTCCCCCGTGCAGGAATTTCGTGCACTGGGCCTCTAGTGTGTATGATGTGTGTGTGTGTGTGTGTGTGTGTACACACACACACACACACACACACACACACACTCTATATCAACAGCCAATGAAGAACCAAACAGTAAAAACAGTAAAATGATTATCCATATACCCAACCACCTGGATTCAATATTACTAACATCTTATCATCTTGTTATACTGCTTTACCTATCTATCTGGACAGATATATATTTTCTATTTCTTTCTGAATCACTTGCAAGATACAGATAACCTTCTCCATTGCTTGCCTCATATTGCACTGCTGCAAAAACCAATTATATTCATTTAATTCTATTACTGATATGACTGCTAGATTATTATTATTTTTTTGTTAATCCTCACCCAAGGATATTTTTTCCATTGACTTTTTTAGGGAGAGTAGAAGAGAGAGGGAAAGACAGAGAGAAACAACAATGTGAGAGAAACACATCAATTGGTTGCCTCCTGCATGAGCCCCAACAAGGGCCCAGGCCGGGGAGGAGCCTGCAGCCAAGGTACATGCCCTTGAGCAGAATCAAACCCAGGACCCTTTGGTCCACAGGCCGATGCTCTATCCACCAAACCAAACCAGCTAGGGCCAGATTAATTTTTTAATAGACTGGTCATAATATTACTCTTCTAATCAAGAGCCTATAATGGCTTCCTGCTATTCTAATTCTAAATTTTGCAAATCTTCTAACCTTTCCTGCCCTGACATTCCATTATTTTTTAACAAGGAAAGCCTACATTTACCTTGAACACAGCTTTCTGCCTGAAATGCTCAAGTGCCCTCTCCTGCTGACCTATCCTAGTAAGCCTTTCTTTCCAACAACTCCAAGCCATGTTGTTGTTTTTGTGTTTTTTTTTTACTTTGTTTTCTTGGCTATTTAAATCCCTACTATTCTAGTCAGGACTGGAAACTTTAACTTAACTCTTCTCTCATCATTTCATGTTTGTACTTATGGTATCCCCAGACTAGCTGTAAACTTCTTGTACCCATTTAGCACAGTGCTCAGCTCAAAAATTTTTATTCATTGGTTACTGAGTAATACCTTTCTACTTATAAAATGCCTTTGTATCAGGGAAAAAAAAGCACAAAAAGTTGTATTTCCCTCATTGTACCATTTCAGTACCACATTTCATATAGTCACCAACCCATAATTTAACAAACATGAGTTTCTGGCCTAGGTCAAAAGATAAATTGATCCCAATCATATACTTAGGCACAGAGGTATGCAACCAGTTGGTGGTGGACTCTGCAGCTATAAGGTCAAGAAGAGATGGGTGGGGAAAATTGAAGTTTCATGGTGGTACAGTTAAAAGAGGAAGCTGGTTGGTGGAGAGTAGGAAATACAAGAGATGGACGAGAGAGAACCAATCAGAGGTAGAGAGAGACTGTCTCCAAAAGCAGTCTTGATTCCTGGCAGCCTTCTAGTTTCCAAAACAGTCTCTGAGATTGTGTTGTGCTGAATTTCCTACCCTTGGATTTCTATGTGCTCCCCTCTTAGAGGCCACATAACCCCCTAATCCTGAGCCGCCTTGGTTTCTGTTCCTAAGGACAGCACCTTCATGTCTTCAGATCTTGGTTCTGAACTTTTACCTTCTAAAAGAGACCTCTCATCATCACTATGTAAAGAACCACTCTCCCTCTACTCTCAGAATTCTCTTGTTATCATCTGGTTTCCTTCATAGCATACTTATCACTACTAGAAATCATCTTATTTATCTGTTTATTGTCTATCTCTCCGCTACTAGAGTGTAAGCTCCTCAAGAACATCAATCTTACACCTAGAAGAGTACCTGACATATAGTAAGCAGTAAGCACTCAATAAATATATTTTGAATAAACACCTCTAGTATCTGTTTTGTACTTTTAAAACCCACATTTTTAATATATAAAAACCACCTCCTGACATTATTCTACTTTTCTCCATTAAGTGGCACATGGTGGAAAGTACGATTAATGAAAGGTTGCTTAAATCTATGGATATAAGACAGGAAGTTTTAGCAGTATACCAGAGTAAACTGTCATATCTGGTCTATCACCAACTCTAGCTCTTTCTGCAGTGTGTGGGCCAAGATACTTCTTTGGAAATAAAATCTGCTTCTTATTACTTTCCTCCAGATAGGCGTTTGCTTTTTCTAACTTAAAATTTATTACATTGTTTTTCAGGATTCTGGGTTGACTATTACATAATTCCTCAAATGTCAACTTATTGAAACCTAGCCTGTAATTTCCCTCTTTCCCTCTTTTGTTCTATAACAAAACATCTTAAACAGAAACAGAGCTATTATCAGGAGCATGACAGATCCACTGCATTTTAAGGTCCCATCCCATCCTTCAAAGGGAACACTAGAAGTGTGTGTTGGGGTGCGGGAGGGGGGTAAGGGGGAGGACAGAGGTGGAAGGAAAGTGTACTGGAATAGGAAGCGTGGCATTACTCCAATGTAGAAGGTGTGGTCAAACTTCCCAAGAGATGATAATCATTGAGCAAGTAATATCACTCCCTCACCTTCACACCCTCCCCAGAATAGGAATGAAAATCTGTGTCAGAACAGATAAGACTTGTAAAATCTTATACCAGAGTTAACAGGCATATCCAATCTTGAACGGGGAAAGGACAGGGGAAAGAGCAGGAATACAAGCTCAGCCTTCACTGAAATACAATTTAATACTGTGTTCTCAACTTTTGCTTAGGATTGAAGAACATTTTCTACACTTTCTGCAGATACACAGAGGAAGCTTTTGTCCATTGTAGTACTCAATGGCCTTTATGTAAAGAAACAGGTAATAAATGTTTCCTAGAATTTAGTACAAGGGACAAATCTCACATTTAGATCAAACTGAAATTTTTCTTTTTAATCAAACAATGCAAACTCTATGCTGTCATGGACTTTTAGAGCTGGAAGGGCCTTTAGAAATCACCTAGCCCAGGTGCTAGGAAGAAAAAAGAGTTCTAGAAGCAAACAAGTTTTTATATTTCTACTAGAGGCCCGGTGCACGAAATTCATGCACTAGGGTGGGGGGGAGTCCCTCAGCCTGGCCTGTGCCCTCTTGAAGTCCAGGATCCCTCTCGCAGTCTTGGACCCCTTGCTGCTCCTAGCACTGCCAGGGAGGCAGGAGACATTCCCACCACCACCACTGCCACGCTCGCCAGCCATGAGCCTGGCTTCTGGCTTCTGGTTGAGCAGCGCTCCCCCTGTGGGAGCTCATTGACCTCTGGGGGCAGCTCCTGCGTTAAGCGTCTGCCCCCTGGTGGTCAGTGTGCATCATAACGACCAGTCCTTCCGCTGGTTGCTCTGCTGTTTGGTCGATTTGCATATTAGGGTTTTATTATATAGGAGGATAATAATTTGATTGATATAAATCATGATAAATTGATTAAACAAGGCCATTAGACTGAGGTGGCTTTACTGCTTTCCTTAATAGCCTACCTAAGCAATCCAAAACCTAACCTTATAATACCTCAAGGCTAAGGAATTGAAACCTAAGGACAATCAATCACAAACAGCCACCTAGGCTTTCCTGAATAAGGTATCCACTTAAACTATTGCCAAACAAATAATTTCTTTTCTTTGCTTCCACCTCTTCTCTATGAAAGTATTTCCCCTGAGCTCCTGTCATGTCCTGTTTAGTGCTGCCCATTTGAATCATTTGTTGCTCAAATGAACTCTTAAATTTTTAATGTCTCACTTTATATATTAACAATCACATAATACAAAAATCCTCCTTTTAAAGTGTAAATTAAGTTGTTTTTAGTCTATTCATGGAGTTGGGCAACTATCACCACAATCTAACTTTAGAACACTTTCATCACCCTAAAGAAAACCCCATATCCATTAGCACTCATTTCCCCATTCCCCCAGCAAACAAGTTTCTTTACCACAGAAATCCCTGGACCCTTTCATGGGATTCTAACAAGCTTTTTGAATTTATAAGAAAGGGGGTACAATGTGCAGTGTTACTCAAACTCATTTAATAGCTAACATCTTGGTGCTTACTATATGCTATTCTAAATGCTTTTCAGGTATTACCTCAATTCCCACACCAAAAATGTATTACATAAATAGCTATATATATATATATATATATATATATATATATATATATATATATAAAATGTGGATATTAAAGAACAAAAAGACTGAGGCTAAGTAACCTGTTCAAGTATTCTTAACTACTTCACTCTACTATCAACCACAGAACCAATTAGTTGTGAGATGAGAATGAACCATGCTCCATAACTTTGGAAATGCTTTAGTTCGGTATCTTTAATTTAATGAGACAAACGAGGCCCAGAAAGGTAAGCTGATTTAGCAAGAACACAAAGCATTTTCTCTTTCTCTCCCCTATGATTTCCATCTAATTGACAGCTAAATTTAGAACCCAATGCAATGAACTAATCCCAGGTTCCTGACATAATTCTCTCCCTTCTTTAAAGATTTTCTTGCAACCCCCCCCCCAAAAAAAACAAACAAACAAACAAAAAAACACAACCCCACAAAGGTTTAACAGGCGTCCTCAAACTACTGTCCTCAAACTACTGTCGGGGCTGATGTTGCTCGTTCTGGATGTACGCTCTCGCGGTGAGCAATGCCCTGCTCCATCACTTTTGCATGTCTGGTGCCTAGTTGGAGGGTCAGTCAGTCTTCCTCCACCCGAGGTGGAGGTCAGCTCTCTCCCTCCGTGCACCCACAGCCCTTCATCTTCTCTGGACACCCCTGCCTTGAATTCCACAGCTTGCGTCCTGTTGTATGTACCCCACTTTCTAGCCAGAGAATTACTGGAGGGCAAGTGTTCGCATCAACTCCAAGCCCAGCAAAGGAGGCTCAGTAAGCACCGAACACTTTCCCATCCACTTTTGGTTCAGTTCCTCCGGAGCACACCCAGAACTCCGCTCAAGCCTGCCAGCCCCCAGAGCGCGAGGCCGGCTGACGTTTCAGCGTCCCCAGTCGGAGCCCGGCGCCGGCCCGGACACGGCGCGCCGCAGCGCGGTCGGACTGAAGGCTTGGCCCCTTCTCTTCTGGGACTTGGAACCCGCAGCCGTGGGGCCCGTCCCCGCTCGCCGCCCGAGGTCTGCCGTTCGAAACCCGGCGAGGGTCCAGTAACAATAACGGGTCAGGGCGGCGGTGGGCTGGCCGCACCTCCCAAACCCATCCAACCCTCGCGACGATCCTCGGCGAAGGCATTGCCCCCTTTCGGGACAGAGACCCGACCGAGCCTGGCGAGGAGACGAGGGGCGAACTGGAGTCCCCGGTCCGGTGGGTGACAGAGCAAGGCCTCGAACCTGGGTCCCCGCTCCCAGCTCAGCTGACCTTTGGGGCGGGGAGAGCGAGGGTGGAGAGGGGTCCTCGCTCGTCCCGCTTCGGCACCCCTTCCCGCCAGCTGGGACCTCCGGCCCTGGGTCACCGGCCGCGGCCGGGTCTGGGGGGTCGCGCGCCCCCCGCTCCCAGCCCGCGCCATCTTGGAGCGCTGAGGCGGCCGCCCCGGACCGCCGCTCCAGCAGTCACTCACCCGCGCTGCCCGGGGCCAGGCCCCCTGCCACCTCCGCGACCCCCGCCACGGCCAGGAGAAGCGGCAGCGCAGCGAGCGGAGCGGCCCGGACGGTCGCCATGTCCTTGCCCGGAGGTCCGCAGCCGCGGGATGCTCGGACCCAGCCCGGCCGCCGCCGCCGCCGCCGCCGCCGCTGCTCGCGGAGGCCCCGCCCCGGCACCCTGGACCTTTGATGATTGGCTGCGGCGTGGTCAAGCCCCGCCCCTCGGTCTGAAGGCGTTTCCAAAACCTGCTGGGGGCGGGAACGTGCCCGCGACCCCGGCTCTTTGTTACGGCCCAGCGGGGAGTCGGCTTCCGCGGCGGAGACCCCCTGCCGGCAACCTCCCGGGGCGGAGTCCGAGGGTGTCCGAGCTGAAGGGCCTTGGGAACTCCTCTACCGCCTCCCGGGGTTTGCAGAGAAGGTCCCTGAGGCTCAGAGAGGGGACGGACCTGCCCAAGATCACCCCGCCAGCACTTTTAGGAGAACTAAAGCCTGAGAACGAAGACCAAGTCCAAGGCTGAACCAGAGTAATTTACCCTTTTCGCGTACCCTCCACCATCCTCTTAACATCCTTTTCTGCTCAGACACCCAAAGAAGGCTTGTCACCCAGGACAACTCGGCCTCCCCTAAAGTCTGAGGTTCGCCGCCGCAGACACGGTCCCCTGACAAGGGCCCGAGGCACAGATTCACCCCCAAAGTTCTTGGACACGCGTGGCTTCCATGTGTCCTTGATGCACTATTAAGTACCTAATGCTATCAGGAAACGGTTGGGGGAGGAATGCTTGTGTGTCTAGATATGGAGAGCCTTGAACGTCAGGTTTAGACTTGAAGAGACAGTTTGGAGATGGGACCCCACGTCACCCCTTACCTCTCCTTCCCTGCAGTTACCGGTGGGGGAATGTTTGAAAGGGTACAGTGGCCAGCAAAGCTCTCGGTCTTCCTCTCTCAGTTCCTGAATTGATATCTTTTCCTCTCCCTTCCCTTAAAAACAACAACAACAAAATATAACCAGAGTTAAATCCCTTAATATCATTCAATATGCAGTGTTTACATTTCCCTTATTGTCTCATAATCTCCTTTCCCAGTTTTTCAAGTTCCAAACAAAGCCCATATACTGAAATTGGTTTGTATGTCTTGGGGTCTCTTTATACCTATTGTCTCCCTAAGTTTACAAAAGGAAAACATGAATAAGTTATGATAATCCTTCTAAAGCATCTGCTCTGATGGCAACTCTCTTGCTTCAAACTCTCTGAGAGGCCATCTTTTTTCTTACAGGATAGAATGATGTGCGGTTATTTAACATGGCGGCAGAGGTTCTTAGCAATTGGACCCAAACAACCTTCTCCACTTCATCTTCACACCCTCCCTGTCCCCCTGCCATCATCCTCCCAGAACCTCTTATCTTGTTCCAGACTTCTTAATTGCTTTCACTCCTTTCACAACATGTATCTCCTCTGCCCAGAATTCCCCAATTCTTGTGGGAACCTGGCTCAGCTGAGGGAACTAAGATGGTTGCTCTGGGCCCAACTGGGCCCCAGAAGGACCTGAGCACAAAGAGGGCTTGTGCAAAATGACTGACACATCTTGTTTTGAAGCATAGTAACTTCCATCTTGTATAGAAAACTGCTTTTTAAAATTCTCTGCTATTGTTAGATAATCCCTTGTTCTGTAAACTCTGTCACTTTAAGACAGTCTGTTGTCCTGTAAAATGACTTTGTTTTTTAGTTTAAATAATAGAAAAAGATAAACTTAACTGTCTGACCTTGCAAGCTAGCCATCCAATGTAACAGACATTTTAAAATAGACTAATACTGATAATAATTCCAAGTACTAACTCATTATGTAGTCAAGGTTACAAACTGTAACTGTAACAATAACCTACACAGAGGTCTTTGTGAAACCTGCAAACAAAGAAGCTCAAAAGGTATAAAAATACTAGACACTTCCTCTATGACGGGGCTCAGAGATTTTGGAAACACCTCCCTCTTGGCCCGAGTGAATCAAGACCCCTAATTAATTGGCTCATGAAGGCGTCTGGTATCTATCTCAATGATGTATGATACCACAGCTTTACCTTGAATTGTCCTGGTTTTAAAACTGAAAGTCCTATATCCCAGGAACTTCATTAGTCCCAGGCAAAATGGGACAGTTGGTCTCCTTACTTCTGTGCACCTCAGAAAATGTCATAAGGGAAGCCTATAAGGGGGTTTCTATATAGAAAAATGGGGTCATATAGGTACCTGATACCACTCCCAAGGTAATCCAATAGGTGGACTGATTGCTATAAGCCATGGAGATGGGTCATTTGACCATTGCTCCCTGTATTAGTTTCCTAGGCTGCCATAACAAAGTGACACAATCTGGGTGGCTTAAAAAACAGAAATTTATGTCTCAAAGTTCTTGAAATTTATATCTCTAAGTTCTTGAAACCAGAAATCAGAGATCAAAGTGTTGGCAGGGTTGGTTCCTTTGAGAGCTGTGAGGAAATAACTGACTCATGCCTCTCCTAGCATCATTGGTTGCTGGCAATCTTTGGCATTCCTTGACTTGTGGATGTATCATCTTGATCTCTGCCTTCATGTTCATGTGGGATTCTCTTGTGCGTACGTGTCCGTCCAAATTTCTGCTTTTATAAGGACACCAGTCATATTGATTTAGGGGCCCACCCTACTCCAGTAGGACTCATCTTAACTAAATACATCTGCAATAATCCCTATTTCTAAATAGGGTCACATTCTGAGGAACTGGGGGTTAGGAATTCGGTGTATGAATTTGGGGAGGGCAGCACACAATTCAACTCATAGCAGTAGCAAATGAAAGAGCATCCACCTACCCCTTCAGAAATCATTGACTCTGAAGGAGCGGCTGAAGAAGGAAGAAAAGGATAAAGGACTTCCCAGTTGCTGTTCAAAGATTCTAAGTTCCCCAGTTACAGGAGTAGTTGAGCTCACTTTGGTTGACTCACAGAAGTGGTACCTGAAGTCTTATGCACAAAGAGAATGCTTGAATACTTGAAAATCGCATAGCTGTAGGATCAGAAATGACTTCATTTTCAGGTAACTCTCATGAGATATGGCAACAAAGTTGCTCTGGATGAGTCAAACAAAGTAGTTAAGCTGAGGGGCGCTCTGTTAGTAGAGACAATTTCTCTACTACCAAGATGTGTAATTGTGACAGACATGTTAGGAGAATGGCTAAATCTGAGTTGTGAAGACACTAAGTGGAAGCTGCTTAAGATCCACCCAGAATGATGGCTGGCCAGCTCCTGTATCCTGGGGGAAGTCAGAAAATAGGGAGACTGAGGTACTTCTTGGCCAAGAATTCTCTGGTTCAATATCTGGATCATTACCCCTCCTGTAAAGGGACTTGGAGACTCTATTGACTGTTACTGCCCATTGAGGCAAATAGTTGGACACTGGCCTCAGGCATGGTCAATAGGCTTGAACAAATAGCACATCCATTTTAGATTATCTCGCTGTTCTGTGATGAAGCCAATAGCTTATTTCCAGTTTCCCTCTATTAAGACAATCAGAGCAGTTAGCTTTCCCACGAGATAGAAAGCAGCAATGTAATTTACCAATAGTGGAAAGAGCATGGATTTCAGATACACCTGAGTCCAAATGGCACTCTACACTAACTAGCTGTGTGACCTTGGGCAAAGTCTCTTGACTTCTCTTTCCTTTACTTTTATCTTCGACTTCTTGAGAAGATTAAAGAAGACATTGTAAATGTGTCTCACCTTCCAGTAAATCTAAATTTTGACATATCCACAAGTTTACTGAATATTCATGCAACTACACCAAATTTTATAGGCAGCACATGGACTTTTATATAACAGAATTTGGCCTTTATAAGCTAGCTTACACATAAAGTAACCTTCATAATGCGGCGTTATTATTGTGTGGTCAGTTACATGTTCACTTGTTATTGTGCAATTGGTTGTGACACCATGAGGAGAACATGCACCAAGCAGATGACTCTGAGCCTCACCCGACACTTGATTGAGAACAGTGCACATGTGTACCGCCTGGTACAATTATAAGTAAGCAGATGTGCATCGGCTTGGGATTAAAGCAAAGACCGGCGCAGAACTACACTTTTTCTAATCAAGGACATATTTAAGGAAGATAAAATAAATGCACGGAAAACGGCATGAAAACATTTATTCTGAGGACTATTCAAGAGGCAGTCACTTCGCCCCACCAGTGTGGCTCAGTGGTTGAGCCTCAACCTATGACCCAGGAGATCAAGGTTCCATTCCCAGTTAGGGCACATACCTGGGTTGTGGGCTCCATCCCCAGTGGAGGCAGCCAATCAATGATTCTCTCTCATCATTGATGTTTCTCTTTCTCCCTCTCCCTTCCTCTCTGAAATCAACAACAACAACAACAACAACAAAAATGTAGAAAAAAAAAGGGCAATCACTTCAACAACACATGGTGGTAACCAGTGTCAAAAATCAAAGCAGAACAAGTTTGTGTGTGTCTGTTGTCTTACTACACATTAAAAGCTATTTAGAATATCTATAAAATAAACTGAAATCAAACACTTGAGGGACCTCCATTTGGGAAGAGTTTGATTTTTGCTCGATCAGACTATATTATTCAAGAGTTTTTTTTTTTTACAATGTATGCTTGAACATGTCTGTTTTAATTCTGATACCTCCTTTCACGCTCTCTTCCACAGCTGGAATAAACATGTCATTCTGTTCTTTTTTAGCTTTTTGTAATCATGATGATGTTTTATGTTTAATTCTAATTCATCTGAAGTTTATGGTAACGTATGGTGTGATGTATGGATCAAAGGCAAACCTTCATTCAATTGAATATTGTTGTTGTCCCACTCATTATTAAAAAGTGTTTCCTTCTTTGTGCTATTAATTTTGATCTGGCATGTACATATTAAATTTGAATAGTTGGAATTTTCTGTTGTCTTTGATACCACTGATTTTTACAAAACTTAATAAACAACAGTGGTGTATAGTTTAGTAGTTGATACTTCATAATAAGTTCAAATCTGATAGGAAGAATCTAACATTGTTACCTTCAAAAGAGGCTTGTATTGTTCAACTAGAGGCCCGGTGCATGAATTCATGCACAGGTGTGGTCCCTCAGCCTGGCTGGCAATCGGGACTGATCAGGGCTGTCTCACCCAGTCCAGGGGAAGGACTGTGGGAGGTTGGCTGGCTGCGGGAGGTTGGCTGTGGGAAAAGGTTAGCTTCTGCATTGAGCGTCTGCCCCCTGGTGTTCAGTGTGCATCATAGCTATTGGCTGGTCATCTGGTCGTTATGGTCACTTAGGCTTTTATATATATAGATTGTTCTTCACTAACAATTGCATGTAGTTCTGTAGAGTCTTGGGGGATTATAAACACTAAATAACTATGTTTCTAAGCCCAGGCTTCCTATTGGCCTTACCTCAGACATAGCAAAATACAAATTTTGGGGGGTAGAGCCTTGGAATAAGCATATTAAAGAAGTTCTTCTGTTTGTTACAACTTGAGAGCTTCCACTGTAGAAACTGAGGTCATTTTTATTGTAGTATTTCTCCTTCCAAGCCCTGGTCAATCACTCTGCCTTACTTTATATTCACATAACAATTTTTTTAATTGACTCCATCTGTCATGACTAGAAGAATTGTGTTTGTTCCAAAATTTTTGATACTTACTAGTGTAAATATGCTATTATTCCTGTTATTTTTTTCTGCCTATTGATGATATGTAGAAACACAATGGATTTTTGAGAAGTTATTCCTATCTCCTTAACTTTTCTGAACTCACATAACTGCTAATAGTTTTCTGGCTAATTTTTAGAAACACAAGAATAGTGTTTTCTGCAAAATTTGACAGTATTTCTTCCTTTGCTATATGTATGCCTCTTATTTTGCATTTGAGCACATTTTTGTATCTATTTGCTCTTGTGCGTTTTAGAGCTTCTTGAATAGGAATGCATCGTTTCTAGTCTAGCATGTAAGAAGCTTGGAGTGGCCACTCTGTGCTAGCAAATAAAAAGATGAACATGTTGGTAAAGCAACAGTTCTTCTTAGACCCATAAAAGAAGTGAGGTCAGAGGGCAAACTGTTGCCCTCGCATTGGAGAGACCAGACTGGGTTGCTGATGCCTGAGGACTTGGCACACAGCAGGGGCTTCCACACGGGAGTTGCTTCCCTGCCTCTTCCTCCAGTCCCTCAGCCCTGGCCCCAAGTCTCCCAGGACCTGCTGCTCCAAGTGTGGCCTGCAGAGCAGCAGCATAGGCATCACCTGGGAACTTGCGAGAGACGTAGAGTCTCAGATCCCACCTCAGATTCACTGAATCCGAATCTGCATTTTCAGAACGTCCTCAGGTGACTCATGAGCACATTAAATAAAGGTCAAGAAGCTCTGATCTCAGGAGCTTGCAGAAATGTCCACCAGATGGCAGGATTGCAGCAGGCATTAGCAGCAGAGCCGCAATCAGGCGCCAAGTCTTCTTCGAATAGTACCCTAAATGGCACTAGAAGTTTGGAGCCATTGCCCACGAACTGTGGAAAGCATGAATGGGAGAGCGAGCCCAGAGGAGAACCCTGTTCAATGAGTGGCAGGTTGTGGCGTGTGAGCCATGAATTCCCCCTCTCTGGGCTTACCCCAGGTGTTTCCACATTCATTGTCTAGTGAGAGGGATGGAGTGATACATCTCATTTTTACAGACAAGGAAATCGAGGCCCAGACACTTCGCCAAGCACTCAGCAGTGGCAAATGGTGTTGGAGACAGAACTGGAAGGCAGGTCTCTGGCTCCCTGGCCTGAGCTGAGGGCACCTCTAGAGAGACATGGCTCAGGTGCTGACCTGGGCCACCTGCCTACCCGACTCCTGATTCCCCCCCCCCCCCCCCCCCAGCTGCTCTTTGAACAGCTATCTTATTTTCTTTGGGATAATTGTAATAATAATTGTAATAATTCAATTTGGAAGGTTAATGGGCTTTCCACAATACAAAGGGTACTGGACTTAACCTTCGAGGGAACAAAGCATCAGGTGTAATTTGGGACTAACAGGACCAGCCCTGGTCCCCAGAGGGTCCTCTGGGAATTTTGATGGTCCCGAGTCTATGGCCAGTACCAGCTGTGAGCCTCTGACTCTTCCATCCGCTTTCACCCCAACCTATTTACTTTGGCTGTTTTCATTATAAGAACAAAGATTCACTTGCACAAGCTCAAGTGAATTTTTTTCTCTTATATATTTTTTCCTAAGTAAGAATCCATTTGTATTAGGGAAATCACACAGAATTCAAGAATAGAAGTCTTTTTTTTTCTTCATTTTCAAAGGTAGTTTTATTTGTTTTTTAGGGAAAATATATGCAATTACTGGGTTAATACTGTTTCTTTGGATTAGACCCCTACTCTCCCCTGAACGGTCTTCATGAATTCACAGCCTCCAACAGTGCTTGGGAACAGTTCAGGTGGGCGGCTGACTGCAGTATGCGCTGTGCATGTAAGCATGGAAGCTCCAGGCCCACCTCTCCAGGAGCACAGCTCTGCCCTCGCTGCTGCTGGGGCTTCTCAGGGAAGGGCGGCCTAATGGGTGGCGGCCAGAAGCCAGTGTGTCACGGGAGGGACTTACTGCGGGGCTTAAAGGGACCTGGGTTAGGAAACTGACACCAGGAGCCATCCTCTTTCCTCACTGCACACACACACACTTGCTAAGTAAGCGAAGCAGTGAGCAGCTTCAGGCTTTGGGGTCTGCAAACACATGTCTGAGTGGGAGAGGGGTGATGGGAGATTAGGCAATGAGCAGGGGGAGCTGGGGGCCCCATTAAGGAGAGGGGAGAGAGCTGTATTTCCCTCCCTGCTTGTCGATCTGCTTCCTCTTTTGGATGCGGCTGAAGATCTCCTTAAAGAGCACTTTGTATTTGGGAGGAGGTGTGCTGGTGCTGGCCCCAGCGGGGGGTGGGGCCCTGGCCGGCTGCACAGCCTTGTGGGACAGTGAGTCCCCCATCTGCTGCTCGCACTTCGTCAGCCGCTCCTCGTACCCGGCCTTCAGGGCGCTATACTGTGTGTCGAGTTCCTGCGGCAGGGACACACCCCTCTGCTCCAGGGGCGAAGGGATGCAGGTCCCCTCGTGGCTCTTCCCGACGTCCCCGCCCGCCAAGCTGCTCAGCACCGTCTCGCTGCTGCTGCTGCTGGGCTGCAGCGGCCTCCGGAGGGACCTCCGCTGGGCCTCGGGCACCGTCGGCGGCATCTCTTCCAGCAGGCTCTGGCCGGGCTCTCTGAAAGGGACAGACAGGGAGCCGGGCACCAGCTTTTCGAGCGCGGAGGGACGCTCCACCTGCAGCACCCGCCGAATTTCAGCCACCGCGGCCTCCAGCTCCAGCGCCCGGGCCCGGTAGCCGCTGGCGGCCCCCAGCTGCTGCTCCAGCTCCGCGTTCTCCTTCAGCACGAGCCCGAACTGCTCCTCCAGGGCCCCCCGCCGCTGCTGCTCCAGGCTCAGCCGCGCCCGCAGCGTCCTCACCAGCTTCTTCAAATGCGCATTTTCCTCTGCGCAGAGGCTTGGCTGACTCGGCAAGGAAGCGATCTTTTCTGCAGGCACGGGGTCCTGCACACCGTGTTGGCGTAGCTCGGGCAGCTCGTCCCCACCCCAGAGGCCGGGTGCGGACGCTGGGCCGCGCCTCCCCGGGCTCCCCCGGCCTTGGCCAAAGGACTTCAGCTCCTCCACTTGGCCCTGGAGCTGCTGGGTGCTGGCTTGCAGGTTCTTGATCATTTCAGCCAGGCTCAGAAACTTCTGCTGGGAGGCCGTGCTGTCAGCGGCCAGCTGTCGGTTGGCTTCTTCCAGCTCCCTCGCTGTGACCACGAGGTGCTCGTAGACCTTCGCTCCCTGCTCCTTCACCTGCGGCGGGAGCTCCATCTGCTGGGCCAGGTCCTCGGTTTCCTGCAGCTGCTGGAGAGAGCCCTCCACCTCTGCCCCGACCCAGTGATGTCTTCCCAAGCTCAGCAGCAAGTTGGAGATCCTGCTGGAGGGCTCAGGGGTCGCACCAGGGCGCGTCCTCCTTCTTCTCAAACTCCTCCGCCCCGTTTCCCCGCCAGCACCTCGGCCGGCCGTGTCTCCCGGGGGCTGCGGCCCCGCCTCAGCCTCTGCCCGGGGATGCCCCGCCGGCCCCTCAGCCTCCAGCCTGAGCCGCCGTTAGCCTCGCGCCGCCCAGCAGCGCCCCCCCCCCGCCCCTCCAACGGCCTCAGTTCTATTAAGACTTCTATTCTTGGGGGGGCTGGGTCGTGGCTCTGGCTGGGGCGCTCCCGCCAGGTGCCGGCCGTTGGGGGCCCTGGCCGGGTGGCTCAGTGGGCTGGAGCATCATCCCATTCATCAAAAAGCTGCGGGGTCGTTTCTGGGTCCGGGCACGTACCTACGTTGTGGGTTTGATCTCCCGTGGGGGCGCACAGAGGAGGCATCCCATCGCTGTTTCTCACGGAGAGGATTAAAAAATTGGGGAGGAAGCAAAGGGTTATAAAAGTCTTCATTTCCAACCCTGTTGTTATTATTTTATTTTCTTCTTTAAAATCCTCACCCAAGGATATTTTTTCCATTGATTTTTTTTTAGAGAGAGAGTGGAAAGGAGGGAGGAGGGGGAGAGAGAGAGAAAAAAAAAAACCACATTGAGGTGAGAGACATGCAACTAAGGTACATGCCGTTAACCGGGAATCGAACCCAAGACCTTTCGGTCCTTAGGCTGTGGCTCTAACCGTGCAGCCAAACCAGCCAGGGCCCCAATCCTCTTATTAACCATTACTAAGACTTGCTTTAACCA
This sequence comes from Cnephaeus nilssonii, assembly GCF_951640355.1. NCBI lineage: Eukaryota > Metazoa > Chordata > Mammalia > Chiroptera > Vespertilionidae > Cnephaeus > Cnephaeus nilssonii. The sequence continues at coordinate 28,853,023 of NC_137085.1, forward strand.
CATTATTAGCAGCGAATTAGATGAGGTGGAGACCACAAGACAAAGATAAATGCAGAGACAGCGCAGAGAATAAGTGAGAAGCAGAGACCCTGTCTACGGCCATACCACCCTGAATGCGCCCGATCTCGTCTGATCTCGGAAAGCTAAGCAGGGTCGGGCCTGGTTAGTACTTAAATGGGAGAAGCAGAGACCCCAACAAAGAGCCCAGACCCTCCCTGTGTCCTGTTGCTCACCCCTTCCTGGGCTACAACAATTTTTTGTTTCACAGCAGAGGCCCACCCACCTCTGGGTAGTGAGGAGGTTGGGATTGTGGTCAACTCAGGCCCACATGGAACTTTCTCCAGGACAGATCACATGTCAGGTTATAAAACCAGTCTTAACAAATTTACCTCTGAATGAACTCACACCAAGTACCTTTTCTGATCACAGTGGAATGAAACGAAAAATCAATAGCAGAAGGAAAACTGGAAAATTCACACGTATGTGGAAATTAACACACTCATGAACACCCATTGGGTCAAAGAAAAAATAAAAAAAGGAAATTAGAAAACAAATACATCCAGACAAACAAAAACACACACCACAACACAATACACCAAAACTTATGGGATGCAGCAGAAGCATCCCATCAGAGACAGCTATTCCAACAGCTGAAACTGACACGCTGCTGGTAACGGTCTTACTGCAATCTTTGACTAATTGGAGCTAGATTAAAACTTCCTCACATTACCCAGCCAAGGATTACACAAATGTACTGGGGTAAATAAAAGCAAGGGAGGCAATTTTAAATCTTTTTTTCCCCCCAGTAAAAATAGGGGTGAATATGCAGTATGGTGCCAAAGGGCTCCTTTTATAGAGAGGAAATATTTTAAAGCATTTTTGGATATTAGTTTATCAGACATGGTTGCGAGAGATTTTGCTTTATTCATGTATTCTTTTCACAACAGGAAGTCAACATGTGGGAAAAGACTGATTGAAGTAAATGTCTGTGTACAGGAAATAAGTAAGTTATGTTAGAGAGAAAGCTTAAATTGGGCTGCCATAAATCAACGCATTGTTATTAATCTTTTCCCATTTAAATTATAAGACCACACAAAGACACACGTATGTGCACACACATATGTACAGGATGGGGCAAAAGTAAGTTTACAGTTGTTCATACAGAAAATAATCCAGTAATAAATAATATAAGAATACACTCTGTGTTTTGCATACTCACAACTGTAAAACTAATTTTACCCTATCCTGTACACTATCCTTAAAAGAGATGCCATTTTCAATACGAAGATTTTTTCTGATATTTTAGATAATACAATTACATTAGTAGGTAATATGGATTCCAAATGTCTTTTTTCCCTCCGATTCAAATAGGTTTTAAATATATAGACAGCAATAGAAAATGAATATAACTTTGGAGGTACCTATCAACCAGTAAGAGGAGGAAGCTGATTTTTTAAAAATAAATATATTTTAAAAAAATTCATTTTTATTATTGAGAGTATCACCAATGTCCCTCTTTTTCCCCCCTATTAACCCCCTAGGGAGGGAGCTGATTTAACAGGGGGATGAGGAAGGAAGAGGGAGAAAAGAAAAAGAGAAAACAACCTGCTATATACTGATAATAGTTAAAGGATCGAAATTTGGTAATAACAGACTTTTGCAAATATAAATTTAAGAGGATTAAAATGATCTCTGTAATACAGCAAACACATACTCTTTCAATATGTTCCTTGGGTGTAGGAGAAAGTTGTGGACTTAGAGCTCTGGGAGCTACGCTGCTCCAAGGCCAGTCTTACCTGTGCCACTGGTGGTAAGGAGTAACTGTTACTGCTGGCCTCTTATTAGCTGTGGAATTAAGAATGCTTTCTGCATTTGCTTCCCCACAATCTTTTTGGGGTTACATCACAGTGTGGCATTCATGGAGTGTGTGCCGGGTGTACGTAACTGCCATCCAGGTGGCACATCAGCTGCATGGATCAAAGAGGGGAGCTGCTGGCACTCAGTCATGTAGCCCTCTAGCAACTGCTGCCGTGAGGTGGCATGTCTGCCTCTGAGCTTCTCTGCGCTGACAATAAAGAGGAGATTATGGCCCAGTTGGCGTGGCTCAGAGGTTGAGCATCGATCTATGAACCAGGAGACCATGGTTCAATTCCCAGTCAGGGCATATGCCTGGGTTGCTCGATCCCCAGTGTGGGGCGTGCAGGAGGCAGCTGATCAATGATTCTCTCTCATCATTGATGTTTCTATCTCTCTCCCTTCCTCTCTGAAATCAATAAAAATATATTTTTTTAAAAAGAGGAGAATATGGTGAATGACAAGATTCCATTAGATCAAAACCAAGCAGCTGCTCAAGATAAGTCATGCTAATATATGAGGTGCTAATGATCGCTAATATACGTTGAGGCAGATGACATTTTTTAATTGGTCCCTGTATCATATAGAGCAAAGGTCTTTGGAATGAGACCAGAGTAGAGTAAGCAACAGTACTACGCAGGGAAACAGAGCATACTCTAAGGCTACTCAAATTTTTGTTTCTTTTGACCACATCTGTAACGCTTTATAGCTATTCATCAAGTTCTAGTATCAGAGAATTTTTAAGATTTGGGCAGCAAAATATAGCTATTATATGATACAGCGTAGTTTTGTATGAAGCCAACAAACTAATCAGTAGTGCCAGAAATGAAAAGGCTCTTTCCACTGATAGCCAAGGACCTCCCCGGGTTACCATTTTCCCACAGGTACGATGAGGAGTTTGGAGGTCTTGCATTCTGACTGTCTGGGAAACTGTGACAGTCACTTAGTTAGGTGTTTCTGATGTACCAGGTTCTTCACAGCAGCCTTCACGTCCTTGTTCCTCAGGCTGTAGATGATGGGGTTGAGCATGGGGGTCACCACCCCATAGAAGAGGGATATGAGCTTGTCTGAAAGGTCCTGTTTGTCTGCTCCTTGTGGGTCCTTGGATTTGGGTTTCCCGTACATGAAGAGGATGGTCCCATAGAAGACGACCACGACTGTGAGGTGGGCAGAGCAGGTAGAGAAGGCCTTTCTCCTCCCCTCAGCCGAGGGGATCCTCAGGATGGTAGCAATGATGAACACATAGGAGACAAAAATGAACAGGACTGGGATGCCTAGGAAGATCATGTTGGCCACAACCATGCTGAGCACATTGATGGAGATGTCAGCACAAGCTAACTTCAAGACAGCCAGGATCTCACAGGTGAAGTGGTTGATGACGTTATCGCCACAGAAGGGCAGCCTCATGGCCTGGGATGTCTGAACTACTGAGTTGGTGATGCCAGCTGCCCAGGAGCCAGCAGCCATGGGCACGTAGGCAGCCTTGCTCATGACCATGGGGTACCTCAGGGGGTTGCAGATGGCCACATAGCGATCGAACGCCATCATGCCCAGAAGCACACACTCCGTGGCTCCCATGGCAAAGGAGAGAAACATCTGCACAGCACAGGCTGAGAAGGGGATGGTTTTCCTGGGGGTCAGGAAGCTGTCAAGAATGAGGGGAACTGAGGAGGTTGTGTAGCAGATGTCCAGGAAGGAGAGGTTCCCCAGGAAGAAGTACATGGGTGTGTGCAGGTGGGAGTCAGAGATGGTCACCAGGATGAGGACCCCGTTGCCCATCAGGATCACCAGGTACATCAGCAGGATGAGCACAAAGAAGGTTTTCTCCAGTTTTGGGTGGGCAGAGAGGCCCAGGAGAATGAACCCCACCACTGGGGAGGTCTGATTGGACCTGTCCATGTTGTATCTACTCTGTCACTTGCAGTAACTCAGAAGGTCAACCTTAGTACTCTCAAACGTGCCTGGTCAGCCAGGCAAAATCCCCACCCAGCTGAGCAACTGGAGAACAGCGCTGACATTTTGGTCATCTCTACAGGATTCTAGGAAAAACGTAGTAGAGATCAATACTTAACTTCTGCTTTCAGTAAGAACAAACGCGTTAATTTGCCCGAACTCTCCTGCAGATGGCAACTATAAACACTGGACAAACTATATAAAACATCTGTGTAAAGTATTGGCAAGGTAAATAAAACAATAAGGAATCATCATTCTGGGATAAATAAGAACCCAGAGAAGTAAGATCAGCACTTGAGGCTATTTTCAACTGGGGCATTTGCAGCTTCTGGAGGTGGTCACCGAGAGGCCAAGAAGCACTGCTGACGCCTCCTGGAGGTGGGGAGCAGGTTTTGAAGTGCAAGGCCCCCCACGAAGTTGTTCCTAATTAAGCTTCCTTCTGTTGGGGGGGAGGGCCGCGGATCCCACCCCCAGGGCAGCTCCATAAGCATAAGAGTAAATCAGAAGGAAACACGCATTTACAGGTTTTGTAGCTAGCGTCAAATTTCCCCAAGCCCTGAAATTGGATGGAGGCCGTCCCAGATTTCTGGTGCTCCCAAATATCAAACAGAAGCAAACATAAATCCACTCTGAAGGAAGGTTAACATCACTGCAGTCTCTAAATCGTTTCCACAAAAATTTTGCCAATGCAACACCTGGTATATATTTTTTTTAAAAATATGGCACCCAGGTGACAGGACAACATAAGTGAAAATCCACAGGGTGATTGAGGTTGCGGCTCGTGAGCTTGTGAAGGTCAGCGCTCTGGTGGCCACAGCTGTGCCACGTGTGTGCCATGAAGCACTGCATCGTGGGCCCCGGGGCCAAAACGGGCCACCGAGCTGCATTACTCACCGTGGTCAAGACAAGGAAGCCACTGACGTGTCCTTCAATCGATGACTGGGTAGTGAAGATGTGGGACATACATAGAATAGCACCCAGCTGTAAGAAAAGACGAAACGCTGCCATTTGTGACCAGGTGGATAGATTTTTGAGAATATCATGCTGGAGCAGCAAAATCAGTAGACAGAAAAAGTCAAGAACCATATGATTTCACTCATTTGTGGGCTATCAAACTGAAGGCAAAAACAAATGCAAAAACAAGACAAACAAACAAAAACACAGACACAGACAACAGCATGGTAGTTACCAGAGGGAAAGCAGGATGGGGGAGGTAGTAAAAGGTAGAAGGGGTCCTACATGGTGATAGAAGGAGATTTGACTTTGGGTGGTAAACACACAATGTAATATACAGATTATGTATTACATATAATTGTACACTTGAAACCTATATAATTTTAATAACCAATGTCATCCTGATAAATTTTTTTTTTTAAAGATAAGCAACAGGTAAAAAAAAATGAAACTCAAGTGTCCCTTTCCTTGGGGCTGGTGGGAGCCAAGAGCCTCTGCTGAGGTGTTACCTGTTGAGGGAATCAGCCCAGACCACAGTGCCAAGGTCTGAACAGGCTGTTGATCCTTTTGTACAGTTAGCGCAGCAAGTGGGTCTTGCTGAGGCTGAAGGGGAATTCTGACTTCTCCCTTCTTGTCCTTCTCCGTCTGCCTGCTTGGGAGGCACCGGCTTCTCCCTGACACTGTTCATAGCGCCCTAGTCCTGCTCTGTCAGCTCTTCTTTCTGGGCAGCTTGAATCTCTCCTCAGACTGCTAAGTGCTCCCCAAACTGGGATTCACGTTTGCTGGGCCAGTAGAAAACTTTAGGCAACATTGAGGGTGTTGGGCACTAAGTTTTACTTGCTCTGTATCTAAAATACTCATGAACTTCCCACCCAACCATAGTTCCAAGTGTTTTCAGTTATCGGGCCCCTTCCTCGGTGTACAGGGGCACTTCCTTCCTGGAGAACGAGACCCTCCCCGGTTGGTACTTCGCATTGTAGCTGTTACCAAGTCAGTCCCATAATAATTCAATTCAGGTGGACAGACTTGTATTGTGTATCTGCTCTGGGTCAGGCAGAATTCTAGGTGCCAGGATCATAGCAATGAAAGGCATAACCCCTAACTCAAAAAGCTCAAAATCTAGTGGGGAAGTGGTGATCACCATTATTAATTACATAAGTAATTATATTGTCAATGTTGTCATCATCACCGTGGACTGTAATAATCGCTCCATGCTACGGACAATAGGCCTTAGGGTCTATTTCGCAATCTGCTCCCTTTCAAAGCAGAAAGCCCCTTACTGCACTCCTCACAGTCCTCCTGCCTGGCCTGACTCCCTGAGTGGTGTGGGGTGCTGTATTAACTTCCTGGGCAGGGTCTTTTCACTTGGAAGTGGTTCCCCTTTGATGCTGAGCTAAAATATGCTCCTTTGCAGCTTTAAGCCCTCTTCCACAGAAATCCCTCAGAATATCCAGAAATAGCTTGGCTGGCGTGGCTCAGTAGTTGAGCATTGACCCATGAACCAGGAGGTCACAGTTCGATTCCCAGTCAGGGCACATGCCCAGGTTGCGGGCTAGATCCCCAGTGTGGGACGTGCAGGAGGTAGCCGATCAATGATTCTCTCTCATCATTGATGCTTCTATCTCTCGCTCCCTCTTCCTTCCTCTCTGAAATCAATAAAAATATACACATTTTAAAATCCAGAAACAGTGTGGCTTCAGCATGAACATAAACAAGCATAGTCTTTATTCTTCTCTGAGGGCCTTAAAAAAATCAATATATCTCTTAGAGACACATGGACCATCTATTCTCTCTAAAAAAAAAAAAGCAATGGAAAAATATCCTCAGGTGAGGACTAACAAAAACAAAACAAAAAAACAGACAAACAAACAAACCTACGCTTACCTTTATCAGAAAAACGGTGAGTACCAATGATTTGTTTCCTAAGGGCTGGGAAGAGGCCGCAGGTCAGACATAGTGACACTGGGTCTGAAGCTCCAGGGTGAGAGTTCAGAATGTGTGACAGGTGAGGGGTCCAGCCAGTCCCTCCCCTCCGCCTGCCTTGTGTGTTTAAGGGCACATTCTCCAAAGGACTGGACAGTGCCCTTAGATGATAATTTAAACTCCAGTCTGTTCTTTGGGATCATTTTTGTCCCTAAAGTCATTTAAAGTTTGGAAAGTGAGTTGTAGTCAGTTTAGAAAGTCTGTATTCTTCTGGGATAAGATCCCCAAGATCCAATTAGGATGAAGGCACTGGAGAAGGTTTGCTGCCTGCTTCTTCTCTCCCTGCCTCCTTTTCCTTCCTTCCTTTTCTCTGAACACTGTAATCCCCTTCAGAGTCCAGCAGCCCCCAGTCTTTTCTCCTGTGTTGTAGCCAAGCCCCACCACTCCAAGTCTGTGCTTATAGTGGGTTTTTGTTTTTTGTTTGTTTATTTATTTATTTATTTATTTATTTATTTATTTATTTATTACTAGAGGCCTGGTGCACAAAATTCGTGCACTCGGGTTGGGGGTAGGGAGCCCTAAACCCAGATTGTGAGAGGGCACTGGTGCACGATTGGGGCTGGGGAGGGATGCAGGAGGTTGGCCAGCCGGGGAGAGACCGCAGGAGGGTTCCAGGGCATGGCTGGCCCTTCTTTCTCAGTCCTGATTGCCCGGACTCCAGCAGCAAGCTAACCTACCGGTCGGAGCATCTATCTCTGTTGGTCAATGCATGTCATAGCAAATAGTCAACTATCTACCCCCTGGTGGTCGTCATAGCAAGCATGTCATAGTGAGCGGTTGAGCGACCTTAGCATATCATTAGCATATTATGCTTTAATTGGGTGAACGGACGAACGGGCACTTCGCATATTAGGCTTTTATTATATAGGATTGATTTCAGAGAGAAAGGGAGAGGGAGAGAGAGAAACATCAAGGATGAGAGCATCATTGATTGGCTGCCTCCTGCACGCCCCCTACTGGAGATTAAGAGGGGAAACCCGGGCACGTGCCCTTGACGGGAATCAAATCTGGGACCCTTAAGTCCACAGGCCAATGCTCTATCCACTGAGCCAAACCAGCCAGGGCCTTATAGTGGTTTTTAGAAGGTCTGAATGAAAGAAATACTTTCCTTTTAAATTTTCAACTCATTGGATTAGGCCCGTTGAAGTAACCTGCCCTGTTCTTCCTCAGACTTCACTTGAAATCTCTCTAAATCATTGTCCTTTCAGCGTCCTATCATCTGTGCATGTGCTTTGAGAGCTCTTGGGGCGTCACTGACAGAATGTGAACCAGAACAGGATGGGTCCAGAGAAGGGGTACATTCCTTTATTCACCAAGTGATTATTGCAGAAAATGCAGTAAATATTCCGCCTTTGGGAGTGCACCCTCTAGTGGTCAGAGAGAGTCACATGAAAGAAAATTACCAAACAAGGTAGGAAGTGTAGGACAGGGAGAATGCCCACACTGCTAAGACAGCCCTGAGGGCGGCTGGGGCCAGACTTCCTGCAGGGGATCTGAGGTCCGTGGTGTGCTGGAGCTGGCTCACCAATTGTGCAATCTCCTCCCAACTTACGTTTAGCGATGTTGTTGGGAGTTTGAAATTGGATATCGTGGGAGTGTTTACACCACAGAAAATCGGCAAATGATCCAGATCAGGGCTTTTTGTTTTGTTCTGGAGATCCAGTTGGTACATATTGACAGCACACCACTGGAACGGATGAGTGGCAGTTTGCCTGAGGAAGGGGAATTGGGAAGCACCCCAGGCAGAAGGGGCTGCATCAACAAAGGCACAGAAACGAGAAAGAGCCCGGTGACGGGGCGTGATCAGCAGGGCAGTATTGCTAGAGCAGGAAGGGGCAGGTGCTGCTGATGGGGAGGAAGGCAGGGCTGGACCTGTGGTTGGTCTTTTGGGCATTCTGGGAGTTAGGACTCTCCTGTAGGGGAAGAGGAGGTGCTTAGCAGTTTTTTTGTTTGTTTTTTTTAATTTTTAAAAAAAATATATTTTATTGATTTTTTTTACAGAAGAAGGGAGAGGGATAGAGAGTTAGAAACATCGATGAGAGAGAAACATCGATCAGCTGCCTCCTGCACACCCCCTACTGGGGATGTGCCCACAACCAAGGTATATGCCCTTGACCAGAATCGAACCTGGGACCTTTCAGTCCGCAGGCTGACGCTCTATCCACTGAGCCAAACAGGTCAGGGCAGCTTAGCAGTTTTAAGTAAAAGTCTGACATGATCAGATTTGCATTTGAGGCTGATCCTTCTGGGCACAATGTGGAGGAAAGATTGGGGACAGGAGGACAAAGACTAAAGCGACAGGGAAACACTTTTCAAAAGTGAAGATAAGGACACTAATTGGAGAAGTGATTGAAGGGTGGTGAAGACCGGGAGATTTAAGAAGTATTTGGTAGGTACAAAATACAACATTAACATTTGGTTGGATATGGCAGCCAGGAAAGAGAGTCGAGTCAATATTTGTAGCTCAGATGATGGGTGGATGATAGTGACACTGAGTCACATTATAATTAAACTATCAAAGTCAAAGATAAAAAGACAATGTTGAAAGCAGCAAAAGATAAGTGACTTGTCACATGCAAGGGAACTCCCATAAGACTATTATGCAAGACTAGATGGGTAATGTTTGTAGAGAGATGGAAATTCTAAGAAAGAATACAAAAGAAATGCTAGAAATGAAAAACACTGCCGTTGATGGGGCTCATTAGTAGACTGGAGGACACAGCTGAGAAAAGAGTCTCTGAGCTTGAGGATATGTCACCAGGTAGGTCCAAAATAGAAAAGAAAAAAAGACAACCCCCCTCCCCCAAAATCTAGAGTTTCCAAGAACTGTGATAAAACTATGAAAAGTGTAACATAATGTGTAATGGGAGTACCAGAAGGAGAAGAGAGAAAGGAACAGAAAACTACTTGAAGAATGTAAAGGGATCCTGAGATGGAAAAGTTTGAGAACCATCGCCTTAAACATTTCTTTTAATTTAAAACAAATAACTGGACTTATTTGCCAAACTTTTACTGTAGAAAGAGAGCCTTTTCTTTCCTATGAGCCCACAATTTGGACTCTTAACTAACCACACCTATGATACATTGTCTACAATTCTCTATTTCGACTTTCTTAAAGTGGAGTAAGAACTTTTTTTTTTTTTTTTTTTTTTTTTTTGCAAAAGTACCAAAGTGCAGAATCTGCCTAGGATTTTACAGCGATCTCCCTGACATGTGATATGACAATAATTTATTTTAACAACTTGCCTTTAAGGAGTCTCTCCAAAGCATTCCACTTAGTTTTCATAAAAGCAACTCTCTTCACCCTTTTTAGCTCAGTGTATTTAGTTTAAATAAAATTAATATAACTACAAGATTAACAACTGGCTTGAGTAACCAGAGGACCATACGTAACTGCCTCTTAGTGTACCTCCCAGCTAGGAGGAGCAGACCTGCCTGACAATCCACCCTTCCTGAGCGGGTGACTTGCCATGGATGTTGGTGCACGCATTTTGCAGAGGGAATGAGTATTGTTAGTTTATCTGGGGAAACAGTTAAAGGGAGGTTGATTAAAAGCACTCTGTTCTCAACAAGTGGCAACAACTACTAACATTCGCATCTCACTGTCAACTCAAACCCTCCGAGTCTACTCGATCACAGGAAAGATTTCTTATTTATCTCCTTATCCTCGGTGCTTGGCTGAGAATAAGGAGATGGGCAGAGGAATTCACTGTTTTGACTGAAGGTCCAAACAACCTTTTGGTCCCCAGTCTCCTGCGATAGCTTAAACCCCTCCCTCCTGTCTCCTGTTTTGTTCTGTCTTTCTTTTCTGCTCTTAGTTTTGGACTCCTGCCCTCCATTCAGTCTTTTTCTTTAATCCTGACCTGTCCCTAAGCCTCGTAATTTCTTCTCCTGACAGGTCTCTCACATTGGTGCCCTCACACTCTCCCTTCTGGCCTCCCACCTGACCCCCTCCTTGCTTCTGGGCTCCCATATAACCTAGGGGCACTTGGCAGTCACCTCACAGACTTGTAGCTGCAACCTGCCCTTGTCCTTTCTGCTCTCTTTCTAGTGCGTGGTGCCGGGCCTTGGTCCATGTCTCATGCTCCCTGTTTTTAAGGGCAGAGGCCAGGCCTGGGCAGCTCTGAAGGGACAGTGTTGAGGGGCTGCAGGGAGGGCCAGCTTGCTCAGGAAAAAGGCAAACGTTCCGCCTCTTGCTTTGACACTTAGCCTTGCAAAAACAAGTACAGAGCCCCGCTAACAGACACCATTGTGGTCAAAGCACACCCAGACCTTAGTTATCCCTCTACTTCCAGGAATGTCTGCAAAGACATGTCTTTGTTTTTTAAAATTGTATTTTATTGATTTCAGAGAGGAAGAGAGGAGGAGAGACAGATAGAAACAGTGATGAGAGAGAATCATTAATCGGCTGCCTTCTGCACACCCCACAGTGGAGACTGAGTCTGCCAGCCGGGCATGTACCCTGACCGGGAATCGGATCATGACCTCCTGGTTCATAGGTTGATGCTCAACCACTGAGCCACCGCGGCTGGGCTAAGGAATATTTCTTTGTATTGAGATGACTTACACAGAACTGTCTGAATCTTACCTAATTGGGTTTACAGGACACAAGCCCTAAACTCCTGTGAGGACTATCACCAAACTTTAAATTGCTTCTGGGATTAAAGCTGGCCCCAAACAACCAGAGCTCCAAATTGCTCCATGGCTCCGGGACAGAGCCTCTGGGGAGAGGGCGAGGGGCAAAGAGCAGGGGGTGTCTGCCCTGCGCATGCAGGCTGGGCATGGCTGCCAGGACCCCTGGGAAGCAGCTCCTCAGCCTGTCCTTCCTCTTGTTCTCTTGCCGGGCATGGAGGAGGCCATTGAAAGGGAGCAGCCAGAGCCCCTTCACCTGTGGTCAACCCTAACCTTTGCTTACCTGGCTGTGTAAGCGAAGGGACTGCTGAGCCTCAAGACAACTAAGCAGGATTTGCTTCCAGGCACAGCCCCAGCAGGTAGGGCTGTACCAGGGAGGGTCAAGCAGGGCAGCTGTAGCAAATCACCTCCCAAGCCCAGCGCCTTCCAGCATCCTCCCTGCCATGAGACCTCTGCCCAGGTGAGCTCCTGTCCCCACCATGGCTCATCCCCACGCGGAGTGCTCTCTGTGGCTAAAGCTTCTTCAGGTCGGTGGGAGGAAGAGAAGAGGTGGTTGTGAGGGAGACTTGGTCACAGCTTCCATGTCTGAAGGGTTTTTCTAGGGGAAGGGAGCAGGCATGTCCTGGGAGCCTAGACCCGTGTGGGGGCAGACAGAGTGAGGAGTGGGGAGGACATTAGAGGAAGGAAGTGTCTCCTTAAAGTAGGGGACACTTTCCAACAATCAAGCCTGGGAAGCATGCACTCACAAAACCGCAGATTTTCAAAGCAGGAATGGGAAAATTGCTTCATAGAAGGTATTCATACAAGGGCGGTGAAAGAGGCAAGGCTAGTTGTTTTACAGCATTCCTGCCCAGTCTGCGAATCTCCAGTCAATAATATTAATATCTCCAAAAACAGATTTCTTTTCCCTAAATATTTCCACCGTCCACAGTTAATCTCTGAAAATTGCATGAGGACAGCTTCCCAATGGCTTCTCCTATTCAATCGCCCCCAACCAGCAGCAGTGTAATAGTCACAGATGCAATGTGTGAAGCCCAGAGACGGCCCCCCAGCCCCCTGCCCAAGCCCTGCTCTGAGGCAGATACTTTGGAGAAAGGTGTGACACCTGTCTCTCTCATGAGTGTCCTAGGGAGAGTGAGGAGGACCACGACTTCATCATCGCTCCTCTGCTTCTCCGTAAACCTGCTCTGGCACAAATGGAGGAGCCAGAATACAATCAGGGTGGTGAGGGAGGAGCCCTGGGGAGAAAGTCGGGAACCTCTTTGATCTTGTTTGACCTCTCTGATCTTGTTTCCTCATTTTAACATGAGCAGTCAAGGCTTGCGGTTTTCTCTAACGTAGTGGACCATTCTGTAGTGATGGAAGGACATCCTATATGCAGTGCCTCCTTAGAGTCACCTCTCTGCAAGGCTGGGTAGAACTGTCTGCTTTCCTGTGGAGAAAGCATTACGGTGGTGTTGCAGTGGTTAGAATGGTCAACTAGATAGAGAAGGGTCTGAGCTTGGAGTGGTGACATAAAACAGCTCCAGAAGCATAGAGCCTGGTCACAATGTCACAGATGCTCACAGAGGGAGGCACATAGGACACTTGTCCTTGGATTCTTTTCCTGCTCCCCAACTCCCAGGGCCGGAGTAGACTGAGGAAACTGCAGTGCCGTGGACAAAGGCATGGGTAGAGAGGGGGAATGTGGAAGTGCCTCTGTTAGGGTCTCCATGGTCTACCAGCCAGAAACTCCTTATGACAGCGTCATGAAGGGAGAGCACCAAACGTAAGAAATGAAGTATAAACCAGGCATCGAGTAACAAATGTAAATGCGAGGCAGACCCTAATCATCACATTCCTTTTGTACAGGACTCCAGGGGGAGCCAAATTACCATCAGAAAAATTATTACACAAGCACAGAATTAGAACCAGGGGAGTGAGGTAAAGTCAGTGGTCAGCATCACTGAATATGACAACCTCCCAGGACACTGGAGGGGCAATTTGGGGAAAGGCAGGGTTGACCCTCTGGGTTTCTGTTTTATGGTCTTCATGTAGGTTTATCCTTATGCATCCCTTTCCTCAAGTGTTAACACTATTGAGCCAGCTAAAATTCTTTCATATATCATGGTTTGATTAGATTTCCAGGCTGTCCCTTTCCTGATTTTGATGTGATATAGCCTGAGATTTAAGGTAAATTTAGTAGACAGTGAATTTTGTCCCTTAGATACTGATATTACAAACTGGTGTGTCAATGGGTACATTTAATTATAATTGCTGGAAGCATTTCATTATAATCCCCAGTATGGATCCCTATAAACATGTGTTTGCTGTTCTCAGTTTTCCTGAAGGTAGAAGAGAGAATTTAAAATGGAAGTGGCCAACCAATCCATTGTGGCAGAATTTGTCTTGCTGGGGCTTTCAGATCAGCCGAAGCTGGAGAAAACATTCTTTGTGCTCATCCTGCTGATGTACCTGGTGATCCTGATGGGAAATGGGGTCCTCATCCTGGTGACCATCTCTGACTCCCACCTGCACACACCCATGTACTTCTTCCTGGGGAACCTCTCCTTCCTGGACATCTGCTACACAACCTCTTCCATCCCTCTAGTCCTGGATGGCTTCCTGACCCCCAGGAAAACCATCTCTTTCTCAGCCTGTGCTGTGCAGATGTTTCTCTCCTTTGCCATGGGAGCCACGGAGTGTGTGCTTCTGGGCATGATGGCGTTTGATCGCTACGTGGCCATCTGCAACCCCCTGAGATACCCCATGGTCATGAGCAAGGCTGCCTACGTGCCCATGGCTGCCAGCTCCTGGCTGGCTGGTGGAGTCAACTCTTTGGTGCAGATCTCTCTTGCAGTACAATTACCCTTCTGTGGGGACAATGTCATCAACCATTTCACCTGTGAGATTCTAGCTGTCTTGAAGTTGGCTTGTGCTGATATCTCCATCAATGTGATCAGTATGGGGGTGGCCAATGTGATCTTCCTGGGGGTCCCAGTTCTGTTCATTTTTGTCTCCTATATCTTCATCCTCACCGCCATCCTGAGGATCCCCTCAGCTGAGGGCCAGCGAAAGGCTTTCTCTACCTGTTCTTCGCATCTTACTGTGGTGGTCATCTTCTACGGGACTATTCTTTTTATGTATGCAAAACCCAAATCAAAGGACCCACTGGGGGAAGACAAGCAGGATGTTTCAGACAAGCTCATCTCTCTCTTTTATGGAGTGCTGACTCCCATGCTCAACCCCATCATCTACAGCCTGAGGAACAAGGATGTGAAGGCTGCTATGAAAAACCTAGCGAGTCAGAAATGCTTCACCCAGTGACAATAGGAGGAAGCAGTAGAGTGTCTTGTGATTCTATGCACACAGGGGATCCCCTAAGAAATGACCACATGATAAGTACAGACTTGCTCGGTTTTATCACAAAACTGCCCAAACAATGTCCATCAGGACGGGACTTTCCTGAGTGATTAACATTGCAACATCAACTCTCTAGAATGAAGAGGGGGTTGTGCTAAGTCATGTAGAACCAAGAATAAGGGATGCTTAAAATTTATTTTTATTCTGAAAAAATAAGCAATAAAATTACAACTTTGTAAAAAATTATACTTCTTTCTTAGTTCATGTACAGACCAGCTGCAATTTGTATATGCCAATCATGTTGTTCTCTGCTCTACTGTGCAATGGGGAGCATGGCAACGAGGAACAGTTATTAGTTAAGTGATGTCCAAACTAAAATCCAATCTGCATTTTGGAAAGTTACCAACAAAGACATGCCAAATGACACTATTTAATGCCTCTTTGACTGTAGGAGCTCAGAGTGTTTCCAGTTTAATTATTTCCTGTTTAATATTCTAGAGCCAATTTTGGGGAATGCCTCTTGCTGTACATAGAGCATATCTATTCCTACCCTTCCCCCTCCTTCCCCAACTAATCTAATCTCTGCAAAGAGAAAAAATAATTGAAGCCATTATAACTTTGCTCCAGAAGGTAAAGGAAAATTTAATCATAATGTATGAATAGATAGAAAAATAGGGAAAGTAAAAAAGGATAAAATGAAAATTCTAGAACTAAAAACTGAAATATTCAAATTAAAAATACAAGCTGGGCTTTCAAATTATTGGAGATTACAGAAGGAAAAGTCAGCAAAATAGACCAATAAATTGTATTCAATCTGAAAAACAGAGATAAAAGATTGAAACAAATGAGTCTTAGTGAACTTTGGGACCATAAAAAGGTCTAACATATAAATTTGAATCACAGAAGACAAAAAGAGAGAAAGAATGAAGCAGAAAAATATTTCCAAAAATAATAGAGAAAAATATCCCAGAAGTGGTGAAAGACACAACAATGCAGATTAAAAAAAACACAGAAAATTTTATAATAATATACAAAAATAAAAAGAATATAATATATCATAGACACACCATAATCAAACTACTGAAGAGGAAAAAATAAAGAGAAAATCTTAAAAGCAGATTTGAATGGCTGGTAGCTTTTCATCAGAAAAACAACAAGCTAGAATATAGTGGAAAACATTTTAAGAATATTAAAAAAGAAAATAAACCATTCTATAAGCAGCAAAAAATTTTTAAGAATGAATACAAAATAATGGTTCTTTTAGATAAATAAAAACTAAGAGTATTTTTTTCCAGCAGATCTGTATAACAAGAAATATAAAAGAAGTTTTTCATGTTGAAAACTTATGATATCAAATGGAAACTCAGTTTTTTAAGAAGGAAAGAAGAGCACTGGAGATTGTAGATATGTGAGTAAATAGAAAACTCTATTTTTCTTTTAATTTCTTCAACATTTACATGAGCATTTAAAGCTGAAATTATAACATCATATGGATTATGGTTTATGTATATCTAATACAGATTATGTAGACCTGAGCACATATTATCTAGGTTCTCTGCTACAGGGTCTTTCACAGGACTGCTATCAAAATGTTGGCTAGGTCTGAGATCTCATCTGAAGGTTTGACTGGGGAAGGTTTACTTCCAAGCTTATTTACATGGATATTGGTGAAACTCAGTGCCTTGAGGGTTGTTGGTCTGAGGAACTCAGTTCTACATTGTCTGTTGCCCAGAGACCTCTCTCAGTTCCTTGCCAAATGGGTCTCTCCAATCTGGCTGTTTGCTTCATCAAACCCAGAAAGAGAGTGTAGTCTTCTGGTTAAAAGCAAGTCACTAATGGGGAGGAAATTACACAAAGCCATAAATCCCAGTAGGCAAGAATCACTGGGGCCATCTTAAAGGCTGCCTCCACATTCCAGATTCTACCAACATAGAATGGCCTCCCTGGACTGTGTTCGATACCTTCTAGTCTATGAAGTTCAAAAAAACAACAACAACTTGAGCCCTAACCGGTTTGGCTCAGTGGATAGAGCGTTGGCCTACAGACTGAAGGGTCCCAGGTTCAATTCCGGTCAAGGGCATGTACCTTGGTTGTGGGCACATCCCCAGTAGGGGGTGTGCAGGAGGCAGCTGATCGATGTTTCTCTCTCATTGATGTTTCTAACTCTCTATTCCTCTCTGTAAAAAATCAATAAAATATATTAAAAAACAAAACAAAACAAAAAAACAACTTGTTAAGGCTGTGGAAGAAATACTCAAGTCCAAGACCTGTGCCAACCTCTGTCCCCAACATGGTTTTCCCCTTCCCTCCATCCCTTGCCTATCCCTTTATTTGTAAATTATCCTCCACGTTCAATGCCTGGCCAGAAATTGCCTCCTCCTTGAAGTCTCCCCACAGCTCTAGAGCTCTAGGTGAAAGTCTCCCCAAGTCATGACTTTGAGCACTTGGTTTAGAAGCACTGTGCTCACAGCTGCTGGTTCCATGTGTCACAAGCATAGCATGTTTATAAATAATTCTTATCTTCCCAGCTGCTCTTTTCAAGAATGATAAGCATTTTGAAGTTTGCAGAAATTCAATCAGGACATGGAAATGCTTCCCTTGATGTCCTTCAGTGGCTTAAGAGTGGAAAGTTCCATCAGGAACAAAGAAAGGAAGGAGAAAAATAAGTCTTTTTTGGAGTGCTTTCAGCAATAATTGGATCTTGGGGACATTGATTCAGAAATATAAAAAGTTTTCTGACTTTCTATGATTCCATTTCCAAACTTTTAATCACTCCAGGGAACACAGTAGTTCTAATTACAGTGCTGCTTTCAATTTTTCTCCTACATGTGCTAGTTGTTCCTTTGGGTATTTTGCCTAAAACACAGAACCAAGGCAGAGTGGGGGAAACTGGCTTTCATCACTTCTTCAAATAAGAGGTGGACATCTCCGCCTGGGCCTTTCAAATTGGTGTTGCTATTTCTGGCCCAGGTCTGTCCCCCCAAACAAAGCGACCCTTTCTCAGTAGGTTCCTGATCAAGGTAAGTGAGAGTTCTTATAAGAGGAATCCTTAACCTTTCATTAACACAGTAATATTTTTCAGCTTCTGGATTTTTTCCCCCAAAAGGGTTAGGGCTTGAGAAGGGAAGAAGTGAAACAATTTCAGTGCTTTCACAAAGATTGAGGGCCATACAGATCTCCTTCTTCCTGGGTCAAAAAAAAACCCAAAAAAAAACAACCACCGAGATGGCAAGAAACCTATGAAACTTTTCAATCTCATTTTATGAACTCGCTAACTTCAGAGACACCTTGAGAAATGAGAGGGTCACATGGTTTCAAAGCCTCCTCTTGTACAACTCCAGGGAGCACCATTCACATCGTGGCCATGGAAATGGCTGGAGTTGTCCTGGAGTTATGCTTCAGAGGGTATCGTTTATGTTGTCTACAATATAAGTGGGGTCTCCTGGAGCCCTATATCATTGTGGCTTGGAATTGAAGCGGCCTCATGGCCTGAGCAGCCCATACTTTCTGAGTCTTCCTTCCCCACTTCAAGAGCAGCTCTGCTTTACATTTGAGGGTTCTGAATTTAAGAAAACAAAAGTTCTCTTTCATAACATCATTGCTCTCTTCTAGTCCCAGTTCAGAAGAGGGTAACTTGAGGGTCGAAGAGAGGAAAGGAGTTCAAACTCTACATAGCAGGTTAGAAGGTTAAGCAGAATATAGCCCAAATTTGTGGCTTACAGGCCAGGTGACTTTCCACAAATTCAATGCAATTCTGGAAGGAAGCTAAATAAGAAAAACTTAGAAAGCTGCCTGCTTGGTTCAATATAAAGCATTTTCTAATACTCCAGAGCTCTGCAAATAATGGAATACACTGTTTGGTAATGTCGTGACCTCTTTATCATGAGAAGAGATAAAGCCGAAACTGAAAAGCCATGCTCCAGTGTGGTGCAGACGATCTAGGATGGGAGCGAGGGTTGGACTAGATTACCTGGGGGAGCATAATTAGTGACAGGATATTAATCTGGGTAACATATCTAATCAGGAGCTGAGCCAGAAGGACTGTTAATATCCACTGATTCTTGTGTGGACACTCACCAGGAGGGAAGGTGACCCAGTAGAATGATAAATAAAAAAGCGCCAAAGTAGCTTTCCATAACTCCTATTCCTACCAATACCCTGAGTGCCCTTCCAGATGCTCTGGCCTCTCCTAAACCTTGTGTTTCCCCTCCCTGTCAGACTGTGAGCCCATTGAAGCTTGAGCCATGGGGCACCCTTGTTCCTCACAGGAGTTGTCCTTCCTACATACTGGGTTATTAACAAGTGTTTTGATGGATGGGTGTTCAGACACAGACAAAAGGATGGATGAATGGATGACTAGATGGATGGATGGAGAGCCCTGGAGATGGATGCTGCCCATGAGAAAGGAGATCTTGGGAACGACAGGAGTATGTTTTCTGGGAGAATGATCTGGAGAACAGAAATAAAGTGAGTATTCACAACTAATCCTATCACTAGTACCTGGCACAGTGGAAGAACATGGAGCAAACGTAAAGTCATTTTTACGATCCAAGTTTAATGAGATGAATTGCCATATAAGACATGGAATCACTAAAATAAATGTGCTGTCTCTGATTAAATGCATTAAATGATTAGAATCACCATTTTTAAACATTGTAAATTTGATGTCTTATTGCTTCTTTTTTCTTAGGAAGAAATAGAGACTGTGAACTCTCAGAACTGTTTTCTAATCACTCAGCCTGACTGAACTCAAGACCAGATGGCCTGCACCTATGTGAGGCAAAGAATGTTGAGTTTGGATTTCAGTATTTTCTTCAGTTGAAAGAGGAGACCTACCATGGAAAGTGCCAACCAGACAGCCTCTGTGACAGAGTTTATTCTCCTGGGCCTCTCTGCCCACCCAAAGCTGGAGAAGATGTTCTTTGTTCTCATCCTGTCGATGTACCTGGTGATCCTGCTTGGCAACGGGGTCCTCATCTTGGTGACCATCTTTGACTCCCACCTGCACACACCCATGTACTTCTTCCTGGGGAACCTCTCCTTCCTGGACATCTGCTACACAACCTCCTCAGTTCCCCTCATTCTTGACAGCTTCCTGACCCCCAGGAAAACCATCCCCTTCTCAGCCTGTGCTGTGCAGATGTTTCTCTCCTTTGCCATGGGAGCCACAGAGTGTGTGCTTCTGGGCATGATGGCGTTCGATCGCTATGTGGCCATCTGCAACCCCCTGAGGTACCCCATGGTCATGAGCAAGGCTGCCTACGTGCCCATGGCTGCCAGCTCCTGGGCAGCTGGAAGTGCTGCCTCCATAGTTCAAACATCCCTTGCAATGAGGCTGCCCTTCTGTGGGAACAACATCATCAACCACTTCACCTGTGAGATCTTAGCTGTCCTGAAGTTGGCCTGTGCTGACATCTCCACTAATGTGGTCAGTATGGGAGTGACAAATGTGATCTTCTTGGGGATCCCAGTTCTGTTCATATTTGTCTCCTACATCTTTATCCTCACCACTATCTTGAGGATCCCCTCAGCTGAGGGGAGGAGAAAGGCCTTCTCTACCTGCTCTGCCCACCTCACAGTTGTGGTTGTCTTCTATGGGACCATCCTCTTCATGTACGGGAAACCCAAATCCAAAGACCCTCTGGGGGCAGACAAACAGGACCTTTCAGACAAGCTCATATCCCTCTTCTATGGGGTGGTGACCCCCATGCTCAACCCCATCATCTACAGCCTGAGGAACAAGGACGTGAAGACTGCTATGAGGAACCTGGTGAGTCAGAAAATCTTCACCCAGTGATGTTTGGAGAATAGATATCCCTGTAGTTCTGTTCCCCTTGGCTGCTTTCACCCACCAATCTCAAAAGAATGTGTCCCCCAAAGAAGACACATGTGAGCAGTAATGAACATGGCTGAAGTGGCTCAGTTGGCTGAGCATCATCCTGTCCATCAATGGGTTGCCACTTTGATTCCAAGTCAGGGCATATGCCTGGGTTGCAGGTTTGATCCAGTTGGGGCACTTGTGGAGGGCAGCTGATTGATGTTACTCTCTCACCTCTCTCTCTCTCTCCTTCTTCCCTCCCTCCCTTCCTCCACTCTATTTAAAAGCAATGGGAAAATATCCTCAGGTGATGATTAAAAAATAAAAGAAATGACCAGAAAATCAAATGACACATATAATGGAAAATTTTACGGGACCTATTTTTTTAAATGTAAAACCTGATGGGAGAGTGACTTGAGGGAATGGAAGTGGAATGCTGCTAAACACACACACACACACACACACACACACACACTTAGTGAATTTTCTGATTCTCTACTGGGAACATCTGAACTCATCTTTGTGAGTAGGTTGCTCCATTTTGGGGAGAAAAACAGTTTAATGTACCTTTATGTTACATAAAGATCCAAAATCCTACTCTGGAGACAGTGTGGGAAAAACTTCATGACATCTATAATAATAAAAGCATAATATGCTAATTAGACCGGATGTCCTTCTGCAAGTCCTTCCCTCTGGACAAAGCTGTGGCGGGCAGGGTCCGAGGCAGAGGCGGCTGCTGTGGTGGCAGGGGCGAAGGCCCTTGCACGAATTCCGTGCATCAGGCCTCTAGTAACAGTATAAAAAACTGTCTTCATTGTAGATGAAATGGCACATTTTCAAATTTTATTTTTCTTGAAGGCAGGGCTGACATTGGAGATGAGAATGAAGTTGGTCTTCTTCATTTCCCTGAGACTCAAAGGAGTTGGAACCATGCAGATTCCATGTCAGGCATTTCCTTTGAGGGCAAGTAAGCCAGATCCTGTAACACAGGCGTGGAGGGTCTTAGGTTGGGAGCACTCATAGCTGGAACCCATTAATTCCATCCAGTTTTAAGGTTAATTTTCCTACCCTCAGTAAGTCTTGTTTAAGTACATAGTCTGGCTCTATAGTCCGGAGAGTTAAAGGATGGACCTATTGGGAGGGAGTAGAGCAGGGTGCCACTGCAGTCTGAGAGAAGCCGGAGTCAGAATGGTAAGGCGTGGCCAGAATAAGGTGAAGTAAGGTACCTGACAAGCAGTCCAGAAGTAAAATGTGTGAGGCTCTCAATCAGTAGAGAAACGAAAAAGGGCAAGCGATTGCAACACAGAGAACTTTGAATATCTCTTTTTCCTTGAAGCAACTGGATGTCCATTTTTTTTCTTGAGAATCAAGACTTTCTAATGAAGAAGAAGAAGAAGGAAAAAAAAGCTCCTTGCCTGCCTTGCTTGGGTGCCTGGGGTTCCTCCTGCCTAAGACATGGCCAGCAACTCTCTTTGGCCTCCTGGTGCTTTCCTGCCCACACTGGGCAGAAACATGGACACCAGTCACTGCCTGTGTGACCCCTTCAATAGTCTCGGGCTGTAAGAGTGAGCACATGGGGCATGTTCCTGTTTCACCATCTCAAAGGCAGTGTTATCTGTACCACCCTGGTGTGAACTTTTCTTGCCTTATTGAGCATGGAGTCATTCCATGAACTTTTTAGCTCACTATAGAGAGGATGACATTAACTCGGGAATTAATTCTAACCTTTCTAAGTCAAGAATTGACTTAAAAATGAAACATCCCGCCTGGTTGAGTGTCGACCTATGAACCAGGAGGTCACAGTTTGATTCCTGGTCAGGGCACACGCCCAGGATGCAGGCTCGATCCCTAGTGCGGGGCATGCAGGAGGCAACTGATCAATTATTCTCTCATCATTAATGTTTCTATCTCTCCCTCTCCCTTCCTCTCTGAAATAAATAAAAATATATTTTTTAATAAATGAAACATAACTGAAGAGCAAAATTCCTTTTCAACAACTTTATTTCACTAGTTTTGACTTGGAAAACTGTGCCTAATTCCCCACCCAGATCTTTCTACGGGACTGAAGGGGGTGTTCCTCCAGCTGCTGAAAGCACTGCCAGCACACAGCCTTCAGCTCTCAGTCATCCTCAGGAATTACCAAAGAGGGCTCTTAAGTAAAAAGAGCGGATTCACCCAACATCATGCCCCTTCCTCAGGGCGGCCCATATCCAATGACCGATTAATGAGGGATATAAATGTCTTGCTCCCACTGGGACAATTCTGTAGTGCCATCCCAGTTCCATGGGGTTGGCCAAAGCCTTTGTTGAAACTGCACCAAAGCCCAACTTCTCCCTCTGCCCAGTCCTGCTTCCTTATCCTCCCTCCCACCAGTGATGATCTCAAGAGTGCTTTCTAATGAACCTCCTGCACGCCAATCTCCATCACAGAGTTTGCTTCCCAGCAAATTCAAACTGTGACACCACACAAACTCCAATGCTCAAGGAACTCATGTTCTCTTTTCATAATCTGTGAACACTGGAAATACTTAGCAAAAATCATGTAGTATAGTCGGGTGAGGCAGTCTAGTGTAGTGTTAGCATCAGAAGTTTTGGAACCAGACCTGGGTTAGGTTCCAGCTCCCCTATTTATCATGCTTGTAACCTTGGTTTGTTTTATATTGTAGATAACTTTCTCTGGAATCTGCCCTCACCCTGCCCACTAGTTCAATATTTCCCAATCTTTTCCTTGGCATGAAATACATAGAAAATAATGGGATTTGAATGGCACCCTGGGGTAAGTGGATGAGTCTATTCACCTGGGGGCTTAGGTCACACTACATGTCCTACTTAGTGAGCCTGGGGGGGCACTGAGCTTGGCATATCTGGAGCCTGTAGCATACCAGCTAGAAAGCCTACCAAAGGCAGAATATCTTCTCCCTTAGCACCTGGTTAAAGGACAGTCATGTCCCTTCTCCTGACCACATATGGTTGGACTCTTGACCAAAATATGGCTCATCATATTTTTCTCTCCAAGGAATTTGGGATTTGGATATAGGGACCCTTGTTAGTTGGCATAGGGCTGGGGAGTGAACCCACAACCTTGGCGTATTGGGATAATGGTCTAACCAACTGAGCTACCCAGCCAGGGTGGCACAGGGCTCTTAAACTGAGAGACCACATAAATCCAGGACTGATGTGGCCATGGGTCTTATAAGGCAGAGAAAGCTGGTCTGCAGAAAGAGATGACAAATCGAGTGCATAAAGAGAACTAAACCCACACACACACAAAAAAAAACAGAAATAGAAGCTGCAATACATGAGCTAAGACTTGAAGTCATTTTTCTTTCATTTTATGAGAAAATTAAAACTTATAGAAAAGTGGAGAGAATAATAAAATGAATCCTTAAGTATTAATGTCTCAAATTCAACAATGATCAGTTCATGGCCAATCCTGTTCACCTATACCTCCATGGATTACTTCTCCCTCTCCTGAGTTATTTTGAAACAAATCCCAGATTATTATAGCATTTGTAGTGCAGCCTAGGTATCTGGGGTCAGGGGCCTCCTAGGTTTTAAAATCATGCTTCCTTACCATTTACACTGTGTGTTTATTTATTTATAAAATGTATAGATGTTTTACTGTACCAACATGTTATGCACACTCTAAAATGTTTACAAAAATAGAAATTAAAATAGATAACAAGAGCTAATATGGGGCAAAGAATAAAACAGGGATAGGTCCAAAATTCATTTATTAATTTAGTCAGTGACTATTCATTAAGTAGCTGCAAGCCAGGTCCTACTTTTATACTTAGGATACATCTGTGAACAAAACAGGGAAAAACCCTGCCTCTGTGGCACTTACGTTCTAGCAGAAGGGAAACAGACAAGAAACAATAACTAAAACAAAAAATAAAACAAAAGAGGATGTTAGAAACTGCTTGGACTCAGGACTGAGGTGTAAAGGAGGGCTGAACACATGCGTCCATTTTTGCTCCTTTCTGAAACCCACGAAAATGACAATAAGCATTTTTTGTTTTATTTTTGCAATGACAAAATGTATAAGGAGAAGAAGGAGGCATCAGAGTGATAACAGTTGGAAGGCTGGAAAAATGCCTGGATGAGTAGTCATTTTCATAGTAGATTTGATAGAACCAAATCCTAAGCCACAAAGTAGGAGGGCTGAGCAACAATCAGATTTCTAGCACAGAAGAAGCCATCGTACCAGGTATCTTTGGACCCAGGAAGAAGGGGGTACAACTAAGATAAGAAGGATTCGATGAAAAACATATTTAAAAACACAGTCCCTACAACCCCTCCCCCATTCTATGACACTGGTCAACTGTCCCTTACCTGCCCCAACAAAAGGTTTAGTCTCTGCAGAGTAAAAAACAACGGCTTTCTGCACTGAGGGACAGCAAGCACAGTTGAGAGCAGGGTACTGGATCATTCCGGGGAGAAAAGACTATCATTACAAAGGATCAAGAATTAGAATAGCTTCCGACTTTGCACCAGTAGTAACTTCAAATTCAGAAGGAAGATGATTTCCAGTAAGTTCCCAGAATTCCATACCACACAGTGATGATTAATTTTATGTGTCAACTTGACTGGGCCATGAGGTACCCAGATCTTTGGTCAAACATTATGTTGGGTGCGCCTGTGAGGGTGATGAATATGTGCATTGACAGACTGAGTAAAGCAGATTGCCCTACCCAATGTGGGTGGGCCTCCTCCATCAGCTGAAGGCCTGAGTAGAAAAAGGCTTCCTCCTGACTGCCTTTGGGCTGAGACATTGGTTTTCTCTCTGACGTTCTTTCCTGTATTTGCCTTATCTTGATCACGCACTGATAAAAGCCCCACTTCCCGCTCCATGCCTTGCTGCTTGGGTTAGCTGAGGACACTCATTTCACCCCACATAAATATTCTACTTTGGCCTGTTCCTAAGAGTAGGAAATGAGCCATAGTGAGAGCTTAGAAGCAGAAAACACAGCAACCACTTCCTCTGATGGTATTTCTGTCAGGTGACTGGTACCTGACCACACTACAGCCGTGCCCGACTTCTCCTGAATGGGCTAATACTATAAGGTTATATTCTCAGGTGAGTCTTCCCCCGGATAGTGGCAAGTTTTTCCTTTACATAAAAAGCTAAGTTTTGCCAATGGACACAGACACTGGGGCGGTGGGGGCTTGCCCGGGGTGGGAATGACTGGGGTGGGGAAAAAGGAGACATATGTAAAACTTTAGACAATAATAAATAAATAAATAAATAAATAAATAAATAAAGCTAAGTTTTTAATTGTTGTTCAGTTTTATAAAATGGAACATGCTTTGTAGGCAGATACATTTGTAGGTGGTAAAACTATGAAGAAAACTATGAGCGTATATTCGCTTTTTATTGCTGTATAACAAACCACCACAAAATTAGCAGCTTAAAACAACATTCAATTATTGCCTAACAGTTCTGTAAGTGAGCTGTCTCGGTGGGCTCTGAGAAAATTCAGACTGTTGGCAGAATTCAGTTTAGGGGGCTGTTGGCCTAGGGTCCTGGCTTCCTGGCTGGCTACTGGCAGGGACCATTCTCAGCTTCTTGTGGCAGTTCTCAGGCCCTTGCTGTAGTTCCCTCCATCCTTACAGCCAGAAATGGCAGGTGAAATACTCCCCATGCTTTCAATCTGTCTTCTGCTTCTGCTATTAGCCTGAGAAAACTGACTGCATCAAAAGGCTCCCTGATCGGGTCTGGCCCACTTGGATAATCTTCTAATCTTAAAGTCAACTGACTTGGGACTGTAATTACATTGACAAAATATCTTCACAGCAGCACCTAGGTGAGTGTTTGACTGAATCCTCAGAGTACAGGGATCATGGAGTGAGATGGAGATCATTAAATTCTGCCTAGAATAACATGATTTCCATGAAAGTCAGAATAGTGATTACCTTTGGAAGAGAGAGAAGGGACTTTAATTGCAGTGAGAAATAAAAGAGGGGAATCTAAGGCATTGAAACATCCTAATTTTTAAGCTATGGTGGTACATAACGTAGATTTTAATATTTTTCCTTAATTATTGCAATACACTTTTTACATTCTTCTGTATATGTAATATATTTCACAGAAAGAAAAAGAATCTATGCAAGGCATAACGATTTGTGACCATGAATGTAGCATATATTTAATTCTAAGACTTTTAGAAGCCAATGCACAATGCAGGTGTGTGTCATTTGTAAAAGAAGTGGGAGGAATCACTCAAGTCTTTTATTTGTTCCTGACATCGGGCAGCCTCCTCTTGGACACCAAGGACACCTGTGGAATGAGAGCTTAACACGTGTGCCACCCTTCATCCCCAGTATTAGTGTTAAATAGAAGGGGGATACTAGAATGTGGCTGAGATATGTCAGAAAACAGTATTCCTGGTTTAAGATGCTTCTCTCTGCTGTGTGGGTGGTCACAGCTCTCAGCTGGGATCGTGGAAGTGGAGGATACCAGATCCCAATGGTAAACCAGCCATGCTTTCACAGAAGCACAGGTATGGGATACTCATGCATCCACACATAAGAAAGACTTCAAATAATAGGATATCACTTTTGCCATCAAAGGGCCCTTTTCAAGCTCACAGCTGCTGTGAAACTCTCCTGGCAGGAGCCCAGACCTTACTCATTTATGACCCTCCCAATGCCCTTTGAAGGCCTGGCCTATGGTAAGAGCTCAGAATCTATTTGGCGAGACACAGATAAAAGGGCACCTTCTAGGTCACTTGCTTCTTTCCAGCCCTAAGATCCTGAATTTGGAAATGGGCCAAGGATACTACTGAGCTGCAAGGATTTGTCCTTTGCCATGGGTTTCACATCCTCTTACGGATATCATAGGCTCTGGGTGAGAGTTCTCACTGATTGAGGGTTGATGTTAATTCTGGCAGGACCAAAACGACCCTTCTTCACTGGCGCTTTCAATAGCTCAGCAGGATGGGTACAAGAGAGGGAGGGGGAAGAAAGTATTTCTGGTAGGACTTCAGAATAAATTGGGTCTTGGGGACATAATCCCAGATGTATAAAGTTTCTAAACTTTGTCACTTTAGTTTCTAAACTTTAAATTACTTCAGGGACTTGTATAATCCCAATAGGAGGGTAGAATTTAAATGGCTTCATATATGCAATGGACGGTCCTTTGTGGATTTTACCCAAGGACAAGAAAGCGTAGCTTTAACACATTTCAGGCTCCAACTCCTCTGGCTGCTACTTCAGACCAGATTGGCAATTTTCTGACCCTGGACTATTCCCAGACCTCAAAGAAGTAATTTTCTTTATTAACTTATCTACAAAAAAAAGGTAAGAGAGCAATTTTTAAAGAAGGTGTAGACTCTTGTGGTCTCAGCCCCGTTGCTGGCTTCATCCCTTGACTAAGTGGCATGGGGGTAACTTGAAGGAAAGAGAAAAGGACATCTCATTGGTATGAGAGAAAGTCCAAGAATGAGAAGTTCATGAGATCATTTAGGCCCTGGGATGAAATACCATTAGAATAATCCATTCCAAAGTAAGTGTTAGGGAAACAAGGTCCGGGGAGGAAAGGGGACTTAATGATCCCCACACAATGAGTGATTGGTGAAGGCCCACTTCTTCTGACAAGTGCTCCAGAGGAGTTTGTCAGGCAAGTGAAGGAATGAATGAAGGAAGGAAAGAAAGAATGAATGAATGAATGAATAGCTTAGGGGCCTTTAGACTGTCAGACAGAACTATAAATGAGGAAGAAAGTCATATCCAAAAGTATGTGGAGAGGGAAACCGTCAGCAATTGAGGATGAAGGAGACCAGTTAGTTCCCCAAGATCTATGTCCCAAAGGGGGGAAAAACATAAAAATGAAATATAACACTTCTCACAAAATTGATTAAAGTGAATCAATGGTATAACTTGAAGTACATGAGTAATTCCTATCTTGAATTTGATTAGAATATTAAATTCAATCAGGTGACATTTCCAACATCTCTATGGGGTGGCCAAATAACCTCAGGTAGATTTTGATCTAATTCTCTGCATTTTACTTAGAAAAACAGAGAGAACCATCCACGTTGCCAGAACAGTTCTCCAGCTGCTCAGCAAGGCGTTTCCCCACTGACTTTCTGACCAATTTAGGCATCAGAGAATCATGAAGCTGGCTTTCTGAGTTCTTGAAGATGACAAAGTAAATGCAACATGGACAGGTCCAATCAGACCTCCCCAGGGTTGGGGTTCATTCTCCTGGGCCTCTCTGCCCACCCAAAGCTGGTGAGTACATTCTTTGTGCTCATCCTGCTGATGTACCTGGTGATCCTGATGGGCAACGGGGTCCTCATCCTGGTGACCATCTCTGACTCCCACCTGCACACACCCATGTACTTCTTCCTGGGGAACCTCTCCTTCCTGGACATCTGCTACACAACCTCCTCAGTTCCCCTCATTCTTGACAGCTTCCTGACCCCCAGGAAAACCATCCCCTTCTCAGCCTGTGCTGTGCAGATGTTTCTCTCCTTTGCCATGGGAGCCACAGAGTGTGTGCTTCTGGGCATGATGGCGTTCGATCGCTATGTGGCCATCTGCAAACCCCTTAGGTATCCTGAGATCATGAGCAAGTCTGCCTACGTGCCTATGGCTGCCGGCTCCTGGGTAGCTGGAAGCTCCACTGCCATGGTACAGACATCCCTAGCAATGCGACTGCCCTTCTGCGGGGACAACATCATCAATCACTTCACCTGTGAGATCCTGGCTGTCCTGAAGTTGGCCTGTGCTGACATCTCCATCAATGTGATCAGTATGACAGTGGCCAATGTGATCTTCCTAGGCATCCCAGTCCTGTTCATCTCTTTCTCCTATGTGTTCATCATTGCTACCATCCTGAGGATCCCCTCAGCTGAGGGAAGGCGAAAGGCCTTCTCTACCTGCTCTGCCCACCTCACAGTCGTGGTCGTCTTCTATGGGACCATCCTCTTCATGTACGGGAAACCCAAATCCAAGGACCCACAAGGAGCAGACAAACAGGACCTTTCAGACAAGTTCATCTCCCTCTTCTATGGGGTGGTGACCCCCATGCTCAACCCCATCATCTACAGCCTGAGGAACAAGGATGTGAAAGCCGCTGTGAAGAACCTAATATTTCGCAAACATTTCGCCCAGTGATGGAGGAAAAGTTCTGATGGCTCTCTGCTCTCTAGCTTCTCTCACCTGAGAATCTCAGAGTTCAAGATGAAGGGCCAACTACATCAAAGGTTACACAGGCAAGTCTAATTCCACAAAATGGCTAGGTGTGAACAGAAAACGTTTTATGAGACTTTTTTTCACCTCATTCTACAAGCAATTCTATAAAAGTATGTTCATGTTGGTAAAGCCTTATAGTTCTCTATCTCTGATGTATAGTGAACAAATCGATGTCAAGAAAAAGCAGCTCTTCAAGTTTTATTGTTTAACTTATAAAAAGCTCTAGTCTGACAGTCTTAAACTCAATGGCTCCTTGGCTTCTTTCTTTGAATATATTTGAATGGGTCCTTATTTTATGCTACCTTTCAACTCTTCCTGTTCCATATTAAATAGCAGAATATTTTTATCTTTATCCTCATTGTTTCTTTCTCCTTATTAATTCTTAAAATTGTTTCCTAAATTTTTCCCTCCCTATGTCTCCATAATTAAGCCCTTTTCCTTCTCCTTAATCAAGGTCCCCACCAGAAAATCAAGTCATACTCTTGGATTAGAGAGGGTAATGAGGAAAATGTAGCAAAACAGATGCAAGAGTCAAAGGTTCAGGCTTCTTGTCTTTTCACTTTTTAAAAATGTTATTCATCTCTGGGTTCTGTCCCTAGATATCACTGGCCTCCTATGGGTCATCAGAGTAATGTGGGAACTGATATGTGTCAAGGAGATCAGGTTAATTCATTAATCATCTGACCTTGTTTGACCAAGCATGCAGCCAAGTGGAATCATCACTCACTTTCTACCTAAGAATCCCCAAAGCCACAGACAGGTCAGAGGGAGATGGAAGTGATGCTCACCAGGAGACATCTAAGAATCACCCGCATAATTGGTGAGGAATTCCAAGCCAGCTCCCAAGAGTAATCAATCTAGAAGTCCAGAGAAAAGAGTGAGCAGAATGGAAAACCTCTGATAGTTCATCTAGATTTTTAATCCAATAGAGAAGAAACAAACTAACAACCCAAACAATCAGTCTTTGCTGAGAAAGAGTTATTGCAGAAAGATGGTGTAAATGTTGAAGAAAATTCTCATTAGTATTCTCTGTGAAATTCAAGATAAACTGTTTTGGGGGACAGGAATACTATCATATTATTACACTTATTCAAATGTATTATTTCAACTTCACAGTTTGAGGCCAGTGATGTTTCATGTTTTTATTCGAGTGACTAAAACCCCAATGAGATCTTTAAGCTGAAATTATGAATGGAGCCAAAACGGAGGTAGAAGATGGTGGAGGAAATAGGGTTGTGCCAGCTCACACTGCCCTTCATCTCCATCCCCCAAGGGTTCCTCAATCCAGAGTCACCACCCAACTCAAATGGGATCCACACCATTGTCGCCAGGAAAATTAGAAATTTTATAAGAATATTTTTTGCTCCATACCCAGAAATAAATTTGAGAATCATAGGGGGAAAATATAAGAAAAAATAAATTACCCAGTTAATCATTAAAGAGATAAACAACCTAAAAACACCAACCACCTACTAAGAAATTGAGAAATTGTCATGCCAGGCCAAGAGTTTCACAGATGAATGTTATTAAATATTCAGGACACAGAATGTTTTAATACTGTTCAAATAATTACAGAGCATACAGCAAGATTATCTTCCAAATTCCTTTAACCTGCCAACAAAACATTGATGTTAAAACATGTACTATATTGATGCTTCTTCTTGTGATTTTTGTGAGATGATACAATGCCTCTATGGTGAGATGAAGTGGGGCGAATGTCGTAGGCATCATGATGTCGTGCTAGGTTACTATTGACTTTCTAATGAAAGATCAGAAGGAGGATCAATCATCTGCTTTTGTTTTTGAGAGTATATGGGTTCTTCACTCTGTACACTACACCTGGCTTCAGCATATGCCCTGCAACATTGCCACATAGTACCAGAATTAATCTGTCCTTCCATGCTTTATGCCTTGGTGCCTTTGTACTTTATTTTATTTTTTTAATCCTCACCCAAGGATATGTTCCCATTGATTTTAGAGAGAGTGGAAGAGAGAGGGAAAGACAGAGAGAAACATCGATGTGAGAGAAACACATCGATTGGTTGCCTCCTGCATGTGCCCCGACCCAGGCCCAGGCTGGGGAGGAGCCTGCAACCCGGGCATGTGCCCTTGCCTGGAATGGAACCGAGGACGCTTTGGTGAGCAGGCCAATGCTCTATCCACTTAGCCAAGCTGGCTAGGACTGTACTTTAATGAATGTAGGTTCTATTGGGCATCTTCTTCAGAAGAGCCTGGTTTTATCACAATTATAGACTTGCTTTGGATGCTATCCTATCTACTTAGTCAACTTCAACTCAGCAGCCTTAGGCAGATGCAGTCTTTCTCTCCAGTAATTGTTATAATGTCAGTCCAAACCTATTCCTGAGTCTGTACCCATCCTTCACTTGCAGTAAAGCAGTGATCTTGCTGTCATTCCTTTCAGGGGATCCTTGCTGAAGTCTCTGGATAGGCTCCATGCTTTCTGGCACAACACGTGGTTGTCAGTCGAAATGCATTTTGTGTTTGTCTCTTACCCAAACATTTCATGCCTTTTCTATCTTAACTAAACACGTATTGCTGTGGCCATAACTTTTTAAAAAATCTTTATTGTTCAGATTATTACAGTTCCTCTATTTTCCCCCTCATAGCTCCCCTCCACCCGGTTCCCACCCCACCCCACCCCATGCTCTTATCCCCCCGCCCCCACTGTCCTCATCCATAGGTGTATGGTTTTTATCCAGTCTCTTCCCACACCCCCCACACCCCTTCCCCCCGAGGATTGTCAGTCCACTCCCTTTGTATGTCCCTGATTCTATTATATTCACCAGATTATTCTGTTCATCAGATTTTTTATTCACTTGATTTTTAGATTCACTTGTTGATATATATTTGTTGTTCATAATTTTTATCTTTACCTTTTTCTTCTTCTTCCTCTTCTTAAAGAATACCTTTCAGCATTTCATATAATACTGGTTTGGCGGTGATGAACTCCTTTAGCTTTTTTTTTTTTTTTTTTTTTTTTTTTTTTATCTGTGAAGCTCTTTATCTGCCCTTCAATTCTGAATGATAGCTTTGCTGGGTAGAGTAATCTTGGTTGTAGGTTCTTAATATTCATCACTTTGAATATTTCTTGCCACTCTGGTCTGGCCTGCATAGTTTCTGTTGAGAAATCAGCTGACAATCATATGGGTGCTCCCTTGTAGGTAACTAACTGTTTTTCTCTTGTTGCTTTTAATATTCTATCTTTGTCTTTTGCTCTTAGCATTTTAATTACGATGTGTCTTGGTGTGATCCTCTTTGGATTCCTTTTGTTTGGGGTTCTGTGCACTTCCTGGACTTGTAAGTCTATTTCTTTCACCAGGTGGAGGAAGTTTTCAGTCATTATTTCTTCAAATAGGTTTTTAGTATCTTGCTCTCTCTCTTATTCTGGCACCCCCATAATTCGGATGTTGGTACGTTTGAAGTTGTACCAGAGGCTCTTTACACTATCGTCATATTTTTGGATTCTTTTTTCTTTTCTGGTTGGGTGTTTTTTGCTTCTTTGTATTTCAAATCTTTGACTTGATTCTTGCGATCCTCTATTCTGCAGTTGGATCTCTGTATATTATTTTTTATTTCAGTCAGTGTATGCTTAATTTCTAGTAGGTCCTTTTTCATATCCTCGAGGGTCTCACTAAATTTATCGGCCTTTTCTAGAAAATTCTTGGAAAACCTTATAACCGTGGTTTTGAACTCTATCTCCAGTCGTTTGCTTTCCTCCATTTCTTTCATTTGTGACCTGTTTCTTTGTCTCTGCATTTTGGCTGCTTCCCTGAATTGATAGAGTGGCTTTGTGTGCTAGGTGTCCTATAGGGCCCAGTGGCTCAGCCTCCCCAGTTACCTGAGGTGGACACTCTTGGTGCACCCCTTTGTGAGCTGTGTGCACAGTCTTGTTGTAGTTAAGCTTTGATTGTTGTTGGTATCACTGGGAGGAATTGACCTCCGGGCCAATTGGCTGTGAGGATCAGCAGTGTCTACGCTAGGAGAACTATGCTGGAGACACCCTTATGAGGCAAGACTTGCTTCAGTGGGGCTTTGGTGCTCACTGAGTCTGTCCCCTGAGTATGTCCCTTATGGATCTGAGGAGTTGTAATCTGGATGGTCCCACTCTGACCCCTGGGTACACTGGCTCTTAGATCTCCAAGGAAGTGCTAATTTAGCCTCTGCCTGAGGCCACCCAGCAGGAGCTGCGGAGAGATCTGCAGATTCCTCTTCTTTGTTTGGGTTTTGGAGGTGCCCAGATGGGGCCCAGCTGTGAAGCAATGCAAGCTGCTTCAGGGCCTTGGGCCTTCTTTTGGATGTTCTGGGTCTCTCTGACTCAGCTGCAGTTTGATAAGTAAGTTTAGAATTCAAGGGACAAGGCCATTCATATGCAAAAGCCTCTGCGCACAGCTTGGGTGGGGCGGGGTCTCAGGGCGGAGCATACAGCAATGGTTTCCCGTCAGCCCTGCCCTAAGAGGCCCCCCGGGTTTCAGTGTCCTGCGGTAATCGCTACAAAGCACCTCTGAGAGAAAGCCGTCCTCGAGTTCAGCCCGCTGCCAGATAGTCCAGTTCTTCCCGTATGAGTCTGGGTCCCAGAATCTCACCCGGAACTGGAGTTCAGAACAGTCAGGAGCTTGTGTCTCCCTCCAGCTTGAAAAAGCCAGCTGTGTACTCAGATGCCAGCCCTCTCCACATGCGCGCCTCCATTCCTCTGCCTTCTGCACCTCCTCTGAGTCTCAGTGTGCTTTTCTCTTTCCTCCTAGTTGTAGAATTTCCACTCAGCCAGTATTCCTGTGGTTCTGGATGATGTCCGTTTTGTCTTTTAGTTGTAGTTTTGAAGCTGTTGTGTGAGGTGGCAAGTTCAGGTGTTTACCTATGCCGCCATCTTGGTTTCTCTCTGTGGCCATAACTTTTGCAGTTTTAGGTTCAACAGCAAAACTAGCAATAACTTCTTTGTCCTTCTTCACAATTTCACCCATTGAAGATTTGTTCTTAGTGTAGATCTTAGCAACCTCAGCATACTATTTTTTTTTCCTTTAAGCTGAAAACTTTCACCTTTTCACTTAAAGGAAGCACTTTATGGCTTCTCTTTGGCATATCCAAACTGCAGCATCCCTATTTTGTGCTTTGGGGCCATTATTAAGTAAAATACGTTTGTTTTTTTAACACAAGCACTATGAACTGTGACAGTCCATCTGATGCTTGAGATGGCAACTGTGATTCACAGGCAGGTGTGTTGTAGAAATGCTGAACTTATCGCACTACTCAGAAGGGCACACAATTTAAAACTTACTAATGATTTCTAAAACTTTCCATTTAATATTTTTGGACTGTAGTTGACTACGGGTAACTGAAACGGTGGAAAGTGAAACTGTGGATAATGAGGGAGGGACTACTGTACGCAGCTTTATGATGCTGGGCTGGAACTCTAAACCATTATTTCTACTTGGCTCCCTAAGGGTGCTGCTCATAGTGGGCGCTAGAGGGAGAGTGAAGGCTGGAGCGGGGAGGGAGGGACTTGCTCCTTCCCATTGCTTCCTGTTCCTGCCCAGGTTGCCCCTGCAATGCCCTGAGTGAGGCCCAGGAGCAGCGGCAGTGCTTCCTACTTAGTTGGGTCCAATGTCCTGCACCTTTCCACATTCTCAGAACCAGGCTCATTGTTCTGGGTCTCGGTTCCAAAAGGCCCCTCCCCAAACACCCACATAAATTCCATAGGAATCAAAGATTAAAGCATAAAAAGTGAAAAAAACGTTCTGAGTGAGAGGGAAGGGTGAGAAGAATTCTGAAAAAGGGCAGTTTATTCTGTAGAATCCATGTTGCTTCACGACCCAACCTCCATCCCGCTACTCTATTCTCCTAAGCAGCTCAGGCTCAAAGAATGTGGGTGGTGTCCTGGCTCAGTTAGGGCCCTAAACGATGGAACTGGTACAGGAATTTTAAGCCTCTGTGTGAGGAGGTCCTGGAGACGAGCATCAGAGTCTTAGGGCAGGAAAAAGAAGGAACGCTGTGGTACCTAGAGGGTTAGATTGGTGATTCCGGGCCATAGGGGGGCAGGGCTGCGGCTTCCATGTCAGGGTCGCTGGAAGAGCTGGGCGGTGGGGGAGGGGGTTTTCTGGCCCTGAGCGGAGGGTGCCCCAAGCTTCACTAGCCTTTGCAGCTTAGGGCCCCTTAAAGGACTCTCAAGTGGCTGCTGCCTCACACCCCAATCCAGACGGGCAGATTGCAGTGCCTGCCTCACTCTCAGGATGGCAGCTGCCTAAAGGGTGCCCGCTGCAGGGCACCCAGCGGCTGGTTAGACAGAAGAGCAAACAGAAGCCAGAGAAGCTAGTGTCGTCGAACCACTGGAGCCATGGTCGGCAAACTCATTAGTCATCAGAGCCGAATATCAACAGGACAACTATTGAAATTTCTTTTGAGAGCCAAATTTTTTAAACTTAAACTTCTTCTAACACCGCTTCTTCAAAATAGACTCGCCCAGGCCGTGGTATTTTGTGGAGGAGCCACACTCAAGGGGCCAAAGAGCCGCATGTGGCTCGCGAGCCGCAGTTTGCCGACCATGGCACTAGAGGAACAAAAACACGCCCAGAGCATTCCAGGAGATTCAAGTCCAGCACGAAAGTCTTTCTGATAAGAAGGCAGATTGGACACTTGTACACAGTGAAGTTTGGAAGCCAAACATGATCTGATGCAATTGGAGGAGAATGCAAGATCCGAGGAAGGAGGAGTGGGGAGTGAATAACAAAGACTTGAAAGTGTGCCGAGAAGGAAATGCCAGGATTTGAATCCAATCTGTCCGGCTCTGAAACCAACACCCTCTGGGCTCTGGCAGCACCAGGCTAGGCTTCCAGTGGGAACCAGGGATGGGATAGAATGCGCACGGACCCAGCCAGCGCTCAAGAGATTTCAGAAGAAAATGGAAAGACAAGCAAAATTCTGTTCTTTCTTCCAGAAAGACGTCCACTGCCCACCCGGACTCCATTCCTCCTTTAACACGACAGACGCTATGCTGACTCCGGCAGGCAGAGGCAGGCCTCAGTCCTGTTTCTTTATAAGCCACCGAGTAAACGCCACTTCAGAAAATCCTGTGACAGCTTTGTGGAAGCACTAAGACGTTCAGCCCACACACACCCTGGGTCCCTCAAATCTGGCTGAAAGAAAACACGGGGAGAATTTAGGCTCCGGGTCTTGGCAAAAGGGTAGGGTGTGGCAGAGGCCAGGCTCGCGCCACGCTTCATAAGGATTTAGCTGACGGTTACCAAGTAAAGATTTGGTAAAGATTTTTGGACCCCTGTAAAGATTTTTGGTTTGCTGCCTCTTCCTGATCCCGCCCCCCTCAGCTATGCACGTCCCCCACGTAATGACAGTTCAAGTAATGACTTGCTGACCAATGCCTTTGAAAGATTCTACCACTTTTCAGACCATGACTTTCTTTTTTCCATATGACCATGTTTTCACCCAATGACTTATGCTACAAGAAGCAGTATTTTAACTTTATGGTTTCAGGCAAAGATACACTCACCAGCTTATTCCTCAGCACGGCAGTTTCCAGTCGGAGGATATCATATGGAACAAATAGCAATTACTTGCCACATAGACATGAACCCAAAACATATAGCCAAGTGAGAGGGATGAAGAGGCAGGCTTAGTGGGCTGTGCACACACACAGTTTTCCCCAGGTTTTGAAGCATTCATGTGTTTATTTTTATTTTTCTCTGAAAGAATTTTCTCTGATGTAACTTTATTTTTACTGCAGTTTGAATGCAAAATTACCGTGAACCCCCGAAATGTTGAAATATCGCTGAAGAAAATGGTGCAGAAAGAAGACAGAACCTTCCAAAGAATCACTTTTCCAGCAGTCTCACCCACTTTGGCGAGGACTATAAACTTGACTATATTACACCTAATTGTGACTTGTTACATAAACTTGTTTTTATTGTTCAATTAATATTTTTGTATCTGTGAGTACTGTTAGGGTACATTGGGACAGGATGAAATGCATCACTTTTTTTTTTCATTAAAATTAATGGGTCCTGGCTGGTTTGCTCAGTGGATAAAGTGTCAGCCTGTGAACCAAAGGGTCCCAGGTTCGATTCTGTTCAAGGGCACGTACCTTGGTTGCAGGCTCCTCCCCGGCCCGGGCCCTGGTTTCTCTCACATCGATGTTTCTCTCTGTCTTTCCCTCTCTCTTCCACTTTCTCTAAAAGATCAATGGAAAAATATCCTTGGGTGAGAATTAACAACAACAACAACAATAATAATAATAATAGAAATTTTTTTCATTTAATGAAATTTTCCCCTTAGCAATAAATTTTTCAGGAAAGAATTGACATATTTAAGCAAAGGATGGGTGTATTTTTTGGATTAGCGGTGCTCTCTACAGAGTAAAAATGAAGTTACATTGCCTCGTGGAGCTCATGGCTACTATCTTGGGAACCAACAGAAGCAGCTGGAAAATTTAAGTCCTTGGGACTCATTGCACCTGTCACTCTTCCTTGCTGTAGACAGAAGACAACACTGTCAACACGTGGAGTTTGTGATCCTAAGGACCAAAGTTTGGCCTCTTACCACTAAGAGGAAATGGCTAGAAACCCATTGGCTAAAACCCACAAAGACTCAAATAAACATACAGACACGGGTATGTATCCATGCGGATGAAGTTTAATTGAGTACAGCAGAGCATCACTGTAATGCGGCTTATACGAGAGAGCAGTTTATGCTCTGCCGTGGGCAGGGCTGCAGCGTCGGCAATCCAGGGATGTTGTAGGACCTCTCTCCTCCTCAACGTCTCCAGAAACTCGAACTCCTTTCAACACTGCTTTAGCATCCCAGTGGCGTGGTCCTCATCCTCACGGTCCAGGAAAGCAGCCAGAGCTCCAGCGCTCACTCCGTATTACAAGCAGCAGGAGGGAAAGAGACCGAGAGGAAGGGGAGTGTGATGGTTCATTTTCTCCGTCTCCCTGACTGGCCACAGGATGCCCAGATTAAACATTACATGTATGGAGGTGGGCAAAGGTGGGGGTGGAGGACATCTGTAATAGAGTCAACGATTTTTAAAAATTATACGTAGATGTGTCTTTGAGGGTGTTTCCAAATGAGATTAGCATTTGAATCTGTGAATTTAACAACATAGATTGCCCTCCCCAGTGTGAGGGCAATCATCCAAACTGTCGAGGGCCTGAATAGAACAAAAAGTAGAGGAAGGAGGAATTCGCTGGGATATCTCATCTTCTCCTGCCTCCGAATGGGATTTATACTCTCAGTTCCCCTGGTTCTCAGGCCTTTGGACTCAGGCTGAGTCTCCAGGATTGTGGAATTTCCCAGCCTTTACAATTGTGTGAGCCAACTTCTCATAATAAATCACACACACACACACACACACACACACACACACACACACACACACCTCACACACACACACACACACCTCACACACACACACACACTCACTCACACCTCACACACACACACAGACACACACACACCTCACACACACACACACACACACACACACACACACACACGCACACTGTTGGTTCTGTTTCTCTGGAAAATCCTGACTAGCTCAGGCAGCAAAGGGCACATGCCAGCTGTCCTGGAAGGCAAGTGCCTAGAGGCTGTCATGCTAGTGTAATAGCCTAAAAGCCACTTTGGAGTAGAAGTGGTTCCCCCACTAATGAAACACATTCCTCCACTTCACCAACACTTGCAAAAGGTCCTCAAAGTGCAAAACTGAATCTTCTGGCAGAAAATCCCAAGTCTCAGAGGCTGCTGGGCCTGATGCTTTAATTAATCCCATTTCACCAAAGTCAGGACATGCGAGGGATGCAGAAACCACCAAGAGGTGTTCAAAGCTGGCTCTCCATCCATTTGAAAATAGTGAGGCTTGAGAACATTTGATTCACCCATAGGTATTAAATGCCTATAGTTATAATGTAGGATGTGAGATGGGTGATCGGAGTGATCACCTCGTACCTTGTATAAATGTCTAATCACTGTATTGTACACCTGAAATATTGTATGTCAACTGTAAATAAAAGATTTTTTTATGTCTACAGTTATGGCCCATAGGCTTTGCTAAAGGCACCTACTCTACCGAGATTTACAATCCAGATTTAGTTTTAGTGTTCCATATCTCTAAAGTAACTCAATGGTTTCTTTCAAAGGCTCACCTCTAAGAGAATGCAAAGTTCTCACCAGAAGTCTCAGGTGGCTTTATCTTCCTGGGCTGTAACAGGAATACTTGGGAGCCAACTTCTGTTTCTGCAGGTTAAGCACAGGCTTCAGCATCTGAGTAACAAGGACTTGGAAGGTGCTGAGCCCTCCAAAGCCCCTCTCTGGTTGGCTGCGCCTTGGAGCTAACCTGCGTTCCAGCTGGAGGTAAGGGAACAGCCTTTGTCCCACAGGCATCTGGACTGGATCACGAGACCTCATCAGGCTTATATCCTCACTGCTGTTTCTCACCCAAGCTGTTGTCATGCCTTGCTTGTGGGTTTTGCTTATAACCATTCTCCATCAAATGGGATTTACATTTTTGTTTTTTGTTTTTTTAAATATATTTTATTGATTTTTTACAGAGAGGAAGGGAGAGGGATAGAGAGCTAGAAACATCAATGAGAGAGAAACATCGACCAGCTGCCTCCTGCACACCCCCCACCGGGGATGTGCCCACAACCAAGGTACATGCCCTTGACCGGAATCGAACCTGGGACATTTCGGTCCGCAGACCGACGCTCTATCCACTGAGCCAAACCAGTTTCGGCAGATTTGAGTTTTTAATAACCACAATTATCCTTGTTTAAATTGTTTAAGGCAGTGGTTTTACAGTTTTATGGGATCTTTTTAGTTTAACTAAGAAGAGTTCACGCTTCAGATTGTTTATAAAAAAGATATTGACCACCAGGATTTCAGATACATAGCGAGAAAGCCACTTTATTTTCTGGCCAAGTTTTTCAGACAATTTAAAAGAAAACTTTTAGCCCTGGCCAGGTAGCTCAGTTGGTCAGAGCAGCATCCCAATATGCCAAGGTTGTGGGTTCAATCCCTGGTCAGGGCATATATATAAAATCAACCAATGAATGCATAAATAAGTGGAACCGCAAATCCATGTCTCTCTCCTTTCCTTTCTCTCTAAAATCAATTAAAAAGATAAAACTTTAAAAACTAAAAACTTTTAATTTTTTGTGTTAATTACATTGGGAACTGAGGCTGAGGAGGTTATTAGGTCTCCAAGTTGATTTGATTTGTTAGTTTTTACAATGAGATTCCTAACCTATAGAAGGAAGGTTGATATTTTAAAACTATTCTGCATGTTGCTAAAATCTTTAAAATCAGAGAAAAGATTTTGGTGATGGTGTTGTTTTTTGTTTTGTTTTTAATCTTCACCCAAGGATATTTTTTCCGTTGCTTTTCCTTTTAGAGAAAGTGGAAGGGAGGGAGGGAAAGAGAGGGAAAGGAAGAGAGAGAGAGAGAGAAACATCAATGTAAGAGAGACACATCGATTGGTTGCCTCCCACACGAGCCCCAACCAGGGCTAGGAATTGAATATGCCTTTGACCAGGAATCGAACCAGTGACCCTTCGGTGTGTGGACCAGCACTCGAACCACTGAACAACACTGGACAGGGCCAGAGAAAAAAATTTTTTTCAGAGAAAATATTTTAATTGGGTGGTCTTATTATATGGAATCTGAGGCTGGTTCAGATAGTCCAAGGTGTGTGGGCTACCTGCTCAACAGGTGATCAAGGGGCCCACTTTTTTTTTTTTTAAATATATATTTACTAGAGGTCCAGTGAACAAATTCATGCACCAGTGGGGCCCCTCGGCCTGGCCTGTGGCATCGGGCCAAAACTGGCTCTCCGAAATCCCCCAAGGGGTCCCAGATTGCAAGAGGGTGCAGGCCAAGCCAAGAGACCCCACCGGTGCATGATTGGGGCAGGGAGGGATGCAGGAGGTTGGGCAGCCGGGCAGGGACTGCAGGAGGGCTCCAGGGCTTGTCTGGCCCATCTCGCTCAGTTTTGATCAGCCAGACTCCAGAAGCAAGCTAACTTACTGGTCGGAGCGTCTGCCCCCTGGTGGTCAGTGTACATCATAGCGACTGGTTGACCAGTTGACTGTCTGCCCCCTGGTGGTCAGTGCATGTCATAGCGAGCAGTTGAGCGGTCTTAGTGTATCATTAGCATATTATGCTTTGATTGGTTGAATGAACCACCAATCGACTGGACACTAAGCATATTAGGCTTTTATTATATAGGAACTGATTTCAGAGAGGAAGGGAGAGGGAGAGAGAGATAGAAACATCAATGATGAGAGAGAATCATTGATCAGCTGCCTCTTGCACACTCCCTACTGGGGATTGAGCAACCGAAGCATGTGCCCTGACTGGTTCATAGGTCGACACTCAACCACTGAGCCACACTGGCCAGGCCCCACTTCTTTCTTTTTTGCTCCACTCTCCCCTAGTCTGTTATTTTCCTTCAAATGATCAGAGCTAGTCACCACTTTATTTTAGACACTTCATCCCAATGAAAGGGGCACAGAGAAGGAATGGACAGTTTTTATCTCAAGGACTTGACCCAGAAGTTGAAAACATCATTTCCACTCAATTGCATTGGCCAACATTTAGTCATGTGGTCACACCCAGAAGCAAAGGATGGTGGGAAATATCGTGTTTAGCTGGGAAGCCATAAACTCAGTTAAAATTTAGGGGTTTCTATTAGTGAAAGGGAAGAATGAAAAAGGGATATTGAAAGATTATTGATCTCTGCCACAATAACATTTGTTTCATGAATGACTGCTGGATCATGGCTAGTGGCTGACTAGATGATTGGGAATGTTTGGAAAAGGGGTTTGATCACTCTGGAAGGTGATTAGCTTAGGGGATATATTGGCTGCTAGAGGATGAATAAAGTTTATAACTGATTAGGTTTGAGGAAAGGAAGACCATGGAGTATGTCGAGATTGACTGATTGTATTTGGTGATGTTGATTGAATTAGTTGGTAAGATAAGAACTTTGATAAGATGTATAATTCCTGCTTTAATATAAAAATACAAATAAAGGGTTCAGCTATAAGTTTGGTCATTTTGAGACAGTAACCTTTTTGATTGCCAAATATTAAACGTTTGGAGTAAAAATTGGTTATATTTAGTTATTTTTTAAAGTGTTAAAGTGTCCCATTCTCTCTCCTGCCTTCCCTTGTGCATTGTATGTCAGTGTCAATATTCATTCCACTTGAGGTCCAGCTGGTCTCTTAAAAAGCTAGCCACAAATAGCTCTCAATAGCACCTCTCGGAAGACACCAAAGAAGTAAATCCGATCCTAAGTAAAATGCCAATATTTTCACCAGTTAGGAATTACAGGAATTTAGTCATAGAATTTGAAAATAAATTGAAGTCTCTTTTTAGCTATTTTTTGTTTTTAGTAGAGACCAAGATCCCATTCATTGGAAAATGTTTTCATAGGCATGAATGCTTGTGTTTGATCCAGGAATAATAAATGATTGACTATTACCCAGCAGCAGGGTGGGGTGGGATTCCGGACACTTTTTTTTTTTTAAGCAAAGGAAAAAACAACTGAACAGAAATTTGTTCTTTCAACAGCTTTTCTTGGAAATGTAGATTAAAGAGACTAGAGTTGGTTGGTTTTTTTTAATCTTCATTGCAATAATTAAAAATATGATTGCACAAAGCTAGAGGGAATGCTGTTTTAAGTCAGTGTAAGTTATCTGACCTAGATGTTGCCATCAACTAACAAGGCATCTTCAGTTTATTAACTTTTGTATCTTAATGGGTTCTGAGTTCAAATGTTTTCTTTTCAAATGTAAATATTGGCTTTTGCTAATTTGAAATTCTTGAGCTTTGACTTGAGTATGCACAGAAAAGATCACTTTTGTTGGAAGTAGCTGGGAAATCCAGTGCTGGAATTTAAAAACAGCTAATGTGTTTTAAGGCATTACATTTCATTGTACAAACCTTTACCATGTAGAATAAAATCTAAAATTATTTTTAAATAAAACTTTGATGCTAAGCATCACAAAAGAAAGGTTTGTTTCATTTAAAAAGTACTCTAACCCAGCTAGTCTCAAACTTTTTGTCCTGGTGATTAGCAAAAATTAAAAGATATCCTATCTGATGTTGATGCGGGAAATAAATATTCTTATATTCTGTGGGTGCTCATGTAAACCGGGTCCATTTTTTTTCAATATAATGCTGTAAGATTAGGTAGACATGCAGGATAAGTGGTCTGAATAAAGAAAAGAAAACTCAGCCATCTTCCAAGAGAGAAAACTAAGGAGCCTGAAGGTTAAAGGTCCTATTTCACAAGTGGAGTCCCCGTGCATTTGCTGTTGGGTTGCCATATTTAGACAGAAAAGAAAGAAAGAAAGAAAGAAAGAAAGAAAGAAAGAAAGAAAGAAAGAAAGAAAGAAAGAAAGAAAGAAAGAAGGAAGGAAGGAAGGAAGGAAGGAAGGAAGGAAGGAAGGAAGGAAGGAAGGAAGGAAGGAAGGAAGGAAGAAAGAAAGAAAGAAAGAAAGAAAGAAAGAAAGAAAGAAAGAAAGAAAGAAAGAAAGAAAGAAAGAAAAGCCAATTCAATTTGAATTTCGGATAAACAATGAATATTTTTTAATATAAATAGGTCTATATACTTCGGGACATACTTATACTTTTAAAAGCACTTATTGTTGCCCAACTGGCATGGCTCAGTAGTTGAGTGTCAACCTATGAACCAGGAGGTCAGGGTTCGATTCCTGGTCAGGGCACCTGCCTGGGTTTCGGCTGGATCCCCAGTGGTGGGAGTGGTGGGGAGGGGGGGCATGCAGGAGGCAGCCAATCAATTATTCTCTCTCATCATTGATGTTCCTATCTCCCTCTCCCTTCTTCTCTGAAATCAATATATTTTTAAAGATAAATTTA
Organism: Cnephaeus nilssonii; assembly: GCF_951640355.1. NCBI lineage: Eukaryota > Metazoa > Chordata > Mammalia > Chiroptera > Vespertilionidae > Cnephaeus > Cnephaeus nilssonii. The sequence goes on from NC_137085.1 coordinate 28,897,666, forward strand.
AAATTTTTATAAAAGAAAGAAAATTCTGACACACTACATGGATGAAACTTGAAGACATTAGGCTAAGTGAAAAAAAAAACAACAGTCAAATAAGACAAATACTGTATGATTCCACTTATATGATGTACCTAGAATATTAACGTTCATAGAGACAGAAAGTAGAACAGTGGTGGCCAGGGGCTGGGAGTGGGGGAAGGGGAGTTAGTGTTCAATGGATATGGAGTTTCAGTCTGGGAAAATGAGAAAAGTTCTGGAGATGGATGGTGGCGATGGTAGTACAACACTGTGAGTGCACTTAATGCCACTGAACACTAAGTATGGTAAGTGTTACATATATTTTAGCACAATAAAAACTACATAAATTTAGTCTTATAAATAAAAAATGTGACTTTCATAATAGACAACATAAATAAAAATGGAAAATAGCAATAAAGTCTGAATCCAGGGGATTAGAAACTAATTTCTCTTCTTGAAGAATAAACACATATTTTTATCTTTATTCTTTTTTAGAATGGTATTTTTTTTTCAAGTTCTTTTTCTTAAAATCTTTACTGCTGGAAGTATGTCCTCCTTTTTCCCCCATTGACCCTCTCCAGCCCGCCCCTCCCCCCTTCATCACCCTATTGTCTGTGTCCATGGGTTATGCATTTATGCATACTAGTACAAGTTCTTTGGTTGATCACCTCCCATCCATTCACCCTCTGAGATTCCACACTCTGTTCTATGCTTCCATGTCTCTGGATCCACTCCGTTCATCAGTTTATTTTGTTAATTAGATTCCACGTATGAGTGAGATCATGTGATACTTGTCTTTTCCTGACTTATTTCATTTAGCACGATACTCTCCAGGTCCCTCCATGCTGTCTCAAAGGGTAAGAGATTTTTTTTTTACTGCTGCGTAGTATTCCATGGTGTAAATGTATCACAGCTTTTTTTATTCACTTGTCTACTGATGGGCACTTGGGCTGTTTCCAGATCTTAAATTGAACACACACTTTTTAAAGATAAAAAATAAAAATCTATCCTCTTAGTCTCCCCAGATAGCAAATTCAAGTTTCCTTTTAAATGTATTTTATCTTTGGATTTACAAAGTTAAAAAGAAAAATAATAATAAATTAAAATGATCATTAGAAAGTTACAGCAAGCATTGCCATCAGACGACTTTTACCCAGACCGTGGAGTGTGACAGTTTCTGTAAGCCCGTGAGTCCGCACAGTCCCCAGGAACAAGATTGCACAAGCCAGTCTAGAGCCATTCCATATTGCAGAAACCCCTCAGCTGGGCACCCTCTGCAGCACACCCGGTTGCTCCCCCACATCTGTCTTGCATCCTAGGAGCATTACCTGAAATTTCAGTCCCTTTGGCCAAAAATCTCAGGAGCTTTTCCATATAAAACAAAAGCAGCAAGCAGACAAAACGATAACACAATTCCAACAGAATCCCATTACAATCTAGGGTCAAGGTGGCCAGTTTGTTGACAAAATTAAACACCTCACACTTGGCATTCACTGTTTTCATTTTCTATTGTCTGGAAGATAACCGACAATACCCAGTTACCTCTAAAACATCAAGCCCCATAGAAATTATTTAATTCTTGCATTGTCCCCTATGTACCCATCCCACCATGCGTGTCTCTAACCCAGAGCAAGCACCATGGGCTTAGGGTTGAGGTCTCCCTGTGTCCTCTGACCTGAGGCCTTTCAGCAGGTCAACCCTCCAGGGAACTCATTTTTTTAAAAAAATATAGTTTTTATGGATTTCAGAGAGGAAGGAAGAGGGAGAGAGAGAGATAGGAACATCAATGATGAGAAAGAATCATTGATCAGCTGCCTCCTGCATGCCCCCTACTGGGGATCAAGCCCGCAACCCGGGCATGTGCCCTTGACTGCAATCGAACCTGGGACCCTTCAGTCTGCAGGCCTACGCTCTATCCACTGAGCCAAACCAGCTAGGGTGGAACTCATTTTATATAATAAAAGTCTAGGTGGTGTCACACCCTTGCACAACGTCATCACAAGATGGCCGCCCTCACGTCGTCACAAGATGGCCACCGGCCAGCAGGGGAGGGCAGTTGGGGGCAACCAGGCCAGCAGGGGAGGGCAGTTGGGAGTGACCAAGCCTGCAGGGGAGGGCAGTTGGGGGTGATCGGGCTGGCAGGGGCGCAGTTAGGCATCAATCAGGCCCGCAGGGGAGCAGTTAGGGGGCGATCAGGCTGGTAGGCAGAAGTGGTTAGGGGCAATCAGGCAGGCAGGCAGGTGAGCAGTTAGGAGCCAGCAGTTCCAGATTGTGAGAGGGATGTCCCAAATTGGAGAGGGTGCAGGCCGGGCTAAGAGACCCCCCCCTCCGTGCATGAATTTTGTGCACTGGGCATCTAGTGTTTATACAGTAGCCTGGCCATGCTGAGGCTCCCTCCATATCCATATACCTCAGGCAAACAGCCTGAGCATTGAGCAACAGAGCAGTGAGTGTGGCGAGCAAGGCCCTGCCTCCGTGGAGTTATAGCCAAGAGCAGAAGGTGGACAGTGAAGGAGCAGCTAGAAGTGTGATAAGTGCCCTGAAAGAAGCACAGAACGCTTTGGAACCCAGGAGAGGCTGCCCAACCTAGCCTGGGCTGGCTGTGGTCAGGGAAGAAACGGGACGAGGGGACCGAAGTTACAGCTCATCCTGGGAAAGAATCTTCCAGTGGGATGCCCTGACTCAGGAGTTATCCAAACAGAGGGCGGAACATGGGTGGAGGATGCCGGGGAGAACAGCCCCCCGCCCCCGCCCCGATGGCGTGGAAACAGGCGGAGTAGCACAGTCGTAAAGAACACAGGCTTTAGAGAAAAATGGCCCTGGGCTCCATTTCTCACTTCACACTTGCTAAGCACAAAAATGTAGGCAAGTTACTTGACCTTGAAATTATGAATAACTTTAAACATATGCAAAACTAAAATCATTTAGTGAATAATCATGACCTATTTATCACTCAGCTTCAACAATGACCATCTCATGACCAATCATCTTTATATCCTTACCGACTTCTCTGACTCCATCATTATTTTGAGGCAAATCCCAAACACTGTCTCATTACACCAATAAAATATGTGTATTAGATACACTCATATAAAAAAGGCAATGACCTAAGACTATTATCATGTATACAATTTTTAAGTAAATTCTTACTATCATCAAATATCTAGTCATTTCCAAATCTGAAATTTCCAGTTGTCTCATAGAGTGTGCCTGTGAACGTTGCTCCCCATTCAGTTACCTTCCACCACTTAGAACATTGTCCCTAGAGCCGTGGTCGGCAAACTGTGGCTCGCGAGCCACATGCGGCTGTTTGGCCCCTTGAGTGTGGCTCTTCCACAAAATACCACGGCCTGGACAAGTCTATTCTGAAGAAGTGGCGTTAGAAGAAGTTTAAAAAATGTGGCTCTCAAAAGAAATTTCAATTGTTGTACTGTTGATATTTGGCTCTGTTGACTAATGAGTTTGCCAGTCACTGCCCTAGAGTGGAATCGTCACGTTCCATACTGAGATCAGCCCCTCTGCGGGCATCATGCTAGATCTTCTCATTACCTCAAAGAGGGAGACAGGCTGGACTTCTGTCCACATTCTGCAGGTGAGAAACCGGAGACTCAGAAGGAATGGAGTGCCTCATGCTCAAAGGGTGAGCCAGGGCTCTGGACCCAAATCCTCTTCTTCTGATGCCCAGGCCAAGGCTAGTCTTTCCATTTCCCCCCTTTGTTGCTGTTGCTTTCAATCCAAACGATGGTTTGTTTTGATAATACAAGATAACACATGCCCAGTGTAGGAGGTTTGGACAAAAACCAAAGCAGTATTAGAAGGAATTATATCCTCTGGGTTTAACTGCTCTCAACGGTTGGAAGGAATTTCCCTCTGTTTGGTCATTTTTATACACAGGTATTTTCATGTGACTGAGATTATAGGTGTACAGTTATACCTATGATTCACTTAATTTTATATCATATCCATTCCTGCTGTGCTAATAAACAACCTTTGTTGACGTCATTTTAATGTGTGAATTTTTAATTCCATGAATATGCCATAATTATTGAGTTGTCATGAATTGGTGGACAGTTACTTTGTTTCCAATGTTTCTCTTGTAAATAATGATGAGATGAACATCTTTGTTCAGAAAACTCGATCCATTTCAGTTATTTTCTTAGGACTGGCTTGTAGAAGGGGATTGCTGGTTCAACAGGTACATGGACCCGCACACTCTCACCAGCAGGTGCTCAAGGAAATCGCTCTCAAGTTGATACAACTGTCCTTCAGAAGCAAAGTAACTTCTAAATTAGTTAAATAAATTTAACAGAAAACTGTACTCTTTAACTTCTCAAAATCATGCTTCGAATGTTTTAAAACGTATTGTTCGTATGCCTGACAGCTTTGGTGGGTGTTAAATTTACTACCCGTTTCAGCTGAAACACAGTGAAGATACTAAATTCCTAGATGCCACTGGAGTAAGTTAAATGCTCCTATTGTATCTAAGCTGCCCAGCAGCAGAGATTCACAAGAGAGGGTCTCACAGCAACCTGGCCAGCCCCAACCCATCCTCTGAAATCCAGACTTGAATAAGCACCTGTCCGTTCTTGGACATAAAATAGAAACTTCAAACTTAACAAGTCCCAAATAGAACTGTGTGCCAGTGCCCCTCTTACAACTGTTCCAGCCTCAATTTTTACCGTGTAAGTAAATGGGGGCACCATCACCCACCTGGTTGCCCAGGCCAAAAACCTATGCACCATCCTTCCCTCACCCTCCTCATCCAATGCATCAGGGAGTCCTGTCTGCCCGCTTCAATGTATATCCAGGCTGCACCCCTTCAGTTGGTGCCCATGCTCCTTTGCAGGCCATTCTTCCCACTTCAGAGCATGTTTCTCCCCAGCTCAAAACCCTCCGTGGCTTCTTGTCACACGTGGGAATAAAACCCCAGTTCCCACACAATCTGTGTCCCGTCCAACTCTCCAACCTCATCTCCCACCACCTGTTCCTCCTTGCCTCCTCTCCAGCCACGCTGATGTCCTTCCACGCTCCTTCCTTGAGGTCAAACCTCCACGCTCCTTTCTGCCACAAGGCCTGGAATGTGTTTCATCCGGATGGTCACACTGTGCTCCCCTGCACACCACTAGGATCTCTGTGTGAAAGGCACCTGCCTAAGATGAAACCCTCCCATTGCTTCCCACCCCCTACTGCTTTATTCTTTTCCGTCATTCCCATTGCTGCCTGACAAATCATCTCTTCATGGGTTGGCTTACTGACTACCTCCCCGTTGAATGTTCACTCCATGGGAGAAGGGCCTTCATCTGTTGTGTTTATTGCTCACGCCCAGTACCCAGCACAGGGCACACTATACGGTAGTGCTTGGCACACAGTGGTGCTCAATATCCATTCATTATTGAATTAATTAAGTAAGTAGAAAGCTTTTATTATAAAGAATGTACGTTAGATTTTTGGCTTATTACAAAAAAAGGAACAAGCTTGAACTACCCTTGAGAAGGAGTAAACTATCAAGGCTTTGTCAAGTGTAAACCACTAGATAAATGGAGGTGATTATCCTTACATTCAATATGGCATTGTGCCAGATGCTGTGCGCTCTGTAAAAATGGACAGGACGTAGTCTCTGCTCACATGAATCAAGATATCAGCTCAAGAGGCTCTTGTCCAAGAGAAATAGTTTGTTGTAAGTACACTAAATTTCTGAGTATATTGGAGCCTATCTAAAGAGAGCATTTAGGAAAGTAATCATGTTCGCTTTAAGAATAGAACTTTGAAAATTAATTTTGTTTTCAAACACTAATAAAAATAAGTGTTTATCAGAAACTATCTGCATGTGAAAAAAGAACACTTTGTCGATAAAGTTTAATTTTCTGTAAAGTAAGTGGACCCCATTTCTGGTTTCTGTAACTTGCACCGTGAAATGACCTAGCTGCTGTAAGTATGCAAGAGTGGCATCTAGTGGCCATTCCCATAAACTCCAGCTCCGTGAAAGGTCAGAGACCAGTGGATGTCATCTCATCCATCTCGCCGGTGGTTACCAGATTTCCAGATTTCACAGATGTATAAATGTTTTGTTTTTAATATATTTTTATTAGGAGAGGGAAAGAGAGATAGAAACATCAATGATGATAGAGACTCATTGATCGGCTGCCTCCTGCATGCTCCCCACTTGGGATTGAGCCCGCAACCCGGGCATGTGCCCTGACTGGGAATTGAACCATGACCTCCTGGTTCATAGGTCGATGTTCAACCACTGAACCACACTGGCTGGGCTAAATGTTTTTTAAATGGAGACTTATATGGAGTTTCTAAGAGTAGGTGGTCCTCATCTAAGTACCCTTCCCTGTGGCTGGTGTCACATTATAAGCAGTAGTGTGCTGGAGCCGACTCCCTCAGGCTGGAGAGAGCCAGTCATGCACATCTCTTTGTGACTCTCAGTGACGTCACACAGGTAACTTGAAATTGACCACAGAAGTATTTATACCTCCCTTCAGAAACTGTCAAGTATTACATATCAGGGTGGGTTTTATTTTACTTTTTTTTTCAGAGAGTCAGTTTACTAGCACACACACTAGTTATAAGTGTGTGCTTGTGGCCTGTGCTACTTCGAACAGTAAACCATTTTTATAAATAAAATAAATTGTAGTAAGTTTATACTTATAGTATACTTATACAAATCCTATGAGTATTGTCACAAAAAATAACACATTTTAGAAGCAAAATAAGCCCGTTATATTGGTGATTTCAGCAAGTGATTCTGTGTAGTGCTATCAATATTGCTAGTAGATATGAACGTTAACGTTACTTGAAAATTTCCCAATAATGGTCACTGGCATTTCCAAGTGTTTGGGTATTCACTACAGGCTACAGTTATTTGTATGTTTCTCTCTCTCTCTCCCCTCTCCCTTCCTCTATTAAATCAATAAAAAAAATGTTTAAAAAAGGAAATGAACTTGGCCGGTATGGCTCAGTTGGTTAGAGAATGTCCCAGTACACCAAAGTTTCTGATCCCTGGTCAGTGCTCATATAGGAGTCAACCAATTAATGCATTAATACGTGGAACAACAAATCAGTGTTTCTCTCTCTCTCTCCTCTCTCTCCCTTTTATGTTCCTTCCTCTCTCTAAAATCAATTTTTTTAAAAAAGAAAATGAGCTTTTATGAAGCAACATGTGCCTTAATACTCAACTGAAAGATGTTTGAGACATTCTTAATTTAAGCAACATTAATGCAAAATAAAAGAAAGTGTTCTATGTCTGGAATATGTCACAAAACAAGGTCAAAATTATCAGATGGAGCAATTAATGCTTTGTGTTATTAAAGTTCTTTTAAAAAATATTTTTATTGATTTCAGAGAGGAAGGGAGAGGGACAGAGAGATAGAAACATCAATGATGAGAGAGAATCATTGATCGGCTGCCTCCTGCACGCCCTCCATTGAGGATCGAGCCCGCAGCCCAGGCATGTGCCCTTGACCAGAATCGAACTCAGAACCCTTCACTCTGTCTACTGAGCCAAACTGGCTAGGGCTAAAGTTCATTATTAAGTAATAATTTTTAAATTTTAAATATTTGTGATATTCTTTTTCAATTTTTATTTGGCATTTATCTGTGTTAATGTTCTCTTCTTTTTAATGTTTTATATAATATGTCTATATCAGGTACAAATCATTTTTACATGTTATTGAAATAATCTTGTCACAATGTATTGGTTCATAACAGTAAACTATAAAACATACTTTTTACTGAGAATATCTGAAATTTAACATCATACTATCACAGAAATTTATTCACTGTTTCTTCTTATGGTCACTCGTTGTTTAAAAGTCATATAAATAAAATGTTATAAAAATGCAGGACAATTTATGATCTCAGGAATTCCTGAGAATTCCTGGATCCCAATGTATCGTTACTGAATGCTAAAAATTAGTATCAGTTTGGAATTTGGACACTTTATTCTGGGCCATTGACTTGCAAGCTTTTTAAAGCAGCCGGCTTCTTTCTATCAAACAAAACCTACGTTGGAAAGAGAATATATAAAAGAGGCCAAAACGAAGCTCTGGCTGTGGAGACGAAGAAAAAGGAGACGTGATTCTGTCCTGAACTTTTCGACCAAGCTGCTGAGTGACTGGGGGCCTGTCACTGTGGTGTCACTGAGTCTTGGTTTCCTCATCTCTCAGCTGCAGTTGATACAGCTCTCCTGAGGCCCAGGCTCATGCGGGAGACGCTGCTGCTGAAAAGCTTTGCAAACCTGGGGCACCTGGTGGAGTGTGAGGTGCTAGACCTCCACACACCTGCTACAGCCTGTGGCGTGAGCACCATGGAGAGGGCAAGGACTGGAGCCCCAGACTCCACAGCCAGCCTGGCCGCTTTCCTGGGTCTCTCTCTCTCTCTCTCTCTCTCTCTCTCTCTCTCTCTCTCTCTCTCTCTCTCTCTCTCTCTCTCTCCCTTTCTCTCTCTCTCCCGTCCCTCTCTCTGCAGGGCCTATCCCTTTTAAGGGCTGGGCCTTCGATATCAACCATACCTTGGGTTTAAATTACAGTCATTCAATAACTAGTTGGGATCAAACATTTTCTCTCTCTGAGAGTTATGGATTATAAAAAAGGGGAGTGTGACTTATGAGGAAGTTCAAAGTTCACTGAAATGGAGACCAGGAAGTTGTATTTCAGTTTAGAACTGCCGTAAAATGTAGAGACACCTGTCAGTTCCCTCTCCAAACGTCGGGTCGCACAGCTGCGAAAGGCCAGGAGGGCTGGCAGGACTCACATTTTCCTTGGGGAACTCTGCTGCCTCACGCCCACGCTAAGCACAGGCGCCAGAAAGGGCGTGGATTCGGTTCATCTGTGGCCTGAGAGCTCTTGCTAAGTGGCGCTCTGGTATTGCTCAACCCAGAGAGCTCTCTTCGCAAACAAAAACCATTCACTGAGCAGTAAGAGTAACGTTTGCTTGTCTTAACCTTTGTACCATCTTTTAAAAGAAAAACATTATTACACGGAACAAAAGCCAACACATGCTTGTGAAAATAAATCCAATACAGAAGCAAACAGTGCCAGCTTCCTCCTCCCTCCAGGCCTGTTGTCTTGGTGGCAACCATATCCTTCCAGACTTTTCTCGACATTCGTACAAACACATACACACACGTGTAATTTAGGAGTGTTCTTGCTTTTGTTTTTGTTTTCTTACGGAGAAGGGATATCTCTTCATTGGCTCTTTCTTTTTTTTATGAAACCATTTTGTAACTGGCTGGGGTTTTTTTTCTCTCTATTTATAATCGGCAGTTTCCAAGTTAGTTTGTTTTTGTAATGGCTATTAATTCATTTTGTGGCTGCACTGTAATTTTTTTATTTCCCTATAGATGGATTCTTGGAACTTATAATGTTTTACTATTAAGAATAATAGTTCAATCCCTGGTCAGGGCACATACAAAAAACAACCCATGGCCCAGGGGGGTGACTCGGTTGGTTGGAGCACCATCCTGGACACCAGAAAGATTGAGGGTTCGACTCCCAGTCGGGGCACATACCTGGGCTTGCAGGTTTGATCCTGGGGTGGGCAGGTACGGGAGGCAACCGATAGACATTTCTCTTTCCCATAAATGTTTGTCTCTCTCTCTTTCTCCTTCATCTCTCTTTCTACAATCAATAAATTAAAGAAGAAAAAGGAGAAGACTGCAGGAATGCCCTTGGACATTTATGTGTGCACACTTGTGCGGGTGCTTCCATAGGGGACAACTGGGGTCGCGGGAGGTGCACACAGGGCCTGCCGTCTCCACGCTGTCGCCCTTACCCTGCTGGCGCCAGCATCTAAGAAGTGCGATTTGTCGCCCCACTTGTATCTGTAAGCTCATCCAGTCCCCCCATCCCGAGCCCAACAGCCTCCTTCAGCTCCCAGACTGCAGCCCCTCTGATGCCACCTTCCTCCGTTCTTTGGCCCCAAAGCATGGGGTTGACAAGCAGAGCAAATCCAAGCCTAGATCTTGGTGAGCACTAAAGGTTAAGTCAAAGATACTTCGCTGCTGAAACCAATTACCACACACTTAGAGTCTTAAAACACACACATATTATAACACATGTGTTAGGTAGATAAGGGTATTATCTTACGGTTCTGGAGGTCAGAGTCCAGGATGGGACTCATGGGCTCGAGTCCAGGTCTCTGCAGAGCTGGCCCCTTCTACCCCCGAGTCTTTCTCATGTCACATCCCTCTCCCTGCCTCCCTCGCCTCCCTCTTCCACTTTAAGGACTCTTTGATTGCCTTTTTATGACATTGGGCCCACCTGGGTAATCCAGAACAACCCTCTTTTTTTAGGTCAGCTGGTTAGCAACTGGAATTCCCTGTGCCATGTAATATGCCATATTCACAGTTCTGGGGATTGGGATGTGGACACCTTGGGGAGACCAGTATTATGCCAACCACAGGCACCAAGTCTGAAGGAACAGAGCGCACAGCAGCCTTCTGAGGAGATTAGAGCTGTGTCTGAGAAAGATCTCTGGGGCCGGGGCTGTGGTGGGGCAGGGCCAGGGACACTGCCGTGGTGAGGTCTGTGCAAGGACAGGACAGTGGGCATGGGGGGGGGGTGCAGGGAGGGTCAGGCTGAGGGCAGCGCTGTGCCCGCATCTCAGAAGTCCCCGAGGACACAGGGCCTCTCTGTGTGATGCACCACAGCCTGGATTCCTCAGTGGGGCCTGTGGGAGGGAGGCTGGGAAGGCCTCGCCGCCGGGAAGTCACAAGTGGTGGCAAGGAAGCCCCTCCCAGCAATGGGCCCTGATGTCACCGCTACAACTGGGGGAGGAGTCCTGGGCAGGTTCTGCAGCCTGGCCTGGACCTCGGATCAGGATCCATGTGCTGTCCCAGGAGGCATGGGGCGGATGTGGGACAGCCAGGCCTGACCCCAGGCTAGGTTGAGTCCCAGGACACTCCCTCTACTCTCCACCCACCCAAACACACCCCTCAGGCCCAGAAGTTCCTGCAGTCGCCCTCGCTGCAGGTCCCAGCAGCCACTGCCCTACTCCCCTGGGTACCTCCACTGTGAGAATGAGGCAGAAGGGTGTGTGTGTGTGTGTGTGTTGTGTGTGTGTTGTGTGTGTGTGTGTGTGTGTGAGGTGTGTGGTGTGTGTGTGTGAGGTGTGTGGTGTGTGTGTGTGAGGTGTGTGGTGTGTGTGTGGTGTGTGTGTGAGGTGTGTGGTGTGTGTGTGTGTGTGGTGTTTGTGTGTGTGTAGTGTGTGGTGTGTGTGTGTGGTGTGTGTGTGTGTGGTGTGTGTGTGGTGTTTGTGTGTGTGTGTAGTGTGTGGTGTGTGTGTGTGTGGTATGTGTGTGTGTGTGGTGTTTGTGTGTGGTGTGTGTGTAGTGTGTAGTGTGTGGTGTGTGTGTGTGTGGTGTTTGTGTGTGGTGTGTGTGTAGTGTGTGGTGTGTGTGGGGGGGTGTAGTGTGTGGTGTGTGTGTGTGTGCTGTGTGTGTGTGTGCTGTGTGTGTGTGTGTGTGTGTGTGGTGTGTGGTGTGTGTGTGTGTGTGTGTGTGTGTGTGTGTGTGTGAGATCCAGCCTCGTCTGTGCTCCTCTGTCCCCAGAGAGTTTATCTGTCACCATTTCTATGTCTGCGTTTGACTGTTTTTGTATTTCTATCTCTAATTTGAGTTGGTTTATAATTTTTAAAAAATAACTTTAGTTTCATTTCCTTTGTTAGTTTCCTGTTTTTTCTTATTCAAAAGCAAACCATTCATGACAGGAAATCAAATAAACAAAAAAAGAAAACATTTGAAATACAAACAGTCCCACCCACCCAGAGACCATCACCAGTGAAGACCTAGGCATGCAGCTTTTTTCTGTGCATCTTGCAGGCATCTAAGTGCATTTTAACACAAATGCAATTTTACTACAAGGCAGTTATTGTTCTCTCTTTGACTCTACTTTTACTTACTGAGATGATGAATGCCCTTTGTTGACTTTAAATCCGCCCTAGCCAGTTTGGCTCAGTAGAGCATCGGCCTGTGGACTGAAGGGTCCCGGGTTCGATTCCGGTCAAGGACCTTGGTTGCAGACTTGATCCCCAGCCCTGGTCAGGGTGCGTGCAGGAGGAAACCAATCCATGTGTCTCTTCTATTGATGTTTCCCTCTCTCTGTCTCTTCCCATTCCTCCCGCTCTCTAAAAATCAATTGAAAAATACCCTTGAGTGAGGATTAACAGCAATAAATCTGCCTCATTGTTCTAAGCCTGTGTTCAATGTTATGGCTGTGCTAGGATTTGCTGGGCCGGCCCCTTTCCCCTCTTGATTGGTGTTTTGGCTGTGTCTAAGTTTTCACTGTCACAAATGCACTGGATGAGTGTGTGTGTGTGTGTGTGTGTGTGTGTAAGGGGAGTGGGGGAATGAGGGGAGGGGCAGTGCTTGTCTTTTTAAGTGTCATGTCCTGAGGGGAGCTGGGACCTGGCATGGCACGAGGACCCTTTTCTCCTTGGAACAAGCGGTTTCCTTTAAGGAAGGTACTTTTCCAGAAACATGTTATTTCAGGGCATCCTGACTCCAGAATGCACCTTGTCCCAGAGAGAAATGCCACCCTAATGGCAGGCAGGGTGTGGAGAAAGAGCAGGATGGGGTGAGCTCCTCCCGACCGCTGGGCTTTGCAGGTCTCCCCCTCCCAGACATCCTCTTGACAAGGTAGGACAGGATTCTCACCTCCCCTGTGCAGCCAGGGAAACTGAGGCCCAGCAATTCGTGGTGGGGTGGGGCTAGGACAGGGCTGGGTAGAGCACAGCAGGGGTGCGGCTGGGAGGGAGGCCCAGGAGGTGAGGGTGTGGCTGGGAGGGAGGCCCAGGAGGTGAGGGTGTGGCTGGGAGGGAAGCCCAGGAGGTGAGGGTGTGGCTGGGAGGGAAGCCCAGGAGGTGAGGGGTGTGGCTGGGAGGGAAGCCCAGGAGGTGAGGGGTGAGCTGGGAGGGAAGTCCAGGAGGTGAGGGGTGTGGCTGGGAGGGAAACCCAGGAGGTGAGGGTGTGGCTGGGAGGGAAGCCCAGGAGGTGAGGGGTGAGCTGGGAGGGAAGCCCAGGAGGTGAGGGTGTGGCTGGGAGGGAAGCCCAGGAGGTGAGGGGTGAGCTGGGAGGGAAACCCAGGAGGTGAGGGTGTGGCTGGGAGGGAAACCCAGGAGGTGAGGGTGTGGCTGGGAGGGAAACCCAGGAGGTGAGGGTGTGGCTGGGAGGGAAGCCCAGGAGGTGAGGGGTGAGCTGGGAGGGAAGCCCAGGAGGTGAGGGGTGAGCTGGGAGGGAAGCCCAGGAGGTGAGGGGTGTGGCTGGGAGGGAAGCCCAGGAGGTGAGGGTGTGGCTGGGAGGGAAGCCCAGGAGGTGAGGGTGTGGCTGGGAGGGAAGCCCAGGAGGTGAGGGGTGTGGCTGGGAGGGAAGCCCAGGAGGTGAGGGTGTGGCTGGGAGGGGTGTGGCTGGGAGGGAAGCCCAGGAGGTGAGGGTGTGGCTGGGAGGGAAGCCCCAGGAGGTGAGGGTGTGGCTGGGAGGGAAGCCCAGGAGGTGAGGGTGTGGCTGGGAGGGAAGTCCAGGAGGTGAGGGGTGAGCTGGGAGGGAAGCCCAGGAGGTGAGGGTGTGGCTGGGAGGGAAGCCCAGGAGGTGAGGGTGTGGCTGGGAGGGAAGCCCAGGAGGTGAGGGTGTGGCTGGGAGGGAAGCCCAGGAGGTGAGGGTGTGGCTGGGAGGGAAGTCCAGGAGGTGAGGGTGTGGCTGGGAGGGAAGCCCAGGAGGTGAGGGTGTGGCTGGGAGGGAAGTCCAGGAGGTGAGGGTGTGGCTGGGAGGGAAGCCCAGGAGGTGAGGGTGTGGCTGGGAGGGAAGTCCAGGAGGTGAGGGTGTGGCTGGGAGGGAAGCCCAGGAGGTGAGGGGTGAGCTGGGAGGGAAGCCCAGGAGGTGAGGGGGAAGAGGCCTGTGCGTGGAGAGGGCAGTGACATCTGGAGAGAAGCCTTGGGAGGCCTGCAGGGCAGCTCAGGGCTCAGGGCTCAGGCCCTCAGCCTGGAAGTCCCGCCCTCACCAGGCGTTATCTGGGGTGAGGCTGTGGGCTGCCCGTTAGATCTGCATATGGCAGAGATCCCTTTCTTCCTCAAAGTCAGAGATGGCGGTGGGGGCAGGTGTGAGCTAGGCTTTTGTCCAGGGCAGTGGTCGGCGAACTCATTAGTCAACAGAGCCAAATATCAACAGTACAACGATTGAAATTTCTTTTGAGAGCCAAATTTTTAAAACTTAAACTTCTTCTAACGCCACTTCTTCAAAATAGACTCCCCCAGGCCGTGGTATTTTGTGGAAGAGCCACACTCAAGGGGCCAAAGAGCCGCATGTGGCTCGCGAGCCGCAGTTTGCCGACCACTGGTCCAGGGAAACCCAGAGCAAACCAATCCCAGGTGCTCTGGCTGTTCGTCCTGAAGACATGCAGCACCTCTGCTGAGGGTGTGCCTGACGCAGACCCCTGTGCGGAGGGGAGGGAGGGCAGCTTTGCTTCCTCAGGTCCCTGGGGCGGCACTGCCGGGAGGCATTGGCCCAAAGCACCTCAGAGTGGGCGGCTCTGGGGGTGAGGGGCTGCTGTGAGCACCTAGAGGGGAGATACAGAAAGCACAGCGCCTGCGTAGCAGGAGGCCGAGAAATAGGAACCAGTGATAGTGGAGTGAACAGAGGAGCCTGGATTTGGAACTGGGCAGCCGGGGTTCACGGTGGCTCCGCCCCAGATTTCCAGGGTGACCTGGAGCGACCCCTTCCCTTGCTGCCACCAGATAAGAACACTCCGGGCTCTGCTAGGTTCCGGTGCCAACCCAAGTCCCTGTGCCTGCACTGCCACCTCCCTCTCCTGGGCACAGAGGGGCTTCTGGCTGGCCTGTCCCGGACACAGGGGGCTGCCTTTTGAATGGCAGGAGCATTTGGGGCCAACACACACCACAACATACACACACCACACAACACGCACGCTCACACACCAGGCACTCACATACCACACATGCGTACACACACACCATACACATCACACACTCACACCACATACCCCACACCCATTCTCACGCCCACACCCACACACTCCACACACGGAACAGAGCAGGACTGTTGGAGCTGCTCACCCTTCTCTGGGTCATCCTCCCAGCCTCTCCTCACCCCAGCCCCTCCCCATGCCCACCTCTGAGCAGATGGAGAAAACAGACCATCCGGCATGACACCTTCACCTCCCTTCTCCCCCCGACACGCTCGCAAGCAGCCTTTGCCTGTACCCCAACATCCTCCCTGCAGCATTCCCCGACCCCACCCACATCCAGGCTGCCCCGCCCGCCCGCTCCTGGGTGCTGCTCCCAGGCCTCCCCAGGGGCCTCTTCCAAGGGTCTCTTCCTTGCTGGCGCGCCCAGTCTCTCTCTCCGATCCTTCTCCTTTGGGCCTTACATGGGCTCGACCTCCCTCCCTTATTAAAATAATAACAATAAACTCCCTCAGTGCAGTGCCTCTCACCACAAGACTTCACTCTCCTTCCTTTCAAATGACCTCCGACTGCGATCTTTCCTTCCTCAGCTCCCACGGACTCCACGGCCCTCGCACACACGCCCCCCACGTGCGCACGCCTGTCCCAGCACACCAGTGCAGGGCTGCTCCTTCACTCACTGTCCTCACCAAGGTCACTGTCAACTGTCGTGTTGCAAAACCCAAGGTCTCTTCTCTGCGCTCGCCTTCGCTGACTTCCCTCTAGCTGGCCCACCCTCTCTGAGAACCACTCTGCCCTTTGCAGGGTTGCCAGGTAAAATATCGGCCCCAGTTACATTAGGATCTCAGGCAGACAACAAATGTTTCATGTAAGTATGTCCCACATATCACATGGGACATTATTTATACTGGAAATTATTTGCTGCCTGGGATTAAAATTAACTGGATGTCCTGTATTTTTATTCGCTAAATCGGGCAACCCTATTCCCTGCGTCTCTGCCCCACCAGCTCCCCACCTCCCTGTCTTCTCCAGTTGCTCCTCCCTTTGTCAGCTGCCCAGGTGCTGGCCCTCACTCCCCGCTCTCCTGGGGCAGGGCTTGGCAGACTGCCCATCACCTGCAGAGTGAGGCTGTGACCTCCACCCCCTCCCATGGCTTTGTTTTCAGAATGACAGGTGTGATTCCAGCCTACAGGCCCCGCCCGCCACTGACCCAGGGAGGGCTGTGCGCACACAGTATAGGGACAGAGCCCTGGGTCTGGGGTCCTGATATTGGGTCCAGCTGCAGGATGCCTGGCCTGGAGCGGAGCCGGCTCTGTCTGAGGGCAGAGAGCACCGGAGGCCGACGCTTTTCATCCCTTGCAGACCTTGCACCACCGTCTCTGCCCACCGGGAGCTCTTGTTCCCAGGCATTTCTTTGTGCTGGACACGCTCACTCATCTCTGACTGGTCTGGTGCCTCCGAGAACTGGCCCCTGCCGAGTTCCTGTGGCGATGCACCGACCATGGCCCCTTCAAGGAAGGACCTCCAGGCCGGCCTCAGCCACAAAGTAAACCCTGGCGGGGAGGGGCAGCGCTCAGAGGAGGAGCAAAGGTGGGGTATATTAAGGGCCTACATCACAATTTGACTTCTATCCAGTTTGCTCCCTCCTTCTTCCCCTCACAGACATCGGTTCCCTGTAACATCTTGCGTCCCAAACTTCGTCTCGGTCCCTTTCAGAGAACATGACCGACAGCAGTTCCCTTTACTCGGGCCCCAGCGCCTCCCTGCAGCCAGTTCCCTTCCGCATGCATCTAGGAAGGCCCTGCTTGGGGGCTCTAGGTCCAAAGTGACCAAGACACGGTCCCCAGGGGCTCCCTCCCTGGGCTGTGCCTCTCCCTCCCCATGCTCATCCACTCCCTCCCTCTGCACCTCCCTGTCTCTATCCCTGGCCCCGCACCCCTCTGAGCCTCTGCAGCCCCAGCCTCTCTCTGCAAGTCCTTCCCGTGGCAGCCACATGGCCACGGTCGCCGGTCCGGGCACACTCAGAGGCCAGAGCCCCCTCAGGGCCAGTCCTGAACAGAGACGGCTAGCCAGGAGACTCAGAATTCTGTACCTTTCAAACTGTACTCTAAGTATGGCACAGCGTTTATTTCGTGGGTACAGAGAAAACAGATTTTTCTATGAAAAAGATATGAGCCGTTCTTTGTGATGGAACAAGAGCTCTGTTACATGCTCTCAATGTAACATTTTAACTTATCTGGCATTGGCATTGTCTCTGAGTTCCTGATTTTCTGTCATTCTGGGCTCAAATCACTCACATTCTCTACCAATAGAAGTGACCAGTAAGAAAAGAGTAATAAAGTCTCTTTCAAAACATGTTTCCAAGTCTTCTTTCTGGCTTTCCTGTTAACAAACTTCTCATCCTTTCTGTGACTCTGGTTTTCTCTTCTGCTTCCTTTTGTGGTTTTCCAACCCCGACTCTTGGGAGACCCATAAAAGGATATACATCTTCAATTATAAAATAAATCACTTGCAGCCCTTTGGTTTCAGCACGTCAGGGCTGATTTCAGGCGACGGGCAGGGGCTGGCCTCAGGCTTGGGCTCTGTGAGATCTGCACATGCGAGGGGAGCAGGCAAGAAGTGTTGTGTAAAAAGCGTCCACTTGAGGGCGCAGCGTCCTCTGGTGGCAATAGAACCAGTTTGTAGGCATCCTGGGATACACCTGAGTTAACGGAATCTGCTTCCGATAAATTCCAGTTCCCCTGTAGATCAGAAGAGCTGGCCCACCGTGCAATCCAACACCGTTTGGTCACTCACTCTTCGGACCTTTCCTGAGCCCCATCCTGTGGGCGGAGCGCAGTGGAGCTCTTGGGCGTCAGGGCGGACTCCACCTGGTCCCATCAGGGTGGATCTCCCGGGCCGGAGGGCATAGCAACCTGGGATGGGATGCAACAGGGAGACTGCTGGGCACAGGCAGGGAAGGGCAGGAATGCCAGACTTGGAGGAGTGGGACATCAGGGAAGGCTTGTTGCGGGGTGAGTCTGACCCACCAGCAGGGCAAATCCTGGGGGCTGTTAGGCCTCACATGAAGGTCCAGAAGTCCCGGGCACCCGCCACTGCCTGGGCATGGCGACCCGGCCCCGTGAAGAGAGAAGCCTCCTGGTGAAACGTGGCCACTGTGAAGCTGCGGCCAGGCCCCCCCTGAGGGTCCGGGGCCTTCGAGTCACAGCTGAAGCAGCAGAGGATGCAGGTGATGGCCACGGTGATCACAAACAGCACGGCCACCATGCCAATCACCGCCGTTTCCATGGCTCCGCGTGGCAGCTGGCGCACTGAGCAACCTGGGTGCAGCTTGAAGCCTTAGCTTCCCATCCGAAACGGGGCTCGTGGTGGCTCTTCCAGCAGGGTCCCTGCGGTCTTCTAAGAAGATACTGGTGTGGGGTCCTGGGTCGTGCCCCCTCAAGACCGTGGGGCGCTCTGCATGGCACTGCTCCGACCTCGGTCACTGATTCCTGCGTCTGGCCAGGCTTCTGAGAGCTGTGGTCAACTCCACTGGGCGTCTCTGGAAGAAACGCTGACCTGAGAGATGTGCGCTCAAGTCTCCCGAGCTCGGAGGAGCTGGGAGGAGGGGGCAGAAGGCTGCTCACAGGGAGCCTGGCCAGCCCGGCCCTCTGGCGACGCCTGCGGATTTCAGGAGAGTTTGTACACTCAGACAAAAGACAAAAGACTCCCCGTCCTGCGGATCCGGGATGAGCCGGGCTCCTCCCCTGGAGGAACCGTGGGCCAGCCCTTGAATCAGCCCATCTGCTGCCTCCTGAGAGCCTGGCCTGTGCTGGGGCAGGGGCACAGGTGGACAGAAGACAATGCCAACCCTGGACACAGTGGGGGCGTCTGGGAGTCCATAGGGGCCGGGGGCAGGGCTGTGGGGGCGGCCTGTTGCATGTGGCCTGCTTTCCTGCCTGGGTTTGGAGAGTGTGTTTAGATGAGGCCAGGACATGTGGCCTTTGTCCTACAGCTCCCCAGGAAGCCCTCTGCTGTGCCGGCCCCCGGCCCTCTGTGCCGCCCGCTCGCCCGCTGTCACCCTCAGATGCTGTGAACGCTTACCCTGGGCTTGTCTGGAACAACAGCTCAGACTGTATGTGGTTCCATGGTCTCCTGACCTGGCGGCCACCCCAGGAGCCAGGTCACAGCACGCCCAACCCTGGTGCTGCCGCCTTGGTCCAGCCTGGGACAAGGCTCCAAGATGTCTGAGTGGCTGAGAGCACTTCCCGAATGCCTTCCGGCCGGGTGAGTAAGGGCCCAGGACTACTTCCTGCATGCCTTCCCCCAGCGGTGAGTGGGGACCCAGGGCCTGCGCAGCTGCCTGTCGCCCTTGGTGACTGCCCTCACCCCACCACCCAAGCACACTCAGGCCATTCCAGTCCTGCCGCCCCCCCCCCCCCCCAGGTTCTCCACTTCACTGGGTGGGGGCGAGCCAGGCCCAGGCCACTGAGGAGTCTGCCAGAAGGGGCTCCGTCCTGACACTCACTCCATCACAGCCCTTTCACAGCCAGCACCTCCTGAGGCCACCACGTCTAAAAAGGAGACGGGGTTATTGGCCCCACTTTACCCAAACTCTGAGCAGTGGAGTAGTGAGAAACAATAATTCCAGGTAGAGGACACAGCCAGGCATTCGCTCACATAATTGGTCCAGCAACTCTGTGAGGTGGTTTCATCTCCCTTTTACAGATTCAGATGCTGGTAATCAGAGGTTACAGCCCACCTGTGGCCTATTGCTAATTTGTAGTGATAACAAGAGCACCAAATGGCCGAAGAGGGGCTTCCTGGCCTTCCCTCCTAGTTCAATGCTCTTTCTGTTAGGGGCAGAAATAGAATAGTGGGGATAGCTACAGTTATCCTATCTAATAAAGATGGAATATGCTAATTGACCATCGTGCCCTCACAGAGATGGCGGGGCCCACAGCCAATAAGAAGGGAATATGCTAATTGACTGTCACACCCTCAAAGATGGCGGCACCCACAGCCACAAGATGGCAGTGCCCAGTCCCCTCAGCCCCGCTGGGGTGGCAGGTGCACAGCACGGCCGGGTCCACCCCTAGGTGGGTCCGGCCACTCTGTGCACCTGCCTCCAGAGTCCCCCAGTCCCCTCAGTCCCCCAGCCGCCCAGTGCCGCCCCAAGGTGCAGTCAAGCCTCAGATGGCGGCTGCCCAGCCACCCAGGGCCTCTCGAGGCTCAAGTAACCAGGGCTGGCTGAGGCTTGCGCTGCCGGCAGTGGCAACAGCAGAGTTGTGATGGGGGCGTCACCTTCCCCTGATCACCGGGTCGCCTCCCACCCCTGAGGGCTCCCGGACTGTGAGAGGGGGCAGGCTGGGCTGAGGGACACCCCCCTCCAGTGCATGAATTTTAGTAAGAAATATGAATCATGCTCTGTTTACCATGATAGTTCTGTTCTGATTAGAGAAAGCACATTACAACCTGGCTGAGAGTTGTACGCCCTGGGACATGGGAGCTGACATGGGAATGCAGGCCATCCTCCTTTCCCGAGAACTGCCTGTCGCTATGGAGATTTACAGCCTCCTGGCTGAAACAATCTAGTCCTGGAGGCACCTGCCCTTTGCAACCCCCAGCCCTCTTGCCTGTAACCATTATACCTTGCCTACTTTCCCGTGCCTGTAATTCTTACTTTCTCACGTAATCTTTACCCTTCTACCCGATATAAGCAGCTGGTTTATGGGGAAAGGTAGAGCAGATTTTTGTGGATGACCTGCTGCTCTCCCATACTGGAATAAACACTCAGATATGATTCAACAGGGTCTCTGCTTAATTGGTTCAAGTAGTGACAGGCAGCCCAGACCCATTGATTGTCCGGTTACATTTCCACAGAGCAGTCCCCTCATTCTACAGTTTTACTGATCAGAGTATGGAGGCTCAGAGAGGGCTAAGGGCTAGCCCAAGGTCACACAGCCAGGGTCCTTTTCGATTTCTCCAAGGCCCCAGGAAACTTTCTTTAGTAGCAGCTAAAGTACTGCCTACACATAGAATGGGAGAGTGACTACTGTGAGTAGAATGCCCTGTCAAATCCTCACCCTTCCCTTTTCTAAGATGATTGCTTGTTTGGAGGTTCTAACAGGGGAGCGCAGCTACTCGTATACCCTTGACCGAAGACCGGTCCTCTCCTCTGGGGGGAAGGTCGTCCTCTTCGACCGAGCGCGCAGCTTCGGGAGGGACGCACATGGATCGGTGAGGGAGGAGGGGGACACCCGCCCAGCCAGCCAGATCAGCCGAATCAACCCTGGCGATCAATGGGGTGACAGATGTCGCAGCCAGATCGCCCTCACATCCTCTTTTCTAAGATGATTGAACAAACCTGGGCTTGGGGCTGCCCCTCCGAGAGGGCAGAGGAGGAGCATGGAGCAAGCCGGGGCTATGCCTGGAAGCTGGACACCTGGAATTACTTGTATTAACTGGGACAACCAGAGAGAAGGAAATGTGAGGAGCCAATCTGGTGCTGGTGGTTTCAGATTGAATTACCAAGATCAACTAGTCAATTCAGGAGATAGAGGGTATCAGGCAGACCCGATTTCAAGCTGGGTTATTTGTTCCTTTGACTTCTCGTTTGCCTGTTCTTTGTGGGTGAATGGAGTTGGAGGCCAGTTGTGGTAGGTGTGCATTGTTCAGCATTTTAAAAACTAGCCCAGCTGGCGTGGCTCAGTGATTGAGAGTCAACATAGGAACCAGGAGGTCATGGTTCAATTCCCGTTCAGGGCATATGCCTGGTTGCAGGCTTGATCCCCGGTAGGGGGCATGCAAGAGGCAGCTGGTCAATGATTCTCTCTCATCATTGATGTTTCTAGCTCTCTCTCCCGCTCCCTTCCTCTCTGAAATTAATAAAAATTAAAATAAAGTCGAATAAAGTACAAGGGTTCAGGCCTCTTACCTTCTGCCTTGTATCGATTTCCTTTTCTGTTTCTGAGATTTGGGGACCCTCCTTGGATTCACCTGTAAAATAGGCCTTCTGGTCCATCCTCATAATAGGCAATCACTAATTGTGGCATAATGAGAGGGACCCCAGTTATACAGGGAGGACAGCACAGTCTGCTTTGAAGGCTCTTAGCAGTCTTCATGGACCTCACACTGGCAATCTGCAACATGGAATGACCAATGTGGCATCTCAAGCACAGGGCAAAACAACAACAACAACAACAACAAAAACATGGATAAAGGTGGACCAAGTTCAGACACCTCCTGCAGGAGTGGGGTTTCTGCAGGCCCCAGAGCTTATCTGCCCTCGAGATGGGCTGCAAGGAGGTGGAGCCCAGGAGGCCAGCCAGGGCAGCCTCAACCTCCTCCCAGCTCAGTACCCTCGCCCCCAACCATCCTCAACAGTCTCTTTCCGTTTATCAGCATTATCAGGAGAGCTGAGAAGAGCAAGACAGCCATCTACCTTTGCCCACAATTCAGAGATGTTTGTCCTAAGGGTATTTTCCACCCCTTTTCTTAGAGTTGTGTCTTTCGTAATCCTGTGATATACAGCCCCTGCCCCTGAGCCGCAGATGCCAAAAGATGTCTATCACTTAGATACGTATGTGTCCTCCAGCATCATCTTCATCAAATGACCGGGGGAAAAAAGACCACTTTCCATACCTCCCACTTCCATTAACAAGGGAACAGGTGATGCAGGCACCCTGCCATAAAGAACTGGCATGGGCTCCGCAGAGAGGAGGGGGAGATGGCCAGAGGGCTACAGCCTCCACCTGTTAAATGTTTCCTGCCTTTCAGACCCCACCCCCACCCCCAAAACTAGGGAGATGGAGCAGGGGCCTCCTGGGAGGCCCCAGGAGCCCAAAGACCTAATCCCACAGGGCCCTATGCTCTACTTGGTGTCCCTCAGGCCCCACCCCCAATCGTATTTACTTTTCCAGAGTCTCCAGGGGAGAATCCTTCCTGAGGATCTGTTGTGTGGGCCAGTTCTGTGCTGGGGGGCAGGGAGCCCCCAGAGAGTTCTCCGCTCTATGAGTGCAGGGCCCTTGAATTCTGCCATAAATCTCTGGGGAGAGAGATAAAGTGTGGTCAGTGCTCCAAAATAAATACAATAATAATAATAATAATAATAATAATAATAATAATAATAAAGTTGGAAATCCATGGGAGGGCTTCTTGGACAAAGACACAGAGAGGGTAAAGTTCAGGGTGTTTTTTTGGGGTTGAGACTGGAGCAGTGTGAATGGAACAAAAGAGCAAGGGGTAGGCGCGAACCAGACCAGGGCCCTTGAATGGCCAACCAAGAGGCAGAGACTTCATCCCAAGGGCAATGAGGAGTTTCAGCCATTCCCTCCGGCTGTCTCATGGAGATGCTTCAGAAAGCGGCAGGGCTAGACCCAGGCTGGGGGGGGATGAGCCAGGGTGGGCACTGGGGTGGGGGAGGGGAGGCAGACTGGAAGGACACTGCACAGATAAAATCAACAACACATGGAAACACAGGGTCCACTTTCCCATCCCAGAAATCTAGTGTGACTGTCCGTGTGAATTTGCCTCCCTCGCCCCCGTACCCCCAACCCAAGCACTCACAGAGAATCCACAGGGAAACAGAAAAGAAACAGGACGTTCTGTTCAGTTCTGTCCCTGTGAGTCAGCAGGCCCCTGACTTTCTGGCCTGCTCTCAGGCCCCTCCCCACGCCCCCAGTCCTCTCCTCCCTCCACTTCCCACCCAGCTCACAGGCCCAGGCTGCAGGCCTGGAACAGGATTTCCTCCACCCTATGGAATTCTGCCAGCTATTCCTGGGATGTTTGGGAACTCGCCTCCCGGCCGCCCCTCCCACTTTGGCAAGGAGTCTCTGTTATCTGTCCCGCTTCAGGGAAGAGGAAACTGAGACCCCAGGAGGCAAGCACTCTCCAAGACCACCCAGCACCACATCCCCAGTTTAAAGAAGTCCCTCTCCCCCACCACCACCACCCCCCGCCCCCAACCCCATGGCCACACACAGACACCAGGAGGGCAGGCTAGCTGGCTGGGGACTCAAGGTCTGGATAAGAAACCCTGACCCAGTTACCAAGGAAACACTGAATTCAATACAGACTGTGGGGAGGGGCTCTGCAGGTCCCAGAGCTCAGTCTGCCCTGAAAATGGGCTGGAAAGAGCACCGTAGGTAGGACCCTGGCCCAGCCTGGGTGGCTCTGCCCTCCTTTTTCTGAGGCCCCCGGGACTCTACCACAGAGCCCCACTGGCACACAGACAGCCCCCTCTGTTTGTGGTGTTTTTTTTTTGGGGGGGGGGGTTCTTGTTAATCCTCACCTGAGGCTATTTTTCTTTGATTTTTAGAGAGAGTGGAAAGGAGGGGAGAGACACAGAGAGAGAAACATTGATGTCAGAGAGATATCAATTGGTTGCCTCCTGCACATGCCCTGACCAAGGCCAGGGATCGAGCTTGCAACTGAGGTACGTGCCCTCGACCGGAATCGAACCTCACCCTTTAGTATGCAGTCCGAAGCTCTATCCACTAAGCAAACCAGCAAGGGTAAAAGCCCCCTCTGGACAGGGCTGCACCCAAGCCTTAAATCCTCCTCAGAATTCGGGCCCCATGCTTTTCTCACCTCCTGTCCACCAGGCCCTGCAGAGCCCACCCAGTTTCCCCCACTGCACAGCCAGCCCTCAAACCCCAGCCAGAAGCCACCAGCCCAGACACTCACTTCCCGTCAGAGCGGGAGGTCCCAGGGCAATGCAGACTCAGGCCTGGCTGCTCCCTCCCTCCCACTTGAGTTGTAATCAAGAGCCTCTTCACAAAGCTTCTTTGTGGTTTTTATTTTTATTTTTGTATTAAGTCACCCGTGAATTAACTGTGCAGCCTCATATTGCCTTGTCCAAATGAAAGGGCATTGCCAGGGCCCCTCCCAGCTACCCCCACCCCCGACCCCTCACCCCCAAGCCAGAGGAGGGTGTCAGAGGGGAGCACTTCAGAGAGAGCACGGCACATCTTCCACGCATCAGCGTGCACCAGTGCACTGCAGGTGCCCACTGGAAGTTACAGTCGCAAGGTGGCATCCATCCCCCAAAGATCACCCCTGCTCTCACCCTCCTCGCCCTGCAGCATGAGCAGGGCCACCCCAGGTGTTCCTCCGTCCTGTTCTCTGCTCCACAGCTCACTGGGGCACCGTATGCAAATGAAGCCCATGCAGGACCGAGGCGCAGTCCCGTGCTCACACAGAGAGGTGCCCTTCTGCACCGGAACATGGGGTCCACTCATCCTGGAGACGGTAGGACAGGCAGTGGCTGCCATCCACGGGCATCAGCGGCGGCCTCGGTGGGTGTGGAGGTGGGTCTGGTGGGGGCGGTGGTGGTGCAGATGCTGGTGGTGCAGTCCCGCGTGGTGCATGTGAGGCCCATGGCCGGGATGGTGGGGGTGGTGGGGATGGTGAAAGTGTCCCAGGCGGCCCCGGGCTGGGAAGAACCAAGGCCGGGTCTGCCGAACTCGGTTTCTCCTTACAGCCGGACGGTTCATCTCCAAATCATGGTCCTGCTGTCCACCGTGCAGGCAGGTGGCCAGCACCAGCAGCAGCAGCAGGACGGCCAGGGCAGTGCCTGCGATCAAGCCCACGAGAGTCGTGCTCCCCAGGAGCCCGAGCATCTGGGAGCTGGAGAGTCCCCTCTGCTTAGTGGCTCCTGCTGCTTCCTCCCCTCCAGCGGCCTCTGCTCAGCCCTCCCAGTCGCTGAACTTTGTTGTCTCAGTTCCTGCAGGCTGGATAGCAGCCAGGGAATGTGGACACAGCCTCTTTGGGCTGGAGCTGCAGGCCAGGGCGAGGCCAGGCAACTGTTAACTCTGAGGGGAGGCTGGGTGAGGACAGAGGCGGAGGGCTGTGGAGGGAAGAGCCCTGAGTCTGCAGATAAGAGGTCCAGGCCCCCATCCCTGCTGCCTGGCCAAGTGCCCAGGCCTGCCCTTTCCGCTCCCTGGGCCTCAGCTCCTTCTTTTAGAGACAATAAAGTACGGTGACTAAGAACATGGGTTCTGGAACCACACAACTCACTAGCCCTGAGACTGCACAAGTTACCTGTCCTCTCTGTGCCTCGTTTCTTCGTCTGTAAAATGGCTAATAAGAGTATCTTTCCTCTTAGGATTTTCTGAGGATTCAGGAGTTAAGATATATAAAGCACTTAAACCAGTTCCTAACACGTGTGCCATCAATATTATTGTGAAACCAGACATTTCCAGGATCTTGACGTTTCAATAGTGTTAAAACCCAGCTTGGCCAGTTCCTGGAACCTGAGAATGGTCAGCATTCCTGAGGCAAACTCCCGGAGGGGGTCAGGGTCTAGGCACAGCAACCAAATCAAAGAGAGTCCTGTCCTCTGTCTGTTCTCAAGATGCATGTTCTTTTCTGAGCAATGAACTCATCCAGGTGTCTCTTATCTTTTTACAGCTCTGTTTTTCTTCTAGCAGGACATCCTCCAGTTTTCTAGGGTCTGTAAGAAAACCTCTTATCTATAGTTAGTAAGGTCAATAATCATTAAACAACTGTGGCCCTATTCTTATTGTGTGCTCGTCCCTCTACAATTCCCCCCCGCCCCCCGCATCAGTGTTATCATCTTATATCTATGAGATTAGTTTTATATGGAAAGTGTTTTGCTGCTGAATTGTATTATTGCTGGCCTATTATAATTTCCCCTGTGGATTTTTGGCTCTGAACCCTTTCAGGGAAAAGGGGCGTTGGTCTCTTCTATAAACTGCTTCTTGCTGATGGGGGACAGAGTCCTGAAGTCCTCCTTGTCCGACAAAAGAAAGAGGGAGCCAAAAAGGGGAAAGTAGTTTTAACTGAAGCCAATAGTAGACGTCCATGTTTCATTGACTCAATAAGTCTAAACCGTTTTGAGTCTTACTTTTAGGACACAGTGATGCAGATGGCTTCTACAGTGAGACCTATATTGTGTGAGCAAGGAATCAGGTAAACTTAGGCATACATTCTATGAAAACAGAAGCAAACAAAACACAAAGGTTAGTGCATACAGTAAATCATAAACAGCAAGATTTTCAGATACAAGGCTTCCACTGGAATGAAATCATACAGGGACAATCTGATAGATTGTCTGTAGTTAGAACATTTCTGGTGATGTCATCAGGGCTGAGGCCTGTATGACATACACAGACACAGCCTTAAAAATAAAACTTCGAAGACAGTTAATTGTACTGGAATCTAATACCCACAATTGGACATCGTGGTTTCAATTGAAGCACAGTTTTTCTCCCTAATATTACCCTTTTTTTCAGAGATTATATCAAGTCTAGTTTTTTGTTTGGCCTATTTGCATAAACACAACAAGAGTAGCAATTGATCAAATTGATCACACAGGCTTTCTCGAATTTGCTTTGCTGGAATTTCATTCATTTATAAGGAATCTTAGATTGAGCTCTAGTGAGCTGTAGGCCCCTCAGGGCAGAGAAGCCAAAGCCACAGTTGCCTGGAATAACTGTATGTCCTCAAGTCCTTGAGGTCCCAAAGGTGTCTTGAGGTTCCTCCTTGCCATCTTTCAGGAAAGCACTTACTTGGAAAGACTGCCATGAACCATGTGACCAAGCAACATACCAGGCTATTTCTCCAAGGGCTTATCCCTTCAAAGTCAATCTTCATTCCTCAAAACTTTCTGGTGACATCGAGAGTCCTGGAACGTCTCTCTCATATATGACATTCCAGACAAAGTCTTGGTTAATAAAACCACACTTGGAAACTGGCTTTATGTCCTGTTATGAAGGAATTATATTCTTTTTTAAAATATATATATTTTATTGATTTTTTACAGAGAGGAAGAGAGAGGGATAGAGAGTTAGAAACATCGATGAGAGAGAAACATCGATCAGCTGCCTCCTGCACACCCCCTACTGGGGATGTGCCCGCAACCAAGGTACATGCCCTTGACCAGAATCGAACCTGGGACCCTTGAGTCTGCAGGCCGACGCTCTATACACTGAGCCAAACCGGTTTCGGCTGAAGGAATTATATTCTTATTGGATTTATGTAAATAAGTATGTTGCTATGAGAACAATAATAATCACTCATTAAGAGTTTCCAAATTCTAGATGGATAAGATAGGGAGAAAAATGTAAATGCTTCAATATTGGTTATGAAAGTATAATTTACCAAATTACTTTAAGAAAAGAAATAAGTTCCCTTATGTCTGAAAAACAAAAAGATTAAAAATCAGCAATACTTTCAACAACAAAAATTATAAAAACTATAATTATTTTCAGTTTACTCAGTCCCATAATAAATTTTTGTTTCTACTGATTATTCCTGCCAGTACTTCTATAAATCCAGATACTCTATAGAGTTCTAATAATTTTCATCCGGTTCAAAGGGGTTTATCTGAAAAATCTATTCTCAGAATTATGTAATTTAAAATGTCAGAGTCCTTTCCATGGGTCTTTCAGAAGATGTAACATTTTTGCAAATGCATTATAACAAAACAGCGACTGTCTCTAAATGACAAGAAGAAATTTAAAATGACACAAATGATTGTGTGTGTGTGTGTGTGTGTGTGTGTGTGCAGGCAGACTTGTTGTAAAGGATAAAGCTAGCCTTGTAAAAGGGGCTTAGAAACTTTTTTTTACTATGCTCTGATTGTACAGCCTGAGAATAATCTGTTTGCTGAAAGCCCAGTACAATTTGCCTTACATACCATCTTAAAACAGACTTTTCTTAGGGTAGATGATTGACTATTTTTTTGTATCTTCTATAGGTATTAGTCTATAAATATCTTTTATATCTTCTTGAATCAACTTTGTAATTATATTTTACTACAAAAATATAACATTCTTTGTTTGCTTTAAAAAATAAAATAAAGGTAAATTAAATTAATAAAAGAAAATGATACATTTATGGATTTTATTGTAATGTAATTGACATAGAACTCTGTCCTTTCTGCAAAACACAATATTCCAGAGTAACAATTAGAGTTATAAATGAAAGTATATAAGAATTTATAGACTCCTGGAGATTTTTATATAATCTCCAGAACATCCATTTTAATAATATGCACATATAAATAGAATATAGTTATTATTTCTTTATTTGACAAAGCTTCTCATGTACCTTAAGCATAAAATTTTCCTTTATAAGGAGAGAAAACAAATCCGTGACACATTCCAGGACCTACTGAAATGACCTAAAGCCAATTCTATGCCAAGAAAAATTTTTTTTAAATTCAAACCCTGGGAAGGTTGTCAAACATATTTGATCAAAAAATTATATTATTATTATGAAAGAGTATTAAATTATTTATTCATTCAAAGTGACAAGAGAAGGGTATTAAACACAAACATAGGCTAGCAAAACTTCAATTCCCACGATTAAGAAGATGGCTTTTTTAAAAAGTAATCAAGTACCTGATTAATATAACATAATATATAATCATTTCAATAATTTGTAGAACTTTTGCTTTCTAAGCAAATATAGAAAAAAACTTTTTTCCTTCTAACAGACTGGAAAAGGACCAAAGGAGTTCCATATTAGTTTACTTTAGATTCATTTATTTAATTAAATGTATTATTCAATTTACCTATGTTTCATTTTTTTTCTTCCCTCCATACAATTTCTTTTCAACTTGCACAGATCCTCTGCAGTTTTCCTAGTCCCTTTCAGTGTTTTTTCCTTAGCTCATTTAGAAATAACCAACTTTAGAACCACCTATTTTCAATTCTATATCACCAAAATCATATAATTTCTTTCCAATTTAATTAGAATTCTTAATTCTTAGTAACCTTGACCCTTTGGTGACAAGTAAGTAATTGACATTCCTCTGATTAGTAATACATCCACATTTTAAAGAGATATCTATATATATAAAAGCCTAAGCAACCGTTACGATGGAATGACCAGAATGATCAGAACAACTGGCCGACCAGTCGCTATGATGTGCACTAAACACCAGCGGGCAGACGCTCAACACAGGAACTGCCCCCTGGTGGTCAGTGCACTCCCACAGGGGGAGCACCGCTCAGCCAGAAGCCGGGCTCACAGCTGGCAAGAGCAGCTGCAGCAGCGAGAGCCTCTCCCGACTCCGCAGCAGCACTACAGAGCGGCGGCAGCAGGCGCAGCAGGCCGGGATGAGCATGAGCTGCACGGTGCCCAGCCCCAGTTCTGGCTCCTCCCTGGCTGCCTGCCACTTGGAGCACTGCTACATCCCTTGGGGGATGTCCAACTGCAGTTTAGGCCTGTGGGGTCCTAGATTGCGAGAGGGCACAGGCCGGACTGAGAGACAACCGCCCCCCCCCCCCAGTGCACGAATTTCATGCACCAAACTTCTAGTATTTTAAATAAAATACAAGACATATTCATTAACATATTCAAACCCATCCTCTAGATTCTCTGTAGTAAGAAGCCAAAAAATAGGCAAACTCAGATTAATTAATATTTCACTATCCTGTTATTTCAGAATACCTAGATATTTAATAATTTTTACCATTCAACCCAGCAAATTCCAAAGTTTCAAGTTACCAAGAACATTTATATTTATTTATTATGTCTTAACAATTTTATGAGATTTTTAAAGCCAATTATTATTACCCAAGGCATTTTCTTGGCAGATTTTGTAACAAGAATAACATGATCTTGACCACTTTTAGGGGGCTAGAGAAAGGACAGGGGGGAGAAGTTTTATTTCCCATATTTTTCTTTCTGAATAGAATCCTTACGATGTAACAACATGAAATCTTGCATATAAGAAGAGATCTTATCCTATTTCAAAACAGAAACAAAAATAAGTCCAGATTTCAGTCCCCTAAAATAAATAAATGAGTACTCTCAAAGGGGGTACTGGGACATTAGCCTTGGAATTTTATCTCACACTAACCCAGGATAGCAAATGACATTTGGACTGAGTCACAAAGCCCAACCAGCAGAGGCAGAGGACTCTGTTTCATAAAACGGTGAAGAGCAAACTAAGTCCCCAAAAGATAAGAAAGCAAGCAAAGAACATCAGCAACCATACATTACAGACAGACAGACAAGAACTCTCACTAGCTAAGTGTTCCAGGCAGCATATGCCTTGACAGGGAGAGAAGGCAGGGTCCCTGAGATTAAGAACTCTCAGCATCTGCTGGGAAGTCCCTGCAATCCCTGCCATGGGTTCAGCCTGCCACATGCAGCTGGGGCCCCAACAAATGGGATATGCCCCCACCTTTAAAACAAATTAAACCAAACAATAATCAACAGAGACATATGTACAATATTTACAGGCACACACAGCCCACAGACAAGAGCTATACACCATGCTGCTCATCTGTCCAGCCATAGAAACCTCAGAATACCTCGCATTTAAAAAACAAACAA
Source organism: Cnephaeus nilssonii (assembly GCF_951640355.1). NCBI lineage: Eukaryota > Metazoa > Chordata > Mammalia > Chiroptera > Vespertilionidae > Cnephaeus > Cnephaeus nilssonii. The sequence continues at coordinate 28,928,892 of NC_137085.1, forward strand.
ATGTCTCTCGTCTCATGGATCAGGCTAAGGCTCGGAAACTATGCAAGGACCACTGGAGGTCTCTTGCTACCCAGAGCTGATGAGGCTTGCCCATGTGAAAGGCGGTAAATGCCTCCCGTGCCATACACAGTATATGCTTCCAGTGCCTTCCAAAGAAGCCCAGATGAGAGACAGCAAATGTGTATCATATAAAAACACTTCATTCAACTTAAGTGAAAGGGCTGAGAGTGGGACTCCATAGGAAAATTCCTGGCAGTGCTGCAAATAAAAAAAAAGTCCAGATTGCAGTCCGAGAATCTCCAGTCAAGACAGCAAGAGGGATCCTCGGTACTCACCCCAGAGGAGTTCCCTGATTGTGATCCCACCAGAGTCGCCAGAAAATAAAACCAGACAACAAATGGGTCCCGGTTGCCTATCGCTATTTGAGCCAATTAAGCAGAGACAGGGTTGAACCATATATGAGTGTTTATTCCAATAATGCTAGCAGTACGGGACAGCAGCAGGTCATCCAAGAAAAATTCTGCTCTAATACCTCCTACTAGCTGGCTTATTATATAGGGACTAGAGGCCCAGTACATGGATTCGTGCACCAGTGGGGTCCCTCAGCCTGGCCTGCACCCTCTCGCAATCCGGGACCCCTCGGGGGATGTCGGACTGCGGGTTTCGGCCCAATCCCCACAGGCCTGCAGGGATTGGGCCTAAACCAGCAGTCCAATGCCACCTGCCGCTCCTGCCTGCCCCTCCTGCTCATCCCAGCACTGCTATGCCTGCCGCGGGCTCAAGCCCAGTCAGTCCCGATCAGAGCCCTGGGTCTGGCGCCCGTTGGTCAGCTGAGTGGTGCTCACGCCATGGGAGCGCACTGACCACCAGGAGGCAGCTCCTGCATTGAGCGTCTGCCCCCTGGTGGTCAGCACGTGTCATAGCAACCAGTCAACCTGGCGTTTGGTTGCTTAGGCTTTTATATATATAGATAAGGAAGATTACAGCTCTGTTTTCTTCTTGCAGCACATCCTCCAGTTTTCCAGGGTCTGTAAGAAAACCTCTTATCTACAGCTAGTAAGCTGAGTAGTCAATATACAACTGTGGTCCTCTTCTTATTGTGTGCCCTTCCCCCCTATCAATTGCAGTGGCGTTTGAACTAGATGAGTTGGGAGACCTTGTCTTGTGAGAGTCTGTGGCCCCGTGTCCTGCAGGCCAGAGTCCTCTGGGTCAGGTGATGTCAAATTGTCCCACACTTCAGGAGCTCTGTGAGGCACAGCGGGCGGATTTTCATCTTTCAAGGAGGCTAAACAACTGTCTCTAAGTCATCCGTCCTGCCAGGTCTGGGAGCCAAGAGGATCTGGGTGTTAGCCCTTGACTGCAGGAGGCAGGAAAGAGGCTGCTGAGCTCAGAGAGGCCAGGCCCGAATCCCAGCTTCCTGGTTTCCAGTTCAACAGTCTCGACTTTCCTTAAACGTCAGGATCCCTGTTCCCTGACTCACCTCCCTGCCCAGCAGCCTGGACATGCTATTCCTGCTGGTGGAGAACTGACAGAGCAGGCAGGACCTGAGCAGGGGCAGACTCCTCTCCCCTCCTCATCCCGCATCCCCTCCATTCATCCTAGATAAGCACTTGTCTATTTGACTCTCACACCTCAGGCCTGGGTGCACACTATCTCCCTGGGCAGCCCTGTCTGCAGTGAGCTTGTCAGGATGTTCTCAAAGCTCCTCCTCACACAGGGCCTCCCGAGATTACTGGTCCCCAGAGGCCCTCCCTGCTGCATTCCCTGCCCTTTCCTCTCTGCTCCTTCCTGGGTGTGTGCTCATCTCCCTGCCACCTGAGGAATGTGCCAGCAGCTGGCAAGGCTGACTCCATGTGGCCTTGGGCAAGCCCCTTCCCTGACCCAGCCTGCTTCCTCCTCTGGAAAAAGTGCTAAGGCAAGAGGTGACCCCGAGGGACCTTTCCTCTCTGACCTCTATGGGGGATGAGCTCTCAGCAGGGAGGCCTCAAACCCTTAGTGAAAACCTCCTCTGGATGAAAATGCCAAACATTCCTTCAACCAAATTGGACTCAGGGGACAGCAGGTCTAATGAGTCCTGGGACTTTCACCTCCCCAGCGGAAGCCACTTGAACTTTTAATGATGCCGGAGTGACTTTCTCCTGCCGCTTCTGGGGTCCTGGGAGCCCAGCGGCTTTCCCTAGGGGCCTGTTAAGGAGGCAAGTCTGCTAGAAGGAGGGGGAGGAACTTTTTCCTTCTGAGCTTCTCCAAGAAGACTCCCACGCCACCACAGCCCCCGGAGGGGCGGAGCCCTGCAGCCGGGAGACTTGCAGGACTTCGGTCAGCACAAAGGGCCTCTCAGAATCACCCAGACCCCACCCTCACTGCGAGGTGGGGAAACTGAAGCCAGAGAAGGGAAGGGACGTATCTAAGGTCCCCAGCTTCGTGGGCCACACTCTCTAGCAGGCAATCAAGACAGCACTACTCCTGGAGGGAGAGGGTATCCAGAGAGAGGGTCTGAGATCAGCTGGGGACCTTCTCAGAGATAAGAGGGAGGAGGATGTATGGATGTGGATGACCTGAGGGAGCAGGGATTAGGGGGAGCCCCCCACCCCCTCACACACATGTACACAGGACATTTACTTTCTTAGGTGCAGGGTCACTCCCCACCTGGACAGAAGATAGGACCCTAAGGGAACATTTTATTAGATGCTCTGGGCACTCCCGGAGAGGTGTTGAGACTTCAGAAGTGACTGAGACCTTTTTGGAGGCCTGACTGGACACAGGGCTTGTAGGACTGAGGACTTTAAAGGCACCTGTGGCTGTGCCTAGGGATCCCCTTCCTCAGGAAAGCTGCCCTGTGGTGCTGTCGCTGTTTCTCCATAGGACTGGGTCTCCTGCATACTTCACAAGCAACCTTCCTAGCTGTCAAGGACCAGGCATGCCTGACGGGTCAGCCTTTTGGAGTTCACATCATTTACCCTTACACCCATAACTTTCCAGGGTACACAGATTATACATGTTCTTGCATGTGTGTGTGCACTTGTAAACCAACATTGCTCATGGGCAAACTCTTGCATCACGAAATATGTGCACACACACTCAAGCACACATCACAAGTGCATACAAATTCCAAACAATCTCACAAACTTGTGCTGTACTAGCTGCAAGTGGTTCTGGGTTGTCCAGTGCCAGCAACCATTGTTTTCACTAATTGGTGGCACCACCTAGTGGTCACACCATAAATAAATCAGTTTCATATTCTGACCTGTCAAAAGTATAGTACCCTGACTTTTGTTTATAGATCATAACTTGAACCCATGCAGTTAACTTCTCTCTGTTCCCAATTGTGGTCCATAACTAGAATGTATACAATATCTAGTGCAGATTAAGGAAGGTCAGCCCTGGGAGGTGATGGAGGACCAGCCTGCCTAAGCCCTATGATAGATGGCCAGGACTAGGAAGAAGGGTGAGATGGGCACACGCAGGAAACAGGTTGAGTGGCGTGGGGACTGCACAAGTGTCTTCTCCCTGAGCAGGTGGCCAAGGCTCAGACCATCTTTTGTTTTTCACAGAAAAGCAGGGACACTGGCCAGCAGGTTCCTAGTCTGGGCTTTCATGTCAGTCAGAGAAGGGAGAGGCCCCCCAGCTAACCTTGGGCTGCCTCAGCAAATACTAAAAAACAAACTGCCCAGCACAGCAACAAACTTCTCTGCTCTTCTCAGGGCTCTCCCGTCCCTAATCATGGCCAACTGGATCTCCCAATCTAGAAAACTAAACCTAAACAACCGGGTGAGTGTGTTGCTGTTTTTTCCTTTCTCCACTGCCTGGTGCCAACATGCGAGAAAATTACCTATGTAACCTTTTGTAGGACCATTTCAAGTTCCAATCCCAAACACACATAAATCTAGGCCCCTCTGTAAAGTAAGCAAATAGAGAAAAATTACTAGACATGGGAAAAAATATGTAAGATAGTCTATCCTTATTACCTAGGTCACTAGAATCTAAAAATCCGAGAAATAGTAAATCCCCAAATTTATATTCTAAATAATATTCATACATGAATTTGCATTCATACATAAATTTGGGAAAATATACAAAACAAGGTATTTACTTCGGATTAAAAACCAAACCAGGAAAGACTGTTTTGAGAACCCTTCCCAGAACTCTGAAAAAAATAATAAAGATATTGAGAAAGAGAGAGAGAGAGGAGATGCCCAGGAAAACAAACACAGTTGTATAATAGACATTCCAGAAGTAGAGAACAGAGCCCATGGAGAAGCAACCAGTAAAGAAATACAGAAAACCTCCTGACCTAAGAATTAAGTCTTTAGATCAAAGGTGCACTGAGTACTAGGCAAAGTGTTTGAAGAGGCCAGGCCAGGCCAGACCATTTGGGTATATCCAGGTGAAATTTTAACATAAAAAAAAATGTTGCATGAAAAACATTTAAAGAAAAGTGCTTTACTTTATACATTTTAATTTATAATTGGCAAAACTTGGAAGCAACCATGATGTTCTTTGGTGGGTGAGTGAATAAATTATAAAATAAGGTGCCTTCAGACAATGTAATATTATTCAGCACTGAAAAGAAATGAGCTGTCAAGCCATGAAAAGACATGGAGGAAACTTAAATGCACATTAGTAAGTGAAAGAAGCCAATCTGAGAAAGCTACATACTGTCTGAATCCAACTCTATGGTATTCTGGGAAGGCAAAACTATGGAGAAGATAAAAGAATCAGTGGTTGCCAAGAGCTATTAGGTTTTACTTTTTCTACCCACTTATGTAACTAACTAGTGGCCTGGTGCACAGATTCGTGCACATTGAAAGGAAATTAATTAGAAGAAAGATTCGTGCAGTAATTACATTACTGCAAAAAATTACATGTCAAAATCTATAATAATAAAAGGGTAATATGCTAATTAGACCAGATGGAAGCCACCCAGGTCCCGGGTGCCAAAGGGAAGCTGGTGCCAGCAGCTGGGGGAAGGAAGGCCTACTCTTGCATGAATTTTTGTGCATCGGGCCTCTAGTAATATATATAATAATAGATGCCCGATGCATGAAGATTCGTGCAAGAATGGGCCTTCCTTCCCCTGGCTGCCAGCACTGCCTTCGCTCTGGCCCAGAGGCATTTCCACCTTCCCATGCTGCCCGGAGACCCGGAGTGGCTGGGGCTGTGCGGAACGCCTGCATTGTCGCCATGGTAACGACACAAGCATCCCGCCCCCCGCCACTCTGAGCCTGTGTATGCAAATTAACCCTCCATCTTTGTTGGGTTAATTTGCATACTCACTCCTGATTGGCTGGTGGGTGTTGTGAATATACAGCCAATTTTCATATTTCTCTTTTATTAGTGTAGATAGTATTATAAAATTAAAATACAAATTATTTTAATATCATTATTCACCCTTTCTCTATAATAGAAGTGTGTGAGTCAACGTTTATTTTTAAATTGCCAGTGCATGTTTTATGTACCAGCCAGCCAGTCAGTCAGACAGTTGGTCACTTAGCCTTTTATATATATAGACTAGAGGCCCTGTGCACGGGGGAGAGGGGGAGTGTCCCTCAGCCCAGCCTGCACCCTCTCCAATCTGGGACCCCTCAAGGAATGTTCGACTGCCTTCTCACAATCCAGGACTGCTGGCTCCCAACTGCTCGCCTGCCTGCCTGCCTGATTGCTGCTAACCATTTCTGCCTGCCAGCCTGATCACCCCCTAACCACTCCCCTGCCAGCCTGATCAACACCTAACTGCTCCCCTGCCAGCCTGATTGCCCCTAACTGCCCTCCCCTGCCGGCCTGGTCGCCCCTGTCTTCCCCTGCAGGACTGGTCATCCCCAACTGCCCTCCCCTGCTGGCCCAGTCAACCTTAACTGCCCTCCCTTGCCAGCCTGGTCACCCATGACTGCCCTCCCCTGCAGGCCTGGGTCCCCCCCCCCCCAACTGTCCTCCCCTGCAGGCCTGATCGCCCCCAACTGCACTCCCTTGTGGACCTGGTCCCTCCCAACTGCCCTCTCCTGCTGGCCATCTTGTGGCAGCCATCTTGTATCCACATGGGGGCGGCCATCTTTGACCACATGGAGCAGCCATCTTGTGTGTTGGAGTGATGGTCAATTTGCATATTACCTCTTTATTGTATAGGATTACAACAAAAGATTTCTAAAACTATCAAATCACTCTCACATTTCTAGAATAATATTTACTTATTTATGGAATACTTATCTCTTAATAGTCTACTAAGAATATAAATGTTATGTATCTTTTAGAATTTTGAGATTTGTCTGTAGTGTTTTGTGCCATGGCTGCCAGGTTTGGTATCAGGGTTGTGCTAATTTTATAAAGCAAATTGTACACATTTAAAATAAAGGTTTCTCTATTCTTTGAAACAGTTTAAACAGCTCCTGTTAATAGTAAGATTATTTTCTTTATCTTTTTAAAATAGATTTTACTTTTTAGAGCAGTTTTAGATTCACAGAAAAACTGAATGGACGGTACAGAAATTTCCCATATACTTCCTGCCCCTCCACACAAACAGCTTCCCCCATTATCAATACCTGGCACCACGGTGGTACCTTTGTTACTATCAGTGAAACCTGCATTGACACATCATAGTCACGTGAAGTCCATAGTTTACATTAGTCTTGACTCTTGGTGTTGTACATACTTGGGGTTTGGACAAATATATAATGCCAAGTATCCACCATTACAGTGTCCTACAGAATGGTTTCATTGCCCTAAAAAGCCTCTGTGCTTTGCCTACTCACCCCTCCCTGTGTTTATTTTATTTTTTAAATATATTTTTATTGATTTCAGAGAGGGAGAGAGAGACAGAAACATCAATGATGAGAGAGAATAATTGACTGGCTATCTCCTGCACACCCTGACTGAGCATGAAGCCTGCAACCCAGACATGAACCCTGACCGAGAGTCGAACTGTGACCTCCTGGTTCATAGGTTGACTCTCAACCACTGAGCCACGCTGGCCGGGCCCTCCCTGTGTTTAGTGCTGAAACCTGGGGGAGAAATATACAGTCATTGCCTTCCATGCACTTTTTACATAGAGCCAGAAATGTAAATGATCACAATGTACCAGGTAAATTCTCGGACCTAAGTGTTCACAAGGCCCCAGGAAATTGCAAAGGAAGGGGTCATTCATAAGCAATAAGCTTCTTTCCCTTTCCTCCCCAACTTAATCTTTTAATGCTTGCTACAATACACTTTAAAAGTTATCTCACTTAAACCTCACAACAACGCCATCATGTTTATAGTACACGTGAAGCTTAGAGAGTTAGAGCACTTGCTGTGGGTCACACAGCCAGGAAGTGGCAGAGCCAGAATCAAGCGCAGGGCTGCCTGACCCCAAAGCCTACCTGTAGCACACGCGACACTGTGCGAGACTGAGAGATGGAACTGAACGAGGCATGATGCCTCCCTTGGGAAGTTTGCCCTCCAGTGGGAGAGAGAAGCTTGTTTCTGAGAATCCACGCTGGAGGGAAAGGAGGACATGAGAGGATAACGGAGAAAAAAGGAGGAGCATTTCAAGGACTTTGGCCCTAAAATTTTTAAAAACTCCTGATTAGGTTTTTGTAGAAGAATATTCAAAGAGTTACTAGTTTCCTGAGTGGCTTTCCAAACTATCCTTTACCAAAAAAAAAAGCAATAATAGATTTTTTAAAAGATGGTTGGATAGATGAATTGATACATGATAACACAAATCCTCAACAATTGTAGGAACTAGGTTTTACGTATATGGCTATTCATGCTACAATTTTTTCAATCTTTCTATGTGTTTGAAAATTCTCACATATACACACAAAAAGCAGTTGGAGTGTGAAAAGTAGGCAATAATTGGGGTGGGGGAATAGGGGAATAGAATTTTCTAGTGCTGAACCATGTGGTAGTCACTAGCCACGTGGCTACTGAGCACAAGGAATGTGGCTAATCTGGCTTGAGAGGTTCTGTATGTGTGACATAGACTTCAGATTTCAAAATCCTTTGTATACAAAAGAATGTAAAATACCTCATTAATCATTTCTATCTTATTTCTATGTTGAAAATTATAATTTTTATATATTGGGTTAAATAAAATATGTTCTTGAAATAAATTTCACTTGTGTTCTTTTAACTTTTTTAACATGGCTACCAGAAAATTTTAAAATAGATACTTGACTTGCCTTGTATTTCTACTGGACAGCGCCCTCTAGAGCATCCAGCAGCCACTGGTCCTGTTCCTTTGCTCACACTTGTCCTGCACCAAGTCCTGTGCTGGGGGAGGCAGAGATGAATCAAACACAGTCAGAGCCTCAGAGAGCTGAAGGTCAAGGTCCTGGGGACAAGCCAAGTCAGAGTTGAAAAGATTGGATGATTTCAGCATCTTGGGAATCTCATGACTTCCTTGCTTGTGAGTGTTCACCTGGTGTCTTTTGCATTAGATTTTTGAATTAGATCTTCCTAGATTACATGTGAAAATATATGAGGGTATTTGAGGTTGTCAGGATGACTAGGGAGGCAGGATCAGCATTGCGCATTCAGAAACCAGGGATGATAGACATCCCACAATGAGCAAGATGATCCCATGAGGAAACATCCAAACACCAGAAGTGCACCTGTTGAAAACCCGGAAGTAGAAGAATGACACACCCTCTGGATAAGTACTGCGAGGCCTGTTCTCCAACCCACATAGGGGCAGCACCATGATGTCTCTGGAGGCAAAAAGGAGGAGGTTCCTAGGGTGTGGAGTCACATAATCTAATTCCGTATCTCCTTAAGGATGGGGAAACACCCTGGGACAGTAAGGGACACCCAAGGGCTTGGCCCCAGCAGAAAACCTGTCTGATTATGAAGACTGTCTACGGCAGTATTCAATTAGCCCAGCCTAACTGGCCTACTGGGAGCCTGTCTCTAGAGCTCAGGGTGCCAGCCTATAGCAGGAGGCCCTAAAATGCCACAGGAACAGAAAATTTGGGGTGGCACCCAGTAAAAATGAGTCATCCCTCTGGTCTGCTCTCAGGGGCTGGAGCTATGGGAGGTGGGGAGTGTGGGTGGGTGTCCCACATAACTCTGGGTGAAGGACATGGAGGTACCAAAACTCCTCAGATTCCAGAAGGCCTGGGTTGAGGGACAGGTAAAGGAGTGAAGACTAAGAGGGAGGCAATGGATTGAATAAACATTTCTCCAAAAAAGCATATGAATAGGCAATAAACACATGAAAATATGCTCAATATCACTAACCACTGGGGATTTGCATTTCATATCAAATGAGATGCCATTTCATACCCATTAGGGATGGCTACTATAAAAACAAAACAGAAAATAACAAGTGTTAACAAGAATGTGGAGAAAAATGGGATCTTTGTGCAATGTTGGTAGGAATATAAAATGGTACAGCTGCTGTGGAAGACAGTATGGAGCTGCCTCAAAAATAAAAAATAGAATTACCATATGATATAGCAACTCCACTTGTGGATATTATATCCCCCCAAAATTGAACCAGAGTCTCAAAGAGGTATTTCGTTTGTTCACCCAGGTTCATAGCAGCATGAAATAGCTAAAACGTGGAAACAATGCAAGTGTTCATCAGTTGATAAATAAGCAAAAAATGGCATATTCCTACAACAGAATTTTATTCAGTCTTTAAAAGGAAGGAAAATATACTACAACATGGATGAAACATTATGCTAAGTGAAATAAGCTAGTCACAAGGAAGACAAATACTGTATGGTTCCACTTATATGAGGTACCTAGTGTAGTCAGAATCATAAAGACAGAAATTGTAATGGTGGTTGCCAAGGGCTATGGGAAAGTATAGATTTTCAGTTTTACAAGATGAAAAGGGTTAAGAGGATGGATAATGGAGATGGTTGCACAATAATATGAAGGTATTTAATACTTCTGAACTATGCATTAAAAATGTACAGTTAAGATGGTAAATTTTTTTGGTTAGGGTTAGGGTTCAAAATGGTAAATTTTGTTATGTGTAGATCACCACAATAAAAATACATATTTATAATAAAAATAAAATAAAATAAATGGAGTAATATAGTATTACATTCATAGAACTGGAAGACTTAGTATCAGTTATCCCTCAAATGATCTATAGCTCCAACACAATTCTTATGAAAATTCTTTTTTTCATAAGAATTGTGAAAGGTTTTTGGTTTTTTTTTAGAACTTATAAAGCTGATTCTAAAACATATATGAAACCATCAAGGCTCTCATGAAGGAGAATAACAAGGCAGCTTATCAGACATCAACAATTATTTGAAAGCTAATGAAACATTGCTACAGTGATAGACAAATAGACCATTATTAAGAACTCAAAAGAGACTCACACATATGAGGAAATTTGACTTATGATAGAGCTGGCATTGTAAATTGTTGGGGAAGGAATGGCATTTTCAACAAATCTACTAGGGAAATTAGTTAAGCATATAGAAAAATTACATTGGGAAAGTTTTTTTCTGACATGATAACGTTTGAACTGAGATCTGAATGAAGAGTCAACGTGTAAATATCTGGAGTTGGAGGTGGGGGGTGAAGGAGTTTCCAAGTAGAAGGAACAAAAAGCTCAGATAAGAATGAGTGTGGCTTTTTTGGGGAAGGAGAAGGACTACATGGTTAGAGGAAGAGAGCAGAGGGAGAGTCAGCCAGGAGGCCTGAAGAAACATTGATCAGTTGCCTCCTGCACACCCCCTACTGGGGATGTGCCCACAACCAAGGTACATCTCCCCGACTGGAATCGAACCTGGGACCCTTCAGTCTGCAGGCTGATGCTCTATCCACTGAGCCAAACCAGTTAGGGCATAGATGACTGTTTTGAGAGCAGGAAGGAGGGGCCAGTTGGAGGTATATTTTCCTTCCTTTTAAAGACTGAATAAAATTCTGTTGTAGGAATATGCCATTTTTTGCTTATTTATCAACTGATGAACACTGACCTGAGCAGGCCCGCTTTGCACTGATGGAGGGATATATGATTCAAGGGTGGACAAAGCAGTGTCCTAGAGCGAACCCAGGGCCACGCTCTGTCTCACTAGGTGATGCTGAGCTAACTCCTTCACCTCTCTAGGGAGGTTTTCCTGTCTGTACAATGGGGATTGGTCAAGAGTCTGTAGGACTTGCTTGCTCTGATCATCTAAAACGTGTCTCTCTTCCCCCAGTTCCCTCCTCTATTACTCTTTTTCCAGATTTTGCATTTTCTTAAGATCCCTATGACAGTTGAGCCAAGACCTCTAACTCTCCTGGAAAGCAACTCTGACTATCATTTGTTCACCCACTCATTCATTCAGTTTTAAATTTACTCATTGAGAATTGCCTATGCATTCATTTAACCATATTCTTTTAAAAATATATATATATTTTATTGATTTTTACAGAGAGGAAGGGAGAGGGATAGACAGTTAGAAACATCAAGAAACAGCACTGCAGACCTGAGTGTCTTGTCTGCCTTCCAGTGAGTGCTGAGGACCTGTGCCTCCCTGCCCTACCTGCCCTCGCCGGAGGATGGGGCCTTTGGGAAGAGGATCAGGAAGGATGTGGCACTGCAGACCATCGATCAGCTGCCTCCTGCACACCTCCTACTGGGGATGTGCCTGCAACCAAGGTACATGCCCTTGACCGAAATCGAACCCAGGACCCTTCAGTACACAGGCCAATGCTCCATCCACTGAGCCAAACCGGTTAGGGCACTTATGCATTCATTTAACTATTCATCTATCATTCATTTATTCATTCCATAAATGTTCCTGGGCCAGCACTGTCTAGGGACTGACCTGCGAGGGTGGATCCCTGGCCCTGAGCCACTTCCTCCAACTTTTTCACACCAATTAAGGTTTCTAAATAGACTCTGCGTAATTAGGTCTTTGGGACATCATCCCTGAAGCACCCCAAAGTTTCTAAGTTGGGCACATTTCCCCTCTCCCTCTAAATTGCCTCGGGGATGGTGCAGTCCCTTGGCGCACAGGGAGCTTTGAAAGGCGCCTCTTTCATTTTGCCTGCTCCCCAGAAGGCTGTCACCCAGGATGGAGCGGGTAGCTGTCCAGGTCAGGGAGGCCCTGGCTGCCCACAGTAAACTACTGGGGACCCCATTCAGTCTCAAGCCTAACAGAATTTCCTAATCCTACCAAACCTGACACACTTCAGAGAACCCCACTGAAGTCTAAGCACTTTGTCTAATTCCACCAAATCCTAAAAGTTCCACTTAATTTTATCAAGTTGCAAACTCTTCACTGAATTCTACGGAAGTCTAGGCACGGTTTCTCCGTTTGGAAAGCTGGGTCAGCATGAAACTCCATGTCTTCCCACCAGGGTTTGGGCCTGTTATTTGACCTGCGTTTCTCCAGCTCCAGCCACAGAAGGTCCCTGGTCTCTCACCCTCTGAAACCTCTCTCCAGGAGGCCGCAAGATGCATCTGGAAGAGCCTGAAGGTAAGTGAAAAAATGGGGATGTGGGGCAGTGGAAGGGGCCTAGGCTGGGAGTCAGGATCCCAGGGAATTTCTGGAGCCTGGGCTTCCCCCTCGAACCCACTGTGTGATGTTGGGCAAGCCCCTTCCCCTCTCTGGGCCTCCATTTCCCCCACGGATAACAAGGGGCTGGCCTTGCTGGTCTGTAAGAGCCCTCCCAGTTCCGAGGTGTAATCTAGGCTAGGAACAGCTCATATTTGGCAGCCTGCTCATTCCCAATTTGTCTTAGCCCCAGGAAGTCACAAGACAGGAAGAAATTGGCTGTGGCCAGGCTGGGAGCTTCAAGTTGGCCTTCAGAACCTGGGTGAGAAGAGGGCGGTGGCATCCCTGTGGGCTGGCAGGGACAGGCAAGAGGCAGGAAAAGTGAGCACCATCCTAGAGATGCAGACGCAGGGCTGTGGGGCACAGAGAGAGGCTCAGGGTGGCCGGGAGCGGATAAAGGCTCCCCAGGGAGGAGGCATTTGAACCGATTCTTGTAGCCAGGAGAGAAGTGAAGGCAGAATGGCCGCTGTGGGCTCTGCAGACAAAGCCCCCATCCTGCTTTGGGAACCAGAGCTCCTCAGCCACATCCTTCCTGATCCTCTTCCCAAAGGCCCCATCCCCTGGCGAGGCAGGTGGGGCAGGGAGGCACAGGTCCTCAGCACGCACTGGAAGGCAGACAAGACACTCAGCTGGTTTGGTGCCTTTGTCCCCATTCTGAGGTTCCTTTGTCCTCTGGGTTCATCCCAGGCAGAGTTTGCTCCCCACCCTCAGGGCTGTTCCTTCTCTAGTGACATTTCCACGGCCGGGCCGGTCTCCACAAACCTCCCAGAGAGAAGCAGGCCTGCCAGTCCTCTGACACCCTGGCCACAGGTCCAGGGGTCTGCATGATTGGTTCCGTGTGTGTGTGTGTGTGTGTGTGTGTGTGTGTGTGTGTGTAAGAGAGAGCAAGAGTGAATGCCTCTACATATGTACATACTCGCATGGGAATGACTGTTCATGTACACACATGAGCCTATGTGTGCATGTAAACTCCTAGGCACATATGTGTGCACCTGGGTGTCAAACAGGTGTTTGTGCACACACATATAGGTGGGTGCATACGTGATGACCCTATGTGAGTGTTTTCCAGCAGGTAGCCAATGGCTGCAGACATTTGCTAGTATTTAGGGGATAAGCTATAGTATGTGGAGCCATATAAAGAGGAGGCTGCGGCCTGACCTAGTCACAGGGGCTGCAGGAAAGCACACCACCACCTCTGTACCTCACCCCAGCCCTGGCACAGTGCCTGCCACTAGTGACACTCGGCTACATGGGGTGCCTCTCCAGGAACCCAGCCTCAGAGTTTCCCAGCTGAGTCTTGGAGGAAGCTCAAAGCTCATCCTCCCCTGACCCCGCAATGTCTCTACACATAATCAGTCTGAGGCAAGACCTTCTATCTGAAGTCCAGAGCTAGGTCAGAGCTCTCCTTACTGCATAAGTGGCCCTTTATCCCCAGAAGTAGGGTCCAGAGCTCTGGACCCTGCATAAAAATATGTCTGTGGGAGTAATGGGCTTCCTGTCACTGGAGGCATGCAAACAGAAGCAGGATGAGGCGAGGCGTGGAGATTGGAGAAGCTTTCTACCTGGAATGGTTTGGATTCAGTGACCTGTGTCCTCAGTTGTTCCCCTAATGCCTAGCATAATGTCTGTACATAGTAGGAACTCAATCACTTCTTGATTCTAGAAAGAATAAACACAGGACGACTAAAAGAAACTAATCGTCTCATGCAAGGGAATCACTGACAGGAATTGGTGCTTAATCCAGACCCAGGCTTGGGCAGTATGTCTGTGGGTTTATTGACACCATGCCAAGTACCTGAAACACTAAGGAAAGACTGACTCATGCTCCTCAGCCAGTGAGAATATTGTAGGGGGACATCAGAGAAGGGCATCCATCTAGTGCAACAAAAGAACCACCAGCATTTGGGGCTTGATGGAAGCAAACATAAGCCCTGAGGACAGTGCTGCCAGGGACCCACTTTGTGACCTCAGTTTCCCCACCTGCACAATGGGAGCTTTGACAAGGTGACCTCTCAGGGTGCTTTCCATGCAGATGCCCTAGAATTCATGAGGTCAAAGCACCTCGGGCTCAGGCCCAGAGAAAATAGGTTTGGGACTGAGCTAAGAGGTCCATCAGATTTTAGCTCAAAAGGCCATGATAAAAGCAGATTCTGAAAGCCAATTTACACACAGTAGCTGATGAAGCAGGTCCTGTGGGCAGCGGGGGGGGGGGGGGGCACGAGGGGGGGGAGGGGGGAGGAGAGCAGGTGGACCAGTCCATTGAGCTCAGAGGCCAGCAGCCCCATCCAGTGCAAGGAACAATGTATGCTTCATGCATGGAGACGAGAGCTGACCTAAAGAGACAAGTCAGATTTCTGCAGGCTGAGGGATAGAGGAGGGCATGCCGGTAGTGGGAACAGTGTAAAGCAGCAGCTCAGAGGCTTCCTCAAATCAGGAGGACCCTCAGAGACAAGCTAGCCGATTGGTTCTCAAAGTGTGGTGCCTTGTCCAACAGCAGCAGCATCACCCAGATCTACGGAGTCAGAAACTCTGGGGAAGGAGCCCAGCAATGTGTTTTAACAAACTTGCCAGGTGATTCTGGGGCAAGTGAGGATCTCTGGTCCAGCCCATTGAATATTTATCTATAGTAGGTTGATAGATGCTCTGTAAAAGGAAGGTCCATGGTCAAATAAATTTAAGCATTACATATTCTACACTGCTTTTGGAAAGTCACAGATCACACTGGCATAGTAAAGGCTCTGAGAAGTCCTGTAGTAGAGCTTTATTTACTTTTGATTAATCCAATGTTGTCTTGATTTGATTTTTCAGTTTGCCTACTAACATTTCCATTCACACTCAGTGAAATGCTGATTTAAATCATTTTTCCCGTTGATAAATTGCAGCCTAGAGGTACAGGGATTGCCCCAAGTCACAGAGAGAGTGTGTGTCAGAGCAATATGCCTCAGCCCAAAAGAGGCTCTGTGGGCTCCCCACCATCCTACACCCTCTTTCCCTCCACTGCAGCTGTGGAGCTGGCCAACAGGACAGAGGTCACTGAGTTCATTCTGAAAGGATTCTCTGGCTACCCATCCCTGGAGCGCCTGCTCTTCCCTCTGTGCTTGGCCATGTACCTGGTGACTCTGCTGGGGAACACGGCCATCGTAGCGGTGAGTGTGCTGGATGTCCACCTGCACACACCCATGTACTTTTTCCTGGGCAACCTCTCCATCCTGGACATCTGCTACACGTCCACCTTCGTGCCCCTGATGCTGGTCCACCTCCTGTCGGCCTGGAAGACCATCTCCTTTATTGGCTGCGCAGTCCAGATGTGTCTGAGCCTATCCACGGGCTCCACAGAGTGCCTGCTGCTCGCCATCATGGCCTACGACCGCTACCTGGCCATTTGCCGGCCACTCAGGTACCCGGTGCTCATGAGCCAGCGGCTCTGCTTGTTGCTGGCAGGAGCCGCCTGGGTCCTCTGTCTCTTCAAGTCCGTGACTGAGACGGTCATCGCCATGAGGCTGCCCTTCTGTGGCCACCGCGTGGTCAGTCACTTCACCTGTGAGATCCTGGCAGTGCTGAAGCTGGCATGTGGCGACACGTCAATCAGCGAGGCCCTCCTGCTGGTGGGCGCCATTCTGCTGCTGCCCGTGCCCCTGGCATTCATCTGCCTGTCCTACACGCTTATCCTGGCCACCATCCTGAGGGTGCCCTCAGCTGCCGGGCGCCGCAAAGCCTTCTCCACCTGCTCGGCGCACCTGGCTGTAGTGCTGCTTTTCTATGGCACTGTCATCTTCATGTACATGAAGCCCAAGAGCAAGGAGGACGGCGTCTCTGATGAGGTCTTCACAGTCCTCTACGCCGTGGTCACGCCCATGCTGAACCCTGTCATCTACAGCCTGAGGAACAAGGAGGTGAAGGAGGCCGCCAGGAAGGTGTGGGGCAGGAGATGGTCCTCCAAGTGAGGGAGGGCCTGCAGGTCAGTAGGCGAGGCCTCAGGTGCCTAAAGTGAGGATGGTGTGGGGCACAGGGCTGTGTGTCTGGAATCTTCATCCATAGGCAGCACCAAGTCCCACCGATGTGCAGAGAATAGCTCACAGTCACCCTCTCTGCTCCTTCCCCAGTATTGCCCTTGGCCAGCTCTCTGTATCACTCCCTGCATGTTTGCCAGCCTCCTGGCTGGCCTCGATTCCAGTCTTTATTTTTTAAAATATATTTTTATTGATTCCAGAGAAGAAGGAGAGATAGAAACATCAATGATGTGAGAGAATCACTGATTGGCTGCCTCTTGCATGCTCCACACTGGGGATTGAGCCCGCAACCCGGGCATGTGCCCTGACTGGGAATCGAACCATGACCTCCTGGCTCATAGGTCGACGCTCAACCACTGAGCCACACCGGCTGGGCCACATTCCAGTCTTACTCCTCTTTCCAATCTCTCCTCCCAGGGGCAGCCAGAAGATCTTTTTAAAAAGCACATGTGATCATGTCACTCTCCTGATTGAAACCCCTAAATGGCTCCCCACTGCTCTCAGGACGAAGTGCAACCTCTTCAGTGGGCATTCGAGGTCCTGTCCAATCCCGCAGCCCGTCGCCCACATTCTCACTCCCGACAGCCACACACACCAGCCAAGTGGGGCCTCGGTAATGCCCAGCACTGCCCAGCTCGGTGCTCTTCTTGGTTCTTCCCACAAAGCGGCCCCGGCCCAGCACACAACTCCACGTGTAAAAGGAGTGCCTAACCCTCAAGACCCAGCACAAGTGCCACCTCCTCCTGGAAGCCACCCCACTTTACTCCTCCTGCTCTATTTTCAGTATTACTGTCAGAGCAGAGTGTGTCGAATTCCACTCTTTTCCAAAGCTCAACCCTGCCCTAACCCAGGCCTCTCATATGTTTCCTCAATAAACAAAGGATAGTGTCAATGTAGAGAAACTAATGGCAGAGCCTGGGGTTCTTCCCAAATCTCAGCAGAGCTTAGATGGAGTGCACAGATGACAGGCAAGGCCTAGAGCCCCTGGGAGATGACAGTAGAGGCAGCGATGAGGCCCCAAGTCCAAGATTTCGAGACCTGCCCAGCTGCCAGGACAACAGTCACCTGGAGCAGCCCAGGACCCGGATTCCCCCATCTTCCCTTAGTAGCAGCAGCTGCCAGTACCTCCCTGTGCAGCATCAATCCAGGCCTCACCTGGCTTTGGGGAGGCTTGCTCTACTGCTCTTCATCCCATCTCCCCAACATCCTGCCATAGCCGACTCATCCCGGTGCGCAGCCTCTTCCCAGCTTTCCTTGCTGAGAGCTCAGTGAACACAGAAGTGGGCCCAGATTCTCACAGCATCTCCATTCCCTGCCCGCTCTGGCCTCGAGGCACCATCTCTATGACGGGAGAGCTGGTCTTGGCCTCCAAGCAGGTAAGCACAGCCCTTGCTTGAGTCCTCCGTTCCCCTCCGTCCCTCTTTCTGCTTCTGTTGGTCAAAACAGAGGCACCAAGGAGAGAAGCACCCCGCTCCCTGCACCTCAAACCTCTCAACCAAGCCAGAGTGAAGGCTGCCAGCCAAGACATTCTGCTGGGCCTTCGATGCCACTAGAGGAGTTTGGACTTCATCCTGTGGGCATCGGGGGTTTTACATCACATTTACAGTTAGAGAGGCCACTGATTATATGCAATTCTCCACCCATGAAACTGGCAAAGAATTTTTTAAATGTCTTGTTAATTAAGGTGCATTGAAGTAGGTAATGTCATATACTGCTGGTGGGAATGGGAATAAACTGGTATGAATTTCCTGCAGAGCAAGTTGGAGTATGAATCAAGAGACTTAAAAACTTCCAGACCCTTTGACCAACACCTCTACTTCTAGGAATAAGTCTAAGAAGATAATTACAGGCACAAAGAATTAATATTCTCCAAGAATATTAATCATGAGATTGTTTATAGTAACAAAAAATTGTAAGAATCTCAATGTCCAACCATAGAAGAATGTTTAAATAAATCCTGGTGGAGTCCAAACCTATATAATTTTACTAATCAATGTCACCCAAATAAATTCAATAAAATTAAAAAAAATTAAAAGAAACTAAGTGGTCACAATCTTCACCTGTATTCTTGATAAAAATTCCAAAAGCCAAATCATAGCATAATGGAAAATTTTGTGTCAGCTGCTACTTTACTTAAAACTGTATTTTAGTCCCTAAACTGTGTCAACTTATTTTTTATTGTGGGAAGAAAACAGAAAAGGAAAGAGAAGGGATTGAGAAGGGAGGGGGGAAAAGAAACCCGTAGATCTCATGAACCTGACTAAATCCCAGACTTAATGGTCCCTCACAAGTGCTTGGGGTCTCATACCCCATCCAGCAATTTGCTTTTCTTCAAATTCCATGAATCCAGGTCCTTACAACAACCCTGGAAGCAGACAGCCCATTTCACAGACCAGTATGCCCAGGTCCAGGGCAGGGGAGCCCTGGTCCCCAGGCCTCAGACCCAAAAGGGCAGGACTGCAATGAGACCCAGTCTTCAGATTCTCTGTCCAGTCTCTCTCTTGTGCCTGCCCCACCCCCTCCCTGGGACAGCACACGGAATCTGGGGTCTCTGAAGCCCCACAGCTGCCAAACCTGCATCTTGTGTAGTTGCAGAGTTTGAACTTTAAATTGGCCAGGGACTGTGAAGTCCCTGAAGGCAGGGAGCAGGCAAGTTGTCTATGTGGCAGGCCTCAGGAGGCTGGTCCTCGTGGGCACGGCCCTGGCCCATCCCAGCACAGTGTGTCTGCTGGTAATGAACTCAGCAATTCCCAGCTCTGCTCTCGGGCCAGCTCACCTGGCAGCCCACTCCAGCTACCTGTTAGATGCACTAATGCCACTGGGCCAACAGGTAGGAGGTAAGGAGAATCCATAACATGCTGACTCCTCTCAGTAAATCTTTTTTAAACATGTAAAAATCAGAATATCTGCTTGGGAAAGAGGACATAATACTAAGAATATCAGCTACCACTTATTGATTCCTTACCATGCGTCAGGCCCTGTGCTGAGAGCTTCGCATGCATCATCTCACTGGATCCTCACAATAACCACACAAGGAAATACTGTTCTTATCTCCGCATTACAGGTAAGGAAGGTAGGGCTGAGGAAACTGTTAGCGAGTGGGACCTGGGATTGGGGTCCTGGTCAGTCTGACTCCAACTCCACACTCACCTGCTCTGCTATGCAGCAAGGAGGTAGTGATGCAGGAATCTGAGATCCCGGCATGTGAGGGAAACTGGAAACCAAGCTTTCATCTTGCTGTGTCATTCACCTTTCTTATAAAATAATTTGTGAAGCCTAAAGTATGAAATGGTTCGTACTAGATTTATCAGCTAATGAAATTGAAAAATAACCCTGGGTTTGTTAGACTTCATGATTGAAAGTTGATAGAAGGATGTGAGGAAATGTTTGGAGGTTACATAGTACCAGAGACTGCCTAAGTGAATGGTTCCATATTACAAAAGGAGAAATTTGACCAAGGTCATAGAACAGAATCAGAAGAAAGGCAAGAATCAAACGAGTTCCCTCACTCCCAGTCCCAGTTCATGGCATCACCCTGTCTCTCAGGGGGTGAATCTGGGGAGTGGAAATAGACAATTATCTCAGAGACAACTCCTATCTCTCTGTGAACCTGATTTTCCAGGGCATGACAGAGTGAAACATTGGCTGATAGATGCAGTGTTTTTCTGTGTATTGTGAAAGTCATCATACCCAAATACTCAGCTATATTTCCGGTTCTCCTCTTTCTGAGCATGTGGTAGGATTACACAGGGCCAGTGGATTGTGGGCGGATGTGAAACACATCTCTACTGGGTCAGAGCATTTAACTGCTGGTGTGAGATGCTCTAGTGTGTTCTTCCCAAGACATACCAACTGGTGATGCTCCTGATAGTGGAGCCTCCATCAGCCAGGGTCTCTGAGGAGGACGTGGAACAGAGCCCCCTGAAAACTTACAATGGAGGCGTAGCATGAGAAATTCCCTTAATATCACCCTGATTCAGGATGGAAGAGGGGAAACCAGCGCAGGCTCTGGGGAGAGAGGGGGTCATGACAGACACTGCCTTAAAGATTGAACATTTCCACTCTACAGGGTGTGTAAGCCTGACTTCTGGTCATCACTCCCAGAGGTGTTGAGCACAGCCCAACAGGTGCTTTATGGCTGAAGACAAATCCTTTGATCTGGAGCCTAGTGGTGGGCAGCTCCCTACACCTTTACATGCATTTTCCTCTGAGCTACACAGCATCCCCATTTTTCAAAAGGAAACTGAGTCTCAGAGAGGTCAAGTGACTTGATCAATATCACACAGCCAGTTAGTGCTGACGCTGGATGCAAAACTAAGTTTTTGAATCGTGCCTTGATTATCTGTTCAGTGACTGCTCTTGGCAGTACTCCCTGCAGGAAGTGCTGAGAGGAAGGAGACAGCGGCCTGCTCACGAGTGTAGTAGAGGAGACAGGTACAGAGCACACCGCACATGAACACAGAGGGATGGCGAAGGGCTAAAAGCATCAGAAGAGAGCAGGTGACTGCAGGGAGCAGGAGGGAGAAGAAAGGAGGATTAAGCTGGGCTCTGAGGAATGAGCAGGAATGCCCCCACTGGTGAAGCGGGGGAGGGCATGCCTACAAAAGGAAAAGTCTTAGGCAAAGATGTAGCACTGGGAAAAGACAAAGTCTGCTAAGTAGAGGGTGAGCCCTTTTGTGCCTACAAACAGGAGATGCAGTTAAGGAGGGAGAATGAGGGGGAAACCCATCCCTGAAGGGCAGACAGGGCTCCAATGCTGTCACAGGACACTGGCCTTACAGACAATCCCAGAGGGAAGGGGCTGGGGGTGCTTATATCTTCTGAATGAGAGTCACACTCAGCTTCTATTTCTCCTTTAGACCCGAGGTCACCTGGGCCATAAGGCAGCTTTCCTGTTTAACAAGACTGCCTTGGGGACACTTCAGCTTCCTCCTGTGAATACCTGACACTGGCATTTCCCAAGGAGGCGGTGAGTCCGGCTCAGGACAGCAATGAAAGCACCTGGGCGAAGACTGCAGCCTCTGCCCAGCGCTCCCTTTATAAACTAGTCAGTGACTGACAATTCGGCGAACGAGAGCCGGGTCTTCCCTCCTGTGTGACATCCAGGCCAGTCCTGTCTATCCTAAAAAGCAATATGGAGGCCAAGGAGGAGCTACTTGGCTTTCATGACCAGGATTAAATCCTGTGGCCAGTGGCTCTACTGAGATATGCTGTTCTTTTAAAAATCAACAGAGGGTCTATGATTCCTTAAGGAGTGATGACCAGAAATCAGGCTTACGCACCCTGTAAGTGGGAATGTTCAATCCTTAAGGCCCAAAAGGAACACTCGGTGAGCACCATCCATCACCGCCTGCCTTATAGATCTCATCTCACCTAATCCAGGGAAGAGGGAAGCCCTCGTGATAATTGTGGCATCTTCCTGTCCACTTATTTTTCTTTCTGCTATAGCCCCAGCACCTAAACAATACCTAGCAGAGTAGCATTCAAAAATATTCACCAATGAATGAATCTGAAACTATGTGCATGCTTCAGTCATATGAAGTCATAGCCTAAAGTTTCCTGTTAACAGCCAAGAACTCTAAATTCTAGAGGAGCTTATCAAACATGAATCCCACTCCACTGTCTCCTGAGCCCACCCTGGGAGAGAACCACAAAAGAGCTGAAGGGACTAGAATGTATCTCATCTCCTCTGAGTTAAGTCAGAACTGCAGAGCCGAGGCCAGCTTGCAGACCTTAAGTCTAAGTCTCTCAGTATACAGATGGTGAAACTAAATTCCAGAGGTGGGGCTGACCTGCCCCAGGGCACGTACTCAGGTTGCCTGGCTCCCAGGCCAGCCAGAGCTTTTTCCAACACCTGTGTGGCCCAGATTTGAAAGGAGGGAAAATGAGATGGGTGGGGCCAACGAGACAGCCGTGACAGAGTATGTCCTGCTGGGCCTACACGGCCACCATAACATAGAGATTGTCCTCTTTGTGCTCTGCCTGGGCATCTACTCCGTGAACGTGCTGGGGAATGCCCTCCTCATTGGGCTGAACATGCTGGACCCCCGCCTGCACAGCCCCATGTACTTCTTTCTCAGCAACCTCTCTCTCTTGGACATCTGTGGCACATCCTCCTTCGTGCCTTTCATGCTGGTCAACTTCCTGGAAGCCCACAGGACCATCTCCTTCCCTGGTTGTGTCCTGCAGATGTACCTGACCCTGGCACTGGGCTCCACGGAGTGCGTGCTCTTGGCCGTGATGGCCTATGATCGTTATGTGGCTATCTGCCAGCCGCTTAGGTACCCAGAACTCATGAGTGGGCCGACGTGCGTGCGGATGGCAGTGCTGAGCTGGGGAACGGGCTGTGCCAACTCACTGCTGCAGTCCACTGTCACCTGGAGCCTCCCGTTCTGTGGCCACCATGTCATTAACCACTTCTTCTGTGAGATCTTGGCAGTGCTGAAACTGGCCTGTGGGGACATCTCTCTCAATGCACTGCTTCTAATGGTGGCCACAGCTGTCCTGTCACTGGCCCCGCTCCTGCTCATCTGCATGTCCTACATTTTCATCCTTAATGCCATCCTTAGGGTGCCCTCTGCTGCAGGCCGGCGCAAAGCCTTCTCCACCTGCTCTGCCCACCTCACAGTGGTAGTGGTTTTCTATGGGACTATCTCCTTCATGTACTTCAAGCCCAAGGCCAAGGACCCTGACTTGGATAAGATTATTGCATTGTTCTATGGGGTCGTGACACCCTCACTGAACCCCATCATTTACAGCCTGAGAAATGCAGAGGTAAAAGCTGCTGCCATAGCTCTGCTGGGGGGGAATCTGCTCTGCAGGAAAATGCCCCACTTTTCCTGCTCTCAACCTCTATCCGGCAGGAGAGTCTAGGTTATAATATGGTGATAACTTCAAAATTTCAGTGGCTTAGGACCACAAAGATTTATTTCTCGCTCATGCTACAGGCCCATTAGAGGTTGGCTGGGGGAGGGGTCTGTTCTATCATCATCTTCACCCCTCTGGGACTCAGAGTAATAGAGCACCTACTGGAACATTGCTGGTCACCATGACAACAGGAAAAGAGAAAATGACCAGGCCTGCACTGACTCTTCAAGCTTCCACTCAGAAGTAGCATGCTACTTCCACTTACATTTTAAGTGCCTTCAAGGTGTGTCTGGGTAGCCAAGGTCTGTCTTTGCACGTGGCACAGAAGTGGTAGAGAGCCTCAGGACCAAAAGGGGTTACACAGATAGGACCAGAAATCTGCTCCGGCACAGCCGACCTGCTCCCCTGACCGAGGGCCAGCTGGAATGATGGCAATCTCGGGGGTAGGTGCCGTATAGACTGAGGTGACCAGAAAGAACATGCTCCCAACATCTTTGCACGACATAAACCCTCGCGACTCAGCTGTGACTCTTGTGGAAAGAGAATAAATTCCAAATTGACAAAATATGATCCTTCTGGCACTCAGGCAAAATGGGGCTCAAAACAGAAGTTACATTCTGGTGATAATTCCTTCCCATCTGAGCTTTGTACCTGCTAGTCCAATTTTCTGGGACCTCAGCTTCCTCCCTTGTTGAGTGTGGGTACCACAAGGGAGATCTGTCTCACTGATTTAAATCATCTCCACACACACACACACACACACACACACACACTCACTCACAACTCCCTATTCCCAGCTGTGCAGCCCCACAATGGGACTAAAGCCTCAGACAGTAGCTCCAGCAGTTCATTCAGCTAGGCTCTCATCACCCATGCTGACCTCCTCAGGGTCCCTCTTTCCCTCCCCTCCCCACACATTTGGCCCCAGAAAAAAAGGCAGCACAGAACCAGCAAATACTTCATTGGAGACACACCAGACTCCACCTGCATCAACTCAAGATACCAGCCCTAGTCCCAGTCCCATCTTTCCCTGCATGTCCCCTCCCAGCACAGCTCAGCACAGATGCTGCTTCTGGGAAGGAGGCCTGAGGCCAGAGTTGCTGAGCTGCTGGAAGATCTGGAGACTCAGTTTCCCCAAAATGGACTCCACTTCCTCAGGAATGATGCCATGTCCTGGGAGGGCTCTGTCTCCCCAGGAAGGAATCCATGTCCTCAGGAGGGCTCCATATCCCTGGGAGGGGCTCCACGCCCTAGGAGGGACTGCTGGTCTTGAGGGGCTCTGAGGCCCTGCACAGGCTACAGCCCTGAAAGACTCAATGGATGCAGGATGGCTCCAATCTTCAGGAAGTGTGCCGGGTCCCTGGAAGAGTTCCACGTCAAGGAAGACACCAAGTCCTCAAGAAACACAACTGGTCTCTCATCCCTGGGAAAGCTCCGCGCTGCCTGGAAAAACCCAGGAAGGGCTCTTTGCGCCCTGGGAAGGGTTCATGTTCCAAGGGCCAGACTCAAAGTCGCTCTCAGCTGGTACAGATACTGCTGACAGGGGCCCCTCCTGGGCCCACAAGGCCCAGCTCCTCCTGCTCATTGATGCACAGCTGGTAACCGCAGCCCCGGGCCCGAGCTCCCGGTGGAACCCGGTGGTCAGTCTTGGCACGAGGGGGCAGCAGGAAGCCCACACTGCCAGCGATGAGCATATGCCAAATGCTGTGAATGTAGAAGTAGTTGTCTCGTGTCTCCACAAAAGCATAGAGTAGGATGGCACTGCCTGCAATAAGGCTGCCAGGGCACAGGTAGAAAAGCCAGCGGCGCCATGTGGGTGGGTAGCAGTGCCGACGGCGGACGCTGCGTACTGTCTGGGGGAGGCAGAGAAGTGGGGCTCAGGAATGGGAGGCCCTGGAACCCAAGCCAGAGCCGGTCACTCTCAGGCTTCCCCTGAGCCATGGTTGTGACAGGAAGGTACCTAAGACTAGGATGGGCACCATGAGCACAATAGTGATGGTGACAGGATCTTAGCCCACCTTAAATTGGGGACCAGATACCCAGGGCCCTGAACCCAAGTCCTGCTAGGATGCCCCACCCACAGCTCCCCCCACCCTTACCCAGGCTGTCGCCAAGATCCCCAGGGCGAAGAGACTGGGTCCAAGCAGGTTCCAGAGTCCATGCCGGTCAAGCTGCAGAGCCATGGACAGCAGCATAGCCCCCAGCAAATACAGCACCTGGAGAGAGAGGACTCTAGGGCCTGGGCCAGGATGGAGAGGCACTTGGCAATGTCCGCAGGGAGAGGTTGGGAATGAATTTCAAGCAGACGTTAGCTATGATTGTCCCCCAGGGCCCATTCTGGACTGACCTGCTTGACCACAGGCTGTAAACGAGCCATGGCAATGACAGTGACCCACACGGACATTAAGGAGCCCAGGAAATCACAAAACTGTAGCACATCGTAGTCCATGATGCAGAAAACCACAATGCCTGGCTGGTCACAGGCATGATAGAACTGGAGAAAGAAATGACAGGCGTTGAGAGAACTGGGGGAGAGGCCCAGGTCTACAAAACAGAAGAAAGAGGCCACAGGGTGGTGATGTGCTGCTGCTGGAGAAGCAGAGGTCAGAGGTCAGATTTGGGAAATGCCTCACTCCCCACTCCTGAGAAAAATAGGGCAGGGAGGCCCGTTCTGCCTCATAAGCTGTATGTAACTGGCATCCCTGACCTTTAACCTCACCTTCCTAATCTTCCCGCTTCTGGAATGTGCTGTGGAGAACATCAGCCAGGAGGGTCCAGGTCTTTCAAGCTGAGTCCAATCCTTTCCCATTTCCTCATGCTTGCTGTGGGTCTCATCTACAATCCTCATCCTCGACCCAAGCTCTAGGGCTAGACTCTGGCCAAGCCAGACCTCGAGCCTCCCTAGCATGTCCCAGTCTCTCCTGATAGCGCAGACTCTGAGTCTGGCTCACTAACTGGCCCTCTTCATTACCTCCTACCCAATACCATGGTAGACACAGGAAGAAAAAAGGCAGTCCCTACAGCCATGGAGAAGAGCACGGTCTTCACACCATGGGAAACAATATGGGCATGAAACAGTGTCCAGCTCTCCTGCACTGTGGGGAACACAGCCGAGTAGGGTATGGAGGAGATTCAGAGAGGGGTGCAGGGAACAAGTGGTATTGTATCAAGCTATTCCGGGCTCCTCAATTAAAGAGTCACGGTCTACCATCAGCCCCCCGTGGTCTGTGGTCCCCGTCCCTGTGCCTCTCTGGACAATGCTATCATAGCCTCTGACATCCTATGTTCCCTTAATGTGAAAAGGTTACCCAGGAGTTACCTGAGTTCTCTTTGTCTTGGAACTTTTGCTGTCACTTTTCTCTAAACTTCTTGCAAAATTTATCTGATTTGAGTATTTATTAAAGCCAAACACGAAGAACATGTATGGTTGTAAGAATATCTTTGGTACAAAGATGATGGGAACACATATCCCTCTGAGGATTTCTGTCATTTGCCTTATGAGCCCACCCAAAGAAAAGATACTGAGGGCTTGTATGCATGCATATAAACATAAACAATGGACGCAAAACTCTGGGGGGAGAGGGCATATATGGGAGTGGGGTGGGGGGGGCAATGGTAAGATATGTACACATATAATACCTTAATAAAGAAAATTGGAAAAAAATAAATAAATAAACAAACTATCTCTGAAACATTAAAAAAAAGATACTGGACAGAGCTCTGAGGAAAACCGCTCCAGACCGAGAACAAACACCGCAGCAGCATGCTCACTCCTCCTATCTCCTAACATAATCCTTGCTCCATCAGGAAGAATGGGCTGTGATAGTGATGGAAGCAGGGTTAAGAAAACTAAGACGCGACCCCTCCTAGGCATCTCCCCTTCTAGAAACAGCATATAAGGAACACTGTAAGAATAAAATTTCGAGGCTTGATCAGAAAAAAGAAAAGAAAACTAAGACGCTATAATTGAAGAGAAAGGTTTTGACCTATGTAAACTTATCAAAAGCGACCACTGGAGCTGAGCTTAAGGCAGTCAGCAGATTTTAAGGGATCAAAAAGGTTTAAGATCTCTGTGAATCAGTCCTCTGGAAGCCATGGCTATTGAAGGCATCTCTTGAAAGGAGAAACAAGTTGGTGTAATTCCCAGGGTTGGACTGAAATACATCAGGATGAACTGAAGCTGGGGCATGAAGGTTAAGTGCTATGGCATCTAAAGGTGGTTTTTGAAGTGTCTTGCTCATTGACAAAAGGGACCCTTTAGGCACTGCTTTCAGCCCAGGCCAGTTTCTTCATCATTCTATTAAAAGGCAATCCTAAGCCACAAGGGCTGTGAATCTCAAAGAGCAGTAGCCTTACAGACCTTGGTGAGACAGGTCTCCAGGCCCTCCAGAGGTATGGCCTTGGGCGTGGGAAGAGGGCAGGGATATCCAGTCCACAGCTGAGAAAAGAGAGAGCTGAGCAACATCACAAGTTGTTCCTTCACTGGCAGTAACAGGGTCTCTTGAACTTCTGGGAAGAATGGAAATGGGAGAACCTAGTCTCCTGTTTGAATGAGTTAGAGTTGAGAACAAGAAGGTGGAGACAAGGTCAGGAAGAAAGATTTAGGAGGGGAAAGCATTATATCCCAAACTCTTATATATTTTATATTTTAAATATTTTACATATTTACATTTTACATTTTTAACTCCTGAAGAACAAACCTAATGTCTGCTCCTATGTTCTGGATAAGCATTTATTGCACTACTACCAAGTGTAGACTGTCCTGGATTTGAAGACAGAGAAGACTGTCTTCTACTATCCTGGTACTTTGACCTACAACATGACCAATGGATCCTTAGACGAAGACTGCTTAGGAACAGAATAAATCTAAACCAAGTAAAGAATGGGAGAAGAGGAACAACAGGGAACCTACCTGGGAAAACTGGGAGACTAGTAGCTCTACATTTTGGCCCATGTGGAAAAGAACAGGAGTTATAGCAGGACTTTAGGCCATACCTCAGAGCCAGTATATTTTCCTTGATCTTTTGCTATTGCCTTATTCCAGAAAGTAGAAGCTCTGTGTGTGATGCCAGGCACTTCAGGCTCCCCATGTTTGATTTGCCATTATAGCCAGGAAATGAGGAGTCATCGGAACTGAACACTCTGGAGACAATGCCCAGGGTGCTGTGCAAAATGCAGAACACATGCGCTCTCCCCCTCATGCTCCAGGCTCCTGCTACACTTAGGCACTCTTACTAATTGTGAATCACATTAGATCAGCATGCAGCCAAGAGTGGGCTGGTGGAACAGCTGTTGCTGGAGGATTTGGTGAGCAACAGTATAAGGGCATCTGGCAATAAAAGAAGAGAAACAGTGTCTAATATAAAAATAGAATGAGGCACTGTCAGAGCACGTCTAAAAAGGGGGGCAGTAAAGCAAAACCGGAGTGTGCTCTCTACATGGCATGGATCAGGCTACTCTTCCTTATCTGTGGATGAACGTCCAAGGAGGGACCTATGTATGACAGGACTCTCAGTGTCAGGACATCTCCCCCCCTTTCTCCTAAGTGATAAGTAGGACTTTTTAAAAATATATTTTTATTGATTTCAGAGAGGAAGGGAGAGAGCAAAAGACATAGAAACATCAATGATGAGAGAGAATCACTGACCGGTTGCCTCCTGCACGCCCCCCACTGGAAACTGAGCCTGCAATCTGGACATATGCCCTGACCAGAAATCAAACCGTGACCTCCTGGTTCATAAGTCAACGCTCATCCCCTGAGTCATGCTGGCCAGGCAGTATATTTTTTTAATTTGGACATATGTCTGATCTATAATGTTGAACAAAAGAGATGCACCTATTGGTTATTGTGTTATCTTTGTGGCCAAGACATGAGGAGAGTCTGAATCCATCTAAGATTTTTTTGTAGTGCTCACAGGCAGGCACCGTATGTCACAAGACACCAAGAGCCCAGAGATGAGATGAAAAGATCCCTAGATGCAGAACTTGGTGGAGGGGAGGGAGTCTATGTGGAGGTTGTCACATTAGGAGACTCACTCCTCTACCTTCCCTTAAAATATCTCTGATGCACGCTTGTAATATGAATTTTTATGATTATGAAAGAATGGGAAGGCACAGAGAAGATATTGTGGGGATTCTATAATGGGAGGAGAGGGGTTTAAAACTAAATTAATCTTCATCAAAATATGCTCCTTTGGGCTGGGATTTTATATGACATTGCCACTTCCCATGAGGCCTCAGACCGTAGTTGAATCGGTAAAGTTTCTTAGGATTCTAATAGCCAGACGTTTCTATCAGTTACCCAATTATAGATGCCCCTGCCTTCCTAAAGTCCCCATGATAATTCAAGGATGCCATGGCTACTAAATGGGGAGATGCCTTTCATACCATAAAATAGAATGTGCTCACGTTGTGGAATCCCCAGTGCGAGGGAGAACACGAACACTGTATAGCTAGCCCTCACATCATGAAAGGACGTGACGAAACTGATGACTTTCCATGTAGAAACCCAGGTGAAAGGGCAGGTCTCCTGCCCCATGCAGACCTCTCCCGGTGAAGGCACAATCTCACACTGCAGGGCAGTTACGTGGCCAGCGTATGGAGGTAAAGGTCCCTGTGCCCGCAGAGTGGACAGGCAGGGTGTGATGTGAGACAACTAGAGACCCACCAAGTCTGCAGTGGCTGGCAGCTGGTTATTTTCAGTTACAAACAGGCTTGTTCATTGATCCCAACGTGCCTCACAAAAATGACCGTATTCTACGCGTGCCATGACATGAAAGGGTAGGGAAGCGCTGCTATAGAAGGCAGTGAATTGGAGACATCCTCAATTATAAAGGTACAGACGTCCCAAACCAGTGGAGAACATGGGGAAAATGTAGACCCTCCCCCACCACTTGGATAAGGACTCGGTGAAGACACTGACGCCATCGCGTACCGTGGAAAAGAACATGGTGAAGGTGTAGACAGCAGCTTCCAGAACATATCGGCTCCGAATGGCCAGGACCACGGGTGGCAAAAACATGAGGTTGCTCAGGCAGAGCAGCAGTGTGGACAGCAGCTGGAACCCGTAGGTGAGCGCGTCCGCGCTGTCGGTGCAGCCCCAGCCCCGCCACCCTGCGGCGGGGAAGGCACAGGGTGGGTACGGGAGGCCGTCGGGAGTTCAGCAGACCCTTCCGCTGGGGGCCCCCAGCTGAGCCCTGCGCCACTGCCAGGGGAGGGGGGGTCTCACCCGGGCCCCACCCTCCCGTCCCCTGCAAACCCAGCCTCAGCTCGGGCTGCCGCCCCCTCCGGTCGCGGCTCCCCGGCCGCCCCGGCGCTCACCGGCCTTGCACTCGCAGGCCGCGTACAGGTAGTTGTGCGTGCGCAGCAGCTTGCACTGGCCGTAGGGCCCGCAGTCGTCCACACACGGGGACAGGAAGGTGCGCAGCCGCACCTCGGCAGTGGCGTTCCGGCACCGCACAAACCTGCGCACACACTGGGGGTCACGGGGGCTCGGCGCCACCTCCCGCCCCGCCCGGCCCCGCCGCGAGCCACTCACCGAGGCCCCGCCCCGCACAGGGAGCGGAGGGTCAGGAACCACGTCCCGGTCTGTGGGAACGGGATTCGCAGCCTGGCCACTCGGGATGTGGCGCTGACTGAGAGGAGGAAGCCAGCAAGGGACTCTGGGAGGGGGGAGAGGGGTCAGGGGTCAAGAGAGAAAGGTCAACGTGGGGTCACCAGGTAAAGAATCTTCACTCACCTGCGCCCGCCCACTTCCCCGAGACCCTAGCCCATCCTTCCTTCGTGCCCTCCCCCTCCCCATGCCCCCTCCTCCCCCTCCCCATGCCCCCTCCTCCCCTCGGGACTACCAGCCTTCTCCCCTAACGCCATTCCTCAGCCTCACCTTTGGAACAGGTCACTGCTGCATCCCCCAGACTCAAGGGCACCTCGTGAGTCAGGCATCCAAACACGGTCACATTTTCCTGGCGCAGGGAGCTCTGGGGAGGGCGGTGTGAAGATGAAGCTGTCCCACCCACCCGGTCCGACCACCACCATCACCCAGACTCCTACACCTGTTAACCCTCCCCATAAACTCCTCCAGGCCCTCGCCGGACCTCACGTTCCTGCAGGTGCTCTCAACGCCAAAGCCAATCTCTCCTCCCTTTTTAGAACACAAAACCTTGGAAAACACCAAATCTCCCACATCAGAGATGCTTCAAAGACAGATGAAAAGACAAGGCCCAATTCTGAATCCTTTGGGCAGAATTTTTAGACTGTTCAGGCTAAAGAGAATACCCCCTTTTTTTCAATCTTATCTAGCTTGTCGCGGGGAAGGGAAGAGGTGCTGTTGCTGGACGTAGAAAGTAGTTGTGAACAAAGGCAACTGTAAGGTTTTCAATCATCTTCACCTCTTCACCGGAGTCTGAAGGCAGGAGGCATGTAAAGAAATGTACTCTTCCTCAGGTGAAATGATCAGGTACTCCCGGGTGGTAATGGAATGCCTGAGGGATTAAATATAGCAGCCTGGCTGGGATGAAAAGAAACCGGATATCCATAGGAGTAAATGTAAAGGATTGTCTAAAGGAATAAAGGTAGCAGGTTGCCATAAGCTCACCTCCAGAAGGATTTGAGGCAGCTTATTAAATACATATGGCAGGATAAAATCAATGCATGAGGGAAATTGAAAACTCAGGATAGAACAATAAAATTTGCTCCTAAATGTGGGCCATATATTTGATGCTGACTTCCAAGCAACCAAAGCAAAGAAGGAAACATGATGAGTGATCAGATTTGTAAGTCCATCAGGTAAAGGTTAGTCAGAGGCCCATTAGAGTAAATGGACAAGAATGCAGAGAGGGACAGGGTAGGGGGCTGCCCGGGGCTGGGCCTCTACTCTCAGGATACTGAGGAAGAACAAGTATGGGTGCAGCTGGTCTAGGTCAAATCAACACTTCACTGTCATTGCCCAAAGGCATGGCAGTAACAAATAAACATGCAGTGTTTAGCCAGAACAGAGTCAAACAGAATTTGAGTATAAAAATAAGGAGCATCTTCAAGTTGAAGAATCAGCTCTGTCCTGACCAGCAGGAGCACCTGAAAGTTCTGACCTATGTACCATAAAAGACCACATCAAGCCACAGACCAGATCTCAGGTCGGTTCATAGGAAAATGGTCCCTGCCCCAGAGCTGGGGGATAGTAGAATTAAAAGGATCGCTGGCTGAGGGATCCTTACTGGATCAATGCTAACCTAAGAGAGTTGCTAATAGCCTGACACAGGACTCTGCCCTCAGTCCAGTCTTATCCAATGCTGAAAACAATGACTAAGAGGTACAGAAAGCTGGCTTTTCAAGTGTGTGAATTACCACAGTGGAGAAAGCCCAAGACCCAAACCAGTATCATTAGGCAATGCCTCAAAGGTGAACATAAATTCTTCCATTGGGGTTAAAAAGTTCACTGCAAAAATATGAGCTGGGAATTGGCAGTAGGTCACATGAACCAGGCTCAGGGCACAAAATATGTATGCCCCTTGGTTACAATTAGATAAATAAGAAGTTAATATGAAAAAGGACTGGGAAGATACACACCAAAAGACTAAGCAGTTGTTTTATGAGGATGTCTTCCTCTATTTTCCAAAGCTTTTACATGTGAGTCTATTATTTCTATAATTAAAAAGTAAATGAATAAAATTGTTTTTGAAGAAAATAAAAAGGAAGGAAAGGAAAAAGACCCAGAGATCTTTATTCACCCCAAACCCCAGGTGATCGGTGTGGTGCAGGAGCAGAAAGAGGTGATATAATCGCAGGCTGCACACACGCCCTGGTCAAACCACCTCGGACCATTTATTTCAGAGACATGTTGACCAGAGGTTTGACCGAAGGAGACAGCAGAGGATGGGGGGAGGTCTAAGATGCTGATATTTTTCAGCTTTGAGAAGGTTGAGGGGCATCTGAAGGGCTGCTAAAATCGGACAGGGATATAACAAATGCACCACACTAATACAAGATGTGAATAATTGGGGAGAGTATGTGGGGTAAGAGAGGGGACATGGAAACTCTCTGTACTTTCCACTCAATTTTTCTATAACACGCTCTGAAAAAAATCAAGTCTATTAACTTTATTTTTAAAGGACTGGGATAGATTCACTAAAATATAGCTTCTGGGGCAAAACAAACATCAGATCATAAAAATCCACAGAGGTAGGTTTGCGTGGAATGTCAAGACTGCCATTAGCAACTGGAGCTGTCTAAACATGGCCTCCATAGGTGAACTCCCCATCACAGGAGATATGCAAGAAAAGTGAACACTTGCCGTAGAGAGAGGCCCTTAGTAAGTGGGCGGTTCAGCTACAAAACTGGGGAAATCTGGACCATTCTGAATTGCCCTGGCTGACCCAGCCCATTCGCAGTAGAGTCAATACCCAGGGCATGTTTGTTGACCAGAATTGGGCTGATATGGTCTCTAATCTTAAAGTTGGGTAAAAGCAACCTGCATCGTCTTGCCACCTTCTTTTTCAAGTTCCCCCATAGGGGCGGCCTCCCCCTCGCCACAAAGTACCGCATTGAGATGGAGCTCCAGGCTGAGGACACCTCCACTGTCCAGCACCGGCAGCAGCCTCAGGCCAAACACAGCAGGGCGCTCAGGGGGGAGGGCCACGCTGGGGCCGAAGAAGATGTAGAAGTGGACGGAGAAGGTGTCCAGCTCATTGCGCAGAGTCGGGCGCACTGGCCAGCAGTGCTCAGGTGGAGATGTGGCCCCAGGCTCTTCCACGGGGGCACCAAGGGACGGTGGCTCTAGGGGCAGTGGTTGGTTGCCCAGTGACTGGGGCATGTTCATGGCAGCTCCAGGGGCCAGGGCACGGGTCAGGCTGGGCTTGGGGCACTCTGTGGGGCAAAGGAAATCAGAGCTGAGGCCTGCCACCCTCACAGCCCTTCGGCCCCACCACAAACCAGATCTGAGCCAGACAGGCTTTAACAAGGGTGGGAGGGGTGAGAACTAGAATCAAATGTCCCTTGGGAGTATGCGGCATCCAGGGTCACAGGAAAGGGCCCAGGGATTTCCTAGTGGCCACAGCTAATAGAATGTCATGTTGGAGGGAATCAAGGTCAGCTCTCCCTCCCGAAGGACACTGTTGAAACAGATGGCTGCCCTCTCACTGACTTGCATGGGCTTTTGCAAGGCCAGTGCCCCAGAGGTCCTAGCTGTCCTTGCCTACCCAGGAAACGGAAAGAGAGACTAAATTAAGGAGAACAACCAGGTCCCTTAGTGAGCCCCAAGTGGTGGGAAAATTATCTGAAGCCTTCCCAATGACTTCAAGCTCCAAGAGGAAGGGCTTCAGGGAGTGTGAAGGAGCCTGGGTGGGGTCAGGGAGGTTGCAGGGACATGCAGAGGGGCAGTGGGCACAGCCACCAGGCCTGCCTCTTCCCATCACAGATGCCAACACAAGCTGGGCGGCTGGGGCAGATGTGGGCTTCTGACCTTGCAACCGCACACACAGCTGGAAGCGGACGGTCCTGCCAGAGCCCCGGGATGGTGTCTCCACGCGCACGTAGACCCAGCGCCCCCAAGGGGGCAGTGCTAGCTCCAGCTGGCATACCGAGGCACCTCCACATGCCACAGAGCTGGAGTTGTGCAGGGGTGGGGCCTTGGGACGTAGGCGAAGTGTCAGGGGGCAGGCGGATGCCCCTCGGCCCCCCACACACACCAACTGTGCTGAAACCCTGTAAGTGAAGCTGGGCACAAAGACCCTGGGCAGAGGAGAGTTTGGGGGTAAGAAAACATAGGGTACGGAAAGGTGAGAGGGACACCAGAATGAGGGAAACACTGGGAAGAAGGGGGCAAGGAGGAGCTAGGGACACGAGGATGGGAGGCCTTTTCAGGTCCTCCTCTCTGTGCTGGGGGAGAGGGAGGCAGGAGTCCAACCCACCCTGGGGGCTCCGGGAGGCCCAGCAGGAACAGGCAGATAGACTTAGAGGCCAAGAGAAGCCTGTTCCCTGTTTGAGGTCAGGGAAGGAAGAAGGAAAGGGCCAGGTTTAGGGGGGGAGTCAACTTACTTGTATAGGGCTGAGCGATTGTGGGGGGAGAGGGTTTGCTCTGAGGGACGGCCAGGCACCAGCACAGCAACATCCAGTAAACGCCGGACAATCAGCTGCGGCTGAAGGAGGTACTGACACTCATCCTGGAGACCCTAAGACAAAAGCAGGGGTGGTAGGAGGAGAGACAGCAAGGGTGCTGCTAAAGCAAGGTGAACAGAAATGGCCGATGGGGGAACACCTCCTCTGGCCTCCTGCTCCCAGGGCTGAGGTCTCTCTAAGTTCTGGGTCCTTCCTGCTGGATTAGCTCTGTCCTTCCTAGACCTGCAGGATCTGCTGTGATCCTCAGCCTTGGCTGAAGTTTGGGATTCAAAACCAGGCCCTTCTGACAATCAGGCCCAGCCTGCTCCTCCTGCAATCTAACCCCTCCTCCTGAGCATTCCTGAACAGCCCCTCAAGGCAATTTCAAACCACCCCAACCCCCTACCAAACCCTCAGGAACTTACAACAGTGGCTCTATTTGGGCATTGTAAAGCTCCATAAAGGCCTCCAATCCAAACCTCCCCCCACACCCCCACCCCGGCACAATGTGCATCTTTAATTTCCTTTATTCCCCACCTGCCCTTTCCAAATACTTGTCCATGCTCTGCTTTAATACCCCCACGGAAGGGCCACTCTTTAGCTCCGGGCAACTTGAGAATAGAAACCTGATTGTATTTTTGTTTCCCCAGACACAGAGCCTAATAGAAAGTGTACACCTCACAGATGAGTTTGCTAGAATCAGTGAAGAAATGAATCAACACAGCTGAGGGCAGCTCTGACGTTCATGAAGCCAAAGCCTGCCTTCTGTCTCCCCTCCCACTTCTCTGTCTCAAGGGGCCCACAGGTGCCTCTGCTCCTTCTGCTCAGGCTAGAGAACAGCCACATCTCCCTGCTCTTCTGGATCAGACCCCCAGCCCTTCTCTCCTCAGCTGACACACCCCTAACCCACACAGCTTCAGCACTCTTCAGCGAACACAGTCCCATTTACTCCAGTTCCTTCTCTGCAGCATTTGCAGCTATCTAAGCCCTGCAAGTGGAGCAGTTCAGGGGAGAAGGGGCCTCCTGAATAGGGTTCTCTGCTCTTCTGAGATTAGAGGACCTTGTGCAGCCCAATAAACTAGAGGCCATGCTCACGTACATGTTTATTCTGACCAAGACATAGCTCTAAACCTTGTTCTGGGACAAAAGCTCCAGGCTCTGACATGCCACTGAGTTCCACACCATGGGACAAGCCAGCCAAGGCACAGAGTTCCAGCAAAGCTGGAAGGAGGCCTTGAAGGAGGCAAGGCCGGAAAATCCCATTACCCTCTGCCTGGAATTTTCCTGTGATTTTTGCATCACTGCATCCCCAATGCCTCGCACACCACCTGGCAAACACTAGATGCTAAAAAAATATCTGCTGAGTTAAAGAATGGAGACCAAAAAGAGTATACCTAAAAAAAAAAAAAAAAAAAGGAGTGTGCCTTCAGAGAGCTCCTAAACCCCTCATTTCTCTGATATCCAAAGCAAATGTCTCTCATCTTTGGTATCAAACCTTAAGGACCAGAACTACTAGCACAAGTGATTTCATCAACCCCACGTCCCATGACAGGAATCTCGTGGTGACTGATCCCCAAGGGCGGGCGCCCATGCTCCGGAGGTGGCCCGTTTCCTTGTTGGACAGTTTGGGGGAAGAAAAACTGCTCCATATATTGCTTGCTAGTGGCTTCACTGAAGGATCAGTGGACATACCTCAATGGTTAAGGTGTGCTCCTGCCGTACACTGTATAAGGTGCACATCCAATACCCCTCCTTAATGTAAGAGGAGCATTCAGTGGAGACCAGGGAAGGTGCAGAGATTCAGCGACCTTCACCCTGTGATGGGGCTAATGAAAGGGCACCAGAATGAAAGTCCTCAAGAACAGCCAAGGCAAAAGCCAAGTGAGAGTCCAAACTGAGTCAACATCAGCGGTCATGGAAGGAACAGGGTCAAAGCCTGGAAACTCGGGAAACCAGGAGGGCCAAACGTGAGAAGTGGTGTGGGAAAGAAGCTGGAACGGAACACCCTATATTGATTCCTAGACTGTCCTAGCAGGCTGGGCCGGGTTTCTTTAGAAAGGCCTCAGCAGGGTGGCCAGTCCCAGGCTCTGGATGGGGCTTGCAGACTGAAGATGCCCCAAAACCACTTGGCCTTCTTCGTGAGAATATCCCAGTACCCTGTACATGTCAGTCCCTGACCCACCGTCGGTCAGCTGTAGCCAACATGTACATAAATGAGCGCTGGATAGACTACACGGGGCAAGAGTGGAAGCAGGGAAACCACTTAAAAGGTTACTGGGGTGGCCCAGGAGCAAGCTGAGGGCAGGTGTGCTAAGAGTAGAAATAGAAGTAGATGCACAAAGGACATGCTTTTAGAAGTAGAGTCAATGAGACTTATCTTTAGGAATTGATTGTAGAGAAGTGAGGGGGGGAAGAAGAATCAAGTCTGACATCTAAATTTGGAGCTTGAGCAGTGAATGGCAGGGCCATTTACTGAGAAGAAGACTAAAGAAAGGAAAGACTTGGACTGGGAGAAGTGAAATGGGAACTGAAGAGATTTTTGCTTTTGGCTTTGTTTTAATTTGTACAGGCTACGTTTGAGACATTTCTTAGATTTCTAATTGAAGATGTCAAGTAAGCAGGTGGGTATAAAGTCTGAGATTCAAAGAAATTAGGGCCCACTGAGTACACTTGGAAGGCATTAACTTATAGGTGGTACTTAAAACTATTGTGCTGGAGATATCTAACAAGAGAATAGATAAATAAGAAAGGAGTTGTCCCAGGACCAAGCATTGAAGCCCACAATATGCTTGCTCAAGCAGAGAAGACACCAGGAAAAGGAGGCAGAGAAGGAGTGGGCAGTGGGCAGGAGGAAAACCAGAGAGTTCTGTGAAGGCCAAGAGAAGAGTCCTTCAAGAAGGGAAGAGAGATATAAGGAACTTATTAACAGCTGGTTACTAGGTAACTCTGGAGAGGGGAAGAGGGAACTGTAAGGGAGACAAGGGAAGAGGAAGACTTACTTTTCACTGCCTTTTGTACCTTTCGAATGTTGTACCAGGTGCATTTATTACCTATTCAAAACACAAACAAAACAGTTGAGGAGGAGGAAGAGCAGAATGAGCGCTGTTAGCAGATTTTAACCTCTTCAGTTGAGATACTGAGCCATGTTTCATCCTAGTTGATGGATTCAACCAAATCCTTTCTTCTGTACAATCTGCTTATCTGGCTTCCTTATCGTGGTTTTCATTATTTTACCTGCTGTCATTTACTTTCAAATCTTAGACTGGGGAGAGGAAGCATCCAAGGAGAACTGTGCCCCACATATTTTGGAGAACTTTCCCCTAATGAGCCATTTGGGTGCCAGATGTTACCCACAGTTCAAAGGCCAGCCCCTTAGGGCAGACCGGCAGCTGGACATCACAGGATGAACACATGTTCCAAGACAGGAAAGGCAAGGAGATGGAGGGCATGGGTCAAGATGGAAGAGGTTGATAGAAAGAGGAGAGGAAAGGAGGAGAAATGAGATCAGTTTTGGACAATATGAGTTTGAGAAGATGGCAGAAGGGCAACAAAAATTTGCCACACCCCCACTATGTGCCAGGCTCTGTGCTGGGTGCTGGGAATACAGTGGTGAATAACACAGATACATTGGATAGCAGAAGTGTGGGACCAGAGCTCAGGAGAGTGGCCTGGACCAGATAAGTCACTTCCCTTTAACAACCTCCTAAGGTTTTCTATCACTCGCAGGATAAAGTTCAAACTTCATAATCTGGACTCTGCTGGCCCCTCCCACTCACTTACCCGTCCCAACAACCACCCCACACTGAACCACTACAGTTCTCAAGCTTTAGCCCATGCTATACCCACCCTGCAGTGCCTTTCCTTGCCTTCTCAACTTCAGGCCTCACCTTCTAACAGTTTCCTAAGACCACCTCTACAAGCTGAGTTAGCCATCTCTCCTTTGTCCTCTCAAAACACCTCTTATATCTCACTACCATACATCTTATTTATCTGTGTCCCCAGCACTCAACCCAAGGCCTGGGACAAAGCAGGTACTCAAGGACTAGGGTTTAAAGGGAGGTCTGAGCTTACCCCCAAAGCTAAGGAGGGCCCTCGAAACAGTCCTCCCTTCTTATTGATATGACTCTTCAGTCCCCACCCAAGGATATCCCTGAACCCACATTACTTCCTGTGTTGGCCAAGCCTCATAGGAAGTCAAGACCTGGAATAAGGAAAAAGCAACTTGAGAAGATGGAGCCCTGGAGAAATATTCTGGATAATCCACCCACAGGCTAGAATCTAGGGAATTAACCAAAACTTAAAGAATCCTTAGAAGCCCATTTAAGATTCCTAAAGGTAGTCAGATTCTCAGAGGGACTGCAAAGATGATCCTTTCTTCCCCATCCCCACCCCTTGAGCCTCTAGAACAGGCCTAACTGAAGAGCTACATCTCTCATGGTGTCCAGGTCTGCTGCCATTCATGGGCAAGGTGTAACTATGCCCTCCTCTCTCTAACCTCACCACACTCCAGAGAGTTCTGCTGGCTAGGGCTCCAGCTTGCAGTAGCAAGTCCCCCACACGCCACTTGCTTTATCTAGTTGCAAATGGGTATGTCAACCAAACCTGGTTCTGACCTCTCCTAACTAGGCTTCAGCACCCATAATATCAACCCAGGCTTAGGTCCCTATTTCCTCCTGACCACCCAGAGCTTCAGAAAGATTTTCCCTGCCAGTACTCACAAAGAGAGTCCAGGATCAGAGTTAGGATCAGGAACTGGCTCTTTGGAATTTGACCAAAGACCTAAGACAGTCCTCCAAATAGAATAACCCTTCGTTCTGATAGGAGTCAAGACCTACCTAAAACCCAGAGCCATTTCCAGGTGAGCGCCCAACATGCTCTCATCCAGAGGGCTCCCAGACCTTGAAAGGAAGTTCTCTTGTACATCTCTCTTAGGAAAAACAGCCTATCACTGAAGCCTCCAGACAATCCGTCAGCCCTAGTTCCCATTCTGAAAACAGCAGTGCCATGTACTGGAAACCAGTACACACGTCCCTGTGGGATTCTCAGCTCATTCAGCTACAGTAGGAGGAAGAAAGGTGAGTCTACCACAGCCACAGAGCTCCTTCCGTCAAGGATCTCAGCCTGGAGAGGTATCTCCAGATCAAATCTTCACCTGATGGGGAATTTATGTCCCTCTCAATTCTCAATGGCCAAACCCTGATAGCTTTCATGTTCTTTAGCATCCTATTCTTTAAATCCTCTCTCTGCTCATGCTCAGTCCTTACCACTGGCCCACACACACTTGGCCATCCCACTCTTGACAATGACCAGCTTATCACACCCTCCAACAGGAGTAAGAAAACTATAGATCCTATCACTACAGGGAGAAAGTCTGCCCAACACCCGGGAGCGGCAGGAAAACTCTGTGGTGTTTCCTTCCACTCCAAACCGGCTGGGAAAAGCATTCTGACGTTTGAACATACACTTCAGATGTTAACCACCTCTGCTCTATGAAATCAGTACAGATATTAGGAGGAAAGGGGGGCAACAGTCTGGATGGACACCAACTGCCCAAAGCCTCCTTTTAACAGGAAGGTCTTCCCTGCCCCAGAGTGTTCTTGCACGGTCTTCCAGAGGGTGTAGGGAGCTGAAATCATGATAGGAGAGGAACGCATTCTCCCAGATGGACTGACTGGGCTGTAGCCTACAAGAGTGGGCAGGGCTATCTTGGGTTTGTGCAGCAGCATTTGACTTGTCCCCAGCTGGCTTCTGATCACCTCGATTCACCCTTGCACCTTCCAATGGGAAGGGACACTACTCTGCAGTGCCGGGGCCTCTGGCTGACTGCAGACTCTGAACTTTCCTTTCTGCTTACGTGGACCCACCATGTCCTCCTAAGGTTCCCAAACTGCCTCATACAAATCTTGGTCCACCACGTGACCTGCTGGCCTCCAACTAGGGTCCCTCCCAGCCACCCTCATGCAGTTTCCCATCCTGGTACAAGGCTGGTGTCCCAGGTAACCATGAGGGGAATTCAGCAGAGCTGGAGAAGCAGCTCTGGCCCCTCCTGCCCTAGACAACATCAACCCACCTTGACAGAGATGTGGCCGTGGGCCTGGGGAAGGTGGGCAGCCAAGAACCAGTCCCCAGGTAAGGGGCTGCTGACGTTAAAGATGCCTGACGTGCGGTTGGGCAGTGTCCAGCTGAGGGTCAGTGAGAAAACCCCAGGCACAGCCGTGTCCCCTG
Organism: Cnephaeus nilssonii; assembly: GCF_951640355.1. NCBI lineage: Eukaryota > Metazoa > Chordata > Mammalia > Chiroptera > Vespertilionidae > Cnephaeus > Cnephaeus nilssonii. The sequence continues at coordinate 28,970,563 of NC_137085.1, forward strand.
GGAAGTGTGTGTGCAGGGGATTGATGACAGGGGGTGCCCCGGACCGGAAATACCTGGGGACCAGAATGAGGAGAGGAGGAAAGCAGGCAATGAGGTGGGGGATGAGAAATGGGGAAAAGAAAGAACAGTCACTCATCACCAGCAAATAAGTAGATTCTCTATACTGACACAAACAACAAAGTGGATCCAGGTCAGGGGTCGGCACAGAAGGGGTAAAAGGTCAGCTCAGGCACTCACACAGTCACACTTTGGTCTTGGCCCTCACTCAGTCATACTGCAACCTCAACAAGGGTCAGGGGTCAGGGTCAAGAGGTCAGTTTAGATACTCATAAACTAACACTTTAGTTTGGAAAGCGGTCTGGGGTTAGAAGTGAGGGTCAGGAGGTTAGCTCAGACACTCACACAGTCACACTTTGGTCTGGGCAATGGTCCCCAAAGGATCCCCCCTGCTCCTTGAAGATGATGAGGTTCCAAACAGCCAGGAATGTGTCCTCAGGAACATGGAAGTGGAAGAGTTCGGTGCTGGCAAAGGAGCGGAAAGGACTCAGCTTGCGGGGTGAGCAGGTGGAGTAATCGGTCAGGAAGAGGCCTCCTGGGGAGCAGGCGAAAAAGAAAGGGGCAGGTAGGATCGAGGACATTTCCATTAAGCAGCAGGCGCACCAGTCTTCCTCACCAATAGCACCAACTCAACAAATGTTCTTCTCTGAGACAGGAACTGGGTCTCATGCTGCCCTAACCATCATCTGCTTTAATCTTTACAATGACCTTGAAAAAATGACCTGTTTTTATAGATAAGGGAACTGAGGCTTAAACCTAGATCTGTATAAATCCAAAACCAGGGCCCTTTATGTGACCCCACGGCTCCCCTCACTTAGGAGTCATTGTTCTGCTGTTACCAAGCCTAACAAAACAGAGGTGTGGACGGTGAGCATGAGAGTGTGTGTGTTGGCACGGCTCTTGGGCCACTGAGCTGGCTAGAACTCCACCTGTGGGGCTTGGGAGTCAGCATGAAACTGTGTAACTTCCTTGTTTATTTTCTTCCCCCTTCAGTTCCCCTGTGGTCGGGAGCAGTAAAAATCCTCAGAAGCTTCACAACAGCTGTCTGTGTACCCGCTCAGGGCAGGAGGGGGAAGGGCGGAGTGTGGTGAGTCTGTGAGGGGCCTGCCTGGGTGGCGGAGGCAAGGACAGGAGCTGGCAGGCCACCACCAAAGCCCTGGGAGAGGAGGAAAGGGAGTCACCAGGCCCTCTGGGGCTCAGAATAAGCAGCCAGAGGGGCTTCCCAGAGGGAGCCCCAGGGAGGCAGTCAACTGGTGACCTAGTGGGATCTCAAACCTCTTGGGAATATTCATATGCAGGGCAGAAGAAGGTGGGAGGGTCATCTCTAAATGAAATGCTAAGATACCTGATCATGGCTGTTAGGAGCAAAGCCAAGGTGAATAGGAAAGTCTGGTGTCAGCAGCTAGGACTGCTATAATAGTGAAAATAACCCAGTAGCTCAGCTGGATAGCAGAGTCCCAAACGGCAGGCAAAGTTCTGGGGAATCTGACAGCCTGCAGACAAGTCTAGTCCCAGAGAAGGCCCGAAGATGCCTCTAAGACAGGTGAGAAGGTTAGGAAATCACAGCTTCAGGGATGAGGGGTGGGAGGGGGAGGCCTGAAGCAGTTTTCAGCCAAATAGGAAATACCCACAGGGCTTACCTAGTCTGACACTCTCCCTCTCTCGAAATGGGAGGTTTAACTCCAAAAATGAGGTATTTGCAATAACAGAGAAAGAGGCATCTGGGGAAAGGAGGCGGCTGAAGGAGGCACCCTGGTTAAGGTTGGCCCCACTGAGCTGCAGCAACTTCCAGAGTCACCCTGCAGAGAAGTGGGGGCCATGGTTACACCCAAGGACTAGTCTGCCCAGTTCAGACCACTTGAGCAGTCTCTACTGTCAGCAAGGAAGACGTGCCACCTTGCAAGCTGAGCGCTGCCCAGGAACCAGAGGCTCACAGAGCAGCACTGAGAGAGCAGTGGCAATGTATCTAAGAGGGATGAAGGGAAATGAACCAACTATGGGGAAGATAGGTTTCCTAGGATCCTGGCTATGACAACCGGAAGGCAGAAAGCCAAGAACTGAATAGCCTAATCTCCTGTCACAAGAAAGCAGAGCTCTGGAGCACCCTCTGCTGGGGGCAGGGAGGCTTCTCCTCCCCAAGGCTGGTACCATGTAATGAGCCATTGCTATTCTTAGGAAGAAATCTTGGCCAGGCCCCAGTGCAGACCCTCAGAGAGCTGCTCATGAAAAACAGCTAATGATCTTTGGGAAACAATAGACAAACGAGCACACAGAGCCCCAATGATTCAAACGAACATGCATGTCCCCATTCACTCCACGTTTTGCTTTGGGGTTGCTTTCATCTAGGCCCACAGAGCTGTGTCCCACAGGAAGCATGAGTAAGGTCCCAGGCAAGCTCAGATGAATCTGGATGCCCCAGTACTTCCAAATGGAGCTCCGGTGATTCTCCTCCACCAGCTGAAACACACACACACACACACACACACACACACACACACACAGGCTAAGGCTGGCCTGCTAATGACAGCACTAGGTAGGAAAAAAGGGTCACTTTCTGGAATGGCAAGGCCTGTCTGGGTTATGCAAATGCAGTCAGCTGAGCCCAAGGACCAGGAGACCCCGGTGATACCTTCCATTCCTGAAATGAGATTGCAGCCAACAATAAGCATTTATGGAGACCGACTGCTGCTATGGTCCTGTAGTGTATCACGCCCACCAGGACCTAGTCACAGAGCACTCCTGCAGGGCAGGCCACAGTGACCAGGCGGTGACTGTGAACAGCACGAAGGGCTCCCCTGCCTGCAGTCGGGCCCGTGCAGCACTCTTTTCCAACTTCATTACAGTTCTCCCCAAACCACCTAAACCTGCTTCTGGACAATCGTGCTTTAGTCCACATCTCCCCACTTTCTACTGCTCTGTGGCTGTCAGTCAGCCTCCTCCCCGAGTCAGCGCTTGCTTGCCCAATGAGCTCATGAACAAAGAAGCCATGATACCAAAATTGGAAGCTATGAATTGGGCTCAACAGTAGGGACTCCCCCCACCCAAACTGAAAAACTGACCTGGCTACTACCTTCCTTCAAGGAGTCAGGCTGGGGCAGGTGGATTCCTTGTGAGTGTTGTGAGAGGCATCCGAACAGGGAACAAGCCACTGGGAAGCTAGCACTTCAGTGCTCTGTCTGCAGGAGCAGGTCGAGCTGAAGATAACATGCGTGGGCCACAACACGTACCCTCCCCTTACACAATAATATAAAATACTCAGAAGTCACACAGAATCGCCTGCACTCGCCAACGCACAATCATGTACACACACAATCATGTACACACACAACATTCCCACAGATCCCTCAGGTATACACTCGGACATGTAAGTGTCCAGACACCAGTGAGCTTGGGGCAGTGACCTTTGGCATGCATTCATCTCCTCAAGTTTGTACATTGAACCAGGTCCCCACAGCTCACTGAAACCCAGCCCCCACCTCCAGCTACTTTGTTAGTGATTAGTGCCAAAGACTCTCTCAGGCACATCTCCATCCTATCTAGAGTGCCACCCTCCCCCTCCCCCCCATTCCCGAGGTAGCTGAGGTTTGGGGCACGAAGACCATAGTCATCTCCTTAGGATGGGACCATCTTTATGGCACAAATCCTCTGACCAGGACCCCTCTCCTCCTCCCACATTCCACCTGTTAAGAAGTTGGACCTCTCCCTCTCTTATCCAAATCACTTTCTGGCTGGATGGGAGCCCTAGGCTGACAACTGGCACATGAGGAAGAGTTTGTGATGAAGCCTCCTTGTGGGCAGACGGGGGTGTGGGGTGTGTGTGTGTGGGGGGGGGGGGAACAGACTGTGCTTTGAGCCTTTCCCCACTTGGGTTTGTTTTCCTATTAGGCTATAATGCAGTGAAAAAAACGAGTGTGGGGTAGTAATTAGGAAACTTTTTTCTAGCCCCAGTACTGCCATTTACAAGCCGTATGACCTGGAGCAAATTGCTCCCCTGCTGAGCCTCAGTTTCCCCATCTGTAAAATGGCCTTTGAGTTTCAACCCTGCTCTAAAAGTGTAAGGAATTGCCCAACCGGTTTGGCTCAGTGGATAGAGCATCGGCCTGTGGACCAAAGGGTCCTGGGTTCAATTCCAGCCAAGGGGGGGCACGTACCTGGGTTGCAGGCTCCTCCCCGGCCCGGGCCTTGGTGCGGGGAGGGGGAGGCGCATGCAGGAGGCAACCAATTGATGTGTTTCTCTCACATTGTTGTTTCTCTCTGTCTTTCCCTCTCTCTTCCACTCTCTCTAAAAGATCAATGGAAAAATATCCATATCCTCAGGTGAGGATTAATAAAAACAAACAAAAAAAGTGTCAGGAATTATTCCTACGCAAATCAAGCTTATTTGGAACAAAACTCATTACAAGAAGAAAACTCGTTATTATGGCAACTAACCCATGTCCATCTGTTTGCTACATGTTATTTTCAAAACTGCTTTTTTTAACCCTGTTTTCATGCCTACTATCTCAAAAGTTTAGGCTAACACTTCCCAACACTGGACTAGAGGCTGTCTGGTGTGGGAATGTGTCTCTCCCATCAAACTGTATGAGCAAGGAGCAAGACTTCCTTGGAAAAGCAAGTGTCAACATGGGGTCAGAATGGACACCGGGAATGGAACCTTGGTGTCTCTGTCCTAGGACCTGCTGAGCCTCAAGTCCACAGTAGCTACCTCTCTTCTGACCCTCCCAACTCCTCTCAGATGTGTAAGAAACTCTCTCCTCCCTAATTCTCCCCAATGATCTAGTTACCAAGGCCCCACCGCCCCCAAATCCCCCCAGGCCACCCCCCCTCCCCGCCAGAACCCCATCCCTGCCTCAGTCCTCGCTGCTTCTGCACTCACCAGCCCCTGGGCCAAGGACAGAAAACAGCAACAGCAGCAGCAGGGCTGGGGGCAGCTGGAGCCCAGACCTGAGGCGAGGCTGGGAGAGGGGCAGGGTGTGAGAGAGAGGGGTAGGTGGTGGGAGAGACTTGGGTGAACACAGAGAAGCGGGCAAAGGCTGAGAGAATGGGCTGGGCTGGGCCGGGCACGGGGGCTTGAGAAAGGGCCGGGGGTGGGACAGAAGAAGAGACTGTGATGGGGACTGGAGTGAGGGCAGGGTTCGGGCCCTGGGCTTCAGCAAACACTGGGGATGGGACTGGGACAGGGGTGGGGCTGGAATTTGTGACCGGAGCTGGAGCCAGGGCAGAGGAGGGGAGGGGGGCCGGGCCAGGGCCTGGGTCTGAGGCTGGAGGGGGGGCCTGGGTGGGGACCTGGATCTGGGCATTCGCTGGTGTCCGGGCCGGGACTGGCACCTATGGGGGAAGCAGGCCGAGGGCGGGGCCGGGGGCCTGGGCCTGGGCCGGGATGTTGGGACGACGGGCCGGGACAAGGGCTGGGCCATGGCCCGGGGCGGGGGCGGGGCCGGACGGGCCAGCGCGGGCGCTCGCAGAGCTGACCCGCGGCTCCGCTCCCCACCCCCGCGGGGTGGCCTCGGCGTCCTCGCGGGCCCGGGGCCGGGCCGGCTGAGGCCGAGCCGGGGACTAGGGCAGGAGTTGAGGCCTGGGCGACTCCGGGCTGCGCGGAACCGGCGAGAACCAGGCCCCGCGGCGGCGGCCTCGGCCTGACGTCGATGGCGCCCCGCCCCTCGGTCAGTTCGATTGGTCCCCGCTGGGCTCCGAGGACAGACTCCGCCCAGCCCTGCCTCCCCGTCCCAGCCACCGAGCCCCAGGTCCGCCTCAGATCCTCGCAGACCCCCCTGGCCGCCCCACAGACGTCTCATAGGAACCCTCCAGAGACCCTCCCCAACCCGGGCACGCACGGACGTCCCCGCAGAGATCCGCAAAGCCTACCCAGAGCCTCTCCGAGAGCGCAACGCCGCCCGCTCGGGAGACCTCGCCCGCCGGAGGAGACCGGGCTGCTGCTGACGCCGACTGTGAGCGTTCCAGTTGCCCTGGTGACGGGCCCCTTCTCCTCCGGCCTGGGTTCCAGAGGCTTCAATCAAGCCTCCCCGCCGGCCCTGGTTCCCCTCGTCCCTCCCCCTCCCACCCTTCCCCAGACCTGGCTAGAGCTCCTTTGGGGATTTCTGCAGGTGTTCCAGTCTCCTGTCAGCACACAGCGCCCTGCAGCCGGGTTTCATCCACAACCAAGAGCCTTCCCTCTCTTCGGGGCTCACACTTCCCACGCCCAGCCTCAGGCAAGATCCTGACCCAAGGACTTGTAAAAGCCAAGCCAAAGCCCAAACGTATGTAGTCTCCAAGGTCCACCTCGAAACCTTCATCCCGTTTCCTTCCTAGCACCTCTGTCCCTTCCCACCTCAGTGCAACCCACTCCCATTCTCTGCTTTTCATCCTTACCTGCTCCCCCTTCTTTTCCCCCTTCCTCTCTCCCCATCCCCTGGTTCTCCACCCTGCCCCCATCCCTTTTTCTTCCTGCCCAAGTCTAGTCATCTTACTCCCCACCGTCCTACCTTTCCCCTACTTCCTGTCCCAAACTTGCCCTTTGGAAAGGCCCTGATGAGTTTAAGTGATATATTTAGTATCTCGGGAGCATGGGGGGGTGGAGGGGGGGGGAACAAGTGCAGGGAAAGTTAAGGCTGGAATCCTTAGGCACTGTTGCAGATGGCAGGCCTTGAATATCAGGGCCAAGAAATTTGGACTTAATCCTTAGACTGAGTCAATGAGTATTTTTTTAAATATATTTTTATTGATTTTAGAGAGGAAGGTAGAGGGAGAGAGAGAGATTCTCTCTCAATGATGACAGAGAATCATCGATTGGCTGCCTCCTGCATGCCCTCCACTGGGGATCAAACCCGCAACCCAGGCATGTGCCCTGACCAGGAATTGAATCTTAACTTCCTGGTTCATAGGTTGATGCTCAACCACTGAATCACGTGGGCCAGGCAATGAGTATTTTTAAGCACGGAAATGCCGTGGTTAGGTTTGTATTTTAGAAAGATCACGATCGGGTCACTAAGGAGTACTCACTTCTTTTGGATATACTTCCAAGAGAAATTAGGCTGCGGCAGCAGGTGCGACCTGGATGAGAGCTAGTGGTGCAGCGCTTGGTGCACTGCTACATCTCCCGAGGGGTCCCGGATTGTGAAATGGCGCAGGCCAGGCTGAGCCCCCCCCCCACCCCACCCCTGTGCATGAATCCATACACCGGGCCTCTAGTAAAAGTATAAGTTATCTAAATCAATGATAGAATGGGCGAGTGGATTAGTATGCTGGGAAAGGCAACAGAGGGACAACGTCATCAGAGGAATACCTGACATCATCCAGGTAGAAAATGATGAGAATTGAACAAAACTGGAGGGAAAAGAGAGGAGAGAATGGATTTGAGGTATATTTAGAAGATAGGAAATACAGTCCCTGATGCCTATTTGAAAATAAGGGCTGAGGGGAAAGGAAAAAAAAGCTAAGATAATTCCCAGAGTCAGGTGTTATTGTTTTTTAATTCCAACCCAAGGATATGTTTTTATTGTTATTTGTTTTTGTTTTTGAGGATATGTTTTTATTGATTTTAGAGAGAGATGAATGGAGAGAGAGAGAAACATCTATCAGGTGCCTCCTGTATGCACCCCAAGTGGGGATCAAACCTGCAACAGAGTCCATTTTGATGCCCTATGGGACATCCATTTAGCAACGTCCATCAGGCAGTTGGGTATAAGTGTGAAGTACAGGGGTTTAAAGAGGTCTGCACTGGAATTATGAATTTAGGGATTATAAGCATACAGCTGGCAGTATTGAAGCCTTGAACATGAATGACATCATCTAGGGAAGGTAGTCAGTAGACAAAACTAGACTGTGGTCAGAGCCCTGCCTTCGTGACATCCTCCTGCACTCTTGGGAGCAAGCCCCCCCACTTTGGCTTGGTATTCCCAGTCTCTGGAATTCCATAGCCTGATCTCCATGGTCGTAAGGTATGCCTAGGACTCTGCGCTTGGACTGGCCAAGTGGCTATGTTCAGGTTCCCTCCTAAGGCATGGTCCTCTGCTACCATCTACTGATAGGATTCTGACTGCTTCAGCCTTTCATTCTTTAAGTACCAGCTCCCTCCAAACCCATACATGGGGTCTAGGCACCTGAGTGAACCTCCTGGTAGCATACCTTAACACAAAGCTCATCTTACTTCCCCCTTATATCTCAGGTGCACTAAGATATATCCTAATTCCATACCTGCCTGTGAACCCTGATTTGTAGACCCTACAATCCCAATCTAAAGCCTGTACCATATTCTACCACTAGATGGAAGCAGAAGAGCCTCATACCACCATGGATGCAGAGGAGCACCCTTCTTCAAAGGACCCCTCTGCTGAGGACTCACAGGAGCCCCCTCTCCCTGACACCCCCTTGGAGCCTTTCATCTCTCAGATCCCTTTAGAGCCCCACACCTCTGAATCTCAGATGCTGTCACCCACCTCCCATTCTGAGTTAGAGACCTACACCTCCGAAAACCCTTTGGAGCCTTCCATCTCTGAGCCTCCTCTAGAGCTCATCACCTCTGAATCTCAGATAGTGCCATCCACTTCCCAGACCGAGTTTGAGACCTACACCTCCGAAAACCCTTTGGAGGCTTCCATCTCTGAGCCTCCTTTAGAGCCCCACACCTCTGAATCTCAGATGCTGTCACCCACTTCCCATACTGAGTTAGAGACCTACACCTCCGAAAACCCTTTGGAGCCTTCCATCTCTGAGCCTCCTCTAGAGCTCAACACCTCTGAATCTCATATGATGCCATCCACTTCCCAGACCCCTTTAGAGACCTACACCTCTGAAAACCTTTTAGAGCCTTCCATCTCCAAGGCCTCTGTAGAACACTCTATCTCTAATGTCCCAGAGGAATACTCTACTTTACAAAACTCATCACCAGACCAGGTCTCTGATGCTCTGAAGAAAGGCCTCTCCTCTGAGGTCTCATGGCCAAGAAGATCCACACAAATCCGTGAATCTGAGATGCTTCCAAAGCATTCCCTTGTAGGCCCTTCAGCCAAGGTCCACCTGGACACATTTGAAAAGGAAAGGGAAGAGGAAGGAGAGGACAAGGAGGGGGAGGATGCCACTGTCAGCACCACTCACACAGCTCAGCCTGGACGTCATCTGGGCAAGAAGAAGGAGAAGAAAGGAGTTAGCCGTAATTGCTCCCGCCCTTTTCCCCATTCTCATCACTGTCTTTCACCCGCCCCAGGAGAAGGAGATTGGGTTACTCTTTGACCTGACCCCTTCTCTTAGTTTTGGGGCCCCCTCACTTCTCCTTGGTTACTCACCCCCTTTCTTCCCAGGTGACACAGCCAGTCCAGTGGTCCCTGCTAAGCAGGCAGAGCAGGTGGGAGTGCCTAAGACAATGCACAGAGAGAAGTTTGGTGCTCAGGCGAACAATCTTTTCCAATGGGAGAAGAATGCAGCCCTGAAGGCCACCCAGACAGGTGAGCCCAGAGCCTCTCAGAGGCTTGTGACAGGCCCGGGATCGTCCTCCAACCCACCGATTTCTGGGAACTTGCCCATTTGGTGGAGAGCGTGCACCTTGTGGAAATGGCAATGCCACCTGCCTGAAATGTGGGAGGGAAGCAGGCAGGTGGGCCGAGCTGGATAGTGTAGTTGCAGATGAAGAGTGAATAATCATATAAAGCCCAGGTGGGGACAGGGGACTGAACTAAAGTTGTTAACCCTTTGCACTCGCTTGCTTTTTTCTCGATTCCTTTATTCTAATGCTAACCGTGTCGAGTCACACTCAACATCTGAGTGCAAAAGGTTAAAAACAGAAGGGTCACAGACCAGCCCCAGATCTAGGGCTCAGATCACCTGCACCAAACAGACCCTAAGGAAGAGGGCCTGGACAGTCTCCATGTGACTTGTTGCTTTTAGATGGCAAAAGGCCGTGGTCCCCTTGTTGGAACTCTGTTAAAAGGTAGTCACTCCTGAATATGAGACCCATGATCACTTGAGTACCCAAAAGCTGTGAGTCTCCACCAAAGAGCAGGAGTCACAACTAACCCTGTTGGGTCCAAGTCTCAGCCCAGAATTAGTACTCTTGACAGTCCTGTTGGTGGCATGCTGTGCTTAGCTATGTCTACATACTAGTATAAAGGGTGTGCAGATGTACTCTGTAAACACATGCCATCCTGTGTGTGAGCACGTGTACCGATGTTACTGAGCTTTATATCTATAAGGGTTACCTTTAGGAAGAGGGTCACCCTAACCTGCTATGAGGATTTTGGGGTTTCTAGACTGAATTCAATACGTCACTGCATTTATTTTGGTTTTTCATACTTCCTCTTTATGATGGGAGTAGAGTTATGTCAAAACTAGATGGGCCTAAGATATAAAGACAACTAGGTAATTCTATGCCCTATCCCTCTCCCATGTAACTTACTTTCCTCAGTCCCTATGCAGGGACCTCCCACCTCCACTTCTGGAAAAGAAAGTCATAGTGATCTCATTTGTTTCTGAGTCTTACTTCAGTCATTGAAGAGCTTTGTTTGCTTATTTTAACATCCTATGTCTCTTTTACTCTTTTTGCAAATGTAGGGTCTGTTCAGTACCCTCATTCTCCTTAGAACCTCCTGTCTACTCCCCACTCTTCAAGGCTTCTTGACTTCATTTTCTTGTTTAAACAGGAATTTTTATACTAAAATGTAAGTGTCATGCAATCCTGAACAAAGTTATTTGGGGTTCTCTTCTAACACTGGGGATCTTCTGTCCCTCGAGAGTCAATGGATGTGCTCTGTAGTGAAATATCAAGTGTAAGCTTTTCTCTTATTCATTCAACATTTATTGAGCACCAGCAATGTACAAGGCTCATTGCTAGCTGTGGAGGTGGTTGCACTGATGGGGTTTCCAAGAAAAGATCCCTCAAATAATTTACACTTTAATGAGAGACGCCAATAAGTAAAAGGACAAAAACAATTCACTCTAATAATTGGTATAATTTAGTTCAGCCCAGAGTGCTGCGTGAACAGAGAAAAGGGGCAGGCGCCAATTACAGGAGCTTGGGGAATAAGCCTTGGAAGGGATGACTTCTCAGCTGAAATCTGTAAGATGAGTAACAAGAGGCAGCCAGGTAAAAAGTGAGGTGTGCTGGGACATGACAACATGACAGCGCCAGGCACCAGCAGGAAACTGTAAGCAATGCAGTCTGCCTGCTGCATAGAGTGTTGGGCACAGTAGCCGCTCAGCTCTGGAAGGGCAGAATCGTGCAGGTATTTCTGTACCAAACTCAAGAGCTGGGATTACATCCTGAGGGCAACTAAAGTCACTAAAAGATTGTAAATGGAACAATAACGAACAGATTTGTTTTTGTAAGATCGCTCTGGCAGTAGGATAGACTAGAGAAAGATAAGAGCTGGAGACCTCCCACCTCTGTGGGGAGACTGCATTATGGGGCACTGCTAATAATCCAAATAAGAAATGAATGGGTAGAAGTAAAAAGTAGACAAACTCAAGAAATGCTAAGAAGGTAAAACGAACCTTTGGATCATTGGATGTGTAGGATAAGAGAAAGGAACATGCCTGGAATGACATCTAGGTAATTGGCTTAAATAACTGATTGGATAATGGTGTCATTAACTGAATGCCTAAGACAAGAGTAGATGCTTGCTAACTATGTGTTGGATGAACAGAAGACAAAGGGTGAGGGCCATGTTTGGAAGGAATAATTATAACACATTTGAAGTGCTTGTGGAACATGCTGGTGAAAGAGTCTAGTAGATAGCTTATTTTAACATCCTATGTCACTTTTATTCTTTTTGCAAATGTAGGGTCTGTTCAGTACCCTCATTCTCTTAGCCTCTCTTTCCTTTCCATGCATCCTTTATTTAGCCTAATCCATAAATGGCTATATGGATCTGAAGCTCGGGAGAGAGATCTGGGCTGAAGACATTTCATATAACAACAGCTGTATCTTGTATGAAGACGTTCTAAGCACAAAGAGATGTTATCAGGCAAATGTGATTATGTGATCATGGAATTGACTGTGTTGTACAGAATCAAAATGGCATCCCAGATCATGTTTCCTCCCCCTGCCAGTCCTTGTCCATTCATAACAGAAAGAGGATTTGGAATCAGGGCAGAGAGTAGAGGGCACCATCCGGAATACTGAGCTAGATGTCAATGGTCTCACTTAAAGGGCACTGACACCTGTAATAGAGTCTGAGGTGTGGTTTGCCAGTCTCCCTGTTCAAACTTCAATCTTCATCTGAAAGCTGGACACAGACTCCTACATCAGTGCTTGGACTTGACTCTCCCAGGCTCTCAGGCCAGGCCTTGATCTCTGGGCACTGACCCCTGTCCATTTCCACATCTCACCTGCTCATTCAGTGTATCCTGCTACTCTGGATGACGTTCAGAATTCCTCTAGTAGAATCCTGGCCCCTACCCACCCCCATTGTGACTCTATCTATACTCTGTCCTTTCAACCAAGACTCCCTGGTGTATTGGGGCACTGGCACTCCAGGCCGTCAGCATCAAAGACAGAAGCAGCAAAGCCAAAAGCCACATCTGGACAGGCTTTTGACCTTGGGAGATCATGGGTAATACAAAGAAAACCTAGCCTGACCATTAGGCACAGAATTGTGGATTATGGCCCTGGCCAGAGTCAAAGACCAGAGGACACTAATTCTTTCTCGTCCTCCTTAGAGAACTTCATGGTTCTTCCTGGCATACTGAAGACATTATCTCCCCTCCTGAAGGAATTGGTTCACTCATTTATTTAGTCAAACAATCTGTGTTCTCCAAGCACCTGTTTTGTGTCATGCCCTGTGCTAGGACTAGATATAGACGAAAAGACAGACCCTTCCTTGGAGGCACTCACAGTCTAACAGGAATACTAGTGAACAGTCCATTACAATGCACTGTACTGTGATGAGAGCAGCACAGGGAGCCATGGAAGGCAAGAGACGGGGTCCTAGCAAAGGGGAAGTCAGGGACACTTTCTGGTGGAGGTGACACTTCATTACAGCCTTTAAATCGCAGTAAGAGTCCTACAGCTGAAGGTCCCACTCCAGGGGGACTCATACAGGATTCTTGGCTAGAAGTCGGGGTACTCTCAGGTCTCATGAGGATGAGAAAATCTGAGTGGGAGGTGCTCTCTGCTTCTCCTCCCACATTTACCACCACCCTTTGTCTTGCAAGTGAGATTGAGAGTGAACCCAGACATTTTCAGATCCCACTACTAACACCAAAGGGTTGGGGCATCTTCCTGGTGTCTGAGCTCAGGGATACTTCTTAGCCTCTTTCCTTTCCATGCCTCCTTTATTTAGCCTCAAAAGCTTCTATTTTTGGGTCTTCATTCCTCATAACTTCTGGCCTCCCTCTTTCTCCTGAAGCCCTCCTTTTGACCCCAGGCCTGCTCAACCTCCTCCTCCTCTTCATGTCCCTTCAACAACATAGTCCCTCCTTAGTAACCAATCCCCACCATCTACTCTCCACCTGGTCAATCATCTTCTCTTTCCCTCACCTTAGAAACTTCAAGGAAGCCAAAGTTGGGCTCTAATATAGGGAGGGGAGGAGATGAGAATCCCAACAGTCCCAGAGAATTCATTGAGATTCAGATTCATCTTCAAAAAAAAATTTCATTTATAATCTTCCTACTCAGAAACTAAAGACTGAGTTCAGTCATCTCTGACAGGCTGACAGAGATGGAGTGGATCCTGGGATGGGAAGGGAACTGAAACACTTAGGGGTGATAAGAAAACCTTGAGGGAAAAAATCTACATGGGTCGGTATGAGGACTCATAGGCAGGGATAAATACACCTGGGGGGAGAGGTGAGGCACACCCCTAGGGGATAGGTGAGAACACCTGGGGGGAGCTTAGGCCATTTTTCCTTCCTACTCATCCTGTTACTCAATCCCACCATTCCCAGGTCTCTACATTGGTTGGCGTTGCCCCCATTATCTATGGGACTGTTTCCGAATTGGGGATGAATCCAAGTGCTTTTGTGGACACGTGTTGAGAGAGCACCGGATCGTATCAGGTAGGGAGAACTGAGTTACCCCTCCCAGCCCTTGCAGATGAGGAGGGATAACTGTACTGTCACATGTTGGAATATATGAGAGAAAGTGTGTGTGTTGGCATGGGGGAGGGCGTTGGCATGGAAAGGCCAGGCCAGTCAGGTGCTGGTCTAATCCTACCACCCATCCCCATTCCCATAGACATATCCGTGCCTTGCAATGTGAGTCAGTGCCGCTGCCTCATGTTCTGCTTTATACCATCACGCCCAGAGGAAGTGGGTGAGTTCTGGCTCAAGAGGCGGGCCACCTTTGACCCCAAGGCCTGGAGGGCCCAGTGTCGCTGCAAACACAGCCATGAAAACCATGCAGCTACCGGGTGCCATCCCTGCAGGGTCAAAGGTACCTTCTAAAACAAGGGGAGTGCAGAGGTGGGCATGGGTGGGGATAGGCTGCGTATAGTTTGGGAATAAGCATACGGGAGTTGGTAGGAGAGACAGGTCTATGGTTGGTGAGAAAGAGATGAAGATGTAGTCAGCCCACGGGGAAGCCCCATTTCCCTTTGCTTTTCTTGGCTGTCCCTTTGCCCTAGGCTGTTGCTGCAACTGCTTTGAGTCTAATTTCCTCTGTGCAGCCTGTGACCGGCGTTGGGAGGAACACGAGACTTTCTTTGAGACTGAGGAGACGCGGCGACGAGGAGGGAGGCCTCGTGGTGAGGGGGTTACCTGGAACAGGGATCCATTCCAGAGTCTGTAGTCGGAAAGCCAGGCAGAAAGGCACTCCCATCCTCAACCATCCCATCCAAGACTACCTCCCCCTGTTTACCCCTGCGTCCCACACCTGCATTGGTTTCCGCCCCAGGAGCAGACTATGTGCCTTTTGCAGAGATTCCTACCCTCCGAGAAACCATCATCAGCAACTCTGACTTCGAGGTCCTACAGAAGCAGGGTCCCTCTGGCCATCCCAGCTCCCACCCTAGTCCCCCCCCCCCGCCCCCCCCCCCCGGGCTCCCTGACTCACCCAGCCTCCGACCTGGCCCTACAGCTAACCCCCGTACCTGACCCTGTCACCTCTGCTCTTCCCTCCTCCAGGGACAGACACTGTCAACAGCTGGCACAGGCCTGTGTGAGCCTGGCCCAAATCAGCAATAAAGGAGAAGCCACTGGACTCTGACCTGGCTCTGTCTGGGGCAGCTGGAGCCCCGCCCAGAGATAGATATTCTGAGACCTCAGAGTCAGTACCTATTGGGGGCGAAAGAGAGGCTAGATCCAGCCATCTGCCTTCACCACACCCACATTTAACCTGCTAGTCCTGGCATCAGAAGGAGAGTGGCTTCAAAGAAGCGAAGGAGGGAGGGGGTTTTAAGAAGGATGGAGTAAGCAGTGATGTTAGATGCAGCTCTGATCTCCAGTAAGATAAAGACTAAAAAATGTCCATTGGCTTTTGCAATTAGAAGGTCTTTGGGGGCTTCAGAGAGCATAATTTCAGTGGTGCAGTGGAGGCAGAAGGAGTTGAAGAAACTTGAACGAAAAGAGCAAGAGACAAGTCAAACAATATCCAGAGAGAGAGAGATGTGGAGTTGAGGAAGCATTTTTTAAGAAGGAGAAAGGGAAGAGGCTAGTAGATAAAAAGACCTTGAAGGATGCAGAAGAGCGAGATGCCTGGTGAGACAAGATCCCAGAGATGGAGGGAAGGGGTGAGGTCAAGGCAGAAGTGAAGGGATTCACTTTGGACAGGAGAAACACCACTTCCTAAGACCAAGAGGAAGGAAGGAAGGATGAGGCCTTCACTGAGCTGCAGGTAGCAGGATCTTGTGAACGTTCTCCTGTAGGAGACAAAGTCAGTTTCCAGGGGGGAGGGGGAAGGGATAAGAGTGGAGGATGGGAGACAGGAATAGAGAGGTAAAGGTTTGGGAAGGCTAATGTGAGGAGCTGGAGAGAAACCTGATCAGTGGGTGGTGGAGGGTTAAGGTACAATTGGAAGCAGGAACCTGGTTAGAAAAGCAGAGATGCAAAATATTTAGATGAATGGGTTGTGATGAGGTGTCGGGAGGATACTAATAATAATCAGGAACATAAGACAAAAGAAGGATTGAAAATGTGGTCATCATGATGACCATTCACTAAAATTTGTAACCTTACAAATAGGGAAAGTGAAACCAGAAAGCCATTGGCAGATTTAAAAAAGGAATAACCAAAGGCGTAAAAGTCTCTAACGAGGCCCAGTAGCAGATGCAGTGGTGGGGATCAGAGTGCAGGAAACAGTGCTCAGAACCTGCAGAGTATTGCAGCTTTCAGATTAGAGCAGCTGCAAGTGATCACACGGCGTGGATTAGAGAAAACTGTGGGCCAGGGGCCAAAATCAGTGAATGTCAAGGAGTGTGACTAGAAAGCCCATAGAATTTTGGCATAGATGATTCTTATGGGGAGTGGGAGATTCTGATAATCATGGACTCTGTGATCCTAGACAAGTCACTTTCCCCGTCTGGGCCTCAGTTTCTGGATCTGTAAAACAGGAATAATCTCTGTGCTACCTGCTATGAGAGTCCAAAGAAATAACCAGTTTCCAAGTAGTTTGTACTCACCTACCCCTCCTGGCTGATTTCCTTCCTCTTCTCAGATCCCAGTTCCTCTCTCTTGCCCTTCTCCAGAGCAGCTTTAAGGGCAGCTGCTATCCCAGAGGCATGTCAACAATAAATAGGATGCTGCCACCAATTCAAAGCCATAAGGAGTCCCGAATCTGGGGTGCAAAAAAAGGAGAAACTTTATTCAGGTAAACAGTTTGTAAACGAGAGAGCTGCAGTCTATGACAGAAACAGAGTGCACAGTGCCAAAACAAAGAGGAGGCTGGATTTTATAAAGGTCTTTCCTGCCCCATCTCAGTTTGGTCTATTTATATGCAAATGAGAAATCCAAATTTGCATAGTCTCATTGGTCCAAATAGCATTGTCCTGATTGGTCAGAAGCACTCATTCTGATAGGTCATTATAGAGTCGCTCTAATTGGTCAGTAAATATGCAAATAAGGATATAGCTGTGCAGTTCCAGTTGGATAAGGTAGGTCTCTGCCTATTGGTTGAAAGATGATTATAGGAACTCCTTTATAAGGGTGGACTCAGCTGGCAGGTACACAGTGCAGGAGGCTGGCAGTTCTATCTGTGGGTTTTCCTTGAAATGTAGAGTGGGTATGAGGTACCTCTGAGCAATGGCTCCTGGACTCTGATTATGAATTTGAGCCCAATTAACCATAAGGAGTCCTTCTGGCAGATATATTCCTTCTCGGGGTCAACTGTAGCCTCTAAGGCACTGAGAAAAGGCCTCCCCCCCTGGACTGCTAGAACTCGGGGGAAATTACAGGATCAAATGTCTGCACTTTGGAAGAGAAAGGGCTTCCTAACAATAATAACATGGCTATACAAATTGTTACTATCTCCAGAAGTAAAGAGTTCCTCATTAATGCTTATATGCAATTAACATCATGATGACCATTCACTAAAACTAATTCAATTAATAGTCAAAAATAAAGGAATGGTTACTATGGTAAACACATTCAACCAAGTATTATGCAGCCCTAACAAAATATATTTACATAGACTATGTAATAATATGAAAAATTGTAAGTGGAAGAATAAAATATGCAATACATGTGTATTATACTATAAAAGGAAATTAGAGGAACACCAAATGTTATTCATGCTACAAATTATGTGTCAGGCTATGTGCTAAAACATACATACATACAAACTAAAAATACAGTGGTGACTTTTATCCTATGTGTTAAACATCAGACTAAAACTTACCTGGTATTAGTATATTCGCATTTTGTGATCCCCACGTTTCTTATGTCAAAAATATATATTCCAGCAGAACGAAATATACTTCAGACCTAGCCATGACACATTTCCCTTGTCCTTCTAACTCTGCTCTCTAAAAATACCAGGCACAGAGCTAGCCCTATCACCCACCTTTTCTAATTAGGAAAGAACATTTGCTTATTAGTCCTGTGGTCAAAATAGGACACACACACACACAGCTCCTCCCGTTAAAAAGAAAAATGCAGAAGCCATCCTTAAAACTGTAGAATCTTTAATCTTGGAGTAAATATGCTAACAAGAACATTAAGGAAGAATTGCCCTTAGATCAGCGATTTTCAACCGGTGTGCCACAATAATTTTTACCTTTTTTCCGTCGTCAAATTAAAAAATGACAACTGCCAGCATAACAATAGCTGTCCCGTGTGAATGAGTCAAAATTATACCTGCTCTTTTTGGTCAGGTCGCTAAAAACCATATTTTTGGTGTGCCGCAGAACTTTAGTGACTAGTTTACGTGTGCCGTGAGATGAAAGGCGTGAAAATCGCTGGAATACAACCTTACAGGCCTGGTGGGCAGGACCGAGGCGCAGCCCTCTTCCTCCCAGCTCAGCAGCGGAGCCCCGAGCGGGAGAGGCAGAGCCCCACCCTCGGAGCGTGCCACCCGCACGCTACCGCCCCGTGGCGGGGAAAACCCCACCTCCTGGTTTCTTTTTCCTCCCAATGGAGAGAGAAACTAGTTAGGAGATCCAATGGAAAAGGGACGTTCACGCTGAGAGAAGACGAAGCCAATGGACTGAAAAAACAGTGAGTTTGCCAAGCCGCCAATGGGAGGAAGATTCCGCCACTCCTCTGAGCTAAGGCAGGGCCAGGAGCGCCACCCAATGGGATGGCAGGACTCGCTCCTCGGAGCCGGCGGAACCAATAGCCGCCGCCGCTCGCCCCCAGGCGCCCCGCCCCCGGCGGCCAGTCGGCCCGAGGGCTGCCCTGAGTGACAGGTTCCCGAGGGCGAGGGGAAGATGGCGGCGGCCGTGCTGCTGGCCGCCGGGCTGCGCGTGGCGCGCAGGGTGGTAGCGGTCGCGGGGCCGCGGGGGCCGCAGGTGAGAAGTGGCTGTGGGGACCAGGAGGGGGGCCCTGCGCGCCTGACGGCCACCAGGGCCCGGGACCGCGTTCCTCCCGGCTCCCCAGACACGCACAGCCCAGCGGCCTCGCGGGGACGGAGCGCGACGTGCAAGTTCCATGGCTGTGCGGTGAGATCGGGCCGGTAGTCGCAGCGTCCTCCCCGAAATCTCGACGCAGGAGAAGCCAACTGGCCATGACCCACACCCAGCACAGTCCCGGGCGCCGAGGCCGGGACCGGGTCCGTGCAGTGGCTTCTGCCTTCTCCTAAACCCGCCTGAAGCCCCGCTTACCGCACCCCTGCTCTGGGCAGCCCCCTCGTGCCCCCTGCAGGAAGGGAGCTTTGGCGTCTCCCCGCAGTCTGTCTTCTGCGCCTCAGGCTCCTGGCCTTCTACCGAGGACCAGTGTTAACCTCTCATCTTCCCCACTTTGCCAGAGCGACTGGAGGGGTCAAATTCATCCAGTCCTTTTCTCCCACAGTGGGACAGCACTGACTTCAGAAGCCTTTCTGAGTTCGTGGGAAACGGGGACTTGCCTCCCCTCAGTCCCCTGGGGCCGGGTTCACTTATCTGAACCCTTCCACTGATTCAGGGCCTGGAGTTAAAATTCACTGTCAAAGGTCAAATGTGACACCTAGATGCCCTTGTGTCAAAAGGCAAGTCTATTAAAATCTGAATAAAACAGGTAACATGGCTTAAAGATCAGAAAGCAAATAATGGAAATAAGTGGCAACATTAACAAGGTGAGAGTATATGGAAAGAATTCCAAGTAGTGTTAAAAGATGATGTAAACCGCTCCCTTTATTTTACACTTGAAGCCAAGAGAAGGGATTTATCTAAGGTAAATCACTGGTAAATAGGAACTGGGAACTAAGTCTCCTGGTTCTCATTCTGGATCTTTCCCCTGAACAGTGCTAAATTTCCTAGACATTTTAGAAGCAGAAATCACTGGGACTGCTGCTGAGTCCTGGATGATGGTACTGCCCGTTATCTAACCAGGCCCAGCACTCTCTGGCCCTACTCTCTGCTGCTGAGGGTCTGCAACTGAAGAACTGTTCCTTTGTGTGGGAGCCACGAATAGGTTCTCAGAAAGGTGAAGTTAATGACCATCAGAGCCCAGCTTCTGTTGGCCCCAACTCTCTGCCTCGGTTTTGACCCACCTTCAGGTCCGAGGAGCTGCAGGTGTGAATGAGGGAAATGAAGTGGCCAAGGCCCAGCAGGCAGCTCCCAGGGGAACAGCCCCAACCATCTTCTCTAGGATCCTGGATCGAAGCCTTCCAGCTGACATTCTGTATGAGGACCAGCAGGTGGGGTGCCCCTAGGACCCATCCCATAGGGATTTCATAGATACCATCCAGCCTGTGGAAGTAACACGGTGCCCTCTGGCCTGTCGCTGCTCCCAGTGTCTCGTGTTCCGTGATGTGGCTCCTCAGGCTCCTGTGCACTTCCTGGTCATTCCCAAGAAGCCCATTCCTCGGATTAGCCAGGCTGAAGAAGAAGACCAGCAGGTGGGAAGAATAGGACAAGGGTTTGGCTGGGGGAAGCCCTGGATTCAGCTAGAGGTTTTGCTCCTTGTAAATAAAGCCACCTGTCTCCCTCCCCTTTCCCTGTAGCTTCTAGGACACCTTCTCCTTGTGGCCAAGAAGACAGCAAAGGCTGAGGGGCTGGGAGATGGATACCGACTTGGTGAGTGGCTTGGCTGTTGAGCCCCTTCACCGATGAATTCTCATACCTACTCAATATGATCTTCATTCTTTGACCTTTCCCATGATCCTGACTCACTAACCCCAAGCTCCCTTTCAGTGATCAATGATGGGAAGCTGGGAGCACAATCGGTGTATCACCTGCACATTCACGTACTTGGGGGCCGACAGCTCCAGTGGCCTCCAGGTTGAACCTACCAACTGACCAAGGACCCTGTGCCTGGATGATTGGATGGGGTAGGAGGAAAGGGACCCTGTGATCTAATAAACTTGCTCTCCCTCGATTTTGCATCTCTGTCTTGAATATATAAATTTTGCCACAAAGAGGAAGGAAAAGGTTATGATCCTCTTTGACTATGGTCTGAGTAAGAGACACTAAGGAAGCCCTTCTGTGAAGAAGCATTTGCCTATAGATCTGTGAGTCATGACTAGTGGTCCACCTGAGTCAAGCTTCCAGACAAGTAGCAGTAGCAATAAGCCTAAATGAATAAGAAGAGACTAAGCCCAGCTGGCGTAGCTCAGTGGTTGAGCGAAAATCTATGAACCAGAGGGTCATGGTTCAATTCCCCTTCAGGGCACATGCCTGGGTTGCAGGCTTGATCCCTGGTAGGGGGCATGCAGGAGGCAGCTGATCAGTGATTCTCTGTCATCATTGATGTTTCTATTTCGCGCTCCCTCTGCCTCTCTGAAATCAATTTTCTTTTTTAAAAAAGAGACTGGCTCTCTCCTGGCCTTTATCCAGCTGCCAATACAAATTATAAGAGGATCTGGGAGGAGGGTGGTCAATGTGAGGGCCTTTTATTGGGGGTGAAGTAATCACATCCCAAAAAAGCTGTTGCCCTTTGACTAATCCCCCGGAGTCTCACCATTCTGCCTTTAAGCAGTTGTCCGGTGTATTTTCATTCTTAAATGTTTGAAAAGGCTACCCCCACTTTTGAGAATGAGCTACGGAAAAGCTACATAATAGCCCTGTGCCAGTCTCTAACACAACCACCGTAGAAAGCTTCAAAGAATCCTGCTTCGGTAAGGAGGGAGAGGCCTTAGCTCAGCGGAACCTTAAAAGCCGGGGATGAGGCGGAATGGAGTCCAAACGGAAAGAGAACTTCCTGCCCCGCACCAGATTTAAGACTTCCGCCCCGCAGGAAACTTGCCTCCACCCCCCACTCTCCACTTCCGCCCAGCTGTAGTTCTGCGCAGTCTCCTGGAATTATTTGCCATCTCTATGGCAACCCGGGTAGCGGATGTCGGAAGATGAAGAAGACCTTTGATTCTACCGAGGGGTCGGGATCGGGATCGTTGTCACGGTGAGAGCCGCAGCTCTGGCTGCAGGCATTAGGGGACGAGGAGAGGCGGCGCACTGCCTCCCTCTGCCGAGCTTTTGACAATTTTGACGCATTCGCTTTCTTTCAGATCTTTACCCGTACCGCCCAGCTCCGAAGGGTCCTCTTCGGAACCGTTTCCTTCGGATGTCACTTCTAGGACGGCCCTGGCAGCCGCAAGGGCAGCAGCGTCAGCCGCTGCTGCAGCCACTGCAGCCGTCTCCACGGCCAAAGCAGCTGTATTATCTGCAAAGACCCAAGCGCCCTATTCTGAGCGAAGCCTTCCCTCGGATCCCTCCTCTGATAGTCTTGTTGGGAACCCCTGCACTGGACACAGTTTTACCCACAAGATAGGCCATGGGAGACTTGGCTTTAAGCCTGTTTCCTATATTGCTCGGCATCCCTGTCCTACAAATTACCCAAACTCTAGCACCGTTCCTGGCTCTAGCCCTGACCCCGTTCCTGGCTCCAGATCTGGCCACATTCCTGGCTCCGGATCTGGCCACGTTCCTGGCTCCAGATCTGGCCCCGTTCCTGGCTCCGGATCTGGCCACGTTCCTGGCTCCAGATCTGGCCCCGTTCCTGGCTCCGGATCTGGCCACGTTCCTGGCTCCAGATTGAGCCCTGTTTCTGGCTCCAGATGGGGCCCCGTTTCTGGCTCCAGATCGGGCCCCGTTTCTGGCTCCAGATGGGGCCCCGTTTCTGGCTCCAGATGGGGCCCCGTTTCTGGCTCCAGATGGGGCCCCGTTTCTGGCTCCAGATCGGGCCCCGTTTCTGGCTCCAGATCTGGCCCCGTTTCTGGCTCCAGATCGGGCCCCGTTTCTGGCTCCAGATCTGGCCATGGCCCTGGCCGTGGCTATGGTTCTAGTAAAGGCACTGGCCTGGATTCTCGCTCTGGTTATGCTCCAGGCAATGATCCTGAGCTCAGCCCCAACGCTCTTACAAGCTTCAGACATCTTGGGGCAAACCTGGCCCCTAATTATGCCTCCTGGAATCACTACCAATGCTGCGAGCCTCAGAAACAACCCTGGAAATTTTTGCCAGTTTCAGCACCTGTTGCCCAAGGGGGGCTATGGAAGACCCCTGAGGTTGAAGTGAAGTGTGAGCCTCTCAGTAAAACATTGCCACGGGGCCAGTGCCTTCTCTACAACTGGGAGGAAGAGGTATTAAGGTTTTGACCTACCTCCCTTTTCTTAAAGGCTGCCCCCAGTTTTCTGGGGGAAGATAGTAGTGTATGATGAGAGTGGGTAACAGAAAGGATATCATGATCACTCAACTTGGGGCCCACAGAGAGCCACCAACCATCTGGATCAAGTCCCAAGCATGCAGGATGGCTCCGAGAGTTTCTATTTCCGACATGGACACCAGGGACTGATAACCCTGCAGCTCCAGTCACCCATACCCCTCAGCACCACCCAGAAAGACTCATATCAGCCCCCGAGAAACCGCTGTCAGCCAATTCGAGGTGTGAAGCATGAGGGAATGGGTCAGAATGAGTCCACTAGTCAGAGAAAAAAAGAGAGAAAGGAATTTCTGGTGGGACTATAGATTGTCCAATGGGCATCCGGGCAACCCCCCACAATTTTCCTTCCTTTTCTCAACTTTGTTTATTCTGGGCCTGCTTCCTAACCAGACTTGTCAGCTCTGTCCACTCCCTGCCCCCACCCCCACCCCCACAGGAAAACGTGAAGCCATGCTGGAGATACTCCTGTGCCACCAGATCTGGTGAGAGGCTGGATGAAGGGGGAAGGGGAGGGGGAGGACAAAAACCAGGGAAGAACGGCTTTGATGCCCCCATAACTGTATAGTAAAGAGGTGCAGGCAGAGCAAGAACTGCCAAGGAAGCCATCTGAGGCTGAGTCTGTGACACACCATGACTACAAAAAGGAGCTGGTGCAGGCAGGGGCTCCTGCCCCAACAAAGGTAAGAACCCATTCCACCCCACGTGTACAGCTGAGCTTTGGGGGGTTGGAGGAGGAGCAGCAGACCCAGAGGTTTAGAAAGGGAGCTTCAGGCCAAGAGTTATTCAGTATTTTCCCCTCACAGCCTCACGACTACTGTAAGGAGCAACCTGAGACTTTCTGGAAACAGAGGGCACCACAGCTACCGGTGTGTGAGGGTGACTAGATGTTGGGAGTGGGGAAGAAGGAAGGGAAGAGGTTGTTCTGTTCTGGCTTGGCAGAGAGTAGGATCTGTCCTTATTCTGGCATTCTGTAGGGTGTCAGTAACATCAAGACCCTGGACACGCCATTCCGGAAGAACTGCAGCTTCTCAACACCAGTGCCTTTGTCCCTGGAAGAGCCTTTTCCTGATGGACCTGAGAATTATTCCCACCAGTTAGGACAAATCTCTTCTCTTGGCTGTCAGGGAAGAGGGCAGGGTGGTGAGGTGGGTAGAACTGTCTAAGGGTTGAGGAGGGAAGTGAGATGTGGAATATGGAATCTATTTCTGTCTGTACTGGAAAGGTGGGAGGAAGTGAATTCTGTTTATACTTGGTGAAGGGGCTTTACATAAAGGGTTTTTTCTCATCCTGAGTCAGTGATTCCCTGAGTTTCCACGTTCATACCCCATAACATTTCCTTGGAGCTGCCCTTAACCCAGACTATTACATCATTATTTTTTTGTTTGTTTTATATTTGACCAAAATATTCTGGTTTAGATACAGATATTTACAGAAGGTAGGGAAGAAGGGGACCAGGCCAGAGAGGGGCAGGTATATGTACAAGGCTGAGCTTCAAAGATCAAGAACTTCCATGTAAGATAGGATTTTTGCGCACGCTGGTTTCCATCCCATATGACAATGTCCATGTCTGGTGTATGGAGAGATGATAGCCACTGCCTACCCAGGTACCAGTAGCAGGAGACTGACTTGAAAAGAATTGGGGTTTACAGAAGTCCAGCAGGTCCTTTCCGCTCTCCTAGGAGCCAGTAAGTTCGCATCTTTCCTTTTCCCTGGGAGTAGGGGAGTGGATATAATTCAGATTCTTCTATGTTATTCCTTTATCTCCCTCTCTTCCCCCATGATCCCCACAGTGACTTTGATCCTCCCTTTCCAACCCTCTCCCCATGGCCTGCCATCACCTTCATCTCCACATCCCCCCGAAGCTCTAGCTGGAAGCATCCTAGCTCATCCAGGGCATCCTTGGTAGTAGAGGAGACATGGATCTTCAGGGCTGGGGTGGGATGGGGGATGGTGGAAAGAAGAAGAAAAGAAAAGGCAACAGAAGAATTGGTGGTGTCAGAGAAAGCTTTACCCAACCACCACCCCTCAGCAGGCTCTCGGTCTTCCCAGTGCCCATGCACCAGAACCTAAATATGTCCAAGGATGGGGCAGTCAGGAACTGTGATCTCAGATTGAGAGATTTGGAGGAACTCTGAAAAGAAGAAAAGGGGGGCACAGATTGAGACTGAAGCTGAGATTGAGGGCTAATGTCTCACCTTGACCATTAGACTCCATTCGAGAAGCAGTGTTCACCGTGTCTCCAAAAAGACAATAGCGGGGCATCTTCAGGCCAACGACCCCAGCACAGACGGGCCCTATGAGAAGAAACAGGTTGGGAGAGGCTGGGAAGGGTTGATACTAGGGCTGGAGTGAGAGTTAACCTTACCTGTGTGGACCCCTATGCGTAGCCTCAGCTGGTCATGGGGTCGGTGGCGAATGCGGAAGGAAGAAACTGCATCCAGTAATGCTAGGGCCATACGAGCAATTTCCGGGGCATGGCGTTGACCATTTCGGCCCGGGAGACCAGATACCACCATGTAGGCATCTCCAATCGTCTCTACCTGATTGAGAGGGGGATTAAAATGTCACTTGTATCTGTATCAGTTCCCAGGGAAGAGTAAAAGGAGACAAGCTGAACACCACTTGTCTCCTGACAGCATTTGGGAGGTCAGAACATTGACTAGAGAAATAAGTGTTATGGTCCTGAGAATACAGGGGCAAGAGGGCGGGGGGGGGGGGGGGGAAGGAGGGGGGAGTCAAGGGACTCTTTAAATCCTCCTCCTCCACCCCAGTACCTGTGAATACTCAGTAAATGTTTGCTAAATTAATGGATACCCTGTTTGCAGCAGGACATGGGCAAATAGGTTCTGCTGTCAGGAAATGGGGAGCAAGAAAATAGGACAGAGGCTGGAAGAGGTCAAGCAGGCCCAATGAAATAGGCCTCAGACAGTCTAAACTGTTAAAAGTAAGAAGGCAGGTGCTTGGTTTTGTCCATTGTACTGAAGCTGTGTAAGAGAATGTCCCTGTCTTTAGGAACTAAACACAGAACTGTTTAGGATAAAGGAGAACTATGTCTGAAACTTACTCTTAAATGCTTCAAAAAATAATTATATAGATTTTTAAAATAAAACAAATGGGGGGAAATATAAGAAATTGGTGAATCAGCCCTAGCTGGTTTGGCTCAGTGGATATGGCGTCAGCCTGCGGACTGAAGGGCCTGGGGTTTGATTCCGGTCAAGGGCACATGCCAGGGTTGCAGGCTTGATCCCCAGTAGGGGGCCTGTAGGAGGCAGCCGATCAATGATTCTCTCATCATTGATGTTTCTATCTCTCCCTCTTCTTTCCTCTCTGAAATCAATAAAAGTATATTTTAAAAATTGGTGAATCTTATAAAGGGTTATGGGAAGTCTTTATTACAATTATAACAGAGATGGTAGAGTAAATCCAAAGGGACAGGAAGGGATATTTATTAGCTACGCAATGTTAAGCACTTTCCACAAGAAATCTATTCCCATATTACAAGTAAGACATCTGAAGCACAGGGAGCTCCTGTTACTTGCCCAAGGCCACAATTAGCCACAAAGCCAATATGCAAATCCAAACAATTTTTACTCCCAAGCACAATAAAGCACATTGTGCCAACTCAATGACTTCAACAAAAGGCTTGTACAACATAGCTTGTCCCTCACCCCCACTAATCATTCTGCACCCACATCCTGTATGATTCTTCCATGTCTGGAGGGGATGGAGAGAAGAGAAAAGATGGATAAGCTGTATTCATACCCTCAGGAAAATGTAGCAGATAGGGGCTGAATCTTGTGATGGTTCTAATTAGAGAAGCCTACGGATTCACAAGAAATTAGACTGGAAGGTACAGTGAGAGTGCCAGAGCCTCATTTGTCTACAAAGGGCATTCTGGCACTAGGATACTGGAGACTCAGGAGGGAAAATGACCACGGAACAAGTAAGGTATATAGGGTTCAGGGAGACTGGGTTTTAAAGTGGTCTAAGTAAAAGGGTAGCCTCAAGCTCTCACCTTGTAGACATCGAAGTTGTCGATTATGGCATCAAAGCAGGTATACAGGTCGTTAAGAAGTGTCACCACCTAATGAATGGATGGGAAAGTTGAAGCCCTGAGACTTGTGTCTAACTTTCTAAGAATTCTTAACCCAAGAGCCATATGGGAATTCCAGAACAAACCAATCTTTCCTATTATCAAGGACCCCTATGCCCCAGTGAAGCTCCCCCAGGTTGCTATCCCACCCCCTAATCTCACCCATGGCTCTTACCTGCATGGGGGTGCTCTCTGCTGACAAAGCTGTGAAGCCAACGATGTCGCTGAAGTAGATGGTAACACTGTCAAAGGCCTCAGCCTGTACAGTCTCTCCCCGTTTTAACTGCTCTGCCACTGAACTAGAAAGCAAGGGTGCCGTTTGAGCCAAGCTCAGAAAGAGGATGAGACAGAGAGAAAGGAAAGGAGTGTATGGCTGGATCAGAAATGAGTTCTAACATGAAAGCTGAGCCTGGTGGAGGAGAAGGAAGGTGGCTGGGAAGACAGCACAGTCTGGCGCAAGCAAGGTAAGCTGTAAAGGTGATGGGGGAGTGGAATGGGCTCCCTGGGGATGGTGGCTAAATGTCTCAAGTTGGGGTTGTTCTACATACACTTGCTGGAGCAAAGGCATGGTAGACCAATGTCCTAAGAAGAAGGCAGCACAGCTCATTTGGAGACAGGATGAAAATAGTCTCCAGCCAGAAAGACTGTGGCCAGATGTAACAAAGCAGTTGGGAGGTGAGTTCTCAGGAGATTGATGAGGCAGCGTCCAACAGAGCAGAATATCAAAGGAAAAGTCAGGAAGGGGGACAGAAGTCTCACTGGGGTAGAATTTGGTAGAGCAGAGCCTCAGCCTTGCGTTTCTCCTCCAGATAGGCCTGTGTGCGTTCCTCCACCAGCTTCTCCAAGTTGTTGGCATACTGCTCCATGCGCAACAGGAGGTTGTCCAGTATGCTGGTGCCACCCTCCCTGGGGGAGGAGGCCAGAATATGGTACCTGCTCCAAGATTCTCAAGACTCCCAGTACTTTTCTACCCAACCCACCCTCTTGGACCCGACCAGCCCCACCTCATCCACTAAGCCTGATGAGGCTTCTGTCCCTGGGGAGCCCCCGCCCCTCAGTGCCCTCTCACTTGTTAAAGCGGCGAATGAAGCACTTAATCTGTCCAAAGTCCGGCCTCTCGGCTGGGTCCTGGGCCCAACATCGCTCCATCAGCAAAACTAGTTCCTCATTCAGTTGGGTCCGGTCAATGCTAGGCCGAAAATATGGCCGCTGACCATTTCTGACCTTCTGAACAATTTCTGAAGGAGATAAGGGGATTGGATGAAGAACAGGCCCCCCTCACACACACACACACACACACAGGAAGAAGGGGGGGATTGGGATAGTAGATTGACTCTCACCTTTGGGGCTGAGGTCCAAGCTCTCCAAGTAGAAAGGACCACTGCGAAGTGCTATCTCCTGTAATATGATCCCAAAGCTATAGACATCAGCCTTCTGCATGCCTGTGGTTGGCAAGGGGTTCCCACTGAGTAGCTCTGGGGCAGTCCACAGCTTCTCTGAAAAGAGGGAATAGGCTGGCCAAGTCCTCAAAAAAGGTATTCCCAAGACCACTTGGGCTCATTCCCATAATGCTCCCCCTATTACTGTCACTCCCTCTCCCTCTCCCGCCTTCCCTAGGTAGAAATGACCAGGGCTAGAGGAGCAATGTAAAAGTGGGCTTGAGGGGTTGTGGGGGGAGGGAGGTCTCACTGGCATAGAGGGCATGGCTGTCATCAGGTTCAGCAGTTGATCGGAAGCTGGCCAGGCCATAGTCTGTGATTTTGAGCACAAAACGACTATCCACCACACAGTTGGAGGACTTGAGACTCCCATGGAATGCAATAATGCTGTTATGGAGAAAGGCCATGCCCTGCAGGATACAGATGAAGTCATGGGATTGGACTGTTTCTGGTTTAGGATACCCCCCTCTCCATGAGACAGGCATTAGCTAGCTGTCTAACGATCTCGGGACCATAAAAACAGTAAGCTAATTGTGGAAGGCTTCCTGTACACAGTTTCCACCCAAGGAAACAGACAGATTAGGAAAACCATCCCTTCTTTGTACCATATGCAGTCCGTTGATACCCAGGTACTAGGGATAGGAGAAATGCTTACGAGGAGGGACAAGGGGAGCTATCAGTTATTACCCTGGAAGGGGCAATCAGCCTTCTGAGTAGTGAAGGGAACAGAACTATGAGAGTGAACTCCAAGAATGAGATGACACCCATGGTGGCCTCAAATGCATGGCCACTACTTAGGAAGACATGGCTTGAGACCCAAGCAAGTATCAAGCGTATTTAGATGCATCAAGGAAGATTAACGAGTTATAAACCTTAATGTATACCCATGTGTAGCTAGGCAAGTAAGGATGGAGGAGGAAATTGACCTACCAGAGGGGATGCTGGGCCAGAGAGAAAGTGTAGAAAACAGTAAATTAGAAAAACTTGGAAAAAAAGAAAAACCTGGAAAATGGACAAAAGTAGGATACAGCTGCCAAGCCAGTGAAGAAGCCTGAAACTTCTGGCCTCATGGGGCTGATAAAATAACCTTATGAGAATTAAGCAGAAAAATCAAAGCTGGCCCAGCCAGTGTGGTTCAGTAGTTGAGCATTAACTCATGAACCAGGAGGTCATGGTTCAATTCGAGGTCAGGGCACATGCCCCAGTTGTGGGCTTCATCCCCAGTAGGGGGCATGCAGGAGGCAGCCAATCAATGATTCTCTCTCATTATTGATGTTTCTGTCTCTCCCTCTCCCTCTCTGTATACACACACACACACACACACACACACACACACATATATATATATATATATTTTATCAAAGCTGGCTTCAAGTGTGGTACGAATGATCCACTAGGCTAGCTTATTGACTATGACACTTGTTTCTAAACACTTGTCCAACCCATGCACGATTCAGATTTATACCATTGCAAATCCATGGACTTCTGGGCCACCTAAAAACAGCTGAAACGTAGTATATTAGAAGATACCAAAGGTTTACTATAATTTTCCTTGGTTTCTCTTAGTTTTACTAGTAAATGTTCTTTTTCACATTTCAGTTTTTCTGAACAAAAGAACAGATATGCCAAATATTGGTCAGAGAATAAATTATGAAAAAAACACACAAGCGATAAATATTTCTGGAGACCCCATTCATCTTTTCCCTGCTGAGAGATTTTAATATGAGCTCTTGGAGGGTTAAAAAAAAAAAGATGGAGAGAGATTTGAGATATCTAGGGAATAAAGACAAAAATTCTCTACAAGTACAGAACTGTCTGTGGCAGATAAAACTCATTCCCCCAATTAAAAATCCCAGACCCTTTGTTTACCCATTATTACTCAACAATAGAAATAGGGGAAATGGAGAGAGGACTAGAAAGAGAAATCGTAAACAAAGATAGAAAAATGGAGTCATTTTAAAGTGGATGAACTCTTAAAGAGGCGTAGGGAAGACTCACCTTAACAAGGTCATTAATGAGTGAATAACGAAACATCCAGTCCAAGTTGATGCTGTCATTTTCCAGAATATCCTGGCAAGTGACATGAAATGGATTATGTGACTACCCTCGTCCCACTAGCTATCAGCTGCATAGAGTCAATGTGACATTGAGCCTGTCTCCTCCACCTCTGTAACCTCCACCTATCCCTCACCTGTAAACTCCCACGAGTGCAATACTCAGTGACGATGCAAATGTTGGGAGGGTCTATGCAAGCACCAATGAAGCGAGTGAGATGGTTAAACTGAACATCTCTCATCTAGAAAAAAAAAAAATGGGAAAAGAGAATTGAGAGAGCTAAAAATCAGATACAGAAATCTACCACTATACAAGAGGACCTTTCTCCCAATTGTACTTATAACTTAAAGTCATTTATAAATGAACCCACTGCCCTCCTAACCAATTTCACTATTCACAGTCCTCCCCTTTCTCTTCCCTGTCCCTGTTTACCCCTTGCCCTCAATCCATACACCTTTACTTACATGTTTGAGTTCAAACAGAACCTGCCGGGTCAGCTCAATGCGCTTCTTATTCACATGTTTGATGGCAACAACATTTCCCTGATGGTGGGAGTGAATGGGGAGAAGGGGAAAGTTAATATCAGAAGGCATTCCTGGGTGCTAGGAATACTGGAGAACTCGGGGAGCACCTAGGAGCTCAGCTGGACATTATGAGGGGGCAGAGGTTCATGGGAAGAGGTGACAGATGGGAATGAGACAGGATGAAATGTTGGGGACCAGAACAAGCGGATGACTGTTCACCTTGAAGTGACCGGTGTTGGCAAAGATCTGGTATTTCCCATGGGCTGTCATAAGCGAGCCGTAACTGGATCCCCGCTGGGGCCAAGGGCAACATGGAGGCGGAAGGATGAAAGGAACATTAGATGATGGTGGTAGTGCAGGGGCTATCATTACAGGCCAATGTGCTGGGAAAGGTCCAGGGAAAGAAAGGACAGGAACGCAAAGGAAAGCGAAGGTACAGCTGAGACAAGGGCTCACCAGTGACAGTGTGAGGCGACTGCCTGCCCCTTTGTGGTATCGCTCTGAATTGCCAAACTGCAGCTCTTCCCAGCGAATGCGCCACAACATGCTAGCAAGCTCCTTCTCCAGCATCAGTTTTCTGTAAGGACTGCACACCTCAGTTGACTGGCAAGCCTGATCCTACCATCCCATAAACCAACAGTGGGGTTGCAGGGGCTTCCCTGCAGCTCCTGAAGCTGCTATTGTTACACCCGAGACACGGGACTGACATATCCGACACCCGCCCTGTGCTCATTTAGAAACACAGAGGCCAAAGGTAAACGTTGTTTTCTGAAAATGGCAGCATCCATGGAAAATTCACCTTTGCCCTTACAAGACCCCACTCAAAATCACTAGGTAGTATACCCCGTGTCAAACCAAAAGTGGGAAAACAACACTGAGGCCAAACGACAACTAAAGGAAAAGGCTAGAGAGGAGGACCAAGAGACAGCCTCCAAATGAAGAGGCCTGCCCCCAGCCCATGTTATAGGGACTACCTGGCCTCAGCCAGAATGCTGTGTGGCAATGGGGGGGGGGGGGGGGGGGGGGAGTGGAGGCAGGAGGTCAGAGGAAAAGCCCAGAACTCACCGGAAGATGAGAAAGCTGGAAACACCAAAAATGATGAAGGTGATTCCTGTGCCCAGCGCCACAATTGCCAGAGTTGAAAGCGGAGCTAAAGGGGAGAGGGGGACCCTGAGGAAGACTGCGTGTGGGGCTGTAAGGACGGGGAGGGTGATGCTCAGGGTGCAGGGAGTAGACAGAGTTCTTGAGGGGAAGAATAAGGAGGGGGTGTAGAAGCAGAGGTAAAAGTAGAGCTAAGGTGGGGAGTCAGTGAGGGCAGGGGGGACGGAAAGGAAAGGGAGGAAGGAGTGCTCCCAGTCCCTGCACACACCCACTTTTATCACAGGATGGGTCGTCCAAGTCAAAGACACAGGGGGGATTGTCCAAGGGCGGCGCCCCTTTCACCCAGGGGATAGGCCGTCCTGTCCACCAAATCTGCTTCTCAGCTCCTGAGTAGTGGGCTGCAGGCTGTGAGGAGGGAGAGAACTGGGCCCACGGGCCTGCTCCCACCAGCCGTCTCCCCAGAGCCCCCCCCCGTTCTTTGGCTGCTCTCCCCCAACCTCCTACCCACCCAGATGCAGCTCCAGCAGAGAAAACAGTCCCTGCCTCTAGTTCCTCTCATTCTGCCCCGTTGAACCCCTGAAGGCTGGACTCGCAGAGCCCACTCTCTCCTCCTTGCCTCCTCCTCCATCACCTGAAAGTCCCCGGAATCCAGGTCTCCCATGGCCCACAGGACAAAATCAGTCTCCCGGTCATTGTTCTGGTCCATAACAACCAGTCCAGTTACACCTAAGATAGAAAAGCGTAGCCCTTACTTTGAGACTACCTTGGGCCCCTCTCCTATCTCCACAGTTCCTCCAATTACCTCACAGTCTGTCCCTGACCCTGCTTTTTTTTTTTTTAAGTCCTCACCAGAGGACATGTTTTTAGTAACTTTTATTATTATTATTATTATTATTATTATTATTATTATTATTAGAGTGAGAGGAAGGGAGAGAAAGAGAAACATTGATGTGAGAGAGAAACATTGATTATTTGCCTTCCCTGACCAGGAATTGAACCCGCAACCTTTTGGTGCACGGGATGACACTCCAACTAACTGAGCCACCCGGCCAGGGCCCCTAACCCCACTTTTAAGAAGTATCCACTTCTGCCATGTTCTCTGGTCCCTATTAACTCGCCTCCCTGCCCGATACATGTATTTTCTTCTACCCGCTCCCCTTCTGAGCCTGATAGCAGCTCTCTGGCCTCCATCTGACCCTCTTTATTACCGTGGTATCTTCGTCCCCGGATTTTTTCCACAATTCGAAATCCATCTTCCCGGGTGCCTCCTTCCTGTATTGTCTCCCTCAGGACTTCGGCATATAGCAGGATCCCATCATAGAAGCAGCCGGCGATGAGGTTCATCTGGGGGTGGAAACTCCAGCAGTGCGCTCCAATATCCTGCCAGGCCCCAGCCCCACCCCCTTTCCCATCGCGGGGGTCTCCTTCTACCTCTTCTCTCTTCTGGTTTGCTTTCTTCCCTCCTCTCATTCCTAAGATTCACCCCTACCTCACTGGATGCTAGGGCAGAAGGAAAATCCTGGATGGAAGTGGACAGCCCCCACCGCTTAACGCTGAGTCAGGGAGGAGAGCTTCCCTCAAAGCCTGGCCTGATCCTCAGGAAAGAGATCTACTCACCAGGAAAAAAATAAATAAATAAATAAATAAATCTACTCACCAGGGAGGGGGCCAGCTCCACACCAAAGTCTTCCCGGGCTCTTATCAGCAGACGACTCTGGAATTCCTGATACTCAGGATTTGGGGGTTCTCGGTATGTGATGACCAATACCATCTGTACCAACAGCACATGGGGAAGAGTGAACAGGATGTCCAAGATGGATTTTAGGGGAAGCGGGGAAGCAGGAGAGGAAACTTGGTGAAATCCACATGATATAAAATATACATGGGTGAGTCTGAAGGCTGAGAGGACACTAAACTCCATGTTGTGTGCGTGTGTGTGTGTGGGGGGGGGGTATGTGCAGCTTGTGTTTAATATATCTGCGGAGAGGGTGGGCACACCTCCATGAAAGGTAGACAGGATGGTTCTGGGACAGTGGAGCCTGGTCTTCAATCCCCGGAACCCAGCCCCTCAGCTTCCTGAAGCCCCTATCACCACCTCGGCCTCCTTACAGAGCTGCCACAGCACTCACAGCGCCTCCGTCCCATTCTTTCTGGGTACCTGTTCACGCTCAAGGGCACCACTGAGCAACAGCTCCCCTCTGGGGTGTTAATTACTGTTCATGTGATCAGTAAAATGTTTACATTTCCATTTGGGACATGTGAACACAGTGCCTCCACCCTGTGAATCAAAGAGATTTCAGGTCCTATGACAACTGGGGGAAACACCTTGAGACAGTGATTCCATCTGTGAAAAGCCATAAGCCCATTCATTTAACATGTGTGGAACACCTACCACAGGCAGCACGGTCCTGCATCCTGGCATGATCCTACATCCTGGCATGATCCTACACGTCACTAAGTAATAGACATGCGTCACAGAGAAAACACACAGTCACACGCCTACACACATTTCATAGATCAGTGAATGACACGTTTGGTCTCAGCCACGCGCACATCTCACCAGCCACAAGTCAGCGTGTGTCTGTCTCTCTCTGGGGTGTCTGCCTCACTCCCGCCGGCCTCACACATTCCCCCTCTCTCAGCTGAGGAGCACCCTGGCTTCCACCTCCACCCCAGTCCTGCACAATCACTGAGACCGACCTCTGCCTTGGACGGGAAACTGGCTCTGCGACCTCAGGGAAAGACCTCGGATGTGTATATATTGTGAAATGTGACACTGAAATGACAGGTTTAAACCTAGTCATTTCCACCAGTTTTGTTTGTTCTTGCCACAGAAAGCACGTATAGAGATACCAGACATGTCACATGTGATCTATTTTATATCAATTTATCCCAGGTACGAAATAATGAAGTCAGTTTCTCATGTACATTCATTATAGACTGGAGTTTGCTTTGTGAGGTAATTATTCTCACTGGAGCATTTGGATGCTTGATCACACACTTCTGATGCTCTCCTGCTCTCGGGCAAAATTAAAAAGGAGAGAGGGACTGAGGATGGGATCGGAAGGGTTCGTTGAGTAACATCTGTTCCAAGAATAAAAGAAACATAGGAGCATAGGATATTGTTGACAGACAATGAAAAAGTCAGTAAAAGGGCTGGAAAAGATCAGGTTTAACACAATTTATGTTTCCATATAAAGGCTAATGATAGGTTTTTCATGTTTTTAAACAGTAAGCCTAGAGAGGTTTGTTTGTTTGCTAGACTAGCAGTTCTCAGACTTCTTGGTCTCATGACCCCTTTACACTGCTAAAAATTATCGAGGACCCCAAAGAACTTTTGTTTATTTGGACTATAGCTATCATATTTACAATATTAGAAATTAAAACTGACAAATTTTTTAAACACAAGCACACTTCCCATAGCTGCCAGAGGATGACATCATCACACGTCACGTAGCCTCTGGAAAACTCCACTGGACAATCATGGAAGAAGGAGGGTGACAGAGGCAAATAACATCTTAGTATAATTTTTAAAATAGTTTTGACCTCATCGTTCCCTAAAAGGATTTCAGGGGCCCCCAGGATCCCAAGACCACACTTTAAAAACTGCTATGCTAGACTGTTCTGCTGTGGTTACTAGCTAGTAAAAAAGGAAGGAAGGAAGGAAGGAAGGAAGGAAGGAAGGAAGGAAGGAAGGAAGGAAGGAAGGAAGGAAGGAGGGAGGGAGGGAGGGAGGGAGGGAGGGAGGGAGGGAGGGAGGGAGGGAGGGAAGGAAGGAAGGAAGGAAGGAAGGAAGGAAGGAAGGAAGGAAGGGCCTTCAAAGAGTTTCTGTGCTTGTGCGGGAATCAAAGAGAAGAAGTGAAGGTAAGTAATTATGTCCTATTTCACAATGGATCCCATGTGGAAAACACACACACACAAGACAAGCAAAGGCTGCCAAAAAAAGGGGGGGCATTAGCAGTGGGTGGAAGCCAGGAGTGCACCCAGGAAGAGTGCAAGGGCAGCAGACGGCTGCCTCGGCCTGAGGGCCCACCCACACTGCGCCCTGCTCCGGCCGCCGCAGGAAGCCCTGTTCACTGTGACTGAAAAAGACAAAGAACGGTCTCCCCAAGAGGTTCACCTTCCACACAGTCCTTGGTTTAGTGCTTATTCCATTCTAGCTGCTTGTGACCCCACCTAGGTTGTGGCCTCTGCCTGGGTTTCTGACCCTCAAATGCTCAGTCAGGGTCTCTGGGTCCTCAGAGCCTAGTCATTTGCTTATTTAGTTCCACTGCCTCTGCTTATCTTCCCTGGTTGATCATCCTGGTTCACAGCACCGGCCAGCTCTATTCCTGTCTAGACTAACTCCTAGCCCTCTCCCTGCTGTCCCCAACATACACCTTAATTCAGTTCAACAAATATGTACTCAGCACATGGAATACAACGATGAACATGATCCCTGCCCTCAAGGGCTCCCCAGGAGGACCTTGAGCATGAGACCCTCCCGCAACAGCTTTGAGCACCTGTTTCAGATCGGCTTGGTTTGGGACCCGAGTGGGCCAGGTATCTCTGGAGTAGGGCGCTCTACTCTTTCACCCGTGGCTGGACCTGACCACCCACCTTCCCTCACCCTTGCCCTGCTTCAGCTTTGGAACAGGACGAGAGTAGCTTTGCCAGAGGACTCCCTTTCATCCCCTCACCCCCACCCCACCCCAAGCCTTGGTTTCTCCATCAGCATATTCTCGACTGCCTGTTTCCCCTTCTGTTGTTGTACTGTAAGAAAATTCTCCCTCTGTCTTTCTGTCTGAATAATGCCTACAATGAACAGGAAAACTGGGAATTCATTTAAAGAACCGTTAGCTAACAATATCCCTCCTCCCCCTACCCTAAGTGCGGGGGCCCCTTGGCTGATAGAAATTCTCATGCAAGAAACAGAGGTGTTCCTTCCACAGAAAAAATACGCCCCAAAGGCTATGGGATCCTCCCATCCAGGAGAGTCCTTGACCAAACTAGCTAAAATACAACCCCCTTGTTATTTTTCTTCTTTATACCGGTCTATTTTCTTTTTTAAAAATTTACTGACACATCACAATTTATATTTGTATTTGTTTGCTTAATGTCTGTCTATCCTACTAAATGTAAGCTCCAAAAAGGCAGGGACTTACTTCATCTGTTATGGTCTCCACTGTATACCAATACCTAGCACGGTGACTGGGACATAACAAGTACTCGGTAAACACTAAGAGAATAAGTCAGCCTTCAAATGAATCAAACACAGACTGAATAGTATATAAACTCCACAGTAGACAGAGTTAAGCACAAGAGTAGGGAACTCATTCTAACCGGGGGATTCAGGGATTGTTTCCTAGAAGGGAAAATAATCGGTCTGAGCCTTGAAGAATCTGCAAGCATTACCCAGATGAACAAAGGTGAGAAGGCTGTTTTAGGCAAAAGTTATGACATAAAACCTGCCCTGCCACCGCCTATGTTCAGGTGTGACAGTCACAAACTCATACTAGGGCATCCAAACAGATAATGTCATTCACAGTCAGATGCACGTTAGTCAGTCACAATCACGTATATAAATCTTACTCATGAAATCTTACTCATTGGAGAAGATGGCCATCTAAGTCCAACCCTCATAAATGTCTACTTAGAGTCAAAGAATCTCCAAGCTAAAAGGACCTTAAGGTTATCCCATACACCATCCCAAATCCTTTTTGGGAAAAGGAGGGATATGGAAAAATAAATAATAAATACTTACATACATAAGTCAGTGAAATATTGGTGAGCGGAACAGGGAACAATTCATGAGTAGGATCTTAAGAGGCAGAGATTTGGGGGGAAAGAAGAGTATTCCAGACGAAATAATCAAAGAGCACAAAGATGGAGGGCAGAGAGGCCCCAGGGTCAGAGGCTGGAGTACTTGGCATGAAGGGCAGTCGGAGGTAAGATTGAAAAAGTAGGTTGAGGACAGACTGTAGAAGGTCTTAAATAAAATAATGAGTTGGGACTTAATTCTGTAGTAAATAAGACATTGAAAGTTTTGATAAGAGGAGTGAAATGAACAGAGTCATGTCAATTCTCCCTACAAATTGTTTCTCAAATCCATTTCTTTCCATTCCTGCTATCATCACCCTATTTCAAAGTCATATCACCTCACTCCTTTCTAACCTTTTACAGGTGGCCTCACTGCCTCTAGCCCCCTCTTCTTCCAATCCAACCTGAATTCTGTCATTATATTTCTCTTTACAAAAAAATCTCAAGGATCCACAGTCAAGTCCAAGTGCCTTAATCTTAGCTCAGAGCTCTCCTTACATACATAAGTCAGTGAAACATTAGTTCCTGTACCTATGTCAGGTGAACCCTTCTTTCTTGTCAGGTCAGTATCTTCTTCTTCTTCTTCTTCTTTTAATTGTCTGAATTTTTACATATGTCTCCTTTTCCCCCAATTGACCCTCCCCAGCCATTCCTACCCCAGGCAAGCCCCCACCGCCCCAGTGTCTGTGTCCATTGGTTATGTAATATGCGTGCATACAAGTCCTTTGGTTGCTCTCTAACCCTCCACCAGTATCTTCTTGATCCCCTAAACATGCCCATTCCAATCTTTTTCTCTTTGCTCAGGCTGCCTGGATCCTCACTCACACTCTGCCTAGGAATATGATAGCTCTCTTTAAAGTCACAACAGTCTCACTTCCTTTATAAAAGCCATCCCGAACCCCAGCCACAGTGACTCTCCCGCCTCTGAACCACTAACATTCTTAGGGCTGTTCCAGGATGCACAATCCTATCTTTTCTAGCACTTGTACCTAATTGTATCACATCACGCCTTGCCCCTCCAAAAAGGGTGGAAGCCCTCCTACCAGCTGGGGCCAGATCTTTTCCTGAACTTTTCTCCCCCACACGACAGTCTACTCCTGGCGCTTAGGAAAGTCAGTGTTCTGGGATCTTGGGAGGTAGCCTTGGCAGACACACTGAAAAGGAGTCACCAAGGTGAGGGAGTAATAAAGAATGATACTAGACTAGAAAAGCCTCTGTTCATTTCACTCCTGCAGCTCACAATCCCTGCCCTGTTCCTGGGCTCCTGCGGGGTCTTGTGAGAGGCAGAGAATCTCCAAAGAAGCTCCATTTCCCCCACCTCCTTCAAGTTTGGCTTAAATGATACCTGAAAGGCCTCTCTGAGGGCCTGGGCCTGTTCCCAAGTGCGATTGTCCTGCCAAGGCCGGCCTGCACGGAGACTCTCCCCAAAGACATCCAGGTAGAAGAAGACATAATCCCCATTGGTCAGGTTTTCCCTCTGGGCCTGAAGCAGGATCTCATGCAGCATCTCCAGAGGGCCGCAGATGTACACAACTGGGAGCGGGTATACAACAGGGGGGCACCCTGAGAACGCATCCAGGTCCCCAGACAGCCTCCCTCTCTGAAACCATCTGCACTGCCACCATTAGTAAGGAAGAGAGTGCCCGAAGCTATCAACCACCCAACAGATGCTCCCCACCCTTCCCCCTTGGAGTCTATGTCGTAAGTACCCTGGGGCGGTGTGGACCATCTGGCAGAGGTCAGAGCCTGATCCAGCCCCCAGAGGAAGGGAGCTATCAGCCCGAAGCCCCTCCTCTTCCCGGACCCCTGCCTGCTGCTCCCCACCAGCCCTCCTCACTCCCCCACTGCCCTGCCTTCCCCAGGGCTCAAAGGCACTGGCGGCTCAGAATGTCTCAGTCTGAGCTTTACAAGTCTTCCCCAAGCCCATCTGTTGAGCCCCAAAGCCCACTGACAAAGTCATCAACGTTTCAGTGATTTATCATAGACCCACACTCTCAGGGGTCTTGGTATCCCAGTCTCTGCTCACAGATAAGTCATACATTCTGAAGTGGCCATCAACTCACTCACTACTCTAGGGCACTCACATGGCTCCCCAAATTCCATTTCTCCCCAACCCCGCCTGGTCCCCTGACACAAGCGTCACCCCTCATGCTCTCTTCTTCCTCGTGTACATCTGCCTATGACGTCAGCAAGCTCCCATGATGTAGTGCCCTGGCCCGCGCACAGGTGCTCTGTCCACATGCTTCTCGACCCCAGCCACCACAAACAGCTCCTCACTGCCTGTCTCCATCTGCGCCTGCCCATGGAGACAGTGACCACCCTGCCCTCCCCTGACCCTCCGACAGCCGGGCCGCACTCACTGCGCCCGTTGGACCGGATGAAGTGGGTGGCCTGCTCAGGACCCCCGGGCTCCCGGGCGTACACGTGGTGCTGCACACTGAGGTTGCTGCCCTGCAGGGCCTCGAAGACGCCCTCGACGGTGAAGTAGTGCGGCCGGTCATCCGTGCGCGCGTCCAGGTACAGCAGGGCGGCCCGGGTGGTCCAGTTGAAGTGCCCGTGCAACGTCACGACGAACTCACCCAGCTTGGGGGCCGAGGGGCCCGTGCGCACCAGGGTGCGGTAGTGCTCGCTCTTGGCCGCGAACCCGGAGGCCACGGCGCCCGCCGTCAGCAAGGGCAGGCGCCAGTGCGAGGCAAAGCGGGCCACCGAGGCCGCGGGGTACACGCACCCGGGGCCCAGCAGCAGGTCGGGGTCATGGTACAGCTTGAGGTCCACGGCGCGCAGCGGGGCCAGGTACTCGGAGCAGGCGCCGTCCAGTTCCGAGCTGACGAAGCGCAAGTCCACGGGCAGCGCGCGGCCCAGCGCTTCCACGGCCAGAGCCACGGCAGGGCCCACCCGGGGCCAGGCCCAGGCATAGCTCAGGTTGTGTTCGGGCAGCACCACCGCCAGCGTCAGGTTCCGGGCCAAGGGAGGACGCACCCCACCTGCCAGGGCTGCCACCGCTAGCAGGAGTGATGGCAGGGCCATGGGGAGGAAGCCGCCGCGCCGCCCCCGCACCTGGGGCCCCCCTGGCCTCCCCCGCGGGCCGAGCACCGCCCAGCCTGGAGCCTGGGGCCCGCGGCCAGGCCAGGAGCGAGGGCAGGGTCGGCTAGCCAGGCAGGGGGCACCGTGGCGGGCGGGCGGGGAGCGATGGAGGGCCCGGGGGCAGGGGACGGGCCGAGGACGCGGAGCGGGGCGGCGGGCGGAGGGAGGGGCCGGGGGGGCTGCGCCGGGGATGGGGCCGTGGGGTGACGCGGGTTTCGGAGTCCGAAGTGAAGAAGGAAGAGGGGAGCCGAGGCTGCGGGGGGGTGGGGGCTGGGGGGGCGGCTGGTGCCCAGGAGAGGCCTGGGGGGGCCTCGCCGCTGAAGGGGTGAGGTGGGAGGGGGCCCGCCCCGCGAAGGACGCGGACCATGGGCAGGCGGGCAGCGAAGCCAGGCCCGGCCGGAGGGCGGAGGAAGGCGGGGGGAGCGCTCCCGGGGAGGGAAGGCTTCTCCCGAAGCTCCAGCTCGGACTAACGGGCCCAGGGCGCTGGTCCCATCCGGAGCTGCGGCCGCCCCGCCCGTGTCCCGGCTCCGCTCCGCTCCGCTCCTCCGGGCCCGGGCTGCAGGCGCTGCCGGCGCGTCCTCCCGCCCCCCCCAGCCTGGGCCCCGGGCGCCGCTCGTCCAGGTCAGGTCGCCGCGGCCCGGCCCGTCTCCGCTCGCTGCGCCGGCGGCGGCGGCGGCCGAGTGTGACTCCCCGGGCAGGCCGCCCGCCCCCGCCCCCGCCCCCGCCCCGCAGGCCCTCCTCCTGCCCTCCCGGCCCCACCCTCCTGGGCCTGCCGTCTCCCAGCCTCCACCCCCGCAACGGGGCGCCTGGGGTCCTCCCAGGTCTCAAACCCACAAACCCACCCGTGACAACCGGGGGGCTCCGCACCGGGCCGCTCGGGCCGGCGAGGTTTCCGGGTGTCCCTGCACGTGAAGGGCCCACCCCTGTGACCCCCTGGGCTCTATCTCACACTCTCCCATCAGCCCGGGGCCTCTCCTCCCCACCCCTCTGTACCCCTCTCTGGACAGGGTCCCCTCTCTTCACTGGGCTGAGTCCCTCACAGGCTCCAGGCTCCAGGAAGCTGTCAGGAATCCCCACATATTTGGGATCCTCACCAGTCCTCCACCTGGGAAACCATACCACCCTTCCCATTCCAGGAACCCCTCCCCTCCAGGAAGACGTGCCTGCTTGCTGGAAGGCGGGCCCCCCCAGGACCAAGAGGCGCCCAGGATCGATTTTTCCTGAGCCCTTACAATGCCCATGAGTCTCCCTCTTCCTTAGGACTCAACACTCCAACCTCCCTCTTCCGACCCCACCCTCTGGTGCCTTCCCGTGTCCTCGGAGGCCCCCCACAGCCCACGGGGCTTCCACCGGACCATCTGCTGCAGGGCAGGAGCCCAGAACAGACGCTTGTCTCCCCACACAGCACAGGCAGCACCCATAAAAGCTCAGGCACTGACTCAGCAGAAGACTCCCCCAGCAACAGAAGTCCACTCTACCCCCCTTGGGTTCCACCCCACTCCCAAGCTTCCAGCCGAGAAGGCTCACCCCAGGTACCCCATATCTGGAGCGCTGATCTGACTCTGAGGAACAGCTTGTGAGGGATGACACCATGATTGCTGGGAGGGACAGCTATGGGGCCTTGGGGAGTTTTTCTCAGTTGCCATAAAGAACATGCACGTAAACCCATTCTCCTCCCCCAGCCAAGAGCCACAGTGTGTCTCCCGCTTCAAGCCACTTCAGAAATCACAGTGCCAAGAAGCTGAGAGAGCTTCTGGGTAGTAGGAGGGAGGGGGGGGGGGTGCAGGGAGAGAGGAGGGGGCGTAGTTTCTCTGAGATGAAGGCGACATCTAGTGGTTTTGGGGGGAAATTTAATGCTATTTTATTCTTAGGGACAGTATTTCTTTATGGAACACTGGCCGCCTTGCACAGCGGCAGGGGTAAATAAAAAAAAAATAGCTGGATGGTACAGTCCTTACCTTTGAGGAGCACATAATTGGATCCATGAGGCTCGAAGACCAAAGGCAAGCCCCCCAACAAATGTCTCTTGCCCCAAGCCCAGTAGAGATGGAAGACAGCTCCTTTTTTAACAAGGAGGGATGGTAACTGGGGTTCCAGCTTCCAACACTGGGAGTGAAAAGGAATTTCGTTTTATCTGAGAAAGGAAAAGAAGGGTATAACAGTCAAAAGGGTGACAGGAAAAGAGATGGCTCTCACTTTAGACCAAGCAAACCAAGCAATACTTTTCAAGCAACTACATGCAGCTTAATGAGGGAAGCAAGTCCCAAATGACACCATCCCTGCCAGAATCACAGAATGCCAGGGCTAGGGATCCTATAAACATGTTCTTCAACCCCCTCCTTTAAAGGGGTTTGAAACTAAGTCCCAGAGGGGAAGTCACATAGCTTCCTCCCCCAACCTGACGGCTTTTGATGGCAGAGCGGAGACTAAAATCAGGTTTGCTGGTCTCTAACGTGGAGCTCTGTACAGATATTCTGCTGACTCATGGAACTCACTATCTGAAGCCATGCTTACGGGGCAATGGCCACCAAAGACCCAGACAAGTCTCTCTGGAACACCAATGTTGCCCAGACTCT
Source organism: Cnephaeus nilssonii (assembly GCF_951640355.1). NCBI lineage: Eukaryota > Metazoa > Chordata > Mammalia > Chiroptera > Vespertilionidae > Cnephaeus > Cnephaeus nilssonii. The sequence goes on from NC_137085.1 coordinate 29,014,443, forward strand.
AAGTTCAAGTGTGTGATAGGTCTCTTCAAGCACCTTTCCCCCGCCCTCTTCCTTCCACTGGCCACTAATACTAGAAAGTGGGGAAAGGCAGGTACTTTTCCATTGATTTTTTTTTAAGGAAAGTAGAAGAGAGAGGAAAAGACAGAGAGAAACATCGATGTGAGAGAAACACATTGATCGATTGCCTCCTGCATGAGCCCCAACCAGGACTCGGGCTGGGGAGGAGCCTGCAACCAATGTATGTGCCCTTGACCAGAATCAAAACCAGGACCCTTCGGTCCACAAGCCAACGCTCCATCCACTAGACCCGTGGTCGGCAAATTGAGGCTCGCGAGCCACATGCGGCTCTTTGGCCCCTTGAGTGTGGCTCTTCCACAAAATACCACGGCCTGGGCGAGTCTATTTTGAAGAAGTGGCATTAGAAGAAGTTTAAGTGTAAAGAATTTGGCTCTCAAAAGAAATTTCAATCGTTGTACTGTTGATATTTGGCTCTGTTGACTAATGAGTTTGCCGACCACTGTACTAGACTAAACTGGTTAGGGCAGCAGTGAAAGATTTTTGGTCTGTTTTTCATTTGGGGGATGGAGGGTTGAAAATGTTAGATAAATGAAAACTTTGGTTACCTACATATTCCAATGCCTGGGAAATCTAAAGATCCTGCTGGCCTGAGCAGCACCCAGATAGGATCCAACTTTCTCTCTGTACGGTTGATAATGCCTCCTTCGCAGACACTGTCTATAATTTCTTCTGGGACAGGGCCAGCCCAAACACCTCATTTCTGATCCAAAACAAAGCTGTGGAGCATCAGATCAGCTCGCTGCTGAAAGCTGCTGTGGTTTCCAAGCTGCCCTGTTGCTCAGTGGTAAGAAATCCTGACCTCAGTCACACTCAGGCCAAAGGAACCGCAAGACCCTCGCTGGGTCCTAGAACCACCATGGGATTTAGGCTCATGCTGATCTCATGACAAGCTTTGATGCGGCAACCTGCCTCCCAGTTCGGCACTCAGCAGTTTTATAACTTACCTGACTCTGCAGCTAACTCTGGACCCTCAGGTTTGTTCTACACCAGACTGTGCCTCCGGGCCTGTGAGATTCCAGAGAAATAAAACACCTTCCAGTTTTCTGCCTGGCCAACCTGACTTGCAGAACAAGGTTTTGATTATATGCCATTCTCTCCTGCACACAAGACAGACAGGACCAAGAGAACCTGCCAACAGAGGCAGGAGAACAGCCATGGGGAATGAGATAAAATGAGGCAGAAAAGATACATTTCAGATGCAGCATTTCAATAAGGGAGAAGAGGAAGCAGTGTAAAAAGAGAAACATAGTGAAATGTGTTGAAGATAGCCGAAACTGGTTTGGCTCAGTGGATAGAGCATCGGTCTCCGGACTGAAGGGTCCCGGGTTTGATTCCAGTCAAGGGCATGTACATTGGTTGCGGGCACATCCCCGGTAGGGGGTGTGCAGGAGGTGGCTGGTTGATGTTTCTCTCTCATCGATGTTTCTAGCTCTCTATCCCTCTCCCTTCCTCTCTGTAAAAAATCAATAAAATATATTTTAAAAAAAGAAATGTGTTGAAGATAAAGAAGGACTTTACTAAAATTCTGCATTATTTCTTTTAACCCCAGCAAAGGAGAGAGAGAATCCTGAAAACAGGTCAAACCCCCATTATTGCTCATGTGGACACACCCCTCCCCCTCCCTACTTCCCTCTCTCTATATAGCAGTGCACAGTCCGGTTCTAGACCTTAGGTCCTTTTAAAAAAAAAAAAAGATCCCCAGTGATTCTAACATGAACCCCTGGCTCACTAAAGATCAGTCCCAGAAGCTCTTTACCTTTTATTTTTTTTAAATATCTTTTTTAAAAATTATATTTTATTGATTTTTTACAGAGAGGAAGGGAGAGGAATAGAGAGTTAGAAACATCGATGAGTGAGAAACATCAATCAGCTGCCTCTTGCACACCTCCTACTGGGGATGTGCCCACAACCAAGGTACATGCCCTTGACCGGAATCGAACCTGGGACCCTTCAGTCCGCAGGCCGAAGCTCTATCCACCACCTCTGGGTGGTACCCCTAAAACAGGGGGAGCCAAACAGGTCAGGGCTGCTTTTTTTTTTTTTTTAATGTTTTTACTGATTTCAGAGAGGAAGGGAGAGGGAGACAGAGATAGAAATATCAATGATGAGCCCTAACCAGTTTGGCTCAGTGGATAGAGTGTCGGCCTGCGGACTGAAGGGTCCCAGGCTTGATTCCGGTCAAGGGCATGTACCTTGGTTGCGGGCACATACCCAGGAGGGAGTGTGAAGGAGGCCGCTGGTCTCTCATCGATGTTTCCAACTCTCTATCCCTCTCCCTTTCTCTCTGTAAAAAAATCAATAAAATATATTTTTTTTAAAAAGAAAGAAACATCGATGATGAGAGAGAATCATCGATCGGCTGCCTCCTGCACGCCCCACACTGGGGATGGAGCCCACAACCTGGGCATATGTATGCCCTGACCAGGAATCGAACCGTGACCTCCTGGTTCATAGGTCAGTGCCCAACCACTGAGCCACGCCGGCTGGGCTTAGATCCAGTTCACCTTCCATATCCTTAAAGAGCTGCTGTTATTGTTTAAAAGGTCAAGGGATTTTACTTTGCACTCGCACATTGCTTTCTTTTAGAGTTAAAAAGTTTTTAAATTTAAAATGTTTTCAAATCAGATCTCAGCTTCTAACTTACCTGTCTAGCTATGTGTTCTAAAAGTTGAACTGGGCCTGACTGCAGTGGCTCAGCGGTTGAGCATCGACTTATGAACCAGGGGGTCATTGGTTTGATTCCCAGTCAGGGCACATGCCAGGGGTTGTGGGCTCAAGGCAGCCAATCAATGATTCTCACTGATGTTTGTATCTCTCTCTCTCCCTCTCCCTTCCTCTATGAAATCAATAAAAAATATATTAAAAAATAAAATAAAAGTTGAACTGGTAACATACTCTAAGGGGCCAGAAGTACATTTTGTGAAAAGACAGTCTAGAAGAGTAGTTTTTCTATGGAAAACCTTCATGGAGAGCCAGTGATCCCTAAGAAAGAATTTCAGAATTGTCAGGAGAATTTATCTTCAAGATGATTCAAGCTCGAAGTGAGCCCATTTTCACCCGTCTGCTCCATCCACACTTGGACCAGCACCTCTGTAAGCGTCCAGGAAGGTGCCAGTGGCATCCATGGCTCTTCCACGCTTGGCCTGTTTTCCCAGGTACATATGCTGCTTCCCTCTGTTCCTATTACCACCCTTCACCATTATCACTAACCCCACGCCTGAGGATCATCTGATAGCATAATGTCTCAAATATAATATTCTCTGTTCTATTTTTTCTCCACTCCACTTAAAACTCTACTTGCTGTCTTCACAAAACCTTTCACTGGGAAAAGTGGCACGTGTCCCCTCACCATTTAAGCCCTCAATTTACAAACATCTCCCATAAAAAGAAACAAAGGAAGCATGATCACAGCAGCCTGCAGGGAATTGAAAAGTACTCATCACTATTTCATTCTGCTCTGCTTAGAATTTTCTAGAGAAGCCAAAAACTGGAAGAGGAGGCAGAGAAATCTGAAGCAAGAGTTGACACAACTGTACTCTTTTGCATGGCTGCAATATGTCAGTACCACCAAAAGAGTAGTTAGCTGTGGCGCTGGAGGGTTGGCTGGCAGACAGTTAAGAGGCTCCTAGAGGAATCTAATCATGAAATGCTAAGTGCCTGGTCTGGGATAATGGATTAATAATAAAGAGAAAGAAACAAATAGGAGATACTTTGAAGGAAGAAACAACAAGACTTGGTGGCAGTCTGGATCTACTGGATAAAGAGGAAAGATTACTCTAAGGCAGGAGTCACAGAGGCAACGGCCAGGCAGAAAATGCAAATGCAAGAGGCAGCTGGATGAAGATTCGCAAACCAGGAAGCCCCTGCTCCATCTAAAGTGGATGGCACCACTCTGGGATGGAGCCCAGAGCTGTCATTTAAAAAAAACCAAATGTTTTTATTGAGTTTAGGGAGAGGGATAAAAACATCGATGAGAGAGAAACATCGATCAGCTGCCTCCTGCATGCCCCCCTACCAGGGATCAAGGCTGCAACCCGGGCATGTGCCCTGACTGGGAATTGAACCATGACCTTCTGATTCATAGGTCAATGCTCAACCACTGAGCCACACCAGCCGGGCCAGGACTGCCATTTCTTACAGTTTTCCTTTAGACGGTCTCAACAGCCTCTGTGACAACTCGCTGGGCCTCCAGTCTCACTTCCCTCCCATTCATCCCCCACAATGTGCTCAGATGCCAAAGTGGCTTTTTGAAACAAAAACTTAATTATGTCACTTCGCTGTTCAGAATCCTTAAATAGTTCCCCATGGAAGCTGTGTTTTTCAAACTGTTATTTTTAGCAGCAAAAACCTTCCTTCAAACAAAAGTTTAAGCATAAAACAGAAGTCCAGCTGCTGTAGATGAAGTGGCAGTGGAGACCCAGAACCTGGGGGCCCCTGCTCTTAGCACCATCTGAGCCCCTGAACCTCTGGGCGGTACCCCTAAAACAGGGGGAGCACAGAAAGATTTTCCAAGGGGATGTATGTTCAGGTGGTTTCAAGGGAATGCATTTCCAGGTCCTCATCTTCCACGTGGACTCTTCCCTAAAACTGATCTGCCCAAGAATGAGCCTGTGTCCTCCCACTTTGCAAAAGAAAGGCATATCCCTCGCCTAGGCCAAATCTTGTGATGACGAACTGATCTAGGGTGTGAAAACTGCAGGGACACCAAGCAAAGGGATATAGAAATGGAGATCTTGGTTTAGGGAAACTTAAAGATGAATCAAGGTACTTTAAACCAATAGGGCTTCCTGCCTTTTCCCACCATGTACATTCTTCTGTTCAGGGTAAAACGTGGCATTAGCAATGGGGTGTTTAGCCCATGCTGGGATTCTCTACAATCAGCACAGCCCAAGGAGACTACATTAATGACATACTTTCTTTTAAAAGTAACTGGAGTAAAAATAAATAAATAAAAGTAACTGGAGTACATGAAAATAGTTGAATTGTACTATATATAAATTACACTTCAGTGACCTGACTTAAAACAAATGGAAAAAAAAATGTAATTGGAAAGTTGTGCAGGCCACCAAAAAAATTCAAATACACTGAATAAAAGCCATGGATAAAAAACTAAGTGACTGCCTGGCCAGCATGACTCAGTGGTTGAGCGTTGACTTATGAACCAGTAAGTCACAATTTGACTCCCGGTCAGGGTACATGTCCAGGGTTGGGGTTGTGGGCTCAGTCCCCAGTGGGGGCCGGAGGGGGGGGCGGGGAAACAGCCAATCAATGATTCTCTCTCGTCATTGATGTTTCTGTCTCTCTCCCTCTCCCTTCCTCTCTGAAATCAATAAAAAGATATTTTTAAAAATAAGTAATTTATTTGGTGTGCTTTATTCAATAATATTTTATTCTACTTTATCAAACAATCATGAAATATTTACTATTACAGTCAATTCTCAGCTTATTTCAACTTATAAAGTAATTAATATTTTCTATCTCCCATTAACAATTCATAAATTTAAACTTGTGATAATAAATGTAAGATTTCAACTTAATACTGTGTGAGAGGGTTATTATTACTTTAGGGAGCTCATGAGCAAAAAAGTTTTGAGCTCTGTGTCTGTGGCTCAAAATAATGTTTTGAAAATCAATGGCTACATAGTGACTTGATCCTATCAGACCTAAGTCTCCCTTCTTCTAATAAATATTTTAAATAACAGCACCTTTATTGATCTAAAATGAAATTCATACATAATAACCTATCTATACACATAATTTCAAAACACCAAAAGTGTCCTTTCTAACTGTGCTATAAAAGAGGAATAAGGACAGTAATAATAATAGGTATTTCAATACATAAATGGTTGGACATGACTATTACAGAAGACTTAAGGAAGCACTCAGATGCATGTACCTAACTATAAGGAATGAGTAGTTAGGACTTAAGAGAAGTAAGATCAGAAGCCATTACATTAAAAACATGCTAGATTAAACACTGGTGTTAGGATAACTAATAACAGACCAATTTATTTATATATAACAATAACACCCTACACAAAAGTTTGGTGGAACATTAAAAAATTATGCAGAACTCAGGATCTCTAAATCATACGAAATGATTTAGGACATTTATTTGACATCCCAAATGTATTGCCAGTGTTGAAGTACAAAGAGTGACAAGATAACATTTCTTCTCTTGTGGAATACGTGACCTAGTGGGGTTGGTAGAAAAGTAAAAACCTACTTTAAAACAATATATTCTTAATTATGTGGAACTGTTCTCACATTGCACATTGCAGAGTCCAGTATTTGTGGTCCCCAACTACCACAATGCCCGTAAATCCCACCTCCCATCACTATAGAAATCAAAAACGCCCCACAAATGTCTAAAATGCCCCTCCAGGAGCAGTGCTGTTAGGAACCACTGGCCTCCTGGATAGAGAACAAGCATGTTATCCCATTAGGATCTGGCTCTGGCCTTCTCTGCAGCCTTCTCTGCTGCTACGTCTGCCTTCTAAACATAAAGAACTATTCTTAGTTCCCTAAGTGGGCCACATTAGTTCATCAGCCTGAAATGTCTTGTCTTCCCTTGACTTCTGACTGTTCTTCTCCCACCCCACTTTTTATAACCCGTAATACATTATTTTAAATTTTAAAAATATATTCTTACTGATTTCATAGAAGGGAGAGGGAGAGACAGAAACATCAATGATGACAGAGAATCACTGATGCCTCCTGCATGCCCCCTATTGGGAATTAAGCCTGCAACCCGGACATGTGCCCTTGACCAGAATCAAACCTGGGACCCTTCAGTCCACAAGCTGGCACTCTATCCACTGAGCCAAACCAACTAGGGCAATACATTGTTTTTAAAATAGGCAGTTACTTTCTACCTACCCCACTAAATTATGTATTCCATAAAAGAAAGAACTATCATATTTAATCATTGTACCTCAACACTGTGCAAGACATTTTACAGTCAAATAAATGTTTTCTCAATGAATAAACAAGAGCACAGATGAATGGATTCACTTTACAAAAAAAGGGGGGCGGGGATATTTCCTCTGAGACTGCAGAGAAAGATGGGACAATGATTCAAGGATGGATTTAGTGATATTAGTGAGAGATAAATTTAACTTATCTTTTTTTAAAATATATTTTTATTGATTTCAGAAAGGAAGGGAAAGGGAGAGAAAGCTAGAAACATCAATGATAATAGAGAACCACTGATTGGCTGCCTCCTGCATGCCCCCCACTGGGGATCAAGCCTGCAACCTGGGCATGTGCCCTTGACCAGAATCGAACCTGGGACCCTTCAGTCCAAAGGCCGGCGCTCTATTCATTGAGCCAAACCAGCCAAGGCTAACTTATCTATTGAGCATTGAACTCAGTTAGATGTAAACATAAGCTCCCCTCCTATCACAGTCTTCTTCATCTATGCCAACGTCTCCTTCCCACTCGTCACAATAGCATGAACAGATTCCACAACTCTCTGCTCTCTTTTGGTTATGTGAGAACTCACTCCAACCCAATTGGTTTAAACTCCAATCTCCGGTCCAAGGTCCAAGTCATCTCCTCCCCTCTTCCAGCCCAAGCCCGAGCCATGGCTTAAGGAAACTGAAGTGAGGAGGAGAATATGGTCTCTTCTAAGACTTCTCCTCTTCCTTTTCTAGTTCTCTAGAAGGTGCTCTAGAGGGGTTCTAGCTCTTCCAGGGTTAGGCAGCAGGAAGAAAACAGAGAGGAAAGAGATAACAGTCTCCGCAGTCAACAGAGCAGTTACACAAACCACCGCTGGTTGTAGATGACAGGCCATTCCAGCCTGTTTCCAGGTCTCTTATAGGGCACTGTGTGTGTTCTTTAGAATGTCCCATGAGGCCTCTAATGTAGGCAGACAACCCTGCTCCAAGTATTCTCCTTTAAACCCTCTATCTTCTGTCCAGCAGGCAGCCTGCTAGATGGGCTACCAGCAACGGCTCAAGTCCAGCTATCTTTCCCAGTGTCCCTTTGACCACAAGAAACTCATGTGTCTTTGCTAAGCCAAGCTATTCCACCACCACCACTGCCCAGTCCTTCCACCTCTCTTTAATTTCCTTCCCTCTTCTCAGATAACTGCAGAGCCTACCAAGTCTACTGTCCAAACATGGTCTAACCAGGGAATGAGAGATCAGTCTCTCTCTCATGTATATGCTCTTTGATACCCTCTTGCTTGGTTTGGGGGGAGAGATGAGAAAGTACCCCCTGCTAGGCTCATGACTCCCTCCTTTGAGTCATCTTATATCTTAGATAGACTGGGGATGAGGTGGGTTGATGATGAATGGGTGGGGTTAGTGGTTGGAGATATCAAGGCTAGTTCTGCAACCCTTTTCTAAGCCATGGAGAGAGTATCTGACACTAATTATTAACAACTCTCTCTATGTGGAACTTAGTGCTTCTTTGTCCCCATCTTTGAACCCCAGTAACTAATTCCAGGGAAATAGAAAAAAATCAACTCAATATTTTCTACAATATGTTGGAGTGAAGGGAAGATTATATGAAATAAGGAGCTCAACTACATTCCTATATGAAGAAGTAAAGTCACCTTCTTGCGTGAGAGAAAGAACCAGGAGTTGAAGGTTCAGGCAGTATAAAGAAAGGAGACAGAGACACACTGCGGATAGAACATTGTGTGAAAGCCATGAACACATTCTTTCTAATAAAAATAAGGCACATAAGCATATTAAAAAAATTTGCATATTATTTCAGAGCTGATTATTAAAATATATACATGTATACATATTTGGATGAGAATTAGGCTCCCAAAACAACATGTGTGATATACATGACTGCAAGGACTCCATGTAAACAGATGAGCCAGTCATTGTCCTCAAACACCTGCTAGGTCCCTAAGAGAGAAAAATGGAGTGGCAATGGGATGCCAGCCTCTCCCACCAAATGACAGCTGAGAACATCTCCCATCAACTATTGAAAGTAACAGAACTGGCTAACAAATAGGGCAGAGAAGGTTGCCCATAATATGCATTTCAGAAGAAAATAAGAAAAAACCCTAATGTTTTCTTTCAAATCTAAGCTTCAGCCCTAGCCAGTTTGACTCAGTGGATAGAGCATCGGCCTTCAGACGAAAGGTTCCCGGATTCGATTCTGGTCAAGGGCATGTACCTTGGTTGCAGGTTCTTCCCCAGCCCAGACCCTGATTGGGACTCCTGCAGGAGGCAACCAATCAATGTGTTTCTCTCGCATCAATGTTTCTCTCTGTCTTTCCCTCTCTCTTCCACTCTTCCTAAAAATCAATGGAAAAATATCCTCGAGTGAGAATTAACCAAAAAATAAATACATGAATAAAAATCTAAGCTTCACACTAACCTGACAGAGGTCAATAAACAGGCTCCAAAATCCCCAGATTAAAACCAATTTACCATGAAAATAAATGTAAAAGTACTTTTTTACTTTGTAAATCATTATATAAATACTAATTATTATAATTATTAGAACTATTTCCTACCTCAAAATGAAGTAGATCATACTGTCAGCAATTTAAGGTCATATTCTAAAGAGGTGAAACGTTCTAAAAGAATGAATTTGCTTATTTTTCTAACATTGTGCAAAGGTTTTCAAATTTTTCATCTCTTCACTGAAGTCTAAGAAGAGGAGACAGTCATTGAGATGACCAAAAGAAGGTTTAGAATTGTTAAGTTCAGTTTAACACAATAAACATTTGCTGAGGGCCTTTAGAGGATACAAAGATAAGTCAGAATCTGGTTCCTTGCCCCGCTTACCCTTAAGATGCATACTAACTAGGAAGAGACAAGAGCCAGTTTACGGGACAGAGTGATCAGATGATGGTGTGAAGTAGTAAATAGATGTGCTCCTTCCCACTCTTGCTGCTGCCTGGAACACCTACCCCTCTCCCATCCCCTATTTTGCAAATTCAAATCCTAATCATTCCTCAAGGTCTGGTTCAAACGCTGCCTTCTGTTAGTCAACTGTCTTTCACCTGAACCCTCACAGGGTTTTACCTGTGAGGGTTCAGGTGAAAGAGTAACATGGGTGCTCCTCATCCCTCCTGCCAGGCAGGACGCTACTTGAAAACATAAGACATGTTTTATTCATCTTTGGATCCCCTCAGCACCTACGGTATTTGTTGATGGAAAGAACACTATCCTTCAGAGTCGAGGGTTACTCCCAAATGATATCTTTTAAAAACTCTTTCTGAATTCCCCTTGTGATGCTGCCTCCAATCAGTCTACCTAGTTAGTAAGTGACAGAACAGAAATGTGACCACTTCAGAGTCACATCTACATTCAATTAAAAACAGTAGCACCCAGCCCTAGCCGGTTTGGCTCAGTGGATAGAGCATCGGCCTTGGGATCAAAGGGTCCCGGATTTGATTCCGGTCAAAAGCATGTACCTTGGTTTCAGGCTCCTCCCCAGCCTAGGCTCTGGTGAAGGCTTGTGCAGGCAAGAAACTTTCTCTCACACTGATGTTTCTGTCTTTACCTCTCTCTTCCACTCTCCCTAAAAATCAATGGAAAAATATCCTTGGGTGAAGATTTAAAAAACGGTAGCATCCAGATTGATCCTTCACTTTATTAAGCCAATTTAGAATAATTTTTAGTTCTTTTGATAAAATTTATCTTCAAAGTTTACCACATACACACACACACATATATATGTACATATTTATATATAATTTTTAAGTGGCTATAAAATTTAAATGAAGAACTATTTTTTCATCTATAAAAATTATTTTAGAAATAATAACTAATGCTAGCAAGTGTGTGGGAAAATGGTATTCTTGTACACTGCTAGTGAGGTATGATCTGGTATAACGTTAGAAAGCAGCTTGGCAATCTCCATCAAAAGCTTTTAAAATATTTTTTAGCATTAACCCATCAATTCCACTTCAAGAATTTAGTAAAGAAAATCATAGATTTAGCCTTGACCAGTGTGGCTAAGTGGATAGAGCATCAGTCAGGGCATGTACCTGGGTTGCAGGTTCAATCCCTGCCCCCAGTCAGGGCGTGTGCATCTCTCACAAGGAAGGAAGAGAGAGAGAGAGAGAGAGAGAGAGAGAGAGAGAGAGAGAGAGAGAGAGAGAGAAGAAGAAGAAGAAGAAGAAGAAGAAGAAGAAGAAGAAGGAGGAGGAGGAGGAGGAGGAGGAGGAGGAGGAGGAGGAGGAGGAGGAGGAGGAGAGGGAGGGAGGGAGGGAGGGAGGGAGGGAGGGAGGGAGGGAGGGAGGGAGGAAGGAAGGGAGGGAGGGAGGGAGGGGGGAGAGAGAGAGAGAGAGAGAAGGGAGGAAGGAGGGAGGGAGGAAGAGAGGGAAGGAAGGAAGGAAGGAAGGAAGGAAGGAAGGAAGGAAGGAAGGAAGGAAGGAAGGAAGGAAGGAAAGAAGAAAGAGAGAAAGAGAAACTCAACAGTCTTGTTTTTAATATAAAGTTAGGAAATGTCTAAATTTCTAATTATAGAGCACTGTATAATTAAACTAGAGGCCCGATGCACGAAATTCGTGCAAGAGTAGGCCTTCCTTCCCTTGGCTGCCAGCACTGGCTTCCCTCTGGCACCTGGGACCCGGGCTTCTCTCACAGCCCCGGCTTCATCCAGAAGGTTGTCTGGAAGGACATTTGGTCTAATTAGCATATTATGCTTTTATTATTACAGATTATATTACCCTTATACATTAAAATCCAAGCAGCCCATGAAACATTATTTCAGAGATGTATGATATCGAAGATTGTTCACCTTACATCATTAAGTGAAAATAGGTTGAAAGATGTATGGAATGAACCCAGTTTCATTAAAAATACACACACACACACACACACACACACACACACACACACACACAAACACAGAAGAAACCTGGAATGGCATAAATCAAAATGTTGAGAATGGCTGTCTTTAGGGTTAGTATGAGTTAGAATTTTATATTTAATTGTATTTTCAATGATTCTGTATTACTTTTGTAATAAGAAAAATATGAGGGTGTTTTCTCTTTTAAACGGTATCACGGGGATGAAAGGATACCAAAATATTTTTATATTATTGAAATAGGTCTGTATTTTTCATTTAACAAATATACCAATAAAAACTGATGTAGCCGAGACCGGTTTGGCTCAGTGGATAGAGCGTTGGTCTGCGGACTGAGGGGTCCCAGGTTCGATTCCGTTCAGGGGCGTGTACCTTGGTTGTGGGCACATCCCCGGTGGGGGGTGTGCAGGAGGCAGCTGATCGATGTTTCTCTCTCATCGATGTTTCTGGCTCTCTATCCCTCTCCCTTTCTCTCTGTAAAAAATCAATAAAAACTATTTTAAAAAAACCTGATGTAGCTTTTATATATAAATTACCAGTATATTTGTTTACAAAGATATATTACTTAAAACATTATATACCTCTTTTATACAGCCCTACCACAGTTAGTATCCAGCTCAATAAATGCTTGTTGAATTGAATTAAATAGCCTAGTGTAAAATTTTTATACACCATCAGGAAGAACACAGTGAAGTTCCCAGTTTACAGATCGGAGTAAGTTCCTCCATGATACCTCGATCGCATTTGACACTGTTGACCATCACCTTCTTCTTCACGCTCTTCCCATGGCTCCTGCCACAGCTCATTACCCCAGTCATCCTTCACCTCACTGTCCAGGGACCTCTCCCTCCAGCAAAGACCCTCTTCCTCCTCTGAGCCGCAGGCTTCCCATCCCCAGGCCGTAGTTTTCGGCTTTCTGCATTCTCCTTTCCATACTCACTTCCTTGGTGAGTGCATCCACAGGCATAGCATCACCTGCCACCTCAATGGAGATAATTTCAGGGACATGACCTTACTTCCCTGGGTGTGGGCCTGTGCGGTCACTGCTACCTCTGTAAGGTATTTTGATGTTGCACAACAGCAGTGATTAGGGTTTTACAGGACAGCTCACAAAGGGAAAGACTGCTTGGAGCACTTGAGGAAGAGTTGTGGGCATCGATGGCAGTGAACTCCTTCCCCTCCCCATAAAATAAACCAAACAAAAATACGCAAATAGAAAAACAGTGAGCAAAGCACGTGTCTAAAATGGTCAGGTTAATGGTGTCATACCTTGCTTGGGGATGCAAGAAACTAAGTAAATGAAATGATTAGCCAACAGAAGATTTTTTAAAAGGTCCTAGATTCCACATTTACAAAGCACACTTATATGAATAAAGTACATATTTTCTTCTAAATATGTTTTTAATTGATTTTTAGAGAGAGAGGATTTTTAGGGATACAGAGATAGAAACATCGATGAGAGACAAACATCATTGATCAACTGTCTCCTGCACGAACCCCACTGGCGATCGAGCCCGAAATCTGCGCATGTGCCCTTACCGGGAATCGAACTGTGACCTCTTGGTTCCTAGGTCAGTTATGGGCAACCTTTTGAGCTTGGTGTGTCAAACTTTGCCAAAAAACTGAGCGTAACTCGGGTAGTGTGTCACTTTGAGAAAAAAACATTATTTCGCAAATGTTTCATCCTCAGGAGCAGCAAATGTTTCATCCTCGGCATGCGGCCGCCTCAGCGGCCGCGTGTCATCACAAATGGCTACGTGTGTCAGTGCTGACACGCGTGTCATAGGTTCGCCATCACTGTCCTAGGTTGACGCTCAACAACTGAACCACACCATTCAGGCAACGAAGTACATATTTTTATTAACCACATATATTTTACCTTTCTGGCGGTCAATCCTAGCAAATCACATTACTCTGTGGATTCACCTTCAAGACAAATCTTCTGCCTCCCGCCCCTTCCAATCAGATTTCTGCCCTTAAGCTTCTCCTATGTAGGAAATGCAAGACACCACTGGGCTTGCAAATTCATTCTTTATACTCAGGGTATGTTAGTCAGAGGTCCTGAAATAAGATAAGGGCGACAGGCACCCCTTGGCATCCAGTACTCGGAACATAAAGGTTACAGATTTTTGGAATAGAAAGACAGCAATTTCTGGCTAATTTCTGACTAATCCTGGCAAGGACAAAAGCGTACGGTAGAAAGCTCCAGATGAGGAGAAACAAAAGGTGGGTGCCAACAGCCCCGGCCGGTGTGGCTCAGTTCATTGGAACATTGTCCCATTCGCAAAAGGTGGCGCGTTCCACTCCTGGTCAGGGCACATACCCAAGTAGCTGGCACGTGTGGGAGGCAACTGATCGATGTTTCTCTCTCACATCAATGTTTCTCTTTTCTCAAAATTTAATACAGATTTTTTTTTAAAAAAAGGTGGGTGCTGACAGAAGTAGCAGACCACAAGAATCTGTCCTCACAGGTTTGACGGGGTCAGGTATAGTGGATGGGTTTCAACCACATGGTTCTTCCTCGGCAATGGGTGCGGCCGGTGCTGGGACACTCGGTGCTGAGGCAGGCACACGTGAGTAAGCAGTGCCCCTGCGGCTGCATGCACTGAGCTACCTGCTCAGCTAGGCCACATGCCTCTGGCATCGATCCTAACTTAGCTCAGACGGAAACAGGTACACAGGCCTGCATCATTCCTGCCTTACCTCATCAGAGATGGGATGAGTTGACTGGTACCCGATACTCACCTAAAGGTCTACTACATCTTCACAGGTGCTGATACCACACCTTTCAGAAGTCCTCAGATCAGTTTAACACAGTCTGACCTGATCATGTAAACAGTCTTTAAGGCACTGCTCAGACTCTCTTGAGTGAAAATTCCTTGGTCTCTCAGATCGCTGCCTCTCCCCTGCTTCTCTGCCTGAGATGGATCTGGATGGAGGAGGGGAAGCAGGAAAGAGCTGAACTTGAGCAAGTGGTGCTCTGGCCTCCTATACCCAGGGCAATGTGTGCCCTGTTTGCTGCTCACACTGCTGGCAATCATGGCCCGGCTCTGTAGCTGGAATAACTCTAGGAGCCCTCTCAGGCTAAAAACAGCCTGAGTGGTGCCCTGTGGTAGAATACATTGCACTGTCTTCCCCTGGCATTATTTTTCTGAGTCTGGTCGTGATGCCCATCACACCTCTCCGACGTCTGTGTACTGAGCACATACGCAACAGAAACTGTTCCTGTAGTCTCTGCACCAAGGGCTTCCCCGGTGCATGTGAAAATGCCCCACATCTTGGCCTCCAGGGTCAGACATTTTCAAGAAGTCTCACCGATGCCTCTTTCAAAATATCTCTCCACTTAAAGTCTACATTTTCCTCCTATATCTAGTTCCAGGCTTACCAGTCTGTGCCCATGCTCAGCAATAATGAGTGCATGATCAACTAATAATGTCTGCTCTGGATAGATGATAGGGGAGCCACCCCAGGAATAATCGTTAATTTCTTCTTTCTCAAATCCATCCATCCAAATTAATCTGCCCTCTTTATTTGTATCTACCAAAATCCTACTCATCTCTCAGAATTAGTTCAAGCTTTATTTCTTCTATGAAAGTCACCTAGGCTATAGAGGTCTTACCCTGCTCTGAATTAACATCATTTACCTGGTTACTTAATATTAATACTGGTTTATCAAGATTCATAGTAAGTAGCACTTATTACTGATACTTGACGCGGCTTGATGAAAGGTGGTATCACTAACACAGAGCATGACTTGTTCTAAAGAAAATGTGAATGGTTAGCTATAGAGATAGCTGGTGCTCTGGCCACCAGAAAAGAGGTCTAGCTGTTCTCTGAAGATACTATCAGTGAACTCTTTTGGCAAAAAAAAATAAAGAAAGAAAAAAAAAAGATATCAAAAATGGGACTGGACCAAAAAACAAATTGTTTTTGCTTAATTAAAGAAGAGAGTATTGCCCTAGCCAGTTTGGCTCAGTGGACAGAGCAACGGCCTGCAGACCAAAGGGTCCTGAGTTCGATTCCAAGGGCACACACCTTGATTGCAGGCTCCCTCCCCGCCCGAGCCCTCGGGGCTCGTGTAGGAGGCAACCAATCGATGTTCTTCTCTCACATCGATATATCTGTCTTTCCCTCTCTTCCACTCTCCCTAAAAAAAAAGCAAATATGAAATATTGGTGGAGCCCAGCTGGTGTGGCTCTGTGGTTGAGCGTCCACCTATGAACTAGGAGGTGGTGGTTCGACTCCCAGGCAGGGCACATGCCTGGGTTGCAGGCTCGATCCGCAGTCGGGTGTGTGCAGGAGGCAGACGATCAATGATTCTCTCTCATCATTGATGTTTCTATCTTTCTCTCCCTCTTCCTTCTTCTCTGAAATTAATAGAAAGTTTTTTGTTTGTCTTAAAGAAGAGAGCATTAAGGCTGGTCACTATTCCTCAACAGTAACAGAAGCATGAGCTCACTTACTATGACTTTCCACCCTGTTCTATGATGCCACTCCCCACATTGCACTGTAGCTGACTATATGTAGCCTGAGTCCCTTTTCTCAACAAATCAGTGACCCTTTGTGGAAAAAGGTTCTTCCTGCTCTGTCGTACAGGAAGATAAAGTCGTTTGCCAAGGAACTGAAATTCTTCCTTCAATTGAGGAATCACAATAATATTTTCTTGACTTTGCCAATCATACAATGGGATGTTCACTAAAACACAACCACTCCCATTACAATGTAAACTCCACGGAGCAAGGACATTGTCTAGTGTTTTCATCACTGTATTGCCAGCGCCTGATCCAGTAGGTGACTGATATATATTTTACTAACGAATCGTTAATACTCAATAAATAGTAGATGAAGACAATACACAGAAAAGGCTAATGTTTACTAGTATACCCTACTATGTCTGTTTTGAGAGAGGTAATCTTCATTTCAGATTCGTCTTTTCCTATTGCACCTGTTGTGCTGCGAGGAGGAAGTTAAGAAAATGATCAAAATGAATCATAAACATAAAAAGACTCACACATAAAAGCTAAAACTTCTAGATATAGAAGAAAACAGAGGAGAAAACCTTTGTCACTTTGGTGTAAGCAAATATTTCTTATGTAGGGCACAAAAAGCAATAGCCATACAAAAAAGAAGGAAAAAATTAGATTTCACAAAAATTTGAAACTTATGCTCTTCAAAAGACACCATAAAGAA
This sequence comes from Cnephaeus nilssonii, assembly GCF_951640355.1. Taxonomy (NCBI): domain Eukaryota; kingdom Metazoa; phylum Chordata; class Mammalia; order Chiroptera; family Vespertilionidae; genus Cnephaeus; species Cnephaeus nilssonii. The sequence goes on from NC_137085.1 coordinate 29,031,498, forward strand.
AATAAAAAGGCAATATAGAAGCCATGATGAGACTGAAATATTCACTTTTTAAAAATCATTAAAAATAAAAAGCCGCCCTGACCGGTTTGGCTCAGTGGATAGAGCGTCGGCCTGCGGACTGAGGGGTCCCGGGTTCGATTCTGGTCGGGGGCGTGTGCCTTGGTTGCGGGCGCATCCCCAGTGGGGGGTGTGCAGGAGGCAGCTGATCGATGTTTCTCTCTCATCGATGCTTCTGACTCTCTGTCCCTCTCCCTTCCTCTCTGTAAAAAATCAATAAAATATATTTAAAAAAAATAAATAAAAAGCCAAGCCATAGACTGGAAGAAATATTTTTTTAAATATATGTTTTATTCCTCCTCATCCCCTTTCCTTTCTCAATCCACCTCATCAAAGTTAAGGTCTGTTATCAATTTGGTGTGTTTTCTTCAAATTTCTATACATCTCATTCTTGGTGTTTTTTAAAAATGTATGTTATGTATGTGTACTATAAATAGGATTATATAAAACATTGTTATGCAACTTCTTTTTATGAGATCTGATCTATTTTTTTTTCTAGTCTTCTATTTCTTTGGTATCTTCTCATCACCCCTGATTAAAACTGTACACATAAAAATTCTGCCAAAGTTAGAGTCTAGAGATAGGGTGGGGCTCAATTAATCTCACTATTAGTTGGCCCATTAATTACCCATAATAGGATGGATTTGGGCTCAGCTTAGCTGAACAATGAAGATCCTAAAGAATGTTAACAATGTGTCAGGCTGAAAAGTTCTTTTCAGCAATATGGAGAAGGTTCTTAAAGCAGGAAAATCTCATGATGAAGACAATGTTTCATGAAGAATAACATGGCAACAGTGTATATGATATAGACCAGAAGAAGGAGAGACTGGGTAACAGGGAGACTTGCTCAGTGATGAATAGGAAATAGTAGAGCTGAAGAAATAAAATTCTGGACTGTAGTTGTGGCCAGTGAAATGAAGAGAAACTTTTACTGAATTATAAGAAGGTAGACTAGTAGAGGGGGGAAAAAACAACAAATGATTGGAATTAGAAAAGCTGGATTTGAATTCCAACTGTGAAATTTATTAGCTATGTGACCTTTTGGCAAGGCACTTCTCTGCCCCATATCTCAGTTTGCCTGTCAATAAAATGAAGAACTACTGGGGCCTCTAAGATTATTTTTCAGAACTCTTTTTTTTTTTCTGGAAAAATCTTTTCAAAGCAAGATTGTTCTTACAGAAGCATGGCTAAGCGGCTAATAGCGCCAGCTATCCTTAATTTCACCTCTCAGCCGCCCTTGAGGCATTCCTGAGGAATCGCCAGAGGACTACATTTGATAAATCTCTAAAGACTCCACTCTCAGCTCTAATATTCAATGACTCAAGGGGGTCAAATTAGCAAAGAGAGGTACCCCAGAAAACAGTAATGACTTTAACAGCTGCCACAAAATCATATAATAGAAAGGATGAACTGACTTCCAATAAATTTGCCCACTTCCCTTTATAGACCAAACTCAAATTAATGTCCAAAATCTCATCCAAACCTTGTGCAAATGATAATCTAACCTCTATATAAACAATTCAGTCACAAATAATTCATTGCCTGACATCAGCTCATTCCAATTTGAGGTCCTCTAACTAAAATGTTCTTCCTTATTAAGCCAAATTCTGTCCCCCATCACTATCATCTGAAATAAAGGTCTGTATTCCACCTCTGGAACCAAACCAAATAAATCTAACCCCTTCCACAGGACAGTCTTTCAACTGTTTGAAAAGAGCTATCAAGTGTGCCTTATCAACCTGGATTCTCTCTTGCTCTGACCTGCCATGCCTGGTCCACGCCTACTCCGGTTTTGGATCAATTCAACAGTTTCTAAGCATCTAAATGCAAGTAGATTTTCATTTACTTGTGGATTTAACCAGTTAACTGCCACAATATTTTGAATTCATTTTAAAAAGGTCTGCCGCTTGCATCTATAGACGCTTATGACGTATTAAATAGAGAATATTCCTTTAAATGTCTAGTTTTGTAATGAAAAGTAAATAGAACCCAAATTCATTATACGTTGACTATTCTTTTCTTGCTAAACATACACTGCTCCCAGTGTATCAGAAGTAGATTGCTAAATCTTTGACCCAAAGCAAATTGTAAAAACATCTAGCCAGGAATGCAAAGAGATCCAAGACTCAAGGTCCAATGAAGCAAGTACAAGTGACTCTACAGCTCATAATCTTATCAACTTTCAGGGGAATATAATTCTAACCAGTACAAAACTCAATTATCATCAAGGTAACATGGACTATCAATGTGAAAAAGCTTCATTCACCTTTTTTTTTATTGTCTAAAGTTTTACATAAGTCTTCTTTTCCCCAATTGACCTCGCCACCCCCCAGCCATTCCGACCCCGGGCAAGTCCCCACCGCCCCAGTGTCTGTGTCCATTGGTTATGCTAATATGCATGCATACAAGTCCTTTGGTTGCTCTCTAACCCCTCCCCTCCCCTGCCATTTGTCTCTGGATCTACTCTTGTTCATCAAATTATGTTGATCATTATATCCCACATATGAGTGAGATCACGTGATATTTATTTATCTTTCATTCACCTTTCTTCATCCCATTCATTCCATATTCCACTACCAGGTCTGCAAAATCAGGGTTTGTGACTTGGGCCTAGGTGTCTGCCATACTGTGTAGTTGGAGGATGGAGTAGGAAGTATGACCGAGTCCCCACGGTGAAAGCAAGCGGGAATGGCCACAGCCTGATTCCTTGTGGGAGGGCTGCACTTTTACGGTTTCCTGTGCTCCAGTTGTCCGGGTAACCTGAGGCCTCCCTATTTGTGTTGGCATCATGAGGCCAAGAGCGGAAGCAAAGCTGGAGCACCAGGAAGACCTGCAGGAAAAAAATGTGGGTAATGCAGCAGTTATACCACAGGAGGGTCAAGCCCAGGGCATAAGAATTACCTGTTTGGGAAGGGCCTGGGGGTACTGTCTTGTAAAAATTTTATTTCCAGATTCCACTTCCAGAATTTCTGATTCAGTAGGCCTCGGATGAGATCAGGAACCTGCAATTTTAAGCGGCTCCCTCCTACCAAGTAAGACAAAGACCACACTTTTAAAAATCTAGGCTAAGCAAACAAATCACAAATTGGGAAGAAAAAATATAACCCTTCATCAACTTCAGAAAGGTGATACTCTAGAACAGTAGTTCTCAACAAGAGGTGAGGGTGGGGAAATGTTGCCCTCCAGGGCACATCTGGCAATGTGTGGAGATACTTTGGGTTGTCACAATGGAGAGGGAACCTCTGATGTCTAGTGGGTAGAGGCTGGGGTGCTGCTAAACATCCTGCAGTGCACAGGATAGTCTCCCCTCCCCAACCAAAGATTATCCAGCCCACAACATTATGCCGTGGTTGAGAGGATATTCTGTCCCTCAATCCCATCACCCCCAAGCCACAGAGATCAATGCTACATGCGGTTTTATGTCGCAGTACAGAGACTTATGAGAGATCCCCTGGAAAAAAATGAGGACTCAAAAATGATTTTTTAAAAACAGTGAACATTATAAAAAACATGGACAAGGAGGAGATGAGAAGAACAGACCATAAGGGGGGGTGCATGGACAACAATGGTGAGCAGAGAAGGGAATCAAGGGAAGGAGGGCACTGGGTGGCAGCGGTGGGAAATGAATGCTGCTCCCCCGGTGGAGGCAGCCTAAGCAATGTAGAAGGCTGGTCAAGAGGTGATAAGCTTATTAAAAATAATATATAAACAAAATAATTTTAAAAGACAAATGGATAAAGGAACTGTGAAGAAATAGCTTTAGGACCTGTTAAGCAAAGATCTGGAATGAAAAGATGTTAGAGAAACTTCTGCAAAAGAATGCTGAATAAGAAAAGAAAATGAGAGGACTTCTAGAAGGAGATCAAGAATTATGTGAGAAAGAAAAAGAAGTTATTTACCGTAGGACCTTCTAGCCACAATCGCCCCCAAGAAAGACGAGTCCACACGTTCCCTGGATTTACTGAGATAATAAAAGGGAAGAGGAGCTGGAGAAACACCTAAGGGCTCTCCTCGAAAGGGAAGAGGGCAGACGGGTGCTCACAGAGAATGGAGGAGTAAGGTTCAAAGAGGAGCGAAGTTGTTTGTGAGAAAAAAGAGAAAAGAGAAGGGAGGGATTTGGCAGCCATTATAGAGAGGAACTTTAGGGGCTCTTTCTCTTAGGGAAATAGAGAGATTGAATAAGGAATTTTTAAAATTTTGCTTTGAGTTATGGAAGATGACATAAAACCTTCATCTTTTACCCCTCCTAAGAAAGCGTCAATAAAAAGTGACACTATCGCCCGTCGGCATGGCTCAGGGGTTGAACGTCGACCTGTGAACCAGGTGGTCACGGTTCGATTCCCGATCAGGACACATGCCTGTGTTGCAGGCTCGATCCCTAGCTGGGAGTGCAGGAGGCAGCCATTCCATGCTTCTCTCTTATCACTGATGTTTCTATCTCTCTCTCTCTCCCTCTCCCTTCCTCTCTGAAATCAATAAAAATATATATTTTTTTAAAAAACTGATACTATCAGGACTCTAGAGGTTAGGTTTGTGTTTTTTTCTAGGTTGTGACAACATGTAAGACTGGCCTCCAAACAGAACAAGAGCCCAGTTTTGCGTGTTTTCCCTGTGTTTGAGGTGACCATAAGATTTTTTGGAACAGCCAAAAGACAGCCATGTGACAAAGTACTAAGTTCCAGAGTTTTTAGAGCTGGCTAACACAAGAGTCACTCACCTCATCTAGCTATTTAAATTTAAATAACTAAAATTAAGTAAAATTAGAATTTTCGTAGTCACATCACGCTAGCCACATTTCCAAGGGGCTGGTGGCTAATGATTAGACAGGACGGGCAGGGAACATTTCCATCAATGCAGAAAATTCTACTGGACATGCTGGAGCGGAAAAAAACACAGACAAAATACAAACCCCTTTCAAATCTTTAAAGAGTTGCCACACCGAAAAGAAAGACTTCTATATTTTTTCAAAAAGCAAAACTAAGGGAAAATATGAGATAACTGAAGCTAGGTAGCAGTAGAACTGGCAGCCCCCACTGCAGGAGCAAGTAACGCATTCCTTTCAGGGGAGACAATCAAGCAAAACCTACTTGGTCATCTTTCAGTGATAAGAACTAGACGCATTCTGTCTATTTAGTTTGAGTCTATAACTTTAAGAGCAATTTATAAATGAGATAAAAGTGAGAGTCTCATAAATGGGATTTTAAAAGTCACTACTGCAATAAGCAGATTGTGGAGGAGACAGGCAAAATAAAAGCAAATAGGAAATTCAGTTAAATTAGGGGGCGGTTAATTATGAATGCAAGCAGAAAAAAAAAAAAAACCAAACAGAAAAATTTGGTGAGAATGGTTCCAGTGGTAAGAGGTGGGGTAGGAAAACTTCAATATGGGTCATTAATAGAAACGTAACTATAGTCAAAATCCAAACTACAACCATAGCATCTTTTTATGTTCTCTGCCAGAGAGAACACTGGGCTGTTTGGGTATAGCAACTGTATGTTCTTGAAACTCTGGCCCCTCCATCCCATCCAGCTACCATTCATCACAGCCTTACAAGTCTCTCTCGGCTCCTGAAACACAGCCTCTTTCATGAAGTCTCTTCATCTTCACAGGAATGACTCTTCTCTCATCCTTCTCCAGTCTGAATACAGAATGCCAAACGATGCTCTCTTAAACTTCTACCCCAGCTATAAACTTACCCATCCTCATCTTTCACCCTAAAATACATTTGATCTGATTATAATGTAATATACTAAACACATATTCATAGTCTTTTTTTTTTTTAAATAGAGTCTCTGGAGATGGCCAGACACCACTATTTTTTTTTTTTTTTAATGATTTGAGAGGGAGAGGAAGAGAGAGAAATACTCATCAGCTACCTTCTGCAGGACCCCCACGGGGGATCATGCTCGGACTGGGAATCACACCAGTGACCTCTTGGTGCACAGGATGACGCCCAACCAACTGAGCCACACCAGCCAGGGCCGTATTCATATACTTATATTGACTTACGGTTCTATTATCTGTGCATTTTAGTCTGTGTGTGTGTACATGAGAACGTTTATTCACACACATCAAAACATCTATTATTGGCAAGCATTTAGGAATCTGACACTAAGATTATGAAGTTCATTATACAGTGCCCTGCCCAACATCAGGCTTCAGTCGATTTTACAATAATGGCCATGCTTCTGGATGCAGAATGTGGGGAAAAGAGACTGAAGTAGATGTGAATTTGAAAACTTTTTTTCTTATAGGAAAAACAGGAAACATAAGCATCTTTTGCTATATCTAGAAGACCGTTTAATCACAAAGGGAAAGCCGAAGCCTTGGTGAAAGCAAGCATGATGGAATTTACAAACAATCCAGAATAAGAAGAAAGTGATAGAAGAGCAAAGAAGATAGAAATGGATCATGCAGAATAAATAAAGCATTACCTTTTAAAAATCTGAAGTCTTCCCAAAGAGAAAGGAGGAAAAAAGAGATTTCAACAAGAGTGTTAAAGCTGGAAAAGAGCCAGAAAGGGCTGTAGCTTAAAAAAAAATTCACTGAAGAAGCGGTGGTGTATGTTGGCAAAGAGAAGTGTAGAGGTGAGGGGAGGGAGAATTTATAGTAGAGGAAGTTGGTGTGAAGTTTTCCTTTAAAGATGCCCAGCAGAGCAAAGAAGGAATGAAGGCAAAGGCCACTGGGAATAAGGTAGGGCTGGAGCTGAAACAGCACAGGAGAAAGCAACTGGGCTCGAAGTGGGATTTTTTTTTTTTTTTTAATTAACTGACCCAGATTTTCTTGTTTGGGGCCAAAGGCAACTGCAGGGTTTAAGAATCTTAAAAATAAATTATAAAGATCCTAATCCTTATAATTGCCATTGGCCCAAGATAACGTAAATTATAAAGACCATAATAGAATTAGAATGAGTTTCTGAGACAAACTCCAAATACCATTTTAGAAGAGAAATTGGACTTTATTGCTATGCGGTAGAAATACTGTCATGAATAAGACTGCTTTAGGTCCTAGCCACTTTGGCTCAGTGCATAGAGCACAGCCTGGGGACTGATGGGTCCCGGGTTCGATTCCGGTCAAGGGCACATGCCTGGTAGTGGGCGTGCAGGAGGAAGCCAATTAATGATACTCTCTCATCATTGATGTTTCTCTCTCCCCCCTCCCTTCCTATTTGAAATCAATAAAAATACATATATTTTTAAAAACTGCTTTAGCTTTCTCTCTTTATCAGCCACAGGGAAAATATAGAAACTTTGTAGCAACATACAAAGGCACAGAAGATAGTATGTAACCTAACATAAATGGTAAAGCTGAGTTACTTGTCTTTGTACATTGCAGTCCAGTGCCTCCATCCCAAGAAATGTCTTACTTGGTTCAGGATACATAGGGCAGGTTAAAGGACTGAACAGAAAAAGAAAAAAAATTAAGGTTAAAAATAAAGACCATAATATGAGGGAGAGGAAAACTAGAAGGGCTATGCTACTGATATAGAAAATGGAGACATTGAAGACATGGAATTCAGTCAAATCAGCCAGGGGGAATTGGAGGCAAGACAAAGGAAGACTCAACACTATATAACATCTTGATAGCTTCACTTTGGATTTCAAAACAAATACTGAGTCAAATTTTTCAATTATTAAAAAAATTCAACAGATTTAAATTGTTTGATAAATATAGTCATGTAATTTAAAGTAACTATAAAAAGTTGCAAACCAATGTCTTTTTTTTTTTACAAGGTTATTTGTATCTAGCAGGCAATAAAGCTAGATACAAATAACCGTGCCTTTAAGCCGCTCACTACTCTTCCTACTCAGAGAACAAAACCAAATTCCTCACACCTGCATTCAAAGCCTTTAGTGAGCTGGGCTGGCCTGGCTCAGAGGTTGAGCATTGACCTATGAACCAGGAGGTCACCATTGGATTCCTGGTAGGTGCACATGCCGATCAGTGATTCTCTCTCATCATTGATGTTCCTATCTCTCTCTCCCTCTCTGAAATCAATAAAAGTGTGTGTGTGTGTATTTATTTTTTTAAGCCTTTAATGACCTAGCCACAACGGTACCCAAATAACCTTAACTCCCTACTCCCTAAACCGGCTCTTCACTCTCCCAGTGCACAGGCCTCCTGACCAATCTCTCTCTAGGGGTTGGCCATCCCCACCTGCCTACCGGACATGGCAGTCTCCTTCCACCTACAGGCTCTGGCTGGCCAGGCCTACACTGGCGAGGTGTCGTCCTGCAGCTCGCCCGTCCTCACTGCGCCTCCGCAGCCCTGCAACCCTCCCTACCTTTCCGGGCCTCCCGGACGCGGATCCTCCGATTTGCCCGGGCCCCTTCCCTCCCCACGCGGGGCCTTCTCCCTGTTCCAGGACGTTCTCCCGGGGGCTCGCTCCTGCCTGCCTCCACTCAGGCACAAGCTCTGCGCTCGGCCTCCATGAGGACTTTCCCACCTGGGGCGAAACCGGACCTGGACGTTCAGCACCCCCTCCCCACCCCCCAACTCTCTCGGGTGCTCCCCGCAGCCACCCCTCTGGAACTCCGGTTCCCCAAATCTCCCCGCGGCCGCAGCCAATCCCTCCTATCCGGCCAAGGCGGTGGGGGTCAGCGGTGACTCACCGGAGGGCTGGCCGGCGGCTGGGGGCCGGAATGCGCTCACTTCCTCACCGCGCGCACCTGCCCGGTGCTGCTGGAGCGCCGCCCGGCCGGGCCTCCGGCGGATGTTTTCTGTCCCCGCGCAGGCGGCGCGCGCCAAACGCCCTCGCGCCAACCGAGGCGCCCCCTCAACTGGCATCTCCGAGGCCGCAGGAATCGCGGGGTTGAGCCCTAATTACTAACACTCCTACACACACACACACACACACACCCTCAGAAGCTGGGCCTCCAGCCCCAAGAACCTACACAGATGCGCACGCACACACACCCCAATAGACATGCAAATGGATTCAACCAACACCTCCCCCGCCGCTCCTCAACTCTAGGAGAGGGATCTTGGCTCCGCCCCAGCCTTTCTTCCCAGAAGCCCCCTACTCCTACCTCATCTTCATTACACAGTTCTCACTTCTGTCCGCATGACACCCCATCAATGCCAATCCCCACGGGCCCCCTTCGCCTTCCAGCATCACCGCCACCACCTGCATGCTCTCTAGCTCTCCACTAGTGCGGCCCCTATTAGGCTGGCTGCAGGCTGCAGGAGCGGAAGGTGGTCTATGGCCCAGACTTCAGGTGTCAGCTAGTGTCCCTCCCGCAGAAAGGCAGCAGCAGAGCTCTTGACCACTGACCAGGCTGCTGGGCCCTGTGGTAGACAGGCCTTCTAAGGCACCTGCTCCAGCCAAGGGAGCAGTCCAAGGCCATGCCTCCCACCCGTCAGCCTACATCAGGGCACCCTGCTTCAACCATGAGGCTCCTCCTGTCTCTTGGCACTCCTCTAAAGTGGAAAGGCTATCAGCCCTGACGAGGGTGGATGTGTGTACAGTCTGTATCTCCTTCCACTTAAGCTGTCTCCTTGGAAGAGGACAGAGAGGGAGTTTGAGGTGGACTGATGAGTTGCTTCTGAATAGTGAAGAGGTGAGAGGCAGGGTAACCTTCTACAAACGTCAGCCAGAGTAGTTGTATCTGACCCACTGGGTGACGGGGAGTCTTGGGAGTAAATGGGACTGGAGACTTGGATGGAAAAATAAAATACATGCCAAAGTGATTGGCCCTGTAGGTAGGAGCGGAATACCTGGAATAGGAGCCTGTGGCGTGTAGAAAAATGAAAGAAATCTAGTTTAGCCAGAGGACATTAGTACCAAAGAGATAGCCAGCATTAGAGTGATCAGAAAGGAGAACGTGAGAGTTTGCATGAGTGAGGATGCGAAGAAATGGATCAAAATCCATAAGAGAAAGCAGGAGTACTAAGTAAGCTGGTAGGATAAGAAAAGATCTCTTCCCAGGGTACAAGTGAGGGTACTGAACCAGGGAAAAGAGTTTTATCAGCAACACTGTTGCTCAAACCAAACACTTAGAATTTCAAAGATACAAAGACAAAAACCAAAAACCAAAATGCTCCTGGAGGTAGTTTTTGAAGGAGGTGGTAGGGATGACATGGAGCATGAGTGTGAAAGGGACACAAGTCTATGCCTGCTGATAGCAGAAGCTCAATGTCATTTAGAGGAATATCTACCCATTTTGTCTCTGAGCTCGAGCACCAACCTCAGTAGCTAATATTTTCTGAGAGCTATGTGCTGGGGACAGATAATATGCATTATCTCATTTAATATTCTTAGCCACCCTATGAGTAGTACTATCCCAATTTATAGATAAGGAAACAGGTTTAGAGAGGTGAAGTAACTTGCCCAAAGTCACATAGTTCTTAAGTGGAGTCAGGATCTGAATCCAAGTAGTCTGACTCTGCAACCTTTGCTCTTAATCACCCATCTTGGGTTCTCCACAACCTGCAGGAAACCCAAAAGAGGATGTCAAGGGATGAATCCCCAAGTCCTCACTCCATAACATACAGGAGACTGGGGTGGCTCATACGTTAGAGCACTTGGAGGAAATGTTCCTCTGAAAGAACCATCCCAGTCGGGGAGATCGCGTATCTGCTGTATGTTTGGGTGATGAACAATGGAGAACCCATCTCCGGATGCCTGTGGAAAAGAGACAACCTACCCCCTGACCCCCATCTCTGAGGGGCAGCCATGTCTCTAGGATACTTCAGGGGGACCCTGCCCTAGGGTCTGAGAGAAACATTCTCCACTCCAGGTGCCTGTTTGCTCTCCTGGAGCCTCTGGCCGTCGCACCCTACAGCAGCTCCTCGGTTTGGCTGGGGCACAGGATTAGCCATCCCCAGGAAATGCCTCCCTCCGGTCCAGGCAGGGATCCCAGCATATCCACCCCTGGAGAGAGTGTGTGTGGTATTGTGGGGTGGGGTGGGAGATGGTGGAATGCTTCCTTCTCTCCAGGTCAGAGAAGAGATCTGGGGACCACCTGGGGGCCCTCACCCCTCCCACCTCCTTGTTGGGGGAGTGCCCAGTCCAGTGCCCCTTCCATGGCCACCTCCCTCCCCCTAGCTGTGCAGGGGCATGAATCAGCTCTCACAGCTTGTTAAAGCTGGACCTCTTGTTTTCATGCCCTCACCCCAGGAAACAGAGTTACAGCTTTTCCAGCTCTCCTCAGCAGGGGGCCAGGGTCCTCACTTTATAAACATCTCCAAGCCTGTGAGAGCAGAGGGCACGGAGATGGTGTGAGGCAGGAGCCCAGGGGAAAGACAGACACTAAGACTCAAGGAGAGAAACAAAGAAAAGCCAAGGAGACAAGACCGGAGTAGCCTGACCAGAAGCCAAGAGGGTCCAAAAGGGCTGTGCTCCAGGAATGGCCCTAAGGATGCTCTGGGATGGGCAGGCTAAGGGGGTCCTGCGAGGCTGGGGGATCATCTGCTTGGTGATATCTCTGCTCCTTCAGCACCCAGGAGTCCACAGCAAATGCTACTTCCAAGCTCAAGGTAACGCTGGGTGAGGCATGAGGAAAGGAAAAGGAGCAGAGGGCATTCCCTGGCTGGAGGGGGGCTTAGAGATGATCCGGGGTCACTCAGAAACAGGAGAGACTAAATATGGGGAGGGTGTGCCCTTAGCTCTCTCCTACTCCAGGATGATTCTATCTGCCGCCACCGCTCCCCTGTACGCTGACGTTTCCTGTTCTTCCCTAGCCCCCTGCCACTATGAAGGGAAATATTTCACCCTGGGCGAGTCTTGGCTCCGCAAGGACTGTTTCCACTGCACCTGCCTGCATCCTGTCGGTGTGGGCTGCTGTGACACGTGAGTGACCACACATGGCCAGAGAGAATGGCTCTGATGTGAGAGATGGCCAGGGCGCGGCTAGAGTCTGTCATGTTAGAATGAACAGAACAGCAGTCTGAGGCTGGCTGAACCTGAAGGGAACAACAAGCGTGTGGGAGAGAAAGCTTCAGGCTACAAAGTGAGGGAGGGAGGGGTGGATCTAGAAGGAAAATATTGCTGCTATGAAATGGAAAAAATCCAACTATGGTAGGTGAGAATTTAGTTAGGGGGACCAGAGGGGCCCTAAGGGAGGATGTGGGAGGACTGCTGGGAGAAAGGGAATGTGGGGAGGGAAAGGTGGCCCTTCACGTGCTCACTCCTTCCCCATCCTTTGGGTCCCCAGGTCCCAGCATCCCATCGACTTCCCTGCTGAGTGTGAGGTACGACAGGAGGCAGGAACCTGCCAATTCTCCCTGGTACAAAAATCTGACCCTCGGCTGCCCTGCAAAGGGGGAGGGCCTGACCCAGAGTGGGGCTCGGCTAATACCCCTGTTGCTGGGGCTCCTGCTCCCCACTCCGGCTAAACTCAACTGATCACCCTTCTGCTGACTGCCCACTGCTGCTGCCACTTCCAGGGAAACCACTAGCAGCTGCCAATTTATTCTGAATAAATAAATTAATGCTACAGCTGGAAGCCTGCTTCTCATTGTCCGTGCCATTGGGCCCCAGGTGGGAAAAATGGGCCCTACTAGAGTCCAGGTGCCGAGTTCTCAGGATCCTGAAGAAAGGAGTGCTGCGGTGGGCCGGTCTCAGATGGTTATGGTGCTGGTACTGGGGCCTGGGGCTGCATATGAGGCCAAGGTCGGGCTTGTGGGCAGCACCTTGATGGGGAGGTCCCAGCTGAAGGTGTCCACAGGCACTTGTTCGGGCCCTGTCCAGGTGACAGGCTCGGGCTGTCCCACAGGAGGCAGGAGCGCCAAACCTGGTTCTCGGGATGTTACAAATTCAAAATGCAATCGCCACTTCAGGGACACTGGAATAAAGACATAGACAGAGGCATTAGAAGCTAGAATTAAAAGCCAATGACAGGGTATGGCTAGCAAATTAGCAAAAACCTGTATTTGGGAGGAGGGGGAGAAATCACAGGACAGGGAGCTAGGATGGAGGGGGTTTTTTTTGAAGTAAGCTAGTGTGTTAACCAGAGCATGACAATAAGGACAGCAATGTCAAGAATCTAATAGTCCAAATGTGAGACAGTCAAGATTTGATAGCCTTAAGTAAAGGGACTAGGGAATCAGCGATCAGTGAATCACAGGTCCCGTGAGAATGGGTAGGGAAGGAGAGCTCCAAAGCTGTTAAGCGTTTAGGAGTCAGTGCATCCAGGAAACAGGCTGAAGAGCTAATAGAGCGTTAAGGGTCAGAAATTGGATGCAGGGCATGTCTGAGTGTTAGGAATCAGGATCCATTACATTGTACCTAAGAACAGTATTTTGCTCCCTCTCCCCACCTCCGATAATGGTCAGGGTCTCACCAATGGCAGTGCAGAAGCCTGGGGTGGAGCTGAGAGGGATGGGGAGGGAGAAGCTGGTTCTGGTTGTATGTAGGCAGGACTCCTGGTGCCGGGCATGAGTCACATGGGACACAGAGGGGGCACCCCCTGCCCCGCGGCGCCGCTGGTACTCGGGCTGTACACGCTCCTCGGTCTGCAAACTTACTGAAAACTGGGAGCAAGAAAAGTGTGTGCTAGCAGGCATTGGGAACTGATGACTCCAGGTGAGAGGGCAGCCCAACCTCAACCTGCTTTACCAGAGACCCCACTATCCACTTACACATACCACCCCTCTTTATGCAGGCCCTTCTGCTACCCTAGCCCTTCAGGCCCAGCGTCCCATAAGCCCCTCTCCCTTCTCACCTGCAAACAAGCTACAGTTCCTTCCCCTAAGTTTAAGGTTCCCACCACGTCCTCGCCAAGTCTGTATACAGATTTGAAGATGCCAAATGTCCCGACTTTTCCTCGGCCATCACTGATATTGTATAGATCTGGGGAAACAGGACACTGTAAGCCTGGAGTCCACACTGGAGAATGTCTAGAACTTGGAGCCAGAAGCCAAAAGGTGGGGCTCTTCTTTATAATCTGGGTGAGATATCAGTGGATCCTAGAAGCATGTGGCAGTTAGGAGGACTCGCCCCTGAGACAGGAATACTATGAGGGGAGGAGGGGGTGGGACAATTTTGAAAGGACTCTCACGGAGGCTGCGGCAGGATGTGGCAGCCATGAGGCGCTCCCCAGCCAGCTCAGCGAGCCATGTATCCTTCTTCCCACCTTCATCCTCCTCCAAGAATGGACTGGATGGGGCTACAGCCTCATCCTGGGGAAACCGGACATCCTGAAGGCCTAGAAAGAAAATGAGCAGAGAAGTAGTGCTGGGAGGGAACAGAGGTAAGAGCAGACGTTGGGTTTTGGACTCCAACCTGAGAGGGCTGAAGGTAAGGGGAGACATGGCTGGGGTACACATCTAAACCTCTTCTCCAGAGCCCTCCCGCTACAACCCCCTCGCACCTCCCCTGAGACCAGGAAGCTTCCCTCCAGCCCCTCTCACAAGCTCTCCGAACCCCATTTCTGCTTTGGGGAGGCTCTTCCCTAGCCCTTCCCCCCAGGAACCCTTACTTACCGGTCAGCACAAGAACCCTCAGAGGGACCCTGAGTAAAGTGATGGGTGAGTTGACACGCTGGCAGCCAATGGTCAATTTGTAGACATACTTAACTGACTGACCTCGGAAGGAGGGCGGTCCCTCTATGGGCAGCACCTCGCTGTAGGAGTCTGGTTGGGAAGGAGTAGTCAGGGCAGCCAGAGGCAGCCAGGGAAGTCCTCCCTCCGGGAACCTCAAAACGATGGGAGACAGTCACTTACATGATTTGGACTCGCCAGGGTCTAGCCTCAGGTCACAGAAGAGGATTTTTGGTGGAGTGGAAAGGATACACTGACCCCTCTCACCTAAAAAAGATCAAGACTGCCGTTGAATGACCCCATTGTCCAGTACTGGACGAGGCTAGCACATCAGGTGGGGGCAGTAAGCACTGCCAATAAATGATAGCTCACAGTAAGCTACCCTCTTTTCTTGTTGGGAGATAGCAACAGTCTAACATCCCCAAAGCAACAACTGCATCCCTCCATTCCCCCAAGGCACGGAGACTATAATGACCCACCGGAACAAGTTAAAAGTCACCCTTCGGAGACAATCACCCCATTCCCTCCAAATGCCCCACCTCTAACCTCGGTGTGGTAGAAAGACAGTCTGGCTCTCAGGCTGAACATCTGGCTGACTGGAGTCTGGGGGAGGCAGAGCTACGCGACTCTCGCTGGCATGGAACTGGCAGTGGATTTGTGCACTGGCCCAGGCCAGAGCCTCACTATGGGAGGAAGGAAGGGAGGCATCAGCGGGGAGTTCCTGACCTCACCAAAGCTCTCCCAAAGCCCTACCACACTGTCTAGAGACCAACATGGTTAGGTGCTGTCTTAGGGCCAGGAAATCCAGGACCCCCAAAAGAAACCATTATTACCAGAAGGAAGAGGGGTGGGGAAGGCAGAAGAGGGCAAAGAGCGGATAAATGGTGGCAGAAGGAGACTTGACGTTGGGCAGTGAGCACACTGTACAATATACAGATGATATTGTAGAACTGCATACTTGAAACCTATATAATTTTATTAACCAATATATTCAATAAAAAGAAAAAGAGACCACTAAATAGAGAAGTGCACTGTGGGTAAAAGGGAACGGGGGAGGAGGGAGAACAGGAGAGTGGAGGGCTATGTCAACCCCAGGGGTTAAACAGCCCCTGCTGCAATGACAGCACAATGAGCAGGAAGGTGTGGTGCAGCTACAGGACACCCTGAGCTCTGGCTTCCTCCCAGAGGACCACTTCTTCAGAACCAGCACTCCCACCTGGAGGCTGAGGTGGCGGTGGGGGGCAGGGGGTTGGTGACAGTCACCACGCACTCCAGCGCCTCCCCCGCCAGAAACACAGGACCTCGGCTCAGCTCCGCCACTACTTCGATCATGTCAGCTCCTGAGTCGGACCTAGGAGGAAACAAAGCGGGTCAGAAGTCAGCCCCACGGCAGGGAGGGGTGCCTGCGTGGAGCCCGGGGGTGAGGACGGAAAAGACCGGCGGCCAGCACCACGGGGTCGGGGGGCAGCGCCTGCCTTTGGGTGCGGGAGGCGGATGGGAGGCAGGGGCCAGCTGGCTCAGGCTGCCCAGGCGGAGGGCGTCGCTCCGGGTCCCAGCTGCCCTCCCTTCTCTCAGTACCTGGCTAGTCCCCCGCCTCCCTGAACCCCCAGCCCGGCCTCTGCCCCCCTTCCCTCAAGGCTCCGCGTCCCGGCCCCAGACCACGGACACCCGTCACCTGGCGCCCGCAGCCCCGGCACCTCGCCAGGTGGAAACCGGGGGTCTCGGCGCACGGAGGCCCTCACCTGTCCGCCCCTCCCGGCCCGGCCCGGCCCCGTGAGTGACGGCGTCCGCGGTAGAGGCGGGACTTCCCTTCGGCCCCCTCCCGGGACCGAGCCCCTTCCTGCCGGAAGCACCCGGCGGGCCGGACCGGAAGGGGTTCGTGCCCTGCCGCCGTGGGTCACCTTCCCACGGCCTGGCACCTGGGCGCGGGCGCGGTCCAGTCCCCGGCCGGCGGGACCCGGCGCCCAACCGGGGGGACCTGGGGCCGCGGCCCGGGGACGAGGCGGAGGCGGCCGCGCGCGCCCAGGCCTCCCGGGGGCGGTGCCTCGCGGGCCGGCCCCTCCCCTTCCCGCTGGCCCAGTAGTCGCCCTTTGGCCGGGCTAGCTCATCATCGCGGCCCAATGACGACGAGGCCCGACCCTTCCCGCCCAGGCCCCGGAGAGACGACGACGGGGAGCTCGAGGTGGCTTCACTGCTGTCGCCGCCGCCGCAGCTGCCGCCGCCGCTCCCGGGTTACACGGAGACACCTGCTCACCGCAGCTTCCCCCAGCGGCCCACCCTCCAGGACGGCACCTAACCACAATCGGCACCCGCTTCTGCACTTGTTTGGCGAGATACTTTGTATCCGAAGGCGCGGGACCTGGGGCCACCGAGGTCGTGGGGACCCAGGATCCAGGGAGCATGGGAACCGGAGTCCCCGCCTCGGAGCAGACCAGCTGTGCCAAAGGGGATCCACGGGTTTACTGCCCTAAAGATACCCGAGACGCTGAGGCTGTGCAGGTTACTGACTGCGAGAGCCCCGAGGACAGTCCATCCCAAAATGAGTTGGGCTCCAGCAACCCGGAGGACCCTGGGCAGCTGATGGCTTCCTACGAGGGGAAAGCTAAGGGCTACCAGGTGCCTTCCTTTGGCTGGCGCATCTGCTTGGCTCACGAGTTTGCTGAGAAGAGGAAACCCTTTAATGCCAATGACATCTCCCTAAGCAACCTGATAAAGCATCTGGGCATGGGCTTGAGGTGAGTAGATCTCACTGCCTGGAGCACCGCAGGCTTCACTTTGTTCCAGCACAAGACTTCCAGCAGAAGGGGGAAGGGGTGAGAAAGCAGGTATGTGCCTTGTCCCAGTCAAGTGGCCTTTATCCCCAACATATTCTAAGCCTTGATTTTGAAGAGTAAGACCAGGTCACATCTTGTTGCAACCCTTTACTCCCAGTAACCCGCCTTTTAGTAGGAACGAGCAGAAACATCTAGGCCTGCAGCCAGCCTTTCCCGTTCAGCTCCCTCTCACATACTCCCTCCTTTCCAATGATTGGTCTTTGGAGTTAGCTCTCTGTTGTGGTAGGATAGGAAAGGATAGTGTGGCTGCTGAGGTGCTGACACAATGTTGTTTTATTTGGCAGGGGGTGGGTCTCAGAAGCCCCTGAGCAGCTGAGTATTCTCAGTACCTCACTTAGGCACACCACATTACAGTCCAGCACCCAGCACGCTTTAGTTCCAAAGCTGCCTGCTCTCTCAGTCCTGAGAGGGTGATGAGGGGTGCTGTTCACTCCACTCTGAGGTAGGCTGGCCCTGTGATCAGAGAGGCACTGCCATAGGTGTCCCCAGAGCTCTTAGGAATAGCCCTCCAGAGCCTGCCCTGGTGTCTCTCTCGCCCCCGCACTCCCTACCCACGGATTGCAGACATCCGAAGAGCTTACTCTGGCTGTAGAACTCCTCTAGATCCCTCCATATACCCACCGAATTAAAAAACTAGAGATGAGAGACCAAGACCTATTAACAGGAACAGGTGGATGTGAGGGCAAAAAGCAGGTCATCCTGAGTCATTCTACAGTAAACACAGAGCCATGGAGGGAGGCTTGAAGGCTGTGAAACCCAGCCCTGACATGCTTCCCTACCCTGGCTGGTTTGCTCAATGGTTAGAGTGACGACCCGTTCACCGAAAGGTCGAGGGTTGAATTCCCAGTCAGGGCCCGTGCATGAGGCAACTGATGGATGTTTCTCTCACATCGATGTGTTGTTTTTTCTCTCCCCCTCTCTCCCTCCCTTCCTCCATCCCCCATCCTTTCCTCTTTCTCTAGAATCAATGAAAAAATATATCCTCAGGTGAGGATTTTAATAAATAAATAAATAAATAAATGGATCCTTTCCTTTCCCATTCAGTGCTTTGGGGTTGGGGTGGGGAGTCCATTTACCTAACCCCAGCCCTGGGTAGTGGGAAGGGTCTGCCGTCTAGGTATGCCTCTCCTTTGCTAGTAACTGTGGGTGGTAAGCACCAGAGAACAATCATCCCTAGCTCAACCTTTGTGTCAAAATAGAATGTAGACACAATGTTGTTTTATTTGGGAGGGGGTGGGTCTCCGAGCTAAGGTGCTAAGAGAAGCACTTTGGGGTGCATGTGGTGGGGACATTGAGGTCAAGAACAGATGGTGGCTCAGTGGTTGGAGTATTTATCCTATACACCAAAAGGGTGCAGGTTCAATTCCCAGTCAGGGTACATACTTAGTCGGGACACATATAGCATTGATGTTTCTCCCACTCTCTCTTTCTCTTCCTCTCTCTTTAAAGATGTTTCTCATCGATGTTTCTATCTCTTTATCTCTCCTTTCCCCTTTAAAATCAATAAAAACATATCCTCAGGTGAGGATTTAAAAAAAGAGCAGGTGGGTATCCTACCCCTCTGTCCCTATGTATGAGCTGAATCAGAGGCCTGACGCTATGCTCAGGCCCCTGGACCTTGGCTTCCCATGTCAGGATAGGGTGCAGGCCATTGACACAGGCTTTTGGAATGGGATGAGGTCTTGCACTGGGGAGAATGCAGGGGTGAGACAAGGAAGAATTCTGAGTGATAATTCTTAAGTTGGGGCTGAAATTATGGAAAAGGCCAAATAGGTCAAGAATGGTCGGCTGCTAAATTCAGGGAATGGGAGAAACCTAGGAGATAAATATTTGAGTGCCAGTCCTATACTAGATACTCCTTTGTGCTGCCTATCCTCACATCTTGCATTTCTTCCTCATTGCCCTAATGCCCACTGCACTCTCTTTCCCTTCACCAATCCTTTCTGGCCTCTAGTTTCAGAGTCCAGTTTCCTCTAAGTTTTCAGGAAGGATCATCTGCCTTCCCATCATCTCATCCTTTGTCTTCCCTCCCTTTCCTCCTACCCCCCGGAATGTAGCTTCCCTATTCTTTATGCACATTTCTCCTCCCCTTGCTCCTGTCTGTGTTCATCTCTCTTATGCCTCACTGTTTGTACAATCATATGTAAATTCAGCAAATATTCATTGACTGCAGACCATGTGCCCTGCCCTGTGCTTGAAGCAATGAATAATAATCAACTAGTCTTTGTCACTGTCCCTTTCCCCAAGGAACTTAGAAGTATGTGAGACTCACGTGAGGAACACTGAAATAACAAGACAGCATCTGATTGGGAATTGAGATAGTGTATGTACAAGTAATGATCATACCTGACACAGGTATTCCACTTTATGGCTTTCCTACCTAGTATGTCATTTGCTCATTCCATGAGGTGGGTAGTTTGGTAGGGCAGGCAGATGAGGCAACTGAGGCTCAGAAGGGTTACTTACACAAGTGCATGGTTGTAAGTGTTGCGCTTGAATAGTGAATATAAAATGGCTGGGTAGGGAGTAGAATTGGGAGAGAGACTTGCAGGGCAGGGGTTGCAAGAAAGTAAGATTAGAAGATGGTCTAGGACAGATGTCATTGAATCTCAAACAGAATCATTTGCCTATGGGACACAGAGCTGTGACAAGCCCAGGGAAATGTGGAGGTTTTTTTAAGACTTTACTGGGATATTACAAGAGAGCAAAACCACAAAGCTTACAGCTTAGAAATCATAACTGGCCCTTTCAACACCTCGGACAAAAGCTGCCGGGGTAAGTAAAGCAGTGGCAGTGGAGTTAGAGGTGAGGAAAGATCAGAAAGCTCCTGAGGAGAAGAGAGAAAAGAAACAAAGACAGTCCCACACTGTAAGCTGGGGACTGGGAAGATGAGGGGACCTTGTTCTGTAGAGTTGAAAGGAGGAGGTTTGGGAGCAAAGGTGTTGGATCCCTAGAACATGTGATGGGAAATCACAGCTGGGTGTCCAGAAAGAGGTAGGTGACTGCAGCCAGGAAGGCACTGCCCACAACCCTTCCATTCACACTGCCTCTTGCTCCTCAGGTACTTGCAGTGGTGGTACCGGAAGACTCAGGTGGAGAAGAAGAAACCTTTCATCGACCTCATCAACTGTGTACCCCTGAGACAGATCTATGGTGAGCCCCACCCCAGCTCTGCCCTGTTCAGAGCGGGCGCAGCCTCCAGAGAGGGCACAGAGTGAGGCAAAGATGTTTCCACTTAGGCAAGCTTCACTGCCCCATCCCTTAGGGCCCCCCCCCCAGCTTTATTGATATAATTGACATATAACATTGTGTAAGTTAAAGTGTACATGTTGATTTCATATTCCCATGGTTTTTAGAGGAACCCATCTCCATAGTCTAGAAAGTGAGAAATGGGCTTGCTTCCCTCTACCCATTACCCTAGTAATGGTCCTGATTCTCTTTCTAGGTTGTCCCTTGGGTGGCATCGGGGGAGGCACTATAACCCGAGGCTGGAGAGGCCAGTTCTGTCGTTGGCAGCTTAATCCTGGAATGTACCAGCACCGGACAGTCATTGCTGACCAAGTAAGAGCCAGGTGGTGGAGGAGAGGGCCAAGACAGTACCTCCCCACGCCAGGAAGGGCCTCTTGGCCAGTGTAGGATGTGGCAGGCAGATGTGTAAATGGTTCAGTCCAATAAGTCCTTTTAGGATGCTTTCTGTGTGCCCAGCCCTGTGTACTATAGGAATGAGACACTCACAGAGTACACGTTCCTTGAAAGAGTTGACAGCCCTGGCACCTCTGTGCCCTCCATTTCTCTAATAATGCCTCCTGCCTACGTGCTGCCCAGCTCCACTAGCTGAGCCAGTACTCAGCGACAGAGTGCAGAGAATTCCCAGAGCACTTCACCTGGTTGAAAGAACACATGGTAGGACCAGAAGGGAAAACAAAACCAATGTCTGCAAATGCATGAGGAAAACAGATGCATAGAAAGCACCAGCTGCTCACCCTGATTTGCCAGCCCTCAGCCAGAGGCCAGCTCCTCTGCTGGTGATCACTCTTCTGGTCTCTCTGGCTGAGGGCCTGGGAAGCCCCTCATCTCCCAACGCAGATTTCTAGCCTTCTTCCCTTTTCTGAAGCTTTGCTTCTTTTCCCTCTGTTCCTTCCTGGGCTGAGATTGCCAGAGGCATGTGATCTACTTTTCATCATCTCTCTCTAGTGACCTCTCATGTTGAGTTGTCCACCAAGTTCCTATTTCCTGTCTAAGGGATGCCTTCAGCTTCAGCTCATCTTCAAAGGAGAAATGACTAGCAGACGTTGAGTCCAATTAATGACAGTGCCCTTCCTAGTTAGTTTTACCAACCCTGCCCAATGGTCCCAAGCTTCCTTTCTGGCTCATCACTCAGGTATCCCAAGGGGAATGCCTTCCAGAATCATGACTCTACAGTTAAAGTAATTATTGCATGCTTAACATGTGTTAGAATTTTTGTGTAATATTTAATACTTAAAGACAATCCTATAAGGTCAGTGTATTATTATACCCGTTTACAAAAGAGGAAACTAAGATCTAAAGAAGTTTAGTAACGTGCCCAAGATCATATGGGCTGGTAAAGGGAAGCACTGGATTCAGTTCCCTCTGTGGTTAAGAGCCCGTGGTCTTGCCCAGCCTTTGTGGTTCAGTGTTTGAGTGCCGAACCTATGAACCTATGAAACAGGAGGTCATGGTTCGATTCCTGATCAGGGCACATGCCCGGGTTGCAGATTTGATCCCCAGTGTGGGACGTGTAGAAGGCAGCCTATCGATTATTCTCTCTCATCATTGATGCTTCTATCTCTCTCTCTGTCTCCCTCTCCCTTCCTCTCTGACATCAATAAAAATACATATTTTTTAAAAAGAGCCATGGTCTTAACCATTATCTACTATTACAAAAAAACATAAAACTATTTTATATATATGCTTAAAAATATCAGACATACTCTGCACCAAGGGAAGAGCGATCAACCCTTCATAGCCCTAACCTCCAGAAGCTTAAATCTTTTTTTTTTCCAAGTTCTCACCTGAGGGCATATTTTTATTGATTTTTTTAGAGAAAAGGGTACAGGGAGAGAAACATTGATTGGTTGTCTCCTATATGTGCCAACCAGAGATTGAACTGGTGACCTAGGTATGTGCCCTGACTGAATTGAACCTGCAACCTTTTTGGTGTATGGGATGCTACCCCTACTAACTGAACCACCCGGCCAGGCAAAGCTTAAATTTAAAAAATATATATATATATTATTGATTTTATAGAGGAAGGGAGAGGGAGAGAAAGAGATAGAAACATCAATAATGAGAGAGCACTGATCAGCTGCCTCCTGCATACCCCACACTGGGGATCAAGCCCGCAACCCAGGTTTGTGCCCTGACTAGGAATTGAACCATGACCGCCTGGTTCATAGGTTGACACTCAACCACTGAGCCACACCGGCCGGGCAAGCTTAAATTTTTACTAGGGGAATTTTTATTAGGGGCCTTTGAGGAAATAGACACTGGGAGACCACATCAATGCCAAAATGAGAGAGACACTGAGCACAAAGGGACACTGCTGCAGGCTTTGCCCTTCTCTTCCTACTCATGCCACCTCTGCCTGCCTGACTGGGAGTCAGAGCTGGAGAAGGGGACCTCAGGGAACTAGAGGGTCCCTGCCCTCAACCCATGGAGCAGTCAGAGTCAGAATGTCAATGAACACATTGTCACGTCTTAGAGGCATAGGGGGATACACAGAATGACTCAACGATTGAAGAGAAGAGATGGCATTTGGCCTCAGCCTAAAAGGACGGGGGCGTTTCACCAGATTTAGAATGAGCATGGGCAAAGGCATGGAGGAAATGTAGTGTGCTCCAGGCATAGAGTATTTGATATGACCAGAATATAGGCGCTTCAACGGGTAGTGAGTCTAATGAGCAGGGACAGGCCAGATCAAGGTCTTGAAATCCAGGTAGAAGAGTTTAGTCTGAAGGCCATGGGGAGTCACTGGAACATAAACACGGACTAACATATCTTGATTTGTCTATAAGAAAGATCATGATACCCAGATGAGTAGGGATAGAGGGTAAAAGCAGAGATGGTGAGGGCCTGGCTTACGGCAAGAAGACCACAGTGGTGAGAAGGGAGAGGAAGTCTGGGAGATAGGTGGAGAAGGAGGCCAGACTTGGTGGTGACTCACTGAGCTTGGGGGAAAGGCCTGGGGGTGAGTGAGGCTGTGACGCAATGGTAACCATTGCAGGCTCTGGAAACAGAGGAGCTACTTTGAAGAGAGGGAGACTAGTGTGAAGTGCCTGTGGATCACCAGGTTCTAGCCTCTCTTCTTTCTTGGTTTAGTTCACAGTGTGCTTGCGTCGGGAAGGACAGACTGTGTACCAGCAAGTCCTGTCCGTGGAGCGCCCCAGTGTCTTGCGCAGCTGGAACTGGGGCCTGTGTGGGTTCTTCGCATTCTACCATGCCCTCTATCCCCGAGCCTGGACTGTCTATCAGCTTCCTGGCCAGAATGTCACCCTCACCTGCCGCCAGATCACACCCATCTTGCCCCATGACTACCAGGTGAGATTCCCCCTCTGTGTTTCCTCCATTGTCCTCCCTTCCCTGGGATCTGTCTCTGCTGGAAATTCCATGACCTGTGAAAGGGGTTGGAGCATGAACATCATACTGGGTTTCCAGGACCACTGCCCAACTGGTCTTCTGTCTCCTGGTAGATTGCCTGCCTGGGAATATGGGGAGATGTTAGTGGAAATCAAGAATATTTTGGGAGGCCCAGGCGATGTGGCTCAGTAAGTTCAGCATCGCCCATGCAGCAGGAGTCCACTGGTTGGATTCCCAGTCAGGGCACATGCCCAAGTTGCAGGCTTGATCCCTGGTAGGGGGCATGCAGGAGGCAGCTGATTGATGTTTCTCTCTTATCAATGGTTCTATCTCCCTCTCCTCTCCTTTCTTTGAAATCAATTTAAAAAAAAACATTTTAAAAAAAGAATATATTGGGAGTATTTGAGTCAGGTCCTTGGTACGAGGCTTGATCATGGGGAGTGGGCCCAGGAGGAGCCACACTCGGACCATCTGAGTCTGATCTCTTGCTCCCAGGACAGCAGTCTGCCTGTAGGAGTCTTTGTGTGGGATGTGGAAAATGAAGGCGATGAAGCCCTGGATGTGTCCATCATGTTCTCCATGCGGAATGGACTGGGAGGTGGGGACGATGCCTCAGGGGGTTTGTGGAATGAGCCCTTCTGTCTGGAGCGTAATGGGGAGACCATACGGGGGCTGCTGCTGCATCATCCAACCCTTCCAAATCCCTACACGATGGCTGTGGCTGCACGACTCACGGTATGGAGCAGCCTGTCCTGTACTATACCTTAACCCAAACCCCTACTCCCAGCCGGCCCCAGAGCCCACCCCATCCCACCATGGTCTTCATTTCCTAAACTCCTGAGTCCCACTCTCACCACAGCCCATAAGCCTGTGGAACTTGGAGGAGGTGGGAATATGTAACAAGAGCTAGAGCAATTTGGAAGCCAGCATTCTTTAGAGCTTCCCTTCACAGCGTTTGGCCCTTTAACAGGCAGACACGACGGTAACCCACATCACAGCTTTTGACCCTGACGGCACTGGGCAGCAGGTGTGGCAGGATCTACTTCAGGATGGACAGCTGGACTCCCCTGCTGGTAATGGGGGGGTCTAACAGGGAGGTGGTGGGAAAGAGGTTGTCCCTGTCTTGAGAGCAGGGTGGGAGGCCTGGTAATGAATTGGCCTTGCTCCCATCTTTGGGATCCTTGGGGATGAAGGAGGTTTCTGTGCTTCTCTCAGGTCGAAGCACCCTCTCGCAGAAAGGGGTAGGCATCGCTGGGGCTGTGTGTGTTACGAGTAAGCTGCCACCTCGAGGCCGGTGCCGCCTGGAGTTCTCACTGGCCTGGGACATGCCCAGAATCATGTTTGGAGCTCAGGGCCAGGTCTACTACAGGTGAGGGGACAGAGAGAGTATAGGGATCCAAGGTGGTAGGGTCTGACCTGGAGCCCATGTTCTTATCCCTCCCCTTTCTTCTCACCCCAGGCGATACACAAGGTTCTTTGGCTCAGATGGTGATGCAGCACCCGCCCTCAGTCACTATGCACTGTGCCAATACGCAGACTGGGAAGAGAGGATCGCAGCTTGGCAGAGCCCAGTATTGGATGACAGGTGTCAATGGGGCCCATCCCTCCCCTTTCTCCCAGGCACTCACACTCCAATTAGGACTCCTTAATTCACTCTCCACCCACCAAAGGCAGCAGAGTTGAGCTGGGCTTCACTTGGTGCCCCCACTCAACTGAACCCCAGAGTCCTTCCTTTCCTGGGAGGGCCACACTTACTAGACCACTCCCTCCTGACTCCCCAGGTCCTTGCCTGCCTGGTACAAATCTGCACTCTTCAATGAACTATACTTCCTGGCTGATGGAGGCACAGTATGGCTGGAAGTTCCTGAGGACTCCCTACCGGAGGAGCTGGGAGGGAGCATGTGTCAGCTCCGCCCCCTCCTCACGGAGTATGGTCGATTTGGCTACCTTGAAGGTACGGGCTGCTGGTGGCCATAGTATGGCAGGCCGTATCTGTGAGGCCAGTTAGTGCCCTACCACCAGGCAGGACGGTAAGTGTTGCCTGGCCAGGTCATTGGTTGGGATGAGGGGTAACTGGCAGGTATAGAGCGTGACAGTGCCCCACCCCCAACTCCAGAGGACAAGCTAAGTAGGGAGGGGAATACCAAGAGGAATTCTGGCAACAGTGTGTATCCCTCATTCCTCCAGGACAGGAATATCGCATGTACAACACATATGATGTCCACTTCTACGCTTCCTTCGCCCTCATCATGCTATGGCCCAAACTCGAGCTCAGCCTGCAGTATGACATGGGTGAGGGTCTCTTTTGTGCCTCTTCTGCGACCCTTGAACCTTTGTGGTCCCTCACATTGTCTTTTCGCCCCAAAATATACCTATACCCTGTTTACTGGTTTCCTTCTGGGGTCACACCCACAGCTCTACACCACCCCACGACTGCCCATTCTCTCCCCCGCACAACTTGTATGTTTGCTCCCCCAGCTCTGGCCACACTTGGGGAAGACCTGACATGTCGACAGTACCTGATGAGTGGGGTAATGGCACCTGTGAAAAGGAGGAACGTCATCCCCCATGATATTGGGGACCCAGGTAAAAGTCCTTCCCCCTCAAGGTCTGCTTCCCTCAACTTTTGCACCCTCTACCCTACCACCAACGCAGATAAGCCAGGTTCCCTTCCCTCCTGCAGATGACGAGCCATGGCTCCGGGTCAATGCGTATGTGATCCATGACACTGCTGACTGGAAGGACCTGAATTTGAAGTTTGTGCTGCAGGTTTATCGGGACTATTACCTGACGGGGGACCAGGGCTTCCTGAGGGACATGTGGCCTGTGTGTCTGGTAAGGGATACATGTACAGTGGCCAGTCCAGGAGCATGACTGGTTGGGGACAGATAGCTGGCTGCTGTCTTTCCTTAGGCTCTAGGTCTTCCCTATCTTGGTCCCTCTCTAGGCCGTGATGGAGTCTGAAATGAAGTTTGACAAGGACCAAGATGGACTCATTGAAAATGGAGGCTATGCAGACCAGACCTATGATGCTTGGGTCACCACAGGCCCCAGGTTGGGGGACAGGGATTTACAGGGGGCCTGAGATGGCAACTAAGCACTAAGGGATTGTGGGTCCAAGGAAGGGTGACTCGTTGCCTGTTATATAGCATGGGAATGGCTGGAGCTGCCAGTGTGACCCCTGAACCCATTTTCCTGATCAGTGCTTATTGTGGAGGACTGTGGCTGGCAGCTGTGGCTGTGATGGTCCAGATGGCTTCTCTGTGTGGGACAAAGGACATTCAAGATAAGTTTTCTTCCATCCTTAGCCGGGGCCAGCAAGCCTATGAGAGACTGCTATGGAATGGTGAGTTGGGGTATTCCTAAGGAGTCTTAAGGCAGCTATGGGAACACAAAGAGACTTACTTTTGCCCTTCCTCCACTCCAGGCCGCTATTACAATTATGATTGCAGCTCTCAGCCTCAATCCTGTAGCATCATGTCTGACCAGTGTGCTGGCCAGTGGTTCCTGAGGGCTAGTGGCCTAGGAGAAGGAGAAACTGAGGTGAGAGAGACTAGGAAGAGGAACCAGGTGGGTTTTTCTTGGAAGAAGCAAGTTTAAGAGACCGTGTTTCTGCCTTTGCCCCTCTAGGTATTTCCTACCCAACACGTGGTTCGTGCTCTCCAAACTATCTTTGAATTCAATGTCCAGGCCTTTGCAGGAGGGACCATGGGGGCTGTGAATGGGATGCAGCCCCAGGGTGTCCCTGATAGATCCAGTGTCCAGTCTGATGAAGTCTGGGTGGGCGTGGTCTATGGGCTGGCAGCCACCATGATCCAGGAGGTAATGCACTGTCTTCCCCATCTCTCCACCATCTGTCTCATGGCCCTGCACTTCCTTAGCCCTCAGTTATTTGTACTGCCTAACCCATGCCATCTATTCACCTAGAAAGCCTCCATCTTTTCCCTGGCATGCATTCCATCTCTTGCCTTCAGTCACCTGCCTGTGGGTTAAATTTATCTCCCCCATTAGCTGGGAACTGCCTGAGGGCAGAGACCCCATTGCCTCCATCTGTCCAGTTAAAGAGACCATGCAGGGGGTGCCAACTAATGTGACTGCCATCTCTCCCTACAGGGCCTGACTTGGGAGGGCTTCCAGACAGCTGAAGGCTGCTACCGTACTGTGTGGGAGCGCCTGGGCCTGGGCTTCCAGACACCTGAGGCATACTGCCAAAAGCGAGTGTTCCGCTCTCTGGCCTACATGCGGCCACTGAGCATCTGGGCCATGCAGCTGGCCCTGCAGCAGCAACATAAAAAGGCCTCCAGACCAATAGCTGAACAGGGCACAGGACTAAGCACGGGGTCTAAACTCGGACCAAAGGAAGTCATGGCAAACCCAAGTCCAGAGTGAGCCCCCTGAACTATGGGAGGAAGGCGCTAACATAAATCCCACCTGGCATTTGCTCTTCCCTATCACCCAGTCTTCTGCAACCCTGAGCCACTAGGACAATCATGCCCCCTCTCCCTTCTCCCCACCCAACCACACCAGGAAAGGAGTTGAAGGTAACCCAAGCATCAGAATCACTTATTTATTTCCTCATCCCGTCCCCTCACTGCATGAAATGTTCAAGGTCAGTTGATTCCCCCAGGTCCATTCATGGGGGTGATAGACATACATGGGTACAAATAAAGGACCCAGAAAGATGGCAAGTGTGGTGTGTTTGAGCCCTAAGGCATCCTGACAGGGCACAGAAGCTAAAAGTAGCCTTCTCTTATTAATTTTCATCTAGCCTGAGTATCTGCCCTGCAAGATAACAGATACGGGGCTGTGCGCAGGGAGCCATCCCTCTTCTCTTGTGAGATTTGCATGCAGGGGAAGGATGGGACCCAGGCAGGCGAACTTTGAAAAGGGATCGGGGAGTGGCAATTTCAGAGGAGGCTCTGTGCCAGGAGCCTGAGGCATGTGGGAGGGCAGGCAGCAAGAGTTGCCAGGAGCCTGGAGCTCATGGTCTGAGCTATCCTTTGGTACCTCCGACTGCAGGACAGACAGCTCCAGCTGATGAGGGAGGGCACGAAGCTGGCGGGATAATACTGAGAAGAAAAAGACTCTTTAGAAGCAGGCCAGGCTTCTCCCACTAGTTCACCCATAATATTATCCTCAAGCCCCTCACCTCCATGCTCAGCTGGCAGGCTCCCCCTGGTGCCAGAGGAGTACATAGCAGGTGCAAGGGCGAGACAGAAGGAGAACAGTAGGACCTGGAACACAAGAAAAGGAAATGATGAAGAGCTCTGGATTGCACCCATCCCTGCACCTGGAAGAAGGATCTCCTTTCATCACCATCCTTACCAGGACACAGGTGCTGCTGCTGCTGCTGGTTTTGTTAGAGATCTGAATCACCATGGCCTGGAGTCTCCTCAGCTGATCCAGGAGGGACCTAGAAGATGGAACAGTTAGCAGCCCTAGCCTGGCACCTGAGATACAATGAAACCTTTCTGTTAAGGCCACCCCTCCATCTGTGCACTAGATCCTCTAAAAATTTAAATTTAATAACATGTATACCTCCTGAATACATGAGAGCGACTTAAAAACAGTAATTCTCTTTATGTCCTATTTTTGCAAAAGACTTCCTCCTCTCTGTGGACAAAATGACTAAAGTTCCTCATTAAAACAAATAACACACCTCTGCCCTGCCCTGACTTAAACTCCTTAGCAAATAGTCAGTGGTTCTACACTGCCTAATTAGCTACACACATAACACTCACCAGGCAGTCTAGATTCTCTACGTTCTGGCCCAACTCACCTATGTTAGGGTTCCAGCCAAACTGAACTATGCTGTGTTCTCTCCCTAAAATGCTCCTCCCCATTTATACCCCCAACCCCAACTCCCAGAATCTTATCTATTATTAAATGTCATCTGCCCATGAGGTTTTTCTTACTCTCTTTTTAAAAAATATATTCTTACTGATTTCAGAGAGGGAGAGAGAAACATCCATGATGAGAGAGAATCACTGATTGGCTGCCTCCTGTATGCCCCACCCTGGGGATCAAACCCACAACCTGGGAATGTGCCCTGAACAGGTATCAAACTGTGACCTGGTTCATTGGTCGACACTCAACCACTGAACCACTCCAGCCGGGCTCTCTTGTCTTTCTTGATACTTATCCTTTGTTATGTGTGAATTTATTCCCCATTACTGTGAACTTCTTAGAATCAGAAACCAAATAAGGGCAAAGAATCAGACCTTGCATGTGGGAGCTGGCCGGTTGGAAATCAAGTGTGGAGCAGGAAAAATGTGAGACGGCAGGAAAAGGGGGTGATGTTATAGAGAGGTGCTTACAGATTCTGTTCCTCCAGGATCTGTACTTTGTTCTGTAGCTCCAGATTCTGGGCTGTGTATTTCAAGACCCTGAGGGAAGAACAGGGATGTGGGGATATGGCCTGTATCCTCTCTTCAAAAGACCTCCCACTTTCAACTACTTGTTCCCCCAACCCCAGAGTCCCTCTCCCGTTATACCTGCTCTCTAAACCCCCCACATACACCTTCTTCTTCCTGCGGCTCTCCTGAGCAGACTTTTTATTTCGAATCTTCCTCCGCACTCGTTTCAGAACTTGTTCCTCCATCTGAGATAATACAAGGAAAGGGGGTCTCAGATCAAAGAGTTGGAAGGTAACCGAGTTCAATCATCTTCCCAATGCAGGAATCCCTTCTACAGCTTCCCTTACCAATAGGCACTTCAGTTCTGGCTGAATGCCTCCAAGGACCAGCTGTTAACACCCTCACAAGCCAGACCATTTTTAACAATTTTATTAATTAAACATCTCCCTTATCCTGAGCCAACACCTGCCTTCCATCCATTGCACTTACCTAATACCTAGTCTCTGGGGCCATACAGAACAAATTACATGGGCCTTAGCTATTTTGAGGCACTCAATATTTCCTCAGTTAATCTGGGCAAGAATTTAACTCATTTATCTCAGAATAGACCACATCCTTTTAATATCTGGGCTCAAAACTGGACACTAAGAAGTGGTGTGGCCAGTATAATGAAGAACAAGATAGGAACTGCCCTTCTAAAGGCAATACCTCTATGGATATAGCCTCCAAACCCCATTCAACTTCTTAGTAGCCATAATACTACTAATGCACTAACACTTTTGAATTCTCTTTCAAAGAGAACACGGAAATTGGTGTAAGCTCCACAAAACCAGGATCTGCCCCTGCATCTAGCTAGCATATTAACTACATCCCCCAGTTTCCTAATATCAGCAAATTTGCTAAGTTTCTCACTTCAGTCCTTTTTCAAGTTACTGATAAAATTAACAGAACTGGCGAACTTGGGACTCACAACCCCCCTCCAGCCTTTACTGAACCCAATGGAAGTCCTACCTTAGTGAGAGGCAGTGTTTCGGGCAGAGTAAGCCCCTCCTGCTCCAATAGCCTCTTTTCCTCATCTGTCAGTATCAGCCCAACAATCTCCTGGGGTTAGGAAAGGTGGGCAGCAGAGGAGCAAGGGGATGTCAGAGAGGAATGAGGAATCCGGCCCCACCTCTGCAATGTGGGAATAATCCTCCTGTAAATCAAATTCAGTACCTGCTCTGCCGGGTCCTCCACGTGTAGTGGAGTCATCGGGATCCCCTCTTTTCCACAGCTCCCACTAGCTGCAAAGAGGAAAGTGAATAGCCAGGCCCATGAATCCTCTCCTTCCCCCCAAACATTACTCTTTCATGCTCACCTAGATCTATGGAAACATGTTCTTGTGAGAGAGAGTAGGTGTGGTCATGGTGGACAAGACAGGGATTATTAGAGTTGCTGAAAATGTTCAATGCTGTGGGACTCGGCAGGGAGCTCAGGAAATCCTCTACGTCCCAATCGCTCAGTGCCTGCACAGGGTTCAAATGAACAGTCCTTGACCTATCACCACCCACGCCCCATGAACACCCCAACCGGACTCAGAGCCCCCACCCACCTCGGAAAGCGGCAACTCCCAGTCCAGTGGAGCCTCCAAGACCTCATCGGGCGCCGCCCCCAAATCTCCGCTTCCCTCTAGCAGGAAGCCCAGCAGGTCCTGTTCACCCGGGTCCAACGCCAGCTCCATATGGGAAATCTACCGGAAAAAATGGACATAAACACAGGAGTTCACCCCTCCACCGGGCCCCAACCCCGAATCCCATGCACAGTACCCACCGACGGTCGGACGGCCCCACCTATCCGCTACTCCCTCCTCAGCCGGCTTTCCGCCTCCCGGTCTGGATTATCCACAGCTTCCAACACAGCGGAAGTGACGCGCAGAGCCCCGAGGCATTCCGGGACTTGAAGTTCCCGGTAACGCGGAAGTGGGCTCCGTGCGGCGCCACGTCCCGGGAGCTATGCAAATCGAGGGGACGTCCCCGCCGCCTCCTCACACCCCGAGGGCGGGCATTCTGGGCCCCTGGCTCCGCCCTCGCCCCCGGCTAAGGAAACGGAGGATCAGAGACTAAAGGGGAACTCGGGCGCAGTTCGAGCGCTTCCCCCCCGGGTTGCGCCGCACCCTTGCTTCCTGCTGGGAGAGGTGGCCGCTCTTCGGTGGGATCCCGAGCATCGAGAGCTGGAGCCAGAGCAGCTTCCTGCAGCACCCGCAACCATAGAGCGCGGGCCCAGGGCGCCGCCCACGGGTGGGGGACGTTCCGGGGACGGAAGTGGCCTAGAGAGTGCCGAAGGGAGGGCGAGGCCGGATCTCGAGAGTCACCGGGAGATCGAGCCGGCTAGCGGGCCGGCGGGCGGGGCGTAAGCCAGGCAGCGCAGGTACGTCCGACCGGGCCGAGCGGGAGCTCTTGGGTGGGGCCGCGAGGCCAGGCCCGGGAGGCGGGCGGGCGGGGCCCCTGACTCTCCTGCGCCTCCTGTTTCGGGGCTGGGAGAGGTCAGCGTCCAGTCTATTTTGGCTTGGGCTCGGAATTTAAAGGAGACCCTTTTGCGGGAGCCAGGCCCTTCTGGGAGCAATCCTCTGACTCGGATAAGTTTCGGGGAGGATGGCGAGTGGGGTGACAGTGAGGTGCAGGGCGGGGATCGGCTTTGAGGTTTGCTGATAGCGAGTGTGTGGGTAGGAAAGCTTTGGGTGAACCTGGGATTAGGTGGAATTGCGTTTAGGAATCAAGGTTACTTTATAAGTTATAGAGCCCGGGTTAAAAATTTAGAGTTCCTAGTGTGTCAGGTCGGTTGGATGTATGTAAAGTTTGGATTAAGGTCATTATTTTGTTTTCTAGGATGGCCAGCGTAAGTCAGCGTTCAGGGTCAACAACAGGAATTGGCTAGAAATTCAGTTTTTAGGGATTAGAGGACCATTGGCATGGTCAGTTTTAGGACTAAATAGTGGAGGGATGGGTCAGGAAAGGGATGAATGTCAAAGCCGGTTTTGGGAAACAGGAAACAAATGAGGGTCAAGGTTAATGTTAGGAATTAGGGTCAGTTCTAGGGGTTGTGGTTGAGGTCAGGGTAGATGACCTGAGGGAAGTAAAATTTAAGGAATTGACAGTTCCAAATCTGAGCTTTCCCATCATTTCATAGCGCTCTCCCACCATTTGCACTCACTCATTCATCTGCATACTTCTTAGTCATCTGCTGAATACCCGACACCCAGCCCAACAGAACTAGCAAGTAACCCTGGTCCATGCTATGTGCCATCCCCTGATTCTGAGCCTCCTTAATTTCTTGGTCTAGTTGTAGATCCCCTTCCCCCACTCCCCAAACAGAAAAGAGGAAATGAGACCCAAAGAGGAAACTGGGTCTTGCAGATCCCACGCCCAGCCAGGCCACTGACCACACCCCCAAGTCACTCCCAGCATGACCCTGTCACTGACCATAGCACTATCCCTTACTCAGTCTGACCCAGTCCCTGGCTGCATCCCATCCCCCCTCCACAACTCCAGCTTTACTTAGACACTGCCAGTGTCCCTTCACTCTTCCTCCATCCCAGCCTAATTTAGCCACTGACCACAGCCCCATCTCTTCTCAGCCTTCTGTAGCCTGGCCTAGCCTCTGACCTCACTTCATCACTCCCTGATTTAGCCACTGTCCACCAGGGACATAATTATTCTTCCCCTTCTCCCAGCCTGATCCGGTGACTGATTATCCAACTACCCTCTTCCCCAGCCTTCCTCTATACCTTGTCTTCCCCATTTCCAGCCCGATACACTCACTAACCCCATCCCTTCTTTTTTTTTTTTCTTTTTTTAATTTTAAGAGGAGGTATGCACATGCTTTTGATTTTTATTTTAAATTACAGTTGGCATGTATTAATTTCAGGTGTGCAACCGGGTGTTTAGGCATTTATATACCTTGCAAAGTGATCACACCAATAAGTCTAGTACCCATCTGGCACAGTGCACTAACCTTCTGCCCCTACCTAGTACTAACTAACCACATCCCGGTCCCCTTTTCCCCGCAGCCTAACCACATCCCCTAACCACAGCCTCATCTTCACATTCCCAGCTCAGCCTGATCCTTCCTTTCCCCCTTCCCAGTTTCTCACCGAAACTCCAGCTGCCCCAGCTACTGAGTGGCTGGCTTTTAATGACAAGAAGCCAGGCCCTTTGGGTTCTGGTCCCTGGTGGTTGACAGAACATACTGTCATCAGGTCCTGTCTGTTCTGCCTCTTAAACTTTCTAATGAGTGACATCCTTCTCTCCACTATTCTATCTCTGGCTTCATTACATCTCACTTGTGCAAACGCAGTGTCTAGTTTCTAATCTCCAAGGTAACTGCCAGAGTTGTTTTTCTAAAGCCCAGCCCTGCTGTTTCCCTTCTCTACTCACAGCCTCCCTGAGCCGCCTGCTACCCTCCAGTAGGTCACATCCCTCATACTTCTCTCTAGTCCTCCGTGGCCTTGTCATCTAACCCTGACTTCCCCGTCACTGCTCCCTTGCAGGTACCCTGTGCTTCAGCCAGCCTGTCTACTCACTTCCCTGAATGCTCCTACGTGATTTCCTGCTTCTTCACCTTTTGCTTATGCTATTCTCTCTGCCTGGAATGCTACCCCTGACTCATCGGCGGCTGGTATAGTGGAGAGCTTGGGCTTTGGAGTCAGAGAGACCTGGGTTCGGATCGTGGCTTCACAACTTAGGTGTGTGACTTTGGACAAGTAACCTTGAACACGTGTTTCACGTCTTTGAACCTCAGTTTTATAATCTGTAAAAATGGAAATAATGACACCTACCTTGCAGGGTTGTTGTAAGGATTGAATGAAATTATGTATACCAAGCAATGGACATATAGTAAATAAAAAGATAGATCACTGTTATTTTTATATTACCTTTATTTTTTTAAATCCTAACTTCTAAGGACATTTCTCATGGAGTCTTTTTGGTCCTCCTTCCCTAACCTAAAGGCATCCTCCCCTGAGCACACACCTCTTGGCTTTGACCACATCCTGCCCTCTAATAACAATTCTGTGCTTAACTTATCCACTAATCTGACTGGGAGCCCCGTGAGAGCAAAAACTAGGTAGGGCTTACTCTTGGTTCCCAGGGTCTTCCCTACAACGGGACTTCAGAAATGCTTGCTGGGTGAATGGAGGGAGAATATCTACATAATGGGAGAAGAGATGTGGGGCGACAGTTGTGCTTGCTGATAGAGGTGTGTTTGTGGGGAAGCTGTGTGTGTGGCATGAGGTCTTTATGGGAAGATAATGTGGTTGTGATGGGATCTGTGCAGGGGCTGTGTGCTGGAGATAATGTGTGTCTAGAGACAGTGTAAGTAGCTTTGTGGGAGAAAGCTCTGTGCATAGGCTCTTTTGGGGTATATTTGGGGAGAATGAATGTGCCTGGATAAGGGTAAAGGTGAGGAGAGGCTGTGTTGGGAGAGGTCAGGTCCAGACCTTTAGCTGCCCAGTCCAGCCCTAAATGAGCCTCCAGCAACTTGAGGCCGGATATGTCAGTCTCACCCACAACCCTCACCACTCCCCCTCCTCGCGGTTGCGGACTCAGAAGCCAAATTTGGTAACAGACTGAGTGTTACTCCCCCAACCCTCTTCCATTCTGACTCTGTCTTTAGCTTTCTCTCTCCCTTTGTCCCTCTCTGTAACCCCCTCCCTGTCTTTCTGCACGTCTGTTTGTGGGTATCTGCTCGGACTGTATTCTCCATGTGCCCCAAATTCCTTATCCCCAGTATACTTACATTCCATTCCTTGCTGGGATTTGACCTCCTGTCCTCCATTCCCTCCCGCCCCCCCCTCCACTCCAATTGCCCAACTCCTCTGGAATGTATCTTAGGAATGTCTTGAGGGAGGAGGAGTTCCCTGGGAGGGGGACATGAGGAGGAGGGGGTGTTGTTGCTGTTCCTCCATAAAACATGGAAAGGGTAAGAAAGTTCTCAGGCCAGAGCAGGAACTAGGTATACTTCCAGGGGCCTTGTTCTATGCCCTCATCACCCTCAATTCACTCCTCCGTTCCCTTTCCTCCCCACCCTCTTGTAACTATGTGGATGTCCACTCAGGACCAGCCTGAGAGTAGGGGTAGGCATGACTCAACTCCCTTATCGGGGTCTCACCAGAGGTTTCCGTACTTGAGGAAGAAGGGGGTGCCCATATGTCCGGAGGAAATGGGGGGGAGATGTGCAATTTCAGCTTTGGGTGGAGGGTCCTTTCAGTCTTGCCCTCGGCTCCTCTGACTCCTCCACCAGCTTCGCTCCAATCCTCCAGAGACCCCACATCCAGGTCTGTCCACCTACTGGGAGAAGTGCCCGAGGAATGGGGAGGTGGGCAGAGAGCTGGAACTGGGGAGACTGGGAGGGTGCTCTCTTGTTTGGCAGTAAAGAGAGAGCGAGCCGTGGCTTCCTCTCTTTTGAGACTCTCGGCTATTGAGGATGTCAAAATGGTCCATTAGACCCTAACCCAGGCCCTTCCTTGTCTCCTATTTCTACCTAAATTTTCAGTCCCCTACATCCCATCCTTTCTAACTTCTTCACCCCAAAAGATATACCCCTTCCCAACTTCTCTGGTACTCAGCTGTCTTCTGTATCCCAACACCTAATTCTGCTTCCAACTTTGCCCCTAATCCTGCTATCCCACTTGGGGCTAGCCGTTTACCAGGAGGTGACCGGGCAGCCTGGATGTGCTCAGTCAAGAAGCCAATCCCCTCACGGAGCTGGGTCACATCATCAGCTGCCAGGCAGACTTGTCTTCCCTTCCCGTGCACTGTGCGCCACCTGCCGCCTCTAGTGGCTCCTCCAGCCCACTAAGAATTGGTGCCAGGAGGGCGGTGGCGGGCAGGTTGGGACTAGTATCCTGAGAAGCACTGAAAATACCATCGGGGAGGGAGCGGAGACGGAGGGAGAGTCTGAGGAGGACTTGCTGAAGAGGAGAGTGTAGGAGGGGTTGTGAGGATGTGTTGACTTAGAAGGAGCAGAGACTGGATTAGAAGAACCGGGCTCTTTCTCTGACCTGCCTTGAAACTGCCCCCCCCCCCCACCCTTCTTCAACAGGGTCTGATTTTTTCTGCAAAGTTGGAGAGTTGATTAGATAATTTCTGAGATCCCTTTGGATTAGAGGGTCACTATTCTAGCTTGATTGCCAGGGAAGCCAAATATGGGCAAAGCTCCTTGAACATCTCTCGTTAGAGGAAAGCTGGGACAGGAGTGCGTCTAGGTGGCTTGAACAGCCAGTATTTGGTCTTCCTGCCAGACTAGCCAGAGCCAGTGTTTGCAGGCTTCAAAAGCCCTTCGGAATTATCTAATATAACATCTTCACGTTGTAGAGAAGGAAGCTGACGCTGTGAGAGAGAAGGTCACATGATGAGTCAGGGCAGAGCTCTGAAAATCCCAGACAGGGAAAAGCCAGCAAGCAGGATTCCATGTGAGACAGACAGAAAAAGACTGAACCAGGAAAACGATGAAAACAAGGCAGAGTCGGGCTGGGAAAGGAGCAAGAGAG
Source organism: Cnephaeus nilssonii (assembly GCF_951640355.1). Lineage (NCBI taxonomy): Eukaryota > Metazoa > Chordata > Mammalia > Chiroptera > Vespertilionidae > Cnephaeus > Cnephaeus nilssonii. Next base: position 29,069,348 of record NC_137085.1, read on the forward strand.
AGACACTTGAAAGAAAGGAGGCACAGATTCTAGTGGTGAGGACAGGGCGCTGTCCCAGGTAACATGGAATTCCAGACCTGCTCTTGCACCTTGCACACCAGCTTCTCCTTCAGATGTCTTAGAGGGTTAGGACTGGTCCTTTTGATATAACTAATCTTTCACTCTTTAAAGTTATTAAATAAAACAAAAACAGCCTCATTACTATCTGTTTTGGTGAGTCCCTTTCAAAAACACCCCTCCCTGGGACTCCATGTGGGAGACCTTCTCTCCTCCTGTGAGGGTGTCCTAACACCCTGATGCCGTGGGCCAGGTGTAGCCAGGCTGGAGAAGAGAAGCTGCCACCATGGTTGCGCTTTCGCTGAAGATCAGCATTGGGAATGTGGTGAAGACGATGCAGTTCGAGCCGTCCACCATGGTGTACGATGCTTGTCGCATGATCCGTGAACGTATTCCAGAGGCACCAGCTGGCCCGCGTGAGTCTGATTACCCATGTGGCCGGGGCAGGATTGCTCGGTCCCTTCTGTGTTCCCAGGCTCTTGGCCTTGAGGGATGACCCTGTTGCTCCCTCAGGCTACTCACCCCTCAGGTCTATGCTCCATGGTTCCCGCCCTCCCCTGTTAGCCCGGAGTCCCTGAGGAAATAGTGAGGGCAACGATGCAGCCATTCAGCCACTTTGGGGTCCTCATAAGTCTGAGGTGATCCATCCTCTCTTTTAGCCAGCGACTTTGGGCTGTTTCTGTCAGATGATGACCCCAAAAAGGGTATATGGCTGGAGGCCGGGAAAGCTTTGGATTACTACATGCTCCGAAATGGGGTGAGTATCACTTCATCAAGGATCACCAACATCCTCTTCCATCAACTTCCTGGTTCCGCCTCCTATTTTCAGCACTCACATCTGTTGTCTCTGATCCCTCCCATGCTTTCTATAACAAGCAGTCATAATACCCTGCTTTTGAGTGAGCCATTCTAGTCCTTCTTGTAATCTTTCCTCCCTCTGGCCGTGTTAAAAGGAAGTAATGCCTCTAGCTTCAAGCGGGCCCCTATCTCCTATTCCTGCCCCAACAGGACACCATGGAGTACAGGAAGAAGCAGAGGCCCCTGAAGATCCGCATGCTGGATGGGACTGTGAAGACTATCATGGTGGATGACTCTAAGACCGTCACGGATATGCTCATGACTATCTGTGCCCGTATCGGTAAGGGGGCTGAGGGCTCAGGAGGGAGGCTCCAACTCTGGCAAAAGACGCAGCTACCTACCCCTCCCTCCTCCTCTCCCTCCTCCAGGCATCACCAACCATGACGAATATTCTCTGGTTCGAGAGCTGATGGAAGAGAAAAAGGAGGAGGTGACAGGCACCTTACGAAAGGACAAGACACTGCTACGAGATGAAAAGAAGATGGAGAAACTAAAGCAGAAATTGCACACAGATGATGAGTGTAAGCAGAAGTAGAAAACAGGGGGCCCTAGAAATGGTCAGGGTGGCAGGGGTCAGCCATTTATTTTTATTTATTGAACACCTGCTTTTGCAAGCACTGTTTTAGACACTGGGGATGCATCAGTAATCAAACAAAGTCCTATACTCACAGAACTTAGCCTATGAGCGAGAGAAAGTAGGAAATGAAGAAATGAACAGACAAAAAGCCAGAGAGAGCACAGGGGCCATGGGGCTCGGCACTGAGCAGACTCTGTGTCCCAGTGAACTGGCTGGACCACGGCCGCACACTGAGGGAACAAGGCGTGGAGGAGAACGAGACGCTTCTGCTGCGGAGGAAGTTCTTCTACTCAGACCAGAACGTGGACTCCCGGGACCCTGTACAGCTGAACCTTCTCTATGTGCAGGTGTGGAGAGGACTTGCCTGGGGCAGTGGAGGGCGGGAGAGGGGACAGTGAGGGGCACACAACATTCACCTCCTTTCCCTCTGCTCGCCAGGCACGAGATGATATCCTGAATGGCTCCCACCCTGTCTCCTTTGACAAGGCCTGCGAGTTTGCTGGTTTCCAATGCCAGATCCAGTTTGGGCCCCACAATGAGCAGAAGCACAAGGCGGGCTTCCTTGAGTGAGTGACTCACATTCCACCCCCCGTCAGCGCCCAGGACTCCCTGCCTTTGTGGCCCCAATAGTCTGTCTCCATCCCAGGCCTTCTCACCCCACTTTCTCTCCTGAGGTGCCAGGGTTTGACCACATGGGTACCCTTTTAGCTTCTATCAGCCATTTGTCTCCTTCCTGGCCCCATGTGGAATATGAATATAGTTCAGATCTCTTCCCCTGCTGTGTATGTCTGAAGTAGGCATATAGCTTTCTTGAGAGTCTCTGGAGAATTCTACTGCAGTAGCCAGAGGGAAACATAGGGTACATTTTTACTCATCGGGAACATTAGCTTTAAAAAGTCTCCAGTCTTCATCCTCTGGTGTTGCCCAGAATGTAGAGTTGGGCGGCGCCTCCTCAGCTTCCTACAGGTATGGTCATCCTAGTGATCGCCTTCTGCTCCTGGCTCCCTGAAATCATGCTCTTGACCCTCTTTCCCTCAGGGACGGAGCCTCCAACTCGAGTTCCCTCAGCCCCTTTCCCTGTAGGGAGAGACACAGGCTGCATTCAAGAGCTAATGCTCCGTCACCTCGATTTCAGGAACAATTCGGACTCTGTTCCCTCAGAGTCTTCCTTCTCCTTAAAGCTAACACTGTCCTAGACATCTCCTCACACCCCTAGGCCCACAGTCATGGCCCTTATGTCCCTGATGCCATCCATTACATGCTGACCCTCCCTTTTCTGGTGTAGCCTGAAGGACTTCCTGCCCAAGGAGTATGTGAAGCAGAAGGGAGAACGTAAGATCTTTCAGGTGAATGGGGAAGGGAAAATGTTTGGGATGATGTGGGAGCTTTGCTGCTTAATCCTACTGACTAAATGGATCCCTGCCCCCTCCCATCTGCTCCCACCTCGCTTCTGCCCACCACGCTGTGCTCCCACCTTTCCTGTGCCAAGAAAGCAGAAGATTTGGGCTTAAAGTCTCAGCTCCATCACTGTATTTGCCGTGGAATTCAATTCAATATTCCTGTTTTCTTTTGTTTACCTCTAACATGGGATAACAGTATCTACCCTGCGTAGGGTTGATAGGCGAATCGTATGAGATAGGATAGCTGAAATCACTGTGAAAAGTATGTCTTTGTACAAATGTAAGGAGTTATCCCCACTCTGAATATTCAGCCCAAAAGGCCATCTAGTTGACCTACTTCCTAACTATCCATTCACGCCTCCAGAATGTCTGCAAGTTCCTTACCTGTATCCCTTGAACTTTGCTCCTGCAGATCCTTTATCAGCCCCAACGCTTCACCCTCTCATTTCTCATACTCTGCACTCCCTCACCTTTCCTTTACCCCCTAATATTCTCCCTTACAGTTAACATCCCAACCTAACTCCTTGTCTGTGATATTATCCTCCCCATAGTTTGCTAAATCTTTTCTCATTTTATGCTCTAAGGCACACAAGAACTGTGGACAGATGAGTGAGATTGAGGCCAAGGTACGCTACGTCAAGCTAGCCCGTTCTCTCAAGACCTATGGTGTCTCCTTCTTCCTGGTTAAGGTGGGTTATGGACCTTCTCACTGCCCTCCTTGCTTCCACTCTTAAGTCTGGTCCTGCCCTCAGTCTCGTTTCCCAGCATCCTCTACCTTGTGAAAGCTTGCCTGTTGTCAGTTCTCCACCACCACGTCCCTCCCTCCCCTTTGTTTTCCCTCCCTTTCCCTTTTCCCTAAAGTAGCCTTGTCCTGGGCCCATCCATACACACCCTAGTTTAGCACTCCTGCCCACCTCAGCACCCCCTTGTGGTCCTGATCTGAACGAACCACTCACTTGTCATTCAACCTGTGACCTATAACACCAACAACAACCTCCGCCTCACAGGAAAAGATGAAAGGAAAGAACAAGCTGGTGCCCAGGCTTCTGGGCATCACTAAGGAGTGTGTGATGCGAGTGGATGAGAAGACCAAAGAGGTGATCCAGGAATGGAATCTCACCAACATCAAACGCTGGGCTGCCTCTCCCAAGAGCTTCACCCTGGTGAGCCTGGGGGGCTCAGAGGGCAGGGCTCTGGAATTTTCGGAGAATGGGCAGCTGGGAGGTCTTCCCACCTCCCTTGGGGCAGGTGAACTGAATGTGACTCCACATAAAAAGGAGAGCTTTGGAACTATTGCAGAATATGGAGGTTAAAGTGAAGGAGAGACTCCTAGAGAGTGAGGTGACGTTTAAGTGAAACGCACTCTTTAAGATAAACAGCAAAGTTGTAAACATTAAACTGGGATCTCAGGAAATGGGGAGCGGGGAGAGAAAGGTGATAGAAACCATGCACTGTAATATCCCCTCTGGCTTTATATTTCGGTGTTAGGAATTGAAACTGATACCAACTTGACCAAGTGCCCTAATGAGAGAAATTAGTAAATGCTAGTTTTCAATTTTCAAAACTAGTGTTAACCTTCAAGTGTGGTCATTTAATGGTAAATGTTAGTGTCCTTCTAATTTTATTACCCTGAGAGAAAAGAGATTTTCTAAATGGCATGTGTAGCATAAAGACCACTCCTCAGAAGTAAAATATTTCCTTCCAATGAGGAATATAGAGAAATAGGAGATTGATGAAGATGGAGAAGTAGAATGAGGTAAGCTTGTCCTAGAGGGCTGTTGGCGTGGGAAGAAACCCCATCAGCTCGACCTTGGGGCTCCCATCTTGCCCTTTTCCATCCAGGATAGATTACCAGGCTTTCCCCCTGAGTACCACCACCCCCCTTGTCACCCTAGGATTTCGGGGACTACCAAGATGGCTACTACTCAGTACAGACAACTGAGGGGGAGCAGATCGCACAGCTCATCGCCGGCTACATAGATATCATCCTTAAGAAGGTGAGCACTGCCCCACCGGCCTTCTCTTTATCTCCTTTACCTTCTCCCCACGCCGCTCTGTTATAAATGGGGCCCAGCTTCTGGATAATGGCTGATTGTGGGGGGAAAGAGTTTGCCTTTTCCTCACCTCCTCCTCTTTAACTCTTGTTCCTTTTTTCCTTTCTACAGAAAAAAAGCAAAGACCACTTTGGGATGGAGGGAGATGAGGAGTCTACTATGCTAGAGGACTCCGTGTCCCCCAAAAAGTACGAAGGGGGCCGGGCTGATCCCATCCTTCAGGGGCGGGGAAGGCAAGCCTTGACCCCACATAGTGTTGCGGGGTGTGGGATACTTAGAGCGGTCCTGTAACAAGTCGAAGGCTGTCAGGAGACCTCACGCACCACCCAGACCGCAGGCCCTGCGAAGGCGGTAGAGCTGGTGGGAAGGGCCTGAGAGGAAGAAGGCCTGAGTGCTCCCCAGCGTGTCCCCTCTCTAGGTCGACAGTCCTTCAGCAGCAGTATAACCGGGTGGGGAAAGTGGAGCATGGCTCTGTGGCCCTGCCTGCCATCATGCGCTCTGGAGCCTCTGGTCCTGAGAACTTCCAGGTGGGCAGCATGCCACCTGCCCAGCAGCAGATTACCAGTGGCCAGATGCACCGAGGACACATGCCTCCTTTGGTGAGAGCGCCCCCACTGCCACCACAGTGCTAGCCCGCCCCCAAACGCAGCTGGGCCTAGCCCCAAGTTAGGCAGTCTCTGCCCCTGTCCCTATGTGTATTCCCCTCCCTGGCCTCAAGTTCTCACATACCTTCTCTTGGCTCTACGTGTTCCCTCATCCTCCTCTCCTTGTAGACCTCGGCCCAGCAGGCACTCACGGGAACCATCAACTCCAGCATGCAGGCTGTGCAGGCCGCTCAGGCCACGCTGGATGACTTCGACACTCTGCCCCCTCTGGGTCAGGATGCTGTGAGTATGGGATGGAGGAGAGGTCAGTGGTACTGAAGCTGGGACTCCAGGGAACAGGGTTGGGGTTCATCAAAACAGAGCAGATCTTGAGGTGTGTTTCTCTTTCTCTCAGGCCTCTAAGGCCTGGCGGAAGAACAAGATGGATGAATCAAAGCATGAGATCCACTCCCAGGTGGATGCCATCACAGCCGGTACTGCCTCCGTGGTGAACCTGACAGCAGGTAGGCTGCACGCCGAGTTCATTGTGTGGTGGGTTCGGAGGAGGGCGCGCGTGTGCAAGCACGACTACGACAGGCTCGGGTGTGACTGCACCTTGACTCATGGAAGGGACAGTGTGTGACGTCTCTCTCAGGACACGTGTGTGACTGCGTGCCTGTGACTGTGCTCCTTCCCAGCCATCGTCTAGTCTGCCCTGCCGCTCACACGTGCTCCCCTTCCTCCTCTCAGGGGACCCTGCGGAGACAGACTATACTGCAGTGGGCTGCGCAGTCACCACCATCTCCTCCAACCTGACGGAGATGTCCCGTGGCGTGAAGCTGCTGGCTGCGCTGCTGGAGGATGAAGGCAGCAGTGGCCGTCCCCTGCTGCAGGCCGCCAAGGGCCTCGCAGGCGCAGTATCAGAACTGCTGCGCAGCGCCCAGCCAGCCAGCGCTGAGGTCAGGGGCCGCGGGATGGAGCTGAGGAGGACAGAGGGTTCGAGCCCAAGGGAGAGGGGCCAGTTCTAGTCACAGGATGGAAGTGCGGGAGCCCTGAGCACGTAGGACCCATGGGCATGTGGGCAGGGACGGGGCAGCTTCTGACTGGTGTTCACTCTCCACAGCCCCGTCAGAACCTGCTGCAAGCAGCTGGGAACGTGGGCCAGGCCAGTGGGGAGCTGTTGCAGCAAATTGGGGAAAGTGATACTGACCCCCACTTCCAGGTTGGTGACTTACCCAACCCCCAGAACCCCAGCTCCTAGGCGGTGACCTCTGATCCTGAGTCCAGTTCCTAGTCCTGCTGCTCTGAATTGACCCCGCAGAGCCAACCTGAACCTGTTTGCAGGAATGATACCGGGAACCTCCAATCCTTTTTTAGGGGATGAGAATTCAGAACCTCTGAATCCAAACCTAACCTACTAACTGGTTCACCCTTGGTCCTAGTTGATGATATATTTTAGCCACCTGTCCTCTTTTCCCTATCTTTCCCATACATAACCCCGGCCCTAACTCGAGGACATCTTAAACCCCTCCAATCCTTTAGGCCTTACCACCTTGAGGACACTATTCCTCTAGCCCCTTCCCCACCCTATGCCAGTTTCCTCAGTTGACTTGTCATCCTGGATTTCCCATGCAGATATGTGCACCCAGAGGGTCTGGGGTTCGATCTCCCCACGATCCCCCCACGGTAACGGCCTCTGGCCTGGGCCTTCCCAGCTTTGTCCTCTGAGCCGCATACACTCGCTTCTGCACCTCTCCCCCAGCCTCCTGGGGAGCAGGACATGATGGGAGACAGGGAGGCAGGCAGGGATTGGGAACGGGGATCAGGGAGGGTAGTGCAGGGACTTGTTCCCAAGACTCCAGGGTGACTGCTCCCAACCAAGATTGAGAAGAAATGAAGAAAAGAAGCTGGGGATGAGAGGGACCCTCAAAAGTGCCTCCTCTGTCCATCCCACTGTAACAGCGCTGCCCTTCCCTCCCATCGCTGACCGAGTGTATCCGCCTCGCACATTTCTCCTGTGGTGTAGGCTCTGTTTCTCTCGGTGTGGGTTCTGTCCTACTGGGTGCTCAAGGCAGGGGCTTGGGGTAGGTTCTGGTTGCTTCTGCATACTGTCCTGTGATTGGAGTCAGTGGGAATAATGAACCAGCTTACGCCTCTGAGAAGGGTCCAGGGATCCAAGCCTGATCTCAGGCCATGCTGACTGCTTTTCTCTCACAGGAGGTGCTGATGCAGCTAGCCAAGGCCGTGGCAAGTGCTGCAGCTGCCCTGGTCCTCAAGGCCAAGAGTGTGGCCCAGCGGACAGAGGACTCAGGTCTTCAGACCCAGGTTATTGCTGCGGCAACTCAGTGTGCCCTGTCCACCTCCCAGCTGGTGGCCTGTACCAAGGTGAGTCCCAAAGGTTGCTGTAGCCCATGCCGAAGGCTGGTGCTGCCACCCACACAAGAGCCTCTTATTTTATCTCTTTGGTTCCCGTGGTCTCATTACCCAACCCAGTGACCAACACCCCACCTCATGACTCCTTTTCCTTGCCTTCATTTCTGATATTCAGTTTGCCCACAGGTGGTGGCACCTACAATCAGCTCACCTGTCTGCCAAGAGCAGCTGGTGGAGGCCGGACGACTGGTAGCCAAAGCTGTGGAGGGCTGTGTGTCCGCTTCCCAGGCAGCAACAGAGGATGGGCAGCTACTGAGGGGGGTTGGGGCGGCAGCCACAGCCGTCACCCAGGCCCTGAATGAACTGCTGCAGCACGTGAGGGCCCATGCCACCGGGGCTGGGCCTGCTGGCCGTTATGACCAGGCCACTGACACCATCCTTACTGTCACCGAGAACATCTTCAGCTCCATGGGTGATGCTGGTAAGGACACTACTCCTGGGAAGACAGAGAACCCCAGTGAGGGTCGCCAAGCCCATTGGACATTCCCTTGCAGACCTGCCACCTCCCCCTAGGGACTCAGCACAGGAGACTGGGTTCCTGTGCTGCAGGAACAGAGCCCCTGCTCTGCCTTCCGAGGCGCATTGAAGAGTATACCAAAGTGTATATAAAAGCAAATGGAAAGTGGCTTTAGGCACTTTACTCCACCCCATCACTCCGTAAAGCCTTTACAACACGTGTCTCATCCTATTTGCTGAAAATACCCATTGAAGACTGTTTCCCCTCCCATCAAAGCCCACTGGGAAATTTGTTTCTCTCCAAGATCCTAAATCCAGAAAATAATAATGCCAAGGAAATCTCTCAATAATTTCTCCCAAGTCTCCTTATGGCCACAAAAAGCTTCATCTCTGCCTTGTCTGCACCATTGTCCTGCACAGGACAGGGTCCTCACCTGATTGTGCCCTGTCCCCTCAGGTGAGATGGTACGACAGGCCCGCATCCTGGCCCAAGCTACCTCCGACCTGGTCAATGCCATCAAGGCTGATGCCGAAGGGGAGAGTGACCTGGAGAACTCCCGCAAGCTATTAAGCGCTGCCAAGATCCTGGCTGATGCCACAGCCAAGATGGTGGAGGCTGCCAAGGTACAGAGACTTCTGTGCAGACTCCCAGACTGGGCCCTGGAGGGAAGTAGACCAGTCCAGACGGTCACCCTCATCTGATGGGGAGACCCAGGTGAAGCAGAAAATACGAGAGAACAAATACAGGAGCTCTTAGGAAGTAAATATGTCCCTAGGCTGCTGGTGGACGGTGGCCCAAGCTTCCAGCCAGTGTGATTCCCAGAGTCCTTGCTGCCTGATTGGCAACTGTACCCTTTTTCTTCCTTTGAGTCCAAGGTCTGCTCTTTCTCCTTTTCCCTACTTTGCTGCCACCATCTGCCTGGATCCTCTGCTCCCTGGTCTCTCCTGTGAATGCACATAGGCCTCAGTCCCAGGGCCTCCGCTGCTAGCACTGCAAAGACAATGCAGTAGGACACGGGAACACGGTGCAGAGGACCATCAGGAAGAAGCCAATGACTCCACAGTCCCCTGGGCTCGGGGGTGTTTCAGTTTGCAGGAGTAATCAGGTCCCCTGCTTTGGTATTCCTGAGGTCCCTGCTCCAAACTGCATTCTTGTCCCAGAGAGTCCTGCTCGCCCCCATTTGCCAGTGGGATTTTGTAGAGAGTGTGGGGAGGAACATGATCCCTTCCCCAAAGAGGAAACGAAACAGTTTCACCTAAAGAAGGGATTTCAGCATCCCCAAGTGAATCCAGGGCCCACCTCAGATTTCCCATCCCCTTGCCTGAGGGCTCCTCTCAGTGGTGATCACTTTCAGTGGGGACATTAGATAGGATTTCAGGAGAAGAAGTCTGAATCTGGAGAGGTCAGAGCAGAGCTTATTGAGGGTGCCGACTGTCTCTCTCCACCTCTCAGGGAGCAGCTGCCAACCCTGACAGTGAGGAGCAGCAGCAGCGGCTACGGGAGGCAGCTGAGGGCCTACGCATGGCGACTAATGCGGCTGCGCAGAATGCCATCAAGAAAAAGCTGGTGCAGCGCCTGGAGGTGAGGCTGGGAAATAAACCAGGAGCAAGAGGATGCATGCAGTGGGAGGACTGAAACTGGGAGGGACATGTGAAGAGAGTCACTTAATACTTCCTTGGCGGATGGCATGGCCAGGGTAGGCCAGGGACTGGGTATGGGAATGCCTGGGGCTTGTCCTGACTACTCCATCCTCACAGCACGCAGCCAAACAGGCTGCAGCCTCGGCTACGCAGACCATCGCTGCGGCCCAACATGCAGCCTCCACCCCCAAGGTCTCTGCTGGCCCCCAGCCTCTGCTGGTGCAGAGCTGCAAGGTGAGACTCCAGGAAGCATGGGGTGGGAGGAGGTGTGGGAGAAGAGGGACTTTCCCCCAGCCTGGGGATGGGGGGTGACTGTCATGACATTTTCACCTACAGGCTGTGGCAGAGCAGATTCCACTGCTGGTGCAAGGCGTCCGAGGGAGCCAAGCCCAGCCTGACAGTCCCAGTGCCCAGCTAGCTCTCATTGCTGCCAGCCAGAGCTTCCTTCAGGCAAGGCACCCTCTCCCCACCTCTCCGACCAGACCCTTCCCACCCTCCTGTGTCCCCTATAGCCCCCACAATTTAAACCTCTGCCCATAGCCTCTGTCCCAGCACTCAGCCCAAATGCTTACCGCGCCCTGACTATCATCAGTCCTTGTACCAAGCCCAGAGGAAGGACGGTGCCCTTAATCTGCTGACCTATTCCCCTACAGCCAGGCGGGAAGATGGTGGCAGCTGCGAAGGCCTCAGTGCCCACAATTCAGGACCAGGCTTCAGCCATGCAGCTGAGTCAGTGCGCCAAAAACCTCGGCACTGCCCTGGCTGAGCTCCGCACCGCTGCCCAGAAGGTATGGGAGCTGGCTGTCTTTTTGGAAGATGAGGGTGGAGTCCTGGGATAATGGGGAATCTGCAGAATAACCTAAAACAGGAATAATTGTGTAACCTGAATCACCAGTGGGACCTAGCGGTACCTCCTCCATCCCAAACCCCCATGTCACTGTAGGCTCAGGAAGCATGTGGGCCTTTGGAGATGGATTCTGCTCTGAGTTTGGTACAGAATCTAGAGAGAGACCTACAGGAGGTGAAGGCAGCCGCTCGAGACGGCAAGCTTAAACCCTTACCTGGGGAGACAGTAAGTATTCTTAAGATCTTATTCTTACTCAAACCCTGAAGTCTTTCTTCCCACCTATGCCCCAGAGCTTCCCAGAATTTCATTTAACTGCTGGCTGTCCCCAAGTAACTTCTCAAGTTCCCTCTTCCCAGTTCCCCTTGTATCTGCTCCCCCACCTCTGAGACTCCCCTTTTATCCCTAGATGGAGAAATGTGCCCAGGACCTGGGCAACAGCACCAAAGCAGTGAGCTCTGCCATCGCCCAGCTGCTGGGGGAGGTTGCCCAGGGCAATGAGAATTATGCAGGTCTGTGGGCAGGGCCAGAATGGGCATATGGTGAGGGGTACGGGAGAGTAGGAGCTGGATCACGGACGGGGCCTGGCAGAGGAGACGACGGGGACCAGGGCCTGGTGATGAAGGGGTTTTTTCCCCCCTTCCTTCCTCTCCTGTCTTCCCAGGTATTGCAGCACGGGATGTGGCAGGTGGACTGCGGTCCCTGGCCCAGGCCGCTAGGGGCGTAGCTGCCCTGACATCGGATCCTGCAGTGCAGGCCATTGTGCTTGACACGGCCAGCGATGTCCTGGACAAGGCCAGCAGCCTCATTGAGGAGGCAAAAAAGGCAACTGGCCATCCAGGAGACCCTGAGAACCAGCAGCGGCTTGCCCAGGTCAGGTATTGGGAAGAGGCTCCTTCCTCCCTCATCCCCAGATCCCAGGAGAAGACCACTCCAATGGGCAAAGCCTCATCTGCACTGACAGGGACAGCTTCTCCGGTCTGCTCTTGAGATCTGGACCCCGCCCTTTCTCCATCCTAGCACAAGTGTCTCAGTTAGGCTGAGGCAGGGGCCAGCTAAACACCAAGTTTGGGGAATTTGATCGCTGTTACTTGATACCCTAACTTCAGCCTACTCAGCTACAACACCCCCGTTCCCCTTTCACTTTCAGAGGCAGTAGAGCAGTTACGTTTTGTGTCCCATGGGTAGAGGAGGGGATCTCCCAAATGGTTTCCATTTTGACACCTCATCTCCTTCCTACCTCAGGTGGCTAAGGCCGTGACCCAGGCACTGAACCGCTGTGTCAGCTGCCTACCTGGCCAGCGAGATGTGGATAACGCCCTGAGAGCAGTGGGAGATGCCAGCAAGCGACTCCTCAGTGACTCGGTAGGAGGCCTGGGGGATTCTCCTTCCATCTCTAGACCTGTCCTTGAGCCTGACTTCCCAGACCTATTCCCTTTCATTGCTCCCAGGCTCTGGGCCCACCTCCTAGCATTCCTTGACCAAGTTCTCCCTCATATTCCTGCATCTGATGTCTCTCTGACCCTGCAGCTTCCTCCCAGCACCGGGACATTTCAAGAAGCTCAGAGCCGGTTGAATGAAGCAGCTGCTGGGCTGAATCAGGCAGCCACAGAGCTGGTGCAGGCCTCTCGGGGGACCCCTCAGGACCTGGCTCGAGCCTCAGGTCGATTTGGACAGGACTTCAGCACCTTCCTCGAAGCTGGCGTGGAGATGGCCGGGCAGGCTCCGGTATGAAGAGGGTTAGATAAGACACCTGTGTGACCACGGAGTCCTTCCCTGCTCCTGGCTCCCTCCCCTCCCCAGTCTCTAGCAGTACTTGAGTGTGGACAGAAGATACCTTTTAGAGACAGGTAAGAAAGGACTGGACAATCTGTTGACTTCCTCACGTTCAACAGAGCCAGGAGGACCGGACCCAGGTTGTGTCCAATTTGAAGGGCATCTCCATGTCTTCAAGCAAACTTCTTCTGGCTGCCAAGGCCCTGTCCACAGACCCGGCTGCCCCCAACCTCAAGAGTCAGCTGGCTGCAGCTGCCCGGTAAGTAGGAGCTGGGAAGCCCAGCCCTAGGACATTGGAGAGACTGGGAAAGGGGCATTTCACGAGATGTCCCTGGCTCAGAAGTGGTTCCATACAGAAGAGAAATAGCTAGAGACTCCCCGTGTATATAGGACCCAGGAATGATGACCTGTGCACCCATTCACTGAACTCTCTGCTCCTCCAGGGCAGTGACTGACAGCATCAACCAGCTCATCACCATGTGCACCCAGCAGGCACCAGGCCAGAAAGAGTGTGACAATGCTCTGCGAGAACTGGAGGTGGGCGCTTGGCAGGGTTGAGGTTGAGGACGGTGTTCCGGGTTTGGGGTGAGAGAGGTGTCTTACTTGGCTCTCCACCTGCACAGACGGTGCGGGAACTCCTAGAGAACCCAGTCCAGCCCATCAGTGACATGTCCTACTTTGGCTGCCTGGACAGCGTAATGGAGAACTCAAAGGTAAGTGCAGCCGGGAACCCCGGAGGGCAGGGCAGGAATTGGAACCAACCAGGGGCCGCTCTGCCCCACTGATGACAACCTGACTCCCCGGATACCCTCTGTTCCTCAGGTACTGGGCGAGGCCATGACTGGCATCTCCCAAAATGCCAAGAATGGGAACCTGCCAGAGTTCGGAGAGGCCATTGCCACAGCTTCCAAGGCCCTCTGTGGGTTCACCGAGGCAGCTGCACAGGTCATTCTCCACGGTTCCTGGGATGCCCCTGCTTTCCCTACCCCGCCTCCTCACAGCCTGACACACGTTCTGTTTACCAAGCCGACTCTATGGACACGGGTTCTTTATCCCTCTTGGAGTACAGAGATTTGTCAGTAATCATAGCACACCAACAGTTCTGATCAGTGTCACCCCGAACCCTGGTGCTTTGGGTTATGATTACACTGTCCAACACTGGGCCTTTTCCAGCCCTCGCTTTCTTGGTATATACTAATTAGCATATGTCCATCATTTTTCACATAATTATTACTTCATTAAAGTACCATTGACTAAATTTCCAGTTATCCAAGTTACCATTTAACTTTGCCTTTTTCTACATTATAAAATATAAAACAACCTGTGGTAGCTGAGAATATTTAGCTTTAGTATATGAATTCTTAATACTAGCTTAAGAGTTCATCATCTTGACTTAAAAGCCTGCCATCCAGCTCCCTCAATCTCCCCTGGCGACTGTTCCCTTTTGTGTTGGGTGGCCTGCTTTAAAAAATATATATATTTTATTGATTTTTTGCAGAGAGGAAAGGAGAGGGATAGAGAGTTAGAAACATTGATGAGAGAGAAACATCAATCCGCTGCCTCCTGCACACCCCCTACTGGGGATGTGCCCGCAACCAAGGTACATGCCCTTGACCGGAATCGAACCCAGGACCCTTCAGTCCGCGGGCCGACGCTCTATCCACTGAGCCAAACCGGCTAGGGCGGGTGGCCTGCTTTAAATGGCTTGACTTATTCTGGAAGAGCATGAAGAGGAAAAAGTAAAGCTATCATGTGTTGGTTGAAGTACAAACCAAGCCTTATGATAGTTTTCCAAGCATACAAAAATTTTGGCAACCATAACACCCTTTCCTCTCTCCAAATCTCTGAAGCTTGGAGGAGTTGTAAATGTTAATTAGCCTAATGACCTCCATAGTTTAAAGAGGCTTTGTATGCAGGGGGTAGGGTGGGAAGCTTTCTATAATGTCACTATAGTTTACACATACCTTTAATTTGTTAATAACTTATTAGTGATGGTTTAACTTGTTAATAACCACTTCATTAATATTGTTTAATAACTTAAGTTGTGAATACCTAATTTTTATAGTTTATTAATATTTCTACTCACATAGAATCCCAGTCACTAAACTTACTCCTACTCTCCTTTGTCCCCACTATCGCTATTTGATTCCTACCTGAGGAGTATTCTTTATTCCTCACCCCGAATTTCTCTCTCCCCAGGCTGCTTATCTGGTTGGTGTCTCTGACCCCAACAGCCAAGCTGGACAGCAAGGGCTGGTGGAGCCCACACAGTTTGCCCGAGCAAACCAGGCAATTCAGATGGCCTGTCAGAGTTTGGGGGAGCCTGGCTGTACCCAAGCCCAGGTAACTCAAGGGAACAGGTACCATGGGCAAGTCTGGGAAAGGATACTGAGCCAGGATGGACTGGCCCCGTGGGGAATGGGGAGATGCAGGGCATGTGGCGAAGGAGAGGGCGGAGAGCCATCTCTCAGCTTCCACACACAGATTCTCTTTGGGTAACTGTCTTTTCCTGCCACATTTCTCATCATTCTTTCAGTTACTGCTGAGTTCACAATTACTCTGTAGATGCTTGAACTTACTCTCCTACGGACCCTATTAGAATTCCTCCATTAGTCTTCCTGTCTTTTATTTCCCCCTCCCTCACACCCTGTTCATTTTGGGTATCTCTGTCTTCCACATCTTTCCTAATTAGACTTCCAAGGGTATTACTCTCATCCCCCAACCCAAAGTGGCTCCTCCATGAGTATGTACCCTTCCCTCCTACCCTCATCATGGCTCTTCCACGTGTCTGTCTCCCCAGGTGCTCTCTGCAGCTACCATTGTGGCCAAACACACCTCGGCACTGTGTAACAGCTGCCGCCTGGCTTCTGCTCGTACCGCCAATCCTACTGCCAAGCGCCAGTTTGTCCAATCAGCCAAGGAGGTTGCCAACAGCACAGCCAATCTTGTCAAGACCATCAAGGTTCAGTTTGAATTCTCAGCCTTTCCCTGACCTGTCCAGTCTTCTCTCCCCAGAGTCCCCCCACCATCATTCCCCCAGGCCTTTACCAGATCCCTTCTTCCTGAGCCCAAGCCCTTTCCTATTCTTACTGGTCATTACCCGCCTGTCCCCACACCTCTAAGCCCAGGAGGGAGACCTGGGCTTCACCTCCTTTGCCTGTAATCCGTCCTGAGGGCCTCTCTGTCACCCACTTGCAGGCGCTAGACGGGGCCTTCACGGACGAGAACCGTGCCCAGTGCCAAGCAGCAACAGCCCCTCTGCTGGAGGCTGTGGACAACCTGAGTGCCTTTGCATCCAACCCTGAGTTTGCCAGCATTCCTGCCCAGATCAGCCCTGAGGTGAGGCAATGTGAAGGGAGGACTGATGGGCCAGCTGCCACCTCATCTCCTTGGGAGTCATGAGACTCACCTCCCTCCTCCTCCTCTTCCCAGGGCCGGGCTGCCATGGAGCCCATTGTGATCTCTGCCAAGACAATGTTGGAGAGTGCTGGGGGACTAATCCAGACAGCTCGAGCCCTGGCAGTCAATCCCCGGGACCCTCCACGCTGGTCAGTGCTGGCTGGCCACTCCCGAACTGTCTCGGACTCCATCAAGAAGCTTATTACAAGCATGAGGTATTGAGGGGATGGAGAACCGGTGTGATGGGGGGACGGGCACTGTGGCAGAATGGAGGGGTGGGTGCTGAGGTGCCATTAGATGGGATAGTGTCAGGGACACCTGCTGTCGGAGTCAGAGGATACGGGGAGAGATCGGCTAGCTTTGTTTTAGGGGATGTTCTTGGTGGCAGAGCCTGTGATGTGTCTACAGGGACAAGGCTCCAGGGCAGCTGGAGTGTGAGGCGGCCATCGCAGCTCTGAACAGCTGTCTGCGGGACCTCGACCAGGCTTCCCTTGCTGCGGTCAGCCAGCAGCTTGCTCCCCGCGAGGGGATCTCTCAGGAGGTAAGGGAAGCGGGTATGTGAAAGGTTGTGTCTGAGAAGAGAGAGGACAGACTTGAAGACAGGGATTCAGGAATGGGCTTCACTGAGACCTCAAGAGGCTGCAACATGCCAAGGGGAGTTAGTTTGGTATGGAAGGAAGCGTGGGATCTGTGCGAGCAGGGGGTCCTAGTCCAGGTCCCAGGCTAACGTCCGCTTCCTCTCCAGGCCTTGCACACTCAGATGCTCACTGCAGTGCAGGAAATCTCCCATCTTATTGAGCCACTGGCCAGTGCTGCCCGGGCTGAAGCCTCCCAGCTGGGACACAAGGTATCTGGGGAGACACGTGGGAGCTCCGGGGGTAAGGTGGAAGAGGGTGCCTGGCCCAGCTGACCACCATCCCAACCCCTGGCCTCAGGTGTCTCAGATGGCGCAGTACTTTGAGCCACTCACCCTGGCTGCAGTGGGTGCTGCCTCCAAGACCCTGAGCCACCCACAGCAGATGGCACTGCTGGACCAGACTAAGACCTTGGCAGAGTCTGCCTTGCAGTTGCTGTACACAGCCAAGGAGGCTGGCGGCAACCCCAAGGTACTGAGGGCTGGGAGGGAGGGGCTGCTAGTTAGTGGTTAAAGCAGCAGGAACAGGACCGCCCTCCACTCACTCCCTCTAACCCACAGCAAGCGGCGCACACCCAGGAAGCCCTGGAGGAGGCTGTGCAGATGATGACAGAGGCTGTGGAGGACCTGACGACAACCCTCAATGAGGCAGCCAGTGCTGCTGGGGTGGTTGGTGGCATGGTGGACTCCATCAGCCAGGCCATCAACCAGGTTAGCGTCTTGGGGTGCCTGTGGGCCCTGAGGCTACCCTGGGCCAGGGTTCCTGAGCACAGTGGCAGAGACCCTGACAATCTTTCCCCTTCCCTCATTCTCCCCCTCAGCTAGATGAAGGACCAATGGGTGAGCCAGAAGGTTCCTTCGTGGATTACCAGACAACTATGGTGCGGACAGCCAAAGCCATCGCTGTCACCGTTCAAGAGATGGTGAGTTTGGAAGAGTATAAGAGGACTGCCCTCGGGGAGCTGAGTGTGGACATAACTTCACCCTTTCCATTATCACCAGGTAACTAAGTCCAACACCAGCCCTGAGGAGCTGGGCCCTCTCGCTAACCAGCTGACCAGTGACTATGGACGTCTGGCCTCACAGGCCAAGCCTGCAGCAGTTGCTGCTGAAAACGAAGAGGTAAACATGGAAGCAGCTGTGACCTTCCCCCTGCTCCTCACAGAGAACCCCACTGGCATGTCCATGGTCCCCGTCACGTCAGCCTTTGTGGCTGTCGCGCCCACAACTCCCTCTAGTCTTTCATAGAACGATGAACACACCCTCAGGGCCATTTCGCTCAAGAGTCATCAGAGCTTTGTGTGGGGACAGGTTCAGAGCCTTCAGGTACAGGGATGAGGGAGACAGCCTGGGATGTAGGATTTCCCAGTCTGCTGTTGTTGCCTCTGCCAACCCTCTTCTGGGCCTATGGCTGCTGCTCTGTTCTGCTGCAAGTCTGTATGCCCTTCTCAGTTCTTCCTTGTTGCAGAGCCATGAAGCCCTTCCTTCCCTAAGCTCCTGGCTTTCCAAGAAAGCTAGTAATTGGATCTCAGCAAGACACACCTAATCCCCACCCCAAAACCCTCCACAACCACATAGGCCAAGTTGTAATCCATGGCCCTGTGATTTCAAATGCCCAGCATAAAGTGCTTCTCCACTCCTCTTCACTGCTTAACACCATCCTCACCAGCCGGTACCCACGTGCTATTATTATCCATGTGTAGGAGGTGACCTCCTGTCGAAAGGATATGAAACAGGAAAAGTCTGTGCTGCGATGCGTGTTTTCTTAGGTACTTGGTGACTCTTCCAAGCACAGTGGAAATGTCTGTGCCTCTGGTAAAACCCATCTCCCTTCTCCATCTGCTCACAGATAGGTGCCCACATCAAGCACCGGGTACAGGAGCTGGGGCACGGCTGTTCTGCTCTGGTCACCAAGGCAGGCGCCCTGCAGTGTAGCCCCAGTGACGCCTACACCAAAAAGGAACTCATCGAGTGTGCCCGGAGAGTCTCAGAAAAGGTGACAGCGCTCATCCATGCAGATTGGGGACTGGCCTCCAACCCTGCAGCCTTTCCCAGCCCTCTCTGTGCCTTCTCCCAGCACCCAGTGACCTACCACAGTCACCATGTGACACCCCTCCCCTAGGTCTCCCACGTGCTGGCTGCACTCCAAGCCGGGAATCGTGGCACCCAGGCCTGCATCACAGCAGCCAGTGCTGTGTCCGGCATCATTGCCGACCTGGACACCACCATCATGTTTGCTACAGCCGGCACACTCAATCGCGAGGGTGCTGAAACTTTTGCTGACCACCGGTGAGGAGGGAATGGGGTCTCAGGGAGGTAAGGTGGGATGAGGCCTGAAGAGGCTCGAGGGCAGGGGACCTGAGGAGAGCTGACTGGGCTGGGCCTCCCTCAGGGAGGGCATTCTGAAGACCGCAAAGATGCTGGTGGAGGACACCAAGGTCCTGGTGCAGAATGCCGCTGGGAGCCAGGAGAAGTTGGCACAGGCCGCCCAGTCCTCTGTGTCCACCATCACCCGCCTCGCTGATGTGGTCAAGCTGGGTGCAGCCAGCCTGGGAGCCGAGGACCCTGAGACCCAGGTATCCACCTAGCACCCCTAATTCTGGTCAGATCCACTTCCCATTCCCCCTTTTCCTCCCACAGACCAGACCCTCTGTTCTCCCCACAGGTGGTGCTCATCAACGCAGTGAAAGATGTGGCCAAGGCCCTGGGAGACCTCATCAGTGCAACAAAGGCTGCAGCCGGCAAAGTTGGGGATGACCCTGCTGTGTGGCAGCTCAAGAACTCTGCCAAGGTTGGAGAGAATGAGCACAACCTCAGGAGAGGGAATGGATCAAAGTGCTTCCTCCTGTTCCTTAAAATGATCCCCTCCCCACTCCTCTGACACCCCTAGGTGATGGTGACCAATGTGACATCATTGCTCAAGACTGTGAAAGCCGTGGAAGATGAGGCTACCAAAGGCACACGGGCCCTGGAGGCAACCACAGAACACATACGGCAGGAACTGGCGGTGAGCACGCGTCCGGGGCTGCAGGGCCTCCAGTCAGAGAGGGATCGTGCGAGACTGAAGCTGTACCTCACATGCATTCACAGAAATGTAAACAGTCACACACATTCCCCTCGCTCATCGCCAGACTTCTCAAGTGAGCTACCCTCAGGGCTTCCCCTCCTCACCTTTGTACTCAGCATTTTACACCTGTCTTCTTTCACCACCATCCTCCCGCTTTCTCCCGTCACAGTGGCCTATTTGCTGCATTTGAGTGTGGTAATGAGCCTCTCTTTACAATTCCTTCTTCCTTTGGCTTTCGGGACGCTAGTTTTTCTCTTGCCTCTAACATCTCTTCTGTAGTCGTCATTGCATCACCTTCAGCCTAGTGAACGAAGAGGCTGTCCCCACATTGTACAGATAGCCTTCCTCCTCTGTTCTCCTTGGCAAATTCAACCGCTTTCATTATTGTTCTCTAAGAAGTTGACTTCCAATTCTGAGGTTGGTTATTTCAACGGCCTGGTTGACATTGGCACCGGGGAGCAGTGCCTTCCAGCCAGCTCTTCTTCCTGACATGCTGCTTCCTTCCTGTTTGTGGTGGTAACAGCCTCCCAGGCATAAGATTCCCCCAGGCATCTTTGACTTCACTGCCTTAGTCACCATATCAGCCATTGCCAAGTCCTTCCAGCTACCCTTCTCCATTCTTTCTTCTCCAGGCCCAGTCAGCACTCACTCAGCTTCCTGCTCGCCCTCCCTCACTGGGGCTGCTCCATCGGTCTTCACGGTCTCCCTGCCTGTAGTCTCTGGCAGTTTCACCTCTCCTACTCATCTTTCTCGCGTCTGAATTCATCCTTCTGATACTCTGTTTTCATCTTAATTGGAGATGTCCAAATTGAAACTTTTCCCTTCCTGCCTCCCAGACCTGATGATTCCCTTGTCCTTCCCATCTCAGGAAATGTCACCTGTTAGTAACTCAGTTCCTAAAGCCAGAAACCCAGCTTTAATGTTTTTTCTCTTGTTCCCCACATCTAAGCCCATTAGCAAGTCCTGTTAATGCTCCCTCCAGGTCTCATTGTCTCTTTTCCTCATCTCTACCACCACCACCTCATCCAAACCATCATCAATCCTTAGTTATATTTATGCTATAGCCTCAGTCTCATCGCCCTGCTTCTTTACTCACCACCACCCCCCCCCACACACACACACACACACAAGTTCATTTTCTCTACACAGCAGTCAGAATTATCTTTTTAAAATATAAATGTTATCATGTCACTTTACTACTGAAAGCCTTTAGTGACTTCCCTGGCTTCTGTGGTAGATTCACACCCCTGGCTCCTGCTGACTTCCCCAAGCCCATCCTGTCCCGCTCTTCTGTTCTGCACCCCACTTCCACTCTAGGCCCTTGCACTTGCTTCTCTCCAGCTTTTTGAACATTTGGCTCCTTTCAATCCTTCAGGCTTCAGCTTCAATGTCTGTTCTTGAGAGAGGCCTTCCCTGATCACCTATCTGCAATAGGACCTCTTTATTTTTTAAATCATATTTCTAAAAAATACGTTTTTATTGGTTTCAGAGAAGGGAGAGGGAGAGAGAAATAGAAACATCAGTGATGAGAGAGAAGCATCAAGTGGCTGTTTCCTGCACACCCCACACTGGGGATCAAGCCGGCAACCCGGACATGAGCCCTGACCAGGAATCGAACTGTGACCTCCTGGTTCATAGGTCAATGCTCAACCACTGAGCCACACTGGCTAGACAGGACCTCATTTTTATTTCTCATCACAGCATCCGCCTCCTTTCCTTCACAACCCAAATCACAGTCTTTAGCATTTCTGCTTATTTACTTACTTTTCATCTGTATCCAGAACTAGAATATAAGCTGCATAATAATAAGGACCTTGTCTATCTTTTTCCCCATTGCATCCCTAGCACCTCACACAGAATCTGCCACCTAGCTGATCTTTAATAATTGTTGGAGGGACACATAATCAAAATATTTCTTATTACTTTTACATATTATGTAAGATTCTAAGTTCCTTGGTCTGATATTCAAGGCCCCAACACCCTTTTCTCCACCATCTATATAGTCTAGACCAGCAGTTGCCAACCGGTGGTGGTCCGCAGACCACTGGTGGTCCATGAGGTCCGAAAGGTTGGCGACCGCTGGTCTTAATACTGTCCCACTTGATAGCCTGGGTATTCACAGGCTACCATTTACCTAAAATACTCTTTTGTCAGAGAAAATGGGGCCTTTGAGACAGGTTCAAGGAGTTTGCCTGGAACAAACTGCCACTGCCCATTTCTGCTCTGGCTGCAAGCCTCATGGGGTTCCTTAAAGTTTAGTAGATGCATGCCTGTGGGGGGAAGGAGAGGGAGAGGGGGAGGGGAAGGTGCGGGCATGCTCCCAGGAGGGAGAGCGTGCACCTCTGGTACCTGTATCTCTTAAGACCCCAGTTTCTTCTTGCCCTACCTCAGCCACACGCCTTCAAGGTTTCTCTGTAGTTTAGGAATAAAAACCCACCTCAAAAGCTGCTTCCTTAATTTCAAGCAAACCCTCCCCAATCACTCCAGTCAGAAATGATGACCAGCTGCCTGCTATTATATTAGCTATGAATGTGTGAACTTCTCCCAGGACTTGACCTACAATAAGTACTCAGCGATGCTTGTTGAGTGTACACAGGGATGAATGAACCAGATTACCTAAGTAGTACATTGTCTTACAGTCTCTCTGTAAACTTTTTCTTCTTGTTCTGCTCCAACAGGTCTTCTGTTCCCCAGAGCCACCTGCCAAGACCTCTACCCCAGAAGATTTCATCCGAATGACCAAGGGCATCACCATGGCAACAGCCAAAGCTGTTGCTGCTGGCAACTCCTGTCGCCAGGAGGATGTCATTGCCACAGCCAATCTGAGTCGTCGTGCTATTGCAGATATGCTTCGGGCTTGCAAGGTAGTAACCCTGGCAGTGAGGCAGCTTTAGGGCAGAGCATGGTAGGGGAGAAACTACAGGGGTTTGGGGGACCTGAAGCCCTTTGGGATCCTAAAGTTACCATATTACTCTGTGGTATAGGAAGCTGCTTACCACCCAGAAGTGGCCCCTGATGTGCGGCTTCGAGCCCTGCACTATGGCCGGGAATGCGCCAATGGCTACCTGGAACTGCTGGACCATGTGCTCCTGGTAAGGAGGAAGTTTCCTGCTCCTCACACCAGCTTCCCTGAATGCACAGTCCTCGCCATATGTCTCAGTCCCAGCTCTCTAATCTCCTCCCACCCCATCATCCTGTTTCCCAAACCTGTTCTTATTTCCAAGCCTCCATTCCACCGGGGCCCCATCATTCTTAGCATCTGTGGTTCTCCCACTCACCTCTTCCTATTTTTTTTCCTTATCTCCTTTGTTCCCATCTGACTTCCTCCTTCTCTACCTTCATCATCTCTTCTTTCTCCTCATTTCATCATTCTCCTGCTCCTTGCCAGCCGGTGAGTGACATGCAGCCTCTGTCTTTACCTCGTGTGCAGAGCGCACCTGGGTAGGCAGTGTGGTGTTTGAGGGCTGTGGTGTGGAGTGGTTTAGGGATGGTGTTGGGAGGCCACGGTCTGCCCATTTTTAGGTCGGAGTAGAAGCTAAAATCTGATGCTCTCTGCTCCCTGTCCCTTTCTTCCCCAGACCCTGCAGAAGCAAAGCCCAGATTTGAAGCAGCAATTGACAGGCCACTCCAAGCGTGTAGCTGGTTCAGTCACCGAGCTCATTCAGGCTGCTGAGGCCATGAAAGGTGAGGGGTGACCAGGGGCAGGAGGAAAGGGAGACCTTTGTCGTGGGAGAGCCTTGCTCCCGGTTGGACTGCTCTGCGCTAGCCTCTGCCACTAGTCCCCACAGGTACCAGGGCCTGGTGATGCTAACCGTGCTGCCCTGTGCCTCTGGCTTCCCCCTTCCTTCCCCCTTCATCCCTCCAGGAACAGAGTGGGTGGACCCAGAGGACCCCACGGTCATTGCTGAGAATGAGCTCCTGGGAGCTGCAGCCGCCATTGAGGCTGCAGCAAAAAAGCTGGAGCAGCTGAAGCCCCGGGCCAAACCCAAGGTCAGTCCCGCTCCCTCCCTCTGCCCTACCCTCCTAATGGCATAATGTCCCCACCTTCTGCCCTCTCTGACTTTGCATCTCTCTCTGAAACCTTTGTCTCCATTGCAGGAGGCGGATGAGTCCTTGAACTTTGAGGAGCAGATACTGGAAGCTGCCAAGTCCATTGCAGCAGCCACCAGTGCCCTGGTAAAGGCCGCGTCAGCTGCCCAGAGGGAACTGGTAGCCCAAGGGAAGGTAGGTACTTGGATACCTGGAAGTACAGGGATAGCGGCAGCTTTGTAACGGGAGGCTTTTACAGGCCTGGGGAGCACAGGTCTCAGCAGGCTCTCCTCCTTCCTCCACAGGTGGGCGCCATTCCTGCCAACGCACTGGATGATGGGCAGTGGTCCCAGGGCCTCATTTCTGCTGTGAGTGTACAACACCCACTAGGTCTCTCTGAGCTGGAGAGGCTTGACAAGGCTAGAGAGGGGGTGGACCAGGGCAAGAGGCACATTTTAATCCTATCTCCTCACTTTAGGCTCGGATGGTAGCTGCAGCCACTAACAATCTGTGTGAGGCAGCCAATGCCGCTGTACAAGGCCACGCCAGCCAGGAGAAGCTCATCTCATCAGCCAAGCAGGTCGCCGCCTCCACAGCCCAGCTCCTTGTGGCCTGCAAGGTCAAGGCTGACCAGGACTCTGAGGCAATGAAACGGCTTCAGGTGAGGAACCTTAACCCATCCCATTGTACCTTGGGCTGTGCTCCTTTAAATTGCACCCTGAAGACATGCTTTTCTGTGGAGTGACTCTCGGTTGGGAACACTACCTGAATTCTCAACCTCATGCTGCCCAGGTTGCCGGCAATGCAGTGAAGCGAGCCTCGGACAACCTGGTGAAGGCAGCACAGAAGGCAGCAGCCTTTGAAGACCAGGAGAACGAGACAGTGGTGGTGAAGGAGAAGATGGTCGGGGGCATTGCCCAGGTGAGCTCTGCCCCGGGCGCTGTGAGGGACACCGTCAGCAGGGCAGTAACGTTGCCTGTGCTGGTCCCAGCTACCCCATACCCTACGGCACATACTCGCTGAACTGAGTTCCTGATCTCCATCCCTCAGATCATTGCTGCCCAGGAAGAGATGCTCCGGAAGGAACGGGAGCTGGAAGAGGCGCGGAAGAAGCTGGCCCAGATCCGACAGCAACAGTACAAGTTCCTGCCTTCAGAGCTTCGAGATGAGCACTAACGCAGTTGCTTCTATTTAACGCAGACCCAGCCCAGAGACTGTGCCTGCCACTACCAAAGCCTTCTGGGCTGTCGGGCCCGACCTGCCCAACCCCAGCACTCCCCAAAGTGCCTGCCAAACCCCGGGCCTGGCCCTGCCTGGTCCTGCTGCACATCCCCTGTCCCCTCCCAACTCCAAGTGCCTTCATGCCCTAAGGCCCCCTAAGTGCCTGCCCCTCCCCAGAGTATTAACGCTCTAAGAGTATTATTAACGCTGCTGTACCTCAATCTGAACCTGCCAAGGCCCCAGCCCGTTCCACCCTGCCAGCAGCTTCTGGCAAGTCCCCATAGCCTCAGCTCTACTCATCTTTTTTTTGATACTATCCTCCTTCTTGCACCCCAGCTACCTATGGGGGCTGTGGGGTCAGAAGCCTCAAACAGGTCATGCTCCAATAAAGGTGATTCTGCCTGCGACTCTGCCTGGCTTCATGAGGAGATGGGAGTTTCCCCCGAACGCGGGGAGAGAATGGGATTGAGTTCTGTCCCCAGCTTGATCTGACTCGGGAATGGAGTGGGACAGACTATGGCGATCTGCCCTGTGAGGCCCCTCCCTCCTCCTTGCACCCAGATCCCTAAAGCCATCCTAGTCGGGAAGCTGTCCCTGAGAAGTCATACTCCTGTTGTCCCCTATTTCACTGGCCAGCGCCTGTGCCTCCCCAAGTGTCTGTCTTCTGTGGCAGGGACAGCAGCTGCCACTGTGCTTTGTGGCTACCAGGGACACTCTGTCCTTCATAACTGCTCAGAGTATGTGAACAAATCCAGCCTTGGCCAAATCTGAATTTTCAAAAGCTAAAAATAATAAGCCTATAAAATACAAGTATCTGAGCCTAAGAGAATTATGGCCACAGGTTGGGTTGAGGCATTTAACAAACAAAAAAATCCAATGGGGCTGCCTTAGGTAGGTTCTGTTGACTGGGTTGGGGCACTTCTAGCCCCTCCGAGGTCTTGTCCTACTGCCTAGATTAGAACACCAGAAGAAAAGGGTCTGGAAAAGCTTGACCCAGGTGTGAGGCTGTCTAGTTAGGAGCAGAGCTCCCCTAGTGGCCAGGCCGGTGCTGGTAGCCCTGTTCCAGCTGCCTGCTGATCTGGAGGTTCAGTGGAGGAGGTGGTCCAGGAGGAGGGAGGTGAGAGATGGGAGCTTCCACTTCCTTCTGCACTCGCCCCCTCTGCCCACACTGCCTGGACTACCTGGCAGATCCTGTGGGAGTGCCACTGTTCTCATGCATGATTCTGGAACCAACCCTGCTGCCCCATATGTTCCCTTGCTTCTCCTTCCAAATAGAACACAGATCCCACCCAGCTGCTGCTCCTCGGGGCACCTTTCGCCTTCCTGAGGCCCTGGCATCTATTCCCACCCGTTAGAGTCAGTATAAAGAAGACAGAATCACTTTGTCCTCCCCAGGGCAGCCCGTTAAGGAAGGTGCCAACTTCCTACCCTTGCTCCTGTCACCTGTGATTAATTCATTCAATATTTACTAAGCCATGCCCGTGCTAAGCACTGGAAAATAGAGATGTATTATCACCTCCCTGACGCAGGGGACTGGCAACTCCAGTACACACCGCTGTGGCCCTCTAAGCCCAGATTCAATGTCCTAGCATAGTGAGTGGAGGATCTTTGAGCTCAAATCCCTTCTCCAACCTCCCCAGCAAGTGGCAGTCCAGACTGGGAACTCCAGCTATGAGCCCAGGACAGCTGTTCACTCCTGCTACCACTTCCCTGTCATGTTTCCACGTCCCCAATCACACACTCTCACTAGTGATGCCTTGGGGAGTGAATAGCGTACCCATTAAACCAGCAGTTCTTAAAATGTGGTCCTCAGGCATAGGGGTCCCCAAGACCCTTTCAGGGATCCATAAGGTCAAGATTATTTTCATAGTAATACTAAGACATTATTTTCCTTTTTCAGTGTCAACATTTGTACTGATGTTGTAAAAACCTTAGTGGGTAAACTGCCGTAGCACAAATCAAGACAGTGTACTAATAGTCATTGTATTCTCACCACCATGCACTAGCAACTTAACAAATAAATGCTAGTTTCACTTAAGAACGTCTTTAATGAAACAGTGAGACCTTATTAATTTTATTAAATCTTATTCCTGGAGTAACAAGTCTTCAATATTCTCTGTGATGAGCTGGGAAGTGGGCATAGAGCTTCTGCTAGACACAAGAGTATGACGGTGTCTTGAGGAAAGCACTTAGTTTGTTGAGCTGTGAGCTGAACCAACTGCTTTTTTTCATGGAACTCCCCATTGACTTGAAAGAATGACTGATTATGATTATCAGACTTGGGTAGCAGGCCGACCTTTTCTCAAAAAGGAACAAAGTGACTCTGCCAATTCAGAGAAAAACCTGACAGTATTTAGTGCCAATGATAGAATTGGAGCTTTCAAGTAAAAATTCGAATTTTGAAAACCTGTATCTGCTACCATGAGCTTCACAACATCCCAAAACTTGAAAGATACTTTCCTGTTGAAACCACTCCTGATATTCAGAAATGTGATTTAAAAAAAAAATAACATATACTCAAATGTGTCAACATTTGGAACATTTGCATAGCTCAATGAATCAATATTTTCCACATGACCGATGCATGATGTTACAAAATTATCCCTGGGTAAAACCACCCAAGTGCAATACAGACCACTGGACTTTAATGTAAAATAGGAAAAAAGGCTATTGATATGGTTTCAGGCTCCACATTGCACCTAACCTTTGAGAAACTACCATTTGTCAAGTGTTGGTGTGAGAGCAAGAATATCCACAATTACCTGAAAATGCTATATATATACACCACTCTCTTTCTCACTGTGTTTCTGAGACTAGATTTTCTTCATATATAGTACTTCAAACAAACCAAAGTATAGCAACAGACAGAAAGCCTAGTAGATTCTGACAATGCAGCTGTCCTCTATTAAGCCAAAGACTGAGGAGATTTGCAAAAATGTAAAATAACTGCCATCTTCACTAATTTGGGGAGGTGAATATAGTTATTTTTCACGAGAAACATGTTAACATGATTTATTTCTATGAAGTAATACTTAAAATTGTTCTCAGTTCCCATTTTTAATACGGTAAATATTGATAGATGTAACCTACTTCAACGAACGCTTTTTGGATCTTCAAATGCCACTCCACGTCTAAGAGTGTAAGGGGTTCTAAGCCCAATCCACATAGTACTGGTATTTTTGGGTATCTGGGACCCAGTGCATAAAAAAATTCACCTGGCAAATGCTGACCAAGTGCCAACTCTATGCCTGATGCTCTGCTAGGCATGGGGGATTCAGAATGGGAGGACTCACAGACCAGGGGAGGAGACAAACAGGTAGGAGAAGAGTTATAAGAGGGACTTTGATGAGAAGCAAGGAGCCTGCCCCGGGAGCATATACCCATCACCCGGAGGACGTGAAAGAGGAAGGAGCCAGAAGAGCAGACACTCCACCTGAGTCTTGAAGGCCAGCTAAGGGGAGGGCATTTTAGGGAGAGGGAGCAGAATGCACAGAAGGTAGAGGCTTTAAGAAAAGTGTGGCTATTCCCAGCGCCTACGGAGGCTCAATAGGAATGCAGCATGAAGTACAAGCCTCCCCTTTGGTGTGTTGGAGGTGAGGCTGGGGGTGAACAGGGGCCCAGAGGAGTCCTCCCTGGGTTTGGGAGAGCAGGGAGGTGGAGGGAGTTAACAGTAGAGGTCGAGTTGAGCAGCAGGCAGCTACACAGACCGAAATACACTGACGTTCCCCTCCTCCCGCCCCCAGCCCCGGCCCAGGCCGGGCCCGCGGTTCCCACGGTTCCCACCGCCCCTGCGCCCCCGGGGAGCGAGGCTAAGCGCTCCCCGCAGGCGCCCTCGGCCCGGCCTCCCTCCGCCGCTCGGAGGCGGTTCTCCCCTCCTCTCCCCCGCCTTCCCGAGGGAGAGGCGAACGCAGCCCCGTGCCCGCGCCTCCGACTGCCGACCCCCGGCCCCGGCTCCGGGGGCGGTTCCTCGCGGTCCGGACTGGAGGGGGGCCATCTCCCCCGGCCCCCGGCCCCCGGCCCCCGGCAGCTCAGGGGCTCTCCCCCACGCCCCGGCCTGCCCCGTCCCTGTCAGCCCCGCCTCCCCGCGGGGAAACATCCCAAAAAAGGGCAGAAAAGAGAGTTCGGCGTAAACTCGGCCTCGGGGGAAGGGAGGCGAGTCCGCGGGGGGAGGGAGGGTGCGCGGGGCCGAGGCGGGGTGGCTGGAGGGGCGGCCGGCCTCCCGAGCGAGGAGGGGGGCCGGGGAGCGCCCCGGGTGGGGGCGAGGGCGGGCGGCGCGCGTGTCCCGCCCGGCGCAGCCGCGTGGAAACTATGCGGGGCACGTGGGGGCGGGGCGGGCCGGCGCGGAGCTGGGCTCCCAGCCGCCGGGCGGCCGCAGAGGAGGGGCCCTGGCTCTGGGGGCTGAGGCCGGAGGGGGAGCGAGGGCAGGAGAGGTCACGCCCCCGGGCTCGGGGCTCCCCCTCCTGCCTCAGTTTCCCCAAGCCCCCGGGCGGCCCTCCGCGATCCCTACCACGTCGGCCGCGCAAACCCAGAGTCTGGGGCTTGAGGGTAAACTGAGGCACTCGGACCGCGGAGGGGCCCCTCCTCCCAAGAGACATTTAATCTGGGGGGGATTTACAGGAAACTTCTAAATTAAGGTCAGCGGCTGCTACAGCCGAGGGGGGGGCGCGCCGGTCCCTGCGCCCGGGCAGCTGCCGTGAGCTCACGCCCCGAAATAGCCCCGGGGGCCCCCGCCGCAGCTGCCGCCGCCGGGCCGTGCTGTCACTCAAGAGGAAGCGCGGAGCCCCCAGCCCGAGGGTCCCCTCCCCTGCCTCCCCCCCCCGCCGCAGGGTAGGTTTTTTACCGGACAGTCCCCGCTACCTTCCCTTCCGACGGCCTGCAGGGGAGGCGGGGGAGGGCGGGGCGGGGCCGGAGGGGGCGGTCCCGAGGGGTGGGCGCCGGGGGCGACCGCGCCCCCCGACCAGGCAGCGCTTCTGCCCCTACAAGGTTTGGGTCGCGGCGGGGGAGGGTCCCGGCCCCCGGCTCCGCCCGGCTCCTCCCGGCCTTTTAGGCTCCCTCGCGGCCGGACCGTCCCAGTCCCGCTCGGCCCTCCGCGCCCACCGCCCGCACAGCCAGCCCATTTCTCCCGGACCGCACCGCCGCCGCCGGCCGGCCCGCCCCCACCGCAGCCATGGACGCCATCAAGAAGAAGATGCAGATGCTAAAGCTGGACAAGGAGAACGCCATCGACCGCGCGGAGCAGGCCGAAGCCGACAAGAAGCAAGCTGAGGACCGCTGCAAGCAGGTGGGGGGACCCAGGGCCCAGCACAGCCCCATGCCCGCACCCCCCACGAGGGTGCGGTAGGCTCTGCCCTGTGTCCCTCACCCTAGGGACTGCTCTCTGAGGCTCTCTCCCCGTCCAGCCGGGGGTTGGACCTTCACAGTACTCCTAGGGACCTAGCCAGAACCAGACTTCATCGTACCCACCATAACCCCGGGAGCCACAGCCCCCCAGTTTCCATCCTGCCCTTGAACAATGATGAGCCCTGCTTCTTGGGGCTGGAAACTCTCTCTCTACCCCCGCTCAGTTCTCCTGGCTGCACTGTTTCTCCTCTGCTCTCCCTCTTCCTCCCTGACAGCCTCTAAATACCTTAGTACCCCCTCGCCCACCCCTGCCTCCTCCTGGGCCCTGGGCCTGGCTGACGGGGACTCTCTCTCCAGCTGGAGGAGGAACAGCAGGCCCTCCAGAAGAAGCTGAAAGGGACGGAGGATGAGGTGGAGAAGTATTCCGAGGCAGTGAAGGACGCCCAGGAGAAACTGGAGCTGGCCGAGAAGAAGGCCACCGATGTGAGTGTGGACCTGGGGGGCGAAGGGGGGGGGGTTGCACACTGGGAGGGGTCCTGGACATGGGAATGAAGGGAGAAGGGACCTATATATTCCAGCACCAGGACAGAAATGTCTTCCCTCCGGAACCCGGGCCAGGGCAAGCTTGCACAAATAATCCCAGGCAGTGGGTAAATCAAAACCACCTACCACTTCCCCCAGAGGACGTAGCCTTGTAATTCCATTTGGCTCCAGCTCTTTCAACATACAGTGATCAAACAGTGAGTCATCGTGGGGGTGGGTGGTACAAGAATTCACCATCCACCTCAATTAATCCTGCAGCCGAAAATGGAGAGGAGACTTACAGCTACATTTGTGGGGTGTGGGTCTAGGTGCTGTTAGGCAGGGGGAGAGAGAGAGGAATCTAAAAGTGGGGCCTGACTTGAGTTACACTCCCGGGGGGGCATTAGAAATTCCCTGGCCCTGACCTCTGGCTCCGGTAGCCCTGCTGTGCACTGGGGCCCCTTATTTACCCTCATTAAGTTGTCAGCCTCGAGACCATGCCAGGCCACAGGGCAAAGGGACAGGGCCACAAATGCCAGGACAGCTGCTTTGGCAGGCCTTGCTCACTCAGATGTCTCTGCCCACCCCACACTCTCTAACCAGACTTCTCTAGCTCCTATCATTCCCAATCCCCACCTTGAGGTAAGAGAATAGTCATAAGACTTTGGACATGGTTACTTGTACCATTCTCTGCCTCAGTTTCCCCATTTGCCTTGTACCCAGGATTGCTTTAAGTTTAAGATGAGCCTATTGATGTGTTGGTGGGCCGGGGAGGTTAGCATAAGCATGGTCTGAATGTGAGATCAGAAATGGCGTTACTGTTTGTGTTGACCGTTATCCATGTTTCCCAATTCCCTCCCCCCCTGCCCACCCCGGGCTGGTTTCTCTGACCTCCAGCCTTTGGTTTTGGTTCTCCACCAGCCTTGGCACTTGGGAGGGAACTGACCCGCAGCTGCTAGCAAAGACAACCCTGGGCATCTGATACTCTATAAATAACCAAGGCCCAGTGCAGCTGGAGGCAGGACTGGAAACTCAAGGAGCTGGGTGGGGGCTGGAGGGAAGAAGGGTGGACAGGGACAGAGCTGGGGAAGCTGGGCAGCCGTGCCAGGAGTAGAAAGGAAACTGCCCAAACTTATTTTGTGACCTTGAACACAACACTTAACTTACACAGTTCCTCCCTCCACGTCTCCCTTCTTTCCTGCTCTCTGTTTGTCCAGTGGGGACAGTAGTGCCGGGCTGTTGTTAGAAAGCAGCATCCATAACCAAGAAGAGCTTGAAAAGCAGAAAATGGTAAATGGCAGTCCTGTCATGAGGATCCCAGGACTCCCCAGAGTTGTCACCCCACTATCATGAAGAGTTTTCCTTTCACAGAGTCTCATCTCTCTCTAGAGTCGGCTCCCCCACCCCCCGCCCCGCCCCGCCCCGTCCCCATGTCATACTTCCCAACCCCCAGTGCTGTGCCCAGAGTCCTTCCACCTTGAGTCATCCGGCCCTGTGCCCATGATGGGCTCTTGTCACTGTAGGTGGCCTTCAGCACCTGGAGGACAAGCTACTACTTTCTATATATGGTGCTGTTTCCCTCGCCCTACAGTACCACCAGGACCTGCGTTCTACCCCCTCTGTCCCCATTGCTGCCACCCCTCTCTTCCCTCTCACTCACTTCTTCCCCTACACCAGTGGTGGGCAAACTCATTAGTCAACAGAGCCAAATATCAACACTACAAGGATTGAAATTTCTTTTGAGAGCCAAATTTTTTAAACTTAAACTTCTTCTAAGGCCACTTCTTCAAAATAGACTCGCCCAGGCCGTGGTATTTTGTGGAAGAGCCACACTCAAGGGGCCAAAGAGCCGCATGTGGCTCACGAGCCGCAGTTTGCCGACCACGGCCCTACACTGATCCTTTCTCCTCTCCAATCTTAAACCTCAGGGTCCCTATCCTATGTCTTTGTGACTGAGGAAGCACCAGGGATAATTAACGTTTATGGTGTGTGGACTCTGCATAAGTGTCCACACACCATAAATGTAGGCAATGTGTTCACGTGTTTTTTGCATATTATTTTATTTCCCCCAAATCATCAGAATTGCTTAGGAGCTTTAAAAAAAAAGGTGGGGGTGGGGGGATTTTCAAGTTCCTGCCCTGGAGATCTCCGTTTAGTGGATCTAGCAAGGAGCTAGAGAACCTGTTTAGTTATATAAGCCCCAATTGTCCTGTTGATTAACAGTCTATGAAGAAGGATCTGCTATTGTCAACTCGGATTTTAAGAGGAGAAAACTGAGGCTTAGAGAGACTAAATAGGTTGCCCAAGATCACACAAGTGTTGAGTGGCTGAGCCGTGGCTCCAGAGAAGAGTCTAACTCAGAGCTGATGCTCTTAATTCCAAACTAGACTGCTTCTCTCATTTTCTTTTGTTGGAGCTCTGCCCTCTCTTTTTCTCAAGATATCAAGTTCCCATGGAACTTCTCCAAAACCTCCATGTTTTGCCGCTGTATTTTAGGATCAGTGTCTGAGTACCCGGCACTCACACTGCCCTTGCACTGCCCCCAGTTGCCTCTTCATCTTGCCAGGGAACCCCTTGCTACAGCCCTGGATGTCCCATACCGGTCTGGCTTTCCTCCAGAGCCCCTTGCTGGGAGTCTGCCTGGCAACTGGTGGCATCACTTGAGCTTGATTCTATGATTGGCTATTTGTGGCAGCTTTATGTTAGGTTGGCCTGATTCTTCTCCACTCCCTCACCTTGACCGGCCTTGCTGTGGAGTCAGGGCTGCCTCAGACCTGGTCCCAGCACTTGGAGTGTTCTCTGAGGGGACAGAGCTGCATGCCTAACTATGCACAGTGCCTGCATTGGCCCTGAAGCAGAGAGTGGAGCTTGTCAAGGAATGCATATTTGGGGCTGGGGCATAGAGTCTGGGCAGAAGATAGATGGTTGGTTAGAGGGTAAAAAATAGGAAGACAGAAGCCTAGGTTCTTTCTGATAAGAATCTTACCATCCTCTGGAGCCTCCCTGATCCTCATCCAAGGTAGACAAAGCCTGCCTGATCTCTCACCTTTGACCCATAGGCCGAGGCAGATGTGGCCTCCCTGAACCGCCGCATTCAGCTGGTAGAGGAGGAGCTGGACCGGGCGCAGGAGCGTCTCGCTACAGCCCTGCAAAAGCTGGAGGAGGCTGAGAAGGCAGCTGATGAGAGCGAGAGGTGGGCAGGGGGTCCTCAGGGTTGAGCCAGGGAAGGGGGATGCTGTATCGGCTGGTCCTGACCCCACCCTCACCCCACTCTCTGCCTCTCAGAGGAATGAAGGTCATTGAAAACCGAGCCATGAAGGATGAGGAAAAGATGGAGCTGCAGGAGATGCAGCTGAAGGAGGCCAAGCACATCGCTGAGGATTCAGATCGCAAATATGAGGAGGTGACAGCCCTGCTCCGCTTCCTTCTCACTTCCAAGCTCCACACACCCCCAGTCATTCACCAGGGATCTAGTCCTTCTCTCTCCTGCCTCACCTCAGGTGGCCAGGAAGCTGGTGATCCTGGAAGGAGAGCTGGAGCGCTCAGAGGAAAGAGCTGAGGTGGCTGAGAGGTAAGGTTACCCTGGGGTGGGAGTGAAACTTAGCCTGAGCCCATGACTATGGGGCACCCTGCACAATGGGAAGCAGTTTCTCAGACTTGGGGCCATAGGGACACGTCCTGTCCTCTGACCCCTACCCGCTGCCCCCAGCCGAGCCAGGCAGCTGGAGGAGGAACTTCGAACCATGGACCAGGCCCTCAAGTCCCTGATAGCCTCAGAGGAGGAGGTAGTGACCTCTCTGGACCTTTCTGGGCAATAGCGCCTTCTCTCATCTCACCTTCCCCTCCATCTCAGGCTGCTCTCTCTCATCTGCTGGGGTGGTCGGGAAGGGCCTGGGGCCTCCAAACTCTGCCTGCTGTCACTCTCACAACTTTGCTCTTCTCTTCTCTCCTCCCCCTCCCCCGCTGTGCCATCTCCACTGTCTCCCCCCACTGTGCCCTCACACCCCACCCTGCCACACATCCCCTGCAGTAAATGTGGGGACCTAGAGGAGGAGCTGAAAATTGTTACCAACAACTTGAAATCCCTGGAAGCCCAAGCAGACAAGGTAGAGGGGGGTAGAGGGGCAGTGAGGATGGGGTCCTGCAGGGGAGGGAGGCGATGGGCCCAGGCAGGGTGGGGCTGGATGGTCCATGGAGACGAGATCATGAGTAGCCTGCGGGGCTCAGGAGAAATGAAGGATTTGTGGAGGCAATCTACTAATGGCATGTGTATGTCCCTAAAAGTATTCCACCAAAGAAGATAAATATGAAGAGGAGATCAAACTGCTGGAGGAGAAGCTAAAGGAGGTGAGAGTCCTTCCAGTCCCCACCTCCCCTTCAAGCCCCACAGTCCCTAGCAGAGACTGCCTGTAGCAGGGAATCTGGAGGTCGGGATAGAAGAAAAGGTTGACTTAAGTGATAGTGTCTGGGAGGGCCTCATTTTTTGGTCATTTCCGCATCTTGCCTTTACTCCCAGGCTGAGACCCGAGCCGAGTTTGCCGAAAGGTCTGTGGCAAAGTTGGAGAAAACCATCGATGACCTGGAAGGTAAAGGAGGTCGACCCTCTACCCCCAAACTGCACTCCCTGCGACTGTTAGCTCATCCCTTTTCTTCACCTCCCATTATATCTGTGACCGATAAACTAGGGTTGTTCCACCTGAGACTCCGCACACTCTGGTGCTCAGTGCCTACCGGTTAAGCACTTGGAACCAGCTACCCCTCCAGTGCTTCTTAAACTTGAGCGTGCTTGAGAATCCCCCAGAGGTTTTAAAAGGCAGATGTCTGGGTCCTGCTCCGAAATGATTGCTGACTTTGGGCTGGAGAATTTGTACATCTGACAAGCTCTCTGGTGAAGCTGATGATGCTGCTTGGTCCTCGGACCACACTTTGAGTAGCACTGATGTACTCTGTGTCCAAGTGCAACACACGAGAGCTATATCGCAGAGACGTCTTTATGGCATAGAGAGCTACTTGGCTTACTATCTAGGTGTGCCAGACAACATTGATGTAAAGTACTATTTTAAGCTAGATTTGGTGTAAACAATCATGCAGGTATTTGCTAGTCTAAGGCTATTTCTCACTGTCACCAACATCGTGCCTAGAACTGACTTTCCTTCCTGTCGTACGATAACCCTTCACTTTCACAATTCCAATTTCTCTTGCTTCCAGCCTTCTCAGGCAAGCCTCCGTTTTTATCTCCAACTTTGTAAG
Organism: Cnephaeus nilssonii; assembly: GCF_951640355.1. Classification (NCBI taxonomy): domain Eukaryota; kingdom Metazoa; phylum Chordata; class Mammalia; order Chiroptera; family Vespertilionidae; genus Cnephaeus; species Cnephaeus nilssonii. Next base: position 29,105,490 of record NC_137085.1, read on the forward strand.
ACTTTAGGTCTTTCTGGCTTGAACGCTCTTCCCGTGAAGCGAGCACGCCTGCTTATCAAAAGCACTGTGCCCCCAGGGCCCCAGAGGAGGCAGCAACTCCTGGCAGAAGAACCAATTTAGGGTTCAGAGAAGGACAAGAGAGACAGGGGTACAGAGAAGGGAGGGGGGAGCCCTGAGGACTGTCTAGCCTGCTCTCTGGCCTCTCTCACTCGTCTTTGCCCACCTCTCTCTGATTCTCGTTCTCTCTTTCCATTATCCTCTCTCCTGCCTTTCCTCTTCCCCTCTGTTCCCTCTCCCCACACTCCCACCCATCCCTGGACCCCCTCCAGACGAAGTCTATGCGCAGAAGATGAAGTACAAGGCCATCAGCGAGGAACTGGACAACGCACTCAATGACATCACCTCTCTCTGAGCCCCTCACCAGTGTGGCCCTCTCGGCCCCTACTCTCCTCTCCTTTCTATTCTCTCTCTGAGGAGGGATCAGGCAGGAGGAGAAAAATGGCCAACACTGCACAGCCAGGCTGGGCGCAGCCTAGGGGAGCGCCCGTCACGCGTGCTGCCCACCCTGGCACTTGCTTCTTCCTTCTACCCATCACTCCGCCCTCCAGCCTCTACCTCTCTCTGCTGCCTAATAAACTCAACTTGGTCTCCGTGCTGTTTTCCTGTCCTCCAGAGAGCACTTCCTTTACCCCCACAAGAGCACTGCTGAGACCTCGGCTCTTATAGATACCCCAATCTTGTGACACCCACAAAACGCTGTGGCCCACACCAAAATCCCCTCTGCATGGCACGCACAGTCTGTCACTCTGTCACTGCTGCATGTGGGCATGGTATGACTCCATCAATCACCCTGAGCTCTCTGGTGCCTCTGCAGACCCAGGCCTGCCACTGACCTTGGAGCGCTAAGCTGGGGTTCCAGGATCTCAAGGAATGACCAGAAGGGAAATGGGTGGTGACGTGCAGGGGAGGGGTAAGAAGGTGGTGAAAGGTCTGAGATGAAGTTTGGAAAAACGTTGGATGCCAGCAACGTGGGGTTTTCACTGCAGGTCTGTTTTCTGCCTCAAGTCTGTCTGTCTGTCTATCCCTCTCTTTCCTGGCTCAGTCTTTGTCCTTTCTTCTGTTTCCAACTCTCTTAAACCTTCTAAAGAAGAATGGTAAATTAGTTTATGACTTAGGCCTTCCCATCCCACCTCCATGACCCCAGAGTCTTGAGTGAGGCATCCATGTCCGTCCGTCCTGGTCAATTCATCCATTTGCCCCTTCCATGGGGTCCCCAGATCCCTGAATGCTGTGTCTTCATGTGCCTCCAACCCACTCCATGTCTATTTGTCACACCCCCTGTCCATGCCTCCCCATGTCTGTCCCCTAGTGTCCCCCCTCCCCCTCCTCATGTGCTGCTTCCTCTCACAGAGACCTTGGCCAGTGCCAAGGAGGAGAACGTGGAGATTCACCAGACCCTCGACCAGACCCTGCTGGAACTCAACAACCTGTGAGGGTTGGCCCTGCCTCCAGCCAGGCTATAGTTGCCGCCCAACCCAATAAAACTGATGTTACTGGCATCGCAGGGCCCTTTAAGCCTTTCTTTCGTGTTGGCAATGGTGGTGGTAGTTTTCCAAGGTGGAGAAGGCTGAGATGATGCCTGAGGGGAGCAATGGAGTCGGAAGGGCCCCTGAGGAGCAGGGCCTGGTTCTATGCTCTGTGACAAGACTTCCTTTTTGACGGTAGCCAAGGGGTGGGGCACTGCGCTCATTTAGGAGGGGTGGTGAACAGGCTGTGTGAAGCAGAGCGGCCCAGTCGGGCTGGGGTTACATTCTGGCCTTTACTCCCCAAAGGGCAAAGGAGCTGCTATCAGCACCACTGCCCCCTTCCAGCAGGTGGCTGAGCCAGACAACATAATCTGAAGACAAAACTGCAAAGCTACACAGATTTTACTTGAACAGGTGAAAGCCCCAAAGCCTCAATGTGATTTTAAGCCTAGACGCTGAGCCTGCCCTACTCCCAGTTACATACACTGGTCTACATACATGTGTGTGTGTGCGCGCGCACACACACACACACACACACACACACACACACACACACACGATCATCTCAACAATCTCAGTCATTTCTGCCCCCTTCCTGATAGCAGAATGACCCCCACCACCAGAGATGTTCACACCCTAATCTTGTGAAATGTTACTTTGCATGGGAAAGGGACCTTGTGATTAAGCTAAGATTTTTGCGACAGGGAGATTATCCAGGTTATCTGAATAGGCCAGTGTAATCACAAGGGTCCTTAGAAGAGGGAAGCAAAAAAGGTCAAAAGTGGATGCAGGAGATGTGACAATGGAGTAATGTGATGCAGGGGCACAAGCCAAGGAATGCTTGGCTTCTAGAAGCTGGAAGAGGCAAGGAAACATTCTCTTATCAATGTCCAGGCCTGCCAACACCTTGGCTTTAGCCCTTAAGATTCATTTTGGACTTCCCGCCTCCAGAAGTCTAAATGAATAAATTCACATTACCATTGGGTTTGTGATAACTTGTTATAGCAGCAGTAGGAAGTGGATGCACTATCCTGATTTGGGGAACAAAGCTACCTTCCACATATTTTATTAGAAACATTTATTTAAAAAAAAATCTTTGGTGATTGAAAAGGAAGTGGTGTAATAGGCAGACAGACCAAAGTCCCCAGCTCCCCTCAGATTCCTCCGGCTGGCTTCTCTGCACATTCTCCAAGTTCCAGGCCTCTAGGCCACGGTCTCGGTGACCTCTGCTGGATGGTAGCTAACGGTCCCTTTGGTCCCACTTGGATGTCTACACGACAGGGAAGCCTAATCAGAAAAGTGGCCCCGGATCAGCTCATTTGTGTGCAATTTGCATGAAGCTGTTCTGGGCTCTACACAGGAAGTGGGGGTTGTGCCTGAGGGACAGGGTCAGTACAATACATACTTTTGCTGCCTGCTCATGTGCACAAGGAAGGCAACGCTGGTCACAGCGAAGAGGATGCCAAAGACCAGGGCCAGGATGTCACCTGTAGGGAGAGGAGAGACTGCCTCAGGGTGTGAGAGCCGGGAGGGTTCCCTCAGGGCCCACTTCCCTATGCCTGTATCCCCAGCCCAGCCCTAAATTCTCCAGCTGCCCCAGCAGATCAGAATCTAGAAGAGCCCAGCAAAGGGATGGAGATGGATACACAAGAAGGGGGGAAATAAGCACCTTTTTTCCTCCCTAAAAAATGAAGTAAAAGAGGTCATTTGGGAAGGACATGCTAGATTTTTGGAGCTTCATTCTGACCAACTCTTGCCAATAAAGGACCCCCCCCACTGTGATCTGACACTGTCCTATCGGGTTTGGAGGTCTGTTCTGCAGACAAGGAAGGGCAGTAGACTTGATCCTGACCAGCCCCTGGGACTAAACTGTGCCCAGGGTTGTCCCCAGCATCAGGAGCCAGAGGGGAGGCGCAGACTCACCAGCAGCGAGGCAGGAGTTCAGGTGGACTGAAGAGAAAAGGGAGACATTAGAGCCGGGGCTGTGACCACCAGCGACAGACAAATGCGGGCACACGGGAGGATGAGGGACCTGTGGCTGGGCAACAGCAACATGGGGTACCAGACGAAGCCGCACCTGGCTGGACAGCCTCGGCGGTCCGCTCCACTCCGGTAGGGAAGGAGGCCTCGACCGTTCGCCCATTCAAAGGCTGCGTGGCTCGGAAGTTCAGCTGTAGCCGCGAGTCCTCAGGTCCCCACAGGGAGTCAGAGAGGGAGTGGAGCTGTGGAGGTCATTAGACAGAGGAAGGAGGGCCCATGACAAGGAAGCGGGTTAAAGGCCTGTTCACAGACGGTACCCCAGGTCTCCACCCTCCATGCCCCCCCCCCTCTCCCACACCGCCCTTTCACTATGCCTCCTCTTTCTGGACCCCTTCTCCCACATCGCCACGTCCCCACATGTTCCAGCCCCCACCTGCTTAGCACTCAGTCTCACGGTCTGGTTGAAAACAGTCCAGATGACCCCTTGGGCACAGGGGGGTGTGGTCAGAGACCCCTCATATCGGAAGTAGCGGCTGAGATCGGAGGGCAGCAGTGCAGACACGTCCAGTCCTGGCACCCGAGTCTCTGAGTCTGCGGAGAGGACCCGTGCTGGAATCTCACCCAGATGGCCCCCCTCCAAGCTCTGGGTCTAGGGATACAGTTTCATATCGCGGAAGCCAAGCTGGCTCCGTTCCCTGAGACCACTGCCTCACTAAGTGCATCCCTTCCCCACACTCAGCACGAGACAACGGGGAGAAAGCAAAGGGCTCTGGAGCCCCGCAGAGGGCGAGAACTGCGCCTTAGCTGCTCCCCGTGCGGGGCGGGCAGGAGGCAGCCGGTCAATGGTTCTCTCTCATCACTGATGTTTCTCTCTCTCTCCCTCTCCCTCTCCCTTCCTCTCTGACCTCCATAGCTCCACACCCTCCGATTCCCTGTGGGGACCTGAGGACTCCTGGCTACAACTGAACTTCCGAGCCATGCAGCCTTTCAATAAAAAATTAAAAAAATAGCCCTGACCGGTTTGGCTCAGTGGATAGAGCACTGGCCTCAGACTGAAGGGTCTCAGGTTCGATTCCGGTCAAGGGCATGTACCTTGGTTGTGGGCACATCCCCAGTAGGGGGTGTGCAGGAGGCAGCTGATCGATGTTTCTGACTCTCTATCCCTCTCCCTTCCTCTCTGTAAAAATAAATAAAATATATTTTAAAAAAATAAAAATATGTGATGCTTACGAAGAATAGATAGTTCTCAGAAAAATTTGAGCTCCCCAGACTCAACCCCAGAAGTCTCAAACTTTTTGGTCTTATTTGGTTTTTGTCTTATTTTGGTTTTTTATTCGGTGTTTGGTTTTAAACCATAAAACCTGTGGGCAGAAGTTTGCCTTTGCGTGCTTGCCTCTGTTCAACTTCATCGTTATTATCAAGATCATAGTCATCCAGTTCACACATCAACCCTCTCCCTGTCGGGGAGCCCCATCTCCATACCTTCCTCAGCGATTTCTTTCAAATGAGACAGCAACTGCTCATAGGCACTGTTTTCTTCCGGGCCTTCCTAGGAGATGACAGTGCAGGACAGGTAATACCTGTATCAAGGGCCAGGACTAGAGGCCTGAAGGTGAGGTGGGGTTCCCAGAGTCCTCCCTCATTTCTCAACTTTGAGGATGCTGGAGGAAACACAAAATCTTATGTATTATTACTCAGAGCTGACTTACTCTGCAAACTAATCCAACAAGCTCTGCAGGCTAGTTTGCAATGGCAAATTGGAGGAGGAGGGGGAGGAGGGGGAGGAGGGTGGATCACTAAGACACAAGGCCTGCATGACCTGGGCCCCACTCCTGAAAACCATAATGACCTTTGTACTCATGTTAACTCTGCATTCACCTTAATAATCCATGTGATTGACTTGGAGCAAGGACATGTTCTTTCTGAGGCACTTCTCTGAACTTTGTGCTTTGAGGCTAGCGTTAAGGAGTCAGTTAGGGTGTGAATGAGCCTAGCACGTGTCTCAAGGTCTCTTCATTTTACCAGCTTCCTCTAATCACTGTGTATGTAGTCTTAATCATTACAGGTCCAAAGAAAAGAGGTCACTAAATGTTTCTTGAGACTTGGTTGCATTTCACAGAGGGGATATTATTGTTATGGAGGCATTAAAGAAATTACTCTTCCTGATGTCCACATTATTGCATCTGTCATTCCCTGAGTGGGCCATATTCTGAGTCTTTGCACATAACCATTTGCTCTGCATGAACATCTTTTCTTTCCCACTAGTGAAGTCTTCAAGTTTCACCTCCTCCGAGAAGCCTTCCCTGACCACCTCTTTTACTCTGTCCTTTGTGTATGTCTACCTATGGGCCACCCGTCACTGGTCACTGGCTGTGGACTCGTTGGAGACAAGGACCCACAGCTTCTGAATCCTTTGTTAGGCCCAGTGCCTCCCTCCTAGCGGTGTTGAATGAATGAACTAATGAGTGAATGAGGATAAGCAGGTGCCAGGGTGAGTGTGCTGCGATGGGTCTCTGGGGGGAAATACACTGAGCCTGGGGGCATGGGGAGGACGGGTGTGGGGGACGTCCAGGGCTCGTACCTGCAGAAAGGCGGCCAGCACGGCCAGGCCCCCTGGGCGCCCCAGGGCCTCGTCAACTGTGGCAAATGCAGTGCTGAGGTGAACCACGTGGACCTGGAGAGGACAGGTGGGTAGGAATGGGCAAGATCCCCCTCGCCGGCGCCCCCCTTCGCCCCGCGGCGGACAGCTGCACGCTCACCTCGGCAGGGAAACGGTGGCCGCCAACCGTGTGCTCCGAGCCGGGGCGACCGGCAGACCCCCAGTGCAGATGCAGCTGCAGGGCGCGGTACTCCCGCCCGGGACCCAGGGCCATCTGCAGCCCGGGGGGCAGAGTCAGCTGCACTGCGAGGGAGAGCCGGGGAGCCGGTGAGCGGGCTCCGGCCCGGCCCTGAGAGCCAGCCTAATCCCCGAGCCTCGCATCGTGGGGACGGTCCCTCTCCCCCAGGCCCCCCTCCCTCCCCCGTCCCCCATCCCGGAGAGCTCCCGCCCCTTCGCTGAGGCCCCGCCCCAGGGCCGCCTCACCGGTGTGGCCATTGTTTCGGAGGCGCAGCTCTGGGAGGGGCGGGAGCTCAAAGCCCAGGAGTTGCGGGGGCCGCAGGGCGGGGCTCAGGGCCGTGTGCTCCGGGCGGATGTCCACCGGGGACTGGAAGCGGCCGGCGCAGGTGGGGGCCACCTGGGGCCAGGGCGGGTCGCCTGCGGGGGCAGAGTAGGGACCGGAAGTCCAGGGGTAAGATCAGGAACTCCTAGGGAGGTGGGGCAGGGAAAGTGAAGAGGTGGAGTCCGGAGACACTGGGGCGGGAAATAGAAATCGGGCGTCCGGACGGGCCGAGGTGGAGGCCGCGGGTGGGACGCCCAGGACTAGAGTTCAGCGATGGCTGGGGGTCCGATCAGCAGGCGTGGGTGCCCAGATTGGGCCTGTGCGGGGGGCGGTTGTCTCACCTCCATAGCGCCAATGGCTGTGGTCGTCCCCTGCATGAATGAGAAGGGTTAGGAGTGCGATCTTGGAGCCCAGACCCTCCCCGCTGGCCAGAACGAGGTGCCCCCCCCCCCCCCGCCCCCACTAGCCGGGCTTCACAAACCCAGACGCCTTACAGAGGCACAGCCGGTAACAGAAATGCCTAAAGCTGAGATCCTACTGGCCCACCAGTTTGCAGCCACTGTGCTAGTAAAATGGGGGGACGGGGAAGGGGGGGTGTGACTCAGTCCCAGGCCCAAATCAGTAGAGCATCTTTCCTTTCTCCCTTACCTGTCCCTCCTCCCCGCTCAACCCTCTTTCCTTTCTGGTCTCCAACTCTTTTCCCAAAGTTCCTGGCTTGGGAGTCAAGATACCAGGGCCCCTACTGGCTGTTTCCTTCTTCCCAGGCCCGTTTCCTCACCGGTAAACTGAAGATGAGGTGCCCTCCACAAGCCCTCCTGCACTTCCTCCGGGGCCCCCATCTTCCCTCTCCGCTCCCCTCGTCCTCTTACTCCTCTCTACCCACGTTTTCTCTCTTTTTTATGTTTCTAGTATCTTGCTCCTCTCCAGCCTTCCCCTTTCTTTCCCGCCTCTTCCTACTCATCTCTTTCCATCTGGGCCTCATTGCTGTCTCCCCATCCATGCCCTTTCAGCTCTGACAGGGGGAAAGGGTCTGGTATCACCGGGACCCCTGGGGCTGGGGTTGTCAGAGTACAGGCTGCTCTCCCCCGAATGATCCCTGCCTGGGCGGCAGTTTGGTGAAAGGAAGCACAGACCTGGAGCCTAGATTTGGAGGGCTGATGGCCACTTACCTTTGTTCCTGTGGGTGTTGCTGGGAGCGGCAGTGGGTAGATCCTCTGCCTTCAGAGAGTCCTCTTCTGGTTCAGTCTTCATGCCAGGCGTGTCCTCCTCTCCAGGGAGGTCCTCTTCACTGGGCAGGTCCTCCTCGCCCACTGGATCATCTTCCCCAGATGAATCTCCTCCCATGGAGGGAGTCCCCTGCATCCGGGATGGGCTCTGGGGATGGGTAGGTACCAAGAGCAGCAGCAGCAGCAGCAGCTGCACAGTGGGGCCTGGAGCAGGAGCTGAGATCTGCAGAGGGAGCCAGGGCCGGGGGCACAGGGGAGCCATGTGGCTGACTGTACGGTGTCCCAGACACGGTGTGTACGGGGTGTACGTGCATTGGAAACAGGAGCTGGGTGGGGGAGGAGCAAGCCTGGAGGGGAGCAGGCTGACTCACAGAGCGCCCTTTTGTAGGGATGGAGCCAAAGTCCCTCCGTTCTGCCTGGCCCCGTGCCCCCTCCTCGATACCATAGCCTGGATTGGGGTGGGGTGAGGGCGGGTGTGTGCGCAGGCACAAGGTTATCGGGGTCAGGGTGTAAGCCTGGGACGTAAGGCACCACCTGGCACTGCACAGGCTTTCCCTGGCACCACCAGGCTGCCTGCCAGCCAGCCTCGGCTAACCCTGGCCTGCCTCCCAGCCCCAGGCAGGGAAGGGGAAAGACAGGGAGAGGGGAGCAGACCTTGTGGGCATCCCCTGCCCAGCCAGGGAGCAGGGAAGGGGGAGGGCAAACTGCTGCAGGAGCGCTGGGAGGGGGTAGGTGGGTAGGTGGGAGGTTAATTTGAGTATGAATGGAAAACTGAGTATATGTATGAGAGGGACTCTGATGGGTTTAAAGTAAACTTGTTTTTCATCATATTACACCTCTGCTCAAAAACTTTCATTGACTATCAAAGTATCTTCCATCTGCCCATCTTCTCCCTTTAGCTGACTTCCACATCCCTGCAAAATCTTACCCAAGATACCTTCCCATCTTATCTCTTCCTACTGTCCCTCATATTCCAGCCAAATTAAACCATTCATTTTCCCCCAAAATAACCGCCTTCCTTCATATAGTTCTCACTACTGGGAATGCCTGCCATTCACACCTTTTAAAAAATTTTTTAATTGATTTTTTAAAAATACGTCATTATTGATTTTTTAGAGAGAGAGGAAGGGAGAGAGAACCATCTACGAGAGAGAATCATTGATCAGCTCTCTCCTGTACGCCCCCTATTGGGAATCAAGCCCGCAACCCAGGCATGTGCCCTGACTGGGAATCAAACCGGCAACCTTCAAGTGCACCAGGAGACGCTCAAACAACTGAGCCACACTGGCCAGGGCAGCCATTCACTCTTATAGGTAACAAATATTTATTCAGTATATAACATATGTCAGGCACTGGTCTAGAAGTACCACTGAGACACAGCTGCTGTCCTGAGGAGCTCACTGTCTAGGGAGTGAGGGCAAACACTACCATAAGATTTAGGGGAGAGAGATGAATTCTGCCTCAGAAAGTAAAACAGAAGTAGGAAAATTTGGTCAGGGCTGTGAAGAAGTAGAAGTTCAATTCAGTAATAACAATGGGGAGGATGGTCCTCTGGGCAAAGGGGAGGCATCAAATATTTTGGGAGAATGACAGAATGTAATTCCCATATTAGGTCATGTTGAGGGCTGGTGTGGAGCATGGATTGGAAGGGGAGAGTGGGTGCTAGGAGACAAATGAGAGGACCCCAATATGGGCTTGGGGTTCCCAGTCTCTGCCTACTCAGTTAACGAACACTTATTGAGCCTCCTCCAATCCTCCAGGTACCGTTCTAGGCCCCAGGGATACAGCGTTGGACTGGAAACAGCTCTACTGTTCTGTAGCTCACATTGTAGTAAGGCCCCTATGGCTTCGACAAACCAGAGTAAGGCCATCTTAGAAGGTTCATAACTGAAACTAACATTCAGTAGGTATTGTGCATCTGTATGATTATAAAAGGTAATTAAATATATTGAACTATTTCTAATTCTGTTGGTAACTAGCCCCTCACTCCAGAGTGCTCCTGCTACCCCAGCTCCTTCCTGGGGACTCTCCCAACCTCCTCATGACCTCTTATCACAGCAAGGCTCCAGAATCCCACTAGAATGCCTGAGCCAGCTTCCACTCAGATGGATCAGTGTGTGTGCACCCACTACCATGTTAAATAGTCTTACTATCTCCCCTGTCTAAATCCCTTCTATTATTCAAGGCTCAGCTCAAAGGCCACTTCTTCCAGGAAGTCTTTCTTGATTAACTCTGCACTATAGGAGAGATTTCTGGTGCCTCAGCCCCCACAGTGCTTTGTCTGCCCTCGCTAATAACCTTGCCCACCATCTAATTCATATTAAGATGATTTATGACATTTTATCTGTTCTAATACCTTAAGCTCCATAAAGGCAGGGTTCAGTATTTGATTGATTGAGTCATTCTATTATTCAACAGCTATTATTGAGTATTTTTCTCTCGGCAGATCACCTTGCCTAGACCTGAGAAAACCCAGTTGACTAAGCTGACTTCCTTGCCCTTGGGGAAAGGAGCTCGTTGTCCATGACCTGTGCATGTTGAGCCACAACCGTTCCAGGAACATGATACCACATTTTTATGGCACCCCGTTTTATGCCTTGTCAGAGTGACTGCTATACTGTACACCAAAAACTTACATGGCTGAACAACAGCTGTCCTTGAAGCAATCATTTTAGAAAGTAATTAGTCTAACCCTCTAGATTGCCATTTCTGGAGCCAAAGTAAGAGCCCTCCATCGATGGCAATTTGATCCAGTGTGCACACTGGATGATCAGCTCATTGATTTGGTCAGCTGTGTTGTCAGCACCCTGGTGGGCCCCTGACACATGGAAGGTCCATGGTAATATCTAAATTGAATGGACCTACCTGGACAAGATGGAATGTGGAAACAAGTTATCTAGTTGAGGGGGAAGAGGTTATGGGAAGCACAGGAGACAGAAACACCATGCTAACTGGAGTCTGGGGTCCTTGTGCCTGGGCATCTTTCTTCAGCACTGATCCCAGCTTCATTTCATTTTCCCTCTTTCCAAATGGTCTGAATGTTTCCATCTTTTTCCTCTTTAGGTCTCTGTCAGGATCTCTTTGTATATTTCTGTGTGTCCACACATCTCCCTGCCCTCTCTGCTGCTTTCTCTCAGTGTTTCTGAGTCCAGATCTGTGTCCAGGTGCAGGTCTCCCTTTGTTTCCACATGCCATTCTGCATGGTGCTGCCTCTCTCTCGAGTTCTCTGTCTCTGTGTGTGACTGTGTCTTTGGTCTGGGTGGGGAATGTGGACTGTGACCTGGGATCATACCTTCCCAGCTGGGAGTCTGCCAAACTCCAAAACAGGTTTGAGCTCCCAGAGTCTTGTTCCCTGAGCCTCCCCAGGTTGGGACAGAGTGTACTCAGGACTGATTGACTGGGGCACCCCCCACCTGGTGCACAACCTTATTTAAGGCCAAGTCTTTGGTCCTTAGGGTCTGTTGGCAGAGGAGGGAGCTATTCGCTGGTGGGGAGGAGAAAAAGCCTCCCATTCCCCAGCCAGGGATTAGAAGCAAAGACCGATCAAAGCCCTTCTGGGGCCTTGAGGCCGACCTCATCATCTGTGTTATTTCTTAGGACTTCTGTGACAAACTACCACCAACTGAGTGGCTCAGAACAACAGAATTTCTCTCTCTCTGGAAGCCAGGAATCTGAAATCAGAGTGTTAGCAGGACCCTGCTCCTTCTGAAAGCTTTAGAGCCTCTTCTAGCTTCTGGCGGCTCCAGGAATTCCTTGGCTTGTGGCTGCATAACTCTGATCACTGCCTCTAACGTCATAGGGCCTTCTCCCTGTCTCCCCACGGTGCCTCTTTTCGGAACGTGCCATTGGCTAGAGTCCACCAAGATAACCCAGAACAATCTTATTTCAAGATTTTTTTAGCTTAATTACATCTGCAAAGACCCCTTTTCCAAATAAGTTCATAATCACAGGCTGCTGGGGTTAGGGTATGGACATATCTTTATGGGGACCACCATTTAGCCCACTGTGACATTAGCCATTTTAGAACTGATATTAGCCATTTTTAGCACAGGATGAGAAGAAATGGGCTTATGTTGGAAATTCTCATGCGGTCAGCCCTTATCCCTCTTCATATTCTTTGTAGGCATTTTCATCCACTTTCATGGTTTCTACAAGCTCATGACAGACACGTATCCCAGGGTTGGACTCTCTTCTCCACGTCAGATCCAGAAGCACCTGCCTCATTAACATCCTACATCCTTGGTGATATTATTGAGTTGCTGGATTAAGCTAACCCTACGTGCATCTGGACTTTTCAGTTGCATAAGCTAATAAAATATCATTTAGCCACTTTGAGTTTACTATTACTTACTTATGACATAGTCTTACTGGTATAAATTCCCTCCATGGCTTGGCCTCTCTCTGTCTCTCCGGTCTCCTTTTTCATCATTCTCTCCTTTGCAATTTATGCTCTCTTACTGAACTTCTAGCTGTTCCTTGAATGCACTGTGCGTGCGTGTGTGTGTGTGTGTGTGTGTGTGTGTGTGTTATCTCCAAACTTTGTTCATGCAGTTTGTCTCTCTCACCTCTACTGCCAACCCTGCTCCACCAAGTTTTACTCATTCTTCAGGTATCAATTCACATTGTTACTTCCTCCAAGAAGCCTTCCCTGACTCCTAGATGGGGTCACTCCTGCCCGCATAAAAGCCTATGCATCTTTTGTAATGTTTATCTCACTTTATGGCGACTCCTTACCATGTCTGCCATGCTAGACTATCAGCATCAATAACAGCAGAGGCCATATTTCACTGTCCATTGTTTCATCTCCATGCCTAGTACAGGATGTGGCATATAAGAGGCATTTAATTTTTGTGTAATAACTGATAATTGTTGTTCAAAGCATCCCTAGGGCTTCTCCAGCATCCAGTTAGTTGAAAGCAGAGGTTGAGGGTAATTAAAGAATAGAGAGGTTGTTGGCTGCCTCTGACCTTCTCCCACTGGTCCTGCCTTCCTTTGGCTTTGGGGATAACGTTGGGAGTAGAGAGTCTGTCTGTTCCAGGTAGACTATGGGGTGTGCCTGACTTGCTCTGGGAGAGACGTGGTCTCCAGGAAATCAGTTGTCTGTAATTATACTCAGTGTGTCTTCACGACATTTCCCTCTTCTTCCTCCCCCGTCTGAGCTCACAGTAGGCTCTATAAAGCACCCTCACACACTGGCAGCACACCCAAACACACCCACCACCACTGCACCCCAAGGTGCTGTGCTGTTCTCATCACCTGGGCTCACGATGATACCCATGGGGTTATCTGTCCCCTTCCTCACTTGAGATCTTGGTGCAAATGGTCCCACATTCTCTTGAGACCAGGCTTCCCACTATACGGGATCACCAGTCTCCTTGGGACCCATTCCAAAGTACAGTCTGACCCAAACTCTCTCTTTCCTCCACCAAGCCCATTAAGTTGTTTCTCCCCAATCAAAGACCAGCATTTTTCCTTTCTCAGAATGTTTAGAATGTCAGAGAGCTAGAGGAGACCTCAGATCCCTGACAGTAACTTGGTTCTTGGCGTGGGGCCCAGATTCCTAGGAGTCCAGAATAATAGGGATGGGGTCTAAAGTCTGTTTAAAACCTGAGTTTTTAATATATTTTTTTCTGATTACAAAGTAATGCATGCAAGCTCAAGCAGAAAACCTAGGAAAGGCAGAAAAGTCCTATTCACCACCCCTTTAATCTCAATGATCCCGTACCTGGCACTGAGTAGGTCTTTAATAAATTATTCTCAATCTCATCACCAGAGATAAAAACCACTGTTTTATCCTTTTAGTCATATATATTATACATAAATGAGATCATCTTGTGCAAACAGCTGTATAGTCTGCTTTTGTTCTCTCAGCAATACACTATGTACCTTTCTCTATATTGATAGCTTTTTAACATCATTTTAATGCTTTCTTATTATTCCTTTAAATGGCTGTACCACATTTTTCCTAGCCAATTTACTACCTTTGGACATTTAGGTTATCAGTTGTTACAATGTTGTGCTTCACATCTTGGCACATATAATCTTGTCCACATATCTACTTCTTTAGAATGCATTGCTAGGCGATTAAAGGCACACTTTAAAATTTCGCATACATACTGACAAAAAGGCACTGCCAATTGACCCTCCAGAGCTAAAAAAGGAAAATCTGTTATATACTGTCTTTGACTAGGTATCACAGGCTAATCAACTGCAGGCTTGCCGTTGGCCATAATTAAGCAATTCAGAACCATTGTGTTAGTTATTGACACCTGCTGACTGGAAGCTAATTGGCTGTAAGTTTTGGAATAAGAAACAAAGTTAGTAACTTAAAACCTATAAACTTTTAAATATATATACATATTTTTTTTTATTGATTTTAGAGAGTAAGGGGGAGAGAGAGAGATAGAAACACCAATGAAGAGAATTACTGATTGGCTGCCTCCTGCACACCCCACACTGGGTCGAGCCTGCAACCCGGGCCCTGACCAGGAATCAAACCGTGACCAGGTTCATAGGTCGACACTCAAACACTGAGCCACGCCGGCGGGGCAAAACCTATAAACTTCTGTCCGGAGGCCAAAATATTTCAAACTTTTTGACGAGAGTCCCTAACTGTAAAGAAGCATTGGAAACGACTGAACCCCAGCGTCTGGCATGGGCCCAGTGCAGAATATGTACTGCAGCTATTGCGCCTTTCCCAATTCTACCGATAGGACACAGGCCCTGCCAGTGTCTGCACCCCCACGTCTGCTGGCTCAAAGTCTAGGCTGCTGCCCCAATTAGACCCACTCAGGAGAGTCCCTCACTTGCCCCACTCGGCTGTTCTCCGACGGACGTCACGTACCTACAGCGCCGCCCTGGCGGTGGGGCGAGGCCCTCGCGGAGACGGGACGCTGCTTGGCAGGTTCCCGCGCATGCTCCGTCCTGCGCGTAGCCTCCCGGCGCCAGGGGGCGCGCTCCTCCACGCTGCCCCGCCCCTGAGCGGTTGGCATTTGAATCTCCGGCGGGCTGTGGCCGGAAATGTCCACCGGTCAGCTAGGCATGGAGAACCCGGGCCCCAGGGCCCGGTGCCCGGTGCAAGAGCAGCGTGCCCGTTGGGAGCGGAAACGCGCCTGCACCGCCCGGGAGCTGCTGGAGACCGAGCGGCGCTACCAGGAGCAGCTGGGGCTGGTGGCCACGGTGGGGGCCCCGCGTGCCCTCTCGAACGGGGCGGGGAGCCCAGGGTGTGGGAGGGTCTCTGCGAGGTCGGTGATCCCGAGTACGGGGGTCTTGCTCTGTCCTCCTGCATCTGGGGGCTGCGCAGACTTCTGCAGATTCTAGCCGCGCCTTGGCATTGCCTCTTTCTGCAGACCATAGGCCGGTGTTCTCTCTCCGCAGTACTTCGTGGGGATCCTGAGAGCCAAGGGCACCCTGCGACCGCCCGAGCGCCAGGCCCTGTTCGGGCCCTGGGAGCTCATTTACGGCGCCAGCCAGTGAGTGTAAGGGGCGTGGGGAGGGAAGGAGGGAGCGCCTTGGCTTCTGGCCCTGCGCGGGGAGACCCAGGCTCATATTCCGAGGCTGCCAGTGACCTCACCTGTGGTCTTGGCCCCGTGCCCCCGTTCTCCACCTGTAAAATGGGGTAACAGCACTACCCACGGGTCAGGGTTAGAAGAAGGAAATGCGGTGCTTGAGCAGTTCGTTGGCAGCTCTTTTATTGTCCGCACCCACGCAGAGAGCTGCTTCCCCGCCTGGAAGGAGGGCACTGGGGGCAGGGGCTGGAGGGCTTCTGCCCCCACCTGGAGCTCTACACCCAATTTGCTGCCAACGCAGAGAGGTCCCAGACCACCCTGCAGGTAACTTGAAGGTGACCTCACGTCCTTCCTCTCTTGCCCCATACATTTCCTCTCCATCTGGAGACCCAGACTTCAAACGGTCCCTGCATTTATAGAGCCCTCTGGGTGTCCCGTTCTGTGCTAAGTTCCCTGTAGGGAGACAGGGGTTCTCTCGGGAGCACACGGCTTGCTGCGGGCTGGGGATGTGTACACAGGTGAATACAATGTCAGGAGAGGCTTCTCTCTCTGCTGCCAACCCTTCCCCCCCTCACTCCAGGAACAACTAAAGAAAAGCAAACGTTTCCGGAGGTTCGTGAGGCTTCAGGAAGGCCGCCCCGAGTTTGGGGGCCTTCAGCTCCAGGACCTGCTCCCTTTGCCTCTGCAGAGGCTTCAGCAGTGAGTGAACTCTCCCCGACTCAGCCAGCTTTTCTCAGTCTCTCACCTTTGTGGGACTCATGGGGTCTATCCCAATGCCTCTCTCCTGGGACAAATTGCTCCCCAAATCCTTTTTGCAAGAGTAAACGAGAACCCACTGGAGTACCTGGAGTCTGCAGCCTCAGCTGGGGCTGTGGAACTCTGCACTGAAGCGCGGGGGCTTGCAATGGGTTAGTGACACAGGACTTGGAAGAATTTGCTGAGATGAGAGGCTGGTCCAGTTTAGAATTTCTGAAGAGTCTGCTCCTGACTCTTCAGGGTGGGATGGGAAAGGGTGATGTGGTGTGAGGCCAGGTTTTGAAAGAGGGGATACAGAGCCAGAGCAGATCTTTCCTGGCTTTGCAGTGGAAGTATGTGTAAGGGGTGATGTGTGTGTCAGGCAGAGGGAATGTTTCCCAGCTCCACGTCCCCTCATAGACTTCAACTGTCTAATTCTAGGTATGAAAACCTTGTTGTTGCGTTGGCTGAAAACACAAGTCCCAACAGCCCTGACCACCAACAGCTCACACGTATGTTCTTGCTCTGCCAAAACTCAAAGACAGAAGGCTGCCTTTCTTGTATCCCTTTTGGGTTGTGACCTCCAACAATGTCTGGTATGACCCTGTCTTCCTTTGACATGTACATGATGTTCCTGTTGTCCTGCCTGCTCTTCAACAAGTTAGACCCTCACCCTGGTTCCCTAGGGAGGAGCCTTTCTCCACCACCAGTCCCCAGAGTCAAAGATGTGCTGGGAATGGGGTTGGGGATGTTATTCCAGGGGCTGCTCGGCTGATAAGTGAGGCTGCCCAGAGAGTTCACACCATTGGTCAGAAACAGAAGAATGACCAGCACCTCCGGCGTGTCCAGGCCCTTCTCAGCGGCCGCCGGGCAAAAGGGCTCACCTCAGGTAGTCTGCATCCTTCCCCTTCGCCCTCAACCTGCCCTTTTCTTACTCACCCCTCTTCCGCTATATTGATTGCCAGCACGTACCCAGTTTCCTCAGCCTCCCTTTCCTTTTATGCCCACGGATCATGGTCCTGGAGCTGCCTTAGAATAATAACAGCTTTCTCATCCCCCAGGTCGCTGGTTCCTACGCCAGGGCTGGCTGTTGGTAGTGCCTCCCCGTGGGGAACCTCGGCCCCGAATGTTCTTCCTGTTCTCTGACGTGCTTGTCGTGGCCAAGCCTCGGCCCCCATTGCACCTGCTGCAGAGTGGCACCTTTGTCTGCCGGGCCGTCTACCCCATGGCCCAGTGTCAACTCCAAAGGGTCTTTGGCCACTCGGGGGGCCCTTGTGGTGGACTGCTCAGTGTAAGTAATAAGGTGGGAGTCCTAGGGAAGGTAGGAGAGGCCGAACATATACCTCAAACACCTGTGCACCTGTTTATCTCCTTGGCCTGGACTCTTGTCATAGGAATTGGGCCAGCTACATTGAGAGAGGATACCTGGGTCTTCGGGTTCATATCTAGTTCTCACATGAGTCCTGAGTGACCCCATGGGAGCAGCAAGGCCTTCAGCTTTAGCCTGGACCTTTCTGAGCCATGCATTAAGAGGTGGTCTCTCCCCAGCTGTCCTTTCCTCATGAGAAGCTACTGCTTATGTCCACGGACCAGGAGGAGCTGTTGCGCTGGTACCACAGTCTGACCTTGGCCATCAGGTAGGTTGTCTCTCCTTGGTAAGTGTTGGGATGAGGCCCAGGAGCAGGAGATGAGCAGCTCTGATCCTGTCTCATGTCCTACATCTGCGGGACACCACCCCACCACCCCTACCCCGTAGTTGATCAGAGTATGACTAGAGTGCTCATGCCAATACCTGAACTGTCTTCTCTCCACAGCAGCCAGAAGAACTAGAAGAATCTTATGAATTCCAGAACCCAGGATACTTCAGGGATAGGTCAGGGTCAGGAGCACAAAACTAAACAAAACACAGAACCCTTCATGTTTTGAGAAGGGTCGTTTTGTGTTTGCCTGGGGCTGGGTTATCTGACCAGCTCTTAAGAATCAGGAAACCAAGTCTGACCCATGTGAACCTCCACTGCACCAGCCCCTCCAGCACAGATGAGGGGATTCGGGGCTGATGAGCTTGGTGCTATGTCTATGGCCAGTCGTTTATCAAGGCGATGGTTTTGCAAATGTGGCTATTTTTATAGTTTTATTTTCCTACTGGATTTGAGTAAAGTTTTTTTGTGTCTTTGGAAAGGCCTGTTTCAGCTGTGTGTATGAGCAAAGGGATGTTTGTGCCCGGAGGCTGGCCTGACGGGGCCTCAGGAGTATGAGGAAAAGGACTGGAGCTCCCTCTGTCTTCTCCGCTCTCACACTGGGAGGCAGCATCGTTTTGTCCTAATAAGGGAAGCTTTTCAAGAAGGGCCAGTTGTTCCTAGGCACCTAGTATGGGTGTGTGCGTGAGCAGCTGGGATGAAAAAAGCACACGGGAGCATCCAATCACAGGAACAGACTCTGTTTTACTAAACCTTCCCGGAGGGGGCTGGGGCTGGGGCCCTTTGCCGCAGTCTTGCTGCATCTTCTCCTCAGCCCCTGCTCCACTCCCCAAGGAGTAGCTAGGTTCCTTGTCTCTGTGCTCCAGTTTAGGGGCTCTTCCCCAGCCTGAACGTCCCCAGCCTCCTCGTCTTCCTCCTTCATACGTGAGTCCTCAGCAAAGGGCAGGCTAGCCTCTGTGAGGGGAAGGTCAGGTGTGTTCCCGTTTCAGATACTTTGTCTCTACCCCCACCAGACTCTCACCCCCAGCCTGTTACCTGGCTCTGGAACCTCCACACCCTTGCTGGGCGTGTTCTTTTGTAGCAGCTGGTGGATGGTGTGTAACTTCATGTTCAGAAGCTCCTGCTGTGCTCCGGCCAGAGTAGTCACGCTGTGGATAGGTCCCCTCAGAGGCTGCCCCGTCTATGTCCCCACTTCTCACCTGCCACACATTGCTCTCCTTACCGCTCAAAAAGGGGGTCCAGCTGGGCCATCAGATTGTTCAGGTGTTGTTCCGTCTGGGCCAGCTGTTGTGTCAGCTGGGCCAGCTGTTGCTCTGGAGGTGAGGGAGAGGAGGAGGGCAATGGTTACTCAGCTTCTGCTGCCCCCCAACTCCCTACCAAGCAAGACTTCTGCAAAACCCACCTGACTGCAATGATTCCTTCTTGCCTGCCTCTTCTTGGAGAACAGGAGCCTCATTTTTCTCCTGCTGCACAAGGAGGAAATGGAGATGCTGCAACAAGGCTCCCCACCCCTTGTCTCCAAAGCCAGTAAGAGGAGGAGGAGGAGAATTTGAGGTAGAGAAAGCTATTGGATTTTTACTTCAGAGAATCACAATCCCATCTAGTCCAGCTCCTCACCCAGGACATGAAGCAGCCTGTCAGTACGCCCTCACTAGGTCATTCAGTCTACTCTAACACCTCCAGGAAAAGAGCAGCTCCCTCCAGCTTGATAAAGTTCTGGTTGTTAGTTTATATACAAAGCCAAAAACTGTCCTTCATGTCTCTACTTTTCACTGTGCTGATAAGAGACTCCCAAAATCATGTCTTTTCAACATGATAGCCCCTTGGGAATTTGAAAACAATGGTTATTCCCCCCACCCCCACCCCACCCCTGCCCTCTCACTTCCCCACGTCCTCTCTGGCTTAATATCACCAATCTTTTTCAGACTGTGCTCATTTGACATGACTTTCTCTGGTTGCTTTACTGAACTTGAGCTCTTAAATCAGTGCCCCAAAAAGAATAAAGTTCTCCAGGAATGTTCTGATCATAAGATAAACACAAATGAACTTCATTAGCCAATCAATGAACTGCTGCTGTTATGTTTCTTTTAGACTATATTTGGGCCCAAGAATAGAATTTATCTATTCTTGTTAAATTTCATCATTGAATTCAGTCCTTTATCCTAGCTTGTCAAGTCTATTTGGAATCATGATCAGCTGTCCCTTCTAGTTTTACATCACCTCCAAATTGCTCTGGAGCCCTCTATTTCCCGGTGCAATTGAGTGATAGGGCCAGGGCTGGATATACAGCCCTGGGAGGTACTACTTTCCATTTCAACAGTTTCCATCCACCAAAAGGTACTGTCAATTCATATTTCAGTGCCTCCTTCCCAAGGACATGAGCCTGCTTGGTACCTTGAACTCAAAAAAACACCTGACTACAGTAACCAACCTCTTGTACCAAGGTTGGAATCTCACCAGGAACTCCACACTTGCTGGGTTCAAATCCCAGCTCCACTAGTTACTGGCTCTGACCTTGAGCAAGTGACTTAATCTCTTCATTGGCTTGTTGCGAAGACTACATGTGATGTTTATTTACAATTTACCATGTGCCCTTCACATCCATCACCTCGCTGGATGCTCGAAATGACCCCCTAATGCTGGAAAGCCAAGTAACTACTGTTCAGTTCATAGAATGACCGGAAGATGTCTCTTGTTCTTGGTACCATAACGCCCCCAGGGGAAATTCAGGCCCGGGGCATCCCCACCACTGGTCTTCGCGCACCTGCAAACACTTATAGAGCACAAAAGCCACGACGGCTGCGGTGTACAGCGCCCCCAAGGGCCACGCCCGGGCCCGCTCCTGCTGGTCCTTGGGCGGCGGCGGCCGCCGGGGTTCCGTGGCCTTAGGGCTGACCTGGGTGGCGTCCCCTGCGGAGGAGGGCAGAGGAGGGTCAATAGGGCTGGGACTCCAGGGCAATCCCAGCCTCCCCCCAGCAGCCCTCGCTGGTACCTGGGTGTGCCCGGAGGTCGGGGCTGGAGCGGTCTCCGAGGACCCCGGGCAGCGCAGACACAAGCAGGAGCCCCACAACACCCGCGGGCGAGACCGCGCTCGCCATTGCAGGCCGACAGACTAAGGCCCCTGCGGCGCTAGGCAGCGGAGCGCCCCAGTGCTCATGGGTAGGCGCGCCGGCCTCGCTGGGGCCGCCCCCAGAAGGCCACGCCTACATAGTGTGGGCGGGGTCACGCGCTATTTGCATAGGACCATTGGCCAAATTTTCCTAAATTAGTTAATTTCTTTTCTATTTATTCTAATCTATATTAACCAGAATACCTCCGGAAGTATTAGAAGATTATTCCAGAAAGTGGTTTTTATTTCATAAACCACCAATCTTCTCACCCTAAGTAATAGGTAGATTTCTTGATGGACCTATAAAAGGGCCGAGTATTCGGCCTTTTTCCCGTAGTTCGCGCTGAAGGCCTGTTACCTAGGCTACGGACGGAGGACTCGGTTCCTCATTTGCACCTAGGGGAAAGTCCCCGGACCGCGGGCAGAGAGTGCCGCGTGCGCACGCACGTAGACCTCCCCCGCTCCTCGTTGTCAATCCGCCAAGAAGCGAAGAGCTGAGCGGGCGTGTGGCGGGGGCGGCGTCCGTCATCTCCTCTAGTTACGCAGGCGGTGCGTCTCCGCGCACTAACCACACGGGGCTCATTCTCAGCGCGGCTGCATTTTACAAATCTCTGCTGATTGACAGGTAACTGACAGGTAACAGCTACAGATGTCAGCTCAAATGCCTCAATGCACAATACAACTTTGTGTATTCATTAGCCACTATAGTACCACTATTATGTCAATTATATCACAGTAAAGCTGGAAAAATCCTTTTATTCCTATAGCCTAGCACAGCACATGGCTCTAGCAAACACTCCTTTTTTAAAAATTAAGTTCATTGGGGTGACATTGGTTAATAAATTTGAGTGTTTACCTTGCGCAGGGGCCATGCTAATTTCTGTATCTTTCCAATTTTAGTATATGTGCTGCCAAAGCGAGCACTCAAAGAATCCTTGTTGAAGGAAATTAATGTTTTCAAACGATCCAACAGTTAAATATAAGTAAGCTCTTTTTAAAAATGAGGAAACTCAGGTTCGTGAAGGTTAAGTGTTGTTGATCAGGTAAGAGACTAGGCGATTCCAACCATTTTCTGCTTGTCTCCATATCTTCTGTCTCACGTCACCCCACCTCCAGGCCTTCCCACTTCTTGCCGACCCTGACTTCTCCAGGCAGACTTAGGCAGTCTCCCGCTGTTCCACACTATCTTTTATAACTGTCTGGGATATAAAGGGTCATCTTCCTGATTAGACCAACAGCTCTTTGAAGAGGAAAGAAGCCATTTCTCACTCACATTTGTATCTCCAGAGCTTGGCACATAAGTGATGGGTACTGGTACATGTGTATTAAATGAATGAAGTACACGTGTTAAATAAATGAATAAAATGCGGTGTATCTTCCTGTCTTTCCAGAAAGGAAGGGGGCACTGCAGGGAAAGACCCGAACCCAGGGGAGTTACCGTGGTCTAGTTGGCCACCATGAGGCAGCCTGGGTGTCCGAACAGTGTACTCCAAGCCAGTTGGTGTAGTCAATGTAAATAAGTGGTTCCGGGAGGAGGAGAAGGGGACAGGGGTATAATATGATAAATGGCTGCTAACTGATAGTTGCCTTCAGAGAATTTGGGCCCACTATTGCCAGATATTCTGATTTCTACACCTCCTCACCCCAATTCAACAAATTGGGATTTTTAAAATTTGAAATCTCTGTTGTAAAATGTTAACAAGGAATATTTGGCATATTTGACACCTGTGTGGATCATGTTTTTAAAATTCTCTTCTATAGGACAAAATTATTTTCATTAATAATCAGGAAATGAAACAAATAATAAGGACCACAAAATAAACTAACAATAAGGGTCAGAAATTCAGACTGAATTATTTGTATAACTGAATGTCTGATATAATCATGACAGTATAAAACTATATATAGTGCCCAACCAGTATGGCTCAGTGGTTGAGCATCTACCTATGAACCAAGAGGTCACAGTTTTATTTCTGGTCAGGGCACATGCCCAGGTTGTGGGCTGGATCGCCAGTAGGGGATGTGCAGGAGGCAGCCTTTAATGTTCTGCTCTCACATCAATGTTTCTTTCTCTCCGCCTTCCTCCCTCTCTAAAAATCAATTTAAAATTTTTTTAAGTTTCTTCATATTAAGCAACAAACATGCAAACAGTTAGGGAAAGAGTAATCATAAGGATGTTTGGCAAGGATTTAAAAAATTCCATTTCACAATAAATCCCAGAAATTTTCAATGTAAATAAAAACTCTGAGAGGTCACCTGGGATGACATAAAGTAATTCAAGTTCAATTTCTTTGACTTTACAATCATTGTGCTACTTATTGTTTATTATAAACCCATGGGCTAACTATGGGAATATGTACTATCATAGGAGTTGGAGACAGAGATTATGCTCAAAGAGAACTTGAACAACTCCAAACTGTTAGGAACTAATTCTAGATTTAAACACACCTAGATGAATCTGCTTATGTCAGGGGCCAATTGTGTAACTGGGAGTTCTCTAGATGAACTTCCAGGTACATGACAATGTTTTCTAAAGGATAGGTAATACAAGTGTGCTAATTTGAAGCTAGTATATTATGAAAGCTCATCAGTAACCACAACAATGTAGAACTTGGATCTATAAACGTTTTTTCAGAGAGGAGTACTTTATTACTGACATTTTTTAGGATTGCTGGAACATGGTGGTAATAAAATGGAGACCAATTTTTAGTTGGTTTTGTCTTAAAATTCTCTACAGATGATAACCCTCTTATTGCCTGCAGCTGGAGGATCAGACCTCTAATGCCATTCCCCTCCTTGGCACACTACTGCAATCTTTAAAAGTTAAAAACAAAACAAAAACATTGTATGGGACAGACAAAACATATTTCTGGCTCCTGGTCTAAAGTTTAAATTCGGAACTTAAACTCCCTCTTCCCACATCAATAGCCTCCCACTGACTGGGCTGTCTCTGGGCGGGGCAGGTACTCTACTCCCTGCAGTGAACATGTGCAAAGACAGGGCTCAATATCCAGGACAGCACCGGGGCAGAGGTTTCTTTAATTCAACTACCTTTTGAGATTGACAGTTCTTAAGGACAATTTGGATGAAGTGGGTCGAGAGGGAGGAAACTACCTTTTTTGTGCCCAAACTGTTAAAGCAGAACTAGAGGCCCACTTTATATTTGTATCTCCAGAGCTTGGCACATAAGTGATGGGTACTGGTACATGTGTATTAAATGAATGAAGTACATTCATTTAATTAGGAATCACCCCCATGCACCAAAATTCGTGCATGGGGGTGATTCCTAAGCCTGGCTGGCGATCGAAGCACAAGCATCTGGCATGGAAGGGCAGGTCCCAGCTGACCTCTGGGCCCTGGGCAGCACCCGGGCCCTCGGGCCCCCACGTGCCCCCCTCTGCCTGAGTCACAGCACCCGAGATGCAGTGAGTGCGGCCAGACGTCACGGGCCGGAGTGCAGCGTGGGCCTCTGGGCCGTCCAGCGGCGCCACACGGAACCCAGGTGGGCAGCACACTCTCTCCCGGCTGGCCTCGCAGACCGGCTCCTGTGCGAACCCACGGGGAGCCTGACTGGCCCCTGCGGTCCCGGGGGCTGCAGCCTGGCCCACCCAGAAGAGACCGTGTGGGTGCGGGGCGGGCTCCTCATGGGCGCCTGGCACCTGAGTGGGGGCGCAAGCCCTGGCGTCCCGGGGGAGGGTAGCAGGGGGAGTGAGAGCAAGCTCAGCGGACACCCTGCATTCTCACCACACCTCCTCCATCCCCATCACCCCCTCCCCCAGGTAGCCGGCGAGAGGTCACAGTGGGTCACTGATGCCCACCATGTTCCACACCACCCCCCTGGCGGTCAGTGCATGTCATAGCCAGCGGTCAAACTCATGGTTGAATGACTGCCTGAGGGGGCAATTTGCATATTATAAAAGGCTAATATGCAAATTGTCCCCTTGGGACTTTGACCAACCAGGAGTTCAACCGCTCACTATGACGTGTGCTGACCACCAGGGGGTGGCATGAAACGAAGGCAGCCGGCAACCAGGGAAGGAAGGCCTCGGCCGGCCCCGGCCGGCAGCCAGAAGGCCCCGATTGGTCCTGATCACCGGCCAGCCTAGGGATCCTACCCGTGTACAAATTTCGTGCACTGGGCCCCTAGTATAGGATAATAACGACAATGGTCATCCTAACACGTTCACCTTGGATCAGCCTTAGGGTGTGGTGAGAGGGTACATACCAGGAGACCTCCCAATCCTATTCCATGTTATAGCATGTTCATCCAGGAGCACATTCTCCTCATGAGACTCAGAACTGGAGAGAAAAGTCAGGTGCCCTGTGGCATAAGGAGATCTCTGTCATAAAGCCTGCCTTCCTTGTCTCGTGGGTCCTGCCTCATGCCACTTCTGCCCCCCTTGGGAGTCTTCATGGGCTCACCTACACAGTGGCAAAGCCTTCTTCTCTCTTCTCTGGCCAGAGGGGGTACAGGGCCAAGGGCGAGGGGGCGTGAGGTGGGGAGCTGCGGAAGTTCAGGAGTTGCTGGTGGCGCAGGTGCAGGCACTGGGCGGTGTCAGTTCTTTCACTCATCCCTCCCCTCCCCCTTCCTCCCCGGAAACCAGCGACTTTGCCACCACCAGTATTGGGGATGATGAGCTGTGGGGGCCAGGCCCAGGGACGGGTGGGAGTAAGGGGGGCTGCTGCGGCTGTCAGACCATAAGCCAGGCGTACGCCTAGGCTCAGGGCAGCACGGTCGATGCTTGCAGACTTGGCTCCCACATCAATAGTCATGAGCAGCGGTGCAAACTGCACGGATCAGCTAGGGCCCGGTAAGCTGGGCGGGGCAGGGACAGGGGGAGGGGTCACGCGGCCCCAGGTCCCATCTGCTGGGATCTGGAGGGCTGGGCTGGGCAGTAATACCCACCCCTCTATTCTCTCACATCCACAGGAATTCCCTCCTTCACCAAGGCCTGGGGATTGTGGGCCCTCTTAGGGGCTGTGACGCTGCTGCTTCTCCTCTCGCTGGCTGCACACTTGTCCCGATTCCGTAGTGGCTGGAGGAGGAACCATCCAGGAAAGGGACAGTGAGTGGGGGGAAACAGAAATGGGATAACTGACAATTTCTCCCTAACGAGAGGTCCCCACTGACCCCCTAAACTTTGTGTTGCAGTTCTGGAGGGTCTGTGGAAGAGGTCCCCCTGTATGGGAACCTGCATTATCTGAAGACAGGTAGGAAACGGGCAGAGGGAGAGGCACAGAGAACAGGTCCTGGGCGGGTGGGATGAAGGGCTGCAGGAGGAGGAACAAGAAGTGACCAGGTTTCTGTTACCTGTCCCAGGACGACTGTCTCAAGAACCAGGGCCAGACCAGCAGGATCCAACACCTGGAGGCCCCACCAGGGTGAGTCCGTTGTTGCTGAGGAAGAGGGGAGGGAAGGAAGTGGGGGGCGCTTTTTCAAGGGTCCAGTGAACTTCTAACAGCCTTGCGTCTCCAGGCTGCAGAGGAGGCGATGTGCTATACCAGCCTGCAGCTGCGGCCTCCCCAGGGCCGGATCCTGAGCCCTGGAACCCCCATCAAATACTCAGAGGTGGTGCTGGACGCTGAGCCGAAGCCCCAGGCCTCGGGCCCGGAGCCGGAGCTCTATGCCTCCGTGTGTGCCCAGACCCGCAGAGCCCGGGCTTCCTTCCCAGACCAGGCCTACGCCAACAGCCAGACTGCACCCAGCTGAGATGGAGGGCCTGGCATCGCCCCGGCTTCCTCTGTTGCAGGGGTTACTGCTACCCTGTTCGGGTTGTGACTATTTCCCAACAAACCCCCAAAGACAGTCAGCCATTACCGGGTCACAAAAGGTGATGTTCCCCAAACCTCCTATCTGACCCGAGGGAGATATCTCAGGGGAAAAGCAGGCCCCCCCGTTTCTTGAGGATGGAGAAAGCAGAGGCTGTGGCCCCCTCCTCGCTTCCTCCTCCTTCCGGAGTTTTACCAGGTCCTCCCCACTATTGCTCTCATACAGTGTACCCCTGACACCTCAGTGTCTCCTCAGACACAGGAAGTGGGCAGTGGGGGAGGGGGTAAGAGCCTAAGAGGACCTGGGTGGGTATACCCCTGGGGAGGCCACGGGCTGGGGGGGCGAGGGAGGAGGGGAGGAATCCTGGAACCTAGCAACCTGAAGAACCCAAGCCTGGCTCTGGTCTGAGAACCTGGCAGGAGAATACCAGTCTCTATCCTGCTGCCTCTGTTGTGTCCCCAAGTTTTTAAATAAAATTCCTCAAAAAGTGTCTAGACTTTATTCAGTGGGCCACAGACCTGCGGTAGACCCCACATGGTGGGAGTGTGAGCTCTGCTGTCTGCACAGAGCACTTCCCAGGGGAGCCTGACTGGGGAAGAGGGCCCGAGAGGGACAGCCTCATCCACAGGGCAGGGGTGGGTGCCAGGGGAGGCCGGAGCTGCTAGGACGTCCCCAGAATTGACACTGAGGACCGCCCCAACTCCCATCACCTGGAGCCTGCAAGCTCAGCAGCCCCTGCCCCACTCTCCATGGGCTCTGTAACTGTGCTGCACCCCCACACCTGGGGTCTACCATCTCCTCCCAGGGCCTCTGGAGAGGCAGGTCCGACAGACGTGAGGTTTGAGGGGCAGAAGAAAGGGGAGCCTGAGGCTTTCACCAAACCTCTCTCCTTCCTAGCGTCCCAGAGAAGGCAGAGGCCGGCCTGGTGGTGCCAACAAGAAGGGGCCTCCTCTGCACACACACAGACACACAGTAACCCAGTGCCCTGGGGTTCCTGGACCCGAGCACCCCACTGGCGCCTCCCCAGAAGCAGCCGGGGCCGCGGTTAGGGCAGCTGGATCTGTGTGGGCGGGAAGGTGGCTTTGGGGCGGGTACCGGATGCGGGAGCCGCCCGCAGCGGGATGTGGGGCTCTGAAGGCTGCTGTGCACAAGACGCTCAACGTGTCCGCGGCCTGGGGCTGAGGGCGTCACCACTGGGACTCGCCGGCCATCGCAGCCGAGGCCTCAAACGACCCCCGACCCAGACCGGCTCTCCCACCGGGCTCTGCGGCTCCCGCCGGTGCAGGACCGAGCTCCGAGCGCCCCCGCGCGGCGGGACGCGGCCTCGCCACCACCTCTGCGCAGGCGCGAGGCTGCCGGGTCCGCGGCATGCTGGGAGGTGAAGTCTCCAGGCTCGCCTCCCCCCCCCCCCCCCCCCCCCCCCGAGTTTATAGGCTCCGTCGCTCCCGGAGCATCGGGCGCCTCCCGCGTTCCCAGAACGTAGCGGGCTCCCTCCGTGTGGAGCTGGGTATGACTTGAAGTCTTTCCTTCCAGTCTCCGAAGCCTGGATCCTCTGCTTTCTTTCTCCCCTACAACGCTTTAGTTTTTACCTTCTTATCTTTTTTTTAAAAAAATACATATATATATTATTGATTTTTTACAGAGAGGAAGGGAGAGGGATAGAGAGTTAGAAACACCCACCAGCTGCCTCCTGCACACTCCCTACTGGGGATGTGCCTGCAACCAAGGCACATGCCCTTGGCTGGAATCGAACCTGGGACCCTTCAGTCCGCAGGCCGAGGCTCTATCCACTGAGCCAAACCGGTTAGGGCCTGACCTTCTTATCCTGTCTGTCACTGAAGGCTCATGCCCTAGCCTAGGATCTCGACTGAACGCCAGGTCTGTGGCAACTTCCTAATCTAGGAAATAAATAAGGTTAATGTGGGGCAGCCGATGCACCTCAAACACCTTCTGAGGGCCCCCTTGCCACATCTCTCCAGCTGCTTGAGGGCCTCACTTTACCAAATACCTGGGAGTTTGCTCCCTTCCAGAGCTCCAGGTGCTTCCCTTGGGGCCCTCCCTGCCTCACTGGTGTTTGTTTCCAGCCAGAAGGAGTGCCCTGTCCCAAGCAGAATCCCAGGGGAAGCCACAAGGGCCCTTTGGGGATCCCGTTCCCCCCCTCTTCCTGAGATCCCAGCGGGGAGGATAGGAATAAGCCCAAGACCCAAAGACAAAGGGTCTGTGATTGTCAAAGGTTCAATGATAGGAAGTTCTTAACGAATTATTTGTAGGTGGGGAGGAGCCTCAGAAGCCACCCCAAGCCACCCAACCAAGGCCCCTCCATCTTTGGCTTGCACTGCACTCTGTCAAAAGGAGTCTAACTTTCAACTTGGTTTTGGCTCCAAGGAGGGTAACAGAGCTGGGACATGGAGAGAGACCAAGTCTTAATGACTTCATTTGAAACCTTGGATCCAGCCATGCCCAGAGCAAGATCTGCTTCCTGAACTTCTTGGTTATGTAAGCAAGCTAATAAAATCCTTTTTTTTGCTTAGTCAGTCAGTCTAAGTTAGACTTTCTATCTCTTGCAACTCTTGAGTTCTGACCTCCTAATAATGGCTTACGTTTTTACTAGTAAGTCTTTTGGTGATTATCACTTTGTCAGTAATACTTATACTACTTAGAGTGAGGGGATTCTGCGCATGTAGCAACCCTATGAAGACCTCCCTCCTCACACTCCCTCTGATAACTCTCAGCTATAGCTGAGGAACTTTATTTTATTTTTTCTTTTATTAATTCTGATCCGAGGATATTTTCCCATTGATTTTTAGAGAGAGTGGAAGTGCGGGGGAGACAGAGAGTAGTAACATTGATGTGAGAGAGACAGCCAGATTGGTTGCCTCCCACAGGAGCCCTGACCAGGGCCTGCAACTGAGGCACGTGCCCTTGACCAGAATCAAACCCGGGACCCTTCAGTCCACAGGCTGATGCTCTATCCACTGAGCCAAACCGGCTAGGGCTCCATTTATTTTTTATTTTTTTAGAGACAGTGGAAGGGAGGGGGAAGAGACTGAAAGAAAGAATACTGGTGTGAGACACATCAATTGGTTGCCTCCTGCACGTGCCCCAATCGGGCCAGGATCCAGCTTGCAACCGAGGCACATGTCTTTGACTGGGAATCAAACCTGGGACCCTTTAGTCCACGGGCTGATGCTCTAACCATTGAGCAAACTGGCCAGGGCTAGGCGGGGAACTTTAAGTGGGCTCTGCTGAGCTCTTGGCAGAGAATTTGAGGACAAATTTCTGGAGAAGAGCCTCAGAGCCAAGAGCAACACAGCAAGTCCCAGAAACAGTCTGCTTTCCAGGAACAATCAATGGCTTTGCTGAGCCTCCCCTACTCTCCAAAAAGACCAGTGGAGGATTGAATTTGTCAGCCCTTGAAGCTGGGAAAGGCAAGCCAGAGGGCAGAGAGATCTGCTGGAGGAAGCAGGTGAATCTCTGACTGAAAAAATGTGTAAAGCTCAAACAAAAAAGATTTCCCTGAACTAGAAAATCAGAACCCAAAATTTCCATAGACAAATCACAGGAGAGGATGTACTGCTAAAACCTGAAAACAGGTCTAGAGAATTAAAGATGAAGTATCTCAAAAATATGGAGATGCAAATCATGTGGTTAAAGATGGGAGATCGGAGCAGACCCAGGAAACTTCACTTCTGTGAGTTCCTTCAGAATAAGGAACAGGAGAGGAGAGGTCATCATTAAATAATAGATTCAATTTCCCTGAGCTAAACAAAGACTTAAGTTCCAGACTGGACTGATAGGAAAAGACACACACTTAGCCACATGAAGGTTAAAATTCATAAGCTCATAAGGATATGGGGAAGCTTAGCACATTTTCAGGCAAAAAGAAAGTTCTTTCTTCTTACCTGCTACCCTGGAAGTTAAAAGACCAAAAAAAATTGAATGTGAGTCAATGAAAGAAAAGGCCTGTAACCCAGACCCAGCCAAAGAAGAAAGAAAGATAGATAGATTTTATCAGCACAGAAGTCTTTTTTATTTTTCCCCCACTCACCATGCCATGAATTCACGGGGAACGGGTCCCAGAAGCTCAGGCTCCTTCCCATGGGTTCTCACAAAGCGCGCTTCTGTGGGTGGAGCAGGCTGACGCTTCAGTTAACCCAGGTACCCTTCTCTCTGGCTTCCTTCTGTTTCTGATCATTTTCCTTCACACGTTTCAGGAGGCTGTCTCGGCTGTTAGATGCTCAATATGCTCAATACCTACATTCATTCTCTTGGCAAGAATCTTGCCCTTAACTTGCTCGTTCACAACAATGCCCACTGCATGCTGGGTGACAGACTCTTCCAGTGTTGCCGTGGTGACAGTTGTGGGCCTTCCTTTTTGAGCAGCGCCCATTCCCTTGATGTCCACAATGTCACCTTCTTGTAGATTCGCATGTATGTGGCCAAGGAACGGCTCCATGCTTCCTAAAAGGCCTAGAGGACACACAGCGGGTGCCTCCCTCTTTCCCTTTGTGTTAGTCATTTTGGCGAGTTACTGGAAGATGGCGGTTCCGGCCGAAAGGAAGCGAAAGATAGATCTTAAAGATTTGCAAAAGTCACCAAGTATTTCACCTAAGAAATACTTATTGTTATTATTATTATTAATTTTTAATCCTCACCTGAGGATATTATTCCATTAATTTTTTTAGAGAGAGTGGAAGAGGCAGGGAAAGGCAGAGAAATATCAATGTGAGAGAAACACATTGACTGGTTGCCTCCTGTATGTGCTGACCAGGGCCCGGGCGGGGAGGAGCCTGCAACCCAGGTAACGTACTTGCCCTTGACCTGAATCGAACCTGGGAACCCAGGATCATTCAATCTGCAGGCCTAGGCTCTATTCACTGAGCCAAACTGGCTAAGGCTTTCTTTTTCTTTTTTAAAAAAAATATATTTTATTGATTTTTTACAGAGAGGAAGGGAGAGGGACAGCGAGCTAGAAACATTGATGAGAGAGAAACATCGACCAGCTGCCTCCTGCACACCCACTACCGGGGATGTGCCCACAACCAAGGTACATGCCCTTGACCAGAATCAAACCCGGGACCCTTCAGTCTGCAGACCGACGCTCTATCCATTGAGCCAAACCGGTTTCAACCTGGCTAAGGCTTTCCATTGATTTTTAGAGAGAGTAAAAGGGAGGGGGAAAGGCAGAGAGAAACATTGATGTGAGAGTGCCAAACGGGCTAGGCTGAGAAATACTTTTAAGATATTAATGAACCCTGGCTGGGTGGCCCAGTTGGTTGGAGCATCGTCCTGTACACCATAAGGTTGTGGGTTTGATTCCCAGTCATGTCATATACTTGGATTGCAGGTTCAATCCCTGGTCAGGATGCATAGGGGAGGCAACTGATCAATGTTTCTCTCTCTCTCTCTTTTTCTCTCTCTTTTCCTTTCTCTCTAAAATCAATAAAAACATATACTCATGTGAGGATTTTAAAAAAAAAAGACTATGCCAAAACCGGTTTGGCTCAGTGGATAGAGCGTCAGCCTGCGGACTGAAAGGTCCCAGGTTCGATTCCGGTCAAGGGCATGTACGTTGGTTGCGGGCACATCCCCAGTGGGGGGTGTGCAGGAGGCAGCTGATCGATGTTTCTCTCTCATCGATGTTTCTAACTCTCTATCTCTCTCCCTTCCTCTCTGTAAAAAATCAATAAAATATATTTTAAAAAAAATAAAAATAAAAATAAAAAAAAAAAGACTAATGAAGCAACAAATGAATCAGAACAGAGACTTGAACATAGGGGAAGATGAAGAGGAAAAAAAGCAGTGAGGAGCAATGAGCCATGAACTATAATTTCTATCTATAGCCCTATATATTTATAACATGTAATGTAAATGCTAAATAAGGACTCTTGGAACAGATGGGACACACTGTAAGGGAAATTCTAATAAGTATTAAATCATCTCAATGGAACTCTGGAATCAGCTGGAGAGCAGAAGGGGAAGGTAAGTGCTCCAGGACCTAAGGTAGGGAGGATGAGCGAAGATGGGGGAAGGGCAGTGAAAGTAATTTAAGGCCATATATATTAGGGTGGAGAGGAAGTAGGAGATAAACAGAGCATGATGGAAATAGTTGTTGTTCTGTGAAACAGTACGTTTCACATACTAGAAGAGTCATATGTCTAAGAGAACAGGGCAAAGGATGGCGACTATTAATAGAATGACAAACTACAAATTAACAAGGGGGGGGGGGCGCATGGGATGAATAGCTATTCATTCAGTCCAGCAAAAGAAAAGAAGAGTTCACAACAATGTTTAAAAATTTAAAACCAACTAAGATGGAAATAATAAATCAAATACATCACTCATTACAATAAATGTGTGTGGGCTGAATTCTTCCATTTCCATTAAAATATTGTCAGATTTTTTTATAAATCAAATTCTCGTCCATATTACTTAAAATAAAAATACTTAAAAAGTGATAAAGAAAGATGCAAAATAAGGGTGTGGTAAAGATACACCAGGCAGCAGAAGTGCTAACACTGATATCCAACCAGGGCAATAAACGGCAGGTGAAAAGTGGTGTGAGGATCGCCTGCCAAGAAGTAGGCAGGAACCTCAGGGGCGATGGCCACTTTTTGGTCAATTTTAAGTGTACAATCCCATGAGTCTGACAAAGATATGCAATCATGTACCCACCACAAGGTATTGGATGTAAGCTACAATATGTTAAAGCTGGTTTTAAAAAATAACAAAACTATCGTGTTCACAAAATTTAAATGCTGAATGAAAAAGCAGTGTAATACCAGAAACCTTCTCAATTACTCTGTATTATATATTCCTGAAATGCCATAAAGATAGCAAGCTTTAAAAAAAAATAAAGGAAAAATAGAGGTAGTAGTTATTTCAATAAATTTTAAAAAGAACAAGAAAAGAAACAAAAAAATAATCAGGATATAATAAAAATGGAAATGAATGAAATGAAACACAAATGAAAGTATTAAAGAGCATAAATTAAAAAATGTTCTTGCCCAGCCAGTGTTGTTCAGTGATTGAGCATCGACCCATATACCAGGAGATCACTGGTTCGATTCCTGGTCAGGGCACATGCCCAGTTTCAACTTCGATCCCCAGTAGGTCTGAAGGAGGCAGCCAATCAATGTTTCTATCTCTCTCTCCCTCTCCTTTCCTCTTTCTCAAAAATCAATGAAAACATATTTTAAAAAAATGTTCTTAAATAGGCTAATAAAATTAACTTCTTGCAAGCCCAAGTAGGGGGGAAAAGAGAGTAAAAACAGACAAGATTAGTTATGAGAACAAAAACATCATTACAGATATGGGAGAGAAAAAATGATAAAGAAATTAAACTTAAAATTTCTCATCAACAAATTTGAAAATTTAGAGGAAATGGATACATTTCAGGAAAAATATAAATTACCAAAGTTGACCCGAGAGAAATAGGAAAGCTTTAAGAGTTCAACCTATCCTAGTAAAGACTAGAAGATTATTAAAGATCTACTTTTTTAAAGACTGCATTCAAATGGCACCACAACTGAGTTTTATCTAACCTTAAATAATATTTTTCATGCCAGTTAAACTAGTTAAGACTATAGTAAAAGAAGGAAAGGTCACATACTTAATATATAGAGCCAGAATAACTTAATAACATTCCTAAGAGAAACTCTAAGTAAAAAAGAAAAAGAGGAAAACTGCTATTATGTAATGAAGACTTTTTACTAAAACCTAACAGTAAATATTGTTAAAGTAAACAAACCAAAATAAATTATTGTTATTTTGCCTATCATCATTATTATTTAACATATCTTGGAAGTTTTACCAAATTCAGTGACAAGAAAATGAATTGTTATGATCATCTGAAAAATTATAACTATTTTTTTGCTGATATGATTGTACTATCAGAAAATTCAAAAGACTATAGTAAAAAACTCTAGTAAAAAAAACCTAGTAAAAAGTATAACATATAACAAACATAAACTGCTCTTTTCCTACTCTAGCAATAAGCATCTCAAATTGAAAATCAGAAAAATATTCAAATTACAGTTACAGAATTATAAAGTCTTAGGATAACAACAATTATAGTCACCATAATGCTATACACCATTGTAAGCACTTTGTATTAATTCAATCATTCCTCACAACACCCTCTTGAGATAGATCACTATTATTATTCTTATTGTACAGAAAAGGACCCTGAGGAACCGAGAAATTAAGTGATTTGCTAGCTGGTAATATGTTGAGTTGGGATTTGAATCCTGGCAGTTTGGCATTGAGACTATCCTTGTAATCACTGTGTTACAGTATGTAAAATTTTTAAAAATTGGATATAATACATATAACATATTAGTTTCAGGTACACAACATAATGATTCAATATTTGTATATATTACAAAATGATCACCACCACAAGTCCAGTTAATATCCATCACCTCACCTAGTTACACATCTTTCTTGTGATGAGAACTTTTAAGATCAACTCTTTTTTTTAATTTTTATTTTATTGATTTTTTACAGAGAGGAAGGAAGAGGGATAGAGAGTTAGAAACATCAATCAGCTGCCTCTTGCACACTCCCCACCGGGTATGTGCCCGCAACCAAGGTACCTGCCCTTGACCGGAATCGAACCTGGGACCCTTCAGTCTGCAGGCCGGTGTTCTATCCACTGAGCCAAACCGGTCAGGGCAAGATCAACTCTTTTAGCAACTTTCAAATATGCAATACAGTATGAGTAACTATAGTCACTATGTTGTACATTACATCCCTAATAACTGTAAGTTTTACATGTGAATTTAATCAAGAAACACATAGTATTCATGAAGAAAGCTATGCAACATTATTCAAAGACCTAAAGCAAGATTGGGATAAACAGGAAATCAACCATTTCCTTCGCTTGGAAGATAACGTATCATCAAAAAATGATTCTCCAAAAAATCAATTCTCCAAAAATTAAAGAATGTATGCAGTTAAAATATTTACAATTAACACCTCAAAGAAGAGTCAAGAACAAATATTTTTAAGAGAAAAAAAGTAAGATAATTTTGCCTTACCAACTATCAGAACATACTATAAGGCCACTTGATCAAATCAATAAGTGAAGGGAAAACAATTGATGAGTGGAATAAAACAGGAATCCAAAACTAGGTGTTTGTATATACGAGAACATGGAATTTAATTCCTTGGGAAAAGGAAGGCTCACACACTAAATGGTCCTGACTGAGTGCCTACGCGGTGCTAGGACTGTGCACTGGTCGGGCTCGCCTTCCAGGGAGCCATGGAGCCTCCCCTGCAGGACGTTCACGTCACCAGAGTTGGAGGCAGCGTGAGACTGACTCGGGTTCCAGTCTGTCCCCATGGGTCCTGGCTTATCCCCACTCCCCCACTTTCCATCTGCCTCCCCTTCCTGCCTGCCTGCCCTGCAGACCCCAAGCTCCAACATTAGAAGCAAAGACAATGGCCGAAACCGGTGTGGCTCAGTGGATAGAGCGTCGGCCTGTGGACTGAGGGGTCCCGGGTTCGATTCCGGTCAAGGGCATGTACCTTGGTTGCGGGCATGTCCCCAGTGGGGGGTGTGCAGGAGGCAGCTGGTCAATGTTTCCTCTCATTGATGTTTCTGGCTCTCTATCCCTCTCCCTTCCTCTCTGTAAAAAATCGATAAAATATATTATTATTGAGGTATAATCGATACATAACATTGTGTAAGTTTAAGGTGTACAACATGTTGATTTGATACATTTATATATTGAAATGATTACCACCATAGTTAACCAACCCCTATCATGCCATCTAATTGTCATTTCTTTTATGTGGTGAGAACAGCTTGATTGAGTCTTGACTGACATACTAGGTCAGTGGTCGGCAAACCGCAGCTCGAGAGTCACATGCAACTATTTGGCCCTTTGAGTGTGGCTCTTCCACAAAATACCACGTGCAGGCGCGCATGTACAGTGCGGTTGAAACTTCGTGGCCCATGTGCAGAAGTCGGTTTTTGGCCTGGGTGAGTCTATTTTGAAGAAGTGGCGTTAGAACACTCAAGGGGCGAAAGAGCCGCATGTGGCTCGCGAGCCGCGGTTTGCCGACCACTGTACTAGATGAAGGACATATAAATAATCATTGTTATTCTTTCAATTTTCCTTTAGGCTTGAAATGTTTCAAAAATAAGATTGTGGGTGGAAGAGGAGAAAAATATGTACAAAGGATCTAATATTCCCAGAAGAGCAAATCCAACTGGCTAACAAACATGAAAATATGTTCAAATTCACTAGGAGTCAGGGACATGCCATTTAATGTACTAGTAATAATGAGATACCACTCTTTAAAAAAAATACATTTTTTATTGATTTCAGAGAGGAAGGGAGGAGATAGAAACAACAATGATGAGAATCATTGATTGGCTGCCTTCTGCACGCCCCCCACTGGGGAATGAGGCTGCAACCCAGGCAGGAGCCCTTGACCGGAATCAAACCTGGGACCTTTCTGTCCGCAGGCTAATAGTCTATCCACTGCGCCAAACCGGCCAGGGCGTGAGACACCACTTCATATTCAGGGTGGAAAACAGTCTCAAAACCGTTGGGGAACTCAGACCCAGTGTATCATGAGTTGTCCCCACCCTCCCAGCAGGAGCGAAGTTACTGGTGTGTTTACACCAGTTCCCACCAGTCATTGGTTGAGAGCTGCTCTGGTGAGGCCGATTTTGGCTGGCGTGGGCTGGGGCAGAGCCGCTGGCAAAGAAAAGCTGCAGGCAGAGATGCTGGCAGTTGGAAGTCAGGCTGGTGTGTACCGAAGGGTAAGGCCTGAGGCGACAGGGATGGCTGAGGCACCGAGTGCTCCGGCATTGCTCAGATCCACTCATGCCCCTCGTCAAGCTCAGGCTGTCGCTGTTTCTTTGAGGTGACAATTTCTCAAAAGAGAAGGAGGAGTGGGGAGAGGAGTAAAACGCACCCCAGGAGGGACAGTGGGACAAGCTACAGGCCCACTGCTGCGGTTGGTTCTGAGGCTGCAACCGAGAGCCTTC
Source organism: Cnephaeus nilssonii (assembly GCF_951640355.1). Lineage (NCBI taxonomy): Eukaryota > Metazoa > Chordata > Mammalia > Chiroptera > Vespertilionidae > Cnephaeus > Cnephaeus nilssonii. The sequence continues at coordinate 29,143,204 of NC_137085.1, forward strand.
CTTTTCCTCCTCTGCCGTCTCCTCACTCTCAGGCAGCGCTAGATACTGGTCTAGATGGCCTGGCTGGTGGCTTACCCGGACTTTCATTTCTTTCTTTTTAATTGATTTCAGAGAGGAAGGGAGAGGGAGAGGGAGATAGAAACATCAATGATGAGAGAGAATCATTGATCGGCTGCCTCCTGTACACCCCACACTGGGGATTAAGCCCACAAACTGAGCACGTGCCCTGACCAGGAATCGAACTGTGACCTCCCGGTTCATAGGTCGGTGCTCAACCACGGAGCCACGCCGGCTGAGCCGGACTTTCATTTCTGAGCCCTGAGTACTGCACCCTTTACAGGCTGTGGTGGCTGCAGCTGCCCATGTGTGGACAGTGAATCACCAGGCATGGAGCACCAAGAGGCACCCGTGAACCCCCTGGCAGACATGCTACCTGCTTCCATGATGTAGCAGCGACCCTATCTCCTCATGATAACCAGGTTCGATTACCCTTGCCGGTAATCCCCTCCAACGTGGGAGACATGGGAGCCAGGCACAGTGCTGAGTGTGGAGGACTCTACTCCGTGGACAGAAGTAGGCTCTAGGCAACCTTTCACCTTCAGCTCCCACTGTGAACTGAGTGGTCATCTCCATATTCTCCCATTTAAATTCCTGAGAGTGAAAATTCTATCATTCTGACTTCCAGGCCAGGCCACCCCCTAGGCCACAGGCTTAAGTCAGTTGCCCAAACACCTGAGGTCAGAGGGGTTGGGGGTCACATCATACAATTTTGGGGGCCTAAGGCTGCCTCATCAGCAGGAATCACCCCCTTCAAAGGGGCTGGTAAGTGTGGCTGGCACAGTGTGTGACATATTTAGTAAAAGTGCTGTAGTCCTGCCTGGCCAGTGTGACTCAATGGTTAAGCTTTGACCCATGAACCAGGAGGTCACGGTTTGATTCCCAGTCAGGGCATATGCCTGGGTTGCAAGCTTGATCCCCATGTGTGCAGGAGCCAGCCAATCAATGATTCTCTCTCATCATTGATGTTTCTATCTCTCTCCCCCTCTCCCTTCCTCTCTGAAATCAGATATATATATATATATATATATATAGTTCAAAGACTCATGTGATTGGGGGGTGGAGGGGTGCAGGGAGAGGTCAATGGGGGGAGGAAGAGGATATATGTAATACTTTCAACATACATATATTTAAAGTGCTGTAGTCCTAAGGGACCACCTTTTGTCACAAGCCCTCCCTCATAGGCATGAGGTTAGTTCATAAGTAACTTACAGCCTACTGAGCCCAGTTTCTGAATTTGTGTGGTAAGTGGGTTGGGCTCACTGTGACCCCTTTGAGCTCCAAAATGCCCGATAACTGCCTTTCTCCTCAGACCTTGTACATAAACTTTGTTAAGCCAGACCCCCTCCATCCCGTGCTTCTGTAATTTATTTTTTGAACCCCAAATTTCATTTTTAAATAAATCTATCTGTTATTGTTTATCTTTATTACAGTTTGTTCTGTGGTTTGGAACCATCATTTTTCCATCTTTTTTTTTAAATATACTTTATTGATTTTTTACAGAGAGGAAGGGAGAGGGATAGAGAGTTAGAAACATCAATGAGAGAGAACCATCGATCAGCTGCCTCCTGCACACCCCCCACTGGGGATGTGCCCGCAACCAAGGTACATGCCCTTGACCGGAATCGAACCTGGGACCTTTTAGTCCGCAGGCCGACGCTCTATCCACTGAGCCAAACCGGTTTCGGCCTGTCTTCTTCTTCTTCTTTTTTTTTTTTTTTTAATAAGGTTTTTATTGGTCCTCACAAAATTCTGATTCAATTGTAAGCTCTTTTTTAAATTTTTATTTTTATTGATTTCAGAGAAGGAAGAAGGAGAGATAGAAACATCAATGATGAGAGAGAATCATTGATTGGCTGCCTCCTGCACGCCCCACACTGGGATTGAGCCCACAACCCCGGGCATGTGCCCTTGACCGGAATCGAACCTGGGACCCTTCAGTCTGCAGGCTGACGCTCTATCCACCGAGCCAAACCGGCTAGGGCTCATTTTTCCCTGTCTTAATGTTTGAATCTTGAGTTTCCCTTTGGTGTACTCGCTTTTTGTTTGTTTTGTTATAGCTCCTAGGTCCATACCTCAACATCTATAATGTGCTTTCTGTGTCACCATTCAAGACAGGACCAAAGAGAGGCCTGGGCCAAGTCACTGGAGACCTACCGACACACGTTGGCTTCAGTGATCCAAGGGCTGCAAATCTCCTTCATGGTGCGAGAAGATGGCTCACGGGTCTCCCTCTTGACTTGAAGTTATCGAGACTTCTGAAGACGCTTTTGCTACATCTACACCTACTATATAGGCAGCAGTCACATCCTTGACTTATGTCAGACACTGTTGAGACAATCCCATATTTTAGATAGAAATTTGTGACTTGCCCAAAGTCACCTACAGTGGCCAGGGCTGTCTTCTTGATCCATAATAGCATGATCTCTCCTTTACATCATGCTTCTTCTACAGTTCGGGAAACTCATCTATTGCTGCTGTAATAAATTACTACAAATTTAGTGGCTCAAAAAAGACAAGTTTCTCATCTCCTAGTTCTGTTGGTCAGAAGTCTGACAGGTCTCACTGGACTCAAGTCACGGTGTTGGCAAGCTCTCTGGAGGCTCTGTCAGGAAACCTGTTCCCTCTCCTTTTCCAGTTCCTAGAGGCCACCTGCATTCCTGGCCTTCAAAGCCAGCAACTTGGGTGGAGTCCCTCTCATGCCAATTCTCCGCCCCTTCTTCCAGGGCCGAATCTCTCTCCCCAGGGTCCTGAAAGTGTCTCCCTTTCAAAGACTCATGTGATTGGGGGGTGGGGGTGGGGGCGGGGAGAGGTCAAAGGGGTGGGGGGGGGGGAGGAGAGGACATATGTAATACTTTCAACAAAAAAGATTAAAAACCCCCACAAAGACTCATTTGATTAGATTGGGCCCACCAGGAAAGACAGGATGGTCTCCCCATCTAAAGGCTCTTCCCTGAAGCAAACTGCCTTTTGTCAGGTGAAGCCGCAGATTCACAGGTTCTGCGATTGGAGTGTGAACACTCTGGGGAGGCCGTTATTCTGCCCACCATGCCCTATCCATAGCTTGGGCGTCCTGGAGCCAGTGGGTTAAGGTAATAAGACAGAGATAACGTGACTTCAGGGTACCGAGAGGCTTCCTTGACTTCCTGATGGTGGCTGCACTTCACCAAAGTGGATCCAGATGAGCCCCTTTAACACAGCAGATTCTTTCCGGACGCCCTCATCGCTGGCTCCCTCCTCTTGTCACCTTAGCAACCCGCTCCCTGTGATAAGCAGCAGCGGTCAGGAGAAGGCAAGAAACGGGCTTTGGCGTTTGTCCTCTGGGGCGGCAGGTGGTTTATGGTCCTGGCAAAGCTGTCCGGCACTGGCCCCTCAGCTCTTAAAAGCCCCAGGTGTTGCTGACACGTGGGCAGGTGAGGTGCAGCTCAGATGTTCTTTCCGGTGTCCAGTTTTGTAAGGTAATGCGTGTCAATCTTGCAGAGACCACGTGGGGAAAGAGAAGGATCCTGGTCTCATCCCTGTTCACAACAGAAGGCCACCAGACAGTCTCGGATGGAACGGAACGCAGACTGTCATCAGGAGATGTATAACCGTCACCAAAAGAGCCGAAGAGGAGAGGGACCTAGGCCAAGCCTCCCTAAGGCAGCCAGGCCACTGTGGGTGCAGGTTGGTACATCCTGGTTCCACTGGGCACTCTCCCTTCTGAAGCCCCTCCAAGGGTTAAGTGAGGCAGCATGCCCATTGATTCTTTTTTATTAAGTATATTTTTATTGATTTGGGAGAGGGAGAGGGAGAGATAGAAACATCAATAAGAGAATCATTGATCGGCTGCCTCCTACTCGCCCCCTAGTGGCAAGCGAGCCTGCAACCCGGGCACGTGCCCTTGACCAGAATCGAACCCGGGACCCTTCAGTCCCCAGGACCCTTCAAAGGTCCCCAGAATGACGCTCTATCCACTGAGCCAGGCTGGCTAGGGCCCCACTGATTGTTTTTCAAGCACGTACTGGAAGCTTGGTTTTGGCATTTTACCCGGCCTCCAAGCCATGTTCCCTGAGTTTGGTTCTGAAAGCTGGAACCCTATCTGTAGTTTATAGCACTTCTGCAAGTGTGCCCGCCACTGGTTTATCCCCACACGCTGGCCCGCCCCCTGTACACCACAGACTCAGTCCCCTGACTGCACCCTCCCACACGCAGCCAGCAGCTGCGCTGCACTCCCACTCACTCCCACAGGCCTCCGCGGCCCCCAGGGAGTCACCAGCACACCGCTGTCTGTTACCGGAGGGAGGCCCCGACCGGGTGTCAGGGGAGGGCACGGGGTTGTTGGAAACTTTAACCAAGCAGGGACAGTTAACAGCTGCAGGGACACCGTAGGAAACGGTGAGCCTTAAAAAGGAAATATTTGTAGAATCTGTCCCCACGACCTCTTAAGACTTTTCTGAAAACTCCCTGCGGTGGAAAAAAATAACAGCTAGCTCAGGCACCCGTGAGCCCACAGAATCCTCCGTGCTTAATCCTCCGGGCCAGCTTAGAGGCTCGCCGCGCACAGTCATCCCTAAGAGACCACAAAGAGCCGGGGTTGTGGTGCCTGCACTCACACACTCTCATAGACACACACACACACACACACACACACACACACACACACACACACCTGCCTCTCCCTGAGGCACAATCCTCGGGTGGCAAGTGTGCCGTCCGCCTCAGTGGGCAGTGTCTGGGCAGGCTGGGAGCCCCTGTGAGAGCTCTCCACAGACCCACAGGCCCCTCACCACGCTCCTCCACGCACCACTGACCACACGACAGGCTGTGAGCATGCGGTGAGGAACTGTCGCCTTCCCCTTTCCTCCCGCAGCTGCAGGGGGTGTTTCTGAGGGGGCGGATGTCACCCACTAGGGGTGGGTTTTCCCCACCCATACCTTGTCTTGTCCCAACTTCTTCCCACCCCCATAAGTAGGCCCTGTGGGGGTCACATTCTAAGTCACAACCGTAAAAGAGAATCAGGGAGCACCTTTGAACCATAGCTCATCAGCCGCCTCCTGCTCCCCCTGGTTTCCCTCTCCTCCATCCGCCCCTGGTCTTCCCCAGAAATGCCCCTTTTTCCTCGAGGATGGGTGTGAAGGGACAATGTTGGGACTTTTTAAAGGAAGAAGTTACTACTAAAGTAAGAAAGAAACCAAAACCAAGCCAAGAATAATCAAAACCTCACCAGTCCAGCGTCTGCACCCGGCTCTGCTTCTTTCCTTTGCCTCCCATTGTCTAAGAAGCTGCAGCCCTCCGGGCCTATGCAACTGCGTTGCTGCCTGCCCCCTGGTCCCCCACAGGGTGCGTGAGTGGTTAGTGCTGCAGGCTTTTCCAGGGGTGCACAAGGTGGGGTTGCCCTCATCCTCACCCCAGCCCAGTCCGAGCTCAGAGCCCTTGCCTCAGGGACAGCTTGCTGGATCCCGCTCAGATGCTGGGACACAGGAGATGCCATGAGCCCAGCAGGGGGCAGGAGGGGACCCAGAAGGGGCTGACTTGCCTCAGGTGTGATCAGTAGGGCAACAAGGGTGGAAGGGGTCAAGGAAAGGCTGTGGAGTCTGGGGTGCCACAGCGGGGGGGGGGGGGGGGAAGTGTGGTCCCAGATCCTCTGCATCCTCCAAAGACTGCCGTTCCCAGGAAGGGCTTTGGAGTGAGACGCCCTGAGTGTGGGACACTCGGCAGCTCTGTGGACCCCCAGCAGGAGGGGAGCTGGGTGCACCCTGGCAGTCCCCAAACTGATGAGGAGATCAGTCCCCAAAATCAGAGACTCCTTTCCGGGAACTGATACCTACTGGGAACCCCAGGATGATGAGCTAGGGCTCCATACGACAGCCCCCAACCTGATGGGGAGGATGAAGCGCCGCCTGGAGCAGTGACGGGAGATCCTCCGGGTCAGTTGGGCACAAAAGAGCTCTGACTACACAGAGGAAGCCTCTGGACCGGCAGCCAGGGGAGGAGGCACGGGACACGGCAGGGGAGGTGGTCAGAGGAAGGCCATTCGGAGCTCTGCACTGCCCAAGCGGGTCTGGGCTCCATGACGGTGGAACAGAGAGAGGGCGCAGGGGCAGGCCTGCGTGAGCAGCGGTCCTGTGACGTCCCCCCCCCCCCCCCAGCCCCAGCCCCATGTGCTGGGCCTCAGTCTCCCCTCCCCTGCCCCTCTGGTCAGCGCTCAGGATGCCATCTGCTTCACTGAACCCATCTGCCTGAGACTTGCTCACACCTTCCTCTTTTGTGACTAGAAGTCACAGGGCAACGCACTAAGCCGTACAGTCACAGCGGAACCCCAGAGCCTAAGAGTGTGAAGGGGCAGAGGGCAGAGGGACAAGGGAAGGGGAGAAGGGAGACGGTGGGGCAGAGGTGCCCAAGACCATGGCCGAGTCTGTCACCTACGCAGACCTGCGGTTCGTGAAGGCTCCCCTGAAGAAGAGAGTCTCCAGCCAGCTAGGACAGGGTAAGGGCCGAGGAGGGGTCTCCTGGATTCTGCATCCGCAACCTCTTTCGTGACCCCACCCCACCCACCCCTCAGACCCCCATTCCCACCTCCCACCTTGGCCCCTCTTCTCTCTTCCACAGACCCAGAGGCTGACGATGACGGGGAGCTCACCTATGAGAACGTACAAGTGCCCACAATCTCAGGGGGGGCCTCCAACTTGGCCTCTTCTGGACTAGGGGACAAGGCCGGTACGGAGAGCCCAGGGAGGGGAGGGGTGTTTGTGGGGGCGCTGTGCCTTGAGCTGGGGAGTCCAGAGTAGTCTTGGAGGACACTGTCCTTGGGAAAAGGAGGGGGTTCCCAGGAAAGAGAAGGAGCCCCGGATAAATGGCAGCAGGGGAAGGTGGATCCCCTGGGGAGAGGTGGGGCGCAGGGCAGCCCGGCGGGGAGAGGCGTTCCAGGGGAAAACAGGGAGTGGGGCCGGGAGGGGGGAGGGGGCAGGGCTGAGAGCAGCCGGGGAGCGGGGTGGGGCGGGCAGACTCCGGAGGGCGGGGGAGGGTCTGGGGGAGGCGGGGGAGACTCAGGACCCGCCGGAGAGAGTCCGGGGAGCCGGACGGGAGGCGGGAGAGCAGCGCCAGGCGCGGGGACCCGGGGCCTCCGCGCGGTGCAGGGAGTGGGCGGGTGGAGGGGCAGAGGGGCGTTCCCGGGGCGCCCGGCTCCTAACGGGACTCGCTCACCGGCGCAGGGGTGCAGTCGGAGCCGCCCGCCGCGGCCTGGAGCTCCGTGACGTCACCCGCAGCCTGGCGGCTCCTGGGCGGTGAGTACGCGCCCTCCCCGCGGGCGGCGGGCGGGGCGCGGCGCCGGGGATAGTGGGGGTGGGGGTGCTGGCGGCCCGGCCGGTGGGTGGTGCTGGGCCCCCGTGGGCGGGGGGCGGGGGGAGTCTGGTCTGGTCCCGGGCAGCCCCGCGACCCCCTCCTCTGCCCCCTTCACTCCATCTTTCTGAGGGGTCGACCCAGATCCTCTCCCCACTCCGCACTCAGGATGGTCCCCATTCACGTACGCCCTGGGTGCCTCCGTCTGGGCCTGGGGTTTAGGGGCTCCTGCCAGGTAGCGCCCCCCATCCTCCCCCTGTAACAGCCCGGCCCTTACTCCGGGCTCCTCCCGCGCCGCCTGCGGAGCCCGCTGCCGCCGACCACCGCGTCCTCCGAGGGAGGCCCTTTCCCAAGAATACCCCCCCGCCCCGGGTTTGTAAGCTCGTTCCTGGGCTCACTGCGCCTCGTGCCACTTTCCCACAGGCCGTCCCACCTGCTCGAAATACCTCCTTCTGGGCCTGCTCCTCACCTGCCTGCTGTTGGGGATGGCTGCCATCTCCCTGGGAGTGCGCTGTGAGTGTGCCCCCCTCCCCCTCCCCAGACACCCCCCCCCCCTTATTCCCCCAACAGCTGCCCTCCCTCAGCAGGGGCCGGAGTCACCACCACCACCTCCTAAGCTTTGGGTCTGGTTTCCAGCCTGGTCTTGCTCTAAAGTAACCGCACCTAGTCCAGTCACTCCTGCAACGTCAGGCGGCCAGAGCTTACATTTCAGCAGCAAGTTGCCAGCAACAGAAACAGGGTTGACGCTGGGTCGCAGGGCGCCAGGGCACGGCTGAGGAAGATGCCACCCAGATCTCTCTTTCTGGCCCAACAGACCTGCAGGTGTCCCAGCAGCTCCAGCGCACCAGCAGGGCCCTGGAGGCCACTAACAGCAGCCTGCGGCAGCAGCTGCACCTGAGGAGCGCGCAGCTGGGGCAGCGGGAGCGGGATCTGCAGGGCTCCAGGCGGGAGCTGGCCCAGACGCAGGAGGCGCTGCAGGTGGAACAGCGGGACTGCCAGGCTGTCAGGGAGCAGTCACAGGCCAGGCTGGCCGGCTGGGAGCAGGCAAAGGAGGCCTTGAAAAGTGAGGAGACGCAGAGGAGGGCCGTGGAGGAGAGGCTGAACCGCTTGCAGGATAAGCTGAAGCCGCTCTGCCTGCCGGAAATGCTGAAGCCCGGCTTGGAACACCACCACCCCTCAGGTATCTGCTCTGGGAGGGGAGAGATGGGAGGGTCTGCTGTGAGGGATGGAGATGATGTGCATACACCCCTAGCCCCCGTTTTATTTTTTACTCTTTCTTTTCCTTTTTCCATTTTTTATTAAGGTATTACACATGTACATATCTTCCCATTGCCCCCCCACCCCACTCCCATACATGCCCTCACCCCCCAGTGTCTTGTGTCCATTGGTTATGCTTATATGCATGCATACAAGTCCTTCGGTTGATCTCTTATCTCCCCCATCTCTCCCTAACCTTCCCGCTGTAATTTGACAGTCCGTTTGATGCTTTATTGCCTCTGTATCTATCTTTTTGTTCATCAGTTTATAATGTTCTTTATTATCCACAAATGAATGAGATCATGTGGTATTTTTCTTTCATTGACTGGCTTATTTCACTCAGCATAATGTTCTCCAGTTCCATCTAGGTTGCTGCAAATGGTAAGAATTCCTTCTTTTTTATGGCAGCATAGTATTCCCTTGTGTAGATGTACCACAGTTTTCTGATCCAGTCATCTGCTGACGGGCACCTAGGCTGTTTCCAAATCTTAATCTCTGTGACCCTCAGTTCCATGCCACGCTGCCACCCACTCCCACAGCTGCACCTGAGCTCAGCATCCCAAACTGCTCTTCTGCTGAAAGGACGGTTTCAGACCTCCACTCTGACCACTACTGCCTGCTCCATCCAGGCTCCCCACACTTCCTCAGCCTCACTGAGTTCTCCGCCCCGTGGAGAACCCTGCCTCCTCCTTTCCTGGCAGCTGACACCTGTCCTCACCTCTCTCCCCCTCTTGCATTCCGGGCCGTCCCTTCGATCACTCACTCCTTTGTCCCACTGTCCTGGTGCACCTGACTGGCCATCTCTCAGCTCTGGATGAACGCCACTGCCCACCTTGCCGTGCGTGCACCCAGGTGTCACATTGTGCAATCATTCTGCTCGGTGCCCTTGAAACTCTGGTTTCAGCCTCGGCTGGGGCCTCAGTGCTGCCTGGCAGCTCTGCAGTGGTCGCCTTGCTCTCCACGAGAACTTACCCTACTGCGCGTTCCCGCTTTCAGCAGAAGCCCTATTCCGTTAGAGAGGAATGCCCTCCATTTCCACCACCCAGTCTACATATCCACTTACATTTCTGCCCACCCCCACCTCTTGCAAGGATAACTGCAATAGCTTGCTGGATGTTTCCCCTAAACATCCCCCTACACCCTCATTCCACCCTTCATATTGCAGCCAGGGTAATCCTTTAAAAACAAAAATCTGAGCGTATCATCCCAGTTAATTAATTAATCAAAGGTTATGGAATACATACTATATGTCCAGCACTGTGCCCAGGCATTGGAATATAGGCAGTGAGCAAAATTCCTGTATGTAAAACCCCACACTGACTTTCTCTTCCTTGGAATATAAAAATAAAAAATCCCTGCCCTAGCCGGTTTGGCTCAGTGGATAGAGCGTAGGCCTGCGGACTGAAGGGTCCCAGGTTCGATTCCGGCCAAGGGCACATGCCCGGTTGTGGGCTCGATCCCCAATAGGGGGCGTGCAGGAGGCAGCCGATCAATGATTCTCTCTCATCATTGATGTTTCTATCTCTCTCCCCCTCTCCCTTCCTCTCTGAAACCAATAAAGAAATATATTAAAAAAAAAATCCCTTAACATGGCTTTCAAGGCCCGTGCCTACCTTTCAGCATACCACTTCTCCCCTCACCCTCTTCAGTCTGACCAGACCAACTTTTTTTTTTTATTATTCCTTTAAATTACTGATATACTAGGGAAGAGGGAGGGTGGAGGTGGAAAAAGGTGTATGGGGGATAAATGATGGTGGGAAAAATAATTAAAAAATAAATTACTGATTTACAAAGGGCAGTCTGGTGGTGGGGCAAGGACTATAATTCCAGAGGGTAGTTGAGTGGGCACATGAGGAAATGTAGACAGAAGAGAAGGAGCTAGTGGAGAAGGAATGGTTTTTGAGTGACGGGGGTAGTACTGATGGAACAAAGCAGGGAGAGGTGGGCTGGGGTCAGGAGCACAGATTGAGGTGTAGGGTGTTAGGGAAAGTGGGTTGTTTATTTCTTATGGATGGTCAGGAAAAGAGGAATAGAGAAGAGACACATTTTGAGGTGGAGGGAAGGGAGATGGAGAGAGTTCACATCAAGGTCTGACAATTTCAGCAAAATGGGAACCAAGGCTGTCTACTTGTGGAAGAGCGGAGATGGCAGGAGGTTGGCTGGCAGCTTGAGGTGTGTTTGGGAATGGTACTGCTAGCCCTATTAAAATAAACCTCCTGGATTGTTAGGAGTAAAGTTGTTGAATGTTAAGGCTTTTACTAAGTATACGCAAGTTTGGTACTTCCAGAAAGGTTGCAAAGATCAAGGACTAGAAGTCAATGAAGGGGCTGAGAGTAGACTGGAGACCACTGTTAGCAACTAGGTCACTGAGTAACACTTTCATTCCAAGTGTTGAGATCTCCCTCTGGGTCTGTGCTGTGCTGTCACACTCTTTCTGTTTTTTAGACACCTGCTGTCCCCTGGGATGGATACTGATGGCGACGAATTGCTTTTACATCTCACTTATTAAAAGAAGTTGGGAAGACAGCCAAAGCTATTGTAATTCTCTGTCCTCCAACCTCGCCAGGATTGAGTATTATTCAGTAAGCATACCTTTATTTACAGACAGCCATGGGTACTATTAGGTAAAGGCACATATGTCATCCGTCAGGAATGGCAGTGCACAATGGCATGCTTCCTTCTCTGGGCAGCTTCTCAGCACAGTGCTTCAGGCAGCCCCCAGGATGAGCGTTGGCATGAGAGTTGACTTATGAGGCATCTTTACTTTTGCCTGTTTCTCATTTCAGCTTTCTGGGCTGCCTAACAAAGCATTTGACTGTTGTGACCCCGCAGGCAGAGGCCCAGACCCGGTGGGCTGGATTGTAGGGATTGTTTCCTTGTGGCCATAGCAGCCCCCAGAATGACTGCCTTTCACAGGCTGGCAGAAGTTCTTCCCCAGCTGGGAGGGGGACTGCAGGGTGAGCCTGCATCTGCAGGGTGGCACTTGGAGGATGCAGGGGAAGGTCACCAAAGATGGGCACAGTTCTCTTGTCAAAGCTCCTAGGTTGCCCTAGCTGGTTTGGCTCAGTGGATAGAGCCTTGGCCTGCAGACTGAAGGGTCCCAGGTTTGATTCCAGTCAAGGGTACTTGCTTGGGTTGTGGGCTCAATCCCTAGTAGGGGGTGAGCAGGAGGCATCCAATCAATGATTCTCTCTCATCATTGATGTTTCTATCTCTCTCTCCCTCTCCCTTCCTCTCTGAAACATATATATATATAAATTTTAAAAAGCTCCTGGGTTTCCCTATTTATTTTCTTCCATCAGCTCAGGTTCCCTCTTTTACACCCCGCACCCCCCCACCATTCCACTATTTCTCATCACTCTCCTCCACACATCTCTGAATCTCCCCTCAGGGTTTTTATGGCAGCAGCTTATATAAGGTGTTGGAACAAGTTGATTCATCTGACTCATACTGGATTGACCACAGGTTGAAGGACAGGGACGGGACTGATGCTAAAAGAGTCTCTGGGTAAGTTTGTTAGGACTTTGGGGATCTTCAACTTTATAATCCCTTCAAAAAGACATAGTAATGAGATCTCCCTTTAGGTCTGCTCCCAAACCTTTCACAAATCAATATTGAAATTGCCTGCCTGTCCATTTCCTCTATTACAAACTCTTTAGGGCATTCTGTTCTTTATTCTATCCCAAGAGCAGTCCCTGGCACGCACTTTATTTTTATTAATTACTAGACTGGGACCCCTGTCATTTTTCTCTCAGAAGCTAGGGCTTCACAGCCGATAAGAGCCTTGGCGTTCTCACTCCCGTGAAAAGGCTACCCAAACGGGTGTGATTTCTCAGTCAGGACCACTTGGGGCACAGAGTTGCTCCAGGGGAGTAAAGGGGCAGTGAGGTAACTTTGAGGACCAACCCCAGGGACCCTGGAACAGGATGGTCACCTGTTCCCTAACTGGAATTTCCATCTTTAAGACCTTGGGTGATTTTTTCCCTCCCCTGGTCCTAAAGGCTCTTTGGGTTGGAGTCCAGACATCTGTCCCTGACCCACACCCAAATGTGGCCCTAGGTAGGTAGGGTGAGTTGGGACTTTGGGTAAGTTTTATGCAGGGAAAGGGGAGAGGAGGGAGGGGAAGGGTGGGGGCCAGAGCCTATCCCAGTTCTATCTTATCACTCTTTAGGTATCATGGTCAGAACAAAAAATGTCCCTCTGTACAAAACAAGTGGTCAAGATACCCATACCAGACAGAGTGTGCTACTTCTCTTCCCTGCATCTGTGAGATGGCATCTATTAGGCGTTCAGATTACCACTGAGCTGAGTAAGTGTGAGGGTTGAGAGCCTGGGAGGACAGGGGCTCAGAGCAGGGGTCCAGCTGCTGGGAGGGGGTGGGGCACATGTTTCTGGGAGTGAGTCACGTCCACAGACTCCAGGAGCTTGGTACACTTGTGTAAGGGGGTGTTGCACAGGGAGAGGGGCAGGGAAGGCCTGGAACTGAAGGGAGGCTGGTGATGTGACTGTCGGGGAGCTGGATGCGGGTTCTTAGTGGAGCTCATTGATCTTTTACTCTTCCAGATCCTCATGCCAACAAGAGCCTGTGCCCTTCATCCCTAACCTGCAGCCACAGGCCCTAGGATTCTCTCTCCGGCATTTCCTCAATCTGCCTGGATAGTGCCCGGCCAAGGGCTCATCTGTGCCCACCACTTCTAGGCAGCCTGCTGCCTGCTTGAAATCCTGTCCCAGAAACTGGACTATTCCTGGGAAAAGGGTACAGAAGAGATTTTGGCCTCCAAGAACCTCCCGTAGTGGAATCGGGGGCTGAGGGGAGGAGGGCGCACGGGCTGAGCGGATGGGGGCAGCCCGGAGCCAGCCAGGCAGTTTTATTGAAATATTTTTAAATAATTTGCACGTGTTAGTCTCGTGTGTCAGCAATGCTGTGTGATCCCCCTGGGACAGCAAGCCCAGGGTTGGAGAGGAAATGTTCTGTCCCTTGAGTCCATGCTGAGGTTCCCCTATACGAAGCAGCTGGTCAGCCCATCAGGGGCTGGCACTGTCGAGCATGTGCAGTCCTCACAGGGCATCCTGAAGGCCGAAGCTGGAGGCCCCACTGCTAAGAGCGTGCCCCAGGCAGCTGAAGGCTGGGTGTGGGTGGCTTGGCACGGTGCCCTCGATGGCAGAGGAGACTGCCCGCCTCACAGTTCAGGTTGCGGTAGCGAGCAACAGCTGGTGTGGGGCGGGGGCACATGGACAAGAAGCCAAAGCTGAAGGGGCCCAGGCAGCAGCCAGGGCAGGGTAGCCCCTCGTCGGACTCCCGAGGAGCTGAAGGGGGCGGCGAGGGTTCTGTCCGCTCCAGGGCCGCTGCCCGGGGCAGGCTATGCTGGGCCCGGTTCCAGGGCTCCCCGGCCCAGCCCTGTGGGGAGTTCACCACCACAGCTGGGGGGTTGTTGTTAAGGGGAGGTCCTGATCTCGGGGACCAGGGCTGGGAGGTTGATGAACAAGTGCTGATGAAGTTGTCTGTGGCCACAGCTAGGGGCAGCTGGGGAGCTGGGGGTTCTGGCTCAGGGCTACTGCCCTCACACTCCATTCTCTCTTCAGCCAAGGGACCCACCGAGGGAGGGCCAGGACCTGGCAGGACTGTCTCCATGCGCCGGGGGAGTTCAGGGGACGATGGTAATGAGCGGCAGCGACGGGCAGGTGTTCCAGGCTGGAGCAGGGTCTCTGGAGTCGTCACCAAGGGCAGCCGGGTGGAGGACAGTGGTGATGGTGGCACAAGGGGCAAGGGGGCGACTGGCTTGCTGGGTGTGTCCAGGAGCTTGATCTTGCCACCCCTGAGGTCTTCCCGCAGTGAGAAGGGGTTGACTCGAGTCAGATTGTCCCCCCAGTTGGGGGGTGATTCTAGTGATGGGGGCAGGAAGAGGTCTGATCGGCTTCGGGAGAGCCGAGGGTCTGGCCTGGGAAGCGTGGCAGAGGGACCCCCTCTTGGAACAGACCCTGTCAACAGAGAAGTCTGTGATCACTCTTCTCAGTATTGATAGCTTCTAGAGCAGGGGTGGGGAACATCCGGCCCGTGGGGCATATAAGGCCCACGAAAACATTAGGTCTGGCCCTGCCAAGCATTAAGGGTGAGTTAATTAAATGTTTGACCAAATATAGCAGGCTAATTTTCAAGTTGATAATTTTGCATGGCTGTCGAATGATGTTATAAATATCCAAATGGCCCTTGGCAGAATAATGGTTCCCCACCCTTGTTCTATGTCTCATTATTCACTAGGAGGCTGGTGGGACTAGAACTTAGAAAAGGGAGTCTGACGGGGTGCTTTGGAAAGGAGACGTCACCTCCAGCAGCTTTTTACCTTTTTCCTTCCTTAAAGCTCTAGAATTAGAAAACTATCTTCTTTGAAATGTCCTTTCACCCCCACCCTTATCCCCAGCCTTCTCAACTAATAAATGCACTCAGTCTCCCCCAGATAATTCCCTGAGTTCTAAGGAGGAGAGAGGCAAAAGGACTCCAGTTGGGTCAAGGTCATGCTCACTTACCCTGATTGTGCATCAGGGGAGCCCTGGTGAGGGGGGCTGGCTCAGGCAGTTGCTCCAGGATCCATTCCAGGTGCTGGGTGATTTCGGTGAAGGGAGCACGAGCACTAGGTTCCATCTGATGGGTAGAGACAGGGGCAGCTTCACTCAGTGCTCCAAAAGCGGGTCCCTGAGTTCTCCATCCATCACCTGGGACAGGACAGCCTTGTCAGCTGATGGGTGGGGCGGAGGGCGGGGAGGGTGAGGCTCTTACACTGCAGCAATGGATGGCCAGGAGCAGGAAAGGTAGTGGGCAGTCATCCCCTACCAGGGTCCGGAAAGCAGGCACATCCAGGCCGAAGTCCTGTGGGGACAGAAAGGAAGGGCCCCCAAGTCAACTTTCCTTGGATTCTCCTTCCGCCCCCAATCAGGACCTCAAGTTCCAGGGAACCCTTCTTGGTTGTAAGTGTCCCAGTCTGGAGGTCCTCCTTTTCAAACCTGGAGACATCATTCACCTCAGTACGGGGTAGGTAGTCAGGGTCTGCAGGTACTCGTGCGATGAGCTCACAGAGGACAATCCCAAAGGCAAAGACATCGGCCTGGGGTAGGAGATAATGTTAGGGGGAGGAATTGCCAGTTTTCATGTCAGAATTTAGTTAGAATATGTCAGAATTCACCGGGGAGTCTTGACAGTTTCCATGTGTTTGAGGGGTGCCTGTGAGGGGCAAGGGGGTGTCTTGGGGGCCTCCTGAATATCTGGTAGGGTTGTTGAGGAACTTAGGATAGGAACTTATAAGAGTATCTCAAGGGTCTCTGGAAGACCTTGGGGATCTGAAGGGTTGATATCTTACCTTTTCATCATATAGCTCACCCCTCAACACCTCTGGAGCCATCCAGTACGGGGAGCCCACCACAGCCAATGGCTCCTTCCTTTCCCCTTCCCTGCAGGGCAGGGGCAGAGTGGTCAGAAACATCCCACTCAGACATCCTCCCCAAACAAAAAGAGACGAGGCCAGCCCCCTCTCCCCACCCCAGGGGAAACGTCCCAGGGGGCTTCATTTAGATAGGGGCCTTCTGGGAGGTTTGGGGGGACAGAGGCAGGAGCTCACCTGTACACAGGAATCTTCTCAGCCAGCCCGAAGTCACCCACAACAGCTGTGAAGCTTCGGCCTTCCCGACGGATCAGACAATTCTGACATACACATATAGTATCCCACACACCTATCACCTTCTGCTCTTCGACCTCCCAATTTATAACCCAAACCTCTGTCACTCCAGAATAACCCCAACCCTCTCCCAGTTCTCCAGTGCACTCCGATCTTGCAACATCATCTATCACTCCAAACACAGCATGGTGCTTAGCCCCTCAGAGCAACCCCCTCACCCAGTCCCCCAATGTTTTGCTACTCTAACATCCTACCATACTTATCCACATTCTAACATCCACAGGCTAGTTACCACCCAGAAGTCTCAAAACCCCCTTCATGCCTCCACCTGTCTGGCCAGCCTACCTTGGATGTGAGGTCCCGGTGGAATACTCCTTTGGCATGAAGGTACTGCAGGCCCTGAGCAATATCCAGAGCCAGGCGGAGCCTGACAGGCCAGGAGAGGGGTTCAGGAGAGCTGAGCAGCTGTTCCAAGGTTCCCCCATTCATATACTGGGCAGAGTGGGAGGAGAAGGGGCATGGATGTCACGGTTTCAGTCTCTAGTCTCCCACTTATAAGCCAGGGGGCACTCGGGAGGATCACAAAGGTCAGAAGGAGTGGGCCTGTGCTCTAGGGTTCCAAATTCATATTCTAGGGCTGTCCTATCCAACACATGTGCAACTACTTAAAATTAAGGTAGTGAGTTTAAATAAAATTAAAGATTCAGTTTCTCAGACTAGCCATATTTCCGTGCTCACAGTGTTGCACAGAACAGATACAGAACATTTTCATCACCAGAAAGTTCTACTGGACAGCACTGTTGGAGGAGAGGATGAGGACAGCTGGGGCCTCTGTGGTTTGCCCAAGGGGAAGTTTAGGGAAGACTCCCTGGGAGGAGGTCCTGCTGCCTCTCACTGTTCCTCAGCAGAAGCACAGGCCTGATCTCTCTCCCCTTGGTGGCGTGGGGGTCCCCCTTCCTGGCCCATTCTCACCTCTGTAAGCGCGTGCAGCTGCCCCTGGTGCACACAGACCCCCATGAACCTGTTAGAGGGGAGGGAAGGTGGGAGGGGAGGCTGTAAGATACTCGGCCTCTCCGCAGTCTCCACTTTTCCGGCGGGATCTTTCCCCTTATCCCAGCAAGCCTCCCAGCAAGCGGCTGGGGCCGCTCACCTTAGGATGTTGGGGTGCTGGAGCTGGTTCATCAGCTGCACCTCCCGTAGCGTGTTTCCCCGGTTACTGGGGAGCCTGTTCATTTTCAGCACCATGACCTGCCCAGACTGTCGGTGCCGCACCTGGGGGTGTCAGGGGCCGGCGAGTCTCGCGCGGGTGGGACGGGTCGCCCCGTCCGGGCCCCCTAGCCCCAGCCTCCCGTCGGAGGCTTGGTCCCGCCCCTCCGCCCTCTCGGCCGGTCCTACCTTGTAGACCTCCGAGAAGAAGCCGGCGCCGATCTTCTCCGCGCAGTGGAAATCGTCCACGCGCGCCAGGCTGGACACGGCGCTGCGGAGGGCCCGGTAGGAGGAGGGGCGGCCCCGGCCCGGGCCTCCCCCCGCGCCCGCGGGCCCCTCCCCCGGCGCCTCTCCCGGCCCGGGCCCTGGGCCCCGCCGCGGGGGCCGCTCCCCGGCCATGGCCGGGCCCCCAGCCCGGGCCTGCCTCACATGGCCAGGTCCCTGGGCCCGGGGCAAGCCGCGCTGGCCATGGGAGTGGGCCCAGCCGGGTCCGGGACGCCGGGACTCCCGCTCCCGCCTCGGAGAATGGAAGATCCGCCGAAGATCCCGGACCCGCCCCCGCCGTGCCGGCTCGCTGGGCCCCGGGGACGCCGCTCCGCTCTGCGCAGGGCCGGGGCCTGGGCCTGGGCCGGGCGGCGGCGGCGGCGGCGCTCCCGGGCGCCGGCGGGCAGGCGGGCTCCCCGCGGGCGGAGGCGGGCGGCGGCGGCGGCTCCGCGGCTCCGCTGGGCTCAGGCTCGCGGCCTGCCGGGGGCGGGGCCGAGCGGGCCTCCGCTTAACTCCTTGGAGCCCGGCCCCCGCGGCGGCCACGCCCCCCAGGTGCGCACCCCCTACGGTGGCGGTGACGCCCCGGGCGAGGGGTCTGGGCGCCCGGATTCGCTGAACAAACTCGGGCCAGAGCCGAACAACCGAAGGCGGCTGCGGGCTGGTGGTGCGAACGCGCAGGTCCGATGTCTCAGCCGCCCGGGCGCCCTGTCTCCGCTCCCACCCTCCGGTCGCTGTCAGCTGGGGGCCGGGCTCGGGAAACCGCTCGCTTCCTGGGCTCCATGGACCGACAGGGCAGCGTATTAAACCCTCACGGCCAGCCCAAACCTACGGCAGCCCCAGTGCATCTCCCCGGCCTCCCCCCCTGTCTCCAGCCCGCACCTCAGACCTCTGGGCTCCCGGGACGTCCTTCCTTCTCGGGCTGCAGGGAGCCCGTGCCCAGCCCATCCCCCCTGTGGCGCCAACTCCTCCTCACTCCATGCCGGCGCCCTCGGACAAAGTTCAAATTCCAGAGCCTCCGCCTAGTGACACACAGGCCGGACCTTCGCACTATTCCGTCCCCAGGACCCTTCTTCTCAAAACAGAGGTCTCCGCCTGCAGGGGAGCCCCTCCTTCCGCGAGACCCTACCCCTCGGCCAAACGCCGCCCCTCCGGGGGCCCTGGCCCTCAAAGACCCCCGGCTTCCTCGCCGAGACCCCCTCCCCCGCCGAGGGGCCTTCCCTCAGCATCGCCCTGCTGACGTCAGTGCGCCCCGGCACTTCTCAGGGGACACCCCTCCTCAGGGTGCTCCGGCCACGCAGCGAGACCCCACCTCTCCGAGGGACTCCACCGGCCATTGGGCTCCGCCCCTCCGTGTGGCCCCGCCCTCGGCGGTGGGCCCCCTCGGCGGGTTCCGCCCTCCGGCTCGCCGGAGCCCGCTCTGCCCCTTCAGGCAGGAGGAGGCGCTGCAGCCGCCGCCTCCATCGCCGCGGGGCCCTACGTGTGCGCGCACCGTTTCGGGGACCCCGTGCACTCGCCGTCCCCTACGCTTCCGGTTCGTTTCTGGCTCCTCCGGCGAAGTAGCCAATCGTCGCCAGGGGCGGGTGACGTCACTGCATACCGGTGGCGGCTCCCCGAGGAGCGGCGCTGGGCGTGGGTGAGCGCCATCTAGCGGCGGGATGGAGGGCGGCGGGGGTGGAGGCCTCGGGCCTCGGGAGTGAAACCGGCCGTCCGCCCCTGAAGGAGCGGGGCTGAGCGCTTTTGGAAAAATTCTGAAGCAGTGTTTCTGTTTCTGTGGTAAGCTGGAAGGAAAATGAGAGGTCTGTCCCAGGTTCATGAGAGGTGGCACCAGGTACTCCTTGTTAAGGGCGGATGAGAAAAGAATAAAGTCAGTCTTCAATGACAAAAGAAGCATTAGGGTCGGGAGAAGGCCAGGGAAGGTTTTGCACCAGTTTGGAGGGAAGAACCGGAGAGATCACGGTCCTCCGGAGCCAGCGGAGACGGGCCAATCCGGAGAAACCTGTGGCTGCACCTTGTGCATCACATCCATTCTTCCAGAGGCAATTTGGCCTCAGCCCAAGAAACTCATTCTTCGCATTAAATTAATGTTAGCATCTACAACTGTTTAATTTGTGAATTTGCTTTCTATAGATGTATGATATGGATAAATGCTAGGGATTTATGCCTCATTTCGTTTACATAATCTTATAATAGATACTTTGACCCTTTATCCAAGCTTGAGAATTATTATAGTTGATGATAGTAATTCCAAGCAGAGAAGCCAGGTGTCTGTTTCAGAAAGACTACTGTGGTGGTTGTATGGGGACAGGGAGTCTGATTAGGAAGGAGGCTCTGACCATGACTCAGTCAGGAGCCAGATAAGGGGCTGAACTAGGATAGGGATAACAGGGAAGGGAAGGAGGACACATCCATGCCGAATGGGAAAATTTGCTGATTGATTAGTATCCGAAGTCGGTCCTGGGGAGAGAAATAGCATCAGCCAGGATAACTTTTAAATTTCTAGCTTAGATGATGGGGAGACATTAACTGGGATAAAACATCCAGGAGGAGGAAAGGTTGAGTAAAGAATGGTAAATGATTTCCATAAACAAAGGGGTGATGGTAAAACTATGAGGGTGGAGGCCATCGTCCGAGTAGAGTGTGTAGAAGGAGAAATGGGCTGGCAGTGGAACCCTGGGGAAAACCAGCATTAAAGGGCAGTGGAGGAAGAGAAGTCCACGAAGGACACCGAGAAGAAACAAGCTAAAAGATAGGAAGAGAATTTAGAGAGCCTGGTGCCGTGGAATCCAAGGATGGAGCCGTTAGGGAAAATGGAATACAGTAATGAACAGCATTAAATAGTGCAGAGGGGTCTGCTAAGATAAATTTTAAATGTTTCTTGAGTTAGCCTATTAGGAGATCCTTTTGGTGTTTTTCAAACTTTTTATGATGGCAAATGTCAAACATAAGCAGGGAACAGAACAATGGGCCCTTATTTACCTGGGAGAGTAAGTTCATTTTGTTGGAGACCCATGCCTCAGTTGTACTGTTGCTCTCAGTGATCTGTCGGAGTAAAAGTACCAGCTTCGTGTACCTTTTATCCCAGTGATGCTCCAATGATCAACTCATGGCCAATTTTGTTTCATTTCTACCCCTGCTGTCTTCCCCCAACCAGTTATTGGATGCATATTCCTGACATTATATCATTTTATCAATATTTTATCAGTATGTTCTCTAAAACATAAGGATTCTTCTTTAAAACAAAATCATGGTACCACTGTCACACCTGAAAAAAATTAAGGAGTAAGGACCATACTTTGCAGCTGATATGTCTCTTGAATTTTTAAAAAACTTTGTCTATTCTCCATCTTTCCCCCCTTATTATTTATTTGTTAAGAAACCAGGTCATTTATCCTGTAAAGTTTCTCAAAGTCTGAATTTTGCTGAGCTTCTACTGGCGTAATTTAGTATGTTCATCAGCTCTGTATTTCTGGTAAATTGTTAGAGGCCTAATCAGATTTAGATTTGATTATTTTGGTAAAACTAATTTATAGGTGGTTTTAGTTCATTTACAAGGAGGCATACAGTGGTGGTCTTTTTGTGATATTAGTAATTAATGACGATCATTGTCTAGACTAGCATTGCTCAAACTTAGCACTGTTGACATTTTGGGCCGGATAGTTCTTTATCGTAGGAAGTTGTTCTATGCATTGTAGGATATTTAGTAGCATCTCTGGCCTCTACCCACTGGATGCCAGTAGCAACTCCCCTAATTGTGATAACCAAAAATGCTTCTAGACAATTGTCCAGTTCCCCTTAGTGGGCTAAATGTCCTTGATTGAGAACCACTGGTCTAGGTTCATTAATATAGGATTTAGAACATAATATTTTCATTCGAGCCTTCCTTCTTTGCTAGGTAGAATAAATACCTTTACAAAGAGAAACTTTTACACAGTAACTGTTTGTTCCCTAGAGCTACATTTCATGTAGGAAAACAAGAAAAATGCTGCTTTGTTTCCCTTTTATTTTACCAGCTTTTAAAGTAATGAGTTGGGAAAAAAAAATAAAGTAATGAGTTGGTTACCTAGCATCTTCCAAAGGAACCAGTGATTTTTTTTTTTTAGTACTATGATGACTCATAATTTAACACATATATGATGTGTCTCAATCATTGGCAGTTTTTAAACATTTTAATTGACCTATTTTGGCCAGTGGGAACTTGTTCAAATTGGCACCTGAGAGTCCTTTTGATATGACCTTTAAGGTTCCTTGCTCCTTGATATGATAACATTTTCCTGGCTTATTTTGTGTGTTCCTAGACTAGAGCTGGATTCAGTGATTTTTTCCAATGATTCATGGTTCCTTTTAATTGGAAATGGTATTTAGAGAGCACATTCTGGGCACTCGGGATGTAGGTTATTTGACCTTAGGAAGAGCAGTTAAATGAATATATAGTCAATTACCTGTTCTCAAAACAGCCGCCTGCACCACCTCTTTATTATAAAAAATGTCAAACTTGCAAAAAAGTTGAAGGAATGCACAACGAACAACTGTATACTCTCACCTAGATTCAACAATTGTTTATATTCTATTGTGTTTGTTTTCTCTCTTCTTTCTCATGTGGTATGGTATGGTATGATAGGGTATCATATCATATAATTTTTAAAAATCCTCACCTGAGAACATGTTTCTATTGATTTTTAGAGAGAGAGAGAGAGAGAGAGAGAGAGAGAGAGAGAGAGAGAAACATCAATCAATCAATCAGTTGCCTCCTGTACATGCCTCCCTCAGGATCGACGCTCCAACCAACTGAGCCACACTGGCCAGGGCTCAGGTATAATTTTTATTGTACCATTTGAAAATAAGTTTCAGGCATTGTGACACTTCATTAGCATTATCTGCTGAGATCATTTTCTATGTAACCATAACACCATTATCATATATTGAATTACTTTCTTCATTTAGTTTTATTGGCTTCTTAGGTCTCTTTTGCTGTTTCTTCTTCATCTTCCTGATCTCTAAACAGTGGTGTATCCACAGCTCCATCATTGGACCTCTTCTCTTCTCTCTACACACATACATGGTAGATCATTCCAAGGCTGTAAATACTATTTATATTCTAGTGACTATCACTTTTCCTCTCTCCACCCAATCTGTCCTCTGAACTCTAGACTCCTATATCCAATTGCTTATTCATCATCTCCAGTTGGTTATCTAGTTGGCTTTTCAAAATTGATGAATACAAAATAGAACTCTTGAATCTTGCCCCTCTTCCCAGCTTTTCTTTAAGGCTTCCCCATCTCAATAAATCCAATCTGTTAGGTGCTCAGGCAAGACAACTCAGTTATCCTGCCTCCTCTCTTTCTCTTTATCCCATATCTAGCCCATCAACAAATTGTATGTGCTGTCCGTTTGAAATCTATCTATAACCTGACTGCTTCGCACATTTCCACTGCTTCTAAACCAGCCTAGTCCACCAGTTTCTTGCCTGGATTGTTGCAGTAGCCTCCTCTCTGGTCTTCCTGCTTATACCTTTCTCTCCCTCCAGTCTATTCTCTACACAGCTGCCAAATATTCCTTTTAATGTGCAGGTCAGATCACTTTATCTCTCTGCTTTAAACCTTCTGTCATCTCACTCAGAATCAAATCGAAAATCTTCTATAGCTTTATTTCTTTCTTTCTGATATTTGTACCTTTCATTTCTATTCCCTTGCTTAAGAGCATCAATATAATGTTGAGTGAAGTAGTGCAGTAGACCCTCGAATCTTGTTCCTGATCTTGAAAAGAATGCTTTTAACGTTTCACTACCAAGTTTCATGTTTACTGTAGGTTTTTTTTGTAGCTACTTATACCAATTAGCTGTTTGTTTTTTGTTTGTTTTTTAAGTGCCATGTAAGTAACCCTAGCAAAACTCAGTGGCATAAAACTGCAATTATTTATTCTCATAAACCTGCAGGTTGACTGGGGTCAGCATTCTAAACTGGGATTGGGCTCCATCTGTTTCTCACTTCTCCCAGAACCAGCAGGACAGCTTGGGCATGTTCTTCTCATGGTGATAGAAGCAGGGCAAGAAGATAAACACAGTTTAGCAACTGCTTTTCATGTATTTAGATCACACCATGTCTGTCAACATTCCAGTGGCCAAAGAAAGTCATAGGGCCAAGCCCAACTATCCTGTCTGTAGAGATGGTGGTAGAAAGGGAGAAAAGATTTCTAAGCAGTGATACTTTACATTAATTTTTAAATGTTAAACTGACTTTGCATTTATAGAATAAACCCAATTTGATTTTTCTTCCACTCTCTTCCCTTCTTTTTCTTTTAACATTAGATTTTGGTTGTGCTGGGGGGTATTTTACAATTTTATTTTTTATCAGCTTTATACTGAGATATAATTCACATACCATATAATTCACCCATTTAAAGTGTACAATTGAATGGTTTTTATTCACAGAGTTGTGCAACTATCACCACAGTCAGTTATAGAAAATTTTTGTCATCCCAAGGAGAAACTTGATGTGCTAATTCCCTTACCCCCAGCCCTAAACAATCATTATTTCACTTTCTGACTATATGGATTTGCCTCTTTTTGGACATTTCATACATAGACTCATACAACATATGATACCTTGTATCTTGCTTCTTCTTCTTTTTTTTTTTCGCTTTTAGAGATTTATTTTCTACTTATTTATTTATTTATTTATTTTTAATTTCTTTATTGATTAAGGTATCACATATTTGTCCTCATCCCCCCATTCCGATCCCACCCCCCTCCCCACGCATGCCCCCACACCCCTGTTGTCCTTAACCGCTGGTTAGACTCATATGTTTGCACACAAGTCCTTTGGTTGATCTCTCCCCTTTACCCCCACCTTCCCCTACCCTCCCTCTGAGGCCCAACAGTCTGATCCATGCCTCCTTGTCTCTGGGTCTGTTCTTGTTCATCCGTCTATGTTGTTCATTATTTCCCCTAGATGAGTGAGATCATGTGCTATTAGAAATACACTTATAAGAACCGAAAATGAGACAAGCAGTAATGGTTATGGTGACAGGCAAATGAATCAGTCTGTAGTGAGTTTCTTTCTGGGCCAACAGTCCTTTTGAGACCCAATTTCAATGTCCAACAGTTCCTTATGTGTACATGTCAGCACTGACATTACAGCTCTGGATGGTGGACAAATGGTGGTAATGCAGGTCCGACTCTCTCTGGTTTGGTCCTGGGCAACCTGCAGTGATGCACAGCTGCTAACTGCTAGTATGGGAATCTTGCTTCTTTTACTTAACATGTTTTTTTTTTTTACTTAACATGTTTTCAAGGTTCATTCGTGTTATAGCAGGTACCAGTATGTGGACCGTGGGAGAAGAAGATACCTATTTAAAAAAATATATTTTATTTATTTTTTACAGAGAGGAAGGGAGAGGGATAGAGAGAAACATCAATGAGAGAGAAACATTGATCAGCTGCCTCCTGCACACCTCCTACTGGGGATGTGCCTGCAACCAAGGTACATGCCCTTGACTGGAATCGAACCTGGGACCTTTCAGTCTGCAGGCCAATGCTCTATCCACTGAGCCAAACCAGTTAAGGCAGAAGATACCTATTAAGGAAGGTTGGTGGGAGGGAAGTGTAAGAGATCAACAAAAGGACTTGTATGCATGCATATAAGAATAACCAATGGACACAGACAGTAAGGGGGTGAGGGCCTGTGCTGGAGGCAGGGAGCGGGCTGGGAAAGGTCAATGGGGGAAAGGAGACATATGTAATACTTTTTAAAAAAATATATATTTTATTGATTTTCTACAGAGAGGAAGAGAGAGGGATAGAGAGTTAGAAACATTGATGAGAGAGAAACATCTATCAGCTGCCTCCTGCACACCCCCTACTGGGGATGTGCCCGAAACCAAGGTACATGCCCTTGACCGGAATTGAACCTGGGACCTTTCAGTCTGCAGGCCGACGCTCTATCCACTGAGCCAAACCGGTTTCGGCAATACTTTCAACAATAAAGAATTAAAATTAACTATATATCATACCTAATTAAAAAAAAAAAAAGGAAGAGTTGGTGGCTAACAGTGCTCAATTTTTAAAATCCTCACCTGAGTAGTAAAGATTTTTTCCATTGAGTTTTAGAGAGTGAAAAGAGGGGGAAGGGGGAAGAAAGAGAAAGAGAAGAGAGAAACATTGATGTGACAGAGACACATCGATTAGTTGTCTCCCAGATGGGCCCCAATGGGGGGCTGGGGAGGCGGGGGAACAGGGGTCAGACCTGCAACCCAGGTACATGCCCTTGACTGGGAATCGAACCCAAGACACTCCAGTGCACAGTCAATGCTCTAACCACCGAGCAATGCTGGCCAGGGTTAACTGCTCAAATTTTAAAGCAGAGCCTAGCGGCCATTTCTAAACAGGGTGTCTCTCCCAAAGTGCACTCCATACTGCCTCCCACACTGAAGTGCCTGCCTACACAGTGTTCCTGCCATCCGAGCCAGCCTGATAGAGATCCTAGGATTGTATTTCAATCCATAGGACTGAGGCTTACCCCACCCAACTGAAGTTACATCCCCCATCAGCATCTTTACTGACCAATCAGAGTGGCTCCATTTATGACTAATCAGGACAGTGCCTTTGGACCAAACTTCTGTGGAGGATTTGGAGCCCTCATTTGCAGAAGGATGAACCAATCAGGGATCAGGGGTGAGGACTTCTCTCTATATGTCAGCTCCTCTGTGGCTCACTTTCTCTTTCCACCAAAGACTGAAGACTGTATTTCCCCCGTTGGAGCTGAAACACCAAAGACATCTTGCCAGAGCAGAGTGGAGCAGCGCAGAGCCATCTAGTCGGAGAGTGGCCTCCCCAGGGCCGCCTTGCTCCAGGGCCACCTGTGCTGCTTCGAAGTTGAGCTGTAACACTATTGAACAGTTCTTAGAGCTGTGCTGTATCACAACTGAGCTGTTTGCACTGGAAAAAGTTTCCTTCTTCACCACACCCCAAACTGGGCATTCCTGTTGGCATTGAACTGGCACCAACAACCATTGGTTGAAAAGTACTTACTTCTTTTTATGGCTGATGTTTCGGTCTGAATATACCATGATTGTTTATTCATCAGTTGAAGGTCATTTGGGTTGTTTCTACTTTTTGGCTGTTATACATGTTGCTCCTATGAACAATTATATACAGGTTTTCATGTGGACATATGTTTTGTCTCATGACCTCTTAGCTTTGTTTTTATTCCTCTGTTCCTCCTTTATTACCTTATTTTGGTTGAAATAAATATTTTTAACATACTATTGTAATTGTCCTGAGTTTAAAAAAAATTTATGTTTTAGATAATTCCTTAGTGGTTGCTCTAGGGATTAGAATCTAGTAAAATTATTGAAAAGCAAACACACAATGACCTATATTTGGTTGATTTGCTTTCAACAAATCTTCTGAAGATCACCTATCTTGTCATAATGCTGGAAGTAGAAGTCCTCCAATGTGTCATCTAATTGGCAATGATGGTTAATAAGAAAGCTATTGACATTTGAATATATTTTTCATGTAATAAGATGTCTTACAGTACTCTGATTACTTCTCATTGTTTTTCAGTGGTTTCTCAGTGTTTTAGAGTTAAGCAGATAACATTTTTCTTAACATTTATGATTATTTTTATTTCATGCAATGTGTACACCATCTATAATGTTGGATATAAAGGTGATAGTGACCAGTCTAAGATTGTCTAACGTGAAGGACTATCAATGCTATATGCTGGCATCCATCTTATGACCCTGGGAAACACTGCAAATCCTTAGTACTTTTCCCCGCTAAGCCAGGACACTACTCCAGAAACCTCACAGTAACACCCCCATAAGTGACTACAATTAATTGGATTTGGTTCAACCAGTGAGATGTTTGCCAACCCTGGCTCTAGCTTTTCTCTTTGATGAAGTTTAATAGTGGTCCTTCATTTTATTTTTTAAAATGTTTTTATTGATTTGAGAGAGGAAGGGAGAGGGAGAAAGAAATATTGATCGTTTGCTTCCTGCATACACCCTGAATGGGATCGAACCCACAACCTGGGCATGTGCACTGACTGGGACTTAAACCAGTCAGTGCACATGCAAGACACTCAACCAACTGAGCCACACCGGCCAGGGCATGGCTGTTCATTTGAAACATTCTTTATCGTGTTTCTATTCCTGATTCACTAAAAATCCTTAGCTTAGCTTTCCATACGGTTTCATGATGCCTGCCAAAGCTCCATCATCACATCCACAGAACTTCTAGAGGCAGGAAAATACATCATTCCTTCTTTTATTTTTGTTTTGTTAATCCTCACCTGAGGATATTTTCCCATTGATTTTTAGAGAGAGTGGAAGGGAGGGGGAGAGACAGAGAGAGAAACATCAATGTGAAAGGGACACATAGATTGGTTGCTTCCCATACATGCCCCAACCAGGGCTGAGGATTGAGCCTCAACTGAGGTATGTGCCCTTGACCGGAATCAAACCCGGGACCCTTCAGTCCGTGGGCCAGTGCTCTATCCTCTGAGCCAAACCGACGAGGGCCATCATTCCTTCTTGTCCATCTCTATCTTTTTAATTTGTTGTGCATCTTTTTTTAAGAGCAAAGACACTCTTCTACGACCTTCTCTCATCCCAGACTTCCTTTCATATTGCCAGAATGCCACAGCTCAGGCTAGCCTATCATTGACAAGAGGTACAGGACCAGTATGATGGGCTTCGACTAATCAAGACTCACTCCTAGGGCTGGCTCCAAGCTTCCCTGAAGTTTCTGGCTGCTCGGTAGAACAAAAGTAAGGTTCCTTCAGGAAAAATGAAGATGGGGGCGAGAATAGGTATGTGGTGTGCAGCTAACAGTGCTACAGAATCCAAGTGCCCAGGTTGTTAACCGTGACACGGTACTGCTATCCTGGGCTCTCCTCTCAGCTCCCACCCTTACTCTGGTGTGCCACCAGAATTCCTGAAACATGCAATACCTGGCTACTTAATCCAGGGCACTGACCTCTTTTCCCTTAAATTGTCAAATAAAAAAAGGACAACAGCCAACACAACAATACATGTCCGATGTGAATGAATCAAAATTATACCTATTTTTTGGGTCGGTTCAGCAAAAACGTGTTTTTTGGCGTGCCACAGAATTTTAGTGATTAGTTTATGTGCCATGAAGTGAAAAAGTTTGAAAATCGCTGCTGTATTTCCTTAACTGTGTGTCAAGTTCCCTACAACTCTGGCTCTAAACAACACATACCAAGGCTGTCCTTGGCAGAACAGTGGGGCACATGACATGTATTCCTTGGGACCCAGCGCTCTTGTCCAATTCCTGAGAGGTCAGTGACCTATGCTTAGTCAGACCAGGCTCTGTCACAGTCTGGGGTCAGGGAGAAGAACCGAGGCTCCTGTAAAGGTGGACTGGCTGGCTTTGCCTGGGCCCCAGAGCTGAGTCCTTTTTAATTTTCATTTTGATTTCAGAGAGGAAGGGAGAGGGTCAGAGAGATAGAAATATCAATGATGAGAGAATCATTGATTGGCTGCCTCTTGCATGCTCCCTACTGGGGATTGAGCCCACAACCTGGGCATGTGCCTTGACCAGGAATTGAACTGGTGACCCCTTGGATCATAGGTCGATGTTCAACCACTGAGCACACCAGCCCGGCCCAGAGCTGAGTTCTAATCTCCATTCCCTCTGAGATGTCTTCTTCCTGGTCTGTACTTCTCTTACAATCTGAATTCTTTTCTTAACATATAATTTGCCCCCTAATCTTAAATCTCAACATTACCCTCATATCTCTGTCCCTTGAGCTCCCACAGTAAAAAACAAAACAAAAACCTGTATCCACTGAATTTACCAATCATTCATTGATTTCCCATATGTATTAGAAGCTTAGAGACAACACCAGACAATAGGGAAGGAAATTAAATTTTAGAAGCCGTGTGCCATGTTCTTTCTCACCCACTATCTGACTTTATCCTTAACAGCACCTTGGTAGGTTGTTATATTCACCTTCATGTTAGAGTTTAGAGAATCCAGGGTCAGAAGCAGTTAAGTCACCTGCTCAGAGAAGGTAAGGTCAGCTCAAGGGCACAGCTATTAGGAGCCCAGGATTGCCTGACCTTCTGTTCGTGCTCTTTCCCCTACCCCCCCTCCCGCTGCCCCCCCCCCCAAATCTGGCTTCATGGTCTTAATTTTTACAAAACATTTGCATACATTAATTTGAGCCTCACAACAGTGGCAGGGTGACTATAGTATCTGCATTTTATAAACTATAGTGGGGTTTAGAGATAGTAAATGATTTGCCCAGAGTCACGTGAAGCTTAGCTTTTCTGACACCTACATAGTACACATCCTGCCACCATGCAGTGTGACTAGCAGAGAGTGGCAGGCATACTTGTTGAATGGATGCTGATCCAGATTATAGTAGGTATTCAATAAATGTCAAGTTACACTAGTGAAAATTAACGAGGTCACACTGCCTAGAGGTCTCTAGTTTCCTTTTTCCTCCTGTCACCTCCCCTCTGGGCTCCCCTCAGAGACCCTCTTCTCCAATGAACTCCATCCATCACCTTCAGTCAAGACTCACAAAGAGCAGAATCCACGTCTCCTCAGGCAGGTGCTCAGATGAGGGTTTCAGAAGGAAGGGTCCTCTTTTGAGATGAAGTTGAAGAGACCTAACAGTTTTTGCTCTCCCACCTCAGGCCTTCCTTGGGTCCCGGAGTGGGGAGGCTGTACTGCCGCTCTTCCCTGCCCCCACGTGGCAGGACTGCACTTGCTCTGGGGACCTGTGAGCCTCTGCTCTCAGGTTCTGAGGGCTTTGGCCCAGGCCAGGCAATCATCACACTAGCGCCCCCTCCCCTCTCTCCTCCCTTTGCCCCGCCCCCTTCCTCTGGCTCCACCCCCTGCCCCTGGCCCCGCCCCACAGCCCTGGACACAGGGTAAACAGCCTAGAGCCTCTGCTCAAAGGGAAACCAGAGAGACTGCCTGTGTTCCCATGACTATGGCCAGCACCTTCGTGCCGGGGCTGAACCCTCAGAATCCTCATTATATCCCGGGGTAAGACTTCTACCCAGAGCACAGCCCTGCGTGCTTCGGGGAATAGGGGTTTAGGGATCTAGGAGTCGTGCACCTGGACCTTGGGGGCCAAGTGGACACACCTGTGCAGGAGGCCCAGGGCTGGGATCTCTATGGTGGAGAGAAAATGAAAAGCAAGGAATAGTAGCTGGGGCTGCCACAAAGCTCTGTGTTGTCTTTTCCATGGTAACAGGGAGGCAGCGGAGGGAGATGCCTGCTCCAAATATACAACCAGCCGAGTCCAGAAAAGATCAGGGCTTCAGAGCTCTCTGCTTCTGTCTCTGGGGAGGGTGGGCAGGGGAGTCTAGAGATGAGTGGGTGAGTCCTGTGCTACAGGTACACTGGACACTGCCCACTGCTTCGGTTCGGCATGGGCCAGACCTACGGGCAGATGACGGGTCGGCTACTTCGGGGAGCTCCTGGCATAGCCTGGCCCCCTGCCCACCGCACACTTCTGCCTCCCATTCGGCCTCCAAGATCTCCCGAGGTTCCTCGTGGAAGCCTGCCTGTCAGGTGTGGGCACAAAAGGCTCAGCTCCAGCATGATCCCTGGGTACACAGGTATGTACACAGAGATAGACAGGTGCCCCGCCCCTGAATGTGTGTCCCTAACACTAACAGAGGTCTTCTTTGCCCCCTGCCCACCCAGGTTTTATCCCCCAGGCACAGTTCATCTTTGCCAAGAACTGCAACCAGGTCTGGGCTGAGGCTCTGAATGAGTTCACTCAGTGGCACGGGGAACCAGGGAGTCAGGAGCTGTCAAAGCAGGTCAAGGGAGAAGATGTGGAGGAAGACCAAGAATCAGAGCCAAAGCCGAAGCCAGAGCTGGAGGCGCAGGGGGCAGAGCTGGGGCAGGAGGCAGGACAAGTGAGGCTGAGAAGGCTGGGAGGGGGGGGCGGGGGAGGGAGGGTGCAGTGTGGTGGGAGTGGGGAGCTGTACCTCTGCGTAGGCTGGGGACATGGGCTTGCCTGCCAGCTCCACTCCCTGGGAGCTTGTGTCAGAGCATGGGGGCTACGTTTGACAGCACCGTTTTTCTTCTGTCAACATCCCTCACAAGGCTTCCCCCTATTCGATGGATGACGGAGATCCTCACAAGTTCTTCATGTCAGGTGAGGGGAGGTGGTAATGACTAAAGGCGTGGGGAGGCCCCCAGGAGGTCCTGACCCAGAATCCCCACTCCCCAGGTTTCACTGGCTACGTGCCCCGAGCCCGCTTCCTCTTCGGCTCCAGCTTTCCTGTGCTCACCAACCAGGCACTGCAGGAATTTGGACAGATGTGCTCAGAGGGCAAATCCCAGAAGGGTCTCAAACCTCTCCCCCCACTTTCAAGGATCTACCCTCAGAACCTGGGTCTTTTACCTAACTACGGGGGCTACGTGCCAGGTGAGGTTGTGTGTGTGTGTGTGTGTGTGTGTGTGTGTGTGTGTGACGGGTGGAGGTGGTTTTGGTAGTTGGAAAGAATAGATATGGGGGACCTCAGGTCATGTAGTTCAGCTTTATCATTGGGCAGAAAAGAAAACTGAGGGAGCTCACAGTGGGGAATTAGGACCAGATTTTGGAGGACAGCTTGGAGGGTCTAGGCAACTGGCTGAGATATAAATGGCTTTTCCATGCCACTGACTACATGTGACAGACTCTCTTGACCACACAGGATATAAGTTCCAGTTTGGCCGCACATATGGGCATCTCACCCATGATGCCCTGGGTCTCAGCACCTTCCAGAAGCAGCTCGTGGCGTAGGTACCTGGACTTCAAGTTCTTTCTTCCCTTCTCATGTATCCCAGCCATGCTTTTGGAAGAAAGAGAGGTGGGCTGGAGGGTAGGGGGAGGCACAGAGAGAATGGTCTGGAGGCCAAGCACCTTTTTTATTAATAGGTGTAATAAATAAATAAATAAATACATAAACAGAAGCCTGGGCTGCTCCTCCCTCTTCTGACCACCAGGCATTGGCCACAGCCTATTTACATCTGGGAGCTTAGGGATCTGGCCCCTCCACTGTCACCCGTCATCCTCACTACCTGGCCCGGGAGCCCTGCAGATGGGCCTTCTGGTCCCCTCCATCCACAGGGACATGCGTGTCTGTACCCATGGAAAGGCCGGCCCAGATGGGCCGGGGAAACCCTGGCAGCCCAGTGCTGCGTCCCTGCCCTCCTTTCCTGGGTGGTCTGGACATGGTCATGGGACAGTTGGGGGTGGGGTGGGGTAATTAATACTGAGCACAGGAATACATGGCCCCAGCTCTCAGTCTGCTCTCTACAGCCAAGCCAGAGGGCTTGGGAGGGACTCTCAGGCTCTGAGTCTGATGGTTATGAGGGTCCCTGAGGCCACCAGCATGCACAGGACCTCAGTTTTGGCTGTTTCCACGAGTTGGACTTGGAGTTGGGGTCAAGGTCACGTAGGCCAGAGGCACCAGGCCAGTGTCAGGGCCACGGCTGCAGCGCAGCCAGTCTCCTCCGGCTGGCCCCAGCACTCGAAGGATATCTCCCTTGTGGAAGCTCAGCTGTCCGGGGCCTGTGGCCAGATGGTGGCACAGTGCTTTTACCTCGCTGGAGAAACAACAAATGGAGGTCAGAGAAACCCCACCCCAAACCAAACCCCGTCCCTAGTCCTTCAGTCCCCCAGGCTCACCATGGAGGCTTGGAGGGCAGGGCTGGAGCATGTGGCTCCTGCAGGCTCTCCTTGGGCTCTGGTTCCCGGCGGGCACCCACTGTCTGCGCCACTAGCTGGAACATGGACTTGTCCAGACTCAGCCAGTCCGAGGGTAGCCTAGGGGTTAGCAGTCAGGGCTTTGTCTGAGCCCCGGCTTAGACCAGGCTCCCCACTCCCTCTATGGGCTGCCTCTCACCTGTTTGTGGGCCGGATCTCTCGCTGAGCCTTTCGGGATCCAAAGAGGTGTCCCCACTTGATGCCCCCAGGTGACGGTCCGGAGGCTCCTTCCTCACTTTCTGCTGGGGGGGCCGTAGACCCCTCTCTCTCCCGACTGTGTCTCAGCTCAGCCAGCACAGAATCAGGGGGGCTCCCCATCCAGAAGGGCCAGCCCCTGTCCCGGCCAAGGGTCTCCTCCGGGGCAGGGCAGGCCTCAGCTCCCTCTACTACTCCCTCTCGGGGGGGTGGCCCCCCACCTCCTGCCCCTTTCTTTTTCTCACTGCTGCCGCCACTGCAGCTATTGTTGCCACCACGGGGGAACCTAGAACCTTCAGTGGAGCCGTCAATGTAGACCTGGGAGCTCTGCATGAGCTGGTACCACCAACCAGCCTGCCCACTCCGGGCCCTGCCACGCTCGGAGCCCCCAGCTGCCTCTGCCACCTCTTCTGTCTCCTCCTCTTCCTCATCTTCTCCCCCTTCTGGGGCACCCACACCTTTCACCCGTTTCCCATGGGCTGCGCCGTCCATGTCCCCAGGGCCCTCCTGGCTCCGGGCCCGGGCCAACTGCAGCGTTGAGTGGGCGGACAGCAGCAGGTCCTGGGACACGCGCAGCAGTTCCTTGTGCTGCCGCTGCTGCTGCCCGCTCTGCAGCAGCCGGTGCTGGAACAGCAGGTCCAGGCTGAAGGGCAGCAGGGCCAGGGGCTGTAGCAGCAGCAGCAGCTCCTCAAAGAGGCCAGGGCACACGGTATGCGCTGCACTCAGGAAGCCCCACGGCTGGTAGTGGGTCTGGATGATGTCTAGGGAGAAAGAGAGAGGGACTGAGCCACACAGGAAAACAGAGCCTGGCCTGGGGTGGCCTTTGAAAGGCACCCCGGGCAGAGCCCCTGCATCGTGCTGCACAGGCTGTAATGTGCTATTTAGAGGCACCACAGGGTAGGCAGTTCCTGAAGGGGTGCGGCGCATTAACTCCACGGCCTTAAGTGGCAGCCGCGAGTTCAGACGGCCCGAGTGCCCCGCTGACTGCCAGGCTCTACCACAGCCGAAGCTGGGAGGACTCTGGGAGAAGCCCAAGCTTTGCATGGTCCCCTCTCCACCTCTAGCATCTGAAAAGGCAGCTGTGCCTCCCTCTTGAGCCCGTGAGACCTGGCCTATGATGAGTTTGCAAGACAGGGCAGGGTTCTGGGCATTACCTTCGTGGTTATAGAGGTGATTAAACCAGAACTCCAGGGACCGGATGCTGTAGGGAGATAGGTGAAGAGAGTTGAGTCTTATGTGGGCATAGCCAGATCATAAGGTGCAAAGGAGACAGACACAGGGGTCAGACACAGGGCAGACTACAGGTGAATGTCTCCCTTCTAGGCAGGGATGCTACCTGGTTCATTTTATGTCATGTAGTTCTGACAAGCCAGTGAAGATGTAGGGAGGGGGTGAACATGTGGTTCACAAACCAGTCGCTTCCTCCTAGAATGGAGTCACTTTGCACAAGACTCAGGAAGTCGGGGCAGCTCCTGAGTGAGAGTACAGAGCCGAAGGGGATGACCTGGGCCCATGCTTGAGAAAGAAGAATACTATGACACGGATCCCAAGGTGGACTTAGGGTCAAGCAGGATTTGGAAGCACTGCTGGAACTGAGAGGAGCAGGGTTTACAATATCCAGAGAAACAGAACCAGATTAATTTCCAAAGGAGCCAGACTGTGGATTTGTAAAAGCAGAAGCCCATGTTGGTGTCAGTGCAGGAGGATCGTGGGTGTGGCGGGAAAACACTGATCTACTGAGAGGCTGTAGCTCGGTGGAGAGAAGTGAGCCTGCGCTCTGGCAGCAGGTCCCACACAGCCCCCGTCTGTCTCAGGTAGGGAGCTGCTTCCTCAGAGGCAGCCGCGACCAGGGGGAGGGCTGGTGGCTGCAGGTCTCGCTGCGCCACCACACTCACTTGAGCAGGCCGAGGACGAAGGCGTCGAAGCGCATGGTGTGACTGGTGAGCTCTGGGAATTGGCTGACCTTGTTGTAGAGGCCGTGCAGGACCTTGGTGGATGGGCCTGGGAGGAAGCCAGAGTTGCAGGTCACATGCCCAATCTCTGGGACCCTAAATTCACCCTGGGGTCCCCATCTTGCACACAGCACTTACCTAGTTGTGTAGAAGCCTCGACCACACTCCATGGCATGTTCTTACGTTGCCCGATGATGACATCCAGCACAAAGGCCTTGAGCCCATCCTCCAGCACAGCCCGGACCGCAGGGCACAAGTACTTCAGAACCAGGTGGCCTACATTGGGGCTAACAGAACTGTTCCCCAGCTTTGCCTGTGGATGCAGTAGGGAAGTACAGGGGATCATTGGAAGTCCAACCCTGGTCGTCTTTGACCTTCTTAGCCCTTATGGTGCTTCTTTGTGATCCCCATTCCTAAGAATCAACTCTGGGTCCTAGATGCAAGAGAGCAAGAGAAGGTGAGGGTCAGCAGGTGGAGCTCAGCTCTCCACAGTTTCTTGCCTACCTTCACCCCAGGATCCCGGCTTGTGCCAAAATGGGCCACGATGAGGTCCACTGCAGTGTTAACAGCTTTCACCAGCCCTGCAAGAGAGAATCTGATGTCACAGCTCCATGAAAAGTCCCTGAGCAACTCAGCTGGGACTGAACCCTCCGTGGGAGGAGGAAGGGCTTCCATACACTCTCTCTCTGTCCCTGCACACGGGTCTCATCAAGGCACCAGGCCCAGGCCACTTCCTATTTTCCCCGGTTCTCAAGCTCCTCCTGTTTTCACGCCCCAGCTGGGACCCACTTTAATGATTACATTACTGAGACCCTCAAAGTCCTAACTTCCTTGCCATCTTACTCCAATCCTGATCAATCTATCTGTCTTCTCCACTCTGAGACACTAGGCTACTGACTGCTGGATAAAGTCCAGGGCCACTCACACCGGTGACCGACAAGGGCATGCCAAATCTTTATATCATCACACTGAAACTGCTCTCTCTTATGGTCTCTGATTTGCTAAATAGCTTGATTCCTTGTTAGTCCATATCTTACTAGATGTTACCATCACGTTTACCCTGGCCTCTAGGCCCTGTGGTAACGGAATTCCCCCCATTAGAGCACATGGACGTTTATTTATGACATGCAAGCTCCCTCACTAAGCTCCCGGAGAGAAGAGACTGGAGCCTGACTCCAAAGCATCTGATCAATGACCCTTTCTCACTTGTACACACTCATGGCACATGGTACACAGACTTCTCGCCCCAATGCCTGTGCTACTTCCTTCCTGGCACCTGGAATTCTAAGGTAGGGAGGGCCAGACAGCAGGGCAACAGGCACAAATAGGTAGTGACAACAGAATTCCTGGCCTAAGCTGGGGTAATATCCACCTTTTTTCTGAAGCAGGTCAATGGAAATGGCTTCTGAGTTGCCGTCTGGGGACAGACAAAACTCAGCTGGAGGCTTCTCAGTCAAGGAAAAGGGATCCTGGAAGTCAGGGCAGGTCAGTGGTAATGGCTTCACCATTTGACCTGGAAAAAAAGAGAAAAATCAGTCCCAAGAACTCTCTTTCCAAGAGTTGCAGCTCAGTTCTGTGCCTTATACCTCGCAGACTGACCCCTTCTCCAGCCCTTCCCAGCTCCAGCAGAGCCTGCCCTGTTATCCTGGGGACCTGCCCACACACCATTCAGCCGGCAGTTCAGGTGGCCAGCAGCACTGAGGGAGCCAGGGAATTCAAAGATGGGGTTCCTTCGGGCCAGCCGAGCTTCCTGTGGCCTTCGGTCTAGGCTCCCTGACAAACCAGGTGGCCCTAGTGGGTTCTTCCTCCTGTATTCCCGCCACTTGAGCGCTTGAGGGGATAGGTGGTTGGCTGAAAGCAGAACAGGTTAGCAGAAGAGACAGGAAAGAATTAGCAGGAGACAGCATTTCATACCCACCCAGTGGGCCCGTGTATAACATGAGGGTTAGGAGTACATATTATCCACAGATGTGTTGGGGAAGGAGATATATATATATATATATATATATATATATATATATATATATATATATATATATATAAATTTTTTTTATTTTATTTTTATTTTTTTACAGAGAGGAAGGGAGAGGGAGAGAGTCAGAAACATCCATGAGAGAGAAACATCAATCAGCTGCCTCCTGCTCAACCCCTACTGGGGATGTGCCCAAAACCAAGGTACATGCCCTTGACTGGAATCGAACCTGGGACCCTTGAGTCCGCAGGCGAACGCTCTATCCACTGAGCCAAACCAGTCAGGGCGAGATGCAAGTATTTTAACCTCAGATCCCAGGCTGGAGTATAAGAAACTATGCAAAGAGGGTGGTGGTGCCAACGTGTTTGGGGGCAGGCTGTGAAGCTCATACCGTTATTGGGCCTGGACGCCATGCAGCCTTCGCCACCTCCCCGGGCCAGGCTCTCTGCTCGACTGAGGCTAGATCTCCAGGAGCCCAGAGGAGGCAAACTTCCTGTTCCATGGAGCCGGTACTCAGCCAAGGTCAGTGTCTTCTGATCCTCCTTCTGGGGTTGCTGGGAGGTGGCAGGCTGGACAGCAGGGCAGGAGAGGCTCCATGGGGGTGAGCTTTCTGTGGCTGTGGCCTGCTCTGGGGGAGGGGAGCACGAAGCGGAGGCGGAAGAGTCGGTGCTGAGCCCAAAGGGGCCAGCGCTCCGGATGGGGGAGTAGCTGCCCAGGGGTGACGGTCGTGAGGTTTCTGGCTCAGGCCCAGCTTTCCTGGCACCTCTGTTGGTGGATGCCTGGGACTCCCCTGAAGGTTCTGAGGCAGGGACTTGAGCCGCGGGGGCAGCCAGGGGGCCAGGCTGCTGTGCACGGCTGCAGCCCGACAGGCTGTAGAGCTGGGAGAGGCTGTGGAGGGCCCGGGCCTTGGCCAGCTGCTTGGGGAAGTGGTGCTGGAACACGAAGGGCTGGATGGGCAGCGTGGTTGGCCTCTGCTCCTTGCTGTAGCGGAGGACTGGTCGGCTCTCAGCACCACCCCCTGTGGCAACGGGGAAGGAGAAGGACTCAGATGGACAGACACTGAAACCACATGAGAGGAAGCACAGAGCAGACAGGAGATGCCGCTCCTGGGGAAGGGGAGAGAGGTGGGCAAGACCTGGGCTGTAGGAATTGAGTGGGGTCGGGGTAATCCAAGACTGTGGACTACGACACGGCTCCCCCCTTCTTTTGTCAAGCTTTTCCTACTGGATATGAAATGGAACTGTCTTGTATTCTTGGCTGTTCACTAACTCTTCATTTTCTTGACTTCAAAGGCGGGTATATCTGAAGGCTCAATTCTCACATCTCACTTTACACATTCTCCCCTGTATTATTCGAGTTCGGACATTCGTACTCCTGAACCCACCTTCCTATGATCCCTCCACCACTCTGCTTTAGGGTTTTGCTTTCATTTAAAATGGGCTATTTTAGAACACTTCATCCATCACCGTTCTCCTGACGACTTCCATCTCTGTCAGTGGCAGAACTTTACTGTTTTCTCTGTTTCTAAGGCCCAAAGACTTGGAGTCAGAGCCACAGATTTCCAGGGTCAAGATGTTATTTACCTCCAACTTTCACTCAGCATCCCCTATCTCCATCCAAGTAGGCACATCTCATTCTTGGGCAAATCTAGCCATAATAAAGTATTTCTTTACTTGCAGCCAGAATCAGCCTCCTGTCATCCCGCCTCACCTCGCTCCTACATGATCCAGGCACTGGAGCCTCAGAGTCCATATCTGCTCCCTCTCCACATTCACATATTCCCGAGAGTGGTCCTCTCCTGCTCTTCCAGCCAATCTTCAGGTCCATGTCCCTCAAAACACGGGGCTCAGAACGAAACCCAAAACTCCAGTCACTCTGTCTTTGTGCATGGGTGGTGCTTCGAATGAAACACTGCATGCTGCAAATATCTGAACGAACACAAGGTGGCGCTATAGGCAGCCACACGGCCTAACCCCCTGGGTGTGGCTCACTAGCACAGCTCTGTGGCTCAACAACTCTGTGAGGCAGAAATTACATCCTTACTTGACAGATCAGGATATTGGAAAGTCAAGAGATTAAGTCATTTGCCCAAGTTCACACAACTAGGAAGTGGCGGAGCTAGAATTCTGCCTAAGCCAGAGTCTGACTTTGGGGCTGATGTTCTCTTTACCACATTGCACTGCCCATGGAATGGTACCAGGCTGGGCTTTCCTATCCCTCATCTTTTCCCATCAATTTACTTCGGTGAGTCTTAAGGGGGATGGTGACCACAACCCCATTAGCGAGGTGTTTCAGAATCACTCCCAGGGGACACTTTCAAATGATACTCTCCTGTCATCCCCGGTCAGTGCTTAGAGAGCAACCGTCGTCACTCTCCCCTGCTCACTAGACTCAGCCATACTGCCTTCGGTCCTTAACATGCCAAGTTTATTAACATCTCCGGGCCTTTTGCACCTGCTCTTCTTTCTGCCTGAAATTTCCTCATCATCCATGCATCAGCTCAAACACCACCTCCTCAGTAAGACCTTCTCCACCACCCAAGCCCCTCTGGACAGTCACTCTCATTACCCTGTTGCCATTTTCTTCTCAGCATTTTTTCACCACCAGAAATGATCTTATTTGTTTATTGTCTATTACTTCTTGTAAGGGCCCCAGAAAAGCAGGTTTTAAAAAGCTTTTTATTGCTGTACCCCAGTGCCTAGAACACAGCCTGGTACATAGTGGGTAATGAATAAAGATTTGTTAAATGAGTGAATCCCCACGGAACCTTCGGTTAAGGCTAGCCTCACTGCATCCAAAATCTTCTTATCAGCTTGCTTCCTAGAGTACCAATTTCATTTTATCCCCTGTGGCCACAACTGCCCTCAGAATAAAGTGGAACCTTCTCAGTCAGGTAGGTGCCCACCCTGGCCACAGATTAGGCTTCTTCCGCTCAAACTCCCACACCTGCCATCCTCATCTACACCACTCCTCCCGCCGCAGGCCCATCTTTAAGCATGCTGCCTTTCCTGCTGGGAATGTCTTCTTCCTTTCCACTTATTTCAATATCAAATTTCAAGGCTGAGCTGACCCTGGCTATCAGATTGGGTCCTCTCAACCCGACCTATATTACATACCTCCTATATAAAGACTGTTTTAATTAGACTATTTAATCCTACCTTAGCATCCTCCCTGCTAAGTTCCCAGGATTGAGTTTGAGGCAGAGGAATACGATGAGGGAAGGGGGGAGGATTATTGTGAGGAGTGGGTCTCAGTTCTACCCTCAGGGAATAAGTTTTCTCACTTTTCTATGTGACAATCCTTAAGAAAATTGGAGACAGAGACAGACCACATTCACCCAAGTCTGCTCTTCTGTAGGTGACACAACCCCACAGTCTCAATTTCTTCTTAAAATGGAGGGCCCGGAACTCCCAGGTGAGCACTAACTGGTTCAGAGGAGTGGGGGACTGTCAGCTCCCCTCTGCAGTCTATGAATAAATCCAGTCATCGTAACTGCTGAAAATCCTTCAAAACTGCTGATTCATTCTGAGTTTGCAATCAATTAAATATCCCAAATAACTCAAGTATAGCTCACACATCAGATTTCACGCGGGTCCCTGCTTTATCAATTCTTTCCAGATGTGGTAAGATCCTTCTGAATCTTGATTTTGCTGCTCAGGATCTCAAAGAGATCTCAGCTTCTTTTGTCATTTATGAATTCATTGAATTGTCACTCATTTATTATTATTATTATTATTAATTTTTTTTACAGAATCAAGAGAAGACTCCTGTGGTAGGTCACTGGAGACTTATGGAACGCACACCATCTTGATGCAAAAAGTCATCTGACAGAAAACACTTCCAATGCCTCTCCTCCCATCTCTGACCAGGATTACTAGTATTCTTGCCCTCAGAAAGCCAGCCACAGGACCCCCTGTGCCTACACACGCCCACCAGATACTGCAGTCTAAGAAGGGAATGGGTTCCAAAGCACTGGCTAATCCCGCTATTTCTGACCTGCATCTTCCCTCCCCTTCTATTCCCTCTCCCAAGGGCAGCTCCTTGGTGTATGTTTAGGTGTGAAATCTTTTGCTGGACTGTGTCTCCATAATGGCAGACATAATACTATTTATGGTTTTTTAACCCCTTTCCTTTGATAAGCCAAGACACCCAAGCTGAGGCTGCAGCACAGAAAATTCCCCTTTACCCGCCTTTTCCCTTTTCTTCCAGACCCGCTGAGATCTGGCTTCCACCCTCACTGCTCCCGAATATTGCTTTTAGGATGATCAGCCTTACTCGTAGTGATTTCTCTTCAAAACTCATTTGGTTGAACCTAACTCTTTTTGAAACTTTCTCCTCCTCTGGTTCTGTGACTTTGCTCTCTCCTGGTTTTCCTTATATTTTCCTGCCTAATGCTTTTTCGTTTCCTTTGAGGGTTGCTCTGCTCACCCTTAAATCATGGTACCCCCAGGGCTCTATCCTTGTTCCCTTTATAGCTTCACACATTCTTCCTGGATGCTCTCATCCACTCATAGCTTCAACTACCACTTTTATTCCAATGACTCTCCCATCATGGTGATCTCCTGACATCCAGGGGTCCTTTCCAATCTACCTTTCACCCAATCAACCAGTGAACTTTCTAATAGGCAAATCAAAACAGGCTAAGCTGTTATAAACAAACAAACAAACAAGCAAGCCACTTTCTTGATTGAAATCCTTCAGTGGTTCCATCACATTCCACTAGGGCTATCCTCAATTATTTGTAGTTTCTAGAAAGCAGCAAGTTATTCTGTGCCTCTGTGGTTTTGTACAGACTATTCTATGACCTAGGATGTTCTCACAGACCTGCACAAAGCTAATTCCTAATTGTCTTTCTAGACTGTGCTTGAATGTAAACTGTGTTAGCAGTCCTTCGCTGGCATTTCATTCTGATTTAGATGTTCTGTAAACCGCCATCTCTGCATTTTACTTTCCTGTTTCCATCCTTGGTTGGAATTCCTTGAGGACAGAAACTGTCCCTCTCATCTCTCTATCACCAGCACCCACTTAACATAGAGTCTTTATAAAATCACTACTTAAATATTATAAGATAAATAGGAAGTAGCCGGACTAGACCTAAAGGCCAAGTGTCAGCTCTCAGGCTCTTTGAAGAGTGGCTACAATGACTGATCAAAGAATGAGCTTCACTGTGGTTTGCCTGTTGGACATGTCCTCGGCTTTTAGACATCACCCTTAAGCACTGCAAATTCCTATATGTCCCAAACTGAACTCATGCCTCATCCCTTTTCCAGTAAATCTAATTCTGTTGGCAGTCCCTAATCACATTATCATCTTTCCAGTTATCCAGGCTCAGAATCACAATCTTCTGAGTGCTTCCTTTCCCAATCATCCTCTAAGTTCTGTCGATTTTATCTCTTCAGTGAATTTTTTATCCTCTAACCTCCTTCTCCCCTTTATAACTTCTCCCCTGGACTGGAAAGATGCTTGGTTTAGGCTGAGGAACCACTAGTGATATGGATGGGGTGGTTGACAGGGCCCAGTCACTGAGGAGGCCATGCATTTATCCGGGTAATCTCCAGCCTTTAGTTTCCTTACCGTCAGCTCTAGCTCTTGCATCCCTCTGGGCATGGCTGTTGGCTGGGCTCCCTGGGAGAGCAGAGCCTGGATCCATCAGCTGCATCATGGAGCCTTGCCCAGAAGCTCTGAGGACAGCAGGTGGCATCTCACTGGACTGCGGGCCCTGATAGACCTGGGTGGACCAGGGCTCTGAGCCAACTAAGTCCATGCCTGGCCCCATGGGCATGGGTGGCAGACTATGGCTACAGTGAGTACCCTCATCCAGCGAGCCCACCCTATCTTGTTGGGCTTCTTGAATGGGTGAGAAATCCTGGGAGGAGTCCCCAACGCTCACTCGAAGTGGGGGGGAGCCAGAGCCTGCAGCTTTCTTCCGGCCTTTGGCGAGCTCAGCAAAGGAGGTGACCCGCTTAGGTGGGGAGCTTGGCTCAGCCAGAGCTGTAGGGCCCTCACTCAGGCGCACTGGGCAGCTCAACATGCGTTCAAGCGAGCCCAGGCGGACAGGAGGGCTACGCTCCAGGCTGCGATCGTAGCTCCGAGAGCGCTGACGTCCAGTGCCAAGGTTGGGGGGTGAAGTGTTAGTGTATACTTGCCCCTCAATCACAGTGGGGCCCGTGGGAGCTTCAGCTTCCATGGGCCTCACTTGTTCCTCTGGTTGGGCTTCTGGCTTCTGGAATAGATAATACTCCGAGGGCTGGTTAGGGCCAGGGTCTGGGGCAGAGCTGGGTACAGGACTTATCTTGGTGTGTTCCTCCGAGCAACTGGTGATGGAAGAGCCAGCGGGGCTCGGGGATGACTGGGAGGACAGATCGCAGGTGACAAGTTTATAGTAATTCTGGGTGGCCACAACAAGACGGGCCTGGCTCTGGAAGCAG
Organism: Cnephaeus nilssonii; assembly: GCF_951640355.1. Classification (NCBI taxonomy): domain Eukaryota; kingdom Metazoa; phylum Chordata; class Mammalia; order Chiroptera; family Vespertilionidae; genus Cnephaeus; species Cnephaeus nilssonii. The sequence goes on from NC_137085.1 coordinate 29,187,268, forward strand.
GCTGTGAGGTCGGCCACAGCTGGGCAGGGCTCACAGTGGGGGCGGTAGGCGTTGCAGTTGGCATCGAGCTCAGGAGATGAGGTATGAGGACAACCACAGCTCCCTTCCCTTCCTCCACTATCAGGGTGATGGGACTCATACGACATCTTAGACTCAGCCGGGGAGGGTTGCAGGTCCAGGTAGAAGGCGCCAGGGTCTGAGTGGCTGCAGAAGGAAGAGTCGCTGCAAGATTGTGGGGCAGAGTTGAGATTGGCGTGGAGGTTGCCATGCGTCTTGTTGTAGAGGGTGCTGAAGGTGACCAGCACACCGTCTGAGCTGTTGCAGGAGGAGTCACTCACATAGCCCATGGACTGGTCAGCCGCCTCAGACTGACTGGATGTGCTACTGCAGCGGCAGTGCTGGGGGCCTGAGCCTGAGCATCCAGGGTTCCTTGGGGATTCATCTGAACTGAGCTTCCATTCCTGGTCAAAGGAAAAGCCAGAGGTATCACTGGCTCCACCTCCACTGCCACTCCCACCAGGTCCCCCACACTCATCCAGCTCCATGGTCTCCGTTTCCAGCTCTGGCCGGCAGCAGTGGTTACTGCTGCACTGCTGGGGATCCAAGGTTGTCACCGGCTCCTGTTCCTGCCCCTCCACCACTCCAGCCCGACTCTGCGTTGCCCCCCATGGCCTGCCGGCTCTGGGGCCAGGTGGTGGCAGCTGGAAAGAGGATAGATGGAAGGTGGGCTGGCCAGCTCCATGCAGGTGGAAGGACTGCTGGGTGGCACTATCACCAATGCTGTCATCATATAAGTCACCAAGTCCTGGCTCAGCCACGCCCCCCTGCAGCAGGAAGGGATTATGTCGTTTAGGGGCCCCAGGGCCTCTTCCATCCCGACCCCTGCTCTTGGTGCTGCTGTCTGCAGACCGTGCAGATCCCCCTGGAGCAGAGTGCAGACTGTTGAACAGCAGGGAGTCAGCTTGTCCTAGATCTTGTTCCGGTTGGGTTATGCCCAGCTCAGGTGGGCAGAAGGGATTGGGTCTTGTGCTCCCACTACCTCCACTTGCTCCCCCACAGCACTGCCTGTCTGGGACTTGACAGTGTACCAGGGGGATGTGGTGGACGATGAGGGTCTCTCCAGTAAGCTTTGGGGGACTATCCATTCTGGAAAGTTCGAACAAGGGCATCAACAGCACCAGACACTGCCCCCGGAGCCCGATGGGGCAGAACGCATTTCATCAGGAGAGCTTGGCACCTGGAGAGAGAGGGAAAGAAAGGGAAGCTAATGTCACTTCCCTGGAAGTCTGAGACATGCCCTTCCTCATATGATTTTCAGATGAAGAAAAGCCCAAGGGGAGAAAAGACTCAGAGTCCAGATGGAGCTTGGTAACACAGCCCAGTAGGACAAGGGGTATCCCGACACACTTTCTGCATCATACAGGTCCAGCCCTGAGTTCCCCCTTCATTTTAATTTGCCATGTGTCCACTGTGAGCCAGGCCCCCTTTAATGCCACATACGAAGATCTGGGGATCTCAGAGACAGCATTTTCTTCTTATCAAGGACCCTATTCTTAGCTGTAAACAATGACTAATCCTCAGTAAAAATAAAAAGTATGAATAGTGAAGCAACTAAGAAAATACCACTAGGATGTCTGATATGGTACTAAGCACTAAGGGGATACAGAGATGCCTTAGACACAGCTATAGCACGGAAGTTTACAGATTAGGAGAAAATCACAAATTCTAAATCATGTCCTAATAGCAATAAATTATAATTTTGCAAGAAAAGTATTTTTAGGTATACTCTGTCATTTGACCCCTATGTCATCTTAAGACTCCTTTTCTCCTCTCCTAAACCACAGAATACTTGCTGCTCTCTGATGACTGTGGGCTAAGATCCTCACTCTCCCTACTACTGTATTGACGCTTCTTAAATGCAGAGGCCAAGGTGGGCATTAGAGTGACTGCAAGTATGGCTGATGCCAACTTCTTCCTTCTCAATGGAGGTGGGGTCTATTTTTATCTCCTTTCTATCACTCTAGCACAACATCACATAGGCCTGGTCAAATATAAGAGGCATAATACACTCTTAATATTTGTCTAGCGCAGGATATAGATCTTCTGAAGTATCCAAATTCTGCTCAGTTTTAGCTTATAACTTTCATTATGGGGGTCCTTTAGAAAATCTTCTCTCCCCAGTTTTACCTCTGATAGGCTCAGGTTCTCTCTTGTTCAAGGTTTCCAAGCACACAGAGCCCGCTTTGAGCTTCTCTGGTCTCCTGGCCAGACTAGGCAAGTTCTAGTCTCCTGTGCTACCAAGTTCAGATCCTAACAGTCTTTACTTGCTCTGACTCCTCATTCATTCATTTCTCTTTCTTCCCTTTTAATTCCTGTCATTTTCCTTTCATCCACCATGAGTCTAAATCCCCCATCATTTAGACTCATTTAGTTAAACTCTTAATACTACCAATTCTTAAAAATTTAACTCATTTAGATCATAGGATCACAGCTCTTCATGTAAAGTACAATAAAGAGCTAGGCAAGTTCATGCTCAAAAACATGAACAGGTAATACATGAGATTAAAAAATTCAAACGGCTAATAAATACATGTGTGCGGGACACAATAGTATGATATAACTATGTGTGTTAGGTTAAATTACATTAAAATTTAAAAGCAGGTATTTATCATCTTTCTTCTTCCTTTCTGAGAGGAAGGCTCCTTTTTTTTGGACTTCTAAGCTTATTTGTGTGGATTGGGGTAATGAGTATATATGGAGGAAGGCAGAAACTAGAGAGGCTAAACTGAGCTATAATATTAAAAGTTATAGAAACATGGGAATAAATCTTTGTTATCTTAGATTAGGCGATGGTTTCTTAGATATGACACCAAAAACATAAATGATAAGTGACAAAATAAGTAAGGTAAGATGAACTTCATAAAAATTAAAAACCTTTGTACCTCAAAGGATACCATCAAGAAAATAAAATGAAAAGACAACCCACAGAATGAGAAAAAATATTTGCAAAATCTGATAAGAGGTTTCTGATCAGAAGCCTAGCAATTAAAAAAAAAAAAAGATGTATAATCTGCCCTGGCTGGTGTGGCTCACTTGGTTGGAGCATTATCCATGCATGCATCAAAAGGTTGCTGGTTTGATTCCTGGTCATCGCAAATATCTAGGGTGTGGGTTCATCCCTGGTGGGGGTGTGTATGGGACTCGACCGATCAATGTTTCTCTCACACATTGGTATTTCTCTTTCTCTCTCCTTTTCCCTCTCTCTAGGACCAGTAGGGCATATCCTCAGATGAGGAATAAAAAATAAAAAATAAAAAATAAAAAAAATGACCCTGCCGGCGTGGCTCAGTGGTTGAGTGTCGACCTATGAACCAGGAGGTCATGATTCGATTCCGGTCAAGGGCACATGTCCGGGTTGCGGGCTCGATCCCCAGGGTGGGGTGTGCAGGAGGCAGATGATCAATAATTCTCTCTCATCATTGATGTTTCTATCTCTCTCTCTCTCTTCCTTCCTCTCTCTGTGAAATCAATACAAATATATTTTATTTAAAAAAATATGTTTTATTGATTTTTAGAGAGAGAGGAAGAGAGAGATGGAAACATCTCATCATCGGCTGCCTCCTTCACACCCCCTATTTGGGGATTGAGCCTGCAACTTGGGCATGTAACCTGACTGGGAATCGAACCAGCAACCTCTTGATTCCTGGGTCGACACTCAGCCGCTGAGCCACACCAGCTGGGCAATACAAATATATTTTAAAAAAATATTAGACAGCCTCTTCAATAAATGGTGCTGGGAAATTTGGTCAGATACATGCAAAAAAATGAAACTAGACCACCAACTTACACCGTACACAAAAATAAACTCAAAATGGATAAAGGACTTAGACATAAGATGGGAAACCATAAAAATCCTAGAAGAAGCCATAGGCAGCAAAATATCAGACATATATCATAGCAATATCTTTACTGATACAGCTCCTAGGGCAACGGAAACTAAGGAGAAAATAAACAAATGGGACTACATCACAATAAAAAGCTTCTGCACAGCAGAAGAAACCATCAACAAAACAACAAGAAAGCCCACTGCATGGGAGAACATATTTGCCAATGTTATCTCCGATAAGGGTTTAATCTCCAAAATTTATAGGGAACTCATACAACTTAACAAAAAGAAGATAAACAATCCAATAAAAAATGGGCAAAAGACCTAAATAGACACTTCTTGAAACAAGACATACAGAAGGCCAAGAGACATATGAAAACATGCTCAAAGTCAGTAATCATCCGAGAGAGGCAAATCAAAACAACAATGAGGTACCATCTCACACCTGTCAGAGTGGCTATCATCAACAAATCAACAAACGACAAGTGCTGGAGAGGATGCAGAGAAAAGGAACCCTCTTGCACTCCTGGTGGGAATGCAGACTGGTGAGCCACTGTGGAGGACAGTATGGCGTTTCCTCAAAAAATTGAAAATGGAACTTCCATTTGACCCAATAATCACACTTAGAGGAATATATCCCAAGAAAACAGAAACACCAATCAGAAAGGATATATGCACCCCTATGTTCATAGCAGCACAGTTTACAATAGCTAAGATTTGGAAACAGCCTAATCAGCAGATAAGTGGAGTAGAAAACTGTGGTACATTTACACAATGGAATACTACGCTGCTGTAAAAAAGAAGGAATTCTTACCATTTGCAATAGCATGGATGGAACTGGAGAGCATTTTGCTAAGCGAAATAAGCCAGTCAGTGAAAGAAAAATATCACATGATTTCACTCATTTATGGAATGTAATGAACAAAATAGACTGATGAACAAAAATAGAACCAGAGTCATAGAAAGCATTGAACAGACTGTGCAACCTATGAGGGAAGGCAGAGGGGTGTGTGTGAGGGGATAAGAGATCAACCAAAGGACTTGTATACATGCATATGAGCATAACCAATGGACACAGACAGGGCGGGGGGAGGATGTGCTGGGGAGTGGGTGGCCGGGGAGTGGTCAATGGGGGAAAAAGGAGACTTATGTAATACTTTAAACAATAAAGAATTTAAATAAAAAAAAAGATGTATAACCCAATTAAAAACTGGGTAAAGAATTTGAATAGACATTTCTCCAAAGACCTACAAATGGTCAATAAGCACATGAAAAGATGCTCAATATCATTAGTCATTAGAGAAAGAAAAATCACAACACTTCACCCCCACTATGTTAGCTAAGATAACAGACAGTGACAAATGTTGGTGAGGATGTGGAGAAACTGGAACCCCAAGCACTGCTGCAGCAATGTAAAATGGTGCCAGGCGGCCACTTTGGAAAAACAGTCTGGCAGTTCTTCAAAATGTTAAACATAAAGTTACCATATGAGACAGCCCTCCGACTCCTAGGTATGTACCCAAGAGAAATTAAAACATATATTTACACAATAGCTTGTATAGGAATATTCATAGCAACATTATGAATATGTACAGCAGCCAAAAAAGTGGGAACAATACAAATGTCCATCAACTAATAACAGATGGACATAATGTGGTATATACATGTAAAAGAATATTATTTAGCAATAAAAGAAATGAAATACTAATACATGCTACAACATGAATGAATCTTAAAATGCTAAGTGAAAGAAACCAGTCATAAAAGGCTTCTTTGTATGATGTTGTATGAGTCCATTTACATGAAATGTCCACAATAGGCAAATCAATAGAAACAGAATGTAAATGAGTAGATGCCAGGGACTGGAACCCTGGGATGGGGAGTGACTGCAAATGGGCCTGGAGGTTCTTTTTGGGGTGATTCAAATGCTCTGAAATTAGACAGTGGTGATGGTTACACAAGTCTGTGAATAAAATAAAAATGGAATTTTATGGTATGTCATAATCTCTCTATTTTATAAAAGGGTGAATTCTATGGCATATGAATTATAACTTAATAAAGCTGTCATTTAAAACATTTTTTAAAATAGAAAAAAGGAGTAGGGTTTATGGGAAGAGGTAAGGAGAGGTGAGGGAGGGAACCAGTGTTGAGCAGTGGAGGATACTGGGCATTTGCAGAGAGAAAGGTGAGAATAAGAAAAGAGAGGAACATGCCCTAACCGGTTTGGCTCAGTGGATAGAGCGTCGGCCTGCGGACTGAAAGGTCCCAGGTTCGATTCCAGTCAAGGGCATGTACCTTGATGGCGGGCACATCCCCAGTGGGGGGTGTGCAGGAGGCAGCTGATAGATGTTTCTCTCTCATCGATGTTTCTAACTATCCCTCTCCCTTCCTCTCTGTAAAAAAATAAATAAAATATATTTTTAAGAAAAGAAAAGAGAGGAATAGCCCACCTGGCGTGGCTCAGTGGTTGAGCGCTGACTTATGAACCAGGAGGTCACAGTTCAATTTCCTGTCAGGGCATATGCCAGGTTTCGGGCTGGATCCCCAGTGTGGGGCCTGCAAGAGGCAGCCAATCAGTGATACTCTCTCATCATTGATGTTTTTCTCTCTCTCTCTCCTCCCTTCCTCTCTGAGATCAATTTAAAAAAAAAAAATTAAAAAACAAAGAAACAAAAAAGTTTTAAGATTTATTAAAAAAAGAAAAGAAAAGAGAGGAACAGCCACCTTAAAGCGTGGGGTTTTGTAGAGAGAGATAAAATGGATTTTTTAAAGTTTTGCTATGAGATCATTTTCCTTTCACTCCTCCCATCTTTTCTATTCCTTTGCCGAGAAAACTTTGGGCTCAAATACATATGCCACACAGATAACAGAAAGTTGGAAACACCCTAAAATTTCAATAATAGTCAACTTAAAAATGTACAGAACAGGATATCATTAAAATAATGTTGTGTTAATATGATTATCGACTTAGGAAAATGTTCACAAAATATTAAGTGAAGACAGCAGATCACAAACAGCACGTACAGTCTGACACCATTTTTGTAAATAAATATATCTAATCCGTCTTAGTTCAGGCTGCTATAACAGAGGACCTCAGACTGGGTGGCTTATAAAAGGCAGACATTTATTTCTCACAGCATCAGGGGGCCAGCATGGTTGTGTCCTGGTGAAAACCCTCTTCTGGTCCATCCTGGCACCTTCTTGCTGCGTCCCCACAGGACATAAGGAACAAGGGCTCGCTCTGGAGCCTGCTTTATAAGGGCACTAATCCCATTCATGACCTAATGACCTCCCACAGGCCCCCCTCTTACTCTCATTACCTTTGGGAGTTAGGATTCAACATGTGAATTTGGGGGGACACAGACATTCAGACCACAGTGGTATGCATGGAAGAAAATTCAAAAGCACATACAACAAATGTTAACAATGCTTATCTCTGTTGAGTGATTTTGGATTATTTTTAATTTTATTCTTTTGTTTCGTCTGTATTTTCTAATTTGTATACCATAAATACCCATTACGTACATAATTCAAACAGTTTTTTTTTTTCCTTTAAACACCACAGATACCGTGGTTCAGGGGTTGGAGAGGGGGTTTCCCCTTAACATATGGTACTAGGTTTCCCTAGGACCCAGGCCATAATCCCAGGTCTGGACTAGCAGGAGCATAGAAAGCTTTCTTGTACATATAGCAGTAATTTTGGGTGTACCTATGGGCTACAGCCATCACTTGATCTTCAATGAATATTCCCCCCCCCCCTTTTAAAGCATCATTTTCAAGAGGCATTCACAAGTATACACACATAAGAATTTATGATTCTGACCCACAAAACTATTTCTGGGTCATACATGCATTCAAATGGAAAAACATAGTGACATACAGAGTCTAGACAGAAAGCTGATCCTCTCAACCAGGGATAAGGAACAAATGGATATGGAAGGTGATGAAGAACCTTTGGCTGGAGGGCTCTGACAGTTGTATTATTATATCATGTTTACATATCTGTCCCCCAGACTGTCCTTGAGGTAAAAAACTGTGATACAGCTAACTCTGTGTCCCCAGAACCCACACATAGTGCTTGGAACACAGTAGGTGCTTGGTTATTTGTTGACTCCTATTTTATCCATTTAAAAATTGACTTGTCTTTTTTTTTTTTAATTGAAGTTAGGAGTTTTAAAAAAATTTATTCTGGATATAAGTCTTTTTCAGGTATACAAGTTGTCCCCCCAAAATGTATACACACTTTAAGAGCTGATAGCTTAATTTTGAAAATTAAATGTATTTTAATAAACACTGCCTTTATAATTATTCAAAGTGTGTGCATACATTTTTTGGGGACACCCATTATGTGTTGAGAATATCTTCTCTCAGCCTGTGGCTTTGCCCTTTTGTTTTCTTAATGGTTTTATTTTTTTAAAATAATAGAAACTTTTTTTAAAGAAACTTTCAATTTTATGAAGTTTCATTGATCTTTTTTTCTTTTTTCTTTTAGGGTTAAAGCTTTCTATGTCTCATCTAAGAAATCTTTGCCAATCCTAAGACCATAAATAAAATTTCCTGTTTTTCCCCCTAAAAACTGTATAGTTTTAGCTTTTCATTTAGGTTGTACTAAGTCCTATTTTAAGTGTAAAACTCTTTCACTGGTTGATTATATTTTATTTTATATTTTTGTATCTCAGGGGTCTTACTCCTTCCTGATTTCCACACAATCAAGGGAATAACCTGCCAATCGTTCCTCCACAGACAACTCTAGTTCAGCCAACTAAGGTGAAGTTCTGTAGGCAACTCACGAGATTTTATATCCATGCTTCCCCCACCCTCAAACTTTCACATGCACTTTTTTATGTATGTATCTCACTGATCCTCACAACTCACCAAAGTGGCAGAACCACTTCCATTTTAAAAAATAAGGAAATCGGCACCCAGAAAAAGAAAATGACTTGCCCAAGATCATTGTGAATAAATGACACAATTAAGATGGGACGCAGGAATCCTCACCTTGGACTTTTTTTTTTTTTAAAATATATTTTATTGATATTTTACAGAGAGGAAGGGAGAGGGAGAGAGAGTTAGAAACATTAATGAGAGAGAAACATCGATCAGCTGCCTCCTGCACACCCCCTACTGGGGATGTGCCCGCAACCAAGGTACATGCCCTTGACCGGAATCGAACCTGGGACCTTTCAGTCTGCAGGCCGACACTCTATCCACTGAGCCAAACCGGTTTCGGCTGGACTTTTTTTTCTTGCTCGGTTAAGAATGTAACAAGAATATATTGTACAGCTGACTTATTTCAAAGAGCACATTTAGCAAGAACACATCCCTTTGACTTCTTTCCTGTTCCATAACAAGACAAGTTTCATACTGTGGCCCGTGAGCTCTAATAAAGGTGAAGAGGAAACAAGGAGGTGGGAGAGCTCTTTTCATAAGAGCTTCGTACATAATTCGCATTTACCCACTTTTCTTTTTCTAATCCAACTGTCCCTCTCATGTCACTGCCCAGGCTCTAATAACACTCCTCAATCCCACCTCTGGCCCTAGTTCCCAGCCCTCATGTCTCAGCCCTGTTCACAGTTCCCCAAACCCTTTCCCCTGCTCTGAAGTTTATAATCCTCAGTGCTTCCTGGGAACTAACACCTTACAACTTCCCAGTATACTCCTCAACCATATATTTGCATAATTAGGTTAATTTATGCAATATCCTCACCTGAGGGTATTTTTCCCATTGATTTCTAGAGAGAATGGGAGGGAGAGAGAGAGAGAAACATTGATGTGAGAGAGACACATCGATTGGTTGTCTCCCGCACATGCCCTTATTGGGACTGGAGAACTTGCAACGGAGGTACATGCCCTTGACAAGGAATCAAATCTGAGACCCTTCCATCTGCAGGCTGACACTCTAACCACTTAGCAACCGGCCAGGGCTTAGCATATGTTTTTGAATCTCCCACTAAGGTGGTCAAAGGAAATGAGAATTTAAGGAACTCTTTCTATCTGCTCAGTAATAGGATAACTCTGGGCAAGAAAATGTTCCTAAACTTCAAAGACAGGTTTCCCTGACTTTGATCATCAGCATTTTCAGTCCTAGAACCCCTCCCCTCTCTTCTTGGCCGCCTAAAGGAGGATGGGGAAGACAGCGGTACTCAGCTGCTGCTCTGCAGCAACCTGACCTTGACCTGAGGTCCCAGGAGGAGCCGCGGTAGGACTGATAACCTTTTTCCTGCCAGGGTCCTCTCTTGGGCAGGAACGGAGGGAAGAGAGCAGGAGGGTGAATTCAGGAATGTCAGCTTATGCTTAGGTCTCTCCCTGTTAGAAATCTAAGTCTGTATAAGAAGATTAATTATAACAGGTCAGGTGCCCTAGGCATCACACTGACTGCCTTCCCCTCCTTCCCCCACACTGTGGAGCCTCTTGGCCAACATTCTTTTTCTCCCCATCCATCCTTCCTGGAGCCTGGTGGTTCCCATAGTGCCAGACGATACAGTGTGTGTGTCGGTGTGCATGCGTGCTTGCGTGGAAAGAAAGGATGGGCTGCATGCTTCCCAGCCCGTCCTCTTGAAAGCTGCATGGGTCCTTGCGTATTCTCCATCATAAACTTGCAGTGGTTCTAGTGCTGTCTCCTCCCAGTAAGCCTCTGTTTCCTAGATCTGACCCCTCCACCGGGACCCACACTCCAGCAGCTTCATTAGAAATGCCCAGAAAGCAAGGAGAGGCTCTTCTACTTCTACACACACACAAAGCATCAGCCCAGCCCCTGCTTTCCCCATCTCTGCACCACAGCCCAAATCTATGCATGGACGAGCTTGTCTAATGTCTGCTTCTCATGCTCGACCTCACTCTTTTTAGGAAGGACAAGGCCAATCCTAGAAACTAGGGTCCGAATGTGCGGATCCGTTATCCTTCGATCGCGCCCCGCCCCTCCCCCAGCTCCGCTGAGCCGTACCTCTGTCCGGAGCCTCGCGCTGAACCCCAAGCTGTTCCTTTTGCACTCCCGACCGAGCGCTACCTTGACAGTTCCGGCTGCGGGGGCCACACAGCGGGGACGGGGCTGGTTCCTTGAGGTCTGATTTCTGTTAATACAATGGCATCGTTGCTAATGCAAGGAGGCTGCGCAATCCCAGCCCCAATATCCTTGCTGGTGCTGCGGTGACGTTGCTGCTAAGGGAAGGGGGAAGGGGGAAGGGGGAAGGGAGAGGAGCAGGCGTGCCCACAGCACCGCGCTCGGCCTCCCGCCCTGTCAGTCCCCGAGGGCCTGGAGCCTCGGGGAGGGGGAGGCTGGAGAAAGGAGACGGCCTCCGAGGGCAGTCGGCGCTGCAAGATGGGAACTCTCCGGGCAGCAAAGGAAATCAGGGAGAGCACTGGGCCGAGCTCCTCTCTCGTCCTTAAGAGTCTCAGGAAAAAGCCTGGGCAGAGGCTGAGTTTCCTTCCTTCCTTCGGCCGCTCCTTTTAGATTTCAGCCAGAAACCTCTCCCTGCTCTTTTTGTCCACTCGGAAGGACTTCTTGTTTTCCAGCCTTTTCCTTTCCCTGGGATTCCAGACGAGCCTCAGGGTGGAGCCGCCAGCCGGGCGGGCGGGGTTCCTGAGCCCTGCAGGGAGGCTGCGGGGACTAGCAGTCACACCAAGTCCGGTCTTTACGGAGGGGATGCCCGCCTAGACTTGGCCCCTTCAGCAATGGGGTCCGTCTCAGAGAGAAGACCGGGTCAGAAGCTTCTGCTCCGCACAGGCCGGTAGGGAGCCTTAGGACCACGATGGCTGCAGGGCTCCCTAACACAGGGTCCGCTAATGCAAATGGAGAAGAACCGGCCCCGCTCACCTAATCAGTGTTTGGTCAGTGCTGAGTAGGGTCTGTGGGGAGGCAGCACCCATCCAGGCCAACAGGGTGGGGAGCCTATTTTCTAGGGAAAGGAAGTGCTCTCCCCTAGGTCAGAAAAAAAATAAAAATCTCTTCTGCCTGTAGACCTACAGAGCCCTTTACCCCTTCCCTGCTTCTCCCTCCTCAGGTTCTGGGCCAGGTTTGTGGGAATCAGTCAACAGGAGAGAAGCCACAGCCAGAGCCAGTTACACAGTCAGTAGCAGCATGTCTGTCCACTTCATGCCGCTGCCCCCTGCTGCCACCCCTGAACACAGAGGTGGTCTCAAGCTGGGCTCGGCCCCTAAGCACTAGCCCTGCGTAGGGCTCCTCCCAGCGTTGACCACTATCTGGACTCCATAGCTATGCCCTTGGATTTCAGGTCACTAGAAAGAAGGCTTGGGTCCACTGGCCAGGAACATAGCAGCCAATATTCAGTGCATAGGACAGTATAATTTTTATTTTGTGTTCCTTATAAAACCTAGTATTGTGCTTGGTATCTAGAAGGTGGTTAGTCATAGTCTTATTCAAGAAGAATAGTCCAGAAAAAGATGTGCCTTGAGTGTAAATGAATGTGTGGTGGGTAGTTCTGACTCAAAGGCTTGGAAGAGAAGACCCCTGCTGTTCATGTAAAAAGAGAAAAGGTCAATTTTAAAAAGGTATCATTAAATATTGGGGGATCGATTCACAAATTATATAAATGTTGAAGCACTATGTTGTACATTTGAAACTAAAATAAAATAATGGATGTCAAAAACAAAAAAGAAAGCTTAGCAAAAAAAAGAATAACTCTTCATGACCTTGAGTTAGGCAACACATTCTTAGACAATAAAAAATAGTAAGGTTAACTTCAAAAAAATTTAAAACATTTCTGCATCAAAGGACACAATCAAGATAGTGAAAACACAACCCACAGAGAAAATATTTGCAAATTACATATCTGATAAGGAAAGTCTATCCAGAACATATTAAAAATTCAACAACTCAACAATAAAAAGAACACAACCCAATTAAAATATGGGCAAAGGGTCTGAATAGGCATTTCTCCAAAGAAAACATACAAATGGTCAGTAGCACATTAAAAGAATCTCAATATCATTAGTTATTAGGAAAGTGCAAATCAAAATTAAAATGAGATACTGCTTTACTATACTAGACTGACTAAAATAAAAAAGACAGACAATAACAAGTGTTGATGATGCAGAGAAACTGGAACCCTCATATATTGCTGGAAGGATTTTAAAATGGTGTGATCACTTTGTCTTTTATCTTAGCCATCGCTGGCATTGTCAACCCAGGAACCTCAGACAATTCCCCCTTTCTTTTGTTTTCAACACCAAGATCTTTTAAAAAATGAACTATGTTAACTCTTTTTTCCCCCTAACCATTTCTTAAGCACCAGAAGTCTGCCTTCTTGTAATACTTGAACTGTCTGAAGCAGTATAATTTTTGAACTTACAATATTTAAAACGTCTGACACTTTGGGTAGGGAACACATAATACAATATACAGATGATGTTTTATAGACTTGTATACCTGAAACCTATTTAATCTTATTAACCAAATCTCACCCCAATAAATTTAATAAAAATTAAAAAATAGCACTTCCTATATAATAAAAGGCTAATATGCAAATCGACTGAATGGCCAAAAGACTGGTCGCTGTGACATGCACAGACCACCAGGGGGCAGACGCTCAGTGCAGGAGCTGCCACCTGGTGGTCAGTGTGCTCCCACAGGGGGAGTGCTGCTCAGCCAGAAGCCAGGTTCACAGCTGGCAAGTGCAGCAGCAGTGGCAGGAGCCTCTCCTGCTTCTGTGGCAGTGCTTAGGACTCTTGGGGGATGTCTGACTGCTGGCTTAGGCCTGCAGGGAACGGGCCTAAGCCAGCAGGCAGAATCCCCCAAGGGGTCCCCGACTGCGAGAGAGCGCAGGCTGGGCTGAGGGACCCCACCCCAGTGCACGAATGTCATGCACCAGTCCTCTAGTTATTGTATAAAGAGCAGTGACCAAATATAGTACGAATTAATCCTTTTATTCATTACAAAAACCTGTTGAAGTTGCTTCTTCTCTGAGCCTCAGTTTGTTTACTAATAAAATATGAATAATCATAAAAAATAAAATAAATAAAATGTTTGACACTATTTACCTCACATTACTATAATAATGTTCACTGCAGTATTACTTACAACAGCAAAAAAACCCTGAAACTATTCTAAACATACAATAGAAAAGTGGATAATTAAATAGTGGTCTAGCAATGCAATAGAATATAGTGGAACAATAGAAATTATGTTTATAATAAATGTTTACTGGTATAGAAAAAGGCTTAAAAGAGAATTAACAAGTAGGATATCAAATTATATAGACCTTTGCTACTTTCATTACAGTGAACAAGATATTAAAGGACTCCCTTGGGCAAAAAAACTAAATTCTGTATAACATAGACTTCAAAAAGCATTTTAGGACTCAGAGTAAAGAGGAGACATTTCTGAGTCTGCTTCCCCAGCTGGGGGAAAAAGTCATGAGCCAGGGATAAGTAAGCAAGGGGGAGGCCCAGAGTTCCTCGTGGGCCAAGTTCCCAAGCATTCTAATTGTGTGGTCAGAATGACAAGCTTTGGACCACTAGCAAGGCGAGGCAGCTAAATCTGAGACGCCCACATTAAGCTGAGACCCTCAAAATAAGCTCAAGTGAGCCAGGATTGGTGGTTCCCTACAACTTTTGGCAGAGGCGGAAACAAATCTTCTCTGGAGGAAAATACCCCAACTATGTTGATGGGATTCTCAAAATTAAAGAGCAAGCAAAAATTAGTTTATATCAAAGATCATGAATATACATGTAATCAAGATACTATGAACAAGTGACAGAGCAAACAGCAAATAATACATTTAAATTGCAAGAATTTCAGATACTGAGAATGTCAGATACAGAATACATATCAGCTATATAGGAAATGTTTTGAATAAAGGATAAAAATCTCAAAGATAAGCTAGTAGCAAGAGATTATTAGAGAGATCCAGGGGTAGTGAAAATAAAACATATACGAATATAATCATTGGTTACTGAGCATTCCTATGCCTGGCCCAGCCTATTTTATGGGGAGTCATTAGGTGATAAAAAGGATGTGGAGACTAAGGGGAGATACATCACACCTCCTGCAATGGATCTAACAGTAGCCTACTCAAAACAGTGTGTGAAAGTGCTCTACAAACTGTAAATGCTTTACAGAAATGCTAGCATCCATTGATGATTTTTGACTGAATTGGTAATTTACTCTGATGGTTGAAAGATAACGACTTTCTATTATTCCTTCTACATTTAGTTGGCATTCTAATGTAAGAAAGATTTACCTTCCCTTCCCTTCCCTTCCCTTCCCTTCCCTTCCCTTCCCTTCCCTTCCCTTCCCTTCCCTTCCCTTCCCTTCCATTATTTATTTGATATCAGTCCAGACTCTGGGGTTCCCTTTTTAAAATTCAATGGGTCATAATCTATTGCTGATATTCTTGATTTTGATGTTCCAATTGTCCAGATTTGGCACTATTTGCTTTTTTTTTTTTCATTGTGAAGACCTTTTCAAAATTAACTATTTATTTTGGAATAATTTTTAGAAAAGTTGCGGAGATAGTTCAGTATTCCCGAATGTCCTTCAACCAGCTCCCCTAATGCTACCATCTTACATAATCATAGTACATTTGCCAAAACAAAAAGTTAACATCGAGTACATTACTATTAACTAAACTTGCAGGCTATTTGGATTTTGCCAGTTTTCCCACTAATGTCCTTTTTCTATCATTTGACTTTTAAAAAAATCTAAATGTATATAAAACTTTCATTAATTAAAAAAATAAAATAGCCCGGCCAGTGTGGCTCAGTGGTTGAACATCAAACTATGAACCAGGAGGACACATTTCTTTTTCTTTCCTTTTTAAAAATATATTTTATTGATTTTTTACAGAGAGGAAGAGAGAGGGATAGAGAGTTAGAAACATCGATGAGAGAGAAACAGCGATCAGCTGCCTCTTGCACACCCCCTACTGGGGATGTGCCCACAACCAAGGTACATGCCCTTGACCAGAATCGAACCTGGGACCCTTGAGTCTGCAGGCCGACGCTCTATCCACTGAGCCAAACCGGTTTCGGGCCGAGGACACATTTCTATTCCCAATCAGGGCACATGCCTGGGTTTTGGGCTCGACGCCCAGTGTGGGATGTGCAGGAGGCAGCCAATCAATGATTCTCTCTCATCATTGATGCTTCTATCTCTCTCTCCCTTCCTCTCTGAAGTCAATACAAAATATTTAAAAAAAGAAAAAAGAAAAAGATCTGCATTTCCCACATGAAGTAATTTTGAAAATCACCCAGGCTAATTTTTAGTGAAAGCACAGTACTGAAAAATACATGATCTATGCGATCTTAGGTGACCTCTGTCCCTAGTCTTTCCCAATAATCACTCTGCTTACCTTTCACGTCAGGATGTTCTTTGGAAATTAACAGGAAGTACTTTTGCTTGTGTTGACCTAGTATTCTCTACACCAGCAACAACCTATGTTAGGTAACTTCTTTTAGCCATGTTTTCATCTCAGACTGCATGATTGATTCCAACGGGAAAAGTCAGAAGTGCTCAAAGAATAACAAATCAAAATAAACTATGATACACTATATACTCTTCTCTGATCTAGAAGCTTCCCAAGGTCATTAATTAGTATCACCTCAGGAGTCAATCAATCAATCAAATAAACAAGCAAGCCACAAGTACTGTACGGCTCCTACTGTGTATAAAGCACCATGATGGATGTTCAGGATTAAAAGCCCAACTTGAGTGGCTCAAAATTTTGTAAAAACCATTGCCAATGTGCCTCTGGAGAGGGCTAGAGCAGTGGTTGGCAAACTGCGGCTCGTGAGCCACATGCTGCTCTTTGGCCCCTTGAGTGTGGCTCTTCCACAAAATACCACGGCCTGGGCGAGTCTATTTTGAAGAAGTGGCGTTAGAAGAAGTTTAAGTTTAAAAAATTTGGCTCTCAAAAGAAATTTCAATCGTTGTACTGTTGATATTTGGCTCTGTTGACTAATGAGTTTGCTGACCACTGGGCCAGGGCAACAAGAACGATGTTTCAGGATGTGAGATAAGGGTTAGTGCAGTGGTTTCAAACATTTTCAGCCCCAACACATAAAACAGAACTACTCTGGTGGAAGGAGGGGAGGCCTAAAGGCCCAGACACCCCAACTCTAGGGCCTAGCGGAAGAGATTCTGAAAACCTGGACAAAGGCAAGACTGAGCATGGTGTGTTGGGGTTGGAAAACTGGGGACTGGGACAGATGATTAACTGTTAGAAAGCATCGCTTCTCTTCATGGCTCTCAAATCAAATATGTTTGGGAAATGATGTCGACTAATTGCACTAATAACAACACTTACTCCTGAGTACAGAAATTATCTTTCTGCATGAATTTGGAAAATCAGTTTGTAAACTGCCTACCAAAGTTCTAGGTGTTTATGGGCTGTAAGATTCAGTGGAGACAAGTACTTGCCTCTGAAATGTGCTGAAAGATGCTGCAAGAATGTGGAGATTTAAGAATTCGTGGTAATAGTGATCCTGGGGCTGTCTGGGCTGAGTTGCAAGGAAAGAACAAACAGGCTGTTAGAGGCCTGCGAGCACCTGGCCACGGCGCGGGGAGGCTGGGTCTACAAATGGAGCAGCGGCCACCTTCCAGGAGCTCATCTGCCTTTCCTCCGGGTTGTGTGTCGCTGCTCCCAGCTGAGGAGGCCACTGTTTGGAACTGTGCTGTTATTTTGGACTCCCAGTGAGGCCAGCCAGCTGCTGGGAGTGTGGAAAGAGACCGAGCCTGAAGGGCTGACCTAGACACACCCAGCTGCTTCCTTATCAGGCCTCTCGGATACAGAGTCCTCTTTCCAAGCACAGAGCTTGTTTTGCTGTTGGCTTCTCAACAGTGTTCCAGAACGGTTCAGCTACACGTTGATTCCTAAAAGTCAATTACCAACTGCCTGGAAGAAGCCTGGCTCTAAAGTAGAACGGGCTCTTTCCTAAAGCCACCTGGTCTGGGCATCTCTTCTTTCCCCCATGTTTATCTCCTCTCTTGTGAACTGGAAAGATGCAGGCATCTTTAATGCCATCAGAGCCACAGACAGAGAATATCCCGGGGATGTGGACAAAAAGGGGCCGCATGCTCACCTGACTAACTCAGGGAAGGCCTACATGGCGGTCTTGCAAACTCAGAGACCTAAAGTAACCACAAAGGATGGTGCGTAGTCATGTCCTAAGCTGCTATCTTCCCTGACAAAGATCAACTTTGATCTTTCCCGAGCCTATTGTCTTTTGGCATCTAAGGTAACATACCTGTAGAATGTCAGGGTAACTTGTAACTTCCCTTTTTGCGGACCCCTCAGGGCACAACGAATGGCACCAGCTGTGCAGACCACAGATTCCTCATTGTTACTGTCATCTGTTAATTGTTGACTGTCAACTATCCTGCACCCACCTAAGAAAAAAGTATGAGTCTATCATTTTACTTTTTATCCAGTCCCAGAGGTTTCCCCACTGTGCTTTCTCCCACCTCCCTCATCTATCACCAATTGCGTTTGTGTAACCCCCTTTCTGCTCCTCTTTTGATTGTAAAGAATAAAACAAGGTGAACAAACTGTCTTTCTCGGAGCATTCTCTGAAGATGTTGAGATTCTGCTTCCTCCAAGTGTAGGCAGTTTGGCTCAAGTAAACTCTCAAGAATTCCTTACAGATGTGAATGTTTCTTACATTAACAGGGAGGAACCCCAACAGGTTCCAAGCCTTATATTTCTTAGGCTCAGCTATGTCCAAAGCTCCGAAGACCCCAGTTCAATGATGGAGACTGCGTCACTGGGAGTTATACCCAGGAAAAGAATAAGCTAGAGGCCACTGACCCTCACTGAGTTGTAAAGGGTTGCTTTCCTTGATTCCATAAAAATCTGACAATAAACTCAACTTTGTCCCAGGGTCTCTCTGCTCAAAAGGGGATTACACCTAGAAAAAAAAATCTTCTCTTCCACTGATCCTGCCAGCCACTGTATGCCTTTCTCCATTAGGTCAACCATTTGACTCCCTCCGTAGCCCAACTCAATACCTGTTTGGAGGCAGAGGGCTGAATCAGATGACCTCCTAAGGTCCCTTTAAACTCTTTTACAAACCAAGTCAGGTTAAAACCTGCAGCCCAAGGGAAGGTTCTTATGCAGGGTGCTAATAATTGTCCTCCCTTTCAACATAGACATAAACACACACACACACACACACACACACACACACACACACTGCTTGGCTTCCAAGTCTCTAGAGGCTGAGAATTTGCTGTAAATCCCATTTCTTTGGAGGACGCATGTTAGGGAGAGAGAGGAAGACTATAGAGAATTAGGAAAGATTTAGCTCCTGCCTTGACAGACTGAGTTCTTCAGATGAGAGGATGGAGGAAGCAGCAGTGAATGAGGCCCACAGGATAAAGAGATGGAGAGAGAAAGCCGCCTAACGCTAGGTGTAGTGAGCAAAGGGACGAGAGACAATTAGCAGGAGTGGGTGCGGACAGGCCTACCACGGGCTGCTGTGCTCGGATGCAGTTCTCAAGTGCGTATTTGCAGGAGTGAGTTAGCTGGGGCACAGGAGGCCCTTATGCTTCTCCTTGACTGTTCAGTGAGGTCAACTCAGTGAGGGGCAGTGGCTTCTAGCTTGCTTTTCCTTTGGTTGTTCCTTTTGGCTCCAAGAAGCAAGTTCTTTGCTTCCCCTCCCCCCAGGCACTGGACTGAGGCGTGCGGGTTGGTAAGCTGCTATCCTATCAGCCTGTCAAAAGCGGTAAATAAAAGGCCACATGTGCACAGTGGAGTAGGGTATGAGAAGAATCTAGATTGAATTACACAAGCCAGTTGTGGAGACAGGGTGGGGAGGTAGAGAAAGAAAAGAGAGAAGCCCTTCAAGGAAATATTTTCATTCGAGCACACTCCTCCCTCAGTGTGACGACTAGAAACCCTCAAAGCCTTGCTCTCCCAGGTTCCAGTCTGGACTTTTTCCCAGCAGGGGAGTCACTGTGCCTGAGACTCCTCAGAGTCACAGCCTTTCCCAGAGGTGACATATCTCCCAACGAGGCGACCGTCTCCAAGTCCCACTCACCGTGTTCGTAACAGCACTGGGGCTACCTGACTAGCAGGTGGCAGCAAAGACCCTTCCTGTGTAGTTAGTTATTTGATGTTTGCTTTAGTTATAGGACTAAAGTGAGAGTAAACTGATGTTTACTTAAGCAAAAAAACGTTTTAAAGCAGGTGCCTGGAGTCTGGCCTGGGTCCTGAGCATTCAGGAACCTAGGTTCTGTTTGTTCAGAGCATGGTGCAGATGGGTCTGGGTCCAATTTGACATACTGCTTGCCGGCAGTGGACTTTGGGAAGTTACTCAACTTCACTAAATTTCAGCTTCCTCATTTGTAAAGCTGTCATGGTATTTTCCCTCAAAGGCTTGAGGTAGAATCAAATAAGATACTGTATGTAAAGTGCCTGGCATAAGGTAAGTATTCAGTCATGGTCAACTATTATTATTATATCTTTGGCAGGGGACCAATGGAGTCCTTTCCTCTCTTCTTTCCCAACTTCCCAGAAAACCTAAAGGCTCTAGGTCCAAGGAACCAGCAGGCAACATCTCTTTAAAGGAGCCAAATGAGCCCTAGCTGGTTTTGCTCAGTGGTTAGAGCGTCAGCCCACAGACTGAAGGGTCCCAGGTTCGATTCCAGTCAAGGGTACATACCTCAGTTGCGTGCTCGATCCCTGGCCCAGTTGGGGCACGTGAAGGAGGCAATCTACCAATCCTCTGTCTCTCTCCCTTCCCTCCAACTCTCTCTAAAAATCAATGGGAAAAATATCCTCGGGTGAGGATTAACAAAAAAATAAAATAAAATAAAAGAGCCAAAGGAAATGGAAAGAGTCATGTTCCTTTTTTCCCTTGCCAGCAGTATGACTGAATTAGTCATCCCATGTCAATTATACTCTGGACTGCCAGGCTGGCCCTGGGAACCGAAGGCTTTCCCAAACCGAAGATACTAATTCATCTCTGGTATTACCTGCTGTGGGGCATGCTCCCAGACTAATGGTGCTTCTCCAGGGCCCCAGATCAGATCCCAGTAGGTGTAGCAAAGAAACAGTCTGATCCCAAGCTGGCAGGATAGGTCTGTCCAGGCTGTTGTCTGCCCGTCACAGCTGCCTGTGAGGCCTAGGGGTTAATAATAGCAACGCTGATGCCAATGGATTAAGACAGCACTGTAGGAGGTGTTTATTTTTACACTCTGGCGTCAGGATCAAGTTCTACTGGTTACTGCCCAAATCTAGGGCAGCTTCCTGCTATAGGAGTGGCCCCAGGCTTCTTCAGGATGCTAAGTTGGATTCTGAGGAAGCGAGCCTTGTTGAAAACAGTTCACTATTAACAGGGACAGGGAAGGGGAAAGGGAAAGAGCTGTCATACGTCTAGTTTTCTGGTCCCAAGGAACCAGCTGGATGTCAGGTGAGTGCTCTTTAAAAAAAATATATATATTTTTTTATTGATTCCAGAAAGGAAGCGAGAGATAGAAGCATCAATAATGAGAATTACTGATCAGATGCCTCCTGCACGCCCCACACTGGGGATCCAGCCTACAACCTAGGGATGTGCCCTGACCAGGAATCAAACTGTGACCACCTGTTTCACAGTCCACGCTCAACCGATGAGCCATGCCGGCTGGGCTGAGAGCTCTTGTTTATAGCATTCTCCTGAGTCAGGCAGGCCCTGTATAGTACATAAACCTAAAACATTGTTTTGGAAGGGTGCGCATGCGTGTACACACACACACACACACACACACACACACACACACACACACACTGGTTGCAGTGAAAGAATCTGAATAAAATCAAGGGAAGATTGGCATTCAAACTTCCAGAAGCTCTGTCTTGTCAGCCATTAGTCCAGAGTTTTTAGCAGGTATATCAAATCCCTTGAAAACTGACTTGGCCAGAACTTCTTTCCTAGACATGACTCAATAGGCTAGAAACACCAAGAAACCAGCCCTCATGTGGTCAGGAGCCAGTGCCCAGAAAAATTTTCCCCGAAAGCCTCTTTACCCCCAAGTCCTAGACACTGGGGTCCCAGAGGCCTTACGCTTTGACAACAGTACCTGGAACTCTGTGGATATCCCACTCATTGCCCTGAAAGGCAGCTCCTAACACAGATTTCATCTCGTCCCATTAGGCAGACGGGTGTGAGGAGGCTGACAGCTGGACAGCTGATGTAAATAGATGCAGACTGGCCAGCTGAGGGGCCATGTGCACAGCAGACTGCTATGGAATGACAAAAATGTCCCACACACCAGGTAGGAATGCTGAAGTACAAAGACAGCAGCCACGCTCTAGAGCGCAGGACCAATGGGTGACTCCATCATTGTCCTGCCTGTGGCTGACTCATAACCATTGGCAGTGACACAACATATCCATTTCTTGAGGAGCCAGGGTGCTGGAAGGAAGGTAGGCTGGTGAACCACTCACTCAGTACATTTTTCCCTGTCATTCAAGGCTTATCCATCCAGTCATCAGAACAACAATACAGCCTCAGAAACAACCAGATTTGATCACGAGAGATATGGGGTTTGATCTCAGCTCCATCTGGAAGCTACCCATGCCTAGGACAGTGGCAGGATGCCCAAGGAGAGGAACACTGCTTTCATTCTTGGCTTTTTCTCCGACTTGCTAGGTCATCCGGGGGCAGGGTACTGTCCTCTCAAAGCTCTCGGTTTACCGTCAGAAAAGGGGCTAATTGTATCCACCTTCTGGTATTGTGGCAAGGGGGACGTTTTGGACAATTAAAATAATAGGTAGCAAGAAATGTAAATGAATGCTGTAAATTCTTTGGACCAAAGTATTTCAGAAATACAATGGTCATTCATGCATATCGGTAGAAAGCCCTGGCCTTGTCAGTTTTTCCTTCTTCAGGGTCACAGTGGCCATGTGGAGAAGTGAGCCTGGCCTGGGCCTGGAGGTGCAGTTCCTGTCTTTCAGGACTGTAATTCCCACCTGCAGTTGGAGGAACAGTTGAAGCAGTTAGGAATCTGCTTCCTTGGACATAAATATTAAATTCTGCTAATGTGCAATAGAGAAAGTAGAAATATGCAAGCAAAAAGAAACACTTGCACTTACCTACTTACTCCATTGACAAACCCAATTCTCCCCTATGCCTCGGCCCAGGACACAGATCGGAGGCTTGTATTCCATTGATAGGGCTTTCAGCAGCAGTACTTACAGACTGGACTTAGCCTGCAGGCCCGAGAAAGCAACGTTAATGAAAGGATGCATTCCACTGCTCAGTTAGAACAAAGGAATGCTGTATTCTAAACCCAACAAAAGCCTTCACTCTTTCTAGCCCAGCAATCCCCAGTATGGGGTTAGTTTGCCAGGTCTCCAGAGCTTTTGGAGAGGAGAAATAGAAATCTATTCTTTGTTGATGCTGATGCCTCTTTTTCTGCAAATGCCTACCTGGGATTCAAAACAGATGTTCTGACATCCTGCAGCCTCTAGTGAGAGCAACCTCCATTCAGCAAACTCTATCTGGCACAGGCCAGATAGTAAATATGTAAAGGGACAGATGGTGAATATTTAGGCTTTGTGGGCCACATAGTTCTGCCATATATACATAAAACAGTTCTTTAAATATGTAAATACTATTCGCAGTTTGTGGGCTGACCTCTACACTAGATCTTAAAGGCTTGTCTATTCAACATCTCTAACGCAAAATTCTGACTCTGCTGGGCCTGTGTAGAGATCCTCTTTCCTCTTCATGAAGGGCTGATGCCTGCATTTCAGAGGCAGGTCCCCTCAAAGGAGCCCCTGAGGAATGTGAGGGAGGTATTCTGAGGTTATTTGCATTGGAGCTGACAGACTGGCTAATTCCCCTCATATAAAATGCTCAAAAATCATCTGTGGAATTTAGTTTATTGCATTATCATTCTGGAGTGCAGACTGAGCCATAAACAGTCTTTATCTATTTTTGCTTAATAATACTACCCCATGTCTCTAACAGGTTTCTCCCCGCCCTCCCCAAACCCACACTTGAATTGGCTCAGGTCCCAAATCCTTGTCTCCTCCCCACCCTGCCTGCTTCTATATGTGGTATGGTTGTGGATAGCAAGGAAACTCATTTTGAGCAAAGACTTCGGGCTGACTGCAAATCTAGGATTTACCACAAATAGTTACAGGCTTTGTAAACAGGGATCAAACTGCTATAGAAGCAACCTAAGAAATTGTGCAAAGCGTCAGGAATCATTGGAGTTACACTTCCGCATACACCACAGACTAGAAGGAAATGAATGACTTGCAGCTAAAGACTAATACTTATAATAATAATAATAGCTATTATTTATTGTCTACTATGCTACCCACTATATTAGATGTTTGTTATAAACGAATTTCTACTCTTCACAATAGCCCTGCAAAATAATACTATTATTCCTATTTTGCAGTTGAGGAAACCGAGGCTCTTGCAGAGATAACTTGATCAAAGATCACAGAGCTAGAAAGCAGGGGAGTTGGACTTGCAACTCTTTTCTGACTCACTCCAAAGCTCTTGCCCTTTCCATTATAATATATTGCTAATATTCTTGGTAGAGAAGAACAATAAGCAAATGCCTAAGCAAATTTAGGTCCTATTTAAACTTTATTCTAAACTAGAGGCCCAATGCACGAAGATTCGTGCAAGAATAGGCCTTCCTTCCCCTAGCTGCCGGCACCGGCTTCCCTCCGGCATCCAGGACCCGGGCCTTCGCTCTGGCCACTGCCTTCCACCTTCCCTCCGGCCTGCCGCCCTCCTATAGCTCCCTCCACCTCATGCCCCGCCCCTCACAGCAGGCGTCCCGCCCTGCCCAGCCGCTATGCTCCTGCGTGTGCGCATTGCCCAGTGGCCTGGAGCGGCCAGGGCGGGGCAGAATGCCTGCATCCAGGCCTGGCTGCTGCCATATTTGTCACGGAATGATGGTCAATTTGCATATTCCATCTTTATTAGATAGGAGGATAGCACCAATCTGTTGGTCTGCTCTTTTCTATAGTCTGAATATTAGTGAATGACAAGATGCTTCAAATTACAAGCACGACAACTTTGCATGGTAGTGATTCAGATCAAATCAATACAGCCATATTCACACTTAAGCTGGGGCCTTATCTGAGCTAACACTTGTTTATTCTTTACAACAACAATAAACAGGATTTTAATATGTTAAATCTTTGCCTAGTAGTCAAAGAAGTCGTTTTTCAATAGTGGTATATGTATTTTTTGTGTAATCAATGTTATCTTGTAAACAATTTGGCTGAATTGTAGTTTCCCATATTCCCAGACCCCAGATTGTTAGCTGCCAAATATCCATTCTCTTTCAAATTAATAGAACTCTGATATTCAGCTGGGTCCAATGCTTGCCCAACTAAAATTCCAAATTTCGACCTTCCTTGGGGTAGGTGTGGCCATTTGATTAAGTTATGGTAGAAGTGTCTGTGAGACTTCTGGGTAATTTTTAAAAGATAAACAGGTTGCATCCTTTTTCCTCCCTTCCTCAATCCTGATGCTAGGAAAGTAGGGGTGATGGCGGGAGCTGCTGTGGCCATCTCCGTCTATAAAGATGGACTAGGTATATAACCACACAAAAAACTGGAAGGGGTCAGGGTTTCTAATGACTGTGGAGCTGCCATCCCAGACCAGGAATGTCTACCTCTGAATTTTTGTTAGGAAAGAAAATCAATTTTCATCTTATTTAAGTTACCAGTTTTGGGTTATTTCCACTTTTTACATCCTACCACATCCCAATAACCACAGTCTTACTAACCATGTCCACTGTTCTCTATCCCCAATGCTACTAGCCAAGACCTAGCTATCCTTATCATTTGTCTGAACTCCTACATCAACTCTAACCTGGTCTCCCTTCCCAGAACCATCCTTTCAAAATGAAGTCCATTTATATCACCTTCTTGTTTTTTAAAAACCCTTCAAAGGCTTTCCATAAAATCCAAACTCCTTAAAGATATACTCTCACCTTCATAACTTAACTTTCCACTCTCATCTTTTGCCACGCCTACCTTGTCCTAGTCACACCATCACTTCTACACTGACTGGAACAGGGCCCTCCATTTGTCTGGCTAATTCTTAATCATCCTTCAGGTTTTAAACTGAAACTCACAAGTTCATGGCTCTTCCTAGACCACATTATATGCCCTGGTTATATGCTCCAAAAGCACCTTGCACTTCCCTGTACTGTGTTTTATAACTGTTTATTTAGCTTCTAATTCTAATGCTAGAAAGCAAGCTCCACAAGGCAGAAACCCTGTCTATCATCACTTACTACTAGAGGCCCGATGCATGAAATTCGTGCAAGGGGCTTGGCACTCGCAGCTGCGGGGGCTTCGTCCGGAAGGTCGTCCGGAAGGATGTCCAGTCTAATTAGCATATTATGCTTTTATTATTATAGATTATATCCCCAGAACCTAGCACAATGTCTGGTATACATAGTAGATTATTATTGTTGAACGAATGAAATTTCCAGGAGGGCAAGCAAAGCAATATGCATCAATATTTGAAATAAATATACTATTTAGTCTACTTATTGGGAATATATTTGAAAGAAATAACATGATAAAAGCACATGGAGATATATACATAAGAATATTCATTGAAATACCATTTATAAAAGCAAAATTAAAAATATTTTAATTTAGTGAATTGATTAAATTGAGATAATTGACATAATGAAATACTCTATGAAACATAAAAATATTGTGTTAGAATAGTTGCTGAGATGAAACTATGTCCATGATAAAGGTTTTTCTAAATAAAGCAATTTATAAAGTACACTTCATGGTATGGAATGGATCCTATTTTTATTTTTTAAAATACAAACATTTTTTTCTTCTTTTTGAATATCTTATTTTCTGGCAGTAAATGGGCTAATGGAATTTTTTGTGCCATCTGGGATCCTCATAGGCCTAAAAGCCTAGGCCTCATGGACCATATTTAACACAGTAGACATGAGAGACCGCCCCCCGCCCCAACATACACACACACTTACAGCCCAAAAGAAGATAAATACTTGTACCAAGGTAACATGTATATTAAGTGCCTAACACCCTATTTCAGGGAAGAAGCAAAGGCTACAGAGGCATGCCGTAGGGCAAATTATAATTCATTGAGAAAGCTATTTGTTATTTTGAGAGATTCAAGTTACATTCAAAGTTCTAAAATGCCTATTAGCTTTAGAAAATTATGGAAATAAAAGCAAGGAAGATGAGAATATTCTTAAAATTGTGGCTGCCCCTTTCATGAATACTTTAGTAAAACAACTGGTCACACCTAAAAAGGGGAGATTTTCTGTATCTTTGTTTATCTTAAATTAGCTAGCACGGAAGTTCACAAGCAGACATCAACCTGATGGTCACCTTTATAAGAGATTTAAGGATACGAGAATTACTTAAGGTGCAAAGGACTATATAGCAAGGAAGTATATTATAACTACTTATATACATTTTTTTCTTTCCTCCTTGGTTGTATGTTAAGGATAGAGACTGTCTCGTTCATCTTTGTAGTCCTTTAACTTAGCCTAGAGCCTGGCATGTGACTTAAAATGTTCACTTGACCTAAGGACAAAAAAAGTGGCTCCTGGAATGTGCAGGGCAAGTGCGCCCGGGGACACCTCCTCTCCCCGAGTTCCCTTCACCCCACACGACGCTCCCTTTACTGCTAGCTGGGAGCCACAGCATGAGAACCAGAACGGAAGGTTCCCGCCAGAATGACAGTCGTCCTTCTCTCCCTCTTTCTTCCTCTCTCCCCTTTCAGCCTCACCAGTATTCAACTCGGCTTCCAACGGGGCTGATGAGCATCTAGGAAAGAATGCAGGACATGTCTCCAAAAAGCCCGGCACTAGCTGAGAAACAGTTTGTTTTTTCCCAGAAAAGGGGCAGTCAGTCTATAAAGTTACATAAGACAGCTCTCCTCACTGGGAGCTTTTCCAACTCCAGCTGGAGAGATTCCTCTAGCTGCTTAGAGTTTCAGGAAAAGGGATTGGAATTTCCTGATTAGCCAACCTCTATGGGAGGTTCTAGCATAGACAGCAGTAACTCTGTGTTCCCACTGCCCCTCAGCTGTGGCCCCACCCAACTCCCCTGGGGATAGGAAATAGCACAATCCATTTATTTTATTTATTTATTTCTTTCATCAATGTGAGAGAAACCAGGGCCCGGGTTGGGGAGGAGCCTGCATCCGAGGTACATGCCCTTGACCGGAATGGAAACCGGGACCCTTTGGTCTGCAGGCCGATGCTCTATCCACTGAGCCAAAACGGCTAGGGCACAATACATTTATTGTTAAAAATCTCAGAACAAGGACAAGCCCCACTGCCAAAACCAGAGCCACATGGCATCCAATCTTTGGGGCCCCACCTAAAGTAGGCAGATTTGGGGAATCTAAAAGCCTAACCCGGAAGTACAACAAGGAAGGGTCTGGAAGGGCCTCCTTCCCTGCTTTAGGCAGACGTAGGGAGGAATTTGTTCGTGGCCCCGAGAACCTCCAGCAGATACCGAAGTCTTTTTTTTTTTTTAAATATATTTTATTGATTTTTAACAGAGAGGAAGGGAGAAGGGATAGAGAGCTAGAAACATCGATGAGAGAGAAACATCGACCAGCTGCCTCCTGCACACCCCCCACCGGGGATGTGCCCGCAACCAATGTACATGCCCTTGACCGGAATCGAACCCGGGACCCTTCAGTCCACAGGCCGACGCTCTATCCACTGAGCCAAACCGGTTTCGGCGATACCAAAGTCTTGCTATTAACTGAACACCCACAAAACGTTAGGCACTGGAGTATGTGAACAAAACAGAACTGGTGCCTGCCTTCCTGGAGCTTATAGTTCGCCTGGGGAGACTAAACAAATTCAGTGACTGATTATACCAACTGTAAAATAGGCCTTTGGAATGTGCTACACTGAAAGGGAAGACAGTAAATCCATAAAAGCCAGCTCTGTCCAGGGAGGCCAGTAGCATGTTTATTAATCAGGGACCAGCTTACACTGAATTGGCAACTGAAATGATTGACAAGTGAACTGAAAACTCTGGCCCTTGGAGTCACTAAAATCTCTCCATAACCTGCTCTCGGTTGAGCTCCATTTTTATTCCCATTCATTTTGCTGGATTTCAATCCCTATTTACATCATACACGTTAAGGCCAGGAACTCACTTCAGCTAACAAACTACTGTTCATAGAACCCTGATTTGCTCTTTCCGGCTTCAGGCCATTCACTTTTTTTGTTTCTTTCTGGTCAACATAGAGAACTAAGAAAAGGTTGCTCTTCAGGGATAATTCTGTAGCACTGGGCAGGTTATCTGATCCCCCTTCGCCTGGGTTTCTTCACCTGTAAAATGGGGATAATAATACCTCTCTTACTAGTACAGGGTGGTGGTGGGAGTCCGAAGATAAAGAAAACATCTAGTACACTGAGCTGGTGTCCAGTGAGGGCTCAGTAAGTGGCAACTATGATAAATATGAATCAGGAATCTCCTCTTTTCTTGAATCGTAGTCCCTCCTATGGCCTTTTTGAGACCGCACTCTTGTTCCACAATTTACACCAGGGAATCTTGTGTGTCACACCCAGTGCTTTTTTTTTTTTTTTTCCCAATAGGCATACCACTTCAAATTCTTTAACCTTCATGGCTCTGTTCTTTGTTCTCCTATAAATTGCAAAGGGGCTTTGTCCCAGGAAACATCCCAAGGGAATACATAGGAAGAAGGTTAGAGAAAATGTGCAAGTTATCGGTGAGTCAAGAATTTCCCAGTGAACACAGTGAATTAAGGAACATGATTACCTGAACGGCTCACTTTCAGCAGAACACACTGAGCGTGAGTCCTCCCCATAAACATTCTCCTTAAAACGTCTGATAAGATTCTCCTTAAAAGGTCTAATTACTTCCAGACATGTACACCATGTGCCTCTCCCCAAGTCCCACAGCTTCTGTTTCAGAAAAGTTTCTCTGGTCTATCTTCTCCTCTAATTCCTACGACCAGGGCTCTAATTCTAGGTCCTCCTTTAACACCTTTTTTTCAAGAGCTACTAATTCAATCTTTGGGCAAAGAATTGAGGCTATTGCTAGGATTACAGTGGTGAACAAAATAGATATTATCCCTGCCCTCATGGAGTTTACCATCTAGCAGAGGAAGGAGACAATCACACACACAAAATATAATTACAAAGTAATAAATGCCATGAAAGAAGGTACAGGGTGTTAAGAGGACCTAGTTAAGACTGATTAAGGACTTGTAAAATGATGGCTAAGTTGAGCCTTGAAAGGTGAGTTGAAAGAAGTTAAACAGGAGAAGAGTGGGGAACAACATGACATATTTGAAAGCCCTGAGGCAGGAAAGTGATGGGTATCTTAGAAAAACTGAAAGAAAGCATGCGGCTAAAGTGACCATCATATTTGACAACTGAGAGTTCATTGGTGATCTTGACATAAACAATTTCAGGGGAGTGGTAGGAAATGAAGTTAGACAGGAGAGTGCACAAAAGTGAATATAGCCTGGCCCGTGTTGCTCAGTGGTTGAGTATCAACCCACGAGCCAAGAGGTCCCTGGTTCGATTCCTGGTCAGGGCACATGGCCACGTTGTAGGCTCAATCCCCAGTAGGAGGCAGTGATCAATGTTTCTCTCTCATCGGTGTTTCTATCTTTCTATCCCTCTCCCTTACTCTCTCTCTCAAATCAATTAAAAAAATTTTTTTAAAAAGTGAATGTAGACTAGAACAGACAGCTGGTGACCAATGAATATTGGCTGTTAGAACAGAGAAATGTGACAGTACCTACAGGATAATATGATGACAGGGGATTTTTAAATTAATATATTTTATTAAATTAATATATGCACATGATTGATTACAAAGTTAAATAGGACTATAAAGTTTATGAAGAAAAAAATCCTCAGCTCTTCTTCTTTCCACCTCTGTCCTGTTCTCCAGAGACCATTACTTTCAAATCTTTTAACTGTCTCATCTAGCATTTATGTCCATGTTTATAAATAATACGCTTATTTAATTATTTCTTGATTTAAAACATTCTTTTGACTTCCTAGTATGGAAGACAAAATGTTAGCATTTTTACACCCACAATTTCTGATAGAATTAATGTCCAGTTTTTACTATGACTTGGTAATCTGTGGATCCTTATCATTATTATTACTACATAATTTGTAACTTTTTTCTAAAATGTATTTTTATTTATTTCAGAGAGGAAGGGAGAGGGAGAGAGAGAGACGGAAACATCAATGATGAGAGAAAATCATTGATTGGCTGCCTCCTGCATGCCCCTACTGGGGATCAAGCCCACAACTCAGGCATATGCCCTTGACTGGAATCGAACCGGGGACCCATGCTCAGTCCACAGGCCTATGTTCTATCCACTGAGCCAAGCCGGCTAGAGCTAATTTGTAACTTTTAATACTTGGCTTTCTTTTGGTTTATTTAATTTTCTATGTATTTGTCCCCAATTCTTCCCAAATTCTCTAGCAAAACTGTAAAAATGCCTCTCATAGCTGTTTTATCCATTCATCTTGACTGTTGTAAGTAACACTGCAATGAACATAGGGGTGCATATATTCTTTCGAATTAATGGTTCAGGTTTCTTTGGATAAATTCCCAGAAGTGAAATTGCTGGGTCATAAGGCAGTTCCGTTTTTACTTTTTTTGAGGAAACACCATACTGTTTTCTGCACTAATCAGCATTCCCACCAAAAGTGCATGAGGGTTCTCTTTTCTCCACATCCTTGCCAACACTTGTTGTTTGTTGATTTATTGATGATAGCCATTCTGACAGGGGTGAGGTGATATTGAATTGTGGTTTTAATTTTCATTTCTCTGATGATTAGTGAAGTTGAGCATCTTTTCATGTCTATTGGCCATCTGTATATCCTCTTTGGAGAAGTGTCTATTCAGGTCCTTTGCCCATTTTAAAATTGGGCTTATTATATGTGGCCTTTATTATGTTGAGGTATGTTCTCTCTATTCCCACTTTGCTGAGAGTTTTTATCACAAATGGGCGCTGAATTTTATCAAATGCTTTTTTCTGCATCTATTGATATGATCATGTGATAGTTATCCTTCATTTTGTTTATGTATTGCATTTATTGATTTTCAGATATTGTAACAACTTTGAATCCCCTAAATAAATCCCATTTGATCATGGTGTATGACCTTTTTAATGTATTGCTGAATCCGATTTGTTAATATTTTGTTAGCAAAATTTTAGCATGTGTGTTCATTCAGCATATTGGCCTGCAATTTTCTTTCTTTGTAGTGTCTTTATCTGGTTTTAGAATTAGGTTAATGCAGGCCTCATAAAATGACCTTGGGAGTCTTCCCTCCTCTTGAATTTTTTGGAATAGTTTGAGAAGGATAGGTGTTAGTTCTTTTTTCTTTTTCTTTCTTTCTTTCTTTTGTTGTTGTTAGTTCTTGAATGTTTGATAAAATTTACCTTTGAAGCCATCCGGTCCAGGACTTCGGTTTGTTGGGAGGTTTTTGATTACTGGTTTGATTTCATCAGTTGTAATCTGCTATTCAGATTTTCCGATTCTTCCAAATTCAGTTTTGGAAATTGTAGGTTTCTAGGAATTTATCCATTTCATACAGATTGTTGAATTTGTTGGCATATAGTTGTTTGTAATATATTGTTACAGTCCTTTGGGTTTTTTGTTTGTTTGTTTTGTTTTTGGTATCAGTTGTTACTTCACCTCTTTTATTTCTGATTTTATTTGGTTCCTCTCACTTTTTTTCTTGATGAATCTGGTTAAAAAATTTTCAATCTTGTTTATCTTTTCAAAGAACCAGCTCTTGGTTTCATGGGACTTTTGTATTGTTGTTTTAGACTCTATTTTGTTTATTTCTGCTTTGATTTTTATTATTTTCTTTCTTCTACTCAGTTTTGGCTTAGTTTATTGTTCCTTTTCTAGTTCCTTTAAGTGTAAAGTTAGATTGCTTGTTTCTTGAGGTAGGCCTGTAATACTATGAATTTCCCTCTTAGGACAGCTTTCACTGTGTCCCATCGACCTGGGGTTGTTGTGTTCTCATTTTCATTTGTTTTAAGGCATCTTTCAATTTCTTCTTGATCTCACTGTTCACTCATTCATTGTTTAGTAACATGTTATTTAGCCTCCACATCTTTGTGTTTCCCAGTTTTTTTTAGATACTTAAATTTCATTTTCCCCTGTCATAGAACATTATTCTTTTGATTTGTTTCAACTATTAAAAACATGTAAAAACCATTCTAGCTCACAGGCTTTACAAAAAAAAAAAAAAAAAAAAAAAAGGCGGTGGGCCAGATTTGGCTATAGGCTGCAGTTTGCAGACCCCAGTTCTAGAAGGGTAAACAGAGAGTTTAGTGACCAGAGCCACTGCCCACACATGAAGATAGACAGGCAGGATCAAAAGTGTGAGTACCTGATTCTCAGAGAAGATTCTTGATATGATTTCAATCTTCTTAAATTTACTGAGACTTGTTTTGTGTCCTAACATGTGGTCTATCCTAGAAAATGTTCCATGTGCACTTGAAAAGAACGTATATTCTGCCCTGGCCTGTGTTGGCTAAGTGGTTAGAACATTGGCCTGCTTACCAAAGAGACTTGGGTTCGATTCCAGGTCAAGGGCACATACCTGGGTTTCAGGTTCAATCCCTTGCCCTGGTTGGTCTGGCGCATGCAGGAGACAACCAATCGATGCATCTCTCTCACGTCAATGTTTCTCTTTCTCTGTCCCCCTCTGTCCCTCCTTTCTACTCTCTCTAAAAATCTATGGAAAAAATACCCCTGGGTGAGGATTAACAACAACAAAATGTATATTCTGCTGTTTTGAGGTGAAATGCTCTGAGGACATCAATTAAATCCATCTGATCTAGTGTGTTATTTAAGGCCACTGTTTCCTTATTGATTTTCTGTCTGGAAAATCTATCCATTGATGTCAATGGGGTGTTAAAATCCCCTATTACGGCTCTTGCCTATTTGGCTTAGTGGATAGAGCATTGGCCTACAGACAGAAGGGTCCCGGGGGGTTAGATTCTGGTCAAGGCTACTCGGTTGCAGGCTACTCCCCTTGCAGGCTACTCCCCAGCCCTGGCCCTGGTCGGGCTCGTACAGGAGGCAACCAACCTATGTGTTTCTCTCACATCGATATTTCTCTCTGTCCTTCCCTCTCTCTAAAAATCAATGGGAAAATATGCTCAGGTGAGGATTTTAAAAAAAGAAAAGAAAAATCCCCTACTATGACTGTATTCCTGTCAACCTCTACCTTTATGTCCATGAAGATTTACTTTATATATTTATGTGCTCCTATGTTGGGTGCATAAATGTTTACAAGGGTTATATCCTCTTGTTGGATTGCTCCATTTATCATTATATAGTGTCCTTCTTTGTCTCTTACTATAGCCTTAGTTTTAAAGTCTATTTTGTCATTGCCAGGGACTGGAGGAGAGGAAAGTAAGGAGTTGCTGTTCAATGGGTATAAAGTTTCAGCCAAGCAAGATGAAGAAACTCTAGAGATCTGCAGCATAACAATGTACTAATAGTCAACAATATATTGTACACTTAAAAATTTGTTAAGAGGGTAAATCTCATTATGTGTTCTTTCCACAATAATAATTTTAAAAAGATGTCAATACTACCCAAGCAATCTATGGATTTTATGCAACCCCTTTCAAAATCCTAATGATTTTTTTTTTCAAAAATAGAAAAATCCAACCCTAAAATTCATACGGAACCTCAAGGGATCCTGAATAGCTAAAACAATCTTGAAAAAGAAAAACAAAGTTGGAGGATTCATTTTCCTTATTTCTAATCTTACTACAAAGTTACAGTAATCAAAAGAGTGTGGTACTGACATAAAGACAGACATATAGGCCAATGGAATACAACAGAGAGCCCAGAAATAAACCTTGGCATATATGGTCAAATGGTTTTCAACAAGAATGCCAAGTTTATGTAATGAGAAAGAACAGTCTTTTCAGCAAATGGTGTTGGGAAAACTGGATCCATATGCAAAAAAATGAAATTGGGTCTTTATCTTACATTACATATACAAATTAACTCATGGATCAAATACCAAACCATAAGAGATAAAAGTATAAAAACACCTAGAAGAAAATATAGGAGGAAACCTTCATAACACTGAATTTGGCAATGATTTCTTGGATATAACACCAAAAGCACAGGTAACAAAAAAAGAAAAAGAAAAATAGGTAAACTTTACTTCATTAAAATTTAAAACTTGTCAGTGGGGTATTTTGTGCATCAAAGGACTATACAAAGAGTGAAAAGGGAATCCACAGAACATATCTGCAAATCACACATCTGAAGAGATTTCTATCCAGAAACTCTTACCACTCAACAATAGAAAGACATAGGAACCAATTTAAAAATGGCCAAAGGATTTCAATAGACTTTTCTCCAAAGAAGATATAAAAATGGTGAAAAAGCACATGTAAAGATGTTCAAAATCACTAGTCAGAAGAGAAATGCAAGTCAAAATCATAATGAGATACTACTTCATAGCCATTAGGATGACTATTATTAAAAAAAAGAAAAGTGTTGGCAAGAATGTGGACAAATTGGAAACCTTTACATTGCTGTGGGAATGTAAAATGGTACAGCCACTATAAAAAATGGTATGACAGTTTCTTAAAAAAGTAAATATAGAATTACCATACATTCCAGCAATTCTATTTCTAGATATATACCCCAAAGAAAGCAGAGACTCAAACAGATATTTTCACACTCATGTTCAGAGCAGCATTATTCACAATAGCTAAAAGGCAGAAGCAACACAAGTGTCATGGATGGATGAATGGATAAACAGAATGTAGTATATACATACAATGAATATTATTCAGCCTTAAAAAGAAATGAAATTTTGATACAAGCTACAACATGGATGAACCTTGAAGACATTATGTTAAGTGAAATGAGCCAGTCACAAAAAGATAAATACTATATGATTTGACTTATATGAAGTACTTAGAGTAGTCATATTCATGGAGAAAGAAAGAATTGTGGTTGCCAGAGGTTTTGGGGAAGAGGGAGT
Source organism: Cnephaeus nilssonii (assembly GCF_951640355.1). Classification (NCBI taxonomy): domain Eukaryota; kingdom Metazoa; phylum Chordata; class Mammalia; order Chiroptera; family Vespertilionidae; genus Cnephaeus; species Cnephaeus nilssonii. The sequence continues at coordinate 29,223,127 of NC_137085.1, forward strand.
GAGGAGTTATTGTTTATTGAGTATGGAGTTTCAGTTTGAGAAGGTGAAAAAGTTCTGGATATGGATAGTGGTGATGGTTGGACAACAATGTGAATGTACTTAATGCCACTGAACTGTACACTTGAGAATGGTTTAAAATGGTAAATTTTGAAGAATATCATGTAAGGAAAAATATCCTGTAAGTAAATTACATCTAGAAAATTTTTACTTTAGAAAATTAACTTTCATTTGTAATGCTAACAGCAAGATACCCATGAAAAAACACACATGGTGTCAAAACAAGCCAAAGGAAAATCGTTTGGGCAAAAAATGAAAAAGGATCCCAAGTCAAACTTATAGAAAATATTCCTTTATTAACTTTTGGTCGAGCATATATTTGTATATTTTCAGAAAACAACTCCAAGACCATGTGGATTCCTGCAACAGAGAGGAATTGACAGGACTGCTCCAGCCATGAAGACAGAAGAGAAACAGTCCAGAGATGGAAGACGCTGACGATGCCTTGCCATACTAGCAGTCAGCAGCTGTGCATTGCTGCAGGTTGCTCAGGACCAAACCAGAGAGGGTCGGACCTGCATCACGACCATTTGTCCACCATCCAGAACTGAAATATCATTGCTGACATGTACACATAAGGAACTGTTTGACATTGAAATTGGGGACTCAAAAGAACTGTTGGCCCAGAAAGAAACTCACTACAGACTGATTCATTCGCCTCTCAGCATAACCATTATTGCTTGTCTCATTTTCGGTTCTTATAAGTGTATTTCTAGTATCACATGAGCTCACTCATCTAGGGGAAATGATGAACAACATAGACTGATGAACAAAAACAGACCCGGAGACAGGGAAGCATTGATCTGACTGTCAAACCTCAGAGGGAAGGTAGGGGAGGGTGGGGGAAAGGGGAAGAGATCAACCAAAGGACTTGTATGCATGCATATAATCCTAACTGGTGGTCACGGACAACAGGGGGGTGGGGACATACGTGGGGAGGGGTTTGGGATGGGAATGGGGGGATGAGGACACATATGTGATACCTTAATCAGTAAAGACATTTTAAAAAATGGTAAATTTTTATGTTATGTATATAGGTGTCCCAAAAAATGTATACACACACTTTGAATAATTGTAAAGGCAGTGTTTATTAAACTACATTTCACTTTCAAAGTTGAGCTATCAGCTGTAAAAGTGTATATACATTTTGGGGGGACACTCTGTATTTTACCACACACACACATACACACACAAATAAATGTGGC